>NC_137292.1:13627268-14889768 GCF_907165135.1 Oikopleura dioica | reverse complement strand
TTTTAGCACTCGTTGTCGAGCCCCGCTGCCAATTATTGACAGAAAAGGGAAAAATCCTATGTTGAAGCTGAGCTGTTTTCCGTGCTTTGTTCGTCACCATAGAATAAATAATTATTCACAGTTAAACGGATGCCACAAATGTCCATTTCTGACGTCAGCCCCAAACCTAGTGCATAAGCTGTTCACGCGGCTGAAAAATGCCATGGCAATTTATAGATTTCCGCCGCGCGTTCTGCCCATTGCGCAACGCAGAATTACTAAAGTCGAGCATAAGCAGGCACGTTGGAGCAAACAACGCTCCAGCAAGTTGCATTTGCAACAAACAACTTTCTTTTTTGCTACTCTTGCATGAAGCATGCTCAATTCATTCTCGAGTGTTCTTTCAACAAATTTTTATTGCAGAAATTTGTCAGTTTTCATCATTCATAGAAGGGATATCTGGCTCGCCTCCTATTTCGATTTGATCAATGTTTTCTATTTGCTGTGGGTTGACAGTTTTTTCTGGAACTTTCACATCCGTTTCTGTATCCAACCTCTTTTCATTCGTTTCTTGAAAGCTCTTGTTTTGCTCCCCCGGATTGTCTTGCTTTTCATGGTTATTGTCGGTTTCTTGCTCTTTGCTTCCTTTTCGGCAGCTGCTAAAAATAAATCCCATCTTTGCTTCCGAAAAAATATGAACGTAAAAATCACGTAAAATTCGCGAGAAATGGACTGGGTGATATTTGCTCTTCGTTTTTTTGCTTCACTCTATTTACAGTTTCTGAGACCAGTTTGGAGTCTTGGAGACAATTATAATGAGTCTCATGAGGAATAGGCTTGGCAGCCTGTATAAAAAGCCTTCGCCAAACTTTAAAAAGCTTTTTAGAAACGAAGCCGCTAAGCGAAGGTTATTTCAGGATCCTGACTCAGGTATTTACACTGGATCGTGACCGCAGTTTTTAATAGTATATTCTCGCTTTTTAGTGCAGACATAGCCAAGTTTTGAAACTCGCAAAGTTCAAAATCTAATTTTGAAAAGGAGGAGCTTCATTTGATTAATTACCATGATTTCTTTTCCGATAAATATTCTTTGATAAAGTTGTTTTGAAATCTCCCTGCAGCTCTGTTGCATAAATTCCGCAATTCTGTGCTGCGGCGATCGCTACTCATGAATATATAAAATATTAATCGATGTTTTAAAAACAATTTATCCGTTGTGTTTGGGCGGCGGTAAACTTTCAACACATTTATTCGTGATTTCGTCAGCTTTTGCGAAAAACGTATTCACCAAAAAAGAAAAACTCGCGTTCTTCTTTATCGAAAGTGGCTCCGCTCTGGCCACACTTCTGGTACCCAACCAGTTCTGATAAAAAACAACGCCTTTAATCGACAAACGCAAAAACAAAGTAGCCAATTTGTGCTGTTCAAATTAGAAAAATACCGGCCCAGAAAAAAAAGGACAATTTGTTGGACAAATATAAATTGAGTTTATGCAAAACAAAAATGAGCGAAAATAATCATCAGTAATTGCTCGTAATTATCTAAAGCTTATGAATTATCAAGGCTCCAGCTGGTCGATTTTATAAAATTATGAAAATTATAATTAAATCATAATTTAGACTTATTGAAAAATTGGTGGACCCTTATTCAATTTTCACTTTGAAGATTAAAAAAGTTTGATTTTGAAATTCGCTGATGGCTTGAGTTAAAACTCTTGAGATTAATTAATTTTCGCCATCTCCGAAAAGCCCTCGAAAAGGCGTTCCACTACATACCTGTCTCCTGAACGGAATCATTTCGATGTGAGATTTATGAATAAAATCTATAACGTTGCTCCACAAACATCAATCCACCCTTATTTCACCAGTAATCCTAATTGGATTCTGAAAAGTCTATCACTACTTTCTTTCTTGTGTTTTTCCTTGGTCAAAGATCAAAGCGATTTTAGACCATTCAGTTTTATGTAGTCATCCCTTATTTAAACTCTCAAGAATCTGACTCAGGTTCTCTACACAGGTTTTATCTCAGTTTGAAACACGGGTTGGGATTTGGGTTCGGGTTTTTGACAAAAAATGTTAACATAGTGACACCCTTATTGATCCCCGTAAACTCAGGACGAAGGACTTTGCTTTATTGACCCTTAGGAAAAAGCCAGTCAGAAAACCGGATTTGAATTTATACAAATTTAAATGTCAGCATCGGATTTGAATCGAAAAATACGTTTTTAGTATTCCTGACTTCCGCATTATCTGGAACGGAAGAATTGTGTGGACATGGGAACTAGGTCGTGTGACATTTTGGCTTCGGTGATTTACCCCAGCTAGAAGATGATGCGATTGCACACGGTGAACGATTCCGCCTGCAAGATTATCTTGGATCTTCAAATAACACGTTCCACTCACTTTAGAGGCAAACTAGCTACGTAGTTTATCTTTTAGATATGCTGTTTAATTCCATTTTGAGTTGTCTGCATGCAAATCTACATCGATCGACGATCAAGGAATTTCCGCAAAAGGTAGATGAAGTTATTTTTGGAACTCTTGAGAAAAAAATTGACAAAAATCAACAGCTCAATATACCAGTGAGAGCAAGCCCTTGCCCAGGATTTCAAGCATGTCGCCACCCCTAGAGACATCTTTTGTCCATCGACCAATCACAAGCTTTGAGGGTCGTAGTGGTGGCGTAACCCCGGATTTGAGTCTGCTTTCACCGGTATTTGACCGAGAAACGCTTGGTGTCCAAATTTCGAACAGTTAACATCTCAAGTTTACCATGATTTTTGATCGTATATTCGATCGCTGTTGACACCCTTAACGATAAATCTACGTGCAAAGGGTTAACTCATCAAGGTAAACAGTTTAGATAGATGGTCACAGACGGGTTTAGCATCTTGTCCTCAGGTTTTTTGGTGGCACGATAGAGAAACCACCACTTGCCGTTTTATCTCGTCCAGAAGTAACTGTTATCTTATCTACGATTGGAGTATCGTGCTCTATTTGGAAAGGAAATGGACACAATTGGCACCTTCTCCAAAACGGCCACTGTTCTTCATATGATGGAGCTCAGGCTCGATCGCTCTAAAAATCTGTTGAGGATTCGGCGGCGGAGAATATGATCGAATTATTTATTCCGGCAGAAACAGCTTTCCGAAGCAAACCACAAATCGAATAATGCCAAGAGACAAAACCGCCGGTCGCCAGATGCTTATTTAGAAAAAACGAAGAATCAAAAAGACGCGAGATTTTCTCTTGAACGACATTTATTCCTGTGAACTCGAATTCAAGCTGTCGAAATGGCTGAATGAAGCTTTATTTATTTGAGTTTTTACGGTGGAAAGTATGAGAAGCCCGGTGGTGGGCTTTTTAGACCGCGTAAAATTAGCAGAAAACGGGCGGCGCCTCCTTTACTCTGAGCAAATCTAACGTGGCGAGCTTAATCCGACGGGAAGACGGGATCAGCCATTAATTGACCAGTCGGAAAAGCGGTGGATCTGTTCGGATCGCGCGGAAGGCATTTGCAAATATCCGCGGAATGTTTGCAACAGTCCAGCATTTATCCATCCCAATTCGCGAAAATTTATGAATTGATCCAACAACCAACGGTAATCTTCAAAGTTTTCTAGTCGCAAATACAGTCAGATACTGGGTCGGCAAACTGTGTAGAAAACCTGAGCCAGGGTCTAAGAAAACTTAAAAGAAAAGCCGCGCAGCCGTTTTTTTAAAAACAAAGCCGCAAAGCGGCTTCATAAGAATTTGAAATCTGCCTAGAAAAATAATTTTGGGAAGCCGCTTCGCGGCTTTGTTTTTGAAAAAGCCGCTGCGCGGCTTTTCTTTAAAATTCTCTTAGACCCTGGCTCAGGCTTTCTACACAAGATAACGAGCCCAGTCGCCTATTTCTCTGATGCCTTGAAATCTTACTGTATATTCATTCCTTTATTTCAAGCTCTTTTCAAAATGTATAATCAAGTTTTTGAGTGGTTTGACTTTGAGGTAACCCAATTTGCGTGAACTTTAAGCCGCTCTTAACTTACGTATCTAAAAATTAGTACAGCGTATAATTTCCCTCGATATTTGGGAATACTCTCGATGTTGAACGGAAAACCGACCGCGTGGTTGATAGGAGAAAACATGGCGCCTTGTTGGTAAAATATTTTACTTTTGGGAGAGAGGGGCAGGCACTGTTTGGACCAACATCCCAGATGACGAGGCTCACTAACGACTTCTCCGCTTGAGATGCGACTACTTTTGTTTTCGCAAAACAAGACTCTTTTTCAGAAACCGCAATCAGCTGCTCTAAATATAAAAACAGGGAAGAAACCCTTCCCTAAATGAATTTAATCGCTCTTTTGGGCAGGGGTAAACAAATGCTATTGGAACGAAACTTAAAAAGTTGAAGAAAAAAGAATTCTTTTTTTTTTTGAACTTTTGCTCGCTCCTGCTCCCAGAAATCTGTGTAGAAACCTGAGTCAGGGTCCTGAAATACCTTTAATTAAACGGCGTGTATCTCAGAACCCTGACTCAGGTTTCCACACAGGTTGCCAATGTTAGCAGTGCCAACATTCTTCAAGAAGGTCACCATTTTATCGGATTTTTTTTGGGCTTCAAAGATCTGTTAAAATGGTCACCCGCTTGAAGATTGAAAAACCGTTAAAATAAAGGCCTCCCAGAAGTAATGCCTGTAAAATCGCCTTAATATTAGTAGGTTACAAGGAGAGAAATTTGGTATTTATGGATGAACCGTTAATTTTATTTTGAAATTAGGCAATTGGTGTGATGGTGGAAACATAGAGTGTTTTTAATCCAGAATTGCGAAGAAGCGATTACTTGGGATAGATCTTCCGAGAGGGGCTCAACGTGCGAAAAAGATTCCGGCGGGGAGGATAAGCTCTTCGTAGGAGTGGTTTTATCGCCAGAAATTAGAGGGCCTGTTTTCATAAATAATGCCATTTAGCTTTAAAACCCTAAATTAAGTTAACCGCAGTTTTGCTCCAGTCGCCGTTTTTTAGACAAGTGGCAACTACTTACTAATTAGTAATTGCAAAAAAACGAACTCAAAAACGTTTTGACCTTGTAAACTCCGAAAGAACTCGGATCTCTGAGTTCGTTTTATGTCATAATTATGTAAAAAAGCATCGCCACAGCGGAAAATCGACAGGCAAATTACTCCACGATCATTTCCTTTTCTTTTGGCGAAAATTTGAGTTTGCGACAAATTATTTAGAACAAAATGCAAGACTAGACTCGGCAGCCTGCTAAGAAAACCTGAGTCAGGGTCCTTGAAGAGCTTTGGTGAAAGTCGCGTAGCGGCTTTTTAAAAGAAGCCGCGAAACGGTTTGATCAAAGGTTAAATTATCAACCCAAACCCTAACCCTAATTGTTGCGGCTTTCATCAAAGCTCTTCTAGGACCCTGACTCAGGTTTTCTTCGCAGGTTGCAAAAATTCTGTCTTTCGCGTTTTTTCGAATATTCTCGTCGAAAACCAGAAACATGCTTCGAAAAAGTTCTTTCCGATAAATCTCCTTTGAAACGACTTTCTTGCATCTTTCGGAAGTTTTCTTCCGCGCTGCGGAGGTCTGCGTCACATTCTGTGAACAGATTTTTTCTTTCCTGTCGCTGCTCAAAACGTTCTTCCTCCAGTCCAAAATTTTCAATCTTTCTTTATGTCGGAAATCAAAACCGGATTGATTAAAATTGAGCAAATCCATCAGCAGAGTTCGTTTTAATTTCATCTTCGATTTTTCTTTTGTGAATAAAACTGTAAAACCATCAATAAAAGCGTTCATTAAATAAAAGATTTGTTAGGTCAGCAAGAAGCCGTTAGATCTGATAGAGATCTGGAGGCGCCCGCCGCTTTTCCACTGCGTTCAGTCTGTGCAACCATAACACAATTCAGTGTACAAGTCCGTGTTCACCTAACTTGAATACAACACCTAAACTACCCTTTTCTGTGTTATCTAGAGGCTACAGTTAGACTAGAGAGCAGAGCAGGACCACAATAGAGTGGAGGCATTCTTGACCTATCAACTGGTGACAACAGATGTGCTCATTGCTTTCGCCGGACACTGGACTACTTCACGATAAGTAACACGCTCGATCGCCTGGTTTCACTCGGCCACTACGCGATCTGGGAGACTTCTGGAGACCTTTGAACCGCTGGATTTCTGCTGATACTTGCTCCGCCACGAACGGTGATTTTTACCTCGGAACTGCCTGAATTTGCTCACCACAAAGCCCCTGACGGAGTAAATAAACTTGATCAGTTTATTACTCGGGGTCAACGCAGGTACTTGTTTCGACTTCATCGATTCTGCCGCCAAGTTAAGCTAAACTGGAATTCTGCCGCTCAACTCTGGACCTAGACGACCTTGTTTTCGACTGTTTGCTGACGTGTCGACCGCCGGACCACAGTCAACTTGGCCCAAATTTCGCGCGCCAAGGCAAAAACAACCGTTGCCGTTGCTGATTCCGCCAACTGCCGCGCGCAATCACAACATCTCCCGCCAACACCGCTACTTCTGCTTGGACCAACCGAATTGTTGCTGATGGACTTCTGCTAGTAAAGTCACGACCCAAAGACGCGTACAACGCGCCGCTCATAGTTTTTCAAAAACTTGAGCGCTTCTTTGAGGTAAATCAAGTCTCGTGTACACTTGACCGCTCTTTTCATCACGGCAACGACCAGGCCAACAGTAACCGCGCTGTTCGCAACACCTTCGACTTCAACACTGACGACAAAGGAAGCGCCATTTCTGCCACTGCCCCGCACTGGTCGACTCAAACTTCTCGAGACGTACTGCCCGACTGGTTATCTTCTAGCCCGCCTCGCTGGGTGAACTTTAACTCGTCGCCGCCCTTGTTGAACTCCTCTTCACTTGATCAACGTCGCCCGAAACAGCTGGAGCTGGAAATAGACGCGGAATCGCGCCGCTCGAAGTAATTCGACTTGGAATCAACTTCAGCGCACTCCACAGGTAGAAAAGCCTCTTCTTCTGCCGCCGCTGATTTTCGCCAGCGCACGATTGCCCAAGAAACCGACCAGTATTTCCACAAGTCCGCTGGGTTTCAAACGCGAAGAAATCCGTTGGAATTGCTGATCGTCCCATTTTCGCCGACTACGCTGCTGCTCATGATGCGATCTTAACGGCAAAATTTTTGGCCTGGTTTCGCTCACCGCCAAAAGTTCACTGCGCATCTGCACTCATGACTCACGTACTCCTGCACCCCGATGAACTCATCGATACTGCCGACTTCAAATACGCTTGTCGACTTCAATCGGACCTTCTCGACGCCATCGTTTCCCGCGAGTTACCTCCCGTTTTCTCTACTTCCGCCGATGTTGGTGAAAGGTTGATTCGGCTGACACGCCGCACCATCGACGCAAGCGCTCATGAATCTGTAAGTGAGGCTTGTCTCAACCACGATGAACGTCTGGAAATCTACAACTGCTTGGATTCGTCATCTAAATACGACTTGATCAGTCGTAAAAGCGTCGAAGATTTTACCTCAATGGTGAAAGAGGCGTATGATGTCTTTGTTCTGTGGCACCCTTCGACTCGACAACACGAAGCAGATTTAATTCTTGCTGTTGCCGCGAAGATGTCTTTGGCCACGAGCATTTTGGAGAAATTGCTGCTTCTTGATGCTCAAACGGACACCACTCTTCAACTTCTGGTCGCGATTCACACGCACTCCCCGTTGAACTCGCCAGATCCAGAATCTCCTCAAAAGTCGCATAACAGAGACGCCGCCGACCCTACTTCAACTCAGGAATCCGAGCAAAAGCCAACTGATGTAAGTGCTGACTCGTCGATTTCATCTGAAGATAGCTACAGCGAATTGCTCGACCTTGCTGCTTCTGATGCTTTTGTAGCTACGCCCAAGCGCCTCTGGCTCAAAAGAGCTTCAGCTCGCCGAAATTTTTGGACGCGCACTGGTCCGAAAATAGCGAGAATTCAAGTGCCACGATCATCCGAAATACTCTTCTCGTCGATGTCGACATTTCCTGGACTTCAAATGCTCATTGGAGAAGAAACATGTATTTGGGGATGCTTACCTGGACGCGATGCGAAACCGCCCGTCTGCTTCATCTAGAACCTTCTTCCAACTTCATGCCTTGCCGAAAGTTTGGGGAGCTGGATGATATTCAAAACCTCCGTCAAAGTTGCGCCTTTGATTGGCAACAGGTTCTGATCAGCCAACTGGAACTATGCTCTAACCAAGTCGCTAACGCGCCACTCATTGTTCCAAAACATGAGTGCCCAACCAAGGTAAACCTTCTTGTTTGGACAACTTACTGCATAATTTCTACTCGCTTGGTTCGATCTTCTCAACGCGCATCACAAATTGAAACGCTTGGCTCAGCACCGCTTTCATCTCTACTCCTATTGGACATCTTCCGCTGGATCATCTCTACACTTCTTTCTTCAATTCTAGAGTCTCCAATCGTCAGAAGACTTCGAAGACTGGGGAGCTGTTAGGTCAGCAAGAAGCCGTTAGATCTGATAGAGATCTGGAGGCGCCCGCCGCTTTTCCACTGCGTTCAGTCTGTGCAACCATAACACAATTCAGTGTACAAGTCCGTGTTCACCTAACTTGAATACAACACCTAAACTACCCTTTTCTGTGTTATCTAGAGGCTACAGTTAGACTAGAGAGCAGAGCAGGACCACAATAGAGTGGAGGCATTCTTGACCTATCAAGATTTTAGATGAATACCCCTTAAAAGGGTTAAACCAAAATATAGAAGTGATTTTATGGATCTGGATTTTGATTGGCCGGTAAGCCAAATACAGCAATCTTAATGGTTATCCCAAAATTCACTTCCGTTTTTGGTTTAGTCCCTTAAAATTGCTTTCACAGCGAGTTTGGGCACGGATATCCTTAAAAATTGTTAGGGTAAAAGGGATCCCCTATTTTATATTACAACCATACTGAAATCTTACTGGCGAATAACTGCATTTTGCTTTTCTAAGTATAATTACTGTATATATTGATTGATATTCACGAGTTGCATGAAAGCTGTCGATAAGAGTCGCTCTTATCAGTTTGTTCCTAAGACTAGTAGTATGCTCTAACCGATCTCAACCTCTGGAACTCCTTTCTGGCTAGAACTTCTTAAAATATTAAGCAATGTGATATCCGGACTGCGCGGCTGATCCTCTCGATAAATGATGAAAGAAAGTGTTCTGTAAGTTTTTATCGTTTCCCGCTCGTTTCGCGAATTTAGCTGATAATTGAGCCAGGCTGATAAAGCGACTGCAAAGCGACTTTTACACAATCCAAAAGTTAATCGCCACGGCGCCCGTAAACTGCTTATTATTTCCACTTTCTTGGTTAGAAACGAGCACCCTGCCTTTTTGTCGTTACAAAAGTCCAGTCTGAGATTTGGTGGGAGAAGCAACAAGACTGCCAATCCCGACAAAGTGGAAATAAATCTTCGAGATGATCTTCTTCTCAGACATGTCTAAAGATGCTAATGAGTCGTTTTTTGTTGATAATTTAGAATGGCTTTTTTAAATTTCAGGAAAACAAGTCCGTTCGAGAAAAATTTCGCAAAAAAATTGTCATAATTTTTGAGAAAAAAAATCTCAGAAAGAAATTGTCAAAATTATCGAGAAAAAAAATTACCCAAAAAACTCTCAAAATTTTTGAGAAAAAAAAATTTTCAAAAAAAATTGTCAAATTTTCGAGAAAAAAAAATTTCAAAAAAAATTGTCAAATTTTTGAGAAAAAAATTTATGAAAATTTTTGAGAAAAAAAATTTCTCAAACAAAAAAATTGTCAAAATTTTCGAGAAAAAATTCTCAAAAATCTGCATTTTTTCAACCACTCTTAATGAAAACATGAAAAAACTAACATTTGATTCACTTCACGCTTATTTCTGGAAAAGGTTCTTGAGACGGCCACTTGGAATTTATTTTTTCTATTTGCAATTTGATGTTTAGAGATGCATCAAAGCTGCGAAGCCGCAAACTGTCGGATGCTGTTTTTCGCGGTTGGCGGTTTTATTTTTTTTTTTCGCAAACAAGTTCATGAAACGTGACGAAGCTCGGACCTCCTCTTGATCGTCAAATCATTTAAGCGTGTTCCAGCTCCCGGAATCAAAAGAAGAAGCAACGATTCTGGCTCACGAAAAACAAGTGTTGACGAACGAGTCTAAAAAACAATATCAATTTTAACACCAAACTAACTCGTGACGGGCTCAAACGACGTCTGCCTGAAAGAGGCTTGAGATTTCGGCTGGGAATGCGACCGGTCGGTGCACAATCTCGCCCGTTCATTTTCATTCCCCGCCGCCGCCTCTGATGCAAGTGTCGTGCCAGATGCGCTCTTTTCAACTATTTTTGTGAGAAAAAATTATGCATAGCGAAGGCAGATTTGTTCACATAGACAATCACACTTCGCACAAACAAGGTTAGCTCACTTTTTGATCATTTTTCCGGCTTCATTTGATTTCAATTATTTTTTGTCTACGAATCACTTTTCATTGTTTTTCGCCATTTTGTCTAGCTGCCAGAAGAGAATCGATTAATGAAATTTTTAATGAAGCAATCGAAAGGTTAATTGCTCTCGAACGCGAAAATTTCATTTTGAATGAACGAATCTAGTTAAGAAGTTGATTAGGAGGATTAAGAGCTTGTTTTTAACAACTCGAAAACAGAAGCTCCAAGAGGTCCGGAAGGCGCTAAAAATCTCAGGAAGTTGACACTTGAGATTTCATCACATTGAAAAGGGCCTTATCAAAGAGCGTGATGCGGTATTTAATACTTTGGACAAATTATCTTTATTCTTGGAGCTAACAATGATGGATTTACTCTCTAATTACTGACGTGAACACGACAACGTTCTGGTTAAGTTTCACGCTAGAAACTGGGTTAAACTTCCTCGGACCAAGACGCGAGATGACTATCTACATAAATTTACAAGGACTGATTAAAACGGAATCTTTTACTATTTTTTATTAGCGAGAGACAGGATAATGTACAGACAGAGATAGAGAATCATGAAAAGATAACGTCAGTTTCGCCAATGAACGCAATTACTATTGGAGAAAAGGTACGTTTCTTATGGCCGAATCATTTTTGCTTGTGAACTTTTGGCAGGAAAGAAAAATGTCAGGATTTATTGAAAAATACTAAGTTAGACTCTTGTTATTTTCCAAATAGTTTGAGAAGTCGTATCTGTAACGATACTCACAAACTTAATGTCAGCTCCTTCAGTTAAATCAGCCCCGAGACATTGCTCGGGATCTTGATTGTTGCAGATTCGAGCGTAGCCATCAGAAATTTTATGAAACATGTATCGCGACGAGTACTTCGGTCCGAACATAAGATAGGTTCCATCCTGATTGCTATTCCAGTATTGCACATCTCCATCTTCTCTGGTCATCGTTATTATGTACCCTTCGTTCTCTTCATCCCAAATCGCTCTAAAGGGATGTCCCTCTGTTGCAAGGTTGATCGACTCGTACCATCGGTGATTGAAAAACAAGTCACCTTCTCCAAGTCCATCAATTTCAATTTCTGGCTCTATCGTGCAATCATTTCCGAAAAACCCTTCGGCACACGTACACTCGTAGCCACTTCCGTCAACAGTACAAGATCCGCCGTTTGCGCATGGGTTATTAGAACAGGGATTTAGCTCGCAGTCACGTCCAGAGAACCCAGGGCTACACTCGCAGATATAGGACCCTCCATCGACAAAGCAGGAGCCACCATTTTGACACGGTCCACCGCTACAGGGATCAAGCTCGCACTGACTTCCTGAATATCCTTCTGGGCATGTACATTGGTAAGAGCCTCCATTAATCGAGCACGTTCCGCCATTCTGACAAGGTTCACCTGTGCACGGAGTATTTTGGCACCGATCTCCAGAGAAACCAGGAGGACATTGGCATTGAAATGAACTTCCGCTGATCGAACAACTGCCATTATTTTCGCATGGATTTGATGAGCAAGGCGTAATCTCACAAATAGGACCGGAAAAGCCCTCAGGACAGCGACACTGGAATGAGCTTCCCGAAACAGAGCACTCGCCACTATTTTGACAGGGATTAGATGAGCACGGATCAATCTGACAATTGTTTCCAGAATAACCGTCAGGACACGCGCAATCATAGGATCCGCCATTGATGGAACAGCTACCTCCATTCTGACAAGGCGAGCCCGAGCATGGATTAACTTCGCAATTGGTACCCGAATATCCATCAAGACAAGAGCATTGATAAGACCCGCCGACGACATTACACGAGCCGCTGTTCTCACACGGATTGTTAGTGCAAGGTGTTGTCTGGCAATTATTGCCTGAGAAGCCCTCAGAACAGCTGCAGGTATATGAACTGCCGTCAATAGAGCATGTTCCGCCGTTAGAGCATGGCTTCGAGGAACAGGGAGTGACTTGACAATCGTTTCCGGAAAAGCCTTCAGGACAACCACATTGATAAGATCCGCCACTGATCGAGCAGCTACCGCCATTCTGACAAGGGCTTCCACTGCAAGGCGTGATTTGGCAATTATGACCAGAGAAGCCATTTGGACAGCCACATTGATATGATCCACCACTGATCGAGCAACTGCCTCCATTCTGGCATGGATGCCCACTACAAGGCGTGACCTCACAATTATTCCCTGAAAAACCCTCGGAGCAACCACATTGATAGGAACCGCCACTGATAGTGCAACTGCCTCCGTTTTGACAAGGGCTTCCCGTACAAGGAGTCACTTGACATTGACTTCCAGAAAATCCATCAGGGCAATCACATTGATACGAACCTCCTACAACATTGCATGATCCAGTATTGCAAGGGTTGTTTGTGCAAGGGGTGATTTGGCAGTCTTTACCAGAGAAGCCGTTTGGACAGCCACATTGGTAGGATCCGCCATTGATTGAGCAACTACCGCCATTTTGGCAAGGGCTTCCAGAGCAAGGATTGTATTGGCATTGATTCCCAGAATACCCATCAGGGCAACTACACTGATATGACCCTCCGACGACATAACACGAGCCAGTGTTACACGGATTATTTGTACAAGGAGTCGTTGAGCAATCTTTTCCAGAATAACCGTCTTGACAGCTGCATTGGTAAGATGAACCGCTGATCGAGCAACTGCCTCCGTGTTGACATGGATTTCCTGTGCAAGGCGTTGTGGAGCAATCATTACCGGAGAATCCTTCGTTACAGTTGCACTGGTATGAACCACCGCTAATTGAGCATCCACCACCGTGCTGGCAGGGATTATTTGTGCAAGGTGTTATTTGACAATCGTTTCCAGAAAATCCATTCGGGCAACCGCATTGGTAGGAGCCACCACTAATCGAGCAAGTCCCTCCATTTTCGCATGGGCTTCCAGAACAAGGAGTAGTCGTGCAATCCTTTCCAGAAAAGCCGGGTTCGCAAGCACATTGGTAAGACGAACCGCTGATTGAGCAAGTACCTCCATACTGGCAAGGATTTCCTGTGCACGGCGTCGTAGAGCAATCGTTCCCGGAGAAACCTTCTTTACAACTGCACTGATACGAGCCACCGCTGATTGTGCAATCACCGCCGTGCTGGCAAGGATTTCCTGTGCAAGGAGTATTCTGGCAATTATTTCCAGAAAATCCATCAGGACAACTGCATTGATAAGAGCCGCCAGTAACTGAGCACTCTCCGCCATTGAGACACGGTTTAGAAGAGCACGGCGTGGTTTGGCACAGTGAACCGGAAAATCCCTCGCGACACTGGCACTGGAACGATCCGTTGACGACCGAACACTGACCATCATTCTGGCAGGGATTAGGTGTGCAAGGCGTGACCTGACATTGCGATCCGGAGAAACCATCTGGACACTTACACTCGTAAGAACTGCCATTAATCGTGCAGGAGCCGCCGTTAGAACAAGGATCATCTGAGCAAGGAGTAACGTTGCATTGATTCCCGGAGAAGCCTTCGGGACAGCTGCAGATGTAAGAACCGCCGTCTATATTACAGGTTCCGCCGTTGAGACACGGATTTGATGAGCAGGGAGTAGTTTCACATGTCTCGCCACTGAATCCTTCCGGACACGAGCAATCAAAAGATCCACCTGAAATTGAGCATTCACCTCCATTTTGGCAAGGGCTTATTAAGAGTTCATAAAAATGTCCGTTACGAAGGTTGATTTGAAAATAACAGTCCATTACGCTTTACGCTACTTTCTCAAGTACTGGAATTTGAGAACTATGCCTGTTAGAGCAGGGAGTGATATTGCAATTGGGACCGAAGAAGCCTTCTAGACATTGACACTCATGAGAATCTCCGCTGATAGAGCAAGTTCCGTCATTTTCACATGGGTTTGGTGCGCACGGTGTGAGCTCACAGTTCTTTCCAGCAAAACTTTCGAGGCAGGCACAGTTGTAATCTCCGCTATCTCCAATAAGCGAGCAAGTTCCGTAATTTCCACAAGGATTCGGAACACAGGGAGTCAGGTCGCACGTTGCTCCTGCAAAGCCATCCAAACACTTGCACTCATATGATCCGCCGACGATGTTACACGTGCCATCATTTTTACACGGGTTGATGGAACAGGGCGTGATCTGGCACTCGTCGCCCGAGAAACCATCTTTGCAGCTACATTGGTAGGAACTTCCATTAACGCTGCACTGTCCTTCGTTTTTGCAGGGATTGTTCCAGCAAGGATCCTTCTCACAATTTTCACCTGAGTATCCGTCCGGGCAAGAACATTCGTAGGAACCGCCGATGATTGAGCATTCGCCACTATTTTGACAAGGACGTCCTGAGCAAGGTGTAATGTTGCAATCTCTTCCAGAGAATCCCTCGAGACAGCTACATACGTAATTATCGCCAATAATCGTGCAAGTTCCGTCATAATTGCAAGGATTTGGGCGACACGGAGTTATTTCTATTTCCTCGCAATTTGGACCTACAAAGCCATCAGCGCAACTGCACTCATATGATCCACCGATGATGATGCATTCTCCACTGTTTTGGCAAGGCTTATTTGAGCATGGAGTAGTTTCACAGTTTTCGCCAGTGAAGCCTTCTTGACAATTGCAATTATAAGAACCCCCGATGATGATGCAGTCGCCACTGTTTTGACAAGGATTACCGGAACACGGCGTTGTTTCACAATTATTTCCAGTGAAACCTTCGCGACAGTCGCATGTGTAGGACTCTCCATTGATATTGCAGGTTCCGTCATTGCTGCATGGATTCGGAGCGCACGGAGTTAAACTGCAATCCTTACCAGAGAATCCTTCAAGACAAGTGCATACAAAAGAATCTCCACTTATTTCGCAGGTACCGTCATTGTTGCATGGATTTGGTGAACAAGGATTTATAACTTCAGATTCGCAATTTGGTCCTGTGAAGCCTTCTAAGCAAGTGCATTGATAAGAGCTGCCAATAATCGAGCACATTCCATCATTTTGACAAGGGTTGATCGAACAAGGAGTGGTTTCACAGTTTTCGCCAGAAAATCCCTCTTCGCATTTACACTGGTATGATGATTCATTAATTATACATTCGCCGCCATTTTGGCACGGCGAATTCGAACAAGGAGTAACACTACAGTCGTTCCCAGTGTACCCATCAGGGCACAAACAAATAAACGATTCGCCATCCGTCGTACATTCCCCTCCGTTTTGGCAAGGATCTGGATCACAAGAGTCGATCACCACAGACTCACAATTTTGCCCAATAAACCCGTCCAAACACGTGCATTGATAAGAGCTTCCAATTATAGCGCACGTTCCATCATTTTTGCAAGGATTAATTGTACAGGGAGTCGTCTCACAATCCCTTCCTGAAAATCCCTCTGGACATTGACATTGGTAAGATCCGTCAGAAATGCTGCACACTCCGCTGTTCTGACACGGCATGTCGTCGCAAGGGGTAATCTGGCAATCGTTTCCGGAAAAGCCGTGTTCGCAATGACATTGATATGATCCACCGTCAATTATGCATTCCCCGTTGTTTTGACAAGGTTTATGAGTGCAAGGATTTATCTCGCAATTGCTGCCAGAGAATCCCTCATTGCAGGTGCACTGATACGATCCCTCAATTACATGACACGAGCCATTCGCCCCACAAGGACTGTTCGAACAGGGAGTTTCTTCGCAGTTTATTCCGGAAAAGCCCTCCTTGCAGCGACACTGATAAGATCCGCCAACAACTAAGCACTCTCCTTCATTGCCACATGGATCGGAAGAACAAGGAGTGGTCTCACAAGTATTTCCGGAAAAGCCAGGAAGACAAGTGCAAATAAATGAACTTCCATCGACCAAGCACGTCCCATCGTTTTGACACGGATTTATTGAACAAGGAGTCTTTTCGCAATTGACCCCGGTGAAGCCTTCGGGACATTGGCATTCATAAGTCGTTTCTTTATCTTCGCAAACACCTCCGTTCAGACAGGGGCTTGAAGAACATGCGCCAATTTCGCAATTATCTCCAGAAAAATCTTCTGTGCATTTGCATGTATAACCGTCTTCGTTAGCAATGCATTCTCCACCGTTGAGGCAAGGTTCAGAAGAGCAATGGGTTGACTCGCAGTTCTCGCCAAAAAAGGGGCTTGGACATTCGCACAAATAGGAATCGCCGATATTTTCGCAAAGGCCGCCGTTTAGACAAGGCTTAGAAGAACACGGTGTGAGTTCACATGTCGTCCCGAGAAATCCCTCACGACAGTCGCAAGTGAAACTCGATCCCTGGATGGAGCAAGTTCCATCGTTTTCGCAAGGGTTGGGAGCGCAGGGCGTTCTCTCGCAATTTTCCCCGGAGAAGCCGTCTAAACAGTCACACACGTAAGACCCATCAAGATTCTCACTGCAAATTCCTTCGTTCAGACAGGGGCTCAACGAACAGGGGCCAAGTTCACAATTCACCCCCGAGAAGCCTTCCTTGCACTCGCATTCGTAAGAGCTGTCAAGAGTTATCGTACAAATTCCTTCGTTCAAACAAGGCATTGACGTACACGGTGTTTGCTCACAATTTTCGCCGGTGTAACCGTCAGGGCAGATACACTCATAAGATTCGCCAACGGGATTACAACTTCCTCCATTCTCACAGGGCTCGTCGGAGCAGGAATTTTCCTCGCATGTTTCGCCGAAATATCCTGGAAGACATTTGCACTCGAACGAAGAGCCAACAATCGAGCAAGTGCCGTCATTGTGGCATGGGTTCGGAGCACAAGGAGTCAGTTCGCAATTCACCCCGGAAAAGCCTTCTTTGCATGTGCAAACATAAGTGCCATCTTCTTCATCGGCGCAAACACCTTCATTTAAACAAGGATTTGAATCACAGCGGCCAAGTTCGCAATCGACTCCGGAAAATCCATCGAGACAGATGCACTGATAACCGCTTCCAACAACTTCGCATTCTCCATTTATACATGGTTCTGAAGAACAAGGACTGAACTCACAGTTTTCTCCATAAAAGCCTGTTGGACATTGACATTCGTAAGACGATCCAGTTTCAACGCACACTCCATCATTGTAACAGGGTTCAAGCGAGCACGGCGTCTCTTCGCAGTGCTCTCCGCTAAATCCATCTAGACATTCGCAAATGTAAGAGTCTCCACTTTCAATGCATACGCCATCATTTTCACACAGCTCAGACGCACAAGGTGTTATTTCGCATATTTCACCGGAGTAGCCGTCTAAGCATTCGCATTTAAAGCCTTCTTCGTTCACTAAACACATTCCATCGTTTTCACAGGGATTTGGTGTGCATGCATCATTTTCGCAATTGACCCCAGAGAAATGCTCAGGACAGAAGCAAACATAAGTTCCGTTTTCTTCTTCGCAAGTTGCTCCGTTCTGACAAGGGTTCAAATCACAACTGCCTAGTTCACATAATTCTCCATAGAAGCCGCCAAAGCATTCGCATTTAAAATCAATGTTGTCGATAATTGTACAGGTTCCATCGTTCAAGCACTGATTTGGTGCACAAGGAGAAAGCTCACATCTTTCTCCAAAAAATCCTTCAAGGCAGTTGCATGTGAATGAATTTCCAGAGATCTCACAAACTCCATCGTTGTAGCATGGATTTTCACTGCATGGAGTAATTTCACAAAGCTCTCCAGAGAACCCATCTTGACATTTACATGTAAAACTATCATCATCTTCTTCCTCACAAATCCCTCCATTCAAGCAAGGATTCAACTCGCAAGGTCCAAGTGGTGTTCCCGGAGTAGTATGAGTAAACATGTCTTCAGTAACAGTCGGGCTCCAATGAGGCGAACTTGTGTGAGCATAAGTAGTAAATAGACTATCTTTATTGGTTGTATGGGAAGAATCGCTAGTTTGTTCTGCCGCGGTCGTGGATTTTATGGTGCTGTCATCGTTTGGCTCGGCTGTCAGAGGATTTACCCAGATCAGATACTGTAATACTGTGCTTATTAAACAATACTGACATAATATCACAAAAAAAGAAAAGTTGATTAACGTGTTATAGTAATTTAATGGAACGGTAGTTTTCGGGAGCGAGATAGATTACAGGGATCATTCCAGTTCCTGTTGAAAATTTGTGAGTCTCGATGGTTGTAAAAATTTCTGTCGACGATGATGTTCCAGCTGATGATTGTGTTGTTGATGTTGTGGGGGATGTTGTTGAGCTTATTGGCAACGTTGTAGCGGAGCTGGTGTCATCTTTCGTAAAGTGAATAACAAGGGGGATCGTTACTCCGACGCCAATTACGACGATAATTGCTGAAAAGAAATTTCTTCAAATTCAGCATATTTTTGTTTTATTCGAAATTGATATGTCAATTTTGAATCAGTTCCCTTCATTTTCAAAACAACAAACCTCCAATTACAGTAATAATCTGTCTGAGTCTCCCCTTCGACTTGACCTGGGTCTCATCCCCCAGCGAGAGCCTTTCCACCGTTTCGTATCTCTGGCTCATTTACTACTCATAGAACTTTATGAGAATGAAAATGATCAATAAGAAGAAAAAAGATGCAAACACTTCAAAAGTTTTCTTTTCGCCGATACTTTGTTTGATATTTGGATGGCGCCGAATGGTGGTAACTGGGAAATTTTACCACTGGTGAATCCTTATTTGCATCCCTGTCCTAATCTGCTGAGTTGAAACTTTCACAAATATGATTGTTCTTTATCTCTCTTTTTCCCGTCTTCTGAGCTTTCCTTTTCAAACTAAGAAAAAAATATGACCCGGAAGGATCGTATCATCAGTAACGCTATGCATTTGAAAAGAAAATACGAAGCCAAATATTTTCAGAACAAAAATCCCGTCGATTATTTCCGTCAAGAGAATTTGGTTTGTCTATATTTTATAATCGTTGTTATAAAGATAAAGGGGTACTGTGCCCCATAGCAGAGTTGCAAATTTTTGAAAATTTTTTCTGAGCTAGCTGAGCTGAGGGCGAAATTGAGCTGAGCTGAGCTGGCCTCTTTTAAGAATTACTGAGGTGAGCTAGTGGTTCAAAAGCATCAAAAGTGGTTCGATCTCGGTCAGCTCAATAGACCGAGCTGAGCTAAGCTAGCTATGCTGAGGTCAAAATTGAGCTAGCTGAGCTGAGCTGGCCCTTTTCGAAGAAGCATTGAGCTGAGCAGAGCTGGCTTTCTTCAGAGAAATCGAGCTGAGCTGACCCTCACCTCAAAATTGCTGAGCTTTAGTTCAGCTAGCTCAGATAGCTCAGCTCAGCTAGCTCACAAAATTTGCAACTTTGCCCCCTAGTCAAAGGCATAGGTAAACTTTAAGATAACTTCAAAGACAAAAAATGATCTCAAATACTTGGGAAAGTATGAGCTCTTATTTGCCACCCTGTCAAAAATCGGAAGAACTTTTTGAAAGTTCTATCGTATTTACTTCTGATAAAAGCTTCCGTGACGGTCAATCGCACACACAATCATCGATTGGAATTTTAAGCTAAGTACCTGAAGCAATCGAAACAACCTTTGCTCTTCCCCATCTCGGTCTTGGCGGGCTTATTGTAAAATCGAAACTATCGCTTTCAAAAGACCTTCTCGACATTTTTTTCTGCAAAAAAATTCTAAAGAAGCTTGAGAATACGTCAGATTTTACGGCGGAACCATACTTGAGAGCTTTTTCTATTTGTTTTAATTTTTTATATATCATACTTTCGGAAGTTTGCAAGCCAATTCAAAATTTCACGAGTGGTTTACCATTGAACACCGAAAGAATTTATGATCTCATACATTTTTATGACGTGATAAGAACAGATGTTCTTTGCCAATAATAAAACTTTTATTTTAAGGATTCAACGACTTATCAAACACGGACTTTCGGGATGTTCGAGAGCTTTTGATAAAATATTACTTCGAGAAAGCATTTGATGAGGTAGAAAGCAGTTGAAATAAATTAATTTATAAAAAAATATCGTGAACTTGAGTTCAGGTGATCTTTCTTTCTGCGGACAAAATCGGTCTTGACCGTGCTACCATCTCCAAACTCGAGTTTTACATCGACAAGCTAGGTAATCCTCGCCCACATTGTAGAACACTTGTCATGCGTTCCATTCCGAATGGACCATTCGTGTCATCACAGTAAGTTTAAGCGAAATCTGCGGCGGCTAAAGCACGAAATAGAACTGTTGCTGTGGTGACTTTCGGCTTACTCGGCATCTCAAGGTGAGCGTCAAATACGGCTATCGATGACAATTTGTCAATGAGCGGAAGAGGCAGAAAGAGAGAGTATCAAGTCTCAGCTGCCACGGATTCTCCTTTCTTTGAGAGCAATTATTGAGTCACGGATTTGAATGTTTAGTCTTTTGCCGAAATTGGTCAAAACATACACAGGTTCAAAAGCCGTCAAAATCGTAACGATCGGAATCAGCCCTGGGCTCGGCAACCTGTGTTGAAAACGTGAATCAGGGTCTGAAAGACCTAAAATGAAAAGCCGCGTAGCGGCTTTTTTAAAAACGAAGCCGCAAAGCGGCTTCGCAAGAAGTTAACAATATCTTTGAATAGTATTTTTTCGAAGCCGCTTTGCGGCTTTATTTTGGAAAAAGCCGCTACGCAGCTATTCATTTTAGATCTTTCAGATCCTGACTCAGGTTTTAAACACAGGTTGCCGAGTCCGGAATCAGCCCTTACGAAGTTATCGTCTCGTCCGATCAACTTGCCCATGATGTTGTTAAAAATAACAAACCCCTTCCAGGGAAGGACTAAATTCCATTTTGACCTAATCAAAATGCGAGGTGGTCATAACTTTTGCTTCACGTGGCTTTTCACGGATAAAAACGTTTCACAAAGTTTATCGCGTTCGCCACATGTTTTTGTCCTCTTCAAAGGCGTCGATTTTCACATTCTCACTGGAGCACCCTCGCCAGGAAGACCCTTCACTCCCTCAAGGATAGAGAGTTGCAAATTGCTAGAGCAGAATACCCAGATAACATTCTTCTCCCTTTGAACAACGTTTTTTCCCGAAAGACCACGGTGCACGACCAAAAGAAACTCTCACTAAAGAAGCCCCCTTGGAACCGACGAAGAAGCCGTCTTTCAGATTTTAACCGGCATTGTCGGCGAGTATGGCCAAATCACGTGCATTTTTGCCAACAAAGGGCCTGAACTTTTAAAAGAAGCTTATTACATTCCCCGAGCACTCAAAACTGGGGCCAACATTTTTGGAACGCTTATTATGGTAACGCGCACTCAGAGTTTTAGCGATTTTTCAAGTTTTAATTTAAAAAACTGGGCCTAAAAAACTGTTATTTCAGGGCAGCGGTGGTACAACAGATGCTCTTATTCAGTACATGCATGGGGAGGTACTAATAAATCTGGGCTCAGGAACCTGTGGAGAAAACCTGAGTGAAGGTCTAATAGATCTTTTATGAAAAGCCGCGAAGCGGCTTTTTTTGAAAACGAAGCCGCAAAGCGGCTTCGCAAGACACTATTTGAATCCATTCTTTAAACTTTGGCGAAGCCGCTTTCGGCTTTCTTTTTCAAAAAAGCCGCTACGCGGCTTTTCATTAAATATCTTTTAAACCCTGACTCAGGTTTTCTGCACACCTTGTCGAGCTAAAATTAATCGAAGAATATTCTCTTCATTTATCTGTAGGATCCTTCAAAAATAAACATCCAAATCGGCCCCGAATCAGAATCAATCACCCTCGAAGCTCTTCTGCCCGAACTTCTAAACCGAAATATCAAGCTGGAGGAAATAGGAACTGGATCAGATTTAGTCCCAGCGTTATATTTTATTTGATAACACCTTCTCTAGCGTATACGCTGGGAAAACGTCACTGATCCACGACGAAGGCGCTGCCGCAGAAGCGTTTTCGATGCATTCATTAGGTTTATTTCGCGGCGAAATATTCATAAATATTAAACCGCGGGGTTCTCTTTTTCAGACGGTGCGATTCCAGACAACTTGCCGACTGGAGTTACTCTTGATAAGACTGGCCGACCAGCTTGGCACTCCTTGGCTCGGCAACCTGTGTAAAAAACCTGAGTCAGGGTCGGGAAGAACTGAAATGAAAAGTCGCATACCGGCTTTTTTTTGAGAACGAAGCCGCGAAGCGGCTTCGCAAGAACTTCTCAATTGAATGAAAAAATAATTTTTGCGAAGCCGCTTCGCGGCTTCGTTCTTAAAAAAGCCGCTACGCGACTTTTCATTTCAGATCTTTCTGACCCTGACTCAGGTTTTATTCACAGTTTGCCGAGTCCAGTGGCAATCGAACCTGTGAAATTTCGAACCGTTAAACCGTTAATAAAGAATCAAAGCATTTCCTTGCTGTATCATTAATTAGAAATTTGTCTCCTTTCAAAAACTGCGCTGTCAAGCCAGCCCAAAATTGCGGCGCGTCTGACAGGGGATAGAATATGTAATGAATCGGTTCAGATTTTACCCAGAAAATATTTCGTCATCACTTTTACAAAACTCGCCGCTCACTTAGAAAATTAGAATCGATGGTGTGGAACCCCTGTGTGGCGCTCAAGGAAATATGCATGCTTGACAAAATAAGAATGCTATGAGCGGGCAGATCTAAGGCTATCTAAAAACGACAGGTATTCTTGTATGACATAAATGTTCATGCAAAAAATAGAGGTATGTTGTTCTTATGTTCCGTAAATTTTAGTAGGAGGAATACCGTAAGATTAAACTTCAGGCTAAAACGAACAGTAAGTAACATCAGTATAACCATTTATAAACTCTCATTTCTGACTGACTAATTACCACTGGAATTCTGATAGTTTCTAAAATAAAATACTTGCTGAAAATCGAGAAGCCGCTTGCGGCTTCAGTATACGAGAACAAAAGCCGCGCAAGGCGCGGCTTTTTCTTTTTACTCGAAGCCGCAAGCGGCTTCTCGATTTTCAGCAAGTATTTTATTTTAGAAACAATCTGAATTCAAGCGAGATAATTAGTCAAAAATGAAGTCGGGGTATGTTAAGGTAAGTCATTTTTGACGAAGTTAGATGAAAAAATTCTTTAATTTTTTTCGTACTCTTTAGAAATCTAAAAAGTCATCTCTCAGAAAATATTGATGAAGAACTAAAGTCACTTTTGTTTTGATAAAAGAAATGGATGTCGCGATGTATACTCAAAAAACAATCTAAAATGGAAACTCAGGTTTTGAGATCTCCAACCCCTTTCCCGAATGGTTATTCTGAATAACTTATTCAGTAATGAACTTAACTTGTGACGCAGATAATGGCTATTTTAGAAAAGTGACAATTAGTGTCCGACTTTCTAACGCTTGACAATGGTACTTGTTTGATCATTCTCCATGGCGCGGAATTTGCATTAAAATCGCTTCCCAAAGGGCTTTGAAATACCACGTACTAGCAGCTAAATCGCGAAAAACGAAGCTGAACTTTTGGAGAAAAGGTTGACGAGCTGCCTGGCAATCTGTTTAAACGTGGGTCCATCTTTAACACTGAATTAATTTTCTAATAAAAAATCGGGGAGAGGCTGGTCGGGAGTTCGGGCGTATTAGCGGGTTAGATAAAATTCGAACTCACTCAATAAATAATCTGAGCAGGGTGTGTCGCGGAAGAGCGCTCAACTAGGGATGAAAGGCGATTCCACTGCGGATGCTTTCTTTTCCACAGAGATTTGGATCGTAATCAGACAAACTTAGCTGAGGGCGAAGCTCTTCACATTGCATAAACACTTTTTCGACGTCCGAAGCTCGGCTCGGCAAAAGGTGAATAAAACCTGACTCAGGACTTATGAAGGCTGGGTTGATTATTGATTAGGGTTGATATTTGAAGGAATAAGTCTGTAAAAAACCTAAGTCAGGATTAAAAAAGCTGAAATAGAAAGCCGCGCAGCGGCTTCTCCATAAACCGCCAAAATTATCATCTCATTTTCTTAATTCCTTGAGAAAATAAAGCCGCTACGCGGCTTTGTTAGAAATACAGAAAACAAGACGATTAATTTTGCGAAGCCGCTTCGCGGCTTCGTTTTTGGAAAAGCCGCTGCGCGGCTTTCTATTTCAGCTTTTGGAATCCTGACTCAGGATTTCTACATACAAACCCCTTCAAATATCAACCCTAGTTTTCGCAATTATCAATTGAAAACGGCATAATTTGCCTCCCAAATCAACAAAAAGATACGGAATTTTATCGAAGTCCTGGCGTTGTGACATTTTCTTGAACTGGCAAATCGGCCACTGCTAATATTTGCAAAACAATGCCGTCTGAGCCCAAAACAATTCGGTTTGTGAGCATCAGAACCTATAAATTCTGAGTCGCTGCGGTCACATTATAAACAAATAATGTCAGATTGCATCGATATCTGCTGGAACCGTTTCAGCCGTTTTTCCGCCTCCTGCAGTTTGACTGAAATCTCAACGACTTATAAGTTGACTTTTGTAAAAAAACGAAGCCTTTCAAAGAAATTTCGACCAATAATTTTATTAAGGAACATCAGTCAAGAAGTGCTTTAACTGCTTCCTCAGCACGGTCAACCTTAATTGATTGTCAATTGATTCTCACTGAATGAATATTTTTTAGTTTCTTACGTTCCAATAATCTCCATAAATTTTTAGCTGACATGCATTCAAGTGCATCTTTACATCGTAATCATTTCGCATTGAGTTAATGGTTTTTCCTCCTCGGCCAATTATTTTCCCATATTTTTCAGCGGGAATTTTCAAAATTCGTTCAGTCTTAATTTTTCACTTTTGCTTTTTTATAATTTTAATTTTACTTTATTGATTTTATTTTGCTCTCGGATCCGTTTTCGCTCTTCATATTCACGTTTTCTAATTTCGCGATTCCGCTGCCGTTCTTCATACTCCCTTTGTCTTTGCAAGCGATTTCGCTGTCGTTCCTCGTATTCTAGCCTCTTTTTCGTTGTCTTTCTTCATACTCCCTTTGCCTTTGTAAACGATTTCGTTGTCGTTCTTCATATTCTCTCTTTTGCCTAGCTTTCCGTTCACGGTAAGCGGTTGGAGTTTCTTTAGCACTTGTAAACGGTCGACTTCGGGAACTCTCAGTATATGTATTGTTATAAATCTCGTACATTTCGATGTACGGTTCTTCCCATGACATTTTGCCAATTATCAGATTTTTAATTTTTTTCTACAGCATCTACCAGTGCAATCTTTTAAGATTTCACGAATATTATATACTGAAATCTGTGAAGGTCAAATAGTTAAATATTTAAAAATAACACATGATTGCGAAGTTGTAGTGAAGAATAAAAACTGCCCGAGCAGCACGTGAAATTCTGGTAAAAGTCCGATCGCTGTCATCTCGGTGCATTGAGACGAGCTAAGGGTGTCACCTTTGGGAATCATTTTGGGAAACATCATCATACCATGAAATTGGCTTAAAACTTTTATGATCAATACTCTTCGCTATCGTCATCAGCCGCCAAAGTTCCGTAAATTAAAAATTACGATTTCGAAATCAAAGAAATCATGGTTACGGTAACAGGAAGCGAAATTATCTGACGAGGCACAACTCAGGTCGGAATTTGGATGCACGAGTTAAGCATGGAATCCGTCCGTTCCAAACGTTGTTCGTGTCCAAGCAGCCGGGCTAGTTGTTCTATAATCAACTGGAGCACAATCGGCGGTTGGGTTTTCGTGAAGACTGAAAACTTCCGCTTTGAGTTCCGGAGTGCTCTCATTTTCTGACGGGCGCATCCATTAATCTGGCTCTCGACTGATGACACACAAACTCACACTCAACGTAACGTCGGATTTCACAAGCAGCGGATTCGACTATTCAATAACGCTGTTTTCTCCAAGGCGCAGTGGATTATCCTCTTCGCGAAGAAATGGAAAAATGAAGCGCGGTCCATTACTTACGGTATCCGGAGTACCCTCTGATAGGGTTCCTATCGTTCTTCGTTTTTGGTTGACCTGAGTTCAACCTGTGTAGAAACCTGAGTCAGGGTTTTGAAAGAAAACATAGTGAAGACTCTCAGTAGTAGGTCTCAGGTCCAGATTCATTTTGAGGCTTTGTTGAATCGATATTTATACGATTCTAAATCTTCAAAATGCAAACGTCATCGACTCGTGGAGCATTCGTTTCAGTTAGGGAGGCGAATTATCGGAAAGGTCGTAGAACGGAAACTGATTTTGGAAGAGGGTTCGTGTGATGCCTCGCTCCCTGCCCTTCTTGTCCGGAAGTGGCGACTCCAGAAGCTGGTCTGATTTCGCGAAAACGGCGACGTCGGACGGCGAGGCGAGCTGCGAAAAGGTCCCCAGACATGGCGACACCGACTTCCTCTGTGGACACACGTCGAAGCGACGAAACGACACCCAATTACTAGAACCTTGCTGCCACAGTGATTACTCACATTTAGTCTTCTTTCTCACTTTCACAAAAGCCAGAAAACTAGAAAATAGCAAACAGGATCATCGAATTAAACATTTTCAGAAACCATATTCTTGATTTCTCCAGTCATTTTATATATTTTCATAGATCTAAAATTGTTTGGAGAACAAATGTTAACATATAGCGAGATAATGTAAACACCAGAAGGATTTACTTGATTTTAATTATCGTTAATTCACACATAATCGATTTTTCTTCCTGTATAGTAAACTATATATATAGTAAAACAAATGTTTTCAGATCAATTCTGACTGTTAATAAAGTTGCTGAAAGATGATAAATAATTGAAAAGCCGCTTGCGGCTTCGATGATAAACGAAAAAAAGCCGCGTTTTGCCCAACTTTGGCTTTCTTCAAAATAGGGTAAATAATCTCAGCTCAGTGATTTTTAAATTGACCTGATCTGCTCAGCTCACACAATTTTCGCTCAGCTCAGCTCAATTATTTTTGAGCATGATCTGTTCTGCTCAGCTCAGCTCAGCTCAATGACCTCTGAAAATTGCCAGCTCAGCTCAGAGAAATTTTTACTCAGGTCAGCTCAGCTCAGCAAAAATAAAGCAAAATTTGCAGCTCTGGTTCTAGTCTAGTAGTAACAATCCGAAAGACGAAAATTAGTCAGACATAATGATCATATAGGAAAAAAATCCACGTTTTAAAGTCTCCTCGGATAAAAATTCCATTTCCGATAATTACACTTTGCTTCCTGTCCACCTGTCGCCCGCACTGTAGTGGGAGCATTCCTCACACACGATTTCACGAAAAATGTAATCTCGAATGAATATCCCACGTCGGCTCAGAGTGCTCCCGCGTTCCGTTACGATTTTTTTCATACAGATTTTCGCGATGGCACGAATTCCGATGCGGGTAATGAAATGAACGCGCAAAACGTTTTTCCCGATTTTTTTCAATATTTGGCAATTTCAAATTTGCTTCGCTGCGTTAGAAGTTTTTTTTTTGATTTGGCACGTTCACCAACAAGCAGATTTGATTTCCGGCTCTGATTAAAAATAAATTATATGCAGCATGCAGCGGCAATTTTTGGCTAAAAATAGAAGTCTTATTAGATCTCAAGAATTTCTATTGAAAAATGAAATAAGGTGACCCCAAGGGAAAATACTTCATTATTATTTTCAGCATTTTCAATAGGAAGTAAAGAAGGGGGTCCCTTATTTAACGGGCAAATAAATCTTGAAGGTGTTCCTTTCAACAGGCTCAATATTCATTAAGGGGGTCCCCAGCTAAACGGATTTCATCAAAAATCCAGGCAAGAAACCTGGAGCTAAAAAATCCGTTTAAATGGTGACTCCCTTAACGATTATCAAGTCCGTTAAAAGGAAGACCTACAAGAGTTATTTGTCCGGTAAATAAGGGACCCCCTCCTTTACTTTTTATTGAAGATACTGAAAATAAAAATGAAATATTTTCCCTTGGGGTCCCCTTATTTATGAGAATATAGAAATGCTGGAAATAAAAATATCTAAAAAAGATATTTTTTCTGTGAAAATCATTTTCAAAATCAGTTCATTTGTGTTTGAATCCAAGTGGATTAATCCGCTGTTTCCTCGGCGAAAATTTTAGTGAGAAAATTTCGTTCACTATTTACACACCATGAATCGCGCCGGATTAAGCGCCAACACCTCCAGTGTTGAGATAAAACGAAAAAGGTGAAGATTGAATTTTCGCTTCAAAAAGGTCTTCCAGTTCCGGTTATCGGGAAACAGCGCAGATAGCACATGACTATCGTGTGTTGCGAAAACATCCAGAGTTAGTCGACTTTTGTGAAATGTGACGTCTGCGTTGAATATGACGAGCAGATGTTGAAATGAACTAATAATTGAGCTCGACTATCAATACAAATTTAGATTTTTTTATATTCCTCAAAGTTAAGCCCAAGAGCAAAAATGAAAAGCCGCATAGCGGCTTTTTCAAGAAAGAAGCCAAAAAGCGGTTTTTTCAAGAATGAAGCCGCAAAGCGCCTTCACCGAAATTTGGAGACAGATTCAAATGATATTATTTGCGAAGCCGCTTCGCGGCTTCGTTTTTAGAAAAACCGCTACGCTGCTTTTCATTCTACATTTTTCAGAAGCTCACTCAGAATTTGACGATAGTTAGCGCGGCAATTGTATCTTTTTTTCACCTAGGGCTCCTTAGGAGTGGGTACTAGTAGTACAGCGGATAATCCTCAATCTGGATTGACTAGAGTCCCGAGAATAGCCAAAAAGACGATTAACCTGTAAAACCAATTCTGATTTTGTTGACCAATTCGAAAATCTATTTCAGAAGATTTCAGAATTCGAAATTAAAAAACGTGTATTCTTAAAACTTTGGAAATCTCGCATCCGACATCCTCCTTTTACGAAAATTCCCGGCAGTGAAAATTTCACGCGCGAGAAATAATCTCGCTGAGCCTTTACGTCGAAAGAGGAATTCTTTTTTAAAAAGTAGTGCTCTGATTAAAAGAAGTGACCTCCGATGCGGCGGAATGGAAGCGCCAACGCGGCGGAAGTACTTGCGTCGTCTGAGGAAGAACTGTTCCAATCTGGAAAGAAAACAAACGATGATGACTCTTTCCCAAATGACATGATATTATGATCGTATTATGGTGAGAGGGGGCGGCGCAAATTTATTTTATCGAAAGTTTGAAATTTGATATTTGGACGAGGCTTCAGCCCCGCTCGAGATTTGCTCATGACGACCTAATCAAAACCGTTTTGTTGAAAAATCCGAACATTTGCTTAATTCAATTAGCGAGATTCGCCGAAGCCGGGCTTATAAAACGTGATGATTCTATTCGAATAAGAAACGTTGATTGCAAATCAATCAATCTTCTGTACCGAAATATGTTAGCATGCTCATTTATGATTGCTATACTAATTGGGGTGCCGGGCAGCTAGGTTCACAAATGGTCGGTTCAATTTTGAACACAATTGGGCTCAGCGATCTGAGTTTAATACTTGAGCTTGGTTCTGAAAGAGCTAAAATGAAAAGACGCGTAGCGGCTTTTTTAGAACAAAGCCGCAAAGCGGCTTCATCAGAATTTTGAAATAGATCGAACTGATTGTATTTCTAAAACAATTCAAAGCTCTATCGGATTCTGACCTGACTCAGGTTTTGAGATCCCTGACTCAGGGGTCCTGAGCCAAGATTCCAAGCCTCGTTCATTCTTCTTGAACCTGAATAGAAGGTCTAATCAATTCGCCGTTGTCTGAAGTAAAAACTGAACATAACGTGAGGCGGCTGGATCAGAGAGGCGTCCAATTTTGCAAGATAACTCGTTTACGGTTAGAAGCGCCTTGCGTAATCAGCTGCTGGCTTGGTGTTTGCGCTGCGGCCATGAAAATTGTTACATCTGAGCCCTTTCGCTCCACCATGATATTATATCTTTATCGGAATATAGCGGTTTTTGAGTGGTATTTCGAGTTCATTCATTTGAGCACATTTTGCGTGATATAATTTGCTAGAAAGTAGCGGAATATACTAAACTGTTTTTCTAGTGGCTCAAGACCACATTACTGTAGCTATAATTAGACCCAAAAAAGAAAGGAAAGATCGCTTCGAACGGTAGTAAAAATATTATGAACGTAATCGATGTTAGACTCGATTTCATCATTTTCAAGATCAAATAGAGTGTAAATAGAGCTAACAATTTACGGTTACACCCAGTTAATATGCTATAAACAGGCAGAAACGACTGATAGTAAATGTAATTAGAGCTCGGAACTAACAACCACGTGGAGATGAACAATTTACCGGTACAGGCTTGTAACGAAACGAAAATAAATTGTGCTAGATTCTGAGGAATTCTAAGGAGTTTTGGTCGACTGTAGCGTCAATAAATAAAATGAATTCATGAATAAAAGAAGAAGCACATTTATCTACTTCAATTTGGATTCTATTTATCGGAGCCTGGCAACCTGTGAAGAAAACCTGAGTCAGGTTTTTGAAGATCAAAAATGAAAAGCCGCATTTCAGCTCTTTCAGACCCTGACTCAGGTTTTCTACAGAGGGATAAGGATAAATTACGTCTGTGCCTGAAGTTTCGAGCTGATAAGTGGGTCTCACGTTATAATGGCTGTCTTATCACTTGAATAATCGACAATTCTGAAGTGGCAACTCTCAATCTAAGCATCCTCAGATGAAAATCACTGTCGACCAGTCTGATTTAGACCTTTTAGTAAAGATTATCGCCCAGCAATCTATGTGCCTCTTGAGTTTCGAACGTATTCTGGACGAATTGGAGTCTCTTTTCGGCGCTAGAAAAGTAACGTGACTCATTTTTTTCATCATATTTCGTAAAAAGACGTTAGAATGCTTCGAAATGCGTATACGATGCTCCAAACAAACCATTGTTAGTATCAAAACGTGGTGAAATGAATCAATTCAACGGAAACAAATCACTTTTCTAACAAAAAGCATCAACAAAAACGTAGACAAAGCATTCGTGTACAAAATAAGTGCATCAGCATAAAAAATAGCGGATTAAATTGTTGTCTTCTTGGAGAAAAAAGTGATGCTGGGTCGATTTTGGTGAGAGTCTCTAACTTTCGTCAAATACGATATTACGTATGGTGATGTTTATGGCTCGCCGCAAGCTGATGATTCTTTCTCTTGGGCGAGGCGGGGATGATCCGGCAGACCCAGAATGGAAACGTAGATCTGATCCCAATTGAGGCAATTTTCGGCGTAAATCCGACACCCACCTGAGCGACGGACAGACCATCCCACGTTCGCTTTTCGTCAAATATTGAGAATCAACCTGCGGATAACGCTCGATTTTCAGAAACAAAAAAAATCAACTGGCCTCCCGAATGCAGTTTTTCATCAAAGATCTTTCTTTTTTTTCAACCTTCCGGAAAAAAGAGTCCCTTTCTAGTCTTTCTCAGTCTTATCAATTTCTAGATTTTCTATTGATATTCTGCCGGTTCAACAGAACAATCTCAGATAGAGATCAACAGAGTAAAGGTCAGTAACTTAGAGATTGGCTTCGCAACTTGCGTAGAAAACCTGAGTCAGGTTTTGAAGAGCTAAAATTGATAGCCGCGTAGCGGTTTTTAACATTCGAAGCCGCAAAGCGGCTTCGCCAATATTTTTATAGAAAAGAGTGATTATTTCGCAAAGCCAGTTCGCGGCTATCAATTTTAGCTCTTCAAAACCTGACTCAGGTTTTCGAGCCCAGCCTTGGAAACTTGTGTAGAAAACCTTAGTCAAGTTTTGAAAAAGCTGAAATGAAATTTTTTAAAAAATGATTTTTTTTTTAAAACGAAGCCGCGTTGCGGCTTTTCATTTTAGATTTTTCAGAGGCTCACTCAGGTTTCTACACAGGTTGCCGAGTAAACCCTCAGAAATAAACCAGTTTGACAATAAGTCCGTAGAAAATGAACGGAAGTTTCCAACTGCCTCCTGGAATGGACATGCAAGCCATGTTCAACACATTCATGCAGACAATGATGCAGCAACAAAATCAACAGGAAAGGGGAGGCGAATTCCTTTTCGACTTTTTCAATTAGACTTTTCCATCCCATTAGAATATGACAGTCGTCCAGGCAGTCGATCAAAGCAGCAATAGAAAACGCGATCGAGACGAATCTTCAGATTCTAGGAAATGATTTCTGAGATTTTTAAATTTCAAAGTGAGCTCAAAAATGATGAAATCGTTCGAAAGCGATGATGAAAAGCCAAGAAAAGTGCTGGGAAACCGGAAGTCGAATTCGAAAGCAAAGCCAATCCGCAACTTCGAAACTAAAAAGAACGAAATGCTGAAAGAAATCAACAATGCGATTCATGCCATGACAATTTTCAAAGAAAAAGCTGCTCAGATGGAAACCATCCTTGGCAAGATCAACGTTGATATGGACAAAACGGAGACGATGCTCAAGGAGTCAGGTACAGTCATTCAATTCTGTTGATGGTTCGTTAAATTTGAATTCAAGCGCAAGAATTGCTGAACTCGACTTTGGACGAAACCATGGAGCAACTCGAAAAGGGAGAAATCGACGGAGTCCTCATCTAGCTCCCCCAGCGCCTGTAAGATCAATACTGTAACACTCACCATATACTGAAACATCTCACTAAAGCCCGTATCTACAGAATCCCGGTCCATTTATTCAATCAAAATGTAAATTGAATCGCGTACGTGGCTTTTGGTATGGCGGGTCAAGCCCTAAAACGAATCCGAGAAGCTAGAAATTCTCGATTTCAACAACTCAATTTAACATTTCTTTCGTATAAGCTTTTTAGGAAATATTTGAAGAATGGTAGTTTTGATGGTTTATTTTGAGAAGGGTCTTTTTCCAAAAAAACAATGCAAATCGTTTTCATTGACAACATAATTAGACCCAATTAAGATTAAAAAATCCTAGTTTGTTGCCACTTCGTAACAACTGCGGCTTCCCCGAAAACTGGGCATGTTTGGATGTTTAGCGCTTTGTACACTTTTGGGCTGGAGGAACGATAGAACTTATGCGGAACCTTTCACCCGAGCCAAGCTGTTTAACGGGAAATGGCCGAGTTACTGTCGCCTTACGTGTTGCATAAGTACTATTGACGCGCTCTGTTAAGTCTTTTTTGAAGGGAATTAAAGGAGTCGCTTCGAAGAAGCATTCTTGTCTATCACGTGAGTCAGCTTTTTCGCCGAAAGTGTTTAATTGTTACATTTTGACGGTTATTATTGTGGTGCCGCTTTTGACTTCAAAAAGAAAATCAAGCCAGTTTTTTGTGATTCTAGTTCAGTTTTTCAACAAGTGCCACAAGTGCCCGCCACGTCCAGTTTTTTCTTCTCAAGAGTTCGACTTACTGTAGTTCGTTGCGCTTGCCTGTTATCTACCAAAGTTCAAAAGACGATTAAGAAGGGCTGAGATGGCCTAAAGTAGTGTTTTTATTTTTTAAACCTTCGGCGGCGACGCAATGTCTCATTAGCCAAAAGTACGTGTCTTATGTAACCAAGCTTAAATTCTACAAAAAAAGATACAATGGCCTAAATCTAGCTATAATCTACAAAAGAGATGTTCAAACAAGTAGAATTATAGAAAAAATTGGGCTTACTTTGGTCTTTGTTAGAAAATTGGGTCGTTAAAGATTTTTTGTAACAGTTTTATTTTGAACAAACGGCTGTGTATTTACGAGAACAAAAGCAAATTTGATGAATGAGGTTGTGAAGGTCCTTTTGAGTCGATTCAGTTGTTGAGTGAAGGGTCACCTCCTCCGCCGCTGCGCCTAAGCACACAAGGGCCAGTCTACTCCCATGGCAATTGATATCCAGTTACCCTTTGCCTTTATTGGCCTTCCCGGGGGACCAGCAAGAGAGAAGAGAGAGTTGTAACAATCGATCCATATTTTTTCTACTTTGGGAGAATTTGATTAACAGAGAGAAACAACAAGCAGTTAAAAAGCAACAAAAAAGAAGCGCTGATTCTTCTTTTCAATTAATTTCAATTGCCTGCAAACCATTTCAGCAAGTTCGGGCTTAAAAATTCTGATAAGGAAATTAAATGAGGTTGATTTAGATGCTTTTAGACGGATTAAACATAAGGGGCAATTGAAGATATTTAAAGATTTTTAATTCCATTGATCATCATCATCGTCGAATAGAAGTTCCTGATAATTACCGGACAGCTTCGTTTATTTAGTGATAAGAACATTTCTTCTGGGCGCGTTTATGTGATACGTAACCGTCTGGCTAACCAAACCTAAACACGACCAATTTGTGGTCAGCTGTGATGGAATCCCTTTGCTTGTAAAACGTGCATCCCCTCCCCACGACTCCCCCTAAGTAAACTAAACGCACAATTTACAGATTTTCCAGCGTGCAGCAGAACAAATATGGCCTCCGCTCAAATCAGGTTCGTATTTTTAAAGCTTCTAAAATACCTTTCAATTACGGCATCTACCCTTAGCTCTCGATTTCGAAAAGAAAACAAGAGTTACATAAAGTTATCTTTTTCTAGGTTAATGCGATTCTAGCGCTACAATCTGGGCTCGCCAACCTGTGTAGCAAACCTGAGTCAGGTTCTAAAGAGCTTTAATGAAAAGCCGCGCAGCGGCTTTTTTAAAACCGAAGCCGCGAAGCGGCTTCGCTAATATTACCATTATCAAAAATTCTGGCATAGCCGCGCTGCGGCTTCGTTTTTATAAAAGCCGCTGCGCGTCTTTTCATTAAAGCTCTGTAGAACCTGACCCAGGTTTTCTACACAGGTTGCCGAGCGCAGGCTACAGTTGGAGTCCTAGAATCTTGGTCCAGTTTATTTTTAAGGGACCTGGGCGAGCAGCGCTGATCCAAACTTCACGCGCTCGCCGTTCTTCTTAGAAATAAGATTTTTTGTAATTTCTTTTTGTAAATTATATCTCCAAATCCTCAGCTTTCTTTTACGATTCTTGGTTTTTCTCTATCATTCTTGGTTGATGAGCTAGCGAGAAAAAGAGAAGCCCAACTTCAAAAGGCATCAAGTCTTGCAGACTAAATTTTTTCTTCATGAAACTAGCACCATTGAAAAGAGCGTTAAATTCTGAACAGATCCCACTCCATCAGCTAAACTAAATCTGTACATACTGGAGATAGAGGCCAGATAAACAAGATAACTTAGCCCCCGCGCAGCGGGAATCATGTCCAGGAAGCCCAAAATAGCTAAATCGGAGCGTCCAGCCGCGCCGCGACCAGCTGCGCGCGCTAAGTAATTTTCTTAATCTGGCCTTACACGCCAATAAGTACAGAATTAGTTAAGCTGATGGAGTGGGATCTGTTCAGAATTTAACGCTCTTTTTAATGGTGCTAGTTTCATGAAGAAAAAATTTAGTCTGCAAGACTTGATGCCTTTTGAAGTTGGGCTTCTCTTTTTCTCGCTAGCTCATCAACCAAGAATGATAGAGAAAAACTAAGAATCGCAAAAGAAAGCTGAAGATTTGGAGATATAATTAACAAAAAGAAAATTCAAAAAATCTTGTTTCCAAGAAGAACGGCGAGCGCGTGAAGTTTGGCTCAGCGCTGCTCGCCCAGGTCCCTTAAAGTGTTTAATTGCTGAGTAAGGCGGGTCATTTCAATTTGTCGGGCTGCATGAATTTGATTTTCGCGGAAACGTAGATTTATTTTCATTTTACACATCTGAGATGTCATTCCAGGCGAACTTACATTCTGAGAGACTAGTAGGTAGTAGTTAGTACAAATTACTAAGTACTCTTTTTAGCAATGTTTTCGGTGACGGAGAAGTTCAAACCGAGGTGCGAGGAAAGAAGCACACTAGTTCGAATAAAAATGCATCTGACATCTTCAACATGAACCAAGGTAAGAGGCAGAGTTCGGCAACCTGAGTCAGGGTCCAAAAGAAATGGCTTTGCAAAATATTTTTTTCAATCCATTTTCGACTCTTTTGAAGCCGATTTGCGGCTTCGTTTTTAAAAGCCGCGGCGCGGCTTTTCATATATGATCTCTCAGACCCTGACTCAGGTTTTCTACACAGGTTGCCGAGCCCGAGAAAGGCCTGGGTCAAAACTGAGCGGTTCTTATTTCAGAAAATCAACAAGAATCGGGTCACAAAACGGGCAAAAAAGTATCCGAGCGATCGCACCGTGACAACGACATCTTTGGAACCCGAGAACGAGCAGAAGCAACCGTAAGACTTCAAATTCTTTATTGAACTTCAAAGCCCTTGCCTTCTTCTTCGTAACCGGAATGCGCAGATGTTTGTTTAGCAGCTCTTTTCGGAGTCATTAATCACTGACTCTTAGCTCTGCGATTTTTGCGAATAACGTAAAAAGCAAACAACTGCCGCAGTAAAAAAGTGAAGCTATCGATCATATTTCCGCCCTTCTGGGTCTTTGCTCTAAATCTGCAATCTGTCAGATGGCATCACGAACGGTTTAATGTCATGACAAACGATAATTTTTTACGATTTCTGGATCAGAGGCTAATTTAGCTGCTTGCGTGTCGCGGGCAGGTGCTTTTCCTCCTTGGTGGATTTCACAACAGGCGACTTTAATCGATTTAACCCTATCTAAGCAATCCCTCGTGTTCAATCTGAAAGTCTCTAATTAGTCCTTTGCTTATGCTGTAAATTTATAACCGCGCGAAAGAGCAATTACCTTTAGCTTATCGCGCGCTGAGAACTATAATACCGGAATAATATACTTGGCCTTTTGGAATAATAAACGCATTCGCTGTTAAATCATGTTTAAATCAAATTGAGGGTCTGAAAATTCAAAAAATATCACGAAATATGTGACCCCAATTTTAACGGATAAAACTCTTGGAAAGTCTCCATTTTAACGGATTTAATATGTCTCAAGAGGGTGCTCTTTTTAACGGATTTTCGGTGATTTTCCTTTAAGGACCCCCCTAATATGTTTCCGGATATGTAGTCCTCGTGCTAGAAAATCCGTTAAAATGAGCGTCGTCTTGAGCCACTTTCGATGCGTTAAAATGAAGACCTCCAAGACAGTTTTTTCAAGGGAAACCCTTATTGAAGGCTTCATGGTCACATGTACAGAAAAAGATAACAGGGCTCAAATACTGTATCTTTTCAATGTTTAACGTTCTGAGTCAATTTCTGCACCATTGCAAAAAAGGAACCAGATGGTTATATCACGGTGGCTGTGGGGAGATAAAGGTGGCAAATAGGGGTTAAGCCTTTTTTATCAGCTGATGCTCTGCTCAACAGTCCTATACCGTCTCTAAGATTCACTTTCAGAAGGCGGCGGGGGATTCTAAATCGGAAGAGTAACGAAAAAAAGAAGAAAGCAACGAAGAACTAACCCCGTCCAGACGCCACCATCTGCGTGAATCTGCGTCAGAATCCTGCCTTATGCAAAATAAAATATACTCCTTCTTGTTTCACCTTTCTTCTCGTTTCTTGCATAAGCGACTTAGACTTTCTTCTCCAATGTGAGGAGGAAACAGGACGAGTGAGGAGTGAAGCAGTCACCTGCCGAGCGGGGGATAAGCCACTTTCGAGAGGGCTTGGAGATTTCTAGTTCAAAGGGAGCTTCAATCTTTCAAGATTGTGTAATGAAAATATACAGTTACATTGAAGATGATCCAACTATAGTTGAGAAGAAGCTAGAAAAGTAGTTTTAACAAGTGTTTAATCGCAAAGTACCGATTTCTAGCTGGAATTCCTCGAAATTTTGAGTTACAATTTTCGAGTGCGAATCTAAAAGATTGCAAAACTTGGTCGCGAAAATATTGAAATCGATAAACTGTGGGGGGCTGTAAGGACCTTGGATATCTGGCACATGCGGGGCGGTCATCACGGGTTAAACATTTGGTCGCATTGCATTCATTACTACGTGGTTACCAACGCAAACGAGGGGTGATGAAAAAAACTTCTTGAAGCGTCTTGAAGTCATCACAGCTGCTTATGCCAAGTGCGTTATTGGCAAGAAGATCCCGTCCTTCAAATAATTAAAATTGGAAGCAAATGCAATAGGAAAAATCACGAGCCCTATTTTCCGTGCATTTTGAGCTCTGGATGCAAGAGGAAGCGCGTGAAAACAGATCCCACTTTAACAACACGTCGTTCGGAACGACAGGTGTGATTCGCAAACTGGAACGTTTATTGAGTGGTGGAGCTATTTTTTCAAGAATATCAGATTTTAACAGTTCATGTTTCAGTGTATTCAGTATCGTCAGAGATTACAAATATTGATGAAGTTTTTAAGTTTTCATTTTACGTTAGTAGAGTTCATGTTTGTATACATATTTCTTTTCGAAATATAGGACATCGTTCGTAATAATTTCGTCTTTATTTTACATCTTATGAATATGAGGATTCAGAGTCGATTAAATACTGAATTATCGTCGAAAGAGGGCGGTAGAAAAAGATACTGCTCAGCGGGATATCGTATCCCGGGTATGTCTATCCAAAAGATTAGAATCAGATAATTTTTGGTTCGGTCGATATATTAAGCTGCACTAGAAAGATAGAGTGAATCTATTTTTGGTATGAATAGTGCCTTATAATGTGTTGGTTTGCGATAGGTACAGAATTTTTTTGATTTGATAATTGCAAAATTTTATAATGGTCGGGGCGATAGTAGCTCACGATTATTTCGAGATCATTTTATTTTCCAGTATTATGTCACATAATTTATGTGTTCAGAGAATATGCGGATGGAAATCGAGACGGTGAACGAGTTTTCGTTTTCATTTCATAATTTCAGAATACCCTCCCTTAATTTTGATCGGTTATATTCTGACAGGACACCAAAGGAGGGCAGTAGAAAACGATTGAATCGTTACCTTTCTGCTCAGCGGGGTATGAAAGAGCAAAAAGATATAAAATCAGATAAGTGTTGGTTCGGTTGGATTAGTTCGTTTTCATAAAATCTCATAGATCTGGACCAATTTCAAAGCGATCGTAAAATTCATTGCTTCATATATTATGTAGCATATACAGTATATAACAGTCTGTAAAATGTTATGTAGAGGGCTATTTTTATCTAACCAAAAAGTTGACTCGCTGGTCTTATAATTTCAACCCAGCCAGCGATAATATAACATCCAAAAGAGTCGCCTTTATCTGATTTAAATTGCATATCTTTGCCCCTGATGTGTATTTAATGCTAGCGCTTAAAGAAACTTCAAGCTGCACTAGAAAGATAGACGGGCGAGGCTCTCTTCTCGTCCGGCCCGAGCAATTAAAGCAGTTTGCGAAGAGAGTAAAACGTGAGTGATGATGTATGTAACAAGACTTCTCCCAAACAAGGGTGTGAATATTATTCAATAACAAAAAATCACTTACCCTTGGTGACCCCGCGCCGCCCTGATGCATAAAAATTTGGTAGAGCCTCTGTTTCCATGTCAATAGAGAAATTCCAACACCGGGAGAAGCCAGACACGTGGATGATTAATTTAGATTTCACTCGTCGCCTTGATAAAAAAAAAGAAGGGTGTTGAAATTTCAAAAAAAAGAAGCGGCTAAAATTTTATCGGAATCGGAATCGGGAAATCCTGCTTCGGCGTTCTTCTTCCTAAGTTTACGGGAATGTTCAAGGGTCGGCTCACGCGTTCATATACACCGTCCAAAGTGCATATACATCCCACATTACTACACATCCTCAAACTTCACATTTGCAAAAGAATTTGATCAAAAAGAAGAGCAAGTAAATATTTGCCGAGCACAAGTAGCTCCCCTCCATTCCTCCTCCCACCGTAATTATAATCCCACTTGACCACATAAGCAGGCCCCATAAGAGGCCCCAAATCTTGATTGACCCTCCTTCCCTTTCAAAGCCATTTTTTTTAAAACACAAAAAAAGCAACGCGCGTTGAGAAGAGAAGGATCAGGTGGAAGACAAAAGAAAAAAGGAAGAGGGATTTTCTCATTCAAAAAAATATCGAAGAATTAATCAAAAATCGAGAAGAGATGAGAAATATCGTGCTTTTTGCCGTTTTCTGGATTTTTCTGAAATTGAAGAGAAAGCGAAAATTTGAAGGAGAATATAGGAAAGTGCTCAATAAGTTTATGATTTGGATTATCCAGGAGATTAGCGTTGGATCAATAATTCTAACGGGTTTCTTGGGATCAGCTCCTTTTATATATGCCTGACTCAAACACTACGTTTCCGCAGATATTGTGGCAACAGTTCAAAGGCTCTAAGAATCTTTATGGAGTGAAATCCCCACCTAAGCCCCAATGATGGTTTATTTGAGCACCAACAGGCCTGGAGAAAATGAGCTGCGGGAACTGCGAGTACGAGGAAGCTTTAGACAAATCAAATCGACCATTCTCTTCATCCCTTATCCCGAAATCGAGAGACTGATTTGAAACCTGCAATACATTGATCGCGAATAAATCTGCCTGAAATCAACAACGACTAACCTTTTTTTTCCTTTATTTTGGCTAGTTTTTAAGTTTTACGTTAACTGGAGTTCTTTTTTCAACTGAAAGATCATTGGTATAGTCGGATGGCCTTGGACTCGTGGATAATTGCTTCACAATGACATTTGGGCTTGCCTTGTTTCTTTGGATCTTAAAATTTTTAGTTAAAAGCGGAGAGAATAAATTTCAAGTACCTTGTCGCTGTCGAGCCAAATCTTTCTTGAAGCACTTTAAGCAAGTCAAATGGCCGCAGAATTTGGCATACTTTTGGTACTCCCCTTCATCGAAGGCACTTAATTTCGAATGACCAAATGACAAAATGAACAAAAAGCTTACTTGCAACAAATTGAGCACGATTCAAGATCTTCGATTCGTCTCTCCAAATCGCTGACATTCTTTGAATCGGCAGCCTTCGCGATCTCAAGTCTGGCTTGGACATCTTCCATCTCTTTCTGCATCTTGTCCTCCTTGATTGCGAACTTTTTGATCGACCCGCGCAGCTCTTCGATTTTCTTGTAAAGCAACTTGTTCGTTCGTTTCTCTGCAGCTACTTCCTCCTCTAGTCGTTTTTTGTCTTTTTCGTTGTGTGCAAGAAGATTTCGCCAGTAAAATGAAGTGTCGGCTAAGAAAAAATTTTAACGGCTAATTTCTTTTTCCTGTTTTTACCTTTGAAATCGTCCGAAAGCGATTTGATTTTTCGGAAAGCATCGATATTTTCTTGTTGGAGAGTTTCAATTTCACGTTTTTGCTCTTGAATCTAAAAATTTCCGTCTATTTTTCGGAATGCAGATGTGATAGGCTTACTTTGATGGTGAGCTCTTTCTCCGAAGAATACGACTTGATCTCACTTTTCAAATCGAGGCACTGTTTGATCAGCTTTCGCTCATCTTTGCAACAGAGTTCCATCAGGCTCTCATTTTTCAAGCGAAGGTCTTCTACTTCTGGGCGGATCCGGTGATATTCGTCTTTGATTTTGAACAAGTCTCGAAGGTCGGTCTTGAGAATTTCTGTGTAGGGATTCTGCGCCATTCTGGTGTACTTTTCCTTCTCTTCCTCAGAAATGTTCTGGTACATCTCCATCACTTCCCAAAGCGTACAGGTATCCGCCGGAACAGTCTTGATGAACTCGGTGTAGATTTGCCCTTCCAAAGAGAACATTTCGTCCCAGTTGGTTCCAGGAGAAACAGCAGGGGAGCAACAGCCTTGAACGCTGCATTGCGGCGAATGGTCGCTCTTTTGGGGGATGAATCCGCCACTTTCGCCCTTTTTCACTTTCTCTTTATTTTTCCGTGGCATTTTGTGAACGCTTATCGATGAAAACAGCCAACTCAAATTTGATGTCTAGAGATTTTGCGCCACTAATGGCTCGGTCGAGTTTTCTTTCTAGATTTTTGCACTGGCCAATCGTTCGTACCACTCATTCAGAAAATAAAAATTTGAGAGAAGAAACTTTTGAGAATTGACAGCAAAAAAAAGTCAAAGCAAAAACGACGACATGAGTAAAACTCTCCAAGATGTCGTCCTCTTTTATTCCAACGGCTTGATCCTCATTTCATTCTTTCAACTTATGAACGGGTTGTTTAATTATTGGGTTTCAAAATTACTTTGTACAAGCGAATTTTAAACAAACAACCGATAAAAGATTCGATGCAGTTGCAACTTACCTCTGGACATACACATTTGGATTGGGCTGTTTCGTCTCTCTTCTTGGCATGAGAACTGGTTATCTTGGAATCAAGTATTCGGAGGCGATAAAGGACATGTAAGAGTTCAAGAAGGCTTTCAAAAACGTCATTATCATGGTAATTTGGTCTTATATTTTTCACTGCCAAAGAACAACATTCGAGGCTTACGTGACCATGACTTTCTCATTCTGCATTTTCTTCTATGTCGTCGTGGTTACTGGGATGTTCGTGAGTTCCTCATACGAGTATTCACACTCATGGTACCATCGTCGTCGTAAATATGATCCCGAATACCCGTACGCTCTGGTTGGTGAACTTGTCTGCTTTATGATTCAATGGGGATTTCTTTTCTACATCACTAATATCCATGGTTCTCCTGCACAGGTACACTCTTATTTTTGAACTTGGGTTTTGATATTCTATTTCAAAGTGCTGCAGATGTGTAGAGGAGCCGGAGGACACATGCAGATGTGAATGCTGCTACATCTATCCCGAGCCGATTCTTGACGTTTTCGCGGGACCAAAAACGACTCAACCAGGGTTCCAAATTTTGCTGGAACTACCGCGATCGCACTGCGACGGTTTCCTCGGTGATCAGTGACTGACTATCAGTTTTTTTGTTCGCACATTTGGAACCCTGGATGCATTCTCAACAAACTCCAGCCGAAGCTCTATCTGAAGACGATGCTCCACCTCAAAGCACGAATTTCCAATCTGAACCTCAATTGACAACTGTCCAGCCTCAACCTCAAAGTAAATCTACTTTAGTTTTGTTTGAAAAAAAACTTTCAGATTTTGCTTTCCAGTTACCAAACGGTCAACAAGCATTCATTTTGCAACCTCTTGGGCAACAGCCGGTACCAAGCGTTTCCATGGTGAACGAGCAAGATCAAAGAAACGTAGAAGACCCTCCACCTTACCGACTCAAAAATTAGTTCAAAATTTTGCTTTCTTAGCGGATCAAATTTATTAATAAATCTCGCCAGTGATAAGAAAATATATGATTTTAATCTTCCATTATTTCAGTTGTTCAACATTGTTCTAGTAACAATTTTCAGCCTATTCGATAACTGTGAAGGCCAGTTCATTTGTGCGAAGCCGGCTACGGTGCATCAAATAATTCGAAAACATGGTACTTTCAGTTTCCTGCTAGGAAAGTTTACGCAGCAATTGTTATTCGCAGATAAATCTTATAGAGATTAAAGTGTGTCACATAGAAATGCGCCATAAACTGATAAGCTGTCATTCCACGGGATAAAATTAGAACGCTGATCACATGGTAGGAACTTGTAGGACAACTTCTGTCTAATAAAACTTTCCCGTGGAAGCAGTCTCACCGGATGCTTTCTCATAATAAGCGACAAATTTGAAAGCTCTCTTACTCCATCAAAATCCAGCTCGGCAGATTTTTTTTGTATAAAAGCAAATTTTTCATTGAAAAAATCAAAAGAACCTGAAAATGAAAAGGATTTTTTCAGCAATTATTTTCCAGTTGGCAACTTCATCTGTCATCTTTGACTACGATTTCCTTGATTTTTGGAGAGCGGCGGATGTCTTTGCCTACCAGTGTCGCCATTCAATCAAAAATTATGCTGCGAGAGCCGAACGGTTGATTGAGAACTACGAAATAGTCCGAGAAGCTGCACGATACTACGATGGATGGCCCAACGTCGATGAGGATACCCTTGGTGAATGCTTGTGCATTCTACCCACTTACTGGCAAAGTTTTGATGAGAAAACAAGCCCACAAACGAACATCAACAATTTAAAGCACTGGACCGAATGCTGGATCCAGGAAAGTTTAATCAATATTAACATAATAAGCAATAATAAGCAGAAATTTATTTACCTTTATACCGGTATATTTGTTAAACAAAACAGTGGCATACAATTATTTCTCCAGCAGAAAAACAAAGAATCAATAAAGCGTTGAAAAAGATCGAGAAGATCGCGAATAAACCGCCAAACTATCCTGCACCCATTTCTTACCACATTTCCGAGGAGACAATGACCTACGATCAAGCTCGCGGCTATTGCTTTGCGAAAAACATGTGGCTTGCTGATCCTGAGAGTCCTTTCCGGCTTTATGGTATCAAGGAGACAATGAAGGAAGAGGATGTTTCATTTGTTTGGTTTGATCCTCAATGGGCGGGGTCTGACCAATGTTGGATTGAAGAAAAATTTGTTCTTCCACTTCCACCAGGTCCTCCGACCTTTGTTTATGAGGAAAAGTCGGTAAACTGTGCGGAGAAAAACCAAGCTATTTGTGAAGAAGGCCAAATGCTTCCTTGGGGGGTCGAAACTTGTGTGCATTTTGAACTTGCTCCTTTCCAAGCAGAATCATTCGACGAAGCTCGGGACTACTGTCAAAGTATTGTTTTCGAATTTTGGCCATACTGGGATCGAATCGGTAGCCTTCCCTTCTTCGGCTCTCAATCCGAGCTTCATCAATTCAACCAAGAAGCAAATTTGACGGAGTACCGCGAACAAGTTCTTGGAATTTTCCGTGAACCTGAATATGAAAGCGGTTGGGGAGCGCACTACGGTCGAATGGAGGTTGAAGTCGATGTTTTCTCTTGGGGACCCGGCCAACCAAACGATGGCGTTAATAACACTTGCGTCATGACAAGAAATGCCGATCCATACACCTGGGATAATGTTCCCTGTGATTTTCCTGAGGGCATCAGCTTTTCATGCAGAATTGATTGGGAAGAACCTGCTGGATATGGATGCATTCCTCCAGTTCTCACTGACCCACCCGCCGCATGATTCTTTCTCCCAGTTATACTGCAAAAATCAACGATTGAACCTTTCTTACATTTTCCTTATCTTAGTCTAATTCCTGCAATAAAAAAATTTAAAGAATAATTAAAGAAATGCGGCATTTCAAATGCCTTATTGTCAATATAAATAATAAATTATTGTATCTCTGGAAATTTAAATGCATTTAATTGATTAACTTAAAAGTAGGAATAGGCAGTCTCTTCCACTATAAATAGTTTGCTGACAATGAGACGATTGGTGCCATCGCCTCCGGGTTCTAGCTACGTTCCACGGCGCCTCGATAAGGAAAACAAAATCGGAGAAAGTCTTATAATAGAAAATATAAAATGATAAAAAGGCACGCCTTTTCGTTTTCCGGTTGGATTGTTACACTTCTTTTTGCCCTGGCTTGGCGGCAAAATTTAAAACAGAGAAATGAAATAGAAATTAAACAAAATTCAGAAGCACAATCTTCAGGTAAAGTGCGTTAGACGACAATTGGCTTAGATTGGATTTTAGTTGATACTGCAAAAATAAAGAAAAAACCAAGAAAATTATATTTTGCAATCGAATCTCTTGACCCCTGCGAAGATAAAGACAGTGAATGCAAAGAAAACTACCATCTTCAACGAGCATTTCTACGGGATCATTATAACAAGTTTGGTCTCGCTTCAGAAGACTGGACGGTCGATTTGAAGTTTTTTATTCATGGAAAAGCGATGTCGAAATATACGTTTTCTGGCGAAGATTTAGTTTTCAGAAATACACGCGGGCTAAATTACGACTCGCAATATGATCCCAGTAAGTTCTTGTTTTTCGTGTTTTTCTGAAAATTAACTTCTCTTTCGCAGCCGCTAGTGCTACTCCCGCACAACCGTATGGAACCTTACTCGGTTTTGGAACGCAAACTTATTTGTTTTACGAAAAAATTTTCGATTTCGACGCTGCCTTTATCATGGATCTCAACAATGCCTACATCTCTGAGGATAAGTTACGAACAGCGCTGGAGATGCTAGACTCAACAGACATCATCAGGCTCAGAGCGGACGAACAAGCTCATGCTCCCCATCAACTAGCGCTCAGCAAGAAAGGCCTCCGAGCAGCTGGAGAGCATTGTTACGTAAGAAAACTATCAATATTCATTCCTAAGCTTCAAACTCGTAGCTTCAATTCGCAGAACATCCGACAGAACGAAACATGTCAACAATCAACGGCTTTTCAATGCCACACAAAATCCAGTGGAACGACATCACAAAACTCCGCCACAATTTGCACCAAAAAGTCACCAGCGGCGAGCTCTCTTACGTCGAAAGTGACATTCTAAGCGAGAACCCAGACATTTACCAACACTGTGAGTATTTTTGCACTTTCTATTAATAAGTTGGCGATGAAATAATCCGCCGTGGATTGTTGTTTTGCCAACATTCGCGGCTTAAAATAACCGATTAAAACTTTATCTCCCGCTGCCTGATCCTAAAACCGACGATATTTGATATTTAAGACTTTGGAGTTTCCATGGAGCAATATTGTTCAAAGACGAATCTGAATAAATGGGTCTATTCTCCGTCCGACTCGAATGATCATTCCGAAATCGATTTCTTCTTTACACCGAAGTCACCATGCAAGCCAGCACGCGAGGATCCAAAAGCAAATCTGCAAATAACAACGATTTTCACTCAAACAAGATACGAGCTACTTCAAAGGAAGCTTTTCAGAGAGCAGCTGAAAAAAGACAGAAATGTCTGCGAAGAATCCAACTGCAATAGGCACGGTTTATACAGCAAGCACAACTTCTACTACTTTCTCATGGGCCGAGCAAACAAACGAGAACTCTACGAGTACACGAGATCCCTTCTCCTTGACGACGAACTCAACGCAGATATCATCGTCGCCAATTATACCGAAGAGCACGAAAATATTCTCTACCTGAGTCAAGAAATCACAAGAAGCCACGAAGCCGCTCTTCAGTACATCAAAAATTGCGGCAAAAATTTTGGCGAAGTCTTTATTATCGGCCGTTTGGGATCGAGCCTCAACTTTGACGTGATTGAGGAGAAAATCTTGAAAGTCTATGATCATAAGATGCAGAACTCTATCATTTGCCTGGAGGAATTGGTTCATGAGCAAATGCCGAGTTACTTTGATAATCAAAGATTCATTATCGCCGGCACCTTTCCAAAAGGTAAAAATTTTACCATAACCCTAACTCCAACCCTAACCCTGACCGTTTAATAAAAACGAAACCCGTTAATTTACCGTTTTTAGCTACATTCTACCCCGATCATTGTGTTGGCGCCTTTCTCGTATCAAAATCAACCGCATTGAACCTTCTCGAGAATATTCCAAAAGTTCCCCGAAACCGTCTCAGAATAGAAGACGTCTTTATTTCTGGTATGGTTCGTGAGGCCGCAAAAATTGAGATTATGGCTGCACCGACAGGAGCCGCGAAATTAGAGAAAAAATGGCTACATTATGTCTAAACTGATTGAAAAGTCTCCACTGTATATATCTAGTCAAATGTTAGAGATATTCTGAATATCATACCATTCATTATGAATTAGCCTGTTTAATTTCATAAACCACGACAGTGAGTACAAAAGCTCGCCTATTTATTTCTTCAAATAAAACAACATTCTAGCCTGTAACTTTCCAAAAATACAGTACAAACACACAACCAGTTGCTGGTCATTTAAAAAATTGCTATTCTATTCGTATATACAGAACAATATTTAAGCAGATTAAAATTCGGCATCCCAGCCGGAGTTTTCATCGGGAACTTTGGCTCTATCATCGTCCTTGATTCGTTCGAAGTTGCTGGTGTCATCGTTGTTTTTGATCTCTGGTGTGAATGGTGGCATGAGTTTTTCGTGAGCAAGAGCGTCCCAGTCAAAGCCCTTAATTTTTTGTTTCATACAAAATCTACTTATGACTTGGTTTACCTGGAACCATCGATGCTTCTTGATGTCGTCGTAGCCATTCTTCTGGTAACCGATTCGTTCCTGTGGATCCTGTCGGCAGAGGGCTTTGATAAGGGACTCGGCCTTTCGTGAGATCTTGTATGGGAACTGGATAGAGTGGATTCCTCGGAGAATGCCTTCGTAAATGGCCAGATCGTCCTTAGCTCGGAAGGGCGTGCGCTTGGACAGCAACTCGTAAATAAGAATACCAAGGGACCAGAGATCAGCGCAGATATTATGACCAGTGTTGGAAATAATTTCTGGAGAGATGTACTCGGGCGTTCCACAGAAAGTCCAGGTCTTGTGGCCAGGAAGGACTTTCTTTGCGAAGCCAAGATCGACGAGTCGGACGTAGCCTTGTCGGTCGACCATAAGATTTTCGGGTTTAAGATCTCGGTAGCAGAAGTGCCGCGTGTGGAGGTATTCGAAGGCGGAAATGACACAGGCGGTGTAGAATCGACCGACGGTGTCGTTGAAGGGGCCTCGCTGGTGGAGAAGACGCCAGAGATCACCACCGAGGTAAGCATCGGTGAGGATGTAGACGTACTTGGAATCTAATTGCAATGATAAAGCTGGAAGGGAATCCGAAATTTACCTTTGTATGTCTTCAAGAGTCCAAGAATAAAGGGAGATTTCATAGAAGCAAGAATATGCTTCTCATCCATGATATGTCGCTGCTGACCATACTGGACGACTCGATGCTTCTGGATGCATTTGAGAGCATAAGTCTCACTTGGGTTCTTATGGAAACTAAAATTTACAGTTTTAATGAAATAATGATGTCTATAAGCTTACGTGACAAGTTTGACCAAGCCAAAACCACCAGCTCCAAGAGGCTTGATGATTTTGACATCCTTGATGGTTGAGTCCTTGATGTAATCAGGAATGACTCGCTCTGGGCCACTGTTATCAACAGCGACTTCATCGTCCTTTTTGAGGTTGTCAAGGGTGCCGATAAGGTTCGTAAAGGCGATTCGGTCGAGAGTCAAGCAAAGAACAGGTCCGTCGACAGCGTAGACATTCGCGGATCGCTTGTCCTCTGAGATGAGGGCTTTCTCGCCGAAAAATTCACCAGCACTCTTCCGGGCGACTTCTTGTTGGCCTTCAGGATGATCAGGGGAGACTGGGCAGTTGATGGTGATCCTGACGTTTCCAGACTTGATGATGAAGAAGTTGTCGCCGACTTCTCCTTGCTTGATGATAGTATCACCCTTCTCAAAGTGCTCTTCTTCGAGACAATCGACAATCTTTCTCAATTTGCCTTCACTGACCTCGGCGAAATCCTTAATTTTCTGAATAACATCGGAACGAGTAAGAGATGATTACCTTGACGGACTTGAGAATCTGGAATCTCTCTTCGTCTTTCTCTTGACCGGCAGATTTGACCACCATCTGGAAGATTTGGCGGTGGAGTTTCCAAAGTTGAACATTAGTTTTTGTGGTGACGGTGGCGGTTCGCTTGCAATTGTACATAATGGCAAGTTCTCCGAAGAGACCGCTCTTGATGTTGACGATGTGGGTCGCGTTCTTGCCCTTGCCCTAGAATCTTTGCTTATTTCTGCTTTTATTTTCGACGAATACCTTGGTGACGCTGACTTCGCCCTCCTGGATAATGTACATTTCATCACCAGCTCCGTTTTCCTTGATGATCTCAGTGTTGGAAGGATACTCGGCCTTTTCCATAGCATCAATCAACTTGTTGAGCTGATTCTGGTTAAGGCCTCGCATGAATGTATTGGAGAGAAGGGCATCCGTGATAATTTTTTTCTCAGCAACATTCTTGGGGATAACAACGAGCTCTTTGGTAGCGATGACTTTTCGGTCGTCGGATTCGGCGGCAACAGCGTTTCGAACGGCACCACCAGCATCAAGTTTCTAAAAAAAAAATGTGAAAAGGGCGATTTTCTAGAACGAACCTTGATTTGTTTGTCTTTCTCGTTGAGAACAGCCTCCATCTTCTTGGCGTGAGTGGCGAGCTGCTCGTCTATCTCTCGCTTCATACCTTCGAGTTCCTTTCTTAGCTCGGAGATCTGGTTGTCTCTATTTTTGGTTAAAAAAGCTTTTAATTCCCAATAATTCATGAACACATTCGTCTAAGCTTTTATAACAGTCCTTTCGACAAGAAGCTTGTCATACTTTCGAATCTGGTCATCTGGTGAGAGATTTGCCATTCCAGAGTTGATCTTAAATCGCTCAAGCTCGCTACGAGCTACTTCAAGCTTGTCCTTCAGATGCTGAACTTCGTTCTTGAGCTGGTCGACGAGCTGGTTCTTTGCGTCCACCTCATCTTTCAGCTTATTCTAAAAAAAAAACGATTTGTCCCTCTTTTCTCATTTTTCTGTCTATCAGAAGTTCTCTTACAACGCGACATTGTAATTGTGCAAGTTTATACAGTACCTCAGCTGCTTTATTGCTGAAAAACCCCATTCAGCGAACAGTGTTGGATTTCTGCGATACGAACTAAAGTCGAGTAAGAATTAAAGATAAGGAAACACATGATATTCTAGAGATACAGTTGTTTTCTTGGAAAAAGGTCAACTACAGTCGATGATGGACTTACCTGTAAATTATAGACTCCAAAAGGCCCGCTTCCTTCAAAAAGAACAATATCCAATAAGATAACTTCCTTTAGTAAAGGCGAGTTACCTTTATTGCAAAATGAGGTTATGCTGATATTTATTAAGAGTATGACAAGAATAGAATAAGAACCGCAGTTTCCATGAAGTTTTTACTGGACCAAGATTCGAGTGTAACCACGCTGCTGTCGTTCTTGGTCGCAAGTAAGTTTTTCGTAGACGCAGATGACCTGGTGTGTGGCTTCAGCGTTCTCTTCTATTTTAACTTCTGGGTCCATATCGAAAGAAGTGCTGAGAAATGAAGAATAAACGCAAAATTCTTTGAATAAACTTAATGACTTACGATTCAGGAATTTGGATGTACTGCAGCGCGCCATTAATGTCATGTGGGGCGACCCAGAATTTCTCGTCGTAAAGAGGTCGCATCACCTCGACGATAAGCTAAAATCATAGATAGATCTGAGGTTTGTAGGTAGTCTTACCTCGTTCATAGCGTCGACATCCGTGGTGTTCATGTTAGCAAGTCGTCCAGTTGCGCCAGCAACGCCGCCACAAGCACCTTCAGCTGTGGCTGCGTATCCCAAGCAATCATTGCAGTAAGTTTGCGCATCTTGGAACGAGACGGGCTCAGATTTACCGAAGGCAAAAGCAATGGGATGGTTGGGGGTGGTGTTGTCTTCGTAGCAAAGGTTGTCGAACTGTCGGATAATGAAGGGGGTCAGGATGAGAGTGCAGCAAGCACTAGAATAGCTGTAATCCGAAAAATCAAAAGATCAAAACTTACAGGAAAACGAGAGTGACGGAGAGCAAAATCTTGATAGGGACCTGGCCGTCGTCTTCGTTGAGGATTTCGACGAGTCGCATGGTTTCCTCTTCGATCTTCTTATCATGCTCTTCGATGTTGACGCCTTCGAGGCGAGAGTCGACCTTGTTGCCTTTTCCTTTGCCAAACATGACGCTGAATAAAATGAGTTTAACTAAAACCGAAAGAATAATAAGAATAATCATATCTAGAAAATCATAAATTATAATTACGATTTTAGCGCGTTTTCGCGCAAAAACTGAAGTTGGGACATTTTATCTTTAATTTGAGACTTTTTAAATATTCATTTGAACAATTTTATTTTTAATAAAAGGAAGTGTTCGAACAACTTTTTATTTTATCAGAAACTAACTTCTTCTTATTTTAAAAATTCAATGAAAAATTTAAAAAAATCATGTGTTACCTGTGGCGATTTTGGTTGTTCTGTGAGATTGAATAAATTCTGGGAATCACAACAAAGAGGCTCTAGAAACAAGCTGAAATTTTTCATCAAAATTGACTTTTTTCATAGTTGCCTGCTTCAGCGTCAGTGTCAGGGCCGGTTAGCTCAGTTGGTTAGAGCGTCGTGCTAATAACGCGAATGTCGCGGGTTCGATCCCCGTACTGGCCATTCTTTTGTACTTTTACTGCCCAAAAGTACTAATATCATCGAAAATTTCACAATAAAACACCTCAATAAAACACAAATTTCTACGATTTATTTGAAAAAAGGGGGTACAGGCTGAAATCAAGGAAGAGAGCGCGCTCAGCATTTTTTGATGGCTTTCTTGGTAGTCTTGCCGCCGAGAAGGCCGACAATGACGTTGCCCTTTTTGCCTTCCTTGCAAGCAATCTGAAAAAAGAATGAGGTACTGAAGATAGGTTTTGCACTCACCATCATAGTTTTTGCTTGAGTGGCGCACATAAACTTTTGCTCAAGTCCGTTTGAAGTTGATTTTAGTCCCTCAATATACTGGACATGAATTCCCTTCTCAGAGTTTGAAATGCTCGCAAATGCTCGCGAGCGCAAAGAGCGAGAGCGAAAATATATTATTGCTCTGAGAGCAGGGGAGAGGGAGCATGAAAATGAATATGCTCGAGAGCCAAAAGAGCGCGAGCCCAAATTTGAAACCGCTCGCGAGCGCGGAGAGCACGAGCGCATTTGTCGGCAATGCTCGGGAGCTAGACGAGCGGGAGCGGCTGCTCTCGTGCTCGCCATGGAATTGACTCACGAGGTTACGGGGTCGTCGAATCATTTTAGGTTCTTGAAAGCTGCTCGCGAGTCAGATTTTTCAGCTCGGGAGCCAATCGAGCGAGAGCAAAATTTGACCAGTGCTCGGGAGCCAGGAGAGCGAGAGCGCGAAATGAAATGTGCTCGCGAGCGCAAAGAGCGCGAACGCTGAAATAAATGCGCTCGGGAGCACGAAGAGCATCATGCTCGTGCTCGCTCGCTCTCAGGAGAGCCGCTCGCGAGTCACGAAAATTTCAAACTCTGTCCCTTCTTCTCAAAGAATTCATCGAAAGCAACGTAGCAAGCTTCTTCGAGAGAATCTCCTCCACCAGAATTACCGTCTAAAGTTTCTGTTTAACCTGATAACAAAGGATTTTCTTACCGAGGCAGTCGATTACGGTGTTCGTATCGAAGGGTCGGCCCTTTTTCTTGTCAGCTTTGGACGCGTAAAAGTTTCCATCGTCGTAGCAGCTGAGCTCCGTTACGGATGCTGCCACTCCGGTGCTGCATGAGAACTCGAACTTCTGAGAGCCCTTTTTGCCGGCCATCGTACGCACGCGAACACCACCATGAAGATTGAGCTGTTCAGAGTTACAGAAGTCTGTTGAAATTTCTTAAATTGAGAGGCTGGTTAGAATTTTGAAAACTCGAAATGCCAGAGTGAAACTCTGAATCTCTTGTTTGTGTATCAGTCAGTCGCTCCGTGTTAGAATTAGCTGAAAGTCTAAAACTAAGACTGAGCGAGTTGAGCCCTTCTACACCCGGTTTTTATGCAACCAGCCACGCAATAGACATGCTGTCCGATTGATAAGCACATGCATGATGCATCTGACATGCTAAAAATAAGATTCCAGCGCGAATTGCAATTTGCTCCAATCAGCCAATATTGATTGTGTTTTCATCCGAGAAAAAGTCGTTCCATCCCAATCTAAACCTTTCGGATCAGCCCAGCGGGCTAATTTCTACTACATTTACCGATGCAATTAGCCACCTTTGAAGCAACCGCAAAGCCCGCACTGACACAGATAGCGACAAAATGAAAAAAGAGGTCGTCACCAAGCTTTACAAGTGCTATGGAATATTTCTAAGAGAAAGGGTTTATCAAGCAGAGTTGCAAATTTGGCTTTATTTTCGCTGAGCTGAGCTGAATGAGAAATTCTCTGAGCTGAGCTGAGCTGAGTGAGCTGATTTGAGCTATTTTTTACTGTTTTTTAGTAGTGAAATTGTGTTAAAATCATTGAGCTGAGCTGAGCTGAATGATACTTTTCTAAGCTGAGCTGAGCTGAGCAGAACAGATCATGTTCGAGAATAATTGAGCTGAGCTGAGCTGAGTGATTATTATTGTCTGAGCTGAGCTGAGCTGAGCAGATAAATTCATTTTCGAAAATCAGTGAGCTGAGCTGAGCTGAGCGACTGCTCAGCTCACTCAGTCAGCTCAGCTCACTCAGCTCAGCAAATTTGCAACTCTGATATCAAGCAATAAGCAGTTCAATCTGAATCAGGGCTCTAAATCTGAGGCGAAAATCAAAAGTCCGGTCTGTCCAGGTCCGGGCACTTGGCCGAAATTTACAAGTCTGGTCTGGTCTGGTCCGAATCGGAAAACTCGGACTTAAAGTCTGGTCTAGTCCGGGAAAAGTCCGAAAAAGTCCGAAAAAGTCTGGTCCGAGAAAAAAGCCAAAAAATCCGGTCTAGTCCGGTCTAGTCCGAAAAAGTCCGAAAATTTTTCGAATAAAATACAACAAAAACTCGATTTTTTTTCGAAAATTTTTCGAATTAAATTAAGAAAAACTTTAGTATTATGTTCGAAATAAATTCGAATAAGAGAAATCGTCACTTATTCATTAGAATTTTTTTCGAAAATTTTTTGAACAAAATCATGTAAAATTTTCGTATTTTGTTCGAAATAAATTCGTTTAAGAAAATCGTAAGCTTATCAAGAGACAGTTGTGTCTTTCTTGGTTTTTATTCTCGGGATTATTTTTTTTTTCAGTGAGAAGTGTAAAGGTATTCTGTTGAACGGTGATAAAACTATAATTCAGTATCTGTCAGTTACGACATAGGCGGTCAATCTTCGGGGTAAGTTACGTAACCGGGCTAAATGTTAGTGTTAGGGGGGGTTTCAAGGGTGCGAAGCCCCCTGGATTAGCACTTAGGGTTAGGATGTCTTCTCGGACTTTCTCGGACTTCTCGGACTTTTCGGACTAAAACAAAAGTCTGAAAGTGGTCCAGCTTTTTCGGACTTTTCGGACTCTTTCGGACTAAGTCCGGCGAAAAAGGCAAGTCTGGTCTGGTCTAGTCCGAAAATTTTCTCAGCCAAAAATCAGAAGTCTGGTCCGTCCGGCCGGACTAGAACGGACGGACTTCGGACTAAGTCCGAGCCCGGACTAGTCTATTTAGAGCCCTGATCTGAATGAAATAAACCCAAAAATTAGGAAAGAATGCATAGTTTCACTGGCTTGTCTTGCTTTCTTCGTAGGTACCAGTTAATTTAACCTCTTGGGAACGGTACTAAACATTTTCTTTCAGCAATAGTTGCGAGTAAAATTATCCCAGAACTGAGAATGAAGACAAACATCAGCGAAAACACCGTCAAAATGGCAAATGAGGATTCGGACTCTGACATGCCATTTTTCGTGCTCGTGATTTCTTATACAATCGGCTCGTTTATTGTCATCGGATACGCACTTATCGAAGGTTTGTTTTCTTATCGCTTCGACTCCCTTTATCCCCCTCAGTTTATAGGTACTGCTTCGGGCAACCGCCAGATGCACAAGAAAGTAGAAGCCGAAGCAGAGCTCATTCCAACTGCGTATCGATAAATGAGCCGCGAAAAACCAGAAAAAGTTCAGTTCAGTATCAACTTCCACATTGAATAAATCGATATCCTCATCCTTGATTGAACATAATAAAAAAAGTTCTTACAACGAATCCTGCTGTTTTTTATGGAGAAATAAATATTTCCTCGCGGGGGTTCGTTGCGAGTTGATATAAAAAGAACGATGGAAAGAAACCGGCCTCAGAAAATGCTTGTTCCTATATTTTTGAGTTTTTTCGAGTTGACTGCAGGAAATCAATGCATGTTATGCGATATTGTCGAGAATAGCCCCCTAGGGCTGTCGCCAAGGTAATTCTTCCTACATCGTTAAGAGTAGGATGGAATCTATAATAAATCGATCTACCTAACCCTAACCCCTTTCAGTTCAAAGGACATTGACCAGCTTCTCCTTCACCACGTCCTCGTGAAAATCAACCAGTTGGAAAATACGATCAACCGGATTCAAGAAAACCAACGATCGGAGAAAAAATCGAAGAGCTCTCAACCGCGGTCTTATCAAGATCGTCGGACTTGGATGCCATCACTTCCAGGATCTCTGTTGTGGAAGACAAGATTCTATCCGCTTTTTCATCGCAGATAAAAATAACAAGATTGGAGAAAGAAGTTGCGAGCGTATCTGATAACTTGAACCAGATGAATTTGACGGGTAATTATCACGATTGACGAGTAGACCTCAAATTTATCTGTAGCTATCGACAGTCTACTCAACTTCCAGGAGAAGATTTCCGAAAGTGTTCGAAAGCTCAATGAAAAAGTTGGCTGGGAGTACTCAAGAGCTGAAAAGTGGATCGGCCGCCATGGCGTCATTGTTTTCGGAAAACAGCTTCTCGACACAACAGGTCAGTTAACAATCATCATCACTTTCAAAGACAGCCTACTCATTAAATTTCCTAGATGGTGCCTATGACAAAAACACGGGACAATTTGTCGCTCAAGTACCAGGAATGTATTTTGTGGCGATTTCATTTGGAGTCACGAAGAAAATCTGGTACGTCCATTTGCGCAAAAACGGGGCTTACATGGGCTCTGTTCAAAAAGACTACAATCAAGGTATATCTACAATAGACTCGCAAAAGCATCATCATTTTCAGGCCTTGAATCAGCAGTTACGATGCACGCTCTGCTGAATCTGGAGGTCGGAGATGTCGTCGACGTTTTTTGTTCAAACGTAGACATTGAATTTCGAGCCGACTACAACTCAGCGAAGTTCACTGGATTCCTCGTTCACCAGCAGCACTAAACTTAGAGACCTTCACTTTCTGTTTTACGTACTTGGAATAAAGCTTTCAAAGAAAGAACTTACACTCTCCTCGTAAAATACGAGCCATTAATTCAAAATTGGGACAAAATTTCCACCAATTTTTGGCGGCGCTCTTCTGACGAGAGGAAGGAGACTCTTCATAAAAGGCAACATTATCTAACTATTGTTTCGAGCTACAGCAGGCGCTGGATTATCATTCGAAAATAAGTGAATACCAAGAGAAGCAGCAGCGTTCTTTGGTGTTAAAAACGTCGCTCGAGGTAATTCCACTTGGCTTAAATCAACTTTTGAGGCATTCTATTCAAGTGAAAGGCCCTTCCAAGGCAAGGACGAGAGAAAGACAAGGATGTGCTCAAATAGAAAGGCTGGATTCGCCATCAGGAAATGCTTCACTTGCGAGAGATGAGACTTGTGTCATTTTTGTAAAAAGCATAAACAAGCGGATTCGTTGTCTTCATTCATGTGGTTTTACTGGCTGTTCTTGGGTGGTACTTAGGAGCCAAATTGCCCGATTCAATTAAAAATTTTGAGTATTTATTGGACCTTGGTGGAATCAAAATTGAGTTGAGGTAGCCGATAGTTTCTCCCACTTCATAAAATCTTTTCGAAAGTGTTGATTCTCTTGCTGATCTTTTGGATACGCAACAAGGTCTTTTCCTCGGAAGAAATGTTGAAGAGTTGACGGATCTCCTGATCCTCATTGTAACAGTAAGTGACTTTTGAATCCTGAAGCGTAAAATTTGAACCCAGCTCGTCGGAATCGTACCCTTGGCGATGGGACTGCTAGCTTCATTTTCCGTTTTTATGTCGTTGAAAATGAACAGCAGCTGCTGCAAGTGCCTGACCGCCATGCTATCCGTTTTGTCAGCGATTTTGTACTTCATTGTCATGGGAGTATCCATTGCCATGCTCGTTGTGATTTTCAACCCTGCTGTTCGTGGATTGCTCGATGACTCGCTCAGGTAAGAAACCATCTAATCGATCATTTCTCGCATCAGACAAAAATCGCTTTTATGACTTTTTGATCCGTCATAAAAATCGTCTCTTTTCAAATCAACTCAATTGAAGTCGTACTTCAGTGATCTCACTCGTGGAGTAAGCGGTGCAGGCGAAAACTTGGCGGGAGTTCTCACTAGAAATCGTCGTCAAATCAATGAAGATCTTGCTACTGAGCTTGCAAACAGCGAGTATGGACAGTTTATTCAAGAAATCGATCTGAACACTTTTGAAGCAGCGGTCAAAGAACAAGCTCCAAGTATAAATTCTTTCAAAATTTAAGATTAATGTAAAATTTAGACTTCGAACTCGGTGACTACGTGACAGCAGATGGCACCATCGACGTCTCAAACTCAGATGCTCTTGAACAGCTTGCGATTGATTTGAATAATGCTGGCGTCAACGTAGAAACACTGGTCGATAGCATCGTCGAGTAAGATCAGCAATAATACCCGTGTACTCATTAATGTATTCAGTGATGTCTTGACAGATCTCAATGTTGATACTCTCTTGGCTGACTCTGGAATAGAAAAGGCCTTCGAAGAAATCGGCTCTGCAGGAGTAGGTGTCTACGGATTCCTCTTTTTCATGATCATCTTTACTGGTTGTTTTGGATGCCAAGTGCAGGGCCGAAAAGTTTCACATATTTAAATAATCTGTATTCAATAAATAAAAAAAACAATCTTTATTAATCAAATGGATATTAAAAATCTGCCACTGGAGAATTATTGTTTTCAATCAAATTGATTTTAGATGTAAGAAATCACTCTCGTATACAAAGCAGTTGCAGCCTCTCCCGGGTCCAATTAATTAAACGGCACTATTTCTTAAATGAGCCGATCCTTCGGGGATCTTTTCTACTTTTCAAAGAAAAGAATGAAGACCACTGCTGTCTTATTGTTTTTACTTATTCAAGAGAAGTGTTTATTTAATAACTAGAGTTATGCGAATGCATATTCTAAAATCGACTTCACGAAAACACCCTAAAGTGGTTGAAGCAGGGAAAAATTCAATACGAAATATTGAAAGCGTAGTGAATCAAGTACTGGTGCAGCAGAAAACTAAGTGCGACAACGAGACATGCAAGAAATGCTTTAAATATGCTTACTCGGCCATACCTGAAACAACCAGGTAAAAACGAGGCTATTTGATATTCTGATAATTATGACGAAAGCGAGCTCGAAACGAAGATAAAATGCAAGCGAGTGTATCAGCTACGACAATGTTGCAGCCATTACATCATAACGGAGATTATTAACGAGGTTCGCGAAGTATAAGTGATACTTACTCCTTTCAAGAATTCAATGAATATATTATCTGATGAGAATTCGCTGTTCGCGAAATTTGCCAAGGCAACTCCTGGGGAACGGATATTCTAACTACAGACCAGATTATTTAACCACTATTCCGTGATTTTTCCGAAAAAATCTGGTCGATAAATATTCTCAAAAAGTGACGAAGAAGAGTGCCAGCTACTACACAAGCTGAAAGATATTAACAAAGAGTATGTGCAATATCTTTATTTTTCAAGAATCAATGATACAAACATCCTAGGTCTGCGGAATATCGTGTTATAGGATCTGGGTTGTGGTGACTTTTGATACATCTGCTACTGTCGCCACCTGAGCACTGCCGCATTCGTTCGTAGTTTTCGCGTGCAATTCAACGATCGACTGCTCAGCAAAGGCTGATGCCGAGAGTGAACCTAGAATCCCTAATATTCAGTGTTAGCCTTCAACAACTAAAATTCGGGAATTTTAGTTCACGCTATAATTTAAACAGGGAGAACTTTTTACCAAGTCTTGACGTGGAGTTTTCCTGATTGCCGTGGAAGTGTCTCTCTGCCCAAACTTCTATTCTCTTTACGGCGAAGCACGACATGAAAATGACTGATAGTATGATCCCCGACAAAATTAAATAGGGCAACATAAACTTTGCCAAGAGCTCATGTGGTCAACAGTGCGCGATCCGGAGTCGCCGCATGTGCGAGCCCTTATGAGCGCGCGAGAGTCTAGTTCAATCTATCACAAGGGATGAATATTTTAGTTGCAATTACTATGGCAGTTGTCGCTCGCTGTCAATGTCGCCACCTCAGAATGAAGTGCTTTTCTCATTACTGATAGGCTCCATTAATAACGGATTTTAATCGTACGCTCATCCCATCAACCTACTGAAAGATGATTCGGACGAGTTCAAGCTGAAGCTTTCTCGATTGCTTTCTGACCACGTCACAGGCTGGGTATTTTATGAATTTTAAATGTATCGACGGTTTCTTTCGTTGAGAGGCAATTTGAATACCCAGAAAATTGACTTTTGCAGTCAGCTCGAATCAGGAACATGTTCTGATCCATCCTTTGATCATTAATGAATCTTTTATGAACGTGCATTCAGAACACACCTGGACATATCTTATAGGTTTTACTTGCAGTGCTTACAAAACCAATTACTTGACAAGTGTTTGTCTGCCTAGCCGACTAACATTTTTAAGTGATTTTGGGGTTTCCTGTGATTATAGTGGGCCCTCTATTATGCATGGGCGCGGCTTCAGTTTTGAACGACCTTTGTGACAAGTGGGAACTCGATCAGGCAGAGAGAGTGGCGTCGAGGAAACACAAGAAGCAAGCTATTTATGCCCTGCACAATGCCTTGATGGGCGATATTGCTGACCTTGTCTGACAGTGGAAAATAAACAATGAAAAACCAAGTTGAGCTCCCATCAAGAACGCAACTCTACGAAAATTTCTTGCCTATGCGTGTAATTTTACGATCAATTACAGTGGCAGTCATGAATTAGGCACTCATGAGAGTGGATCTCTCCTCCGCCCGGAAGAGCAAGCATTGAAGGAAGCAAAAAATAAATTAGATCTTTCCGGGAGGTAGAGTCAATAAATAAAAGGTGGTCAGGTGGCAAAGGATTGAAGTTTTTTTTTTCATTCAAATAACAATCGAGTATCATTTCAATTACACTATAAATACAGGAGACACAAAATAAATTAATTTCCTAGAGCTCGACATTGAGAGCGAGGCCGATCTTGGGCGCCTTCGGAGTTTCGGACGCTTCGTAGGCAATAGATAAATCTAAAGTAAGAGGGGATGCGTCTTCAGGTTTGCCAGAAGATTTAAACATCATATTGTCCGAAAGCGTCGCTAAAAGCATTTTTTAATTTACGTCTGTTAGGCGAGTCCACTACCTTTAATCGAGCTTGGGATAATTTCCCCGGGTTTGCCTTCAAGACCGACCTTGATGCCGGACTTATTGTTGAAAAACTTCGTTTGCCACGCCACGGAGTAATTCATCTGAGATTTTAATTGATAGGAGAACATTCATCTGTACTTACAAGATGAGCTGAATAATCATATTCACAGTTGAGCATGTAGCCGTGTCTCTCAGAGTTGGCCCACTGATTCAACTCCATCCTTTCCGCCCTAGAAAGAGTTTTTAAGAATTTGGCAACGAAGAGTAATCTTACTTCGGAACTTCCTTCAAATAATGAGGCGACTTGATGGCCTGAGAGATGGCCATTCCATCGCCAGCTGGAGTTGACGAAATCGTGATTTTCGCCTTGTTCTCCGCTCGGCTCCATCGTAAAGCGATAGTGTCGTTTGTATCGAAAGCGTGACACTGTTGGTAAGGGCTGGGCATCTTCTGGAAGATAATGTACGGAGAAGTTGACACAGCAGCTCCGACAGCGGCCTAAAATACTTTCAGTACAGAGCGTTAACATCAAGCTTACCGTGAGAGGACCAGTGAGATAGCTCATCTTATTACCATCGTATGCAGGAATCTGAGTTCCCATCGAACCACCAATGTGGACGTTCATTCCTCGGAAGCTGCCAACATTAGCAGCAGCTTCAATCTCCGCCATACACTGACCACCGTAGATTCCGCCGAGACCACCAGGTGATTGCAGCGTCGAGTTCACTAAAATCGGTTTGAGATGTTCAATCATGCAATTTTCATACGTTTCATATTGAGGGGACCCGCTTGGATGGTCTGCTTGTGCGCCAGAACCATGAGCTTCCACTGCTGGTAGTTTCCTTGGTTCATAAGAACGAGTTGTGAGTTTCGACCGTGTTTGACCAGCTGCATGCCTCCAAGATCACCCTAAATATCATCAAAATTACAGAACTAACCCCGTGCGAATCAGATTACCTTAACGAGATCGCCGTAGTTGAAGGGTCCAATCATCACTTGCAAATTTGGGGCAAGCTGACCTTCGTAATTGACGAAGTCGTTGCCCATCCAGCTCAAAGTTTTCTAAAGAAACAATTAATAATGTTCATCCGTTTAGAGTTTCTTCTGCACCTCAAACTTGAGCCCAGGCACGCCAAACATAGGCATTCCACTTCCGTATTGAAAGTTGGTCGACGCTCCGATGCGATCATTAAGCTGGCAGTTGACGCCCATCTTCAAGCCATCAATCGCTTGTGGCTCCAACATTGAGTTGGATTGATCCAGATCTTTGAGAAGCATGGGAGGAGGATTGAGCTAGAAACAAACATAATTTGAGATTGCCAACACTGAGACTTACAGGTGCAGTTGGCGGTTTCGGTTGGCTAACTGGCGCTGAACAGTGACCAGCAAGAACCGGATCGTAAATATTCAAGATGCTGTCGAGAAGACCACATATCTTTCGGGCACTGGGGAGAACTGTAAACACTGTCTCTGCAACTGGAGATGGTCCTCCTCCTTCGAATTCCGCCATTCTAAAACAGTAATTTTTATAATCAAAATATTTTCATCAATAAAGCCCGTCGCGTGAAATAGGCGTGGCGAAGAGTCGAAATTTATTGCCGTTTTTTCTGGGCGGGGAAATTTCAACTTGGACAACTTAGAAAACTAACGTCAATAGAAAAATAGAGAGAATTTGATGAAAAGATGGTTCAACTAAACGGAAAATCTCTGAATAGTGAGACCATTCTCAAAATCCAGGTAAACAGGCGAGGTCTAGAAATCGAACTTATAATGAATAGGATTTCAACGAGAAAGTTGAGCTTTCTGAAGATGCGTGGAAACGAATTGATGAGTCTCGAGCTGTTGTAGATGAAATTCTCAGCTCAGGGAGAACGAAGTACGCTGTCAACACAGGGATCGGCACTCAGCTTGGAAATGTGGTCATCTCGGAGGACAACTTGATCGAGCTGAACGAGAACTTGATCCGATCGCATTGCGTTGGAACTGGAAATCCAATCTCTGCGGCGCGCACGCGAGCGTTGATGGCAGTGAGACTCAATTACTTTGCTGGAGGATACTCCGGTGTCAGTCGCAGTACAGTCGAGTCTCTTCTGGCCGCTCTCAACAAAAACTGCCTTCCCATCATTCCCGAGCGAGGTTCAGTCGGGGCCCACGACTTGGCACAGCTATCCCACATGACTTTGGGGCTCCTAGGCGAAGGTAAAATGTGGAGCGGGGATAGTTTTTCGGAAGAAGCGAGTGCAAGTGTGGTTCTTGGTCGAAATGAGCTTGAGAATTTGCAGTTGAAGCCTAAAGACGCCATTTCAATGATTTCGGGAAATGCATTTGCAGCTGCTCTTGGCGCAGAAGCGGCCCATCGAGCCAATATGATCGTAAATGTAGCTGATGTTGGTAAGTTGTAAAAACTGGCACTTGTTGAACTATGATTTTATGAGCGATTTTACCGCTTTTTACATAACGTCTTTACATAACCACTCAAGCTTTTCTGTAGTCGCTGCAATGACGATCGAAGGCCTTGTTGGGACTACAGATGCCTTCGATCCGGACATCCACAATGCACGGCCGCACAAAGGGCAGATCAAAGTCGCACGGAAGATTCGATCGTTGTTGAACAACCAACACCAGAAGTCGGAAATCGGCCAGTCTTGGGCGGTTACTCGTGTTCAGGTACGCAAATGTTAAGCAACAAAGGCTTCAGTATTGAATAATTAAGGATCCATACACACTGCGATGCATTCCCCAAGTTCACGGAATTAGCAACGACGTCGTTGAATTCGCCACGGAGCTGATTGAAAACGAATTGGATAGCTCACAAGACAATCCGATGGTTCTCGTCGACCAAAATACGACTACTACTTGCGGGAACTTTCACGGAGGATATATTTCAAAGGCGCTTGATTATTTGGCAATCGGCGTTCACGAAATTGGCAATATGGGCGAGCGGCGTATCGAGCGTCTTCTCAATCCAGCGTGTTCTGAGCTCCCTGCTTTCTTGACTCCTACAGGTTCAGCTTTTTACCTCGACGATTTTAATTGACAATGATTTAGGGGGCATCAATTCTGGCTTCATGATCGGCCAAGTTACAGCTTCGGCGCTTGTCTCAGAAAACAAAACGCTCTGCCACCCAGCTTCAGTCGACACAATTGCTACATGTGCTGGCTACGAAGATCACGTCAGCATGAGCGGCTGGGCAGCGCGGAAGGCCCTTACGGTCGTTGAAAATGTCGAGCGAATCTTGGTAACACCCCTCATCTGATTATTAAACAAACTATTCTCATTAAGGCGATTGAGCTTCTTTGCGCTTGTCAAGCCGTTGACCTACGTCGACCTCTAACATCAACGCCAATTTTGGAGAAGGTACACGCCTGCGTACGAAGCAGCGCACAATTCATGACAACTGATCGGGTTCTGTCAACTGATATCGAAGCTGTCGCGCTCAAAATTACCGACGGTACAATTTGGAACATCGTAAAAGATCATATCGACGCACATGTTGACTGAAGAAAATAGATTTATTATAAATAAATGTTTCACAATAAATGGAGCTGACAATAAGCTGTTTTGAATGAGTTATTACATAAACGAAAAGTGGGGACAGAAAAAGTATTCCATCGGCGATCATAAGTTGGGTAGGGTTGAGGATCAAGGTGGCAGAGAGGAGGATCACGCGATGAAAGTCGAAATAGTCGGTTCCTTCTTTTTACCAAATCAAGATGCAATTTCAGCGTCTAGAAGAGAGTTCGAGATCGGGGGATATAAAATGTTAAATCACCTGTCGCGAGATCTTCGCCTCTCTCGGCTTCGGCTTCTATCTCGACGACGACTATCTCGATCCCTATCACGGTCACGTCGATCGTCACGATCACCTCGACTACTTCTTGGCTCCCTGCTACTTCGACGGCTTCGACTTCGATCGTCTCGGCCAGGGCGACCTGCGAACTCTGGACAATCATCTATTTTATCCTAAACAAAGATCTCGTCAGAATATCAAAAATTTACAGGCAATAGAAATTCTAAAGACTAATCTGATTGCCGGATATCAGCAAATTTTGCTGCACGGCAATGATCATCTACCTTATCGGATTCCTAAAAGAGGTAAGGATTTGTTTCTTTCGAGGATTACTTACAGGACGCTTTCTGAACTCTGGGCAATCATCGTCATCGTCTCTTGGTCCTCTATCGCGTCCTCCGCCAAGGCCTCGTCTAGGGCTTCTACTTCGACTTCTTCTTCGCCTGTCCCGATCTCGCCGATCGCCTCTCCTTCTGTCTCTATCATCTTTGACCATTGGCTTGACAATGGGAGCTCCATTGTCGTCCAATTCGGCGAACTACACAAGCATCAAGCTAGCGCCATGGTGATTGTAAAATATTTCCGTACCCTTGGTGGAGAAATCCGTTCTCCTCTTGCCGCCTTCGATAGTCTCTCCTGTTCTTTGGCGAGCTCTTTTTTGAGCATTTCAATTTCCATGTTAGTAGCGTACACTCCTGTCGCCATCGTTTCTTTCGCTATTTTTCATGTTTTTAAAATTAAGATTCATGATCTACTAGTTACATTTTCTGTCGCCCTGAGCGAAAGTGACTGAGATATTTTTGCCGTTAAATTCGCACCCGTCCATGGCGGCTTGGGCTTCTTCGGCGTCTTCTTGCTCCTTATACCTTTTGGAATCGGTTAGGTTTAAAGTTTAGGAAAGCTATTTTAATGACCATGGCTTGAAATTTTTAACAAGATTGCTTTTGTTTATGCAGGCGTATCTTTTTTAGCAGCTCTGCTACTGGCATACAACTAAGAGCTAACAGGAAGTCCCAATTAGAAAAGTAATTCTAATAAAAGTGAATCTTTGACGCAGGAACGGACTCATAAGCAGACGGATGAGTGAAAGTAGTCTTAGAAGTGATCATTAAAAGACACACCGATTCAAAGGTCTCTGATGATGTCTTTCACACATTCTTTTCTTTCTCAAATGACTTAATTTTTCAAGTTTATGTGTTATCAATCCTGAGCTTTTTTTCTCGTCTGGGAGGAAAACTTTCTGGTCTGTATCCTGAGGTCTTATTTTTGTTGGCAAAATTGAGGCCCTTTGAATTATTCTGAGCGAAAAAAGCTGTTACTCTTTCATTTTTTGATCGTTTGTGAGTCATTCTAGCGGTCAGTTGCTGACAAGACACTGTTACTGTTTACAAGTACTGTTACGAATGTTTTTAAACTCACTCGACGTAAGCTACGCCTTTCATCTCTTTTGTATAGTAGTCCTTTGGCAGGTAAACGTCGCGCAGCTCTCCGAAAACTTGGAAGTAGTCGCGCACTTCCGAGACCCTAGAACAATCGTTACTACCTTTTCCTCTATGTTTCTGTTTTTACTTAGTGCCATTTTCAATTGGGCGGACGAAAAGCTGTCTTGATGGCTTGGCGGGTTCTTTTTGCTTTTGCGCCGCTCCCTTGTACCCTTTTCGTTTTTTCACTAAATATTTGATCAACCGCGGGAAAGCGGAAAAGCGTAACTCACCGACATTAGTTGGAGCTGGCTTTCCTCGGCCACGGCCGCGACCCCGAAAACCACCTCGGAAGCCACCGCCGCCGCCAAAGCCGCCCCCTCCGTTGAATCCACCGGGAGGACCTCCAAAGCCGCCCCCGAAGCCTCCTCCTCTCGGGGGTCCGCCGAAGCCACCCCCTCTAGGACCTCCAAAGCCGCCTCCTCTTGGTGGACCGCCAAATCCTCCGCCGCCTGGAGGGCCGCCAAAGCCTCCACCTCCAGGAGGACCGTTCATAAATGGCTAGAGAAGTCGTTATATAGTCATAAAAAGCAAAATTACCGGAGGACCGCCGCCTCCTCCCATTGCTTTGGGCGCGGACCAGCCCGATCCTTGGTTTGCCATCGGATTTTGACCGAAATCTCCCATTTTATCTAAAAAAAGAATTCGTAAATATCAAAACAATGAAGGAAGAAACACGCGTGCAGTTTCTCTAAAACCAAATCTGGGCGGCGAAACAAAAGTGCGAAAAAAGGAAAATCCATTTTTCCCGTCATCGGTCGCTCAGCGCGAGAGACTAGCGCTGATTGGTTCGTTTCGTCCGTTCGAACCACTTCGCAACGCTCCGAAACATTCATCCAATATCTCGAGGATTTTCTTTAATTAGTCGCGACTTTCCTAAAATGAAACATTTCCTAAAAACTTCTTTGAAGCGTTTATAGAGAAAATCATTTCAGAATAACTTTTATTTCAAAAAATGAAAATTTTCTTACATGGGTTTGGAAATCTGTGTTGAAAACCTGAGTCAGGGTCTGAGAGATCTTAAATTAGAATATTACCACTTCAGTCTATTTTATAATTACGGCTTCGTTTTTAATAAAGCCGCTTGCGGCTTATCACTAAAGATCTTTCAGACCCTGACTCAGCTTGTCTACACAGGTTGCCGTTCTCGATGCAAAAAGAAAAGGTTTATCCTCTTTGGATCCGGTGGAGTAGATTCCTTTTTTGGAATCTTGGAATATCGTGGGCGCCATGAATACACAAAAGAAGTTCAGCCGCGCTTCGATGGCAGAATTCTCATTCGACCCTTTTTACAGACTTTTCTATTTTGCTATTTGTGTTCTTTTGGTTCTTTTTCAGACTGATTCAACAGAAGTCAACCGCCCTACTTTTCACTTTTACGGCCGGAATAAAAAAGAGTCTAAATTTACGAATTCAGAAAAAGCTGCTTCGCTTCGTTATCGTAAGAACAATCGCCTATTCGCGATTTTCGCACTGTGACTGTGCTGATTCTGGACACCTACAGAGAGATACCATTACAGAGTGCTTTAGCAACGCCCACAAAGCTAGGGTCTGAGAACAATTATTGCATTTTTGTATTTTCAAGGAGAAAAATATCAATTTTGCAAGAAGAATTTTTTTAATTTCCAATTTCTTGAGCAATAATCGTATAAAAAGCTCTTTGGATTTGAAACGAGCTAGAAATTATTGATTATAAACTCCTCGCTGACCCTAGAATAGCTCAAGAGGTGTGGCTAGAGAAAAACCCAATTGCATAACCGAACTTCCTTTTGGACAACAGAGATCGAATCAGAAGATTATGGCTTGAAAGAGCCGCTTTATCGAGAAATAAGAAAGTAGCGACCGAAGGAGTTGAATGCAAAGAGCACTCAAGACCAGCCATTTTCAACAACTGCGAAGAATCTCCGGCTTTGCCGAACAAACAAGACTCGTAAGTAGAAATTAGGGCAGTAGATTAAGCGCCTCGTAAAAATGAAAAAAAAACTCGAAAACAGGTTTCCTAATTTAGAATATAATAGCTAGAAAAGCGGCTTTTCTAGACCTTTATTGGACAGAATGTCTATCAAAAAGAAATCGGTTTGAAAAAGCTATGACGCTGCGCCACCTACTTCGCCGAGAATCACAATTTTTATGGCTAGGGTGCTAGAAATTTTTCTTGCAGGAAATCGTTCATTCTACTTGAAAGAGTTGATAACGCGGACTCTTAGGTCTAATTATAAAGTTCAATTATTGTTCAACACTCGAGATAACAGGAAGTTTTTCAGTGAGATAAGAATGTACCCAATAACCAAACCTCTCTGTGCGAAAACTTTACATAAAGATAACGCTCGGTGAAGTCTTGTACTTAGATTTGGGTAGATCTTAATCCCACTGAACGACTTCCTCCCATCTCAATTAAAGAACATAATTGAATTTTAATTAAGAAGCTACCCCACCAAAGAAGCTTCCGCAAATTTCAAGACGCTCTCATGTTATATTCTCTTGCAAAGGTCTTATATTTTAATATTCTCCTAGGAAAGATGTTCAAAACCAGAAGTATCGCCCGAAGAAGTACAGTCAATTCTCGGCCTGCGCGAGCAAATCGTCAATTTCAACTCGCGAAATAGCCGCGTTCGACAAGTCCACTCAAATCTTCTCCCTTCGAACAATCCAACTGAGGATCGGTGAGTTCAAATTTTGAACGAAAACGAGGTGAAACAAAAGTTCACACACTCAAACAGTGTTGCGTAATGAAAACTGTTTGCGATTGATGATTCTTACTGAACGCTTAGCCGATCGTTATGTCAATCCCGCTCGGCAAATGGACATTCAATCATGAGCGGCGTGTTCGATGGTCATGCTGGTCCGTGGTGCGCTCAAGTAAGTCACTACTGAATTAAAAGTCGATAGAACAGACTAATTTTTTCTTAATTATTCGAAGGACTGAGCGCTCCGGTAACGCAAATGCACTACTTAGCGTAGTAAGGTTAACCTTTTAAAAACTTTTCCATCCACTTCCTCGCTTTAGCTGATATTAACTGCGCCTTCAGCTTGCATCTGAACGTCTGTTTTACTACATCCATCTCGCTTGTCTCTCAAACGAAGATATTGAAAAGATGCTTGATCTCTATTACTCGAACAAGCCCCTTCCGGGAGGGATTTTCGAATTTAATTGACCTTAAAACTATTGAATAATGCGCAGTTAACTTTGTCGCGACGTGAACTTTAGATTTCGCTAATCCCCGAAGTCGAACCCGAACTTTTTCCGAACTGCCCACGAGCCCTCACTTTCCATCACCTACGCCAACGCTGATTTCTTGAGGAAGCTCATGAACTTTGGCGAGAAGCTTATCAGCGATCTTGAAACGCAACGTCGCTCGCCGACAGAGTCGATTTATCTCGCCGCAGTACAGTTGGACAAGGATTTGCTTTCTGACGCGCTGGAGCCAGATTGCGATCCGTGGATGATTCGTGCTGCTGTATCCGGCGCCGTCTCCTGCTTTACCTATATCCAGAACCAGCATCTCTACGTAGGAAACATCGGCGACGCAGCCGGCCTACTCATCCAACAAGCTGGCGACAAAAAGTGGATCCCGAAGAAAATGAGCTCGGTCCACAGCGGCCAGAATCAGCGCGAAGTCCAGCGAGTGCTCTCCAATCATCCAAAGAACGAATCCCGATCGGTGCTACGAAATCAACGACTTCTTGGATATTTGAGCCCTCTTCGCGCTTTTGGCGACTGCAGGTGAATTCTTGTTCTTCGTGAAAATCGCATGTTCAAAAATTGCTTAGATTCAAAATGACGCTATCAGAACTTACCTCGATTGAAGACCGCAACCTTGATTTGGACAATGATGGTCAGCCAGACAAACTTGTTTTACCTTTTTACCGAACACCGCCTTACCTCTCTGCAAAACCTCAGGTAATCAACTTCCTCCTCTTCGAGCGAGATCAAGATCGATCCTTCAGATTCGTTATCATCGCCTTGGCGTCACAGATCGCGCAATCGTTCTCGCCAGCGATGGTCTTTGGGACGTTCTAGGGCACGCTGATGTTGCTCACCTTATTGGAGCGTATCTTGAGCGCGATCCAGAAGTTTTTGAAGCAAATGCTGCTACGATGTTAATAAGAAGAGCCATTGGAGAAGGATGGGATGGTAGGGCCTCTCCGCAAGCGTCAATGATATTTATATTTTTAAGGATATGACGAGATAGAAGTCCGCCGCAGCTTGGCTCACTCGCCCGAAGAAAGTCGAATGTACCGTGACGACATAACAGTCCAAGTCCTCTTCCTGTGACAACTTCGTCCCAATTTCCTCCGTGTTGTGTTTCATTCCTGCCCAAACATTCGTCAACTTGAAGAACAAAGAATTGAGCTTTTGAAGTAACACTTTGAAACCTTTGTTTTGCTTCGTAATCTACTGTAACTAAACATGTTCTGCTTTTCTGAGCAAATAAACGAATACAATAAAAACATTTAAAAAAACATGGAAGTGGCTAATTGAATGTATACGGTTCTTACTTGATTGAGTTGGTAAAATTTGTACAGTTTGTAAAACATCATGCAAATTCGCTAAAAAATAACCTGAAACCTCATTTTTCTTTGGGATAATTACACTTTCTTTTGAGTAATAATTTGCTTGTTTCGCTGGGAGTTTAACGATGGCAATGGTTCAAAAAATATCGCGGTCTTTTTGTCTTAGAATGGTGTCTTAAATGAGGCGAGAAAATGATTCGAGAGCAGGACGAAAACGAGGTTTTTACAAAAGCTGACAATTTCAAATGTTCCGTTGCGGAGCCCTGGACCGCTCGGCCACTGCACAGTAGCATCATATCCGGCCGGAACTACACGATTGAAGTAGCTCATCCTCACAAGGTCGGTGCTGAGTAAATGACTAGATTTTTCTATCGATCAATATCTCAGGGAATTCACAAGCTTCAATGCGAGTCACAAGGTCACGTGGAACGCTGGCTGGCAGACTTCCATAACAACAAGTCGCCTGACAGGAATAACCGGCGCCGCCATGCTACACAGCTTGAGCTTTGGGTGTCTGAAGCGAAAGGTCTGCCAACAAAAAATAGACGCTACTATGCAGAAGTCCATTTTAACGAACAAATCTACGCGCGGTAAGCCGCTTTGCTCCTCAGTCTTCTGGGTTAATACTTGTTTCGTAGAACGTCTGTAAAAGAAATCCAAAACAGCTCAAACGGTATTCAATCTGGGTCGATTGTGTGGGGCGAGTACTTCGAGTTTCCATTTCTGCCGGACATCAGAATTGAAACCATTCGTTTGCACATCTATCGCGAATCGGACAAAAAGAAACATAGAAAAGATAAAGATTATATCGGTAATTTGTATCGTGTTTTTTGTAATCCTGAAAGTGTCTCTTTAGGACTTGTGAATATACCGATCAGCTCGTTGACTACGGGTCAATTTTTCGAAAAATGGTTTCCAGTAACAACCCCGAAGTCGACCTCAAAATCTGAAATATCCGTCCGTATGAAGGTTCGTTCCATTTTCCCCCCTTCAACGCTATTTTCTGAAAATTAAGACACGCTACCAGTCCCTAAAAATATTGCCGCTTGAACTGTACAAACCCTTCGCTGAGTATCTCACCACACACTACCTCCGAATAAGTCAAATCCTTGGCCCCGCTATGAATGCTGAGCAGAAAGAACGCGTTGCTGGATCCATGGTGCGCTTGATGATGGACACTGGAAAGCTGAAAGTAGCGCTCAAGTCAATTTCTTTCTCTTCCAAACTTGTTTTTCTAGGACTATCTGACCGATTTGATGGAACTTGAAGTCAAACGTCTTGGGGAAGAACAAGAAGCGCTTCTTTTCAGAGAAAACTCAATTGGATCAAAATCCATCGAATCGTTTCTGAAACTCGTTTGTCGAAATTACCTCAACGAGTGCTTGAGTCAAGTTGTAAGAGATGTGATCAGCAACTCCGGCGAAATCGACTGCGAAGTCGACAAAGAAAGGAAAGCCGGACATAATTTCGCATTCTTAGTACAGACAATTTTCTACAGAGCACAAAGTAACCTGGAAGACCCAGATTGAAAGTATTGAACGGTCGAAAAAGATTATCTCCGAATGGGGATTTGGAGGCAAATCGATCACAGCTTACGCGCACTGCGTATACAGCCGTGAGAAGGATCATCGCGCAAAAGAATTTCTTCCCAAATGAACTGCGCGAGGTGTACGTCGCCTGGCGAGATCGGACGAAAGAATGGGGCCGCGAAAAACTTATCGACCGTCTGATTGCAGGTAATTTGAACGAACATGATTTCGAAATTTTGTTCGCGAAAACTGTTGGGGAAACGCTCGTCTAAATTTACTATCTGGTAATCCATTACCAATTTTTGGTAATGCATTACCAAACTTCCCAAAAATGGCTGATTTTGCTAGGTCAGACAGCCTGTGTGCGCTCCGCGCCTGTCTGGTAGGATACATTTTGAAGTGATTTACGTATTTTTTGAGCAAAAAAATTGCAATTGTTGAAAAAATTTGGTAATGGATTACCAATTTTTGGTAATGCATTACCAAAAATCTTTGGTAATTTAGACGAGCGTCCCCGAACTGTTCTAATCCACTTTCGACCAAACCAGAGTATAATCCTCTAGACAGCCAAAAGTAACTTCTCTCGAGTTTATTATGCCATCAAACTGGGCGAACATTGAAGTGGAACGTCTGAGAGCAAATCGTAATCGCTGATTACAAAGCAGATTTGGAACCTGAGTTTTCTGAATCAAATTATTGTTTTTCCAGCTGGTTCTGAATTGAGCACTTGTTACTTGCAAGCGTTTTAAATGCGTCTTGTATGTTATTAATGTTTTGAAAATTGGATTATCCTTCTTGTCAAAATTGTTGAATCAACAAAGATAACAAGTTTTCTTTTTCAAATGAATTATTTTGACGCCCGAATAGAAAGGATGGAAAGTTTCATTTTTGATGAGTATGAAAAATGATTAAAAAAATCGACATAAATGTTTACCAAGGTCTGTCAAGGTTCACATCAATATTGATTCTCATTTGTAGTTTATTTATTAATCACTCGAACTCGCGGGTAAAAGCTGCCTTGTTGAAGAGATGCGAACTGTCAACAACGACTCTGATTCTGCAACATGAATATATTGATTAACCTTTTTCATTAAAGGATCGCTCTTTCTCCGACTATTATGTCCAGCATTATTAACGCCCTCGTTGTTCGCACTGGCGCCGTCGCTGCCGAACGATCGGGCGAGCCGGACGCTCACCTTGACCGCGAAAATAGTGCAATCAATGGCCAACGGCGCCCGCTTCGGAGCCAAAGAAGACTATCTTTCATACCTCAACGAAGTGCTCGACTCGCAGCGTGACGAGTACAAGAATTTCGTAGAAGCAATCTCCACTCGTCAGGTGAAAAATAGACTGCCCTCTCCCAGAAGGGATTTAAGCCGGCATCGACGTTAATTTAAATATATCAGATGCCGCTAAAAGCGGGTTTCGAGGGACATGTTGAGCTTGGAGTGGAACTGGCAAAGTTACAGCAGGTACTGAGCTCCGTTCTGGCGCAAAACGAGGATCTGAGGAGAAACGAGCAGCTAAGAGACTTACGCAATGTGCTCGACAAAGTTAAATCGAGCTTGGAAAACGAAAACGAAATCTATATAGAAAAGCCTTCCTCCAGTAAGTTTTCATTTCATTTTTGGCAACGACTAAATCAATAGTTTTTCCATAAACTTTGATAGTCATCATTTTCAATCTTGCTTCCAATCTGATCAACATATTCTCACTTTTCTTTGGAAGCTAATGTGTATAATTTTCACAATTAAAATTTATGAATGAAATGATAAAGAGCCCGTTTGATATAAGTAGATAAATAGCATGAAAAGAATATTTTCTTATAAGAATCGGACCGACACAGGCGGCGATACGGTTATTGAAGATTCTTTATCATTTTCCTTCAGCACCGTTGTTAACACCAAGAAGAGACCCCCTTTCATTCCAGAACCCATCTTTCAACTCGAATTCTCCACCCGAGCTCATTCCCATCCACCTCAATCAAAACGGCATCGATACGAAAAAGGCGCTTGACGAGTTGGACAACGAAGTGCACTACCTTCAAGAAAGCATCGGCATGCGGACGAAAAATGAACTAACAAGCACGTGGCTTAATCAAAATCACCAAGTAAGCAGCTAATTCTCCCCAAAAGTCTCTAACCCCTCATTTCAGCGAGACCCAGAGGAGCTAATTAAAATCAATGAAGAGCTCGAATCTAAAATTCTTCGCCTTGAATCTGACAACGCCAAGCTACTGAAAAAACTCTCTGATAGCCAAAGCAATAACAACAATGGTAAGTCTACTTCTCCGATAACCGATAAAATGATGACTCCTTAATTTACAACTTGTCTAAAAATGGTGTTTTTAATCGTTAAAATATCTTACGTCTACTTTTTTTCGCGGCTGACCTAATAATTTAGACCCAGGGGAATCGACCTCGCGAATGCTGCTGGAAAAGGCGTCTAAAGCCGAACAGGCTGTTCAAGCAGAAAGAATCCAAATGCAACAAGTCATTGACACTAAGCAGCGGCTTATTGAGAAGCAGGTAAGCCCCTTACCGCCTAAACGGACGGCTTGAGCCTAAAGATTTACAACCCGAAGGTCATGAACTTGGGATTTAATGGCTCGTTTGCCCATGCCCTCCTTTGTCTAAAAATGCTTATTTTAATGATTTAACGCTAAATCTTAGAACTACCGCATCAGCCAGCTTGAGAACCAAGTCGAGCAGCTCCTCAAAGACAAGAAATCCTGATGACAGAAAATCTAACTGAACAAAGAACTTCTACTTCTGATTCCGCATTCTATCCTTTCCGCACTACTCTGTTTCAACGAGAGTTAATCTACATTCCCGCTTATTATTTTAATGCTGTTTTAACCTTTCTCTCCTTCGCGTCGTTCTGCTTGCTTATAAACTCAAAAGTTTTAAGTTTAAACTTTTGTTTAATTTTTTCTGTTGTAAGTGAAAACTACCGGCGTTTCTAGTTTTTTTATTAAACGTTCTTTGTAAACCTTGGAAGGCCCACATGTTGTTGCCAACACTAGATTCGTACTATGTCGTGCTTTCTTCCGAATATTCATTATTATTGTTCAATCCTATCACAACCCTTGTCTTACCTAGAGTTTGCATTTCTTAATTCTGCTAACTCGCCCTCCTCTCAAACTGATCTCTTCCCATTTCCTTAATTCCATTATCCCGTTTCTTCTTCTTTTTCTATAAGCGTATGAGTACCTTATAAATTATCATGCCCAAGTTCTGGAAATCTGTACTACTACTAACAAAAAAATACACAAAGATATTTCATTGATCCAATTTTGAACTGGACGGCTCAGTGGTAAACTTCTTCCAGTTCGCGGTTTCCAATTGTTTTGCACGCTCTTGTGTTAACAAATTGCACGCAAGTTTGACCATTTCGAAGAACATATGTGCTTTCACTTGATAAAACCTGTTTAACAATTAATACCGCGAAACGTGGCTTTGGCGTTGATGCCACGCAAGTTCTTCAAAAGAGAGGCCACTTACAATTTACTAATAAACAGCAATTTCTGGTTTTTGAATGTTATAAAATAAAATGCAGGTAGCAAGAACTTACAACAACCTCAATTGGTAGGAATTATGTTTTCTAACTTGACAAAACAGAATCGATACAAGATAACAACAAATTAATCACCGCCTGAAAAGGCTGTGTTTCTTTCCTTCGCAATCTTTTGTGATGTTGCAATTTCCAACTACCGTAGCAAGAAAGCCCAAATAATGATGCATAACATGGGCTTAAACCCGTGGAGATAAGGCGAACTGGGAAGCATGTAACGCTGAACTGCGGCCTAGAATTAGACCGATAAGAATGTTTGGACATAAACTCATCGAGAGTAACGCGAAACCGAGTTTTACAACTATCTGGAAAAAGCTTCGCCGAAAGCAGGGTGGCTATTTTGGATTTGGGGGTTAGTTGGAATTGGATTGGATCCAATCCAATAAGGTTTGGATGGAATTTGGATGGCCAGGGTACCGGATTTTGTTGGGGAAAATTGGGCAATTGGGGGAAATTGGGGAATTGGATCCAATAAAAAATATATCGCTAAACTATGCAAAGAAGGGTCATTTTCATAATGAAAATGAGAAATTTTGGATAAAAAATCATTGTTTTGGCTATGTTGAGCCTCCTTTTGGATAAAAACTTACTGTTTCCCTTCTTTTCAAAGAGCTAAAAGCCTTGGAAAAATTGGAAATCCAATTGGATCTAATTGGAATTGGGGATTTTTGGGGAATTGGGTAATAATTGGGTTGGGTTGGATTTTGGATGGATAGTTCCGATTCAAAATTTATTGGATGGAAATTGGATGGCCAGACCCCAAAATTTTGTCCAAAATAGCCACCCTGGCCGAAAGCCACGTTTTAGCTTGAATTTCAATGAAAGACTTTCGTCGATTAATAATGCGAAACTCTCTCTAACCAAAGATTTAACAAGTTTTTTTCTATTTAAAGTCGCTAACAGATAATGAGATAATTATCGCCATGGTTTCAGTTAAATATGCTCGAACTTGACCACGTCCCTTCATTAGGGTATCATTCGTCAAACAATTAAGGGGCTATCTCAATCGATGCGAAGCAAGCAGAGGGTTAAACAAACTGCATTTGAGATGAGCCAGTGCCCCGCCTCTGATGCATTTAACCAAATAATAATTGAGCCGCAACTCTCGAGCAGAAGATCCCCCATTTTAAGCCCCGACCAAGCTCATGTAACATTATCAGCCTTCTTTTGAGCAGAAGACGCGTGACCAGGGCGCCGTATAGTGCCCTCACTGAGCCTTAGACCGGGGCGCTACTCTGCACAAGTCGCTTTCTCTTAGCTCGTGGGCGGAGGCCAAACGCTTACGGCTAACCCTTCTCACGGCTGGCTTCAAATCAAGAGGTCCAGTCTCAGAAGAATCTACTGATCAAGATTTACAACTCTTGAAAATAATTTTAAACACTCCTCCTCAAAACCGATTCCCCGAAAACACCCAAAAAACTACCTAAAAGACCTGAAATCAAAGAGATTTTCGCAGATAAAAAACGCTTGAATACGCCGTGCTCAAACAATTAATGAAACCAGGGTAACACAGAGTTCACAAGAAAGAAAACAATATCATGCCAGCGAGCGCGACTGCTTATGGAAGGCAGTGTTTGCCAAACATGAATGAAGGGAGGGTCAATTCATTTTCAATAATTTTTTGTTCGACTTAAACTTAATTTCCAATAGACCATTGTTAATAACTCGTAATTATAAAGCGCCTTTTATTCGTGGAACCAAACCAACTCGATTTTAATTCCCTGCTTATTTCCTATTTTAAGTCAACAATGATATTACTTTCAAGCAAAGAATACATGCTATATAATCACGTATAAATTTCTTGGAAATCATGAGATTTTCTCCACTCGCCACTTGAACTTGAATTATAGTCACACCTCGAAGTCGATTTTCAACAACAAATAGTAAATCAATTACTTGTAAATCTTTCTTTATTCATCTTCATCAATTCCATTTTATTGGTAGAAGACTCTTTCGTCTGGTCGTTAAAATGAAAATGCAAAAATGCGAATTGACCGCGGCTAAGACGAGATCGCCTTGATCTTAGATAGTTTATCCTCCGACGATTCTGGCGTCTTCGGCTGCCTCCCAGGGCAAACAGCAAGCCCGAACTTTTTGACCTCAGAACCGAAGCTTTCCTTCTTCCCTCCTCATCCCCTTCAACCGTCTCCTGTTGCCCACGAAGTACAACCTCAACTCCAGCCTCAAACTCTCATACAACAGCTCCCTCAATCTCTTCCAGTTTCTCCGACAATCAACGAGATATCAAAAAACTCCCCTTGCAGTAGTGCTGCTAGCTTACCGCCAGCAATCAGTACATGTGCTCCAATTACAACTCAATCAAGTCCACTTCCGAACTCGCCCATTCTCTCCTGCGACAAACCTCAGCCTCAGATCATCCCGAAACGCGAAGTTATCAGTCCGACAAGTTTCCTGTCCCCGCAGCCAGCATCCCAACCAGTATTCCACTTCCAGAAGCCTAAGCAACAGAGGTCGAATTCCCTCCCCGTTTCGCCGAAAGTTGAGCCAGGCCTTCTTCCAAGAAAAAAGAACAAAAAGGGTCCGGTAAGAAAAAGGATCAGATCGGAACGATGTGACATGATCAATTATTCAAAAAAAATAGTAGAATTATAAAGCTTTTTTAAGCTTTTCCGGTCTAAACAAAACAGTAATTTTTTTAGTTTTTAGTTTTTGTAATATTTGATTAAGCGGAAATAAAATTTATTTCAGGCACCGAAACTTTTTGGAAACGAAACGTGCAAAATCTGCGACGCTAAAGCTACTGGATTTCACTACAATGTACTCAGTTGCGAAGCATGCAAGGTAAGAAAGTCTTCAATCGTTCAGATTGATAGACAACTCCGTAGACATCATGGGACTAGTCAGTGAATGTTTTGATATAATTACTCGGGGGCTGTTTTATAAATCCTCTCGTTCATGAACTATCTGTGTCAAATTGATCCTTAGAATTTTTTCCGCCGTGCAGTGGTCCATAAACTCAAGTACAGATGCAAAATCGGCGCAGGAAGTTGCTCCGTCCTCGCTGGACATCGCCCAAGATGCCAATTTTGCAGAATGCAAAAGTGCCGCAACATGGGAATGAAAGACGAATACATCAACAGAATCAATCGACAGCGAAAAAATGCAAAACAGGAACGGATCCGGAAACGCAAAATTAATTCAATCGTAAAAATTCTTCTTCCTCACGTTTTTGATTTTCTCCTAAATATGTCGTAGATATATCTTGGCTAGCAGACGTTCCAATTTTCCGAGTCTTTAAAAGATCCCAAAGCCTCCAGAACCAATGCCTCAGAAATACCGCGTGATCATCGAAGGCAAGAGTCTTGAAAATCTTCAGTTTTGTTTTTATGGGAGTGTAAAAAAGGTCGTTAGCTTTGTTCGTTGCTTACCTAAGTCAAGAAAATGTCAAGCTAAATTCGTAAAGTCGTCAATAAAAACCCGAAACTCTGAGACTAATGTTTCTCATCTCATTTTTTCATCAGACAAGCCCTATCTTTAAAAGACCCGTAACATGGTTGTAATGACTCAGAACAAGGTTTACGTGAAGGCTGGGACGGAATGGCACAAATTATGGACGATGTCACGTCGTTAGAAATTAACAGCAATACAGGAGTGGATTCACAAATTTACGTAGATCTTCAATTATGTTCCATAATTTATGGACTAGCTCATAAAATATTCAAAATAATCAGGCCCCTAAGAGCTTGAACCTTACAAAAGCTAAATGGGGTCAGCTCCGTTACTCGTGGACAGATCAGCGTATTTTTTAAACCCAGGCGACTCCAGTGTTAATTACTTAGGATTTCGTTTTGTGAAACTGCCCCAAGATCGCATTGAATCATTTAACTTCATGTCGCAGATGGCCGCGGTCAAAGGTAGCAGATGACGTTGATAACACAAAGCAACTTAATTTATCTTCTTCAGTGAAAAAGATCATCTACTTCTGCAAGCATATTCCGATGTGGAAGGAGATGCCCGAGCTCAGTCAAATAACGCTGATAAAAAGTGAGTTTAGGGACTCTCCTGGGTTGGCATTTTATGATCATTACGGGATTATAAGAATCTTTTACGACTGCCGTCTAATTTCAGGTGGTTTGACGGAGGCAATGGTTTTATATAATACCACCGACTACGATGGCGAGAGCGACCAAGTAAAGTTCATTGATGGAATTGTCCGACCGAAGGATGCTTTTCGCACGTGCGGCTTCAGTCCGGAGATGATCGACGGTAGGTGTCGCTGCTCAGCAGTCAGTTCAATACGCGTACAAGAAGTCTCCAATAGTTACTTAGACGTGAAAAGATTTTGTGTGCACCTACGCCAATATTATCGATTCCATCCTTAAAAATCTGTCACAGCGCTCATCAAAATCTTCCTCATCGACTCATATTACCATAAATCGAATCGAATGTTATATTTATTTTCAGCCATCTTCGGTATTTGGCGATACTGCTACAATAAAAAATTCAACGACTCCACGACAGTTGCTCTCCTCATGGCCGCGACCCTAACCTCGCCCGATCGACATTTCATTTCGGAATGGATTTTAACCAACAAACGTTTTCATTTGATATTCATCATCCTCATCAAATTTCTAAAACTATGGTTTTTTAAACGAGTCATAATATTTACAGAGAATTAAAGCCTGTTTGACGGATAAGCTTTTAAGAATCTGTCTAGTCTCCAAAGAGGGATTACTCTCTTCAAAACCAGGCTTTTCTCTAAAGCGAAAGCTGTCTATTTTTGAAGATGGTTTGTCCGGATATTCGATACTCGCTTGGCCAAAGACGTGCCTGTAGTTTCTTTAACTTTAAATGAATAAATCCAGACACAGATGGAAATGAACAAGGAAGAACGAGAAAAGACAGAAGCTCTCCACCAAGAAATCATAACGGCGCTTCAATGGCATTTGAAACAAACAACCGGGGCCGTTTCTTTTGCTAGAGGTAGTATTCGGTATCAAAGCTAGAAGGATTCATGTGATTTCGTAGCGGTTTCCGTGCTCACCCAATTGCGAAATATCTCAGACCAGCTGATGCCAAGGCAACTCAACGACTTCAATGTGCTAGGGGTAAACATGAGCCCACTATTTGCTGAAATCTACAGCCATTAAATCCGTGCATATTTATTTAAATTTATCCAAGACAAACTGTAAAACTAGCTCACCTCTTTTCCTGAAAAATTCCCCCCTCTCTCTGTTAGCCGTGAATCTTGAGCAACTTCACTAGACAAAATCCTTCATAGTTCAAAAACTATCAGAAATGGTAAATTTCTTCAATGATTTTGAATCAAAGTTAGCTTCAAACATTTCTTACCCTTTCTATTAGATAACTTGTTTTTTAAATCAATTTCTATACAAACCTACAAACAACAAGAGTGAAACAATACTCCTAGACGTCAAATAATACCGTGAGAATATTCCGGTTAGTAGACAATCAATTTGACCGTATTCATTCAAAAAACAAGGTTCCGCTCATGCTTTACCGAAATAGTGATGATATAGAACTAGTTGCATTAGGTTCTATCGAATTGTTTATTATCAAACTCTAGTTTGCTTTGGTGCTTGGGTTTTTCTAGCACTGAGTCAGAAGTGCTAGTGTAATCTACCAAAGCAACCTTCCTAAAAGTTCAATTGACAATTGAATTCGTGCTCACTTCTATAGTGAAAATAAACTAAGAAATAGAAACCACAGTTGTTATGTCTTTATTGTTTTGTCGAATTCCAACTTGTTTGCTGGTAATAAGCAGGGTGAGCAGGACTCGGAATAATTCTTGCGGTCAAAGCAAAACGAGAAAATTCGTTATTAAATTACTATCATGCCATGCGACTGAGGGGGCGTTTCCTTCCGGCCTTGAGTCTCGTCGATAGATGTGCATATTTAATAATCAATAAATTTAACCGCTTTATAAGTCGACGAGTTCCATATTTCCTCATCAGTCCGCTTTGACAAAGCAGAATTACCTGATCTTTCTAAAAAAAACTATGAAGCTTTTCGGTTCTATCCTCGGCCTCGCTGCCGCTAGCGAGTTCAGCCCCATCATCGATGAGGTCAACGCCGCCAACGCTGGCTGGACTGCCGGTGAGAACTTCCACGAGCAGACCACTCTCGAGGATGTTCGATCTTGGCTCGGAGCTTGGTCCAATGCCGACTACGACTGGCCACAGGTTTACCCCCACGACGACCTCGTCGGAGACATTCCTGCTACTTTCGACTCTCGATCCAACTGGGACAAGTGCACCGTCATCGGTAAAGTCCGAGACCAGGGTGGTTGTGGCTCATGCTGGGCCTTTGGCGCTGCTGAAGCGATCTCCGATCGAATCTGCATTGCTTCCAAGGTAAAAATTTAAGAATATGCACTCTGATCTCAAACTTTAATTTCTTAGGGTGCCACTGATGTCATGTACGCTGCTGAGGATGTGCTGAGCTGTTGCCTGTCCTGCGGAAACGGCTGCAATGGAGGTTATCCGCTTGCGGCTATGGAGTATTTCGTCACCCGTGGATTGGTTACTGGTGGTCTCTACGGAACCAAAGACACTTGCCAGCCCTACACGTAAGTCTGCGACCAATAACAATCAAATCCGTATTGTTTTTATTAAGTTTGGAAGCATGTGAGCACCACGTCCCCGGCGATCGACCTCCATGCACTGAGGGTGGCGGAACCCCCAAGTGCTCTCACGAGTGCATCCCAGACTACACCACTAAGTCGTACAGAGACGACAAAGTGCACGGACACAAGGCCTACTCCGTCCCCAACGATGTCGAGAAGATTCAGCAGGAAATTATGCACTACGGACCTGTTGAGGCGGCATTTACAGTTTACTCTGACTTCCCCTCGTACAAATCCGGTGTTTACCGACATACTTCTGGCAGTGAGCTTGGCGGCCATGCGATCAAGATAATTGGATGGGGCACCGAAGGTGGAGACGATTACTGGTAAGAAAAGAAACCAAAATGACAGGTCTAATGGTTGCATTAAGGCTGGTGATGAACTCGTGGAACTCCGACTGGGGAGACAAGGGTCTCTTCAAGATTCTCCGAGGACAAAACGAGTGTGGAATCGAGAGCGAAGTCGTTGCTGCTACTGTCGATGCCTCCACCCTTCCCGGAAACTCTTTCCTCTAAACGCTTTCCGTTCCTTTTATTGAAAAATAAACATATCCACATTCTTAAACGTCCCGAGTTGCACTGGGTTCAACCCATATCGAATAAGTACCTATCTCAGCCTATTTTCAATTCAAACAGATGCTTGCGTCATCACTTTGGCAAATAACCAAAAAGGACAAGAGTTGTACAAGGGTTAAACATATTTTCCCAAAACAAGGAGAATATTCAAAATAAGCCTGACTCAATTATTTTCAAAAATAGAATATGTTTATTATAAGAAAGTACTTGGATTGCGGAAGACGCTAAGTAGAAAAATAATGATTGTCGTACGGATGTCGTAAAAGTTTACAGGCGAATCGGGGCGGAAGCTGGCACAGACGAAACCTGCTTGTTAACCTCTTTCTTTGACTGTTTTGCGCTGCTGGCAGACTGCTGCGCGGAAAATTCAGCAGCGATTTTGGAGAATTCTTGCTCCCAGTCCCATGCTTCGTTATCTTCCTCGAAAAGTTCGCGGGGCGGAATGTTTCGTTTCAAGAGTCCCAAATCAATGTCAAATTCGATATTCAAGAGCGACTGGTCGTCGTTGGTGATCTCGATCTTGCGCTTTGGCGGTTGTCGTAGACCTGCGGAGCCTTAATTATAAATTCAAGTTCTCTTTCATTAAGGCCTCCAGGCGTAATACAGCACTTGAATTACGAAAGGTATTTCGCAACGGACTTACTGCTAGAAACAACCACGGAATCTCTGAGAGTCGGGATTGCTTTCGCTCTTGCTCCAGAAGGACCGGCGCTGGGGTTCGGTGCTTGCATTTTATTCGTGTTTTCGTCAATAATCTCTTGTTGGAAAAATCTCAGGTGGCGACGGGGGCACTTCTAGGATAAACCCGTTGGAGGACATTTTGTTGAAGAAAACACACTATGAATTAATATTTGCAGGTGAACTTGCGAACTAAAGTAGAAAGAAATGAACTTTAGGAGCTGAAAAAATGCCAGGAATATTCAAAAAAAAAGAAAGAAAGTTGAACTTAGAAAAAAAAAAGAAAGAAAATGGTGGTTTCGGAACTTGAGGAAGCTGCGAATTGAAGTTGAAATTGCGAGAATTGAAGAAAGAAAAGGGAGGATTTCATCGATTGTTTTAATTTTGTTTTTGGTTTTCCGCGAGTGAGGCGTCTTTTTTGGCGAGTTTTTCTTTTAGAAATATTTCGAAGTCGTCTGGTACAAATGCCTGGCGGGTTTTGAATAAGATTCGTTGGGCGGCCGTGTCTTGGTCTAGGTAAAAAATGTCAACTATTGCGACTAAATGCGCAGTCAAATTCTATCTAAAATTGTCTGAGATCGTTAGTGCAAGTCTTCAATAGAAACCAAAAAGACAAAAATGTGCTGGTTAGACTTGAAAATGTGCAATTGTGGTAAAACTGCTTACCAATGTCGCCATCTAGAATGCAAGTTAAATGACATTGAATGAGAGAAAATTAGTGTTAAAGACGCTAAAAATAGACATCGCGCAAAACTTACTTTCGGCGAGGGTCTGGAAATAACATCGCTTGAAGATGTCGAAGCTACTTCTGAGTGTGTTTGCTCGGCGGAACTACGGAGAATGTTATAGTTTCAAAAATATGTTTCTTTCCGGAACTTTTGGAGCTCGATAATACTTAAGGGTTAGGGTCAGGGTTAGGGTTGGGTTAGGGATAAGCATTGATTGTCGCTATTAAAAGAAAAAAGTAGAATCCTACCCTTTTACTTAGACTATAATTTTTATAGAATAAGAGTGTTGTAAAATATAAAAGATTTTGACAAGATGAAAATGGGATTATTTAAGGGCGTTTATCTATAGATTCTATAATATAAATATCGATAATTTAGGAAAACTTGTTGTCAATTGCCGTGATAAATCTATAATCGTAGAAAATCACTTGATAAAAAGACCGATAAAAAAGAAATACGAAACAAATCACGTGTATTATTTGAATTGAAGACAGGAATACATGGAAAAGGTAGAATAGTTGCAGGTAAGGAAGGTCTGTAATTAATCAGCAGATTTGGCATCTCTTTATCGCGCAGAAATAAAGAGTCTGATATCCTTAGGGAACAACGCCTCAAGCCAAATAAAAAATTTTTATTTCACGGCCAAATATTTACGCCAATTCGGTTCTACGCTAGTTTAAATTTGTCTTGTCAGCTTGGTATCACCAAATTGATCAGACATATTTGCAAAAATCATTTCACGATATTCTACTTAAAATGAAAAGATGGTCAGTTTTAACGAGCCAGATTGACCCAAAATTGTCTTATCATCATGTCATCTCCTTACGATCTATACGTTCTATCATTGGAATGCTCATATGCTCTCATCATAATGCGATCTGACGTCAATTCATCAAAAATATGCAATTCGCAAAACCGCATGTTTAATCTATTTATTGATATTTCTTATCATTGCTTTGCGATTTTAAAGTTCGATTATTGACAGTACATACGATTCAAAGTCTACAACAGAACAGCCGTCAACACCTTCTTCAACAACAACAACTCCAACGAGCAGATAAACCGTCGTATCATCTCGGTGCCGTGGGGTCGGACAAACTCTCTGTCAGTGCGTCCGCTTGTCGCAAACTAGCTCATCCGTAAGAGAAGATACGGTGCGAACCGCGACAGTAACTTCCCCCGGGTATGTTCCTTGGAATTTGCTTCTTCTATGATTTCAATTTTGATAAATTTATTTTATAAAATCCTGACCAAATTTTATTCAATTTATTTGTTAAAATTTTGTATATATTCTTTTACTTTTCTCATCCTTTATTTATTTCAATCATAATTAACAGTCACTTCTACGGTCACATAGTGAGAAGTTTAAGTGGCTGTTATTATTTTCTGCTTTTATTATAAAAAAAAAAATAATAATTAATTTGCGTTTTATCTCGTCACGCGCGGCGCCGGCTCCCGAAACCTTTGAAAATAACTTGCTTGGCAAGTTCGACCAGCTCCTCTTCCGAAAAGAAATCGATCCGAAAGGATTTCCCGCAAGAAAAACCGCTAAAAGAAGCCGCGGGCTCTCTTCCTTGTTTTCGATAGAAAAATTGTTTTTCAAAAACAACCGCTTGCTCAAAAACACTGATCGAATCTCGCTGCTATTTAACCCCGCGTCGCGCCTTTTTCCGTCATTCAAATCACAAATAAAACCACGCAAATTTAAAATTTGATTCTCGTTATTTTGGCTTGGCATTCTAGAGTTAGAGATCGAGCAAAATTCTTGCAGGACAGCCGCTTCCGTATCATGGTGACCCCAACTCCTGAAGAGGTACTGTACAAGAGTCATGCGCTTTTTTCGGTTTCCCCAAATCAGATGATTAGATTAGGAATGAGAAATTTCGAATTCAATTTGATTAATTCTACAATTAAAGACAAATTACAGCGTGCAAAATGGATTTTTGAAAAATCTCTGGCGGAAAATAAACCCGAAAACAAAGAGGACCTCGAGGCTCAATTTTCGCGCCTTTCAAGCTCTTTTGTTTATAATTCATGCGAGCCGGAATTTCTTAGGGAATACGGGGAAGATCTTTATGGATTTGAATCAGCTGAGGAAAAATTGTCTTTTTTGACGTCTGTTTTTGGCGACGAATCGCCCGAGGAAAAGATCCTTCGAAACAAAGAAAAAATGGAAAATCTCACCCGAAAGAGCGAGAACAATGAAAAATTCGAGATATTTTTGTCACGTGTTAAAACTGTCGCGGAGAAAATTACGCAGAAACCGGACGCGAGAGAATACATTATCGACGCGCAATTTAGAAAATCGCTCACGCCTGAACTGCAGAATTTTCTTCGCGATCAGTGTATGCTTGAAAAAACACCCGAGGAAATATCCAAATTTCTTGACAAAAGAAAACGAAATGAGACTATCCCCAAAATTGCCCAAATCGAAATTGACGCGAAACTTGGCTCGTTTTTCCAGTCGACTTCCGACTTAATTTCAAAATCGACAATGTCCTTTGAGGATCAAATTTCTCAATTGAAAATTGAACAGAAAAAATCAGAAGAGGCGGCGGAAAAACGGGCGAGTGCGCTTCATGATCAAATTGAAAAACTAACGGCAACAATTGCAAAATTAGAAGTTGATCGCCGCAACGATCAGAGTTTGACGCGTCAAAATAACCAGCAACGGAATTTTCAAAGTCGAAATTTGGGCGCGCCAAACCCGGATCGGCCAAGGCCTCGACGATTTTGTGGATTTTGTAACACAGACACTCATTTTAGATCGCATTGCCCCTTTATTACCTGTCATTTTTGTCAGAAAAAAGGCCACATGAAAACAGCTTGCCCCGATAATCCCGATAGAATTTACAGAGCTGCTCGGGTCGAGGGAGAAGAAACTTCAAAAAACGAGTAAATGGAACTGAAAGCCCTGGTCAGGCACCAGTTCCAAGGACTTGTTCAATTTTTCGCATTGGATTACAATATTTTGTAGAAATGACAGTTTTTTCAAAAAAAATAAAAATGCTCGTCGATTCTGGCTCCCAACTTAACCTTTTGCCCAAATCATTTATTCCCGATAATGTTAAAATTCAAGCCCCTGATATTTTTGCTAAAAATTACGGTGGAGGAAGTATTGAAATTCTTGGTTTTGTCGAATGTGATTTTCATGTTAAAACGGAAAAATGGGGTAAATCGCGATTTTATATTGTAAATGACAATTGTCAGGCAATTCTCGGTTCGGAAGCACTTAAATCTAATGAAATTATGATCAATCTTCATCGAAATCGTCTAGTTAAATCTGGTCCTATAGAGCGAATGGCGAATTTATGTAATAATGCATCAAAAAGCCCAACAGTTAATAACATTGAGCAAGACAGTTTTTATGCCGTTTCTGAGCAAACTTACACATTTCGAGGCAAAAGTGAGCAAATTATCGATTTGAAAATTCCTCATTTGAACAGATCAATGAATCTTTTTTTAGAAGAAAGCCAGCTTAAAAATTCGAAGCTAGAGTTAATAGAATCATTCCAGAGAGTTGATCCCGAGAATCCATTCTTTCGTATTCTTGTTATAAATCCCCTGAATTCTACAGTTAGAATTCCTGCTGGCACGGCCTTTGCGAAACTAGCGGAAATAGCTGAGATCGCCCAAATCAAGCCCTCAAAAAAAGATCTTAATTTTCTTCTTTCGCGGTTAAAAATAGGGAATATATCGAAAAAGAATAAGCCGGTACTTTTTGGTCTTCTTGCTATATACACCCATTTATTTCAAGACGAGGACGACAATTTGCCTGTTTCGAACCTTGAAAAATTTTCGATTGAACTAGAGACTGATCGCCCGATTTGTAGCAATATGTACAGAACGCCATATGCCTTGCGGGGAATAATGACCGGTACTACTACCTCCTACCTTGGGCAAGACATGATAATGCGAATTAATTCACCCTATAATAGCCCCGCGTTACTCGTAAGGAAAAAGAATGGTACATTCAGATTATGTATTGATTACAGGAAATTAAATTCGTTTACGCTCCAGCAGCATCATCCGTTGCAACAAATTGAAGACGTTTTAGGATATTTAGAAAATAGCATTATTTTTTCTTGTGTTGATTTGCGAAAAGGATTTCATCAGTGCCTCGTAGATGAGAAATCGCGAGAAAAACTAGCTTTTTCGACTGAAGACGGACAATTTACTTGGAAAAGGCTTCCAATGGGTCTCAAAAATGCCCCTATTCATTTCGCAAAATGCATGGATGTTATTTTACGAGACACGCCGAAAACTCAAATTTGCGCTTATCTTGACGATTTAGTGGTCCATTCAAGAACGGAAGAAGAACATTTAGCCAATTTACGTAAATTATTTCAAATTTTAGACCAAAATAATTTACGGATTAACATCGACAAAGCGAGTTTTTTTGAGCGAAAAGCATGCATTTTGGGTTTTGAAATTTTTGAAGGGAGAATACGGCCATCACAGGACAAGATCGAAGCGGTTAAAAATCTGTCTATTCCGAGAAACCGTGAGGAGGCACAATCACTTTTCGGACTTCTTTCGCAGCACAGAAAATTTATTAAAAATTTTGCACCCCTGGGAGTAGAAATTTCAAAAACGTACAGAGGGTCATTTTGTTGGACAAAAGAGGCGACGATTTCACTCGAAAAGCTCAAAAGTATCATCTGCCATAACGCTCTTGAGCTCAAAATCCCCCCACTAAATGACGGTGTTTTCGTACTCGAGACAGACGCATCTAATCATAGTTTTGGTGGAGTTCTTTATCTTTGCGCGGAGCGAAATAAAAATCACCATCATTCGCATAATTGCCTACAACCGATAGCTTACCACTCGCTTAATTTTACGCCGGCACAACAGAAATACGGGACATTGGAAAAAGAGCTTTATAGTGGGAAGACATGTATGGAACGATGGAGGGCTTATCTTGCTTATGTCGATTTTCTTTGGATTACTGATAACTCTTGTGTTAAATACGCTCAATCCTTCAAGACGAATAATTTAAAAATTCAAAGATGGTTTACGGAGCTTCAGGGCTTTTCATTTCGAATTGAACAGAGGAAAACTCATCAAATGAAAATAAGTGATTGCCTTAGTCGTAATACATTAAATTGTTCGATCAATCAAATTAAATTTACCCCTGAATCATTCGTAGAGTTTCAAAAATCTGACCCAGTATTATCACAAGTTAGACGTTTCGTTAGTATTGATAGATGGCCAAATAACCCACCAAGCGAGCTTTACCCATTCTTTTTACGTAGACCTGACCTTGAAATCCTTGGGTCTGGTGAGCTAGCTATAAATTCTCCAGCCTATCAAAAAAGATTTTGCGTCCCCGAGGCATTGACAGAGACAATTTGCAGCGAATATCATGATCACTCTCATTTCGGAGTCGATATTACAACCGAAAAAATTTCTAGAAAGTATTTTTGGCCGGGATTAAAAAATACAGTCGCGAGCTTTATAAAATCATGTCACAAATGTCAAATTTCAAAACCAAATCTACAGCCTAACAAACCTCCTTTAGGCAAATCTGAAACACCAAGCGGCCCTTTTGAAATTTTGTACTTTGATTTAATTGGCCCACTTCAAGAAACTGATTTTGGTCATAAATATATAATGGTGGTTATTGACGGTTTTAGCAAAAAAGTTTACGCGGAGCCCCTATCGTGCAAAAAATCGGATTATTTACTGCAAAAATTCCGGAGCGTATTATTTAGAAATCCAAAATTTCCAAAATATATGGTTTTAGATAACGCGAAGGAACACGTTCTGATTGAAAAATTTTTGAAAGAAAATAAAATTGGTGTACATTATATTCCCCCGCGTCATCCCCAGTCTAACGGGCAAGTTGAAAACGTCAATAGAACCATAAAAGCCAGGCTCAGGGCTCGTTCAAATTGGGTGAATTGGGATATTTTTCTGTTTGAAATTGTTCACGAAATAAACAGTAGTTTACACACAGTACTCGGAACAACCCCATTTTGTGTAGAAACTGGTATAAAAAGCAGTCATCATTTTCAAGACCCTTATTGGCGAACATACGGAGATAAAATCGACGTAGACTTTGGGAAAATTCGTGCGAAAATTGAACAAGAAAAGCAAAAAAGAATGACCAAATTTGAAAATCCCCGTTTCAAAGAATACAATTTAGGCGATAAAGTTCTTATTAAAAATTTCCGCGAAAAATTTCCTCCGTTTTTAGGTCCTTATGAAGTGACGTTTAAATCCCCGAGTGGTCTGTGGTACGCTGTTAAAAATGATAAGGACGAATTTAGGCGACATGCGGAACATATGAAAAGTTATTCTCAGCGAAATTCAATTTTAGAGACGAATAATGATGTTGAAAAATACTCCAAGATTGTGACAAAGCCACAAGAGAACGATCTCGAGTTTTTTGAATTTTTTTCCGAAAACTGTCTTTTTTCGAAGGATTCCCTCGGCCGGTTTGCTGAAAATTCCCCCACAGAAAAAGAATCGGAAAAAGCGCATGAACCTTTCTCCTCCGAAAGGTCAGATCAGTCTTTACAATCGGAACCTTATCGGGAGCGGTCTAGTTCTTCTTCAGAACCAGAAAATTTTTCATCCTCATCGACTCTTTTGATAGAAATGCCAGTACCGAATATAAATGGTAATCAAGAACGTGATTTGAATCAAGTAGGAAATGGATCAGACATTGTGCTTGATTCCGAGAAATCAAGTTCTGATTCTGAGCTCTCTGTTAATTTGACATCGTACGATAAATTGCCCGAAATTGATCCGCTAGTTGCTATAAAACGTAGAAGGGAAAAATCTGATGATTCCGTTGTCGAGCGTAAAATTGCTAAATTTACAGTTGAAAATAATTTGGAAAACATGTCAATTTTAATTAAAATGGAAAATCATGATCTTGAGTTTTTCGAATATCTTAATGATAAATGGAAAAATACAGACGACATAGAGGAGACCTATGTTGGAAATGGTATATTTATCAAACTGAACGAATTAACAAGAGACTCTCTTTTATTCATTCTTTTTAAAATGAATCAGGAATTTGATCTTGAGGAATCAAGGGCAAAACTTCAGATAAAAGTGAAGGAAACTATTCGTAGAGAATATCCGAATTGGCGCAAATCGAGAAACGGACAACTCCTTTTTTTTTTGCGGTCTTTAGAGTGCAAAAAGAGCGAACGTTGTACGAACTAACTGTCCCCGAGCTAAAAACTGTATGCGCATTTTATGATTTACCCTGTAAATTTCGAAACTGCTCAAAAACAATTTTACAGGCATCTATCGAAACAGAACTGCTTAAAAAATTTCCAAATCATCCAATGCGTAAAAATGTTCTTGTTTTTCTTCCGGACTTTGAAACTGAAATATGAAAAAGATGGGCGATAAAGATGCTCGTTTGGGACCCATGGAAGGTCACAGTGATATCCTTAGGGAACAACGCCTCAAGCCAAATAAAAAATTTTTATTTCACGGCCAAATATTTACGCCAATTCGGTTCTACGCTAGTTTAAATTTGTCTTGTCAGCTTGGTATCACCAAATTGATCAGACATATTTGCAAAAATCATTTCACGATATTCTACTTAAAATGAAAAGATGGTCAGTTTTAACGAGCCAGATTGACCCAAAATTGTCTTATCATCATGTCATCTCCTTACGATCTATACGTTCTATCATTGGAATGCTCATATGCTCTCATCATAATGCGATCTGACGTCAATTCATCAAAAATATGCAATTCGCAAAACCGCATGTTTAATCTATTTATTGATATTTCTTATCATTGCTTTGCGATTTTAAAGTTCGATTATTGACAGTACATACGATTCAAAGTCTACAACAGAACAGCCGTCAACACCTTCTTCAACAACAACAACTCCAACGAGCAGATAAACCGTCGTATCATCTCGGTGCCGTGGGGTCGGACAAACTCTCTGTCAGTGCGTCCGCTTGTCGCAAACTAGCTCATCCGTAAGAGAAGATACGGTGCGAACCGCGACAGTAACTTCCCCCGGGTATGTTCCTTGGAATTTGCTTCTTCTATGATTTCAATTTTGATAAATTTATTTTATAAAATCCTGACCAAATTTTATTCAATTTATTTGTTAAAATTTTGTATATATTCTTTTACTTTTCTCATCCTTTATTTATTTCAATCATAATTAACAGTCACTTCTACGGTCACATAGTGAGAAGTTTAAGTGGCTGTTATTATTTTCTGCTTTTATTATAAAAAAAAAAATAATAATTAATTTGCGTTTTATCTCGTCACGCGCGGCGCCGGCTCCCGAAACCTTTGAAAATAACTTGCTTGGCAAGTTCGACCAGCTCCTCTTCCGAAAAGAAATCGATCCGAAAGGATTTCCCGCAAGAAAAACCGCTAAAAGAAGCCGCGGGCTCTCTTCCTTGTTTTCGATAGAAAAATTGTTTTTCAAAAACAACCGCTTGCTCAAAAACACTGATCGAATCTCGCTGCTATTTAACCCCGCGTCGCGCCTTTTCCGTCATTCAAATCACAAATAAAACCACGCAAATTTAAAATTTGATTCTCGTTATTTTGGCTTGGCATTCTAGAGTTAGAGATCGAGCAAAATTCTTGCAGGACAGCCGCTTCCGTATCAGAGTCGTCGCGAGCGTTTTACTCGTAGCTCTTTTGCTTTTGAGTGTAGCAGTGTCTCAAGGTGTCCCAAGAAGATCGCTCTTTACTTTTGGTCTAATCGGCAGAATGAAGCGTTTTTGCGGTTTTAGGGAGGTGATATTAGTTTGAAGCGTGCGAGGACCAGAAATGTTTCACAAACAAACAAGGGCATATTTAGTATATAATTATGATCTACTCTATTTTTTGTTATGCAATTTGTAATCTCAAAAGGAATTGATTTGTCAATAATTGCATTTTCTCGGTTAAAGCTGTACGATTGGACTTCGAGAAAGTAACCTCCTAGAATCTAGGAACTTTTCATCGACCGGACAACATTCAAGGATGAAAGTTCATGCCTTTTTTCAACAAAATTTTTGAAAACGTATGGACTACGTTTCAAAGTACTAAACTCATAAAAGCGATGAAGACAGGAGGATTGTCAATTAGACTAATCAACTATCTTTTACAAGTCCTCGTCACGGGATGAGGTCCTCAACAGATGCTGGGTCAATATATCAATCATATATTTTATAAAAGAATATGAAACTGTTGTGACTCTACTCGGCAGTTACTGTAGCATACGATTGATATATTTTCAAAATGGAATGGAAAATGAAAGTGATAAATGAATTGATTTGGAATTACCAAATATGTCAGCTCAGCGGTGTCAGTAGTCTAAAACACAATTACAGTTCATGCGACAATCACGTGCAAGCGGGTAAGCGAGCAGTTCTTCACCAAATTCTTTACCTTCATATCAAAGCGAAATTTGTACAGAAGCGGAGAAAAGAGAGTAAATTGCACACAAATCTTTTAAAATAATAAAAAGATAGCATACCGATTTTCAAAAACCCCAAATTCAATAATATTCACCCGTCGAAAAGAGAGTCACCGACTTAAAGAGAGATTACCTTGTTCTGTCGACTGAGTCGATCGGACATGACACCGATAAATTCCTTATGCGAAAGCTAGAAGATATTCATGTGAACCTTTCTTGGCTAAAAACAAACAAACCTTTCGGTCGCCATCTTTATCAAAAATAGCGTAAACGACATTGACGAGATTTTCGCTCAGATCTTCGCCTGTGGAGATCTTGACTGCTCTGTGGAATTCCTCTAGAAAAATAGAAAATCCAGTTTTTATTTCACAAAAGCTCTCTCACCAGGGCCTATGGGTTGGTTAGCGAGCGCGTAGTAATGAACCGCTGTGGCGAAATCTTCCAAATTGTTCAAAAAGAAGAAAAAAGATTTGAACTCTTCCATGCTGATGCCTTCCTGGTTGCTGAGTCTGCCTTGAATGCGCTCGAGCTGCTGGTCCATGTCCCACTGATCCGTGTAGCGAAGGAGCATTTCTGCGAATTCGAGCTCGGTAATGTCCCATTTTCCACGAGCAAAAGCGTTGAATTCTAGCTCCAATACTTCCGCCTATCCAAAAAGATTAAAGAAAGGCCGCTCTTTTCATTTTTTCTACCTGAAGGTTGTGCATGAAAGCGTAGAATAAGTCGTGGTTGATCTGTTTCTTTCCATCCTGGCCGAAGAAAAGATACCGAAGAGTTGTCCCTTCGAAATCGTTTTTGATCGTTTCCTAAAGAAGAATTGTTACCCCCGTTTTTGGTATGATAAACATTTGTAAATGATATTTACGGTAAATATTAAGGACAATCATGCTTATTTTCGGACTTGATTCTTGATTTTCGATCAGATTTGATTTTGACAATTTTTTCTCATGCAATAGTGCAACGAAATGATTTGATTTCGTGCTGGACGATTGGTATGTTTTGTTATTACCTCTTCGTAATACGCTCTACTATCCCATCTCTATCACAAAGAAAAACTAATTCTAGCTAAACTCGGACTGGCGAAAGCGCTACCTGGTTAGTCGCGTTTTCTGCCGACTGTCTGAATATGTCTTCGAGGACTTTGAACTCGTCGGAATCAATCAGCTGATTGCCATCTGTGTCAAACATTTTAAACGCCACTTCGAAGCCTTGCTTCGGTTTCGTAATAATGCAAAGAAGGAACAAATACTCGTTGTAGGAAATGATTCCATTCTTTCCGAGCTTTCTGAAAAAGTCGGTCGCTCCTTTTTGGATTTTATTGCGAGCAGGGGTGTGCTGCTTCAGGTTTGCTTCGATCTCCGCGACTGAGTACGAAATCTTGTACGAGGATTTTCGAGGATTGTCTTCTGTTACCGACTCGAGGAAATCGGCAGGAGTCATGAAAAGCTCCCCGTTGACTTGGACCGTGGCGAAATTCTCGAAACGGCGACGCTTTGAATTCACTTTTTGTCGACCTTCATCTCTGTCTCGCCTCGACTTCGCTTGGACTTCTTGCTTTGGAATGGTGAAAGGGGTACCTTCGGAACTGGACTGCTCTCTGAGGGTCAAAACGGAGCCAGCAGCTAGCGTTGGAGCGACGAGAGCTTTTAGTCGCGATCTCCACGCCATTCTAAAAAATAATCTCTGTGAAAATCAAATTCGAAAAAAAATAAAGAATGCAAATTTTCCTAAAAATCGATCGCGAGTCTCAAATTTCAGCTGAGTTCCTTCGATCTACAGAGAGAGCCTTGGTTGATTTCGAAAGTGAGTATATCGGGGATGAATATTTAAAGCCAGTGGTGTCAGAAAGTGCTGAGAAACTCAATGGCAAAATGGTCGTAGAATTCATTAATTTTTTACTCAAAGGTTCATTCGCAGGAGAATCTTCCCGTTGCTCTTGTTCGTCGCCATGTACTTGTGGGCGTTGGCAACGTCAGTCATGTCTAGGGTCTACGCGCAAAAAATGGGCTACCTCTTCCGCTTATTTTCACGGAAATCCAATTGTACCATATTTTAGAGCATCCCCGAATTAGTATAAATCGGTTTTAAAAAGAAAAAAAAATCGAGTTTTTCAACCCTTTTTCTCATGTCAAAGTTCCCAAATTCTGGTGTTTTTCAGTTTTTGGCACCGGAAGTGGGTCGCACCCCTATAAAGTACCCTTTTTTTTGTTCTCTGATAATAGCTTACCGTCTGTTGCATCTATATCAGCAAAAAAACTCGTATCGGGTACCTAGTGCAAGATGAGATTTTTAAGTCGGAAGTTCCTCCGGAAGCACTAAAAATGCCGAAATTCGCTCTACTTCTCTGAACTTGGGATTTCTTGAATGGATAACCCCTGCAACTTATCAGAATTGGTCTTACCAAGACTTATCTAACCGAACCAGGGCCCAACCAGCCGGTAACCGCGGCCCAACCAGCCGGTTTTCTTCAAGAATCATCGAGTGAACCATAATAATGTATGTTTTTTGAATATTGATCAATGGACGATCATTTTGCTCGGCCAGTAAATGGTCACTTATGGTCAACTTTGGTCTTGTTCGGCCGGAGGATCCCGGAGGACCTCCCTGGTGGAAGACCATCCGCTGGAAGACCAATATTCATAATATTCAATATATGGCCGCGCTCGGTCAGTATATGGCCACCTTTGGTCATCATTGGTCATGTTCGGCCGGAGGACCCCGGAGGACCTCCCTGGTGGAAGACCATTAGATGGAAGACCAAAATTAAATAATAAAATAAAATGCCTTGCTGGGCTAAAAATTGACAATTTAGGCAATTTTTGGTCACTTTATGCTGGAGGACCCCTGGAGGACCCCTTTTGTCGGATGACAATCAACTGGAAGACCAACCTTTAAAAAAAATAAAAATCAACCAAAGTCAATTCAGGTAGCGACGCCCATTTTTTTTAAATCAGTGTCAGGGCGAAGCCGACCCGGAGGGGAGGTCACGCCCATTTATTCTTTTCAATAAGACTCAGGGCGAAGCCGACCCAGAGGAAAGGCCAGGCCCGATTATTCTTTTCAATCAGTGTCAGGGCGAAGCCGACCCGAAGGGAAGGCCACGCTCGTTCATTCTTTTAAATCTGAGTCAGGGCGAAGCCGACCCGAAGGGAAGGCCACGCTCGTTCATTCTTTTCAATCAATGTCAGGGCGAAACCGACCCGAAGGGAAGGCCAAGCTCGTTCAATCTTTTCAATCAATGTCAGGGCGAAGCCGACCCGAAGGGGAGGCCACGCCCGATTATTCTTTTAAATCAGAGTCAGGGCGAAGCCGATCCGAAGGAGAGGCCACGCCCGTTCATTCTTTCAATCGGTGTCAGGGCGAAGCCGACCCGAAGGGGAGGCCAAGCTCGTTCATTCTTTTCAATCAGAGTCAGGGCAAAGCCGACCCGAAGGGGAGGCCACGCTCGTTCATTCTTTTCAACCAGAGTCAGGGCGAAGCCGACTCGAAGGGGAGGACACGTTTGTTCATTCTTTTCAATCAGTGTCGGGGCGAAGCCGACCCTGAGGAAAGGCCAGGCCCGATTATTCTTTTCAATAAGAGTCAGGGCGGAGCCGACACAAAGGGGACACGCTCGTTCATTCTTGTCAATCTGAGTCAGGGCGAAGTCAACCCGAAGGGGAGGCCACGCCCGTTTATTCTTTTAAATCAGTGTCAGGGCGAAGCCGACCCGAAGGAGAGGCCACGCTCGTTCATTCTTTTTAAAAAGAGTTAGGGCGAAGCCGACCCAAAGGGGAGGCCGCGCCCGATTATTCTTTTCAATCAGTGTCAGGGCGGAGCCGACCCGAAGAGGAGGCCACGTTCGTTCATTTTTTCCAATAAGAGTCAGGGCGAAGCCGACCCGAAGGGGAGGCCACGCCCGTTTTATTTTTAAAATCAGTGTCAGTGCGTAGCAGGCCCGAACGGGAGGCCTACCCAATTGATTCTTTCAAATCAGTGTCAGGGCGAAGCCGACCCGGAGGGAAGGCCACGCCCGTTTATTCTTTTTAAACAGTGACAGGGCGAAGACAACCCGAAGAGGAGGCCACATCCGATGAATCTTTTCAATCAGAGTCAGGGCGAAGCCGACCTGAAGGGGAGGCTACGCTCGTTTATTTTTTTTAATAAGAGGGAGGGCGGAGCTGACCCAAAGAGGAGGCCATGTTGGATCATCCTTCTCAGTCAGAGTCAGGGCAAAAAGGACCGTTTTCTGTTGCGCTTTTGTCTTGTTGAATTTTTAAACTCTCTTAAATCCCGAATATTGAATCCGTAGGAAACCTTCCGAATGAGTTTGGAGACGAAGTTATTTGGAAAATCTAAAAAAATTCGTGAACTTGAAATATTTTTAGAGACAAGCCTTGCTTTACCTCAGACTTAATAAGATGGATCAAATGAGATTCTCTTCCGGTCGGCTTCGCCCAAACCCTGATTTAAAGAATGAACAGGCGTGGCCTCCCCTTCTGGTCGGCTTCGCCCTGACACTGATTTAAAAGAAGAATCGGGCGTGGCCTTCTCTTCGGTTCGGCTTCGCCCTAACTCTTATTGAAAAGAATAATCAGGTGTGGCCTTCCGTTCGGGTCGGCTTCGCTCTGACACTGATCGAAAAGAATAATCGGGCCTGGCCTCCCCTTCGGGTCGGCTTCGCCCTGACTCTGATTGTAAAGAATGAACGAGCGTGTCCTCCCCTTCGGGTCGGCTTCGCCCTGACACTGATTGAAAAGAATGATCGAGCTTGGCCTCCCCTTCGGGTCGGCTTTGCCCTGACACCGATTGAAAAGAATAAACGGGCGTGGCCTCCCCTTCGGGTCGGCTTCGCCCTGACTCTGACTGAAAAGAAAAATCGGGCATGGCCTCCCCTTCGGGTCGGCTTCGCCCTGACACTGATCGAAAAGAATAATCGGGCCTGGCCTCCCTTTCGGGTCGGCTTCGCCCTGACTCTGATTTAAAAGAATGAACGAGCGTGTCCTCCCCTTCGGGTCGGCTTCGCCCTGACACTGATTGAAAAGAATGAACGAGCTTGGCCTCCCCTTCGGGTCGGCTTCTCCCTGACACCGATTGAAAAGAATAATCGGGCGTGGCCTCCCCTTCGGGTCGGCTTCGCCCTGACACTGATTGAAAAGAATAATCGGGCGTGGCCTCCCCTTCGGGTCGGCTTCGCCCTGACATTGATTGAAAAGAATGAACGAGCTTGGCCTTCCCTTCTGGTCGGCTTCGCCCTGACATTGATTGAAAAGAATGAACGAGCGTGGCCTTCCCTTCGGGTCGGCTTCGCCCTGACTCAGATTGAAAAGAATGAACGAGCGTGGCCTTCCCTTCGGGTCGGCTTCGCCCTGACACTGATTTAAAAAAAATGGGCGTCGCTACCTGAATTGACTTTGGTTGATTTTTATTTTTTTTAAAGGTTGGTCTTCCAGTTGATTGTCATCCGACAAAAGGGGTCCTCCAGGGGTCCTCCAGCATAAAGTGACCAAAAATTGCCTAAATTGTCAATTTTTAGCCCAGCAAGGCATTTTATTTTATTATTTAATTTTGGTCTTCCATCTAATGGTCTTCCACCAGGGAGGTCCTCCGGGGTCCTCCGGCCGAACATGACCAATGATGACCAAAGGTGGCCATATACTGACCGAGCGCGGCCATATATTGAATATTATGAATATTGGTCTTCCAGCGGATGGTCTTCCACCAGGGAGGTCCTCCGGGATCCTCCGGCCGAACAAGACCAAAGTTGACCATAAGTGACCATTTACTGGCCGAGCAAAATGATCGTCCATTGATCAATATTCAAAAAACATACATTATTATGGTTCACTCGATGATTCTTGAAGAAAACCGGCTGGTTGGGCCGCGGTTACCGGCTGGTTGGGCCCTGGTTCGGTTAGATAAGTCTTGGTAAGACCAATTCTGATAAGTTGCAGGGGTTATCCATTCAAGAAATCCCAAGTTCAGAGAAGTAGAGCGAATTTCGGCATTTTTAGTGCTTCCGGAGGAACTTCCGACTTAAAAATCTCATCTTGCACTAGGTACCCGATACGAGTTTTTTTGCTGATATAGATGCAACAGACGGTAAGCTATTATCAGAGAACAAAAAAAAGGGTACTTTATAGGGGTGCGACCCACTTCCGGTGCCAAAAACTGAAAAACACCAGAATTTGGGAACTTTGACATGAGAAAAAGGGTTGAAAAACTCGATTTTTTTTTCTTTTTAAAACCGATTTATACTAATTCGGGGATGCTCTAAAATATGGTACAATTGGATTTCCGTGAAAATAAGCGGAAGAGGTAGCCCATTTTTTGCGCGTAGACCCTAGTCATGTCGTAGACAGAATCGATCACGGGAGAGATGGAGCCGTTGACAAAATGGGTGTTCGTTGCATTCCAAAATTCACAAACTTTTCACGGGTGATATTCATATGGAAAAATCCTGATTATAATGTTATCTATCGAGACTGCCTCAGCAAACATCCTCTTCAAAATTCACCCTTTCCTAACTTCGTCTTATAATCCTCTGAGCGACTCATGAGTGTTGTTCCTCTGATTTGTGCTCGTTTCCCTAAGGGAGAAAAGTTGATTACCGCGATAATAACTCAGAAGATTGAGGACAATCATCGATTTTCATTTTGATTGAGTGCGAAATATTGTAAGATTTTTAAATTTACCCAAAATCATTGCCAGCAGAGGGCCATCCACATTCACTCCACCCATAAGACCATACAGAACAACGACACCGTCCATTCCAAGGACCTATTCAAGTTTCACAATAAGATATTTTACGATGAATTTAACCTTCATGTTTTTCTTCCAGTAATCACCCCCAACGCAATCGAGAATGACATCAATTTTCTCCGCGGCCCACTGCTCTCCAAAATCATTCTCTTTGTAATTGAGGGTTTTCGCGGCCCCGAGCTCTGTGGCTTTCTCCAATTTGGACTGAAAGGTGCGGGATTATCAGCTCGAACCAGGTCAGTATCTGACTGACCTCAGATCTGAACGACTCACCTCAGCACCCGCAGTCGCGTAAATGTTGTTCTTGTTCAGTTTAGCGAGCTGAATCGCGCTCGTCCCAACACCAGAGCCTGCGCCGTGAATTAACACTTTAGCTCCCTCTTGTGTCGTTCCCACCCAGTGCAGGAGCTGATAGGCTGTCGAGACAAAGGGTTCAAGATCGAGTCGATAAAATTAGAAGATGATAAAAATAACTTAATAGTTAGAAATTCGAACCCAAACAGAAATGTTTCTGGAATAGCAGCCCCCTTTTCTGTCGGAATTTCTTCAGGAAGTTTCATACACATCCCAGAGGGGACATCAACCATCTCAGCATAGCCCCCGCCGTTTAGCAGCGCCATTACTCTATCCCCTACTTTCAGTCCCTCGACATTCTCTCCTACAGACTCAATCTCCCCAGCTGCTTCAAGCCCAAGAGGAAGTGGTGCTTTCTGATTGGGATATCGACCTGCGACTTGCAAAAGATCTGCTCTGTTGAGCGCAGAATACGCTACTTTAATTCTAACATCTTTCGGCCGCAGCTCCCCAAGATCGCGTTCGCCGACTTTGAGCACGTCGGGGCCCCCGAAGGAGTCGTACGTTATTGCTTTCACCGTTCTCATAAAGTTGCGTAGTGTTGTTCCCGATCGCGCAAGGAGCATTAAACGTAAATCTTGGGAAGCGGAGCCGTTATTTGCCGAGGACAAATTTATGATTCAACATAGTACAATACGGACAGCAAATCGGAGGGTTAACATTTTTCTACTTCAGAGTCTAAGAAGTGGAAGCTTCCCGCTTATTTGGCTTTGAAAATATATCAATAGTTTAGTTTATTGTCACAGCTCATAAATAACAGTTCTGAAATTATTATAATAGCAGTATTAGAAATAAAGACAAATCTACTGTACGTCTTTTTGGCAGTTAGTTCATTTTAAAGAAACCTCATTGTCCGTTCATTCTAAACTGTGTTTTTTGTTTATTTATTGTTTTCAGACAAACCCATTTCCCCTGAAACAGCCCGCTCTAACAGTTCGAGCCTTGAGCAAAACAAAAACTCGCGCTGTTAGAATGAAAGAATGAATAGTCACTGGATCAGTTTTTATCAGATCAGTACAGTGAAATAGTGAGGCAGTGTGCAGAAAGGGGTATGAAGGGGTCGTGTAAAAGGGCAGTTCATAATTTTCCTATTTTTGATGAGTAATTTAACTCTCATCCATTTTCTCAGCTGTTTCGGCAGCTTCAGCAGGTTTTTGGTGCTTCTTTGGGATCGGTTCTTCTACCTCGTTTTGGATGACTTCTAAAAAGGGTTGAATACGAACACAAAATAGTATCTTTCTACCATCAGCTTCGCCAGTTGCCATGTTAGTGTCGCCGTTTTCCTCGCCAGCTTCTTCGTCTCCTTCCTCCCCTTCGTCTTCGAACTCGTCGTTCGGATCGGCGATCAACTTGAGCATCTCATCTTTGTCTTTCTCCATCGCTTCGATCTTCTCGAGGTACATCTTGTAAACCAACTTGTGCATCGCAGACATACCAGGGATGGAAATCGGTCTTTCTTTTGGAGCTTTTCCGAACGGTCTGACAGCTGGATAGATTTCCTCTGAAGAAAAAGATGAGCTAATACGTTCGGTAAGTACTGTTCATTTACCTGGTGCAACCATGAGATTGGTCGGCCTAGCCGTAAGAAGTCTAAGAGAGGGTCCAAGTTCGAAGCAGTTCTGGAACAGACCGATTCTTCCGAAGATGTAGAGACCAAGACGAGCACGAGACATGGCGACGATAAGTCGTCGAACATCTCGAATGTGGCCAACCGTCTTTGTTCTAACGAGGGAAAGAAGAATGAAGTCATTCTGCTGACCTTGGAAGCGATCAACAGTTGTGACCTTCGCTGGTCGCCCTGAATAATTTATTTTGAGAGGGACGAAAGGGAAAATGCTCAATACCGATCATTGGGTTGTTTGCACATCGATTCTCGATGACATCTCTGATGAGATGCTTCTGACCGTTGTAAGTGGTCAGGATAGAGATCTTCTCAGCTGGATACCCACAAAGTCGCATGTACATGAATGTTGCGACGATGTATTCAGCTTCGGCCAAGTTCTGATAGAAGTATGGCGAAGGCTCGGATTCTCCCACTCCGTTGAAATCGCCAACATCAATGAGCTTAAAGATAGTGGTAATGGAACTGTATCAGCAGATGCGTGATCATTATTTATTATTAATTACCTGATAGTCCCAAACAAGGCCGGCATTCGCCTTTCTAAACTCGGGCCAAGTGGAAGTATGAGGCAAATTGCCCAGCTTTTCGTATCGCCAATTGTATAATTCACAGATAGTGGGTCGTGCACGACCTAATAATTACATTTAATTCGATTTTTATCAGGATAATAAGCTTAACCTTGCATATCCAACTGAATAATCGGCACACCAAGACGGACAAATCGCGTAAATAGGGATTGCTCCATATTTGAGTACTTTTGGAACGCTTGATTTTTGATGACAGGTGGAAGCTGATGATGGTCACCAATCATAATCCATCGTTTAAGTCGATTGAAGCCGTCTTCGGGGTTCTGTAACAAGAGAGGGATGAAAGTCTCGATTTCCAAGATCTGGGCCGACTCTTCCATAATGATGTTGTCGAACTTGAAACCTAAATCGACGAGTTCTTTTCGCTTAAAAAAGAGTGAATCATTGCGCGAAAAAAAAGACATTACTTTGAGTGCGGCGTGAGTACAAGTCATGGCAATGATTTTAGCTTCTTTGACTAGCAAGTATCTAGTTCGATCGAGGCCTGTTCGGAGAAGTTCAAACGCTCGGAACTCCTCGAGTTGTTCGAATATGTTCTTGATGTGCCACCAGCAGCCATTTGCAACCTCCATGTCTTCTTCCCAGTCTTCTCCCTTGAACAGGGGTTGTGGAGCGTTAGAAAAGAACACATGGAATGGGAAGGAATCGCCGATTTTGGATACTAAAATAGCCATTATTTGAAATATCTCAAATATAATAAATTACCTGAGAACTCTTCCTTCTTTTCGAGGACAGCTTCTTGGAAGTTTTTGATGTCATCTTCGAATTTCTCCCAGCGAGAAAGCACTTGGTACAAGTAAAAGTGACCAGCTGTTTCACAAGTGTAACTGACATCTCCCTGCACTCCCAAGCTCTGTTGCATTCTGTTGACCTCCTTCAATAGAGCAAGACGCTGCTGGAGAACGTAGTTAACTCTTCCATATCGAGAGAAGTCCTTCTCAGTCTCCAACATCTCTTCACCATGGCCGAGACGGAGCAAGTGACGTTCATCAATATCCAAATGCATGATTTTTTCGAAAAGCTGATTCAAGGCCTGATTGGAATGAGTGACGATAACCGTTCGCTGGTCAGGGAAGTTGTGGTAGATGTTTGAGATGATTTGAACAGCGACATCAGTCTTTCCAGTACCTGGAGGACCAACGATCATCGTGAGGCCTGGCTGCATTCCCGCGCGGATAGCTTCAATTTGAGTTGGCGTGAAAGGAACGGAATTCGTTTTCGGCTGAGATTGCGGATAAGGGCCTCTGTTTGGCTTGGTGTAACTCTTGACAGAGATGGTAACAGCTTCGTCATCGGTCTCTGGCTTCTGAGGCGGGAATGTGAGCAAGTACGGCGGATCAAGTGACTGATGACGTTGATCCTCGCCACCTTCAATTTCAACCTTGTAGTCTGGGAATGAAGCACGGAGATGATGCCAATCCAAAAATGTATCCCTAAAATCAAGTGTACGCTTTTGATTTTCCATTCTCGTGTAATGAGCCATCGCAGGATCACCGTATCCAAGAAGGATATTCTGAATCCAGCTAGGGACGACGCATTTTGTATTCATCAGGTCACGGATAGTTTCAAGCACAGCCTTGAAGTTATTTTCTTTTGGTTTTCGGCGGAACATCAAGTTGAATGTCTTGTAGACATCTTCGTTTCCTTTCTGAAGAGTATTCGTCATGTCGGCGTGGTACTGGTTTGTATCGAGCCAGACTCGAAGTGTTCGCTGATTGCCAACAAAATGAGGCTTTTCGATCCAGTCTTCGATGACTCGGCCTTCTTCGTCGAGATAACCTTCGACTTCGGCTCCTCTGACATATTCAACGCCATATTGGTGGAGGAAGTTCACTGTTCGATCGAATGGTGTTCCGTATGGCAGCTTGGGTCGGATAGTCATCAGGAAAATGATATCGTGCTTTTTCAGACCTTCCCACTCATTTCGCATGTCTCGTCGGAGATCGACATCAATCACAATATCAGCTCGGACAGATCTTGGTCTCACTTCACCAAGAAGAGGTCGGGCAACTTCAACAATCGAAAATGTCTGAAGAGGGAGGCACATTCGAGCCCAACCACCGAACACACAGGCTCCATCATCACCACGCCACGGCTTCATGCGAGCGATTTGATCTTCGATCTCAAGCCTAATCTCGTAAGTCGACTCCAAACGAAATAAATTGTAGTTTCGAACCAAATAATCGTGAAGGGTAAGGAACTGGATTCCAAGTTTTGGGAGGGCGAGGCACTGGAGACCGGTGTAGTACTCGGTGTTCATTATGTTTTCGTCCCAAAGAAGATCTTCAGTTGGGTAGAGAGGCTGGGCGTTGAACTGGTCGAGCTTTGGTGGCCTCCGCGAGTAAGTGTTGACGAGCAAGTGAACCAAAAACTCTTTCGTAAAGACAGGATCGATTTCACCTTCTTCAACTGACTCTGGGATTAGATTGAGACCGATAGCAAGATGGATAAGGTCGTCTTCTTGCATAAATTGAAGCGCCTTTCGAAGTGGTCCGGATTTATCAACATTGCCTACGTTTGACAACGCGAATCGACGCAGTTCAGGGTGATCCTCGGCTGGAAAACGCTTGAAGATTTCTTTCTGAAGAGCGTGAATTCTGTCGTAATGGATGGCGTTGTTTTCGCGATCAGTGAGTGCTGTTCCTTTTAGGTCATCGACTTCGAAGGTGTCGTAAAACTTGACCATCTCTTTGAGCTGATTGAAGAGTAGACCTTCGCGCCGACGAGCAAGCGCTGAAAGATCAGAGTGCGCGATCATATGCGTCGACTGTAGAATCAAGTGAAACCATCTTCGAGTGGGCAACCGAGCAATCATGTCAACCATCAATTCCATGAACCTTTCGCAGTACGACACGTGATCTTTTGAGATTTCACCAGTTTCTGGGATCTCTTCAAGGACCTGCAGATAGCTTTCGATGAGGCTCTTCAAGAACGTTCTGAAGAAATGCGCTCGTTGGAGTTCGATCTCGTCAAGCTTTTTGTCTTTCTTTTGGATGCCCCGCCAATATTTTTTCAGCTTTTCATTCGACTTCAACTTTTCATCCAGTAGAGATTTGTGCAAAGAGATCCAGGAGGATAATAGAAGTGTTTGCTGAACAACGTCTCTGATGCAGTCAACTTCGAGAGAGTTGAACGCGTGATCAAGGAAGATGATCAAGATCATTCTTTCCAGAAGAGAGACATTTCGATTGTCAAGCAACATTTTCATCACTTGCTCGAAGAAATGACCAAACATCTTCGGATTGTCTTGGAAACAATCCCAAGCGGGAACGGCCTCACGGAACTTTTCATTGACCATGACAGCGATTGACATTACATAAGCATAGTTGGAGGTTTCTGGCTTGTAGTTAGGCCAGAGATATCGTTCTAGGTACTGTGAGAACTCAAGAAGCATGGTTCGCTTGATGTTAAAACGTGTGTGGAGCAGATCATTTTGATAAATGAGTTCGATGACTTTCACGTCGAATTCCTTCTTGTTTTGATTGTACGGAGCCCAGTAGACTTCCGCAACTTTTGTGATCGAATCATCGAGGATATCCCGAAAGGTTGGAGCCAGCTGTGTCCGACCCGCCATTCTCGATCCCTGAAAAGTACAAAAATTGAGCTACTTTTTAAAAATCTGTGATAACGGCAGTGGATAACTGAAAATTTTCTAACATGTGTGAGTGCAGGTGAGAAATGACAATTCATTATGTCTTTTTGGCGCGGGTCTTCTTGGCTTTTGCCTTGTTCTCTTTGCCAGCCTTTCCCTTCTTAGGCTTGGGAGCGTATTTCGCTTCAAGATCGTCTAAAACAGATGAGGCGATTGAAAATTTCGAACAATTTACCAAGGAATGATGTGCGCGCTTTTCCTCTAGCAAGAATCATCGCCGCCAGATCATCGGTGTTATTGGTTTTTCCGATTCCAAGGTCGTTGGCATGTTGTTCGGCTTCTTCTTTTTCTTCTAGCGCAGCATCTCGACGCTCCTTCTTTGATGCAGCGGACTCGTTTGTAAACGCCTTGTAGGATTTCACTTCCTTGTCTTTGATCGCCTGTTTGATGATTTCCGCAAAACGGTCTTCGTCTTCAAAAGTGGAGGCGGGGATCTCCTCCATGATTTTGCCCATCTTTCCCTTGTGTTTTTTGTAAGCATCCAAAAGATCAGTTCGCTCTTCTTCGGAGCCTTGGTAATCTTCTGTGAACTTATTGATCTGTTCGAGCGTAATTTTCGGGTAGAGCTGTCTCCAGTAGTCGACCCAGTCTGAGTCGGGATCAAGGCCAGGTCCATCGTCATCGATTTCGCCCGTCTCAATGTAAAGCTCTCGTTTTTGCTTGTCACTTATAAGCGGGTAATGCTTTCAATAGTATGAGACAAATTTACCTCAAAATCTGATGAATCTTGGAGAGAACTTGAAACTTTTTCGTATGAGCCTCTCTCTCATTTTCGTTCGCCTTGTCTGGATGGTATTTGAGACTGAGTTTGTAGTAGGCCTTTTTGATTTGCGACTCGGTCGCGGTCTTAGGTTCCTCTATTTTGAAAATTTCAAAAAGATTTTCAGAGCCAAAGAGCTCTTCGCATTCATCGAGCAAGCCCATGCTAAAACTAGTAGGTCAAGAATTTGAGCTGAAGCAAGCGGCACGGATTAATTGCAAGATACTAGAATCAGAAGGAAATGAAAGGTCTAATGTGAAGAATTTCTTCAAATGTATACATGTTGAGGTCTTTTAGCTCGATTGAAGCATCGTATGGACGGATATCTTTAAAATTCTGTTTAGATGGGATAGATTTCGGTTTATTACCCAGGTCACCATGAAAACGCCCATGGCAGTGATGCCTCCTTCCTTTGCGATGACCGTGAATCCTCCAACTTTTTCAACGTTCTCCTCACTGAGAAAAAAAGCAATAGATGTCATAAGATAAAGAGTTTCACAACTCACCCAGTCTGGCGAACAATCGATAGCGAAAACATCGTTATGATAAGGCCATACAACGCGATTCCGAAGATCCCCTGGAGCCCTAGAAATCCCCACACAGGGCCCATCAGCACTGAGAGAAGCCATCTGTATTTGACAACTTTGTCTAGAACCTCGTCCTCCAGGGAGATCTCATTTTTATCAGACATACTAAATGAAGCGCAATCAAACAGATATCCGTCTCTCGGTGTTTTATTCTTTTAGAGACAGTGAAAGATGCAGATCTTAAAAGATTTACTTCTTCTTGGAGACACCGACGGTTCGGCCACGTCGACCAGTGGTCTTGGTGTGCTGACCTCGGACTCGGAGCATCCAGTAGTGTCGAAGACCTCGGTGGCATCGGATCTAGAATCGAGGGTGAGATTTCTGAGCAGTATGTGACACCGGTCAACTGACCTACCTTCTTCATGCGCTCAAGATCTTCTCGAAGCTTGGTTTCGAGACCGTTGGAGATGACCTGGGTGAAGGTACCGTCCTTGGCGTCCTTCTGTCTGTTAAGGAAGTAGTCTGGGACCTTGTATTGACGGGGGTTCAGCATAATGGTTTCCATTCGCTTGATCTCTTCGTCATCGAGCTGACCGGCACGCTGAAAAGAAAATAAGAGCTCAGTTGGTCCTCCTTGATATCTACCTTGGTGATGTCGATATCGGCCTTCTTGCAGATGATGTTGGAGAATCGTCGTCCAATACCCTTGATGGCAGTCATGGCGAACTGGATGTTTCGCTGACCATCAATGTTGGTGTTCTGGACACGAAGGATGTGCTGGAACTTGTCAGCGCTGACGAGGGCCATTTCGAGTGGTCCGTTTCTAAACAAATCCAATGGTCAGACAACTGGCTTAGCCGCAAAGTCTCATGTTCTGGAAAACAGAAACAAATTACAGCTGCTCGGGGAAGTCGAAGACGACTTCCTTACCGGTCAACTTTTTGTACACAGAGGTGTAAGTGTCCAATTTGTGCTCAACTTCGGTCTGCTGGTTCTTGTCGAGTTGGACCTAGAATAGGCGTTACAAAAGTCGAGTAAACGAAGATTACCTTGTGAAGTCGGGAAGCATCGAGTCGGACTCGAGTTCGTCGACCGACGATCTCAGCGGGGTAGCAAAGATCCTCGAGGATTTTGTCGTGGACGTTGGTGAGGGTTCGGCTGAATGGTCGCTTCTGCTTCTGGTTTCGGGTCTTTCGAGTGGGCTTGGGGAGGATTCGTCGCTGGGCGAGGATGACGATGTGCTTGCCAGAGAACTTCTTCTCAAGCTCTCGGACGACCTTCTGGTGGATCTTCTGCCACGACTTCACCTGTGGGAAGGGGACGAAGAGGACGATGGCCTTTCGGCCGGATCCAACCTCGAATTCTTTGGCGGACTACAAAATCTAGTTATAAAATCTAGCCCTGGCGTTGCTCGTCTATTCACCTTGAAGTAAAGCTCCTTGAGAACAGCCTTGAGGTCGGCAGCGGCGTTGTTCTCGACCTCGACGAGGGCGGCGGAGAGCTGCTTCTCGCAATCAGTGGCCTGCTCGCCGGCATCCTTGAGAATCTTGGCTCCTGCGGCGTAAGCCATATTGTTTCAAGCCGACTTAGTGTCTAAATAAACCTATCTTAAGCTCGCGCGGCTACAGACCGTGAGATCAATTTTTCAAATTCGTTAAACAGAATTTAGATGATTCCGATCTTGTTGGCGACGTCGAGAGCATCGCAGTCAGAAGCGAGCTTGACGTAGGCCTTCTTGGCGCCATCGGGTCGGATGAGGGTGTTGACCTGAAATAGAATCTTCACCATAATTATAATCGCACGATAGCAACCTTCTGGATTTCGACGTCGTACATCTTCTTGACAGCGGCCTTGATCTGGGGCTTGTTGGCAAGGATGTCAACGATGAAGACGAGGGTGTTGTTGTCTTCGATCTTCTTCATGGCGGACTCGGTGGTCAAGGGGTGCTTGATGATCGAGAACTGGTCAAGTCGAGGCTGCTTGTTAACAGACTTTCGTGGACACTTCCGGTCGTGTTCAAAATTATAAAAATTTATCAGGAAAATATTGAAATTCGAGAAAATGCGGTATTTCGCTAGAGAACAAAATGATCAATTTGAACACTGAACTTGGGGCTTCGGGGAAGAGAGAGGGTCTTTGGTCGTCGGAAGGAGGTGTTGGTTCGGACCTTCTTCTTTCGGAGCTGGTTCTTTCCCTTGAGGGCGGCCTTGGCGGCGTTCTTAGCAGCAGCCATGATTTATGAGCCGAGCGAGTCTGAAAACACCAAAACTTTAGAATTTCTTGATTTTCACCGCTTCGGATTTAAAGAATAGTAAAAAGATTTCCTTGAGGATTTTCCAAGGGGGAGAAAAGGCAAACCAGGGCAGTGGATAAATGAGGAGGGAATTTAAGCGACTTTTTTCTAGGGAGGAAATTTGCAAAAAAATAAAATAAAGAATAAGTTGATTTCAGATTTTGGAGTAAAATGCCTGGAAGTGTTCTTTTTTGAATTCAAAAGTCTTGATAATATAAGATAGAAGCGTAGCGGGTCATTGTCTGATCGAACGAAGGTTTCTTTTTCTTTCTTCTAATTTGAGTACAGCTAGTAGGTTTTGACTTTCTGTAGAATGAACTCATTTGTCTGGCGAGCCGTCCTTCTCATTTGCGAACCTCTGCAACCTCAGGTGCCAGGCCAGCGAGGAAATGGCCGCTGTTGAGCGGAATTGGTGGACTACGTTTCTTGGGATCAGGTAGATGTCATCGTCGTAGAGCTCGACTTTCGTAAAGTTGACTTGATAATCTGATCGCAACCCGTTCAGCTTGGAAAGAGAAAGCCATCCAGAAGTCTAAATGAATTTTTCGAAATTTGATCAATGAAAAATTATAAGAAAAACAGCTAAAAATGGACGTTATTGATGATTTTCTCAAGATTATTGAATACACTTCAAGAAAGATATATCTTCCGAATAATTTTTATAAACAACTCTTTTGGTAAATTCGTACCTGAGTCATAGGAGGTTCGTAAGTGTCCATCTGCAACGCATTTATGAGAAGTTCCTTGTGCTTAGAGTCGAAAAGGACGGCATCTTTGACTTGAACGGGCTCTCTAAAGACGAGCGATTAATTTTGGAGTCGAAATTTGGCGCATTCTGGTGTCAATTCTCTTTCGCGCATTCTCCAGGAGCAAAAATTTTACACATTTTGCGTGATTCGTCAGGTGAGGGACGCGGCGCCCGGCCAATCGGAGAAAAAGCGTGGCGAGAGTAGTGAATCAACACGAGCCAATCAGTGGCGCGCTTTCAGGGCGCCAACTTCGAATTTTCAAATAAGAAGGGAGAATTCCTATCACTCGGAACCGAGAAATCCAAGAAACGAAAAAAATACACTCATCACGACTTTTTGACAAAAAGAAAAGACCAGAAATCCGGAAATTTTTAAAATTGACGACTCGAAAAGAGAAAATCTCTTTCATATTAGAGAAATGCCGCGGTCTGAGCCCTGCAACCTGTGTAAAAAACCTGAGTCGATGTCCAAAAATAGACTTTTCGGCTTGATTTTAAAGAAAGCCGCTGCGCGGCTTTTCATCATAGATCTTTCAGAGCCTGACTCAGGTTTCTACACAGTATGGCGAGCCCAGGTCGTGGCCTCGAAAGATAATTAGTCATCGCAAAATCTTACCCAGGAAAGTGTTTTCCGCACTTGACCGCTTTCAACACGCCCACGGCATGGGTAGTTCTTCTTCCGGTAGGATCGTCTTGATGATCCAAGTGAGGAAATGTTCGATCGATGACGTTCAGTTCGCGCGAATCTCTTGCTCGCTTGAATCCAACTTTTCCGACGTTTGCCTAAATTTCTCGTTGAAAACGACGAAAAAAGTGACGATAAAATACCTTGACTGGAGTACCATGTTGGCATGAAACACTCTGTTCACCAGGTCTTATCCACCAGATTGGCCCGTCGTCTGATTTATTTGGACTGTCGATTTCGTCCAGCGCCAATCTTCCCCATGGAAGGAGCCATTTCATGATCGGCACATTTTCTTGGAGCATCTTCGTGAATTCCGAAAAATCTTAAAATGACGCTCAGAAAAAATCCCCATCGTTCTTCTTACCTGATCCGGTTTCTTCGCCTCGTTTTCCAACAAGAGAGATTTCTCGCATTGGTCCTTCTCGGAACATCCTGTAATTAAAGTTACACAATGAGTTGTGAAAAGAAAAGTTTACCTCGAAAAGGGTTGAAACGTAGCATCAACCTTTCGTTTGTATTCATACAGCTTCATTGTTCGTACTTCTTTTTTGTTTCCAAGGACTTCGGCCTTGAATTATAGTTGATTACTGTTATCTGTATTTCGTTTGCGGCTTCGAGCGAAAAAGATTGAGTCGCGCGAGTCGCTTTATTGATGCCGCAAGCCGCATTCATCCAGTTGATTCTCCAGACTTACCTTTACATTGAGGTCAGGATGGGCATTAGCGAAATATTCTAGTGGGTCAGGAATTTTGACAGCGCTTCCGTGGAAGATGGAGATGTTGAATGCAGGCAGACCGGGCTCGTATTCGGCAATGGCGACTTTAGCGAAGGTTTCAGAAAACTCGTCGAGCGTTACCGAGTGGTGATTCGTTACTTCGTGGTAGTGTGCGTGCAAAGATACACCACCTCCGAGGGGGTGAAGTCGAGGGTGCTGAAGTTCGTGTTAGTGATAGTTGGATGCCTAAGGTTACCAGGAATGGGCGATGTTCGGGATTGAGGTGTTCAGAATGAAAGATTTTGTGTATAAAATTCGTGATAAAATCCGACTCGGCCCATCTTACGCCGGATGGAATGAAGGTCGTCGGCTTTGGTGGTGGTTGAGGAGTCGGCTCAACTTTCGCCTTTGGAGGACGGCCGCGGCGTTTCTTCGTCCCGTTTCCATTCAACTCTGATAAGGGCTTGTTGCCTGCTTGAACTTTTGGCTTTTTCTTGGCGTTTTCTTGCTCGTCGCCGGAACTAGAAATTTGTTTGGTAAAGAAGAAGGAGGAGAATTTGATCACGAACCTATCTGTTGAGGAACTTGCGGAGTCAGATGAGCTTGAAGAACTGGAACTCGAGCTGGACGATGAGCTCGAAGAGGAGGCAGATTCGGACAAAAAACTTTTTCGCTTGACAGGATTTGCTTGGGCGGCCAGGACAGGCTTATCGATGTATTCTTCCTTCACGGCTTCTTCTTTCTTGATCTCTCCCTCTTTCTTGAATTCGTCCTGGTTTCGTTTTGATTCCAGAGCGATAGCAGCCAAGTCGTCTAAAAATGTTCTCATTGCCGAAATAAGGTTGGTTTCGCTGAAGATGATGCTGTTAAAAGAAGCTTTTTTGTGAGGATCAATGGCCAGATATCACCTTTTCCGATATTTCGAGTTCGAGACTGAAATTTCTCAAAACATCGAAAATCTTTAAAATTCACCATTCGATCAATCAAGTAGAAGATCATCCGAGGAGGGGCTCTCGGAAAGTCTTAGGACTATCACCATTGGAATGGAATTTCACCAGGTCCTGTTTGTTGAGCTTTGTTACCTGTGCTCGCAGTGCTAGTACTGGCAGCAAGTTGCTCCTGACTGTTTGCATAAGCGCCTTCCATAAGCGCGTCATTTTTGCGTTTTACTTTACCTTCGAGTTCGGAATCCGAAGACGAGTCCTGAGACGGTGATGATTTGAACGGTGACTTCGATTTCTGCGGAATTTTGCCATTCACTTTTTCTAAAGAGCGCGAGTCACAATTTTGACACCGTGAAATCAAAAGAAAGTACCTTTCAGAACAGGTTTAAATGAGGTCTCGACTTTCGGTGGCTTAGGTTCATCGAGTTTCTTTTTGACTCTTTCTTTGTCGCTCTTATGAGAGGAATTGGCGTTTATCTCCTTCATTTTCGCCTTTTTCTTCTTTTTCTCCTTCAACTTTGACGCATCGACTTTGACAAGAAAGCGATCTTTTGCTGTTTTTTCGCCTTTCTTGACTTTCTTCGATTCCTCTTTGACTTTTTTTCATGCTGATCGGCGCGCCGAAAAGCGAGTTGAAATCGTCTATGGGGCGATTTTTCGGCATTCTTAAGAATTATCTTGAATAAAAAGAAGAGACATTCAAGTATCATGATGAATTTTTATTGAGCATATAATATGCTGCATATTGCATATATTTCATATCTGTATCAGAGAGAGAGAGAGAGAGTCTTTGAAGCATTGTTACACCGACTTTGATTGCGAAAAATAGATTTTAACGGAAGAACAGCGAGCTACAGTAGCACTAAATATTCATAAAAGCTAACTAAAGAAGAAAGTATTTATCTGTATTAAAAGAATTCTGCATAGAATCTCGATTTCTTTGGAATTTCAGGCCCCAAGTGGAAGATAGTCATTTCTCGATTTTCCTTGCTTGTATTTGTAACGAAGATACATTGAAAACAATCCTAGGAGAGCGCCCAAGCCATTTGGAATCTTTTGAAACGTATCGTCTGAAGAAAAGCATGATGCATTTTAATTTGATAACGAATCTTACCGATAAGATACGCGTAGAAAAACCAAAGAAGAGGGGTGAAAAACATTGAGACTTGGACGACGAAAGGAGGAAGAGACTCTGTACTTTTCGTTCTTGGAATTGGCGCATTAGATTTTTGAGCTTGATTAGCGAGCTTGTGCATCACCTGATTACTTCTTTAGCAGCTGCTAGCGGGGAAGCAAAGCAAATGATATTGACAGAGCAACAAACCAGGCCGAGCAGTTGTATTGCGAATTCTTTCACGCGTTTTAGAAGAAAGATTCAGATAGGCTTAGCTTGGTTCCTTTATTTTGAAACGTTCCTGGTGGTTCGACAATATAAGTGAGCGCAAGAACGGAGAAAGTAAATGCAAGAGCTCCGACAAGTATCTTGGCGTTTTTATTCGTTCTCGCTATTCTGAAAAAAATCGCCGAATAGGCGACTTCGAGGACGATGCCCACAATGTTGACACGCACCAGTGGCGGCTGCTCTGTCATGAGGCCGTAAGTAAACCACAGCGTTGAAGTCATTGCCGTCGTTACATATGGAAGGATGTTGAAGGAAGGGGAAAGCGTCCTCGTCTGTAGAGCGGTCCGACACTCGTTGAACGGACAGAGGAACATGAATATTGTCACCAGTGTGGCGACGTTGCTGAGGAGACCGATCGAACTGTCCATTTTTTCTGAAAATTGCGGTTTTGAAAAATAATGCATTTCAGAAAATATATTACTTCTTTTTCTTCACTCCTGTCCGTAAGTTCGAGAAGCCGCTTGCGGCTTCGACCTTAAAAAAAGCCGCACAAAGCGCGGCTATAATATAAATCTCTAGTAGCTGCAAGCGGCTTCTCTTTTTAAGGGTAATGGTATACATCGGCGCGGCGCCGCTCGCTCGATCCGCGCTCCGCAAGAACCTATTTCTCACGAAGCCGTAAAATCTGAACGGATCGAGATTTTTTCGAGATTTAAACAGATTCGGAATCCTCAAAGTCTCTTCTATAAACTGATCGAAAATTAAAACAATTTTCAAAGAGGAACAATGTGAAAAGTGCCAGTTTTCTTCAAATGACATTTTCTCCATAATTTCTCATCCAAATTTTTGAAAATTAGACTGTCTTGTAGAGAATCGTCAGCTCTACAATTCCTGTGTTTCAGATTTTTCATTTGGGCTTTCAAAAATTATGTGCGCTCTTTTGAAGAGAGTTATTCTCGCCCGCGCCTCTCCGCTTCCTATTTCTCGCGGCGCGCTCCCGCTGCGCTCTTTACAAATTGCGATGTAAAATTAATGAAAGCTTAAAACAAAAATCTGAAACACAGGAATTGTAGAGCTGACGATTCTCTACAAGACAGTCTAATTTTCAAAAAATTTGGATGAGAAATTATGGAGAAAATGTCATTTGAAGGAAACTGGCACTTTTCACATTGTTTCTCTTTGTAAATTGTTTTAATTTTCGATCAGTTTATAGAAGAGACTTTGAGGATTCCAAATCTGCTTAAATCTCGAAAAAATCTCGATCCGTTCAGATTTTACGGCCTCGTGAGAAATAGGTTCTTGCGGAGCGCGGATCGAGCGAGCGGCGCCGCGCCGATGTATACCATTACCCTTAAGCAAAAGTTCAAGCTCTCTTTCAGACTGCGTAAAATTATATGAGAGCGACTAAATATACAACTTGTTTATTGGTATATCAAATATACCGCGGTTGGCATTTCTGACTGACTAATTTTATTTTTCTAGATAGGTTACAAGGGCCTAGTTAGCACAAACGCCCTATGTTTTAGCGTTGCGAAATGTGCTAATGAAATGTGCGTTAGTCAGTCAGAAATGCCAACCGCGGTACTGAAATCAAAAGACAAGGCATGTTAAATTTGCGTTAACTTTGAATTTTGTATTTAAATATTTTCGAATTTCTTATTTCTGAAATTCACTTTAAGATTTTCAATTCAAGATTTTTCGTCCTCCAAAGAGGACTTTTCTTTTTATAAAGTTAAACACAACACTGAACAGAGTCGGATGGATACTTGAGGAATTACAATCACTTGTTGGATGAACATAAAGGAAAGAATTTTGGACGGGTGGTTTCTTTTTTCTCCAGTGAAGATATCATACGATTTATCATGTACTGTTTGTTTTTTGTATAAATTGAAGTTGAAAGTAATGATAGAGAGCACCGCTGCTTATCCATTTAGGAACTCTTGATAAATATATTTTTGGACAGACACAAAAAGAGATGGACTACGATTTTGTTTTCTTTTTTGGAAAAAGTGCGGTGAATGAAGAGTTTCCGAGTTGGTTTAGGATGAATAGTTATTTGATGAACCAGGCGCGGGAAAGGTTGAAATTGTTAATTCCATTGGGTGAAGACAGCAGAAGAAAGGAATTCAGTGAACTGGCGGCTATATCGTTCCGGGTTGACTTTTTTGTCCTCGTCGTTCTGAAGTTGAAATCTTAGTTTACGTGATTCTAGGGCCCTGGCTGTGGGACTAGGCTCCACACCTGTGCCCTAACCTGAGTCAGGATCCTGAAAGAGCTCTTATAAAAAGACACGTGGCGGCTTTTTTAAACTCGTAGCCGCGAAGCTATTTTTCTAAAAAAGCCGCTACGCTTCTTCTCATCTTTTCAGGACCCAGACACAGGCTACTACATAGCTTGCCGAGCAAAGCTGCTGGATAAATGGTAACTGCTTATAAATGGCTGTAACTGATGCTTTAATGGATTGATAACTGCCTTCAGTTGATTACGATTACTGCTTTAAAAGAAGTCGCTCTCTGCACTGACAGAACAGTTTTTAGACGGATGCATCAAAGACGTCTTTTTGAAATCGGTCAAACTCATGATGCAATCGAGCCTGCTTGCGCCGAAAAAATAGGAGACAAGCAAGTCATAAAACTCTTGTGCGTATGCGATGCTTTGTCTTTTTAGTTCTTTGTTGGTGCAACATGGAACTTGCTTGCAGCACTGAAATAAACCTGAAAAAGAGGCTACTTGAAGGAATAAGGACTTACACCATGAGTCGCGGATTTCACAGCGTTTTGGGCCTTTTTCTTGGTATCGTAGTGGTTCAGAATTTCATTCAAGCTCAGATACACAATGCCGCCATTCTCTTAAAAAGAAGGTCTGTTTTAACGGCAGCGAGGAATAAATATTTGAGTTACCTAGCTTGAAACGGAAGGTAGGAGCCTCCGACGATTCAAACTCGTCCTCTTCATCGCTTTCAGAATCGCGATTGTCGCCAGAATTGGCGCCGCCATCGTGCCCCGAGTCGTGGTTCTCCTCTTTCTCGTCGTCTTTTGATTTAATTGTCATTAAGGAAATGATAAATCAAAGACTCTTATGTTCCTTCAAATGCCAAGTGTCGAAGTTACATACCTGATTGAGGACAGAGGCGGACATCGAGCGAGTAATTCATCAATTTCAATCGCTGCAAGAGCTAAAATGATAACCAAATTAAAACCCCTTCATCGCTCAAGGTCATCCTACCTCAAGGTCATTTTTCAAATAAGTTCTGAACCTTTCCGCGTCAGATGGAATAAGGTGAAGGCGATTTCCACTTTGCAGCCACTCAGGCTCCTAAATTAAGGTCAATACTAGCTCTAATTTCTGAGAGCAAGATTATCGATTCAATTCACAATATCAAAAATTTCAAAGAGCTAATTAGCGAGATTTTCTGGGAGTTTGTATTTTCTAAGTAGAATAGGCGGCGTGCGGTAAATTTCCGCGGGACGTAGCGTCTATTGGCGATGTTGTCCTAAATTCGCCGATAGGGATTTCTCGCGCAGCTGGGCGGCTGTTCTGATCCTGCAACCTAGATAATTACTTGTATTAGGCTCCTAGCCGCCGATCCTGTTATGATCACCTGCTGGTCATCTCGAGAGGGCGCTAGACGAAGATTTTATATAACCAGATCGGCGGAATAAGAACCCAGAAAACTCAAACAACAAGAAAAAGATGTGCACAACTACTCACACCGACATCGTCTCCTACTCCCGCCACGCGACAATTAAAAAGCTCAAGTCTGTCAGTGAAATCCCCACCCGTCACCAACGCCTCGGAAGACGATTAACCCTTAACAGGACAGAGATCAACTCCGAAACGCTGCGACGAAACGAAAAAATCGTCGAGTATTACTGCGACTATTGCGCAAAGAGCTTCTATCACGCCGGCGCGCTCGAAATTCACATGGAAAATGCGCACGAAGATGAGCTCGTTCATGACATGAATTGGTCTAGCATTTCCAGCTGGGACGAGGTCCGGGCTGGGCTCAAGAAACATGTCTGTCTCAGCTGCGGAAAGAGGTTCAAGCGAAAGGCAATGAAGAAAATCCATTATCTTATCCGACACAAAACCTCACACTGATCTTTCTATGCTTGTATGATGTACAAACTATTATTTATCTACAATACAAAAAACCCTCAAAGGAATCTTTCTCACCCTGAGTTCTTTCTTTTCCTTGTCTTCTTCTTTTTCCTCCTTTTTCTTCTCCTTCTTTTGCTTCTTTTCGATTTTCTCCATTTTCGTCCCCTTGAGTCGGAAGGCTTCGGAGAGCACCTCGATCCGCCGCGTTATAGATCTAGTAAACCCGTCATTAGTTGCAATCTACTGGAGCCTTGACTCACTTAGTGACGAGTAAATATCTGTCTGAGCGATTGCTGATGCCGCATCTGTAGAGACCAAGCCAGTTTGGAAGCAAGGTTTCTCCTTTTTGCTCGACGACGTGGGCTTTCATTCGGATTCATGACTTATTTTATGAATTACAGAATGGCAATAAACATTTCATAGATTCGTGACGGCGGCTGTTATACTACTCGTCACGGGACAAAGTTCAAGTTCGTAAAAAAAGTTGATCAATTCTGAAAAGTAACGTTTTTCGAATCCATGGCGTAATAGCTAGGCAAAACATTATGTAATTGCTCGACATCTTCGGTGGAGATGAGGGAGACGATGAATCGACCGCAGTAGGATCTTAGGATGTCGCGTTTTCGCAGTTTTCCGGGCATTCTTCCGTCTGCGTTCGCCTCTTCCATCTTTTCGATTTCATCTTTTCCTCGTTTCAAAAAAGAATATCTTCACTAAAAGAAGATGAAACAAGCACAGACGCTCAGTTTGGGAACCTGCGTAAAAACCTGAGTCAGAGTTCTGAAAGCCCTTTCATTGAAGGTCGCGCAGAACCCAGACTGAGGTCTCTGCACAGGTTGCTCAGCATAGAGGTATTGACAATACCGTATTGTTTTATGTAAGATTGATACTGTACTTTCTTTAGAGAACGATTCCTTGTGTAATAAGAGGCTCAATATGATGCAGCGATAGGGAATCCGTATAATCATCCTAGATTAATTTAGGTAAATAGGCAAATCTATCTCCTGCACAAATTAGGGCTTACCTCGGAAATGTCAAAACGCTCTCGCAGTCCGCGGAAAACTAATGGGCAGTACTCTTTGACCTTAGAGGGGTTAGCGCGGTACTTGAAGTACTGAAACTTTGGCAGGAAAAAGGAGAAAGGATTTATGATAATGGCCTTTTCAAATAATTTCGTTTCGATTTCAGAATATGCATCATTTATAGAATGAATTATTCAGTAGAGCGCGGATTAAGCGCGGATAAATACAGAATGAATCCGATGAGCCTGTATTATTGAGTGAAAAAAGAGCCTATCCTCCTGCCAAAGTAATCAAACTCGATTTCTCAGTATCGATTAGCCCTTGCCTTGTAGTGGCCAGGTAACAAGGTTCGGTTGAACGCGTGATTTTCCACTTTTAACTGACAGTGTTTGAATAATTTTGCCATCAAATGATGCCTTCTTCCTTTTTTATTCGATTTTCAAACACATAGCTTGGAATACGCTTTGAAATCGTCAGCTAGCAGCATTTTCGGCTGAGGAATGACAGACAGCTCTCGCTGATGATGGCTTAAAACGCAGATTTGTACAACAGACGATTCGGAAATAAGATAAGTACCTGACGCCCCAAGAAAATACCGCCGCCAACGGATCGTCATTTCCACGGAGAACCTTTTCTCGCTGCCTGAAAATAAAATTTATTCTTTCTTATCGCTTGTGCAGCTTGATTAATTATTCAAAAAGGTTAGCTAAGAAGGAACGCATACAATTTTAATTTTTAAATGCAAATGTGTGTTTTTGTGGAAATGGTCCTAAGTTATTACGCTCAAATGACCTTTTTTCCAACGCAAAAAGGTTGAAAAAGGAAGAGTTAGTCGGCTAGCTCGATTAATTAGTTCAAAAACGCATGATCAAAAATCAAATAGTTAATTAGGCGAACTCGGTAACCTGTGTAGGAGGCCTGAGTCAGGGTTCTGAAAGAGCTTCAATGAAAATTCGCGGCTCATCTTTTTTAAAAAAGCCGCAGCTTTTCATTGAAGTCCTTTTAGAAGCCTGACTCAGGTCTCCTGCAAATGTTGCCGAGCCCAGGAACTTACTGTAACTCGTAGTGGTTTTATGTTTTAATTGGCACGCAAATGTAATTACCAGTAGCAAGTAAGTTTTCTTTCAAAAAAGTTCGTTTTTGTTCTTTTTTTACCTGAGCCACGATTTGCCCGATTTTCTGAGTGGTAAGTAAAGCGGTGGAATTACGAATTATGCTATTTTTGCCTACTGATTTTCTACGGTTTTTCTCTTTCCGGAGATTAAGGGTGTACCTGTGGAAATGCGGTCGGCGTTTCTTGTGTTGGAGTTTTCGTTGCTTCGTTGTTTCGCCCGACATCAGATCATCCTTTATCTCTACAAAAGACGACGTTAATTTTTATTCAGCGCGGGGGCTCAAGAAAGTGTCACAAAAAATATTGATGAATGAGACTAAAATTGAGATTATTGTCTCAATTATGCTTTCTTTTCTTTTTTTTTTTTTCACGAACTTGGGCAAAAGACGGAGCATTCTCTCTTGAATCAGATGGGCATACAAAATGCTCTGCTGATAAATATTGACTCTGGCGGTTCAAGTGCTGACGAAACTGTGATTTTGGGATGAGTGTGCGAAAATTATAGCGCCTTTTTTTCTATTCTAGAGATGCTTTGTCAAGGCATAAATATACACAGCGCATTTATTTTGGAAGATTTTATTCGAAAATTATTGATAAATTCATATTAGAAGTACTCGTTTAGATACAAAAAATAGGATTCTTGAATTTTTATTGAGGAAAATATGAAAAAAAGCCCAATTAAGATTCGGAAGTTTTTTCGGAAATCTGATTGGCCTGCAAGTCGAATGCGGACATCTGATTGGTCATAAATTTGACCAAAATTTCGTAAAAATTGTCGCAATTTTGGCGATTCGTGCCACCTCCCCATCTAGCTCTAAGTAAAAATCGATTCGCAAAAAATTATCCATTTTCTTCTTGATTTTCAAAGAATGGACATTTCTTTACTAAAGAATCTTCGTTCTTCAAAATCTTCTTGTCAAAAATCTCTTCCAAGAATGCGTTTTTCCTTCATTTCATCGAAAAATCTCTCGCTCTTATTTTTCTTTCAGTTCAAAAGGGAACAAAACTACAGCCACCGTGCCGCACAATTCTCAGTTACAGTCATCTTTTCCTAACATTTCCGCGAGTGACTGAAAGAGAAAATCTCGCCCTCAGAGTAAACGAGCGAGGCGTGTGTAGCGCGCTCTCTCCCCTCTCCAGGGCTGGTCGCACTCGCCCCAGGCCAAGATCAATATTCTTTTTCTTTCTTTTTTTTTTCCTATTTCTCGGTCGGGACCTCCCAAATTTTTTTGTCCAGGCGCGCCACTCCGCGCAATTGGACAAAATTAGAGCTGGGCGCCCAATCCCGCCCCGAGTTGGCTAGAATTATTCTGATTTTGGAGCCTGAGAGAACAGAAAAGAAGAAGAGATGAACAGATTGTTCGAAGACTTGCCGAGTAGAAACAGACAGAATTTCTCGAAAGCGAAAATTGTTACTGTCACGGAAAGAGCTTCAAAGTCTCCAGAAACCGTAAGTTTCAAAATATAAATGAAACAAAAATTAATTGTAAAATAAGGCTTCTTCGAAAATGGCTCTTAGGTGCAGTTTGAACTAACAGACCATAACGATACCTATTTATCGCAACAATTCATATTTCACGAATTTGTAGCTCTAGATTAAATACATTTATCGTACGATTATTCGTCATCTGCAGAATTTAATAGGGGCACCTCATAAAATGATTATTACTATTCAACATTATTGAATAGATTCATTAGCTAGTCATGATAAAAATGCATGATTTTTTAATCCAATTTAGATTTCAAAAACTATCAAATAAGAGAAACTATCAGTTTCAATCAAAGTTTTGTTTGACTGACCTTTATTTCTTGAAAACGAGCTCTTCCTCAATTTCCGCATACTATCTCTCTCTCTTTCGCTTTTTAGTTTGCTCTGACCCAGATTTTCTTTCTCAAATTTTCTTGTTCGTTGATTTGGTTTGATTTTTTTTTATTTGTTGAATTATTTTTTACCGAGGAGTTTTCGAGGGACTTTGTGATGGTGCATTACCGAGTGCAAATCACATGATTAGCCTCTCAAGTCTGATACTTTTATTGCCGAGCTCGTGGGCAGCGCCTGACGTTTATAGTGCGAATCAAGGAGTGAAGAAGGCGCTAAAGGAAACAAGCCGCGCTTCTTCAAAACAAACTTTTTTATTTTATCATTCTCCCGGTGACCTCCTTCTCCTACAGAAAACCCTCATCATTAGCCCCGCCATCTTGTTTTTAGCAAAGTTTGATCGAAGAAGTTTTCGTTTGAAAAAGTTCAATCAAGAAACCTTACAATCCTAATGGATTGGAATTGTAATTTTTGCGAAGTAGCTCTGCGGCTTCGTTCTTGGAAAAGCCGCTACGCGGCCTTCAATTTTAGCTCTTTCATGAGCTTAGCTCAGGTTACTACACAGTCTTACAAGCCCGGATTATGACCTCGTCGATAACAAGCTAAAAGTGTTCCTTCAGTTCCCCAAATACATCCACTACGACTCCGACGATGACGACAACGCCCAACAGATCGTCGCCGACAAGCCAAACCTGTACAAGAAATTCATGCACAAGCAGATGGAACTGCAGCGCGAAAAAGATCGTCCCGAACGAAAACGACCCTCCTGTTATCCCGTCGATCACGCCTCAAGCAAACTCCGAAAATCCAACTAGAAATCAAACCTAGAAAATCACTCTGTCCAGTTCAAACTTGATCTTTTCACAAATAATATTAATATGCTTATTATTATTTATTATCAAACTGATGTCACATTGGAAGAAAAAAACTCAAACTGCGCTCGAAAATCTTCGCTGTAAATAAAAGCAAAAAAATTGTTGCAAAAATCGTGTTGCTAAAATATCAATAAGTGAACAGCTTGAAGGCCTAGTAGGCTACTAGTAGCTTCGCTAGAATTTTAAACAGATAAAGATGATAGCTTTGATCTCACTAAAATGAACGTTTAGAAATCGGATTCAAAAACCGAATGTTTCGAACTTTCTTCCAACCGTCAAAATTGATCTTCACCGCGGTTCGCTTCAAAACAGTTCCTCCAAAAACCGATGCTCTGATGAAGTTCGACACCTGGGGCGCTCGAAAAACGTTTGTAAAAGAAGTGCCTCTGGAAAGGCCGGAGAATGAAGCTCTTTGGGGAGAGCAAAGGGTCGTCAAATGGTCAAGGAGGAAACAGGAGATGGTGGTGGTGACCGAGAAACAATCGCAAATCGTGAGTTTTCTTTAATCGAATTTCAGCTCATCCTTTTCAGAAAGAAAAAATAGACCGCGTTCGCGGACGAATCAGCAGAACCTTCAATCCTTTTTCAAAAAAGGACATCATCGATCGCCACTTCCGCTATCAGCTCCGTCGCGATCAGAATTTCTACTACATGGCAAATCTGCCCTACAATCAAGAAAAGCAGCAAGAGTACCTTTCCGTTGCGGGCCCAGTTGGAATGGCGGCGCATGTTTTGATGAACAAAATGGATTGTGCGGTTTATTACGAGTGTCAAAATGCACCCGAGGGGACTATGGAATGGGTGGAGGATTTTAGAGCGATGCAGATTTTCGATCCAAGGAATGGCTCAATTAGATTGACGAGCTTCAGAACTGGGCTTGGTAACCTTTGTAGAAAAGCTGTCTTTAAGAGTCGTAATACGCTACGCGGCTTTTTGGAGGAGTCCTTTCAAGACCCTGAGTCAGCTTTTCCGCAGTGGTTGCCTAGCCTATCTTCACAAGAATATTTTGAAAGAATCTAGTCAAATTGACGTCATCTCGGATTGACCTTATAAAAAGCTCGAAGAAGATTTCTCACATGAACTTTTCTTGTAAAAAAGCAAGTAATAAAAAATTCCTATTCGAACTCACAGTTGGTCATCTTGAGAAAAACTTTTCCTCGCATGTTTTTTTAATCAGAAGCTTTTCAAATGAATATCAAATGAATTATTGAGTCCAATAACAGGGAGCTCAATATCATCGCCATTGATGCTCGCTTCTCCAAGCTGGGATTCTACGGTTTGGAAAACTTGAAAGCAACGAAGAATCTGAAGTATTTAAATGCCAGCTACACGCGCTATTTTGACGATCATTGGTGAGTAATTCAATTTTCGGAATTTAATCTCGAGACTCGAGACTGATGTATCTTGACTCCCTCGACTGGTAAATTAATTTATGTCTCAGATAACATGTTTGATCAGTATGACGCGTCTGCACAAAGTGAGCGAGACGCTGGAATACCTCGATCTGGCGGGCAGTTCCATCACCGTCAAGGGCCTCGGCTATTTGCGACTAATGACGAACTTGAAGTGGATTAATTTGTCAAATCTCCCAAACGAGCCGAATATCGAAAAGTATCTACCGTTTATTAAAGAAATTCTTCCTGCTGATTGTACGATTATCACAAAAGAAGAAGAGTCGATAGACAAGGATACTAAACTACTAGAAGCGGGAGAAACGTAAGATAAAATCCTCCACCCGGCAACCTGTGTTGAAAACCTGAGTCAGAGACCGTAACGCAGGGTCCGGAAAGAGTCTCAAAGAGAAGCCGCGAATCGGCTTTCTAAGTAACGAAGCCGCGTAGCGGCTTCGCCGATATTTCTTAAATAGATTGAGCTGCTCGTCAAGGACCCTGACTCAGGTTTTCTACTCAGATTCCCAAGCGCAGGTCCAGTACCCCCTTATTAACTCCGATTTCTAGCTCTTCGTTTATGTCATCAAAAGACATCAGAAAACTCTTCAAACTTCCAGAGCCGGGAAAAATGACCGGAACGAGCTTTTTCTCCGCTCGCGCTAGAAGAAAACAACTGATGCGCAATTTCAATCGAAAAGTAGAAATGAAGAAGATAAAGAAACATTATTACAGAAAAGCTGCTGAAAGTTTGCCACCTTTATTATAATAAATTGCTGCTTTAATTGCTAATTAATCAAATCAAAGCCGAAGAACTCGTGAGTGAATTCCGACACGAGTTCTTCCTGTCTTCTTGTTTTTTGCCCAGGTTTCAAATCTCTGATAATACTATTGACTATAACAGTAAGTTTCTACAGTATTAGAAACAGGGTTCATTAGCAGAGATCTTGTAGCGCGTGAACAGTTTTTTTTTTGGAATTTTTACATTTTTTTTCTTCAAAAATAGCCTAAAAGAAGTCGGGAAGTAATAAAAGTATAAATGCCGTTTCTAGTAATTTTTAAATTGTGCGAGCTTGTGAAATTTTTCCTAAATTTATTAATCGGTTTTTGGAAACACTCAAAAATTGGGATAGGATCAGTTGGGTAATTTCAGATTTGGAGCTGTTTTTGGATGAATTTCTAGTGGAGGCCGGGTTCTGGGTTCAATTTTGGGTGTGATCTACTGACGCTGGTTCGAGTGATAGTATTTGATGATGTTTCGAATATGGTTTAGGGCTTGCTGGCTTCCATTGGTGATGACGCAGGATTTCTCCTCGTAGGGCGGAGATATTCGCACTCCTTGAACCTGAACCCCGCGTTATTTCTGCGGCCAAAAGGAGGGGGATTTACCTCGATGTCCTTGTTCACCCAGCGGAGTCCGTCTGGCAGTTGCTTCTTGATTAGCGAGTAGAGCTCCCGTCCAACAGGGTCAATTTCTTCACTGTAAGCGTAAGCCTGAAAAAGCCGCGCTCTTTCGCGCAAAGGTTGTCGCTCCTTACCTCGTTTCTTTTGTCCTCCACATTCCTGCGCCGTCTCAGCTCCAGCTTGGCACTGTTTAACTTCTGGTTGAAGAAATCTGTCTTTTTCGCTCCGGGCTGCTCTTCTTTGTATTTAACATCGCTTACATGTTTTAAGTTGACTGGAAATAGGCGTTAATAACGAGTTTAATTCTCGGGCTTGCCTAAATGGATATTGCAAAGTTTTGAGTCTTGTTCGATTTGAGAGCTAATCAGAAGGAGCTGTTGGTTTTGATCGAAGCAGATGACATCTCCGTCGAACTTTTGCCCCAGGCGCGTGGTCAATTCAACACGAACTCCTGGAGGAAAAGGGTCAGTATTCACCGACATCAACTGTCTAAACTTGAACCATTTTCAATGAACGAATTTACGAATGGGCGGAAGAGGAATCAGTTTATTGCAAAAAGTAGTATGAAGAATTGTCGGGCGAGTAAATTTCAAGAAAAGTATCAGTTTTCAAATCGTGTTCCTTCGCATAAGAGAGCATCTTTTCCCGGCAGCGTTTGTACCCGACCGAGATTTGGATCGGGTCTTTGATTTCGAACGAAGAACTAGAATCCATCTTTATCTATCGCTTCCCTGTCAATCATACCATATCGCAGCGCTAGAATCGGGAAGAGTGCCGAGCAAATAGCCTGTTTTAACCTCTGCTTCATCAGAAATTATTGCCCCAAGTTTGAAAACACTCTCTGTATAACTCTCATCATAACTTTCATACAGGCCGAGCGTTTTATTTTCCGGGTAGTCTTCAGCTATCGATTTGTAGAGCTTTGGAACTTCGTCGAATTGATCGTCGAATTCTTCAATTTTGTAAGATGTGGATTTCTTGAATAGAATACCTTTGTAAGCGTACATAAGTCCAGAAATTTCAGGTTTTTCGACTTTTACGTCGATGGCAGTAAAGTATCCAAGATAAACGAAAAGATAGGCGATAGTAAAAATCAAGGCCTGGGCTCGGCAAACTGAGCTGTGTAAAAACCTGTTACAGGTCCTGTTTCCTGTTTTTGGGGAACCTGTCTGAGTACCTGTGTAAAATCGGGTAATAATTTGGGCCTGTCCTGTGTACCTGTGTAAAATTGGGGGAAAAATTTTTCTTTAGCTGTCCCTGTTCCTGTTTCTGTCTTAAACAGGCCTGTGTTTCCCGCTGACCATAGACAGGCTCCTGTGTGACCAGGTCAGGAACTGCATAAGTCTGCGAAAATATTTAAAGAAATCAATAGCGAAAGGCGTAAAGAAGAGTTCGTCAATCAAAATAACCGATAAATTCGCGTCTTTTTGTTTCTTTGTAATATTTCTTCTCAGAAATATCCTGTTTTTTGTCCTGTCACAGGGCCTGTTTCCTGTTTTCTGACCTGCTCAGACCTGTTCAGGCAGACCCTGACCTGTGTAACCTGTTTGATAAGCTGTGTAAAAAATCCTGTCTGAGTACCTGTCTAAAATCAGGATATTTTTGCTTCCTGACCTGTGTACCTGTGTAAAATATGGGACAGAATTTTTTTTCCTGTTCCTGTGTCTGTTCCTGACACAGTTTGCCGAGCCCAGATCAAGGCGATTGCTAAAACGAAGACAAGAAGACACAGTGTCCAAAACATGGGCGACCCGATTGCTTCAAACATTCTTAAAATAAACATGCTAGAGGAGATTGAAAGAGAGAGCGGGAAGTTTTTAATTAGATATCTGTTTAGGCATGTCGTCGAGTGGCGAGAATTGATCCTCGCCGGCGATGGCATTAGGCCCTTCGCCCTCGATAAAAATATTTGAGTGTTCATTAATCAAGTCAAAGTTCTTGAGAAACATTTCAATATCTGACTCTCGAAGACGTGTTTCTTCTGCTAAATTTTCCACATTCCAATGTTGAGGATTTATCTGATGATTATAAATGATGTCCACTAGCATAGGAGGGTAAGCTTTGCCGCGTGGTAGTTCCAAGGGCTCTGAAAGATATCAAAATATGGAAAAGCAAAATGAGCGATTATTTACCGCCAGCATTTTCTCGTCGTTTTGGTTTGTATTTATCAGACGCTCTTTGCGCCCGTTCAATTTCCTCGAGCTCTTTCGGCTTGTTAATTTGAACATCGCTGAGCATGCTAAGAAAGTCTTTTGGCGTCGCTTTTTCATTCGCCAGACTTTGCAGTTTCGCCTCAATTTCTTCCTCAGTTAAGTTATCCGCAGCCGCTTCAACTCGAATGGGCGCAAGTTTTATTTTCTCAAGCTCGGCAAACGCGTCCTCTTTGTTTTGGGAAATCTGATCAGCCTGGGCTTTGACGTTGAATTGATCCTTCATGCGATCCAGAACTGATGGAGCTGCTTTGACCGGATCTTTAGCCTTTCGGCCGAGAGCTGCACCGATTTGCTTGAAAATACCCATTTCTGAAGACTGTAGATTTGAGAAAACACGAGGTTGTTGTTAAGAAGTGTTTCAATAAAAAAGGCAGTGAAGTCTAAAATAGTACGAAATCAATGTAATATGTGTGCGACAGTAACAAGTTTAGTGAAAGTGAAGAAAATGTGTTTAAGTTGAACATTGAGGAAATTTTTAATAAAAGGGTGATGAATGAAGAAATTTAGTCGATTTCGATGACGCTTGTGTTTGCTGGTGCGATAACTTCATCTTTATCAAGGTCAACTTGGGTTTGATTAATGTATTTTAAAAATTTGAGGTATCGCAAGTAGGCTTTTTTCTTGTAGAACTGTTGGAATGAGTTAACCTTTCCTTCTGAATCATGAATTTCAGCAGGTGGCACGGGCTCTTCTTTGACGCCAACTAGTTGCATGATCATCGTGCTTTCCTTCAGTAGCGAACCTAATTGCTCGCGCTCAGCTTCAAACCTCTTCAATTTCGCATTCGCAATAGCCAGCTCTGCCCTGACTTCATCATCATCCTCAGTCGATCTTTTGTTAAGCTCCTCTTCCAGTTTCTCAACTTTGGCCTCCAGTTCTCTTTCACGAGTTCTCAACTCTTTCCTTTTCTTTGAATTGTCGCGCTGGCTTTCCATGAATTTCTTGCGCATCGCCAATTCACTTGCTTTAATTTTATGCAATTCTTCTTGCGCATTGTTGAGTTCTTCAGTTTTCAGTGAGTTCGAATCTTGAAGATCGCGAACGAGTTCTCTGAGCTTCTGAATTTCCAGATCTTTAGCACAAGGAACGTAGTTTTCTTTGTCAATGGATAAAATATCGGCTGCTCCATCAGACAGAACAAGTTGATCAGGATTTGCTTCTTCAAGAATCCGATCATTCAGGGACACCTCTTGACTCTGTTGCACAGTTGTTGTGTTGTCGACTTCTTCTGAATCTGAAAGGACAATATCTTTTGACATTTTTCGCTTCTTAGAAAGTGCTGGGACGCAAGAATCGACTGGTTGTTGAGTTGAAGTCGCAAGAGGGACAGGTATCTGAGCATCTGGGTCCGCTTTGACGGTTATTACAGGAGCAGCTGCAGGCGCAGGAGCTTCGGCTGTAGATTTTTCTACCTCAGGAACCGGATCTGTAAAAGATGATTCCTCTTCTGAAAAGGTATTGTTTGGCTGCTCATCTATTGGTTCTTCTCTCACTGCCTGATCAGGTTTTGTTTTAGAGGGATCAACGTAGGTTCCGTTCTTGAAGAAATGTATTTTCTCCGGTTTGTTCAATTTAGTTATGACCTCTTGGATGAATGAGCACAGTTGTAGATTGGAAACTTTAGTCGTTTTGAACTGACAATTGGGGACTGGACATTTCAGAAAAGGCCGCTGCTTCCTGAGTTCGCCCTTATTGCGAATCAGGAATGACTTCAAATCGAAACATGCCCAGTGTCTGCATTTATCGAACTTGCCAGGATACTCCATTATTTTCTAACAACGAATAACGAACGAACTAATGATTTTTGTACTTACATCATCAACAGGATCTCGGCATGTAAAAACCACATAATCCTTGTTTGCTTCTTTTGTTTTTTCAAAAACCGCGTTCAAGCCCAGTTTCGAGAGAGCTTCAATTTGCCTGGATACTGATAAGAGCACCTCCTCTGGGTCATACATCTTATTTTTCTCGTAGAGAGTTTTGATCTTTCCAAGAACGATTGTCTCCCTGACTCCATCTGCACCTCGTTTTTTTACAGCTTCGCGGATAACTTTGCAAATTTTCACGCAGTTCTCTTCATTCTCAGCGATAAACTGGTCGATTGATTTATACTGGCACTGTGTTATGAAATCAGCTTTCATTTCTATCAGGACTTCGATATGATCAAGTCTCCCAAGTTTAACCGAATGAAAAAGTGGAGTCATATCATGATAGAGAACTTCCAGCCCTGGGCTCGGCAAACTGAGCTGTGTAAAAACCTGTCACAGGTCCTGTTTCCTGTTTTTGGGGAACCTGTCTGAGTACCTGTGTAAAATCGGGTAATAATTTGGGCCTGTCCTGTGTACCTGTGTAAAATTGGGGGAAAAATTTTTCTTTTGCTGTCCCTGTTCCTGTTTCTGTCTTAAACAGGCCTGTGTTTCCCGCTCAGGTCCTGACCATAGACAGGTTCCTGTGTAACCAGGTCAGGAACTCATAAGTCAGGGAAAATGTATAAAGAAATCAATAGCGAAATACGTGAAAAAGAGTACAACAATCAAAATAACCGATAAATTCGCGTCTTTTTGTTTCTTTGCAATATATTTTCTCAGAAATTTCCTGTTTTTTGTCCTGTCACAGGGCCTGTTTCCTGTTTTCTGACCCGCTCAGACCTGTTCAGGCAGGTCCTGACCTGTGTAACCTGTTTGATAAGCTGTGTGAAAAAACCTGTCTGAGTACCTGTCTAAAATCAGGATATTTTTGCTTCCTGACCTGTGTACCTGTGTAAAATATGGGACAGAATATTTTTTTCCTGTTCCTGTGTCTGTTCCTGACACAGTTTGCCGAGCCCAGTTCCAGCCCATTGCTTTGTTTGACGATACTCTTGAATGCCTCCTTTTCTTCATCTGTGTTAAGACTTGGTGTATTCTTGATAGACTCATGAACATCTTCAACGATTGATTTCGTTACTACCGGCCCGACTTCCATGCTAAAAGAACTTGGTGAAATCAAGGAAGAGTACATGATGATGCACGCTTTTTTAACCGGCAGTGATTTCAGAATAAATGAAAGAGTATGTAAAAAGTAACTAAAGAATCTCAAAATCGCTGTCGTCGTCCTCCATTTCTACTATCTCTGTAAACTCCTCTCGGTCCGCGTCTGCCGATGGGACAAATTCGTCGCCGGAATTCTGATGCGTTCTTGGTGGAGAGGCAGCTCCACCAGAGTCGCCCGCGATGATCTCTCTGTCACTTCCATTTTCTGATCTCAAAAATTTGCGATAATCTTCAATCAAATTGAGCTTTTCATATTGCTGCTCGAAGAAATTTTTCAGTTGGGATGACTTTTTGCTTTTGACAATGCGCGCGAGCGTCTCCCAATCTCGACCAAAATCAGCCAGGCCTTTTCGGAGACACTCAACTTCGCTGTGCTCCCAGCGAATTGTATTGATCACTTGCTTATCTTCTCTGAAAAGTTTAAACTCAACTATTTTCAGTAATTTTTTTCTTACTTGACAGCAAGCTCGCCATGTTTATCTCTTATCAAAGAACCGTTGTCTTTCAAGGCTGTCTCAAGAACCAAGTCCTTCGTTTCTTTCAGCGCAAGATATGTTTCTTTTATCGCCATTATTCGCTTGTTGGTATCGATAATTTCTTTTTTCCGCTCAACGATTTCATCAGACTCATCAAATTTCTCGAGATTAACTTCTGTCCCAGAATTCACTGAAACACTACCATTTTTCGCTCAAATAATCCAGCTTACCTATTCTCTCTCCAAGTTCTTCCAGTTCGAGAGTAAATGAGTCCGAACTATTTGTCTTTGCTTTCCCCAAAACAGCTTCTAATGAAACAGAAATTTATTGAAAGAACGAAATTGACTTTACCTGGAAATACTGTCGTTTTCTTCGCTGTCTCTTTTGGCGAAATGACTTGTTTCGTTGCTTTCAAATGATAGTACAACTCGACTAGCTCGTTGACTGTTTTGTTATAGAAGAGGCTCTTCATAGAGGAAAAATTCTTTCCGACTTGTGCATAGGCCGACTTGAACAAGCTTGCTTCTTGCTGTGTCCATTTATCCATCGGCCTGAATATAAAGGTTTTTAGCCAGGTAAAGCAAGAGAAGGAACTTACCCTACCGGCTCATAAGAATCCATCAAAAACACAGCTCTTTGTGTATCCATCTTTGTATTATGCAGCAAACAAAGCGCTTGGAACTCGTTGTAATTTTTAGTCGCCGCATATTCGAGATATGTGTTGAAAGTTTCCTCAGTGAGTGTGTTTTCCTTTGGGTCCCATAAAAGCTGACTAGTTTCTATTTCAAAACAGTCCTCGTCGAAGTCCAGTATTTCTGGTATTTCTGCTTGGTAGTCTTTACCGATTTGGATGTCTGAACGATTCGGATTCAAGTTCGCCCGGAACACCATCTATAAAAAAATTAAAGGAGCAAAGCCGCTTAGAATTATAATTTTACTATTCATTATCAGGTAAGGTTGATGATAATTACACCCAATGGTCGCACACAGAATAAGCAACGACGAAACTGTTTCAGTAAAATATGAATTTAGCAGAAGAAGAAATAAATTATCACTAGGATCGAGTGCGCATCACAAAAGCCTAACCTGACGCATGTTTTAGTCATTTATTCGCTAGAATATTCTTATTACAGTATGAAGGTTAGATAACTTAGACGAGATTATGGTATTGCACAGTGAATGCCGACTACTCAGCCACAATATTTTGTTCAAAAATGAATGTGTTGCGGAAGGAAATTCGAAAGAGGGAACTTGTTTATAGGATAAAGTACCAGACGATCCAGAGGATGAAGGTCAGAGCGCCGCCGACTTTGATTAGACTAAAGAGTTTAGGAAAACGCGATGAAATTGGGGGCTTACTTTGATTTCCTATTGAGCTGTTTTGCTTCGTCTCGGTATTGCTGCGAGTAGCTCAAGAGGTTGGAAGATTTGCTTTGAATCACGTCTAAGCTCGTTCCACGGGCGAGGACTTCGTCCAAATTTGCGACTAGAAATGATAAGCTTGCGAAACCAACTTCCAGTTAGTAACTGAGTTACCCATAATTTTCTGGACATCTTGGAGCTCGTTGGCGACGTTTTTCAAGGCCGAGTGGTTTCGAGTATCGAGAATGGATTTTTTCGCTTTTTGGATGTAAGTGTCGAACTCACTAGAATTTTTAAGAAAAAGTTTTTCGTCTGAGCATACATGAAGTGATATGGACGGGTGACCTTGTCGATTCGATTCCCGTACTGAACGTAAAACTCGGACTGCAGATCATCAAGGTATGCGAAGGCAAGCTTCTTTGAAAAGTTTCTTTCGCAGAGACATAAATAGCACACTCCCTAAAAAAAAGGATGAAAAGAGAAACTTGATGAGGGTTTTACCTTGTCAATTTGATAGTAAAAGATCATGTTATTGTGCTCGATGGCGAGTTTTGGAGCGGATGCGTGATTTAGTTTTCGAAAAATTTGTTTTGCTCGAGTCTGATAATCTGTCAGGTTTTCGTCCTGGAGCGAGGCTGTCAACGGCAGCCCGTCCGAGGTTCTCGCAATCATCGTTAATTGAACCATTCTAAGAAAAAAGCTCGTTGAAAAAAGAAATCAAAGAGAAATTGAGGCAATGCAATGTACACGTTTATTTATACGAGTAGCACAGCGTTAATACAACCGTCGTTCTCTGGATTATTCGTGACCTGAGCATACTTGCCCCAGACGACTTTACCGCCCTGTGTGACCAGACCGAGCTCGGAGATGTTAACTTCGAGGACAGTACCCTTTGTGATCACGCCCAAGCTAGTAAACATTGGGGAGGATGGATTCTTCTTGACACCGATGATTGGTAAACAAAAGGTCGCCTTGAAGAGATGTTTTTTGAAAGACGAGTTATTTATTATTGATTTTGATACCTTGAGCTCTGGATGTGTGACATGCGCTTTCTTGAATCGCATCGCCATCGGGCGAATGAATCGTTCATATTTTGGGTTCTTTCGGGTGAAATCCTCAGGAACGAAGCAGACTTTGGTGACCATTCGTTTCCACGCTTTCTTCTTTCGTTTACCCGACGTCATCATTTTGAAGACTTCGGCTTCGGCCTGCGCTCGAACTGAAAGAAAGAGTCGAAAGAATGCCGAGATTTTGGATAGATATTACCTTTGGGAAGGGGAACATCCCATTTGCCAGCTTTCTCCTTTCGCTTCTGTTTGACCATATTGGAGAGAACTTTCGCTCTCTGCTGATTCTCACGATCAAGAAGATAGTGAGGCATAGCGCCTTCTTGAGTCTCTTCGGCTTTTTGCTTGAAAACGATGAAAGAACGGTCAAAACGCGTGTTCTTACCTTGGTATCGCGCTTCTCGTGCATGAGGATTTTCTTCTTCATTTCGATCTTTTCCTTTCTTCGCTCTTTGTTGTAAAGTTTTGCCTTGAGTCCGATCATTTTCTTCGCTTTCTTAGAACGATCATGAGCAGCTCTTCCTTCCTTCTTTCGCTTCTTTTCGAGGTAATTCAGACGGCGACCGTGCCGCCTGATGTGCTGCTCTATATGTTCGTTCTGTGGCATTCTCTGAAAGTTTTCAAAGTTAGCTTCAAAGATCGATCGTTTTCTTGTAGAAAGTTTAGTAAGACACCTTGCAAAACTGAGATGTATCGGTATTTGTTGAATCGAACTGATAAGGATGAAACTGAGTAAAAACAAAAACATAAAACATAAATTTGATGATTTTAAAATTCGTTTTTGATAACCTAAACGGCGGAACTTTGGAGGGACAACTCTTTTTTATACTTCAAGAAAACTAGAATTTTTTAACTGAAGCAATAGGTGCACTTGGGAAAGAAAAAATATATATAAACAGACAATACGCAAACAATCACAGATAGAAGGTTAAAATGAATGGAGCACGCATAAAAGTAACAAACGCATTCAATATTAAACATTAACATAAAACTCGTGATTAATAAATTGATAAAATGCTAAGAACACAAAATAGGAAAAGAAGATTTAGGAAGCTCTATCGAGGCTTTTTCGAACTGTGACAGTTTTGCTGATAGAGGGCTGCTCGATCCTGGCCGGTGTTTCGCTTGACCCAGTGGCCGTAAATTTTAAAGGCTATGCTGTCCATGTCCTGTTGGACCTTGCGCGTGGCGTATGGATTCTTTTTCATGTTTTCAATACTCATGGGGAGTTTTTGCAGGTAATTGGTTGCCATTATCACTAGAACAGCGGTTTTGAATTTGCCAAGGAGCATCTTCCGTCGCGCAGCAGCGGCCTCGTCCTCAACAGCCGGCTCTTCCTCAATGACTTCATCGAACCAAGGATGAGCTACAAGATTGATCATTCCGAGTCGCAAAGAAAGTTCTCTTACCTAGCGCCTTCTCTATTGAAATCCGCTCTATCGGCTCTTTGACTAGCATCTTCTTGACAAGATCTTTCGCCGGTGCCTGAACGTGGTCCCACTCTGGCCCCTCAACAGAATACTTTGCGGCCATGATCAATCTCAACATGATCAACTCTCTTCTGTGGTAAAATGGCGAGGAACCGGACAACAGCGTCGCAAGCAGCACGCCACAAGACCAAACGTCAGCTTCAAACGAGTAGCCCGGCGATCGCTTGTCGCAAGCACACTGAAGCATTTCAGGGGCCATGTACGCCGGCGTTCCGCATAATGTTCGCAGGTGTTCGGCCGGCGAAATTCGCAGTGCAAAACCGAAATCAGTCAATTTTACGTCCAGATTATCATCAATCAACACGTTCTCCTAAATAAACGGTAGGATCAAAAATATGACACTTTCTCTTACCAATTTGATATCTCGATGAATGATGTCTTTTGAGTGGAGCTCGTTGACGGCGAGAAGTAGTTGCTTCATCACGGATTTGACTGTCTTCTCTTGCATTCGTTGAACTTTATTCAAGTACTCAAATAGCTCACACTTAAAAATAATTATTTTTTAAGACGGTGGACAGAATATTACCTTCATAAGCTCAAAAACCATAAAGACGTAAGTTTCAGTTTGGTACACGTCGAATAAGTGGATTACATAATCGACGCCCGCAAATTCTTTTAGTAGCGCTATTTCGTTTTGAATCTCGGCCGTGTTTGGCGACTCTTCCTGAAGTAGGTCGATGATTTTAACTGCGTACTCTTGGCCATTTTCGCGATGGCGGCAGCGGCGTACGACTGAAGAAAGTCCCCTGCCGAGGACCTCTAGCGCTTCGTATTCTGAACGATCAAAGGTTAGCTACTGTAATGAAGAAAAACTAACCTTTGTAAAAAAATTCTGCTTCGCGTCTTAAATCTTCCCAGTTGCTCATTTGAATTCAAAACATTCCAGTAATGTTGCAAATCAATCTTCAAAAAGGCCACTTTAGATAAATCTTCATGAAGTGAAAACTTTATTTATCAAATATTTTTACAGTGGAAGAGATAGAACAATATCGATAATTTCCGATTTAGAAATGATTGAGAATAGCTTTGCAAGGTAACAAAATACAGAAAATGAGAAATTGTGAAGGCAATCGGTGGATTTAGATGATAAAATTATAGGGCTTTTGATTTCATGTAGAATTTATCCAGTAACAGCGGTGACGATTTTCGCACCAAGAATAAAGATTCCAAGGAAAATAAGAGAATATTGCAGAATGTAATATTTTGGAGTGATAATTCGTCGCATTTTTCGAATGGCGATATTGACCTGGAAGTAAAAATAATTACCAGAAATTTATAAAAAAAACGAGACTTACCAAGCAAGGTAGAAGGAAAACATAAACGAGGCCGGAAATGGCGCCGGACCAGCCAATAATGTCGCCAACCTTGAATATAAATTAATAATACGCTTGAATGTAGAATACTCACATTTGGATAGACGATGGCAATCGTGGCGCAGATTCCGATCGTAATCAAGTTCAAGGCAATGACTTTCGCGTAGCCAGGGAAATCTTGCATCTTGAAGATGACGTACAAAAAATTAACCCTGAAGAGAAAGGCCAGAAGTGGGAAGACGGTGCTCATTTGAAGAAAGAGAAAGAAGCGCGCGATAATTGCCATTCCATCGTAACTCGTCAAGTTTTTGATAAAATTTTGGTCGATGCAGTCCTTCGAGAGTGGAAAACTGATGAAGACCATTGTCCCGACGAATGTGTAAGTGAGTCCGACGAGGGAGAAGCCAATGGCCAGGTCACGCGAGTTGTTCTCTTGTCTTGCGTTGTTCTTCAAAAGTGTAATGATGGCCGAGTGGATGCTGTAGGCGAGGCAAAGCATGCCCATAAGACTTGGAAATTTTACAGAAGCTAGTTCGACGTAGTGCACACTCAGTGGATCGTTGGACCAGTTGACACCCCACAAAGAAATCTAATTGTTAATTAGATGATTCCCCGCTTATCTGGTCAATTTGGTTACCTTGACAATTGTAAGAACAGTAATAAACGCGACAGAAATGGTCCCCAAGCTGTTGAACTTCGTAAATACGACGGCATCCTTCATATTCAACAGCGGCATGATAAGAACAATGAGGTAAAGAGGCACTGTCTTACTGTTCCAATACTTTTCGAACTCCGTGACATTTCCAGACGCCTGGATACTTTGCGAGCAAAGAACATCTTTCGTCAAAAACTCGATGGTCTCGTTCGTCGTCGCTTGGATATGAATAAACTCGCCAATATTGAGCAAGAAAGTGCTCAAGAGTGTCCAATAAACCATCATAGCGCCGAAGAAGGTCAACAGACCGAAAACACCTGCGGTCGTTTCCGCCCACTTGCCCAGGAAAACGCGACAAATGTCTGGAAATTCGAAAATAACGACTCCTCTGGGTGCGTGATACTGAGCGCGGACGATTCTGTTCGCCGTGTAACAGCAAACAAGGCCCATTCCGATCATCAGTCCTTAATTTCATCACTAAGTATTATTTCTTCGACGATGTTTTACCTATTCCAAGGATAAATCCAGACTGCTGCAACCCCCAGGCCATTGAAAGCATCGATGTGCCCATCATCGTGTTCCAAATTGCGAAAATCGTCACTAACGAACTCTGACGGCCACCTTCTTTCAACTTTTGCGACTGAGGAAGAACGAGATACTGCGCAGCGACGTGTGGCGGAACGGCAAGTGCATTCTCAGGGAGACGTAAATTGGAGTAATAGGCGAGACGGGCGATGTAGGAATTTGTGTTGCGCCACGATCGTTGAGTTGTTGAAGAACTGAGGATGTCGCGGGGAGTATACAGTGCACCGGAGGTTATCAGAGGAGTTCGCTCTGTTGATTCCAAGATATCTGAAAAGAAAATCACACAAAATTCTCCATAACCTTGTAAACACCAAATTTATCGTAATCAAACTCATAATCACGCCAAAGACCAAAAATATATTTCATTTTTTCAATTTTTTTCTCCTGATTATTGAAGAAAATCGGTACCCCGCGAAGAAAAACGATCAGCTGTCCCGCCAGGGGTGGATAATTTGAAATCAAATCATTATTCCATTTTTTCCAGAGCAAAACTGGCTTGATGAATCAGTCTGAAAATTAAGGGACTAATTCGAATATATAAAAAATGATAACATGCGAAATTTCAAGCCGATTCATCGAGCCAAATTTGCTCTAGAATAAAATGGAATAATGGTTGATTTCAAAATATCCACCCCTGTGTCCCGCGGAGTTCAACCCTTTATTCACACGGGCGACATAGTTTGAAAAAATATTTGAGAAAGTTACCTTGATCTGTTCTTGAATCAACCTCTCGTTCATTATTGTCAAGTGCTCTTTCAAACGCTTGATTAACGATTCCTTCTGTATCGGGCGATTCCATTATCTGATGAAATTTATTTCAACTTTTTATTTTTTACGAAAATAAAATCTGGTGTAATAAACGGAAAATCAGCTCGGGCAAGAAAAACGGAACAGAGAAAAACTCTCTTTTTTGTTTTATAAGCTTGGCAAGGTGACAAGATTCGTCCAGTTATCCTTGTATTGGTCAACGTCGAGCACCTCGGCCCATTTAATGAGCTCGTCAATATCATTATCTTCAGAGATGTTTTCTGGATCGTCGGCGATCGCGCGAAGCCATCGTCGATGCGTGAGCTTTTTCTTCAGTCTCTCAAGGTCTTTTCGCGCTTCGACCGGGATTTCAAGCTGCTTTTCTATATTCTGTTTTATCGCTCATGAAATCTCTTCCTTTGGGATCATGGTGGAAGAAAGAAATGAAATCATCTTTTCTCGAGGTAAGCGAATGCGTCAGCAGCGAATCCCAGGCCACAACTCGCTAAAGGAGACGTCTAACGATACAAAAACGAGTCTCGGACCATACCCAGCCATTATTTTCCTTTCGCACGTATCCTTGGGTATTCTGGGGCGCATTGGAGCGCAGCTTGTTTCTGAAAATCGGCTCCGCGCTGTACACTTTCGGGCTCATCGAGCAAATATCCACAACAGTTCGCATCGTAAAGACCTTGTAGAACACGGCGAGTTTCTCGCCGTCTTGATCCGAGTGGACCCCGAGGCGTAGGCGCAGACGTACCCCAGTTGCGTGATCAGCTAATTCTAAAGCTCGCCAGTTAATTTGGAACTTATCAGAAATCGCCCTCACGAGTATCGTGTGGAGAGACGAGCCTAAGAATGTCCTGCGGGTTGCCACTGTTCTGCGCGTGGAAAAGCATATTTCGGCACCACTTGTACGGTTCCATGTTGGTAAATCGCCTCCACGCTCGTTGAATTACCCGTGCGGCAGCGTCCAACTGCGGAATCTCTCCTTTACTCATCCCTTCTACAAAACTTGATGGAAAACGACACATGAAACAATTGTCAATTGATGCTTTCTGATTTTTAATTCATCATCTGTTGGCAGTAAGAATAATTTTTACAAATTGGAGAATTTCAACTTCCCTCTTTCGTCACAGATACAATCTTCTTCCGGTTAACAAACTGTTGACTAGAAATTCATTTCTGAACTGATTAAAAATTTTTCATCATAGAATGTCAGGTTACCTAAACTTTCGGTAAAACGCTTCCGTCTTCAGGGAGTCCCCTAGAACCCCAAGGAATTCATCGTAGGAGGGGACGGCCACCTCTTTGTCGATTAATTCGTCACATGACAAGCTCCCATCAGCTTCATAGTATTCTGAGCTCCTGAGAGACAAGTCCGTCATTGATTTTGAGCCAGAAAACTTGTAAAGTCTCTCGTCCTCCAAACTAAAGAACATGAATTCAAAGAGAGAAAATAACCAGGAAACTTACAAATCAGACTTGACAGACTCGTCCGACGATTCTTCTGACTCGGTCGAGAATACTTTTCGTATCTTCTCACGCAAGGATGTATCCGTCGTGAACTTTAGCTCGGACTGGGAGAATATACTGTTGAAGATTTCGGAGCCATCATCAGAAGAAGTCAATGAGCTTTCGTCGACTTCAGGGATGACGTCGTGCTCGAGAGGCCCTCGGAGAAGCAAGTCGCTTGGGCTATTGTTTTTGGAGCGGCAGGAGGTGCACTGTTGTCTCCCGATGTTGTTGTTTTCATCTATGGAAGGGATAGGGAGAGATTCGATATCGATGACTGGCGATTTTCGATCAGACGAGAATAGCATTTCTGGGGATTTTGAGACCTCGACTGAAGAAAGAATAGATAAGAACGCATGAATAAAGGTGCTTACAGAAGGAGTCCTGTCGAATGAGTCCTTTTTGGAGGATAACGAGGATCTGGAAGAACTCGTTGGCGAGCTGGAGCTGACTTCAATACCAGAGTCTTTCTGAATTCAAAGTTTTGGAAGTGAAGGGGTTGGTATGGCTCTTACCAGGTCTGGAATCTTCGTTGTTTCGTTCATCTTTCTTTTTTTATCAACTCCCTTGTTGAGCTTTTGGAGGAGATTGGCGAACTGTATTCTCGCGCTGTCATCATTTTTAGGTTCACTTTTTTCAAAGTTGCTTTTTTGTTCGATTTTGGCTTGAGGCTCTGTCTCGCTCTCGCTGTCGGATTGAAATGATTCCTTCGAGTTGGTCCTGTTTTTCGACCCCGTGCTGACTAGTTTGTGAAGAGGATAGTTCCCGCCCCGGTTTTCTTTTTGTTTACGCTGTGGACTTGGTTTTCGATGGACGGGCGAGCTGGGACGCAGTTGCTTCTTCTTCGTCGTCTCTTTATCTTTTGAATATCTGCTCTCACGGAATGTTGTACTCTGTGATTTCTCTTTCTTCTCACAGAGTTCGCGGACTGCTCTCATTTCGTGATCTTCCCTGCTCGTTCTGTTCTCATGGCGATTAGGAAATGAAAGTATCGGGCCCGGGCTGACGATGTATTTTAGTCTGAGAATGAGAGAGTAGATTCTTTGGCAATCAGTTTTCTTCGCAAAGGCCATCCCACGATCCGTCTGATTAGCTCTTTCTGGATAAGAAAATTAATTAATAAAAACAGGATTTTTTTTATACTGATGCAGGACTCTTGTAACTTTTGACTGGGTTGAGATATTAAAATGCTGTAACTTGCACGATGTAGCTAAGAGGTTAGTTACGTGATTTGAATAGTTTTGGTGTTGATAGCTTTTCTGGTGGTGGAGTAATGACGTCATCAAAATGCATTATGAAAAGCGACCTCGAGATTGATGACGTCATATCTCCACCACCAATGGTGCAAATGACACCAAAAGCTTATTTAACATACTACAGACACTCTACATTACTCTCCAAAAGAGAGAAATGAAAAATGTTGAGTGGAAGGTATTCAAAAACGCTCCACCAATTTGCGTCAGTATAAAAAAAAACCTGTTAAAGCAGAAGTAAAGAAAAAAATACCTGATTCGTAGCTGAAAAAGCCAGTGTGCTCAATATTTTCGGCGCTTATTTTTAGTTTGCTTGAGACATCTTCCCAGACAATATCGTTGTTGATTACTCTGTCCTACAGTCAAAAGTTAACAGAAGGCTGTGTAGGGAACCTGAGTCAGGGCCTGAAAGATTCTTAGGCGTAAGAAAGATAATGAAATAATAGTTCAGACCCTGACTCAGGTTGCCGAGCCCTGTATTTTTGACACTTACAATTGAAGGTATGTAATTTATGTTTCTGTTGAGAATTGCGAATCTGTAACGGCAGCGGGCCGAAGTGGCGTAGACAAAAAGTGAAGCGCTCTTTTGAAAATTCAAAATAAAAGAAGAACAAGTGGACTTTGACGAACCTGGAAGGTACAAATCCATCTCCTGCTCTCGTCGAGCTTCGATAAAAAGTATAAACTCACATCGGCGCTGTCAACTATCGAGAGTAACGTCGGGTCCGAGTGCTGGCATATTTCAGCAAGCTTGAAGACAGAGACGAATCGAGACATTTTACAGACAGAAAATGTCTCTTAGCTTTTTGAAGATTTCTCTATTTTGATCGATTTTTCGTCGGAAGTGGAGAAAAGAGAATAAGCCCCCTATGTAGAAAGGCAAAAAAATAAATAAGATTTATTTTTGAAAATTCTCTCGAGTCGAGCTCAAATGAAGAGAGCAAACTCCTATTGGGCGACTTTCTCACCTGCTTTGGGTCGAGCCTTGCTTCGGACTTCGAAGAAATGAGTCAGTTGAATCCAGAAAATAAAGAAAAAAAGAAGGTGAATGGGAAGTGAATTGAGCGTCGCTGGCACTGATTATCTCTGGACGCGATAGAGCGCCGTCTATCAGACGGGTTGGAATTTCAAAGAGGGATCATGAAAGATCACTCTTCGTAAAACTACTGCTATCGGCAGAGATAACTGCATATTTTTTTCATAAAAAATCAAAAGTCTTTACTATTCGCGAAATTTCGCCACTCACCTTCAGATTCGAAATCGGAACTATTTAGTATATTTTTTTTTGCAGAAAAAAAATAAATATATAGAAGTTAGTCTAATACAGAATATAACGATGCTGGATAATTGCACTTGTGATTGATGACACTGTAAAGAAGAAATATCTGCCAGGAAAAATGTAGGCTTCTGAAGAGCTCGGTAGACAGCTTTTATTAGAATAATTGCAATTTTGATTTATTTCGGTGTGCAAGTTGAGCTTAGTTGATGATGACAGGAGTGGTCAATGCGGCGCCTTTGAACTCGTCGAGATTCTCCCCCTTGTAACTTCGAGAAGGAAGGATTTCGATGTCGACTGGGTAGGATTCGGGGTAGCCAGCTGATGGACGCTCTGGGAGGGCAACTTCTGCGCCTTCACCGTCAAGGATCTTGGCTCCGGCGGCGACGAGATGGCGGTGGCACATGTTCATGAAGTCCCAGCGGCAAGCAGAAGGGCAATCTGAATATTTCGTAAGAAAGACGAAGCGAATATCTTCGTCAATCTCGACAGCTTGAATCAAATTCGCAAAGAATGGACTAAAAGTGCGCTAGAATTACTTTAACTGTGCGAAAAAACCGTTACCAACTAGGTTAACATACCAACTAAAAAAGGAGATTTAACATTTTTAGAAAGAAAAAAATGTACCTCTTGGTGCCTTGTCGGAATTCTTCAGTGGGGAGAACTCATCTTCTCTATCGACTTCCAGAAGAGCGAAATTCTTCGCAAAGGCGAAAACGTCAAAGATGAACTTTTCCAATTTGATTCCGTTTGGAGTTTCGGGCTTGATCAATTCGCCCTCGTCGTTGACTGTTGGAATCTTTTTCTTAGCGACGTGGTAGGGGAGCTCGAGGGAGCAGACCTTTTCGAGGAATTCAACGGTGAAGTAGTGATTGCAGATGTTGCCAGCTCGGAATGTAAGTTGACCGTCTTCGTCTCGCTTTTCCGCCATTTCAGTTGATAGCTACATTTATTAAGAACTCAAAAGAGCGTTTACAATTTACCTCGGAATATTCAACGACATGATGAACTCCTTGGGCATCCTGGACAACCACACCAACAGACTCAGTTGGAATCGTCTTGACAACCGATTTATTCCCACAGTCAGCATCAAGCGTGGCGCAGAATCCAACAAACGTTGGATCAGCAACTTTCACCAGAGAATTGTCAACACAATAAAAGTGACAGCTGGTGATACCCTTAGAAGTTTTCATTTGCCTTTTAATTTGGCCGTTTCATGAATTTACCTTTGCTTTCATGTCTTCAATGATGCCTTCGTTTTTAAGGCCGAGGTAAATGCCACCGTTTCCATCTGGAGCGCGTGCTACTGTAGACTTGCTGAGGAAAAATGATCATTGTGTGAGGAAACAGTAGTTCTTACTTTTGAAGAAGAACTTTTCCTCCGAAAGAAAAGCAAGGAAGAGTACCCTGGTTGAAAAATCGAACCTGAGCGGGTTTGAGACCGAAGAAGTTGTTTGACTTGAAAAACGCTTCTGTTTTCGCCCGGGTGGGTCCAGATGTCATCACATAAAGTTGAATCGTGCCCTTGCCAGCAAGAGCTTCAACTCGTTGGAGTCGTTCTGCTTGAATCTTAATCGAGTAAGACTTCAGTCAAATAAGCACGACTAACCTGGAAGAGCGACTTTCCACTTGGAAGCCCAATATTGTACATTCCCTTTGGGTAGCTAACGCCAAGTCGAGTTCCTTGTCCTCCAGCGAGGAGAACAACAGCGAGTTTCGACTCACTAACAAGCTCAAGTCCCTTCTTGAACCAAGTTCCATCGTCTTTTGATGCAACTCCTGTTCGATCCGCGTTGACAGCTTTGCATCCCGCAACATCAGGTCCTACGTAGCTCTGCGAAGCCTTGAACATCCGCTCCAAATCCTCAATCGGGAGTGATCCAACATCAGCTTCGAGCTTCTCCTGTTCAGCCTTCGACAAAGAATCGAAAAACTTGAACACTTGTTCCTGGCCGGCTTTTTGGACTCGCTCGCGGACAGTCATCTTTTCTCTGAAAGAAACTCCAAAAATTATCTCAGAGAGTAGCTCAAAGGCTTTTTTATACGGCTCAGAATAACAAAGAAACAGGATATTTGAACCTCAAATGAGCGATTGGCGATTTTATTTAAGAATTTCGATTCCTATCAATAATTCTCTAGGAACATGTGGGAGTCAATAAAATCTCTCTCATAATTTATATTCTCTCTTGAATGAAACTCTCTCGGAAGAAACTTTCCGTCCGGCAATCAAAGCTATTTTCTTTCGTGGCATTTCGAATTTTACCCGTTTATTTGACTTGAATTATACGCCTCTTGGTCCAAGAGTCTTGGAGTCATGCTTTGCTGAGTTTGAAAACGAAGATTACTCGTTGATCATTACTATTGTATTTGCACTGAATAAAACTTGCTGGAACATAATCCCGCGCTTTGTAGCTTTGTAGTGCTTTATTTGAAGAACTTGAATCAATATCTAAGACAGTGGAAGAGTAAGTACAGTGCTGAAGAAACGTGCAGAAGAAGGAATGTTCAAAAATATTTACATAAGCCGAGCAGTGATGATTTTAAAGAGGACAATACATTTTCCACTTTTTTATACAAAGTTTGCTTCTTCCTCGATTCGCTTGATTTTTTCGTTTTGAGTATTTATCGCTGAAATACGTAGAATTGCCTGACTGCCGAAAAAATAAGCACGCCTACCGGTTTGAAAGCCGTCTTTGATTCTTTCCAAAAGATCAGTCAATAGATTTCGATCAATATTGTTCGGCTCCAAGCTCTCCAACTTCTCCCAAGCCTGGTCGTTGAAGGCTTTATCTAAAGTTGAATAACTCTTGAAGTATTTCCGCTGCCCTACCTGACAAGTCCTTGTCTGTTTTCAAAAACGCATGTTGGAGAGCTTCGAAAACTCGGTTGTTGAAGACTTTTCTCAATCCGTACTTTCCGTTCTCAAATTCGTAAGATATTCGTTTCACGATATCCTGGTTGCAGTGCCGGAGTTGCTGTAATTCAGCTTGAATAGATTCCAACTGTGGCTTTTGGTCACGCATTCCTTTCCAGACTTTCCAGTTGTGCCATGGACCGCGCTCATTGGGCTCTTCTTTTTTGCATGTGACGTTCAAGTCTAATTCGAAGATTGAAAGTGTTGTGAATGAACTTTTCTTACCGTTTGTCAAGCTACGGATTAGATCAATTGCAAGAACATCTGTTGACAATTGGTGTCGATCCTCGAATAATCCAAGTGCCTGTTTCTCTCCGAGGCCGATGATTTCATCTCTCCAGATTTCGTCCGTGTTCGTTGTTACCAAAAATTCGGGACCAACGACCAATATCGCTGGTAATCCATGATTTTGTAGCTCAGATGGGAGCATGAGCTTTTGCTGCTCGCAGGGAACCGATTCTTTGTATCCGAATATTTCTTCTTGAGCAAATTCGAACTGAAGAATTCTCATTTCCATTTACAATAAAAATCGCTTACTCTGAATTGAAGTCGGCCCGGCACACTCCAAGAAAACTTTTCGACATCCGGGATGAGCTTTTTCATCACTTCGTCTTGAGTAAAGAGCAGCAAATGCACCGGGGAAATGGAAAGTAAGACGATATTCTTTATCGTTGAAAAAACAGCGTCGACCTTTGTCGGGTCACACACTACCATCGCGATATTTATAGTGCGCGCGATACCTTGTCGATCTCCAAAGCGCTCATAAAGATGTTTTTGATCTTGAAACTCGGCACGCATATGGGCGGGAAAATGGGACATTGGGTCTGTTTCTACGATGAAGAATTGCCACAAAACGTAAAGAAATCCAAAAGAGCCGAACAGAAGGCCAAACCATAACTGTATCGAACCAAGATCTATACATATATTTTATCAATGTTTCCAAGCTGGAATACAAAAACAATTATTATCACTAGTTGATCTCTGAGGAGAAGGCTTTTAAAATTTAGTCCAACAATCATCTGGAATGAATATATTCACACTCAACGAATCTTACCAATGACTCCTTTTTGATCAAGAACTTTGATCTGAACTCCCGCCGAATGAAGCTTCGCTCGAATCCCATTTCCTTCCTGCTTTCTACCCATTCTATGCAAGCTTGTTTTTTACTCCGGGAAGACGTTATATTTTTGGCATGGTTGTCAGTGATAATATTTTACAGAGATTTTAAAGGCAAAAGAGTTTCGTGGGTTTATTAGCTTCCTTCTGTTTGGCCGCCGGTGCTTTCTCGCAGTTCTTTCAGTGTGGCGGTGGAGATGTCCGACATTTCTCCCTTGATGATGAGTTCTACTGCGTCCATGTCTAGATTTTTGAAATGAGGTTCTCTTCCTTGAATCCCTACCTTCTTTGATTTCGTCCCGAATGAGGCTTTCGTGCTTTTTAAAGTCCGGAAGACACAGCAACGAATTCAGCAAGCTATTGGCTTCTTTTTCATTTTGAACAAGGGCGACTAAAGCAGCAGCCGTGCAGACCAAACGAACTCCAGCTTCAACTTGCTCGGCTTTCAGGCATCTCTCAGCGTCGGAGAGAAGATTTGACAAGGTCTGAAGAGATTCATTAGAGTCTAAATTCGAACCTAGACAAGAGTTGCAGTATATTTAGCGTCAATTCGAAAACAGCCAGAGTCTCCCGAGTTCGATGATCTTACAACTTTATTTCGCCATCAACAACTTTCAAAGCCGCTTATTCAGCGAAGCTTAGTAGTAGTATTAACAAATATTTGAAGCACCGACTAGCAGAATACGAAATAGACTCTGGAACGTGACTGTCTCCCATACGCTAATGCTTGATCGCAGAAAATAGCGCTGACGTGCTAGAATCGGGGTCAAGTCCTGAGTATTTTCGAAATCTGTTACTACTATCCCTGTCCTACTTATCACTCTTGAACTGCGCTTGGGAGGTCATGCCTTGGGCTTGGCAAACAGTGTAAAAAGCCTGAGTCAGGATTTAAAAATGCTGAATATGCCGCTTCTTATTAGGCATTTTCAAATCCTGACTCAGGTTTATACAACGGTTGGCCGTTATGATTGACTTACAATTTTCCAATTTTTGCGCAGCGCGGCGAAATTTTCATGCTCTTGGTAAAGAATCTCTATTCCGCGATGTTTGGTCTTGGGTATCCTGCTGTCGTCGTTTAGATAGCTATAATAATACCAGAAAGCTCCGACGCCGACGAGGCCGGCGGAAAGAGAAGCAGCGGCGCATTTGAAGTTCTTGAAGTTGAAGTTGGAGAACATCGATCCTGGCAAGGCTTGGAAGCTTGACAAGAGCGTCCCAAGCACCGATCTCGGAGAGGTTAACAGAATGCGATTCATTCTGAAAAAACAAAGTTGAGGAGCGGGACAAGGGCGACTTCTAGAAAGCGATACTCGTACTCCTACAGGAAGAGCACTGGCTTGGAGGAGGTCTGATAGCTTTGAGCGACCACCGACAGGTTATTACGTAACCCCCATGCATTGTACAGAAAATCGACAACAGGGTGTGAAAGGTTTCATCAGGTTCGAATGCGGAAAATTTGGGAAAAAACTAAAAATATGATGAAAATTAACGTAATTACGCGATAGTCCCTGTAAGAGATGATGTTTACCTAATTTGTCGAAAAATAAATGTAAAAATCAGTTTTTTTTTTATGAAAATCTTCAATTCTTGAATTGATCTTCTATTTTTCTCTTCGATAATAAATCTTCAAAATAATCTCTTTTTCGCATTTTTCGAAAATTCGTCGTTTTCACTCCTCTTTTTGTTCTAATTTGTCTCTTTTCGAGGTCTATTCAAATAAGAAAAGAGGTCATAATAATCGAGGTCAAAAGGTTCTCTCACACCCTCAATTTCAAATGGCTGGAAACGCTAAAAAGTGGTTCGTTTGGCTCAATTTTTGGAAAATCTATAAACTCGTTGCGTAACTGGTCGATTGGTCCAGCGCCAATCGAAGGCGCTAGCTGAAAATCGAATTCGGCGATTGGGCGCCTCAAGAGTCCCAAAGAGACAATTTTGCACCGCCACCAAGGCTGCAAGACAGCTTCGAGAAGATTCCAACACGAAAACATGTTTTTCTCCCAAAGAATCTGCTGAACAAATGTCTTTTTCTTTATAAATTTCTAAAATGATTCACTGAAAGTGTGATCAGAGAGACGTTTTGCATGCTTTTATTACTGTTAAAATAAATATTATTTACCAATTTTAATGACTTCGTAAAATGATTCCTAAGGTTTCTTATGTCTAAGAAACTCTGGAGTGTCAAGGAAATACAGCCTATCAATGAAAAATCCTATTATAAAACGTCCATGAATTCGTCAAAGTTTTGCATAAATCATTCTCAGAATGGAAAGTCAAAGTGCAGGAAGCGAGGCAAAATTGATCCAGCTCCCTCAAAAGCGATTCTACCGGCAGCGAGCGCATTCGAATCCTCTGGCTCATCATACCTTCGATTATCCTCCGTGTCCGAATGAAGAGTACTGGGATACTGTTTACCCAGACAGAAGAAATCGTCAAGTAAGAATTCTTGATATTGGATGCGGCTATGGAGGGCTTCTTATTCAGGTAGATTCTCTTCGATTTTTCCTCTATAATCGAAATTATAGCTAGCAAAGCATTTTCCAGAAGATCTTCTCTGCGGATTAGAAATTCGTGTAAAGGTAAGGCACAAAATCTTCCGCCTCAGTTTTTAATTTTGCTAAAAGGTTTCTGACTACGTAAAAGACCGTATCAAAGCGCTGCAGCACAACGCAAAAGTAGAAAAAGCACCAGAAGCGGAGGACTTTTCAAATCTCGGCTGTATCAGAACGAATGCGATGAAGCATCTTCCGAATTTCTTCGAAAAGGGGCAGTTGTCGACGATTTTCTTCCTCTTCCCAGATCCTCATTTCAAGGAGAAAAAGCACAAGTGGAGAATTGTCTCGGACACGCTGTTATCTGAATACGCTTATTTGCTCAAGCCAGAAGGCAGGATTTACACGAACACGGATGTCGAAGATCTTCATTTGTAAGTTCTAGCGTTGAAATACGGAGAATACTCGTTTTGTAGATGGATGGTTGACTGCTTGACGAACCACCCTCTTTTCGAACGAATCCCGGACGAAGACCTCAAAGAGGACATTTGCTTCAAAACCATGTTCGAAGCGACGGAAGAAGGAAAGAAAGTGACCCGAAACGAAGGCTCGAAATGGCCAGCTGTTTTCCGTAGATTACCCAATCCGGAATGAATCAACAATGACCTGCCCTAGTGTACATTTTCCCTTCTTACGATCTCGTTCTTCAGAAATCGGCATAATTGAATAAAAAGCAATATGCTGCGAAGGGCGCTTACTCGAACGCCGGTTCTAAGCCAAAGATTGAGAAATACGTATATCCCGCAAGCAGAGAACCATGAAGCCAGAAGTAAAGTTGCGCAGGTTTTTCTTTACTTCCCCCTTTTTCATGTTCATATATTTTTCGCAGGCAGAAATAAATCAAATGAAAAGCGAAAATCAAATGCTGCGTGACCACGCTGACCCGGGCGTCCAGCAAGAAATTGATCTTCAGGACCAATTAGACCTTCGCATGGTTAGTCAATCGATAATTTTTATTTACGCTTACTTGGAATTTTTAAACAAAGAGAACGGCCCCGAGACATCCAGACGACGATCCAGATCTGGAGCCACATGAGCAGGACGCTTCTTATGGAAGGACTACTGCCACTATTTCGTCTCTAAGGCAAGTTTTCTACATTCCTTTCCACGATAATGAGATAACTTTCAGTGAAAGATATAGAGGCATGGTCACAATCACAAACATCGACGAAAACTCCACACTTGTAAATGCTGCAGGAGGACACATTTATACCGTCAAAGGAGATCTAATGTGCATGCGAGATCTCGTTTTATCCTGGCGACCTCCGGAAAATGTCCAAGATTGGCGATTTGAGCATTTTATTCCCGCAACAATGGTCTTTCCAAGTGTTTTCCTTGTCGTTGTCGGCACTGGTGACAATTTTGAACGACTGCCGACAGAGTTAACCGACGAATTTAAACGAAGAGGCATCCCCGTTGAAGTTTCAAACTCTCTAAATGCCTGTTCACTCTATAATTTACTCTGCGCGGAGCGAGAAGGCGAAGGCATCATTCTTTTTCAAAGCGTTTATCGCAGCCTCGTTATGTTTTCGATCCGCACGATGCTCACAGACTTCAAAATACAGCATCTGCGCATGAGCGTAAGAGAATCCAGCTATCAAAACAGGCGAATAAGAGTGTGCCAGCGATGGCTCATCCGAAATATAATAAATAATGATAATTCCTTTTCCCTTTTTCGAGAAAATAATTACCCCTTTACCTTTTTCCCTATTTAGATTTGATTATCGAAATGAGCAAAAAATAACAGCAATAGATAATTTTTGCAGAGAAGCCTTGAAAAATGTCTTCTATCCACTACAAATTCTCCGCTTCTGCGAGATATCACACCGTCCAATTCAATGGCCTCAGTATATCTCTTGCGGATCTCAAGGTAAGGAGCCTTTTCTGAAATCGATCTAACATGACCATTATAGCGCGAGATCATGGAAAAGGAGCAGCTAAAGCCAACCGAAAATGATCTGTCAATCTCCAATGCTCAAACTAGAGAAGAGTACAGAAATCTAAACGAGCAGATACCCAAAAACTCGTCAGTTCAAGTCAGGCGTACTCCACTTGGTGCCTCTCGTTTGGCCAACCAAGGTGGCCAAACTTATGCTGTCAAAAAGACGACTAAGCCTACTGTATCTAAAGAAGAGCTGATGAATCATGCGAATCTAGCGGAAATGAGCTCTCAGGCGAAAGAAGAAGATCTGATGGATGCTGTCATCAAGCAGTCTTCTCTCGGCTACGATGAGCATCGTTGGAAGGGAAAAGGCCGTGGTTACAAATCCGACCAGCCAGCTCCAAGCTATCTTCGCTGTTACAAGTGCCAAGGCCAGGGGCACTATCCCAATCAATGCCCAATGCCAAAGAAGATGGACAAGCCAATGCGCGCTCCAACTGGCATTCCTCGTTCAAGCTTCGTCAAAGCTAGTGCAACTGATCCCGGCGCCAAGCTTGAATCCCCCGGAGTTTATGTTGTTACCAAGCTTGAAAAACAAGCGTACCTTGACCCGAAGAAGGAGCGACCTCCCTTCCTTCCTCCACTCAAAAAAGAGAATGAAGATGATCAAGAGCAAGTTCCAGACGAACTTTGCTGCCCAATTTGCAATGAATTGATACAAGACGCGAGGAAAACACCCTGCTGCTCAACAACGTACTGCAATAACTGTATTACTCAGAAGCTACTCGACTCGGATGACAGCTTATGTCCAAAATGCAAGAAACAACTGAAGCCTGTTGAAATGCTGGAAGACAAGATTGTCAAAGACGAAGTTATTCAATTCAAGTAATTTTTTTGGTGATTTCGCCATTTTATAATTATTGAGGAATCGAAATGACTACCGACGAAAGGGACAGATCTGGCCTTCAGCAGTTCAAAAGAAGCCCGCTGCTGCACCTAGAAAAATTGAATACGGCGGCTACGGAGCCGTCCACAAAGCTGGAAATACAGAGTCTAACCCACTCTCTTCCGGATATACTGTGACGGCAAAGACAGAGCCTGTAACCCTAGTTAAAGTTGAGTCAAGTCCGTCCGTTACTGCACCTGCTGCCGCAGCACCTACCATGTCTGTTCCTCCTCCGATGTTCCCTCCTGTTCCACCGCCGACAAGTCAGGTATGCCTCTTGTATTTATGTCAATCACCCTACTTTGACTAGGCAATGCCGCCGATGAACCCGTCTGTCCCTCCTCCAGGGATGAACACTACTGTTCCTCCACCAAACGTCCCTCCTCCTGCTGCAAACCAGGTTGCGTCTTTTCAATATGCGTAAATGACCGTCTTTCTAGATAACTGCCCCGAGCATAACAGCTCCCCCTCCAATTCCACCGCCTGGTGTTCCCCCTCCTACTGCCACAACGGATGCGCCAACAAGTGAGTTAAAAATAAGCTTGAATATATTCTCAAAATCTCTTCAATAGTGCCACCCATGCCGCCAGGAATGCCACCGATGATGCCGGGTATGCCGCCAATGATGCCAGGAATGCCCCCATTCGGTTTCCCAGGCTTTCCGGGCGTTCCACCAGGTAAACATCGTCTGATTTTCTTCTTTTTACCTGATTTTAGGCATGCCATGGAATTATCCAATGCCAGGAATGAATGTTCCGCCACCAGGAACAACTGGAGAAATTAGACGAGCCCGCTCACGCTCGAAATCCAGAGACCGTCATCGTTATCGCAGCTATTGGAAGAACCGATCGCGTTCAAGATCCCGTGAGAAAAGGGGTCGAAGCCGAGATAGAAGCCGAAGCCGGGATCGTAGTCGAGATCGCAGCCGGGACCGGAGTCGAAGCCGAAGCGGAGACAGAAGCCGACGTTCGGGGAGAGATCGAAGAAGAGACCGCTCGTCCTCGCGAGATCGTGGCCGAGATCGAAGTCGACGACATAGAAGTCGGAGCAGAAGCAAATCAAGAGACAGATCAAAGCGGCGCAGATCTCGAAGCAAGTCAAGAAGTCGCTCTCGTTCCAGATCGCCAAGGAGACGATCGGTTACACCTGATCGAAAGGTAATTTTCGGTAAAAACTTAATAATATCTACCTTCCTTTAGGAACAACGCGGTAGATCAAGAACTCCCGACAAAGAAGCTGACTCTGGGGAACGCTCAGACTCGCCCAAGTAAGATTCAAATATCTTGCTTTTTCTTACAAAAATCTAGGCCCGAGGAGCATAAGAAATCTAAGAAGTCCAAAAAGGAGAAAAAGGAAAAGAAAGAGAAAAAGCATCGACGAGATCGAACACGCTCCCGATCTGGAGAGCGTCATTCTCGGAAACGCAAGTCTCGGACGAAATCCAAATCAAAATCCGTCGAAAAAGCTCTCCCTGAAAAGTCTGAAGAGGAACTGTCGAAACCTCCTTCGCCTATTCAAGAGGAACAAGGGTCAAACGCGTCTTCTGAAAGCAGCCCAGTGCGAAACAAGCGGAAGCGATCATCGGAAGACGATGCAGAGGACAATCTCATCAATAAGGTGCGCTAAATTTATTTGTTTTCCCTTCTGATGCAATCTTCTTTTGCTATTTTTATTTCGACGTCCATGATTATTGCCATTATATAAACGCAGATATTATTATCAATTATTATTTATTAAAAACTGCCTCGCCAATCGTTGAAACACTCCCATGAGTTCCAACTTCCTCAATTTCCAATAAGATATTTTAATAAACCGTCACACCACGTGACCCGCAATCAAACGCAATCACTCTCCCTCAAATTGTACATTTCCTACTCGTTCCACAGTTTCTCTCTCTGTATGCTTTACATCACCTTGCCATTCATTTCTTCAACATTGCCTTCGTTATACTGCTCAGTTCAAAATAAACACCCAATAAAAGATGGGATCAAGAAAAAGAAAAATCCCCGCGTAATTTTTATTTACAAAAAAAAGAGTCCCGCAGAGGGCCAAAAATTCCAAGTAAAATAATCCCAAACTTAATCCGTAAGAGCATAAAATCTGGAACATTTTCCAGTGGTTAGTATTTGTAGCTTAAAAATCAAACAGCTTTCTAGGACGCTGAAGTTTAACTGTCATTATAGCGAAAAAGCCTTGGCCCGGAGAAGTCTGATGATTCCAAAACCGAGCAGGAGGGAGAAGCGACGTCAAATGAAGCGAGCGAGAAAGCGCCAGATTCTCCCGAAGACGAGAAGCCATCGTCTGGACCTGAGCTCATCGATGCATGCAAATGGAAGCCTGTCGATACAGAGAAAACCAATGGAGCTCATTCGCCCGAAACTGCTGATGACATTACTCACCAAGTAAGAAGGGACACCCCTAGACTTCGTGCAAACTGGCTGTTTAGGTAATGGATATGGACATGGACGACAACAACACAGAAAAATCAGATCAACTTGAAATCAACGTCGGCGAAGATGCCGAGCTGATGGCTGATGTCAAACTACCCGACCTGCGCACGGTCATTTCTAGGTCAAATTCACAATCGGACGCCTCCGACGGATACGAAATTAAACCGCTCAAAAGAAAGAAGTAAAGGACCACCGATTAACCACATTTTACCGTATTTTGAAGGTCGAAAGATAAGAAAGAGAAGAAGTCTAAAAAGTCCAAGGACTCCAAGAAATCATCGAGAAGAGAAGATACTCACATAAGGAAGGTTTCGTATGCTGGCTCGCCAGAAAGGTACGCGTTTTGAAAATTACAGTGGATGATGAATGAATTCAGGGAATCTTCGCCAAAGAGGAAAAAGTCAAAGGACAAAGACTCGAAAAAGAGCAAGAAGCAGAAAAAGGAGAAACGCCGAAAAGTTGATGTTTAATGTGCAAAATTTCCTTCAAGATCATAAATATTCAGTGAATAAAAATTCATGCCCACGATTTTCAAATCCGCTTCTTTGTCGCTTTATTGCAAAATCACTGATATCAGCAGCAATTTGGTCGAATCGCAGGTCTGAAAGACGCAGTGGGGGTTCCTCACAAAGAGTATGAGATGATTAGTGACTTTATCAATCGTTATATGCGTCATGGCAGCAATTTGTGAATATTGTCCGAGGCGAACGATAAAAGTAAGGTCGTGTGAATAATTCAGGTTTTTGCCAATTGAATCATACAGAGAGAATAACCGAGTAACGAGAGAGCAAAAAGGGAAAAGCCTTTCCTCATTATTGTAAGTACGGAAAGTCTTCCTTGATTTCAATTTTGGGGTTATTGAAGAACAAGTTGCAATTTGGAAAATTAAACTGACGCAAGATCATCATTTATGCAGGCCGCTAATCGCCGCTGACAGGAAATCATTTATAGAGCCTTTCTTCGCCAGCTAATTTAGCGACAGAATCTATATACGCTGCAAAATTAATACCGCTTGAATGTGGGCCGGGTTGAAAGGCTTATCTTGTGAAAACTTTGAAATGCGCATTAAAAACTCGTCCCCCTCGATTGTCGTTGCCTCAATTCAAATGAGATAAAGAGAGGCTCAGCGGGGGATGCACTCGTCCACAAACACCGTCACGTGACCACCGTTGGGACACATGCTGAGTTCCACAGTGTCCGCACCGGCCACTCTTCCGACAAAAAAAAATCATCGTCAGAATCGATCCAGTGTCCACTCGCACTTTGAGCTAATCTCGCGGCTAATTGTTACCACAGTTCGCAAAAAATAACCAAAAACAGAGACAATTGTCAATTGCCAAAGTTATAATAACTAACAAGAGAAACCGAGGGGTAGAAAAACAACTGTAATTAGCGGTGAACAAAACAGGTAATAATTATGGTATCTTCAGCAAGCAAATAAATCACTTTCGAGAGTATCATAAAATCCCGGACGAATTAAATTTATGTCCATTTTGGGCTCTCAAAACAACGGTAATTTTAGGACGGCCATTTTCCCATCGTATAGAAAATGAAACGTTCACCAGTGAACTTTGTAATAATTATTATTGTACCAGCAATCACCTGATTTTCATGTCAATAAGTTGTCATTTCCTCGAACTTCCAGTTGTTCCCCTGGCAGCATTATTTTGGCCCCATCCCGTAAGGCCGCATCTCGCACACGCCTGGGAAAGATGAATATTGATGAGCCGTAAATGACCGAAAAAACAATTTGGCTATGTTGAAAGGAAAGCCAAATCTGTCCGCAGTGCGCACTGTGGCTCCAACTACAAGTCTAAAAAAATAGTGAATGAAAACTTGGCCTCGTTTGTAAGTTATATATGGCGGCAGTTACGTAGCCTTTTTGTGAGGCGGCAATGTCGGACATGGATTTATTGCTCGAGTCCGGAGGCTTTGGCTGCCGGTTCAGCCAGGTCTCCTCTCAAATCGAGGCTGTCAAATAAAAGAAAACAACCTAAAAAGCATCAACAAACTGTTTTTTACAAAGATCATAAATAAATTCGCTTTGACGGAAATCTAGAGTACAGAAAAGTACTGTAACTCTAGAATTGAGAGTCAATAGAAATCAGTCATTCGGAGAGAGAATTTGGCGGATCAAGTCAATCACGCGAAAAAAAAAACGAATTTGGGGCATTTCTTATTTCCCATTCGCCGCCGAGATTTTCAATTTTTGAGATTCCTGTTCGCAGATTTTGTTCTTGGATAAGACCTTCCCCCTTCAAACGGAAAAAAAGAGCATTCCTTGCGAAGAAAAGAGATTTTTCGACACAGAAAACAGCCAAAACTAAGAAAAAGACGGGCATTACTTTAATCAATTCCGAAAGTTTAAATTCAAAGGAATTAAGTAAGGTAGCCAAACATGAAGAAAGGTGCGGAAACGGGTAAATATGGGTGCCATGCCCCGCGGGGTGTGAAATTTCACAGATGGACTAATCACTTCCGTGAAATCATGAGACTATTAATTTTTGGAAGTTTTTAGTTTTGACTAGCTCCGGAATCAAATCAAACTAAAAAATAAATACTTTGACGCAATAAAAATGTTAATTTTGATCAATTGAAAATCGAAGTCTTCATTAATCTTCATCAAAACACCCAAAATGAAAAAGAGCGATTATAAAAATATAGGTGCTCTGAGGATAGAATTAATGATAAGCTGCATAAATGATTGTTTATAGTAATTAGATTCTATTTCAGACGCATTTTCGATACAGAAGAGGCCCTCGTACGCGATGATTCCATCTTCAGTGCAGATGATGTTGGCGCAGTACAATCACATGCAGCAACTGCAGATGGCGCACAACGCACAGACACAGTACGCCGAGCTCTTACAGGTAGTTACTACGGAGGAAGTTCTTCAATCGAATTCCTTAAAAACGCCCTAATGTAGTCTTAACGATTACGACCTTTGTTACGACAAGTTGAACTTAATGGCCGTCCCAGGCAGCACGGGACCAGTCGTCTCATAAATATAAACTCAGAAATCTGTCTGAAGATTAAAGCAAAACCGAAAGCGAAAAACAAATTTATTTGTTTGGGTTAACCCAAAACTTGATGGCTTTATGATACTTCTTGTTAAGGCAGCACAGAGGAAAGACAGCGCGATCAAAGCACATACAGAGACTAGCACAGGTCGAAAACGAACGTATAACGAGTTTTGTGGATACTCGGACAATGGCTCGGAAGACAACCAGGATTCCAAGAGACATCAGAGTGACATTTCAGGCACAACATGTAAGTAACCCTATTTGAAGCGGTTTGATCATCCCCTGGACCGTTACAGGCGTTGATATATTTCTTTGAACAGATATTTTTATGAAATGAAAACTAAACAAAGCTAGTTACAACCTGGTCTCGGAAACCTGTCTACAAAACCTGAGTCAGGTTCTGAAGAGCTTCAATGAAAAGCCGCGTAGCGGCTTTTTCAAGTACGAAGCCGCCTGTGCGGCTTCGCAAAATTATTATTTTGATCTTTGTCTAAATACTGGCGAAGTCTCTTCACGGCTTCCTTTTTAAAAAAGCCGCGCCGCGGCTTTTTATTCGAGCCCTTCAGAACCTGACTCAGGTTTTCTATACAGGTTGCCGATCCCAGATTGTTACTAGCTTTGTTTTCTTTCGATTTCATAAAAAATATCTGTTCAAAGAAATCTATCAACGCCTGTAACGGTCCAGGGGATGATCTCACCCTTGGTCTTGTGCCAGAAAGAAAGGCTCAATGAGCGAGCTCTGGTTTTGTAGGTCGCTCACCGCGGGGCGGAATCTCGGATCTCCTCAAAAGAAAACAGAAAGGGGAAAACACGAGCATCGCCCTCACTATCGCCTTCCTTCGAGTTTCAGACATTTTTTTTTTCATTCGTTTTTTTGCGTTTTTACTCCGCGAGGTTGAAAAACTGCAACAGCGCCTGTCGATAGATAATTCTCCGGCATGAGTGTGCCCGAAGGTTGGTAGTTGCGCTCAGTAAAAGCGGTGGCGTCATCCCCAGAGACCGACGGCTTATCCCCTCCCCGTATTCCATTCTCTCGGCCTTTCACACGCCGCAGGGCACGCTACCGAATAATGTCCGACAAGAGAATGAACAATAACTAACAATAAGAACTTTTTTATTTAACCTATTTATTTGCATCTTTTTTGGAATATAAAATGGACCCATTTGTTCGAGGTTTGAAATTTTAGAGCGAATTCGCAAAAACAAATAAGGAGATTAAAATTCGCATCTTTGTAATTTTATGATTTTCGCGTTTTGATGGCGGAAAAGTGAAAGTGCAAAAAGCAAATTGCAGTTTGAAATTGACCATTTTTTCCGTCTTTTGTTTTTCAAAAAGAAAAATGGTTGAGCAAGAAATTGAATTTATTGATGATAATGAGTTTCTTCCAGCGTCATCCCTGGTGCTCCGAGAGAAAACAGAAGCTGGTCCGTTATTACTGAAAATACTGGTTCCTGCCTACGCCGCCGGATCAATAATCGGTAAGATTTTAAGTGGTTTTGGCTTGTCATATTTTAAGAATTTACAATCACTCTAATGCGGATTAGGTTTATTTACACGATTGTTTGTTTAGTCGATTGTTTACGGCTTTTAGTAGTAAATTTGTTTTCTAGGTAAATGTGGACAAACGATCACGCAGCTTCAAAAAGATTCTGGCGCCGTCATAAAACTTTCAAAGGCGAAGGATTTTTACCCAGGTAAGCGCCACGCTAATTAGGAACACATTGATGACTTTGACAGTATGTCGCATAACTTATCAGCCATGCATTATTACCCTTTCGTGTGCGACAGTAGTGCATATATAATGCAATAGCAGCACTAATACGTTTTTTTGGTATGATGTGTATAGATTAGATGATCTATCGAATTGAAGTCGATAATGTCCTGGTGGATCTACTTCGCCCCAGGACGTAATCACCATCTGCATTTTACTGTATATTTCGTATAGTAAAATATATAGGCAGCAAATCTTTTTTGATCATAAATCATTCTCTTACCATTATCGCTTATCGATTTCTTCAGGAACTACAGAAAGAATAGGACTCGTAACAGGCGATGCCGCTGCTTTGAAACATGTTTACCGATTCATGACCGAGAAGACATTCGAATTTCCAGTTCCGAAAGATATGGCGATTCAAAACGGTGATAGACATAAACAGGTAAATAGAGAAGGAAAATTAATTGCTCATGAATTTCGAATTAGGCTAAGATCATTGTGCCAAACACCACAGCTGGCCTTATTATTGGGAAAGCGGGCGCAACTATTAAACACATTATGGAATCGACGGGCGCGAAAGTGCAGCTCAGCCAGAAGCCCGAGCAGATCAACCTACAGGTAATCTTACTGAACCTCTCACTATTGCCGATTTATTCATCCTTCATTTCGAAATTAGTGCCACTGACTGACCTAAGTTAAAAAATAGAAAAACAACAACTGAAAACAGCTCACAGACTCATTTGCCATTCATTGTTCATGTGTACTACATTTTAAGTACGACACTACTTTTTACGGTTGAACTTTTCAATCGCCGTAAAAAGTGACAGTTTACATTATTTCGGCCCTGGGGAAACTGTAGAAGGCGTGAAGGATGAATAAATGTAGCGTATTACGTTCTATTCATAAATTAGGAACGTGTTATTACTGTAACTGGCGAGAAATCGGAACTGTACAATGCAGGGGACGTGATTTTGGCAAAAATCAAAGAAGACCCCCAGTCCGGCAGTTGCCCCAATCTTTCCTACTCTGGCTTCGCCGGCCCCGTCGCTAATGCTAACCCCACCGGTAAAGACTCTTCTTCCACTTTTAGCACATCGAGCATTCGTTCTCGCTGAAATCATGGAGGACTCACATCTTACTATATGTTTCCATATCAAAATTAACCGTGCTGAGTAAATAATTCAGGCTCTCCATATGCCGATGCGAGTTTGATAACTGCATCTACCGGTGGTGGGATAATGCTCCCGATCGCATCTACCACGCCCATCATGACACAGGCCCAGATGGGCCTCGGCACGCTAGGTTCGTACAATCACATTAAAAATGGAAATGGAACATCACACTCATCTAGGCATGACAGGGCTCGGCGGCTACACAATGCTGCCTAATATGGCTGCAACGAATTTCCAGCCAATATTTGCCGACGCCACAGGTTTGACATGAAGAATATTCTCCCTATTCTTTTATTTGCGCGCACTTCAAATTATAAATTAATCCGCTGACGTGAATAATAACGCTTGATTAGGCCAGCTTGCGAACTTCAATATGGGACTGCAGCAGAATGCCGGCCTTCCGCTCGCCTGCTTCGCCGCTCAGCAAGGTATAGCGCAGCCACATGCACACATTGTGCCTCCTGTACATACTTCCCCAGTTCAAACTACCTCGCAGACTCAGCCAAGTCAGTGACGGAAACCCGCTTGCCTCCATTTTTTGTATAAATTTTCTAACTAATCTTCCTTGATTCATCATCGCTTTTTTGTAGCTCAAGCAACTCCGTCCAGTGTCGATTTTCCAAAAATCGAAGCTGCAGCTAAACAAGAAAAGTCCGACAATTTTGGGATAGACCTAGGTAAACATCCCGCCACTTGTCAATTTTAACTTATTGAAGATTTAGGACTCGAGCTTCAAAGAAAACGCGCTCAGCAATTACAAAACCTCTATGTATTCAAAAACTGACCTCCTTGTCTCCCGCCCGTCAAGTCTTCCCAAACGCTCTCCTTCCCGATTTCTTATCGTCTTCCCCGCGTATGTTCTTATCAAGAGTTCACAAGAATATTTTCTTCCCAAGTTTTTGTTAATATTAATATTGCAAATGATTGCTGCTTTTTTATGTTATTTTTATACTGCGACTCGCGGAGCTTTTCCGCGGTCACTTTTTTTTCTTCCATTGTCACCTCTCATTTCACCTAGTCATCGCCGACGTAAACCGTTTCGTGTCGACTGGTGCTTAAATACTTCCATCTAAACGTATTAAACAATTGCTACTTTTTGTCGTAGAGGGCTCATCTTCTTATGGTACATTTGACAATTTCAGTAATTAATCTTTCACCACAGATCTATCTCACGCCATTTGAAGGTATCGAGAAAATCTGCAGTGCTGCCGATTAATTATGAAGATTGCCTTGTGTTCTATCTCTCTCTCTTCTTTATCCTTCATAAATACTGTTGTCATTTTATACACACCTTCTGCACGGACATTTCCTGCTACGATTCTAACCTCTACGCAGACTATTCTCCTGCTACGATTGTTCTTCATCTGTCAAGTCATTTCTCGTTATAATTCACACCTCGCTCATTTCTCTATCAGGTCGACCTAGTTTAAAGAAAGCTAAATTATTTAAAAAGCAACAAAACACTATTTAATTCGACCTCATCATTCTCTCAACCTCCATTTACTAACCAACTAACACAATCATAATCCATGGTCCTTCCATAACCGGTCATCGCGTTCTCTATTCCACTTTCTTCTGTATTAGTGGCATAATTCGTTTATGCCATTATTTAATTATAGTTTCTTCCGATTCTCCCAACAGGTCTTCAATATAAAAACAAGGTTGACCCCTTACAGAATATTCAATTTGATCATTTTGTTGTTTTACTTTATTCAATCCGTCAGTCAAGATTCTAGCGGCTAGAATCTAAGCATCAGATCGACTTCCTTTTTAAGCAGACATAATATCAGTGATCCAGTCGATTGCGTAAGCGACGGTTCCCCAGACGCCAGGTTTGTTTTGGGCGGCGCATCCGTATCCCCATGAAACGACGCCATAGAGGATTGGTTGGCCTTCTTCTTCGCAGACAAGTGGTCCTCCGGAGTCTCCCTGGCAGGCATCTAAGATTGATTTTAGCTCTTAAATTGAAAGCTGAACGTACCTTTTCCGCCGTCAGTGATTCCATCTCCGTCAAAGTCTGGGATACCGGCACAGAACATAGACTCGTCAAGACCTCCGGCATTCGCTGTCAAATTACAGTAGGCTTGATCAAAGATCCACAAGCCAACAGCTTGAAGATCTCTTGAAGCAGAGCCACCGTAAGAAGTTGTTCCCCATCCAGCAGTGTAGCACTTTCTCTGTGGCTGGACGTGTTGAGCTGCAATGATTATATATCCGACTATTTATTTATTTTGTGTATACCTGGTAAACAAGCAGGTTGATGATCAGCTCCCGCAGCAACGAGATTAGGCACTTCGATCATGCAGAAGTCGTGGGAAAGTGTCCAGTCATCGTAGCTGGGATGCATAATTATATTCTTCGATGTGACAGTAACTTCGTTCTCACTGACTGTATCTTGGGACCAATCGCCAACAGTGACCTTGATAGACGACGAACCCTCACAGCAATGAGCGGCGGTCAGAACCCAATCAGATTGGGAACCAGAATTTTTTGTAATGACGGTACCGCCGCACCAGTGAGATCCACCGCTGTTGAGTCCGGCGATCCACGGCCAGCTTCCTTCTTCAACGACAGCACCGTTAACAATTCGGCCTTCGCTCCATGGCGCGGTGACCATATCGTCCCATGATCGAAGAGATGGTGACCACGGAGTTCCAGGTGCATCGCAGGTGAGACCGTCTTTGAGCGTCGCTCCGGCGACCTCCCATCCTCCTTCAAGAGTTTCGGTAGTCGTCGTTGTCGTTGTGGTGGTGGTAGTTGTAGTAGTTTCGGTCATGTCTTGGCCATATCGCGTGTAAGCAGCGCACTTGGTGTAGTCGGAAACGTTGAAGTCTTCCTGCTCAACATCAGCTTGGTGAAGGAAGCCGACATTATTGAAACACATCCAGTAGTCATCATGAGAGACATTTTCGTTTGGTGGATCAAGAGGTTCGAAATGGTCCGCGATGTTCGACATTTCAATGAAGAATCGATCCTTGCCCTTGAAAAGCATATCTCCGTTGAGATATCCAGAGCGGCGGAATTGAACGAAAGCTGCTTCTTTATTTTGGTCGTTGTTTAGCGGTCTCTCGTAAAATTGAGCTTCGAGCGCGTAGTTTGCATCAGTTCGATCAAATACATTAATGGTTACTTTACCCTCTCCAATTGCCTTGAGAATTGGTCGCTTGCAGAATTGTCGGTCGAATCTCAGCATACCGATGTAATGGCCATCTTTGCTGAGATGGGCGTCTTTCCAGCTAAGAGGAGCAGCTTGCGCTAGAAATCCATTCTCGCTCTTTCCGAATTGCTTGAAGTTGATTTTATCTCGTCTTCCGAACCAGGTCAAGTCGCATTCGGTCCGGCACTCGCCTGGAGCATCGCTGTCAGAGCAAGAACCTCGGCTCCATGCCTCGGTAGAGACAAGAAGAGCTGCAAAAAGTTTCATTTTTTTATAGAAAAAGTCTCTCTACTCAAAGGTTGACTTTTTATAATGAAAAAAGATGGGCGAAAAGCGCTTTATATTCTGAGACAATCCGTTGTTATTGATAGATGGCGTGAATATTTCCCTTGAAAATAATTTTATCTAAACGCGATTAACGTTATTATCTCAAATAAAGCGGTAGGAACGCGAAAACAGATGTTATTTTTTCAAATATTCCATCTTCGAATTTCCAAGTTAAAATTTCTCAGCATGAAAGAAGTCACAATCATGTTGGGGTACAAAATTATATGTAAGAGCATAACCACTCTATTTGATTGACAGAAAGTCCTCAAATCCGTGATATTTTTAGCCTCGAGAACATCCGCCGCCCAGGTCATCCATAAAATCAGAGTTATTCTTTAGGAACTCGTCTAATCGATGCCTAAAATTGATCGTCACGCCGTTAGGAAGTGGTTACCACCGAGATCCCCTCTCAAAATGTCGAATTGATCGAGCTCGCGCTCCCACCGAGATTTGCTCATTACTGAGTCCAAAATTGCCATCACAGCTGTTTTTTTGTTGGCCTTGCATTTTTGGCTGATGCATAATTTTGAAACCCAAATTTTGTCAAAAAATTTTTTTACTTATTCTTTCAAAAACCGCTTGGTTGATAAACAATCAATTGTTGTATATTCGTCGATTTTCCAGAAGTCGTAAAACCCTTTTCAGGTGTCAGAAATCCCCTTCATCTTCAAAGCCTGTAACAGTGTTACTTTCCTCCTCGCTCCGGCGAGCGCGAAATTCTATGTTGCCAGAGCTCGAGTACGAATTTGATTGAAGTGTTTTGAGCGATGTTTATAATTATTGAGTTGGTGTTTAGGTCGGCGCGCGCGATTAAAATCTATCGGTCGCTACAAAACAGGCTGAGAAACGACTCAGTGAGCTTGACAAAAGTCTTCAGATTTTCCCTTCCCAGCTGGGCTCTTGGATGTTTTGGGGATTATCAATACAGCGACGATGTTCTACGCGGTTGCACAAAGAGGCCACTTTAATTCCACAAACGGCATGCGATTGTCGCGATCTTGAGCTTGCTAGGCCCTAGCAGCTAGGGTTGTAAATGACTTTGATTCTAATCGACGGTGATTTACAACTTCTGCCATTATTATCGTCTTGGCTGGAGAAAATATTTTTCCGTTTGAAAATTGATGACTTTAACATCACCTTTTTGAGGAATAGCACCTTTTTCAACTCAATACAACGACAAGGCAATCAACTCAAATTTCTTCTTATCCAAAGTTTTTCATGAAAAGAAAAATTTTTAATTTTGATAGAAATAATTTAACTTCATGGAGATTGATTTTATCAAAATTTGTATAAATTGAGATGCGTAAAAATGATAGTCTTCCTTGATTTCAAACGACCGTCATTTTCATTTCTCATGCTTGAGTACGTCCAGTAAATGACCTTATTTGTACAAGAGGAACACTGTTTCAAATCAATGTCTCTCTCTCAGCAGGACATCTGATCCCTCCACGAGTAGCCACAGATGGCGCCAACGAGTCCGCGGTCGCGGGCGCCATACGCACCGATGCGCTTTATTTCAACGCCCGAGCACATACTCGATCCAAAGCTAGAAAGGAGCAAAAACAGCCTCCGGAAATACATTCAACCGCTTTTTTTCACAACCGCTTTTCACAACGAAATAGAGATAAGAACAAGAAAGAAGATAAGACGGAGAAAATGTTTCTTTGGCAATGGTGCCTTCTGATCTTCCAGGTTAACTGCGGGAAGTCGCGCGGAAATCGGAGGAAACAAAAAGAAGAAAAGACCGAAAGAGTCAAGATTCTCGCCTCGCTGCCGGAAGATGATAAGTATTTATTCAGGAAACGGCTTGAAAGAAGCTCTTTTTATTATAAAAAGATACTTTCAATTAGTAAGTGCTAGTAAAGACAACACCAAATTGATATCAAAAAGTTACTTTTGGCACTAAAAGTTTCGTTAAGAACATTGTTTTAGGACAACATACCTTCTATTTTTGAAAAAAAAATCATGTTATTTCAAGCCCCAAAATAGCCAAAACCACGTTCGTCCTGCGATCAACTACGCGCTGCAGACAATCAAAGGAACAGGTCCCATTGTCCTATCGTTCAAAGCATAACACAACACCATTACCCCGTATCGGATTATATTTCGTTTGCTCTTTCCGAGGTGATCATCTAAAACCGATTTACGAGCGGGCTGAAGGGGTTTGATCAATCTTTTAACGAAAAATTGTATGAAAATTTTGACATTTATGGGGACCTGGTCGACAGACGAGCAAAACTTTCTGTCAAATTTCGAGTTTGACGTTGAGTACATCGACTCGGGATGCAACCGGGAAGCGATGCTGACCACCGCCGATACCTTTTACAAAAACAAGCAAAATGGTAAGAGCTTGAAAATTCATCCAAGGATTCTTTGAAATTCCCCACTCGTTGTTTTTTCTAAAAGGCATTTTTTCAATTAACCCCCTTTAAAATTTTTGCGGTGGCGAACTTGCCACTTGAAATGCATTTTCTGCTCCGTTGCACAAAAATTGCTCATTACCCTTTATTTCCCACTTGGTTCCACGACCGTTTGATTGATTAAACTTTACAAGAAGATACTTGATTAGCGGGTTTGGTGATTATATTTTGAAACTAAGGCTTAGTCTTCTTTTCGTGTAAACTTTAATTTGGAAAAAAATAACCAAAAAATTTCAGTGAAAAAATCGAAAAAATTACAAAAGAAAAAGTTTTCCCATGATTATACTATATTTAGTGGCTGTTTTCCATATCATTGTGATGCAACTTAGGGCCAACAAAAGCCGCCACTTTTTCCGACAAGTAAGTTCTCAAAGGCCATCGCATGGAAAACAATCACAGAGCTCAAGGAGCCGCTCGAGCATATCAAAGCCCAAATAAATAGCATCCTCGGGGATTTATGAAAATCTCCAGCGTGGATTTTGACAGGATTTTCTACAACAATGAATACGAGATGCCAATAAACCCGATTTTGTTTATTTTGAAGGCGCAAGATCAAAAAACATTGAAAATGCAAGATTTATATAGCAAAAGGGCTTTTGGAGGTAATAAGGGTCCCTAATGAAAAGAGGGAAAAGCAGCGTTTGAAGAAGACGCCACTTGAGTTAAAACTTTGAGCAGCGGCACTTTGAAGACTCCATGGTACTGAATTTTGATGGAAGAAAATAGCGAATTGAGAAAAGCTATGCCAACAAAAGATTCTTTCCCAGAAAAATAAACCTTGTTCAAAATTTTTTCCTTTAGGAACAGAAGTCGATCTGATTCTCGGTCCAGTTTGCTCACACGCTGCGGATGGAGTCAACGACTTTTCCAAGTTTTGGAACAAAGCAATGATCACGTCTGGTGCGATGGCGATGGCGTTTACTGATGTCTACCAGCCGACGCTGACTCGGATCACTGCGCCTTTCACGGAGATCGGCGAGTTTTTCAAAAGCCTCTTCGTCCAGCTCGACTACTGGAAGCACACCATTCATCTCCTCTACCATTCGCCCGAAGATTTGACCAAAGACTGCTATTTCGCCATGGAAGCAATTCAATACACCCTACAGATGAATACAGGCACTCGTTTTCGCGTCCTCAACACAGTCGTCCAGTATCCAATGTGCTGCATCAACTACAACGAAGTGCTTGATCAGATGAAAGATCCAAGAGTAGTGGTCACCTGCGGAAGCGAAGATTTCGTGAGAAACATGATGATTGCTGCGAAACGACGAGGAATGACTGAACCAGAGCAAAATGTCTGGTACACTGTTGATCTCTTCAATGCTTCGTATTTCGGCCATGGATCGTGGAAACGAAATGACGACAAAGACGAAGAAGCAAGAGATGCTTATAAAGGTAAAGCCAATGCTGACTGTAAGATGAAGATCTACACTGTTAGAGTATTCTCAAAAATCGACGAATCATCCCCGTGCGAATTGATCTTTTAAAAGCGCGAGGAATGTGGAGCTAAATCTCTCCCGCTGTGTCTAAATAATCAACGGCCTTTACTTCCAAAAATGCTATTCCTCGAAGATGATTTTATTTATGCGTTGAATTTGGACTTCTAAATAAATTTGATTCGCGCAATCTAACATCGTTTGACCCCTGTGTAATATTCGATAACTATTGGTGACCATCTCAACGACTTCTATTTAGCCCTTCAAGTAGTCACACTGCGGACCAACATTCGAAACGCGAGGAGAACAATCAAGGGCAACGAGGAATACGTTCCTTACCAATCTTCGGCTTCGCATGTGGCACCTAGACAAGGACAATTCGAACACTTTTCCCAGACCATGGCGGAGGACTACCGGAAAATGGGGATTCTGGAAGACGAGGAAGAATTTAGAGTCAATTCTTTCGTCGAGGGATTTCACGATGCGCTCATTTTATACGCAATGGCGATTGACGCCGTAAGCTCCTCTCTTCGAATTTTTTCTTGAAACATATTTTAGTCCCTCGGCGACGGAACTGACTGGCGCGATGGTACCCAAATCTCCGCGCAAATGCGAGCCCGGCAGATGAACGGGATCGCCTCGCAAGTAAAAATCGACGAACACGGAAATCGCTTTGGCGACTACAGTCTCCTCGCCATGGATCGCGAACCTTCAGGCAATAAATATAAATTCAAGGTTAGTTTAGACACAAACAGCCAACGGAGATAAGCAATAACAAACGTATAAATATTTAAAGCAAGTTTTGAACGGTTTTCGACTTTCGCTTGGCATTTTTAAAAGGACAATATTTTTAATTGAGCGTTTTTTGACGTGAGTGACATTTTTGAATTCTGCTAAAATGCGCCATCGCGAAATTGGCGGGCCAATTATGTAATGATGAAACTACTACTGGGCGAGGATATAGCGGTCAGCGTTCTAATAGCACCAGGAAATCGACGTTTTTTCTTTCAGAAGGTTCATTTTAAAACTGATCTAAAAGCGCTTTCTTTTTAGACAATTTACACCTTCCTACGATCGAAAGGCATTGGAACGTCGGAGACTCCGGTGATGCCTCGAATCTACGTTCCCGAAGTGCCCGTTTGGGACGTCCCGATCGACATCGGACAAGATCATCAAATCGCGTCAACTTCCTCCTCTCTCGACGCACTGGCAGCGAGAGAAAAGAGTAACAGGTGGTTGATGTACGCGGGGGGCTTGTTGCTGGCTGCGGTCGTTCTTTCTGGCTTCATTCTAGTCGCGGTTCTTCTTTGGTAAGTGTCGACAAAATAAACAACACAGCAAGTTGATCGTCGTAAAAGAAAAAACGTGGATGCTAAATAGTAGAAATTCATTCTCGCCAATTTTTTTTCTGGAGAAAATTAATGGTCGATAATTATAATAATTAATGTTAATTATTATTAGCGAAATCTGTTTTTAATCGACCGCTAGTTTTTATAGCAATTAGCGAGATCACGTTCATTTTGAAAGTATTAATCCATGTAAAACATGAAAATGAAAAAATTAACATGAAAAAATTTCAGCAAGCGAATGAAACTACCAGCGTCAAAAGCAATTCCGCCACCGCTACGACAGCACCCAACGTTACAACGAACTCATGCGCCTCTTCACAAAGAGCTCAGGTAAGGAAAAAAAACTAACGTGCAACGAACTGCTCCAGTGGCGACGCAGTGATCCTCTTTCACGCTCTTTCCGGTTTGTTTCACTTTGGAAACGGGCTTTCGCAATAGTAATTGGAGGGTTACAAAGATGATTGTTTCTAAAATATTCAAAAAGGCGTTATTAGGATCATATATCGAAAATAATTAATTTTAACTTACCTAATTCAGTACTTACTCTACAAACTCCGTGGGAGCCGTCTCATACGCAGCTCCAATGTCAGCTGCTGGACGCAGTGGCGGTCGCCGGTCCTCACTCTCGACTACTGGTCACATGGCTCTAGAACGCACAGTAACGCAAGTCACTTACTGTCCAGATGAGTTTGAGCGGCGCCACTCGCGGGACAACTTGGAGGAGGCCCAAAGTCATTACGAAAATGCTTGACGACGATGATAATTTTTCATCTTGAAATTTACTTGTATATTTTCGTGATTATTTAACATTTTGTACATTTATCCATACCGTCAAAACCATATTTGAAAAACATTAACGAAGCAGCCATAAAAATACTCAAAAAACATTTCGTACCCTTTCATTTCCTGTTTTTCGCCTGTGTCTATTCTTCAGTACTTTCGGTTCAGTTCCACCAGTTCACCCAGCTTAACTCGTTTTCGTTCCTCATTCCTAAAAATGTGACACGCGGCGGCCAGTGTTCGCGGTCGCCGGACATTTTTGACTTTTCTTTGAAAATAAAACATTCTAAAGGACATCTTGCAGAAGAGTTTTTCACTGTTTCGATTTCGAAGATTACGGTTCAAAATTCAAGCGTAGAGTCAGAGGATTAGGGTTAACGAAAGAGTGGGATTATATTGATATCGCTTAGAATGGAGCACTTAAAAATAAGGATAAGCATGGAAATTTTGATAAAAATTTCGTTTTGTTCAATTACTAATTTTTTTGCACGGTTCAAACGCAAAATTTTCAAAAAAATGTTAAAAATAAAGAATATTCATTTTAATTGCGGATAAAAATAATAACTATTAATTTTGATTCGTTTTTATTAATGCTCAATTTATCCACCTGAAACCACTTTGAAAATAGTATCACCCCAAATGCGGTTTTTCTTTTGGGAGAGAGAAGAAATAAACCACTGATCAGATCACGTGAGCATTCCAGCACAAATTGGTGCGTGTTCAAAACCTCGTCGTTCCGCCCTTTTCTACTAGTACGCTAACAGTACCTGCTTCTGCCTTGATGAGTTTTCCGCGCTTAGGGTGGTGTACCTTTGCGCTTTTGAAATTTGGATCCTGGCAGATGAAAATTTATTGCCGTAGAAGTTCCATCTTCAATAATGAGATATCTTGACCAAGATCAGAATATTTGCCCACTCAAATTTTAAATTAGCAACCGTAAAATCATCAATATGTTCCAGAGCATAATTCTCCTCCCTGCTATGAAAGTCAACCCTAGGCGTAACTAGACCGGGGTTTCAATTAACTGCACCACCACTAGCCTGGCGGAGGCTGATAAAAACTCAGAGAGCTCTCCTGCTGAGCATGGAACTCTGAGTGGCAACCGCGGCGTCTGACCGCGGGCCGGGCCGTCAACTCGCCCCACCGCTCGGTAGCGCCAGCGTGTGGCGACTCCACCATCAGCACCTCCGCCATCAGTACGCTAGCGAAATAAAGAAAATAGAAAAATCCCTTTTTTACTTTTTTGTATATATTGTATAAGGTAAAAAGAGAAATAACCACGAAAAACGCTTTCTAAGAGACTATCCTTCAGAAACATCATATTATGAAGCTTGCTGTTCTGCCACTTACAACTGTGGCCGCTTTGGGAGCTGGTCCAGGTTCCGCCTCGGTCACCAAGACCAAGCAGACCTGTGACGATACTCCATGCGCTAATGGTGGAACTTGTGTTCCAAGTGATATCGTAAGTGTATTTTTGAATTTTAGATCAAAAATTAGCCATTTTAATAATATTTTCAATTGCTTTTTCGACCTCTTAATTGGCTAAAAACGCTCATAAAAATGATGATAAGAGTAAAAATGCCTGTAATTTAAGTCTTCCAAGTATATAAATATAATCGGATTTGTATAGTCCGTTTCATTAAAATATTTTCTGAAGCAAAGTTCCCAAAAATTGAGAACTGGTCAAATAAAAGACTCATTTGGTCACCTTCTGATGTTTTCATCCTTCTTTTTAACATACTCTAATCTCTAAACGGTTAACACCAGCGTCGAGCCAGATGACCACGTTTTGCGATTATTATCTTGCAATTATTCCATAATAGCAACGATTCATGATAAATGCCCGATTCAGATTCAATAATATTTGGCCTTTCGAGCAGCATCTATTTAAAAACACATAAAATGCAACTGAATTCTGACGAGCGCTAATTAGTAATTGCTCATTATTATTATAAACAACGGTTCAATTATTCCTCATTTTCATTATTTGGGTTTTCGATAATTGGATTAGTATTCGACCGCTAAGGTTATTGAACATTTATTAATAAATGACCCTATCTGATAAGTTTGTATGAGTACATGTGGCGAAGCGGCAGCTGACCCCTAGCCTAAGATAAGAAGCTTTATCGAACGAAATGTACCGTATCTTTTCACTAATAGGACTGGACAACTGACATCATCATTTTCGAAAAGAAAACTAATCTGAATTTTACAGTACAACCGAGGATTCTTCTGCCGTTGCGAAGATGGCTGGACCGGAATCTTCTGTACAGTCGCACCACCAAAAGTCGTCTGTGGCGATTCCTTCATGCAGGTGAACGTGAAAAAAGACCTCGTCACCGAGCACGATCTTGACGATTCCGTCGAGCACATTGGCTTCCGAGGAAAGGGAACTGGCTGCACTGTCACTGAAGATGGCGACGAGTACACTCTCCGGTAAGCAAACAGTAATTTCCTCTCTGGAATCAAAATAGAGATAGAGATAGAAAGACGCGGAAGATTTGTAAAATTGAGCAACAGGTCTTGTAAATTTTTCGCGAAATTGGAAACACGTGTTGAGACTGATGTTCACGTGGTTAGTTTTTATATAACACCAAGATAAAGTCTTGATTTCGATAATGAAGTAATTGATTTCTTCAGAATCAACTCTCCCTTCTCCCAGTGCGGAACCGTCACCAAGCACGAAGGTGGCGATTACGAATACACCAACGCCGTCGTCTACCGACAACAGCGAAAGGGTCTTCCATCCGAAGAAGCTGTCGAGATGACTTTTGACATCGTTGAGTTCAAGTGCACTTACGAAGATGAGTACACCGTCCACTCGGATGCTCTCACTCCCGCCGTCACCACTGTCGATCATAAATCCGACCTCGGAGATTTCACCGTCGAGATGGCCCTCTTCAAGGATGAAGGTTTCATGGAGCCATACCCCGAGAACCCAGTCATCGCCAAGAAATCCGATGTTTGTGTCAAGCTTTCTCTAACCGTAAGTTCACAGCTCAAAAATCACCACCTAATTCTTTACCTAGAACACCATCCGAGACGATCTCGTCCTCACCGCCAACAAATGCGCCGCTTATTCCAACATGGACGGCACTGGTCTCCAAAACACTCTCATCAACGACCGATGCTCAAAGGTTGACGACGTCACTGTCCAGCTCATCCAGAACGGTCTCTCCAACGATGTGAATTTCTGCTTCCAGATGTACCAGTGGACCGAGAAGATGGACCAGGTGTACATCTCCTGCGAAGTCGAGGTTTGCCAGAAGGCCGGTCCAGGCATTGCCAACCAGTGTGTTTGCATGGCCAACGACATCAACTACGATGACTACTACTACGTCAACTACTACTACATCAACTACATTGATGAACTTTACAACGACCAATACGATACTGGCCGAAAGCGAAGAGCTGCGGAAGAGGTAACTTTATAATTAATACTTCCTTCTTTTATCAATAAATTTCAGCCAGTTGAGAGTCCTGAAGCACCAAAGGGCATGTACAAGCCCGAGAATGCTTTCAACAGCACCATGTCTATCACCGTCGTCGACGAAATGAGCCCCGAAGAGCTCAAGAAGCGCGCCGAAGTCATGCGAGAAGGACAATTCAATGTCATCTCCGAAGAGATCCTCCGCGCCGAGATTGAAGAAATTGCCCAAGGTAATAATTAAATTATGGCGAAAAAGGCCTCTCAAGGATTGAAATTTATGCAAATTCCACGATAGAAACCCTCGGGCTGCGCAAAGGGTGAAATATGCGTTGCAATAAGATAATTCTGAGATTCCAAGCTGCTGTAATTTTTGTCTAATCACGCAGCTTAGTTGAAAATCTGGATTTTTGTCTGAAACATTCTTCGATCAACTAACTTCGTCATTCTAGACAACAACCAAATTGTTATGATGATCACCATCGCCCTCGTCGTTGCCGTCATTGCTCTCGGCATCTGCGTCGGTGTCTACGTCCAATGCAACCGACGATACAACCAACAACGAAATAAGATCAGAGAAATGCGAAAAGTCAAAGAGTTTTACAACGGAGTCCTCAAGCCATACAACCACCCCACTCACTTGCCTCAGCAGACTCCTACTGAGAGCCAGTAAGGTAGTATTCTCTATGCATATTCAACTTTCTCAACGCTTCTTTTAGGTGATCAGCCCATTTTTCTGAAAATTTTATGGCCAACTTCTCCTTGTAAATACTTCAGGTAACTACTCCCTCGTCTGTTCATTATACTAATGAGAATTTCTAGCGTCTAACGGCCACAGTGTTCCTCCTGTGAAGTGCAATCTGTTGTCACTATCCGCTCCTGAAAAAATACTCTCGTACTCTTTTTCGCACACGCAGATAATTTCCCTGCGAAATTTCTGCTTTTATTCTTTGTATAAAATCTACTTCTGTTTTTATGATGATCATACAATCTGCCAACATTTCCCCAATTTCCTGCGGTACTCTTCTTGTCATGAGAAAAGTATTGCGCCATACCTAAAAGTACAAGTTTAGGTAAGCCTATCTCACCTTTTCCCACTTTCAATCTACTCCGCTCCTGGATATCAAGATTCAACCTCATTTATGAAACACTAAATTGGGGTCTGAGCTTGGTTCCAAGCGGATATCCGGCAGAGTTTTGTAATCTTTCTGCCAAATGATGATTTAATAAATTATTTCAAAACAAACACGGACATCTTGCTGATTTAACACAACCTACAGGACAAACCGCAATAACCAAGCATGAAATTAATTGATCATTTTCAAGTTTATCCTGCAAAAAAGTAAAATCATCTAAGAATGAGGGAAGTAAAATTTCTTCCTTTAAAAATTATATTGCGAGTAATTCTTTGGGAAAACTGCAGATGTTATGTGCAAAAGCAACTTTTAGTCCTATGTAACTCGCATAAGTCGTATTCTATTGGTAAAAATGAGGAGAAAGCTTGTACAACTTGCCTTTTTTGTGGTAAATTGTGTCGCAAAGAACACATTAGATATTTCGAGAGAACTTGATCTTGAGAACGATGATTTCTTCATGGCTATCAGTCAAAGATTAACGAAAGATAATAATACTTGTCCGTAAGTATAATAAAATAAAAAATTTTATCGATCACCGTATTTACCTAGCGATGCTGACCTTGGAGCATTGTGCGATACCGATTGCAGAGGAGCTTACATAGCGTGTAGACAAAACTGCAATGATTTGACCTGCGATAAGTATTACTTGATTATTGGCAAATAAGTAAGCTATAATTCAGTGAATGCGCGATTGAGTACGTAGAATGCTTATCGGACTGGTGAGTAAAATAGAAAGTTATTGAAATATGCCACAATGGGCCATAACTAATGAGTTTAAAATATGACAAACATTCTATAATATCTTAGCCCGTGCGGGGTTAACTGCCCGAATGGCTGCGAAGATTGTGAACATCCAACGTGTCAACCAAGTCCATGTGAAATACCGGAAGAAAATAAAGATTTTCTCCGTTGTAAAAACTCAAATGAAAAGGTAAAAATAATATTCAAATCAAGATTACTCCTAATCTTAATATTAAGATGCTCAATGGCTGTCTTTCAAATTGTTACTCATATGATTGCTCTGAAATATGCACTCAAGAGTTTCTGGAAAATACGAAAAACTGCCCTTGTAATCCTGGATGTCCACAGGGTTGCCCATTTTGCCCAGATTATAACGTTCGTCATCTTTTTATTTAAATCTCACGTAATAATTTTTCTAGTGCGAGATTGATGATGGTTTTCTGGCAATGACTTATTTTTATTCGTTCAGCGCTCCATTAGAGGGAAACGTAGAGAGGACCCAAATAAATTACCCGATTGGGAATCCTTTATACATTACTGGTAGTGGTTACGCTTATCTTCAAGACACGTTCTACATTTTTGGCGGAGAATACGATAGATATATGGTCAGTCAAGAAATCATAGAAAAATGTTCTTAAAATTGTAGATATCGAAATTGGATGGCTGTAGTGTAATCGAGCTTGATTTAAAGCTGCCATACAGGAATGTTTAGATTTCTATAAAATTTTTTTTGCCACTGAAATCAAAAATGGAGAAAGCCACTACTACTCCAACAGTGTCGCTGTTTTATCTGACGATTCAAAAGGTTCCTTAGTTATCAAAATAACTCATTCGAATTACATATATTCAATTTCATAGGCATAGTTAAAAATAATAACAACTTTCATTAAGTCCTTCTATGCTTCACATCAGATATTGACTATAAAAGCTGTATGTATTTCGATGGAAGTTCAGTTGGGTTGGAATCATCAAAAACGAACTCTGACCATATATTGGGCTGCATTGGAAATTATCGTGAGGCTATTATGGGTAATATGATACAAAATGGTTTCTTAATATTTTTCACAAAGCTTTCGGCTGTGACAGCACAAGTCGTGGAAAGTATGCTGAGATAAGAGATCCAGAAACTGGAGATTGGTCATATACAACAAATTTTCCAATAGATAAGTAAATACTCCTTACAGTTTTCTCGCTATTTTCGTTATTATCCTGACGTTAACCCTTCTATAGCATTTACACCGAAGGTGCTTCTTGCATAGGAGTTGGCGATGCAATGCTTACTATTGGAGGATACGGTGACCTTAGTCAAGCAATTTATTTATTCAAGAATGAATCCTGGAATCGATTAGGGAATTTGAGTACCGTAAGAAATTTATAACTTATTTCAGTCTATATCTTTTCGGGTTGACTTCGTTAATAGATCATATGATTTTGTATCGAACGTTTTCGTTTATTGGATAAACTTCATCAGGATACTAAACTTAAGATGAACGAAAAAGAAACAGAGGAAAAAGAATACTTTTATGTTGAGAGAGCAGTGTGAAATTGCTAACTGAGGAAAACAGAAAAACAAGATCAAAAAATGGCTGTTTTTAGTCAAAGTAAAATACTTTGATGTTCTGCAAACTAATCTAACTAATAAGAGTCAAAGGAGAAGCGCTGAACAATTTCTTATTTTACTGCATCGACCCTCCCTAAATGAACAATCTGATTTCAAACAGTTCAAAACTTTTTAATTTAGTCGAGCACTGTTTTGGGCCACCTTGGCGCTCGACTAAAAACAGCCATTTTTTGATCTTGTTTTTCTGTTTTCCTCAGTTAGCAATTTCACACTGCTCTCTCAACATAAAAGTATTCTTTTTCCTCTGTTTCTTTTTCGTTCATCTTAAGTTTAGTATCCTGATGAAGTTTATCCAATAAACGAAAACGTTCGATACAAAATCATATGATCTATTATTTCAGTCTGATACAGTGAAAACTCAAAAATTGGCCGGTTTTCAGATCCGAATTCGCATAAAAACCGGCCAAATTTTTAGTTTTTTTCCGAGTTGCCAAGTTTACCCTTCAAAAAAGAAAATTTTCGAATAATTCGAAAATCGCCATGATTTTCACATTTTTGATGAATTTTATTCAAATTTAGCTTGTTTGAAGTCGTTTGTATTAGAATTTTGTCATTTTAAAATGATTTAAACACTTTAAAAATGCTAAAAATGATCAAAAATAGCATAATTTGGGCTCATTGTTGATGCAAAATTTTTTATTCTTGAAAAAGCGGCCAACTTTTGAGTCTTTTTCAGATTCAAAAATCAGTCAATTTTGACCAAAACCGGCCAAATTTTGAGTAGGCAAATTTTGAGTTTTCATTGTATCTAAGAAATATCATTTTTAAGTATCATTACTTTGGGTCCGTGATTAATTTCAATGATGAAATTTACGCACTTGGAGCATATGCAATTGAAAAATTTACGGTGGATACGACTAACGGAACCATGAGCTCATCTACAATTTTCTACGACTATCCCCCTGCTCTTGAATACGAAATTTATTCTCCTCTGGTTATAAGTAATGAGTTACATACCTGCGCATAGATATGAAAATATAAATAGGAAAATCTGATTCTGAAAGACAAAAAGAGCTTTTGATCTGAACGCAAGGTTTCTTTTATTATTTTTAAGAAAATGTACATCCTGTTGATAAAAGAAGGGAACCGGAACTATCGCGGAACATACAGTAGATTTTGGAATAGAATAATTTCAGAACGATGTCGCAGTGTTTTCTGAGCTGTTGAGTTGAAGTGATGGTCGAGTTGAAGTGCGGGTCGTGATATAACATTCTGTTTTGACAGTAGAAGTTTTAGCAAGCTTGGCGTTTTTTCCAGTCTTTTAGATTTTTTTCAAGTTGAGCCTAAGAAATGAGGTGAAATCAAGGAAGAGAGTTTTCGATTCACCTCTGGTTCGGGAAGCTGAGGTCCAAATTTGTTGATGTTTTTGAGGTAAAGGACTACTCGGTGCTGGATAAACCAGCACTGAACTTTGCTCACTGCTGATTTATGCGATCTATCTCTCGTCTGAACAAATACGGTAACTGATCAACAATAAGCTTTAGGTCTTCTTACATGATCTGGTTCAAGGCCAATTTCTTTCATTTTGTCGCCTTCCTGATGAAGCTCTTCTCTCAATCTTCTTGTCCATTTATCATATAATATCTAAACAGTTCGAAATTAGATACAGCCCACTAAAATAAAATACCTTTGGTCTTGCGGGATTTGAAATATCTGCAAATTTCAGAACATATTGCATAAGAGCCATTCTATGCTCAGGATTGTCAAGTGTAAATTGTGGTTCCAATCTCTTCCAGTCAGAAAGAATCTTGGCGTGATGGTCCATATTCGTGGCCAAGATGAGCTCGCGGATCATCTCCCTTAGTCTCTCACGACGATTCTCCTCTAGATCATCCAATACCTTCTAAAATGGCGCATAAGCGGACTCATCCTTTGGCTGCTGGGCTCACTTACCCATTGAGCAAGCTTATCGCTAAAGACTCGCCAATGCATGGATTCGTTTGGATTTTCTTCGTCAATTTGAGCAAGCTCGTGTTTTGACTCTCGCAGGAAGAAGTTCGTCAACCCTGTAATACATACATTGAAGCCATATTGATACTAATTATCGTTTGAAGAGGATTAAACACGTCAGAAGCCCGTCTCAGATCGCATTCATTGCGCATAATCTCTATTTTGGCAGGTCGGCTATAAAAGGCGCTCCCGAGGGCGCAATCCTACTGGATCCGGGATATTCCTTGGAGAAGCGCTACTTACCTTGATGATTGATATCATGTCCTAATGCGGCGAAAATGAGCGCCGATGCTTCGTCGGCCGTGAGGAGATCCCGAAGGCGGAAGCCGTCTTGCCCGCAGGTGAGTGTGTAGAAGACGGCTTGTACGATGTCCGTGGCGTGGACAGCGTTGTGATAAGGGACATGGTCGAGGTAGGAGCGCTGGATGTCGGCGATGAATGTGGATAAAAGCTGAAGAATACAAAGAAACGTTTTATAAGAAAATGTACCTTGTGGTCAAGTCTAAGACTTTTAACTGATCCTAAATGATCAAGAGCGAAGCCAGTAATACGCGTCATGAAATCTTCAGGATGCGTAGAAGCATATTCGAATATATCAAAGTCCCATGTTTGCGCCTCCGGGACCGAAGCGAATTCCGATTTCAGACGAGCCAGGGGAAAATTACAGTCCTCCTCGTTGCTCGAGCTGCCAGATTGTGTCTGCTGGAGTTCTTAAAGAGCGGCGTTTAGACTGGTAAGTTAATTATGAATAACATGGATATCATTCTTTCAAATTGATTTTACAAAGCGAAAATCAATTATTTCTACTTGTTACACAAAATCTGTCCGGACGTCAGGCGAGTTTACTGAAACTACCTCTATTGGCGAACATGACTGACCCGAGGGTTACGAAAAACACATAAAAACGAGAAAGTGTAAATATTGAACAACAACAAGTTCTAATAGCTTCTAACAATAAATCTTGATTACCGCAGCAAATCAGCGCTTTTATACTTTTCCAAGCACCCGCACTCCCACATCCCATAATTTTGCGAATTTTAAAAAGCTAAAATCATGGAATCGTTTGGAATCACCCAAATTTAGCATCCAGTACCTTTACTGTACGAGTGCGCGTCGTATGAATGTACTTGTAACTGGAGATTCAGAAGGAGCTGAATCCACATCATTTATAACTTCTTCTGAATAAGAAAACTGTATTGCAAATACAGCCAAACCGAGTCGATATCTCACTGGGTCATAAATTTTTCATCATCAATTTATTCTCTAAAAGAAATTTTCTGTCAGCTCGATCTGAACATTTAAAAAAGGGGAAAACGGAGGCTTTGTTTTTCAGTATTTTCTTTCGCCGGGGCAGAGTGATTTTCAGTCAGCTTGTCAGCAACTAACTGCACTTTGGCACGGGGCGCAATTACTCAAACGGGACGATTTGAGAGAAATTCTGGTCCCTGGGGAACGCCGCTGTCTCACTACTCCTCATCCCTTGGCCGCCCTCAGTTGGTCAATCTCAGCGACTCACTCGCCCGCGGCAATTCGCTAGCAGAAGATAACTATAGAAATTCTGGATACAGTGTCAGAATAGCCCGCGCGCATTGATTATTCCCGAAAAACGATAATGAGGGATAGAAATTAAATCTCTTCTCTCTCAAGTCTCTTTCACTGGCGCAGGAGTAGCCTCTTTTGAAAGCAATCAAAGAGTCTACAGTCTTGCGACAAAGTAAAGTAACAAACAAATAGTAAAGTACGTAAGACTTGACGTTCCCAGAGTATTTGACGTCCAAGCACATTTTATTCCTTATTGAACTCTCTGTGTTTCGGTACCCAGCTTTTTGAAATCAAGGAAGACTATCTCTTTGAAAGAATAGACCGTAAAGAGGCTCAAGAGTCCCTGAAAAGGAAAAGGCCAGAGCTCAATCAGAATCTTAATCGAAAAAAAGCGTCAATCTTCTGATTTGACCCAAAAGCATTTAAAAATAAAATTAACTTTCTGTCCAGCGGCGAAAAGCTCTTTGTTGGTGTGTGCCCAAACGACAGTGTAACAATGAGCAGAAATATAATAAAGAGAGGAACACACTGGCCAGGATTAGGCCTTGAAATCCAAGGCCCATTGAAGCTACTTGTGCTGGTTATAATGAGTGTTTTCAGCTGGCGAGAGACTGTACAAATTGTCCACACTGATCCTATTACAGTGACATTATCCAGCTCACCTAGCAAGGGTCAACATATAAATCGCTACTGAAAGTGGCTCAAATGCTATCTACCGCTTCAGTTGGGGCGCAGTCTAAGAGCGTGTTCAATCTTTCACTCCCGAACAAGAATCTCTTCAATTATACAAGCTCTTGAGTGAACTCTTTGATTCGCCCTCGAATCCTTCATGATTTTTTCATTCAAACAGTACTTGCTACTTATTTTAAATAACAAAAACAGTTGAATCCCGGGATGAAAACCAAATATTCAATCAAATTTTTAGTTCAATAAAAAACTATTTCGGGGTAATTTTGTAACAATTCAACAAAATGTTCGTGGGCTGCTAACAGCTTCTAAATTTTAATGAACCTGGTGGCTCATGTGCCTAATTGGAAGCGTAATTATTCTGACATACCGAAATAAAGCATCAATGGCACAGATTCTCGATCAGTCGCCCTCCTCGTAACTGTACTGCTAGACAATTTATCTTTTGCATTGATCAGGGGCGCGCACTTTTTTCTAGGGTTCACTCACAGGCCCAGGGCAAGGCAGGGACAAAGGCATTAGAGAACAAAAGCAGTTGCGTAAAATTTCGAATATTCTGATCATTTTACGCTTCCGCGACTAAGTTTGAAGTGATCAAGGTAAATGAAAGCTTCTTTTTTTACTAAAATTTAGGTCTTCATATAACGCGTTAATGAGTTAAATTTAAAGATGTTCCTGAAATTCACGTCAATCCATAAACACAGGAAATAAAATGCTACGTCAATTTCGTCTCATAATCTGAACCCTTTTTCCTTGCCGATTTTTTTCTCTGACGAAATCTTTTGTGACTATTTTGTAAAAAAAATTGAATGAAAAGCTTGCGTTGTGATTCACTTGGGATCTGAAGCTATATCTTTCCAAAAGAAGAAATAATCCAGAACGTCGTAAAAGACCTCACTACTCTTATAAAAGTAATTACACCGAAAGTATAGAACAATTGACTGGTTTTTATACTTCACTGCGCTGGTTTTACGGGTTGATGGTATTTTGGGGAAAATATACTTATCTTTATTTTAAGGCGCTTGTTAACTCGGATCAAAGGGGCTTTTATAAAGCTCAAAAGAATATCATTTACCTCCTCCAGATAGCCGATGCGATTCTCTTGGCGTCATATGTATTTTACAGAGGCATAAATTAAGTTAAAAAAATTTCGGTAAATGGTTCGCTTCCTGTACACAAAAGCAACGTCATTTTACGCAAGCCAAAAACTCATATGAATGAAGAATGACCTCCCCTCTGGTCTCCCAACCACGCTACTGCCCTTAGGATCTCACATGCACATGATGTTTTTAAAAAACTGAAATCAAGGAAGACTTTTTCTTCGTCCGGCGGGCACTAAGAATAGTCGATAGAGAGTTGCCATGAGAATTTTATTCGTTACTTTTGATAAAGTGTACAGCGTCATGAACAAGCTCCTGCATGTCTTGATAGTCAGAGAGTAGGTGGCAGCTTTTCTCTTCGTTTCCCCAGGACATTTCGCTGAAGATATCGTTTTCAAAGGATCAAAAAAGTGCAAGGTACAAACCTGTGCTCCTCAGAGAGAACAGCAGCGCCAGAAATTTGCTCTGCAAGCCAAATTCTAACAGTTTTTGGTCTGACGATTCCATCGATATGGCTTTTGACATCGTAACGTAGGGTCCACTCTTTTTCGTAAATCTTCAAGTTTGATTGTTTTAAGCCCGCTTCTTCTTCCGTCTCACGCAGCGCTGTTTTAAACTCGTCTATGAACAATAGTCAGTCTGGAATTATCAGAACGCATGTTACCTTCGCCGGGGTCTTTCTCTGGTTAGTCAAGTTTGTTGAATAATTTTATGAAACATGTAACCTTTTCATACCGTTCCAACATGTCCCTTCGTAATCGACCAGTGGCGCTTTCCGTAGTTTGCCTTGCCAGGATAACAATTAACCTCAATTAACGCCCAAGTGATGAACTTTTTATATCCTTTCCTTCAGCAGAAGAAATTCAATTTCCCTAGCTCTTCGAAAGATCAGCAGACCCGCAGCTCTTACAATTTCACTCATTCTTTTTAGAGAAAAAAAAATAAATTCCAGTTCGAAATTCGAATAGTAGATAGTCGATTCGCAACATAAATAAAACTTTGAAAATGCACCGAAAAGAAGTACTGAGGCAATAATGTTGAAGCTAAACATAAAAAATAGGCAACTTTTAAAAGAAAAACTTAAAAAAAAATTCTTTGATGTTCAGATTTGAGTATAAATAAGATCATTAGGTACAGTGGAAGATTGTGTAATGAGATGTATTCTAGATATATATTTGTATTTTAACTTATTTAAAAATTAAGGAAAGGTATGAAAACAAATGAACTTGAGAAGATGATGAACTTAGAAGCCTCTGCGCACGGCAAAGGCTCAAGACAAGAGAGGAGCGTTTTCTTCGTCCGATGAAGTTGGCAATGGTGAGGTAGAAGATCTACAAAAATTGTTAAATTTTCACCAGTTTCGTAAGTGCAGAAAAGGGGTGGGTCCGTTTTCCTAAGGATCACATATGGCCAGTGGCTCGGTGGGGGAAGGCGCCAAGCCGAGAGCAGGGAGATGCAACGTGCCCACCGCCATGTGCTAACTCCTGCCGAGGCAGCGACTCGGCCCAACTCGAGGCAGTCTCAGCGTGTGATGACTGAGCCTAAGGGCAAACATTGTGCACATTGAGCTGCTAATTAGGATCAAGCTCAACTGCGGATGAGCTGCAATTTTTGGGGATAAAGAGGACAAAAAAATAGAATTCCCTGAAAACATCCCCAATAGGGTAATTTGAGGTGCTGATTCCATTTTTGAAGTCAAAAATGAGTTTTAATGACAGGTTAACGAAAAATTGCCCCTCAAAATCCAGATAATACTTTGAAGGGCAGGATTTTTCGCTAAATTTACTGCCCTATAGACAAAGAGCCCATCATAATCCAGATAATACCTCTATGGGCAGTAATTCTCGCTAAAAATCCTGCCCTTACTGATTTTTTTTCGATTTCAAGAAACAAGCTACAGAGTTTTCCGACAAATTTTGTATTCGAATATCAGTTAAAGCACAGTGTAAACAAGTTCATCAGTTACAAAAGCAGAAGGGTAATGAAGAATGTTCGTGGCGAGGTTCTCGTTGCTGCTAAACTGGCGACAAATAGAGACGGCATTTTCGAACTTCCATGCTGAAGATTGACGTTCAACTTCTGAATGGTGGAACATGATGTTTCTTGCTCGTTCCAGGGAGTCTAATTTTCTTGGGACAAGTTGACGATTGGCGTATTTTCCTCGGAAGAAAGATTTGTAATCGTGAAGCACCTCTGAGGCGACGCGGATGGTTGGTGGAGGAGTTTTGTAGGACTTTTTGAGCGACAAATGAAGGGCTTCGCTCTGGTTGGTCGTCCAAAATGTGTCGTTTCGCTTGAGAAGAGCATGAAGATTCCAGTCAGCATTCACATGGCGTTTGTTCACCCAAGTCTTGATGAAGTAGTTGTGCAAGGCTACAACTTTCGATCGCTTCGTAGGGCAGAGAGATGGGATGAGCTCGGTTTCCAGCTTTCGGATGGCTTCTGCTACGATGGTTGGATCGACGAAAGGCATCCCAAGGTAGATGTTGAGGATCTGCGCTCGTAGCTCCTTGTCGTAGACCAATTTCTTGCTGCCGAGTTTGAGTGCCCAGTTGTGAAGAATGGCTTTGGCGTAGTGAAACTGGCAACCGTAGACGAGAGCGTAGGGCCAGAATTCTCTGATGATTTTTGCTGGATTGCCCTCGTAGTCGACGCGCCAGTTGTCGATGTGAAGCTCGTGGCCATAGTGCTCCTTGTACAGCCGGCGAACCTCATTGAAGGCGACTCGGTACGTATCCTTCGGAGGGGAGCTTGCTGCAGAAGTTGAATGTTCCATCGATAAAACAGGGATCGTCTTTATCGTGAAGGAGGTGAAGTTCGCTTGCGAGTCCCCAGATCTTGATCGGCAGGCCATCGTGAGTGTTGATTTCAGAGAGAAGAAATTGCTCGATGATGGAGTTCTTCGCATACAGCTTGGTTGCGGAAGGATCGTGTAGAAGCATCGTTGTTGATCCCAAAGCGACTTGATCTTGAGGAGAGGTCCAACGTCGAGCGAGGCGAGCAGAGATGAGTTTCTTTTGGTAGGTTTCTTCTCCAGCGATGTTTTTCTTGATGTCTGCATTGAATGAGTCTGGTAAGGCTTCGAATTCTCGATCGTATTCGACACGTTTCTTCTCTAGAGAGCGCTTCACTGAATTCTCCTTGAAGATTTTTTGAAGTGGTGAGAGATCAGCTGGAGGCGGATGATTATGGACAGCAGGAGACTCGAAAATTTCAACCTCGTAGTTGGATTTGTCGCGGGACTCTTCCATGTCTTTCTTGAGAGAATGCCGAAAACAATCGTAGAAGCTTCCATCTCGCCGTCTTTTCTTTCCAAGCTTGCTTTCGATGATGTCTGGATTCTTGACGCGAAGATAACAGCGAGCAGGGCATCGTCTTGAAGCAGGAGTTGAGCATTGTCCATGTTTGCAGATGAGGGTGAGCCTTTCCCTTGTCGTGTTCGGTCCAAGAACGTTGTATTCGTAAGGATTGATTCCGATTCGCATCCAGAAGATTAAACTTGAGTTCATTCGGGCGCCACTTGTAACCATCAAAAACTCTGGCAGCTCATCTGTACCTTTTGCATCTTCATCGTCTTGAAGCAAGTTCATTGCTGTTTCATACTGTGACATTTTTTGAATTATGATGACTGGAAAACGGAAAGTAATTATATATGTGATTGCCAGCTGTTAATAGCGGCGGAAGTTATACCGAACATCTGATTCTCATCGTCAATTAAACATCATAGAGAATAATTAAGATCCAAGATCAAAGATCTTTCAAAGGGCAGGATTTTTCGCCAAATTTACCGCCCTGAAGAGAAAAGCCACGTAGGATCCAGAAAATACCTCAGTAAGGGCAGGATTTTTAGCGAGAATTACTGCCCATAGAGGTATTATCTGGATTATGATGGGCTCTTTGTCTATAGGGCAGTAAATTTAGCGAAAAATCCTGCCCTTCAAGGTATTATCTGGATTTTGAGGGGCAATTTTTCGTTAACCTGTCATTAAAACTCATTTTTGACTTCAAAAATGGAATCAGCACCTCAAATTACCCTATTGGGGATGTTTTCAGGGAATTCTATTTTTTTGTCCTCTTTATCCCCAAAAATTGCAGCTCATCCGCAGTTGAGCTTGATCCTAATTAGCAGCTCAATGTGCACAATGTTTGCCCTTAGGCTCAGTCATCACACGCTGAGACTGCCTCGAGTTGGGCCGAGTCGCTGCCTCGGCAGGAGTTAGCACATGGCGGTGGGCACGTTGCATCTCCCTGCTCTCGGCTTGGCGCCTTCCCCCACCGAGAATATGGACCTAATGTGATCCTTAGGAAAGCGGACGACCCCCAGAAAAGTAGATGAAAGATAAATAGATCGATAACTGATAATAAGAAGTGTTGCTTTAGATACCGTTAAAACCTTGACATCTTTTTTTTGCATCTTCATCTTTCAAACAAACTTTGAAAGGCTCATCCTTACCCTTCTCATCGCTTTCGTGGATCTCCTGCGGACCCTACTTAATCTAACTGCGCCGTATGAATCTTTATTGTCGTTTTCTCATATAATGGCTATGCTTTGTTCCTGCAACAGTTTTTTTTCCTGCTCTATTTTATCAAAATTTAGTAGCCTGACTGATGACTCGTCGCTGCTAGAAATCATTTCTGGCATCATTGTGACTCTCTTGCGCGGTTGAGAATCCCTTTCATAATCTGCTCTTTCGGGCCTGAATTTTCTTGCTCATGAGTAACTTGATCTTTCTCCCTTGATCAATCTCTACTTACACTGGGTTATCATTCGGGTCCGACATTAATCGTCTATGCTTTGGACCCATCCGATTATCCATGATATCTTCAATTCGTTCTAGATCCTCTTTGCTAAAAACACAATCAGTACTGGGCATCGAACAGAAGATGTGATTTCATGCGATGAAGTGAAAGTGACTTACCGATGCTGAGTGACTGTAATGTCGCGGACAGCACGGAACTCACCACAGTTGTTAAGATGCTCGTTTTCAAGACGGAAATAGTTCCAAACAAATCGCCTTAAAAAAGTTAAGCGTCTCCAATAGGCTATTGGCAATAGCTATCTCTCTACCTGAAGACCTCGGCGAACATGAGTAGCGTTGGGCTCACATAAGGGACATGGAATGCTTGTAAAGTCCAGAGAAATCTGAAGACAATATCTTCGAGAAAAGCAGCGTAGTACTTCCAATTCCACGGACTTGCGTAAACCAAATGATCCCTAAAAATGTATCAAAACAATTGCCGGAATCTATTTCTAACCGAAGTAATCCACCAACACAGGTAGAATCATCGCTTTGGTCAAGAAAGCCCCAATCCATTTTGATGTCCCAAACAAGCGAGTAAAAGGACGAAATTGCATGGGCGACGAAGAGCACCACCACCCAGACAAATTTCGAAGAATCGTCTTTGGGAACGTTTCGAAGGCTGTACGCCATCAGATAGCTGATAAACACCTTGATCAGAGTTGTTGAGTACTTTCCAGCGTTTGTTATGTGCGGATGGAGTTTGCCAGAGTCAACATATCGCCGGATGCATTGAAGAAATCGAATAATTGCCGGCCACATCATCAAGAAAACTTGAATTCCTCCAGCAAGGGCGGAGCCACCGACGAGTTCTCCACAGAGACATTTTTCATCTGTAAGGCTTTCGTTTGCCGTTTTCAGACTCGTTCCGTTCATTCGGTATGTGATCACACTTTGGTCCGTGCTTGAAGCATTGATGTTCGTGGACGAGCAGGACAGTCCGTTGCTGATATTTCCATCCACGGCGTAGAAACAAGTCACATATTCCATATCAACGAGGAAGCCTGCCATCGATGTCAGCTGATCAGCAAGCCAGAAGTCGGCGAAGGTAACCGACCAGTAACCAGGAAAAAGAAGCCGCCAGAATCGACCGACAAGCCATGATCGAGCTTTGCGGTAACAACTCAGGCCCGGGATCTAGGAAAATTGATTAATGGAGGCGTTGATGAAAGACTTACCGGAAGAGGAAAGATTATAAGGATCGTGAGAAAAGAATAGAGAATAGCTGGGTGTGCGTAACGAGGTAGATAGTCTGCAAGGGGGTTATGAATGAAGGCAAGAAGGGACAGCGCCCAAGTCAGGGCGATGACGAAGGAGACTTCCCAGAGATGTGTTGGCGCGAGATGCTCTCTGTAGTCGATCTCGAAGATAAGGACGTGGTTGACGCCTGCTTTGCGCCAGCCATAGACGTTAAATCCAAGCAAGAAGATGAAAAATGCTAGAAATAACGACTACGAACATCATTTAAAATAGGGAGCTTACCAAGAAGTATTCCTGGGCGGTATAGTCTAATGATTGTGTCTTTCTGCTCGCAAAAGATATCAGTGAAGGAAGAAGTGTTTGATGATGAGGTACGTTCTAGTGATAAAGTACGATCGTCCTGGGAGGAGATTGAATCGGCAAATATACAGCTCCTCGCTGGATAAATAGATAAAACAATGGCAGATAGTACGACGAGTCCCATCCCGAGAAAGATCCCCACTCGGAATAAAGTGAAATCATTTTTGTCTTGGCTCAGCTCCTGAAATAAATATAGAAGAGAGAGCTAGAAGCGCAGCATTCTACCTTTGATTCTAGTGACGGAACTCCAAGTTTCTTTCTGGCTTTCTTTCTGTCGCCATCTTCTAATTCTTCTGCCACAATGGTCTGAAACAGTATTTTATAAATATCAAAGTAAAGCTGATTTCGACCGAAAAATCAAACGTAGCACTTCTAGTCCGAGACTCGAAACGAGAAGATAGAGTTTCTCTCCTCCGCCTTTTTGGCGTAGAATAGCTTTTGATGCCAGATTCCTCATCAATTGCTGTTTGAGAAAGAAAACGATCTTTGAGTCTTGGTCGGGGATTGAAACATTCATCAGAGATGCGGAAATCGATGCTGTTGTTAGCGAAACTACTGTAAGCCCATGTGTTGGTGAAAAGGGAGGAGGAAAGAGGGTAGCCGATTCCTCTGCTTTGGCAGAAATACGAGGCTTATGCGAGTTTTGATTAAATATTGAGATATTTCTGAGATAAAACAATTACATATAAAATATGAATCCTGTATGGTAGACATCTAAGATTCTCATTTGAATTTTAACTCCTGACTGACGCTGCCTTTTTATTATTTTCCCATTCTCTCATTAAAAAACGGTTTTAAAATTTTTTCGGTCACTTTGGAAAGAAAGATCTGATAAGATCGAAAGTTTGTTGCTTACCTCGGTTTGCAACAATAGGTTTGAAATGTGTTTGTTCGTATAGAAAGATCGTTCTTTTTCGATGTGCTTTTTTCTCCAGCTGTCGCCGTAAGTACTGTACATGTTTTTGTCGAATTTCTTGAGGATTTTTCGGAAGCCATCGAAGTTAATTTTCTAAAAGCGGAATTATAAAGGTCGATTAATATCGGCTTACCTGGTATCTGTCTAGTAAAACGAGGGATAAGTAAAAGTCGCTAAAATTGGCCTTGAGTTCTTTCAGCGATTTCGGCTTTATGGCATTTTTCTCCGGCTCAGCGCGAAGAAACTTTCTTCTTCGAATAACTCCGCCTGAGCTTTCTGTCTCTTCTTTTGGCTAAATATTCGTTAGCTTTAATACCGTTGAAAAGGCGCTTACATTTTTGTAAAATTCAACATCTTTTTTGAGTCCGTTAAACGTTTGCACCACTTTCGAATAACGCTCATTGTAAAAATGGTTGACTTTTTCTAGCTGCTCGGCGATTTCCCGGAAGAACACTTCGTCTCCGGGGGTTTGCAGCGTTTTGCTATAAATTTGATGGTTATTTGTTCACAGAAGAGTGCTTTACTGTTTTGGCCTTTCTTTTTCGTCATCTCCGAGATATGTGTCTGTGTGGCCAGTCTGGGCTTCTTCGAGAAGTGTTTTTAGCTTTTCGTAGTCGATGTACTTGTCCCGCCATTCAGCAGTGGCGTAATACTGTAAGTTCTCCCCGAATTTCATTTTGAGCGCGTTTACTCATTTCCCATTCACCCAGTCTAAAGAAAAACAATCATTTAAAACTTTGGATTGACCAGCTTTCGTCACTCCTGCTTATTTGTCTTAATCCGTGTCTTTCATCACTTTTTCAGGTTTTTTGACCACACAAATTACTTCCGCCCGTGTATCTCTCTATGACAGGCTCTTTACAGTCTTCCAACTTTATTTAGCAAAGAAACAAAACGCAAAAAAAGCTCTAGAAAGAGTCTCCAAAAGAAAGTAACTTGTTAAACTTTTTCAGTCAAGCTCGAACTCATATTTTCTCTGGAACCGCTTTTTATGACTCTTCCAACAGACGCAAAAATGTCTTTGTATGGCAATAAGCCATGCATGAAATGACGGGAAAAATGCCATCACGTCTACCTTATGCAATCGTTTTCTCAGGGCAAAATCATTTCTTTTTTCAATTAACGATAATGGCCGTAGCTTTCTCTTTTTCTCCTCTGACTGAATTGCAAATAAGCAAATTTGCCGAGAAATGGTCCGAACTAAAGTTCTCTATTTAAAAAATCTTTGTTGATTTCAATGTTCTCCGGATCGGACGCTCTTTGTCCGGCGGTTTTCTCTTTGATTAAAATAAAGAGCCACGAGTCTCAATTTGTAAATTTTTCAAATCTATATTTTCGATCGATCATTTTTGAAGACCTTCCATCTGCGCTGCTCTCTCAAGCGAATAAATACTCAATTTTGGCATTTTACTTATTAAAAATATTCATTTATTTGTTGTTTATAAAAATAGCATCAAATAGAAAAATCAAGGAAGAATAACATTTATACAAATATACGATTTTATATAAAAATACACTTGCACCGTTTTTTGGAATAAAACTTCGTCAAATTTGAAATCTCTGTTTTCCTCCCCGCGATAATAAGGGACCCAAATTAGCGAAAACTTAGTGCCACGACGGCGTTACTATATATAATGTCAGCACGGATGGGAGTTCACCTAGCTGTCGCACGCTCCCTTGGCCTTCATCTCACTCCCCTGGGGCTATTTGTCGCGCGCGAGGCACTTTCGCATTCATCAAAGTTATTATGCCCGCCATAGGCAATATTCTCTGTGACTTCTGGCTCTCGTTGAAAATTTAAAAAAGGGAAAAAGAACAAAAATTTCAAACTTGACAAAGGCAATTATGAACTTAGTGCAGCTGTTGGCACCTAGCCAACTGTTTGAAATGCCGAGAAAGTAGATAAAACTAAAGCTGGGGTGGATTTAAGGCGTGTTAACAGATACTTTTCTCTCGAAAGAGAATGTATATTAAAGGATTTAAAGAATGATTGTCTAGTTGGAACTCATTGGGGGGATTTCAAGAGGGGGAAAGTTGTGCAAAAATTCATGAAAATAAATATGGACAAGGATAATTAATTTCTTTCAGAGTCGGTGTCAGAATCAGAACTTGAACTGTCGCTCGTTGAATCCTCAGATGAAGATGAACTGAAGTTTTCAGGTTCTAGAATAAGCTCGTCGTAAATGAGCGATAATTGAGGGCGATAATCTCACCTCGCGGGGTCACTTGAGTAATATCAGACGCGGAGGTAACTGAATGTTTCCTGTTGCTGCCCTCGCGCTGCGCCGTGGTCAACGCAGCACCCACCAAATCGTCCGCCAAGGGCGAGGTTGGCGATCGCGTGCCCTCAAGGTTATCTTCCTTGCGTACTGAAATTATAAAGTCATGAATTACACACTCGAGGAGGAAAAGGGATACAACGGGAGTTTGTAAATCATGTCTACGGGAGTGGGAGTTTTGCCAAGTTATTCACTGTTTTTCCTCTCAAAGCAGAAGAAAGAACTTACTTTTTAAAATAACATCGTTCACCAAGTTGGTTGCATATGGAGAGGTCATTCCATTTGTTTGCTCACTCAAGTGAGTTGCCTAAAATCATTGTTTGGAATGAAAAGTTCTCGGGGGAATTCACCTGGCTAGAACTTCTATCAGCGCTATGCTCAGATGCAGCCTGCTCTTGGTAACTAGCTTCGATGTCTTCTTGTGTCGGAGCGCTCTGGCTCGCGATACTGGTTGGACTTGCGCTTGGTGGATCAGCATTTGTATCCTCCACTGTTTGAACGCTTACGACACTCGACACTGAGCTCTTTCGAGAGCTGACTTTTGACGAACTCGAACTGGAAGATGATGAAGAGCTTGATGCAGTGCTTGGACGGCTTTCTGGCTCATCCTTGATTGATGGTGCTTCACTCTGGGATGAAATTGATTTCACGTCGTCTTGGGGAGCCTGAGCTGCTGTCAGATATCCTGGCTTTTCTTGCTCAATTTCGACCGCAGTTGGATTCGTTTCAGAGGATGAGCTTGACTTGTTCGATTTCTAAAGCGCATCATAGACTCTCTCTCTTTCGAATTACAGTGAAAAATAAGCGATAAAGGTGATCGTAAATGAATTACCAAAAGATAAGCATTTGGATGATTGAAATTCGAAATTCAACTCTGAATTTTACGAATTGACACGTGACAAATTGCAAATCAACACATATATAAATATTTATTTTGATTGAAGCCGTGATTCAAAGCACAAGAATTTTCAAGTTGAAAATTCACATCGAAAGTGTGTATACCTGGGTCTCGGCTTCATCCTCGCTTTCTGAGCTCGAACTTGACGAGCTCGAGCTGCTGTGGACTTTCATGACTTCAGGCTCTTGCGGGGGAGGCTCTTCATTTTCAGGAGTTTCGCGGGTGTTGAATTCCTCGTCTTTGACAACTTTTCGTTTGCCTTTGCCCTTTGGTGCTGATTGCTTGCCAGATTTCTTGGAGCTGACGGTTGTTTCGGGAGTATCAAGTCGACTGGTTGGCCTTGGTGCTGGATCAGGCTTTTCCTTGATGAGAATTAATACTCTTAAATTTTGATCGTGCATCAAACCTTTGGATTGTTGTTTCTGATGTTGCACGAATAGCATGGAGCAGCCCCTTTGACGCTCAACAATCGAATAGTTCCGCAACCAAGTTTCGAGCCTTTCTTGTATCGATATTCACAGCACGAGGAAATTCGTTCAACTCGGATTGAGTTAACATAAACCACGAAACTTTATCATTTAATTATGATATCAATTAATTTATGAATAAAAACCTGAAAGGATATCCACGATGTCGTCGAGAAATGAACTTAAACTTTTCTCCTCGTCTGAGATTTCCATGAAAGACTTTGATATTTTCACCGCCACAGTGTTGTTGCTCGATGACTACATCTTCTCGTTCTTGAAAAGCTGTATCGCCAACAGACGGTCGACCGAGATATTTCATTGAAACGTCCACCATACTTTGTTGTCTACGGTTGAGTTTAATATCTTCGATGTGAGTTGATATAACTTCTTACCGAACTTTGACAATCATTCCAGGCTGTGCTCGATGAAGTCTGTGATTGCTACTCTTCTTCATTCTGACGTATTCTTGAGATTCATGAACGGAGTAATCCTCGTCAATGGGCCGCGGAACACGAGGAGGGGGAGATAAAGCATTGGCATCAGCTTTGTCAAAATTATAGGGACTTGGTCCGGGGCCGAAAGCTTTGGATCGCTCAGCTTCGCGTTTTAGCATTTTCAGCGTAGGTCGGTCAAGTTCTTTCATCTTTTGGGAATTTAGCTTTGTGGCGAGAAAAAATGCTTACCTTTCGCTGGGCAACGTAGTTGACTTGTTGTTCACGAGTCCAATTTCTCGGGTCGTTTTCATCTACGCTTTCTTCTGGATGGTCCTAAAATTCATTGATCATCAAATAAGAGTCCTAAAACTGACCCTTTGAATTGCGCTACCAGCCCGACTGGACTGTTTCGAAGTATTTGATCGCTTTGAAGCGGACCCCCTCGGCGCGCTCTGAGGAGGAACTCCTGGATAAATCATATGAGGCGCCGTTCTCGAGCGTTCTAGCCGCAGCTGTCGCACTCTTTCTTGCTTCGCCGCGCGTTCCATTTCGTCCCTGATGGCAACTTGTCTCTGTCTCTCGATTTCGATTGCTAAAATGGCTGAAGTGGGCTAAGAAGAAAAGTCTCTTACCTCTGCGAACAATCGACTCTTGCAAAATTTCTTTCATGTGCTCTTTTGTCTCCTTATGTTGTGCCCGGAGCTTGTACTCGCGTTCAGATACAATTTCCCCATTTCGTTTTATCTGAATAAGCATAATTTCTTGATAAAGAAGACGAGCTTACGAGTCCAGCTTTACGAAGACTCTTTTGCTTTGATTTCGTTGCGAAATGGCCCTGTAAATTTGGATCCAATAACGGATTGTAGTCGGAAATGAGTGATTTCGGTCTCATTCTAAAATTTGAATAATTCGAGCGAGATTTTCTATCGTTTATGACTGTTAGTTCTTTTAAAAAAGAATTGTTAGTTTCAAGAGCAGTAAAGGTCTCTATAATCTTTTCTCAGGTCAGCCTTCAAATCGCCCTCTTTCATCCTTCTATTTTGGACTCGAGCATTTTTCGTATCAACCAAATGCATAAAAGGAAACGCTTCTTGCTTCACCTCTTCGCCTTTCTTCAGATTGTCTTTGAATTCCTTGAGCGTAACTCTCGTGCTTTCCGTGTTGGCTTCGCTGGTTCTCTCAATTCTTTGCTGCTTTTGGCTGAAGCGCGCTTCAATGTCAGGATAGTTTTTTCTCATTATCTCCTTTGTTCGCTCCTCTTCCGGGTCTACTTTGCCACTGGAGCTGCGTAGGATTCCCTTCGCCGCTTGGATTGTCAAAAATTTATCATATTTACTCCGTTTCTCTTCGTCGCTAAGAATGACAAAGGCGCGCTCTAGTTTTTCTAAAGAGTGGTAGTCTTCTTCCTCGGTTAATTTTTCATGGAGCGCCTGAAATGATAATTTCAATAAGTTTTCTCAGTTTTGGAATCAAGGAAGAGAAATTTTAAATTTGATTTTCTCCTTACCAAATAAGCCGCGTTTATTTGAGAGCTTGGCGCTTGTTGAGGTATCTTTAGGAAGTTGTAGTAATTATAGCGTTGGATTGCGATACAGTGCTTCGCGACCCGTAGCAACATTCTGAATCATTTCAATTTGCATCTCAAACAGCCTTCCATGGAGTCGTTAAATTAGGACAAAGTAACATTTACTTTCTTTTCTTCTTTTTCTTCTTACTGTCTTTGAACGGGTTTGAGTTGTCAAGGTCTTCCATCACAATGGAGCCGTCTAAATTACACTTGCTCGATTAATAGTTTCAACAATCGCAGAATACCTTTTTGAACAGCAATTTTAAACCGTTTCCCATCCATTTCTATATTAGCCTGGCCGAATTCGTCCAGCTCGGCGTGAACCCGCTGCGCGTTTTTCAAACTTTCTGAAATATTTCTCAGAGTTGAAATCACATTTGAGTTTTTTACTCGCAAGAACTCAAATTATGCATAATATAAATATTTGCTCAAACTACTGAGCTCCTTCCTTTGTACATAAAAGATATCTCACCAGATTTATCTTTCGGCTTTTTTCGTTGCTTCGGCTTTGATTTCTTCTTTTGATTTTCTTTGAAACGCGGCTGCGTCTTGATCCACTCTTCCCATTCTTCGTATTGAACTTGATCATAAAACCCATAGCGTTCATTGTCAAACTCTTCATAATACGGCCCTCGCCAGTCTCTATTACTGTAATCGTCGCCGGAATGCGTTTTCGTCTCCCAATATCTCTCCTTTTGCCGGAAATATTCGTCTTCTAAATCTTCAAAGCTCTTTCTCGACGAGCTCTTCCGCTTTTTATTGAAACCATATTTTTGATTGAAGATTGACTCGTACTTCTGACGCTGGTTCTCCCACTGGTCAAAGTTCTTGTAAGAATATCTCTGGTAGTTTTCATTCGGATATTCTTCAAAGTAGAAATCGTCGAAGATATCGTCATCGTTGAAATATTGAGAATAATGGTCGTGGTTCGTGTTTGGATCGCCGTATTCTTTTCGAGAATGGACAAAGGTATTTTTGATGAAAACACACTTTTATGGTTATAAAAATGTCCAACCCTGACCTGCGTCCATGGCAGCGTGATAGAAGCTTCTTGTTTGTTGATTTTTAACGTACTGTTCCCACGGATCATAAGCTCCTGTGTTCCCTCTTCGTCTTGAGCCTGAAGAACTTCCGTTGGCGAATTTAAACCCACTGAATCCAAAGTCGCGATCGAACTGATCCCATTCCTCAGAACTCGAAAATGACGGTTCATCGTAACTATAACCAGCATCGCTGTAAAATTCACTTGCACTAGACTGTGGCCTCAGTTGATTGTCATATTCTGATTTTGCTGTCGCATCAGAAAGAATTTCGTACGCGGCTTGAATTTTTGAAACTTTTCTGCCGCTTTTGGATCATCTGGATTTGCATCGGGATGATGCACCTTTGCCGCTTGCAAATACGCTTTCTTGATCTCTAAACTTTTTTATATTTTCGGTTGTCTTGAAATCCAACCTTTTTTATCCGCAGATTGGTCAATCCCAAGTGTTTTATAATGAGTCCTTCTAACTGATAACTTCCAGATTCCGACTGTCTGTCTCGCCCATCCCAGTGCCCTCATCTAAATTAGATTCCATTTGATCTCCGGCTTATCTCTTTCTTGATGTAAAAGGGAACTACAGGTAGCATAAGACTAATAAGCTGGGCGGCCCTCCAGCAAAGAAGTATATTTCTCAGTGTCTCCATAGTTACTTGACATTAGCTCAGTTCGTGTTTACAAAGTGATCTCTGACTATAGTAAATCTTTGAACACGCCGATAACTTCTTCAAAAAAAAACCAAATAAGCGTGTTTATTTGACAGTTTATTTAACAGTTGTTCAAATCAGGAAAATTGAATATTCATCCAGGGTCTTCGGTAGCCATGATATGAGCAATCCCATGATAAGTGAGTTCCAAAATTTGCTAGCTCCTTCGTAAGCCAATATTTTGTCGCGACTTCTACAGGGGTCATTTTTGACAGGGACGGGTCGTAGGAATATTTAAAGATTTGACTGTCGATGGGGCGCATAGTCGTCTATGATTTCAATGAATAATGAACTGTTGGAAATGAAATATCTACCGGCAGTAAAACAGGAAGAAGATTATACGGTGGCCAGTCGTACTGGCTAAATTTAGCTAAAAGGATGAAAAAACCAATCCAAAATCCAGTTGACAGGACAAAATAGATCAATCGCTTTCTTGAATAACTTCCCCAAGGAGATCTTTCTAATAGCTTCGACCAGATCTTAAATCGGTTTCAGCTTTGGTAAATGATGATTTTTAATTACAATTTTAGGTTTGTCTAGCAAATGTGGCGCTTGGAGGGCCACCGCGGCGGCATGTTTGTGTTTGAGATGAACGAAGTAGGTCGCATAATTCGTGTATCCAAATTCGGCGGCGTAGAGTACCCGCTGATCCTTTGCGCTCAAGGCGGCCCATTCGCTGGTTTCTTTTTCGCGCGCTAGAAAGCCACGTTATCAGCGCTTATCTTACTTTTCAAAGGCTGGAACTCAGAAATTCCATAAGTTCCCCCTCAGCTACAAGTACATAATGCTCACAGAAATTGCGGTGAAATGGCCCCGGGCCGCAGTAATGAAGAATACGAGTTCTAATCTCTGTGCTGCGTTGCACCAAAAGGTCTATTATGCAGAGCTAGCAAAAATCGTCGAGACATTAGCCATGGCAAGTAGTACCGAGGAAAGCGCGAAAATCGCGGAGCTAGAATCACTTGAGATTAACTTCACCGCTGGCGGAGATTTCGGAAATTCGGAGAAAAACAAAGAGGAAAAGCCGATTGAAGAGAAATTCTTTCGAAGCTCCGGAGTCATGAATGTTTCTTCAGCACCCAAATTAATGCAGGAAAAGGTTTAATTGTGGTTAATTTATTGCAACAATAAGGCTTTATAAAATTGTTTTGATCAAAATACGTAAACGATTCGCTACATGACACGTTTTTCCAACAACAAGATTCTCCAAAAGCATTTCCTTCGAATTAATTCATAATAAAACCTCAAAATGCCCTTTCTTCCGCCTCAACCCCCACCTCGCGAAAATGGCAAACCTCGAAATGATGATGATGAGTCCGACTCTAATGAGAACAAATCATCCGACAGCGATATAAATGCAAATTCAACACCACAATCATCCGATTTACATGATGAACAAAGTGCTGAATCCAAAATTGAGGAATCAGCAAATGAGAAAGCACCCGAGGGAGATTCTAGCGCACAAGAGAAGAAATCAGATGATACTGAAGAAACACTTGCTGACGCGTTGCGAAAATTAATTTCCCACCGATTCAAGCAAAAAGTGGATCAACAGCGGAATAAAAAAATAACAGAGAATCAACCAGAAGAGCCAGAAAAGAAACCGGAACCTCAGAAAAAATCTCTTTTGAAAAACAGCGAAAAAACCTTATCAAGAGAATCGACATCTTCACGAAGCTCGAGAGGGAGTAAAAAATCCATGCCTAATTCACAGCGATCTCAATCTAGCAGAAAAAGTCATCTCGGCGCTAGAAGAGAGAGCTCAGCGACATCCGCTTTCGATTTCAACTCTGATAGGTGAGTTGATAGTAAACTAGATTTCAATAATCCGGAACTTTTACTAGCGAGCTTTCTGATTATGCTGTTGAAGTAGAAATTAGAAGCGCCTGCAGCGATTACTCGTACGACGAATGGATTGAAGACTCTAACGACTCCGACGACGGGGGAGATCCATTCAACTTAGAAACGTTCAAGTAAGAAGCGTCAACCGTATCTTTTTCAAGAAAAAATAAGGTCGATGCCAAACATAAAAACAATTCGAGAGCCGCACTCAGAGACACTATCATCTTTGCCGGATAAAAAAGAGCCCGTTCAAAAATCTGTTGATTTCGCCCATGAAAAGGTCAACATTGGCAATCGAAAAGTATGGAAGCGAAACTCTAACGTCGGACTTGCCCGGCATAGTTTTGCGAATATCGGCGATGCACAAAGAGCGTATACTTTGTCGCGCGATCCATCGAGGGATTCATTTGCCAGTTACACAGGAATTGGTTAACATTTTCGGAGAACTTTAGAGAAAAAAATATTTTTAACCTAAAAAGGCAACATGATTCCCAACTATGGCTTGTACGGACCGAATACGGTCCAGTCCAAATCTCTGTCGAGAATGGATTCTTACGACCCGGGAAATGTTTCTGAGTCTGCAATGTCCAGTGCATCCTCTCACTTTACGAAAATATTTCAACCGCCAAAATCGAAACCCCCACCTATTCCGATGCCCTTCGCTGAGAGGACAATTTATGTTCATGTCAAGAATGAAAAAGAACTTGAGGTAAGTTATAAAAAACAAATATACGTTCAAAAAACATTCTAGCCCGAGAAAACAGAAAAGGTGTCCATTTTTGGTCAACGAGTAGCAATTTCCTCTGGCGCTAAGAAAGCGATTTCTTCTGCTTCGAGAACGGTGTCAATGGAATCGGAATACAATCCCGTTCCAGTGCCATTGCCAACTGGCCAAGAAATCTCCGCTATTTGGGCCTCGAACATGCAGTACCCGTCCGCCCCTGCTGTCAAGTACAAAAACGAGCTGCAGGAAAGCTACTGTAAGATTTCCCAAGAAGAGTTCGCCAAAAAGAACAAAATCGGCAAAGATGAAATTCTCGCTGTTCTCGATTTACCAGGCCTAACCGCGACGGAAATCAGCGCATCGCGAAATCCGAAGAAATCAAGGAGGAGTAAAAAGGACCTTGTCATCAAACCAATCACTATCACTGTCGAAAAAACTTGCACCAAAGTTGAGCATTGAATAAACTTTATTGATGTCTTACTTTTGTCGAAGATAGCTTTTTTATTCGTAGCTGAGTATGGTTTGGAAGGGAAGGGACTTGCAGCCACTTTTGGACGGCGATTGCGCAGATTTTTTAGATTTTGAGATATTCCCATTTTTATCTGAAGGCGATTTTATTGCATATTATTTTGAATATGGAATTAATGGGAAACAAGTATTATGTGAAGGTAGGAATGGACATTTGGCAGAGAGTTGTTTGTGAAGATGTTTTTCATCAAGCTTGGTTGAGAATTTCGTTCTTGACTCGATAAGCAATGTTTGCTTCAACAAGCCGTTGTCTTTCCTCGTTTATGTTCTCGATGATCTTTTCATTTTCCTTCTCAAGTCGTTCGTTTTCCCTCACTAGCTCGTCGCAGAGTTCTCGAAGCTGTTCCCGATCGAGTTCGTCTTCTGACTCGCTGCCTTGGAGAGACACTTGTTCGATGTTCGGTTCTTGGGCGCGGAGGACATCCAGTTTCGCCTTTTCGTACTCAAGTTTTCGGCGAAGATGATTTTGCATCCTAAAATATTTGTTTTAAGAGAATCTTATTGGGACCCACTTGATCAGCTCTTCTTGCGCGATGAGGGCTTTTTTCTCCTCCAAAAGCAAGAACTTCATTTCTTCGGCTTCTTTCTCCTCCTTCTCTTTCTTCATGTGCTTCTGCTTCCTCTTGAGAGCGGTCTTTATCCTCTGGACTTCCCACATTCGCTCTTCCGAATGCGAGTCCGGGTTTTCAAGGGAGTGCAGTTTGGAAAGAATTTTCTCCTGGCAATCGGTCTCTTCTTTCAGCCACTCCAGCGTCACGTCTGAAAATGTTTAACGTCGTTAAATGAGCGGTTTCCTACCCTCTGGAATGGCGAGGTTTGTTGAAGAGTCTTTCCAGCGGATAATCGCTCTTCCCGGATCAAGATCGACCTTTCCGAAAAGACCTGGGGCAAAGTTCACCATGCTTTGAAAAAGAGCCTTCGAGATCTTCAAATTCGGCACCCAAATCGGACTGAGACTTTCGATAGACTGCGAGTTTTGCGATGACTAAAATAACTGTCACTCTCCGTAAGCCCTTAATCTTTTCAAAATACCTGTACGACATTGTTCAAATGAGTGAAAAGCCACGAGCAGATATTGTAGTTTTCCTAATAAAAAAAACAAATGAATCTCTTAGCCATTTCAGGTTGTCTTACAGGAGGGAAGATTTTCGATTCGATGAGTATCTTTGTTTTTTCGACGAAAGTATCTGGTTCTTTCGCCAATTCTTCGATCTGGTCATGCATGCAATCGAGCAGATTTCCAGACAGTTTGCCAACGAAGACTAAAAGAATGTAAAAGGCAAAATCAAGAAATCTGCGATATTACTTTTTAGAGACGCCGCGACGATGTGAATGTCTGTCTTTGTCAAGTCGACAATGTCCATTTCTCCATACGACTTGATAATGCTCATGACATCAACCTTTGGCGCTGGAACTCGGTAAATTTCTTTTTCGCTCAATCCGCGTTTCTCGATCTCTTTTATCGTCGCCCCAACAATCTCTGGCAGCGCTAGTTTTTCGCAGCTTGAGCGCGCGACAGACTCTTTCAAGGAAGTGAATTTGATGGATTCGGATTTGGAGTCAAGGTCGAGCGTTTTTCTCCGACCCGATTCGCGTTTCGACTTTCTGTCACGCATGAAGTTTGACTTAGTTTCTCGGGGAAGAGATGATGACTTCTTCTAAAGTGGTTTGCTTTATCTCTCTGGATCTATTAACTGTGAGGGCTACCTTGTTATCCTCTGGTGTTTGGGGGCACATATCAACAGCGTCAGCGACAAGATTTCGCTCTCTACTCTTCGCCCGCTTAGAGACATCTTCTTTATTTTTCTAAATTATCTATTGATGGGCCGCTTTGCATTCACAATTGTCGATTCGGATTAATATTGAAAGGTCTCTTCGGTAACCGTACCTTTCGCGAAAGACTGGCCCTCCTAAAGATGCTCCCTCGCTTCTTTTTATCGGAAGACGAAGGATCCGGCGATGACTGCAATTTTTCCCGACCTCGTTCGCTAATCGGCATTTTTTCAAATTCTCAATGACAAAAATCAAGATCAAGAATGTCAGAATTAGCAGAATTATTAAAGTTATTACGAGTCATTGAATAATTCGCGAAATAAATAGGAACAATCGGAAAAAATTAGAAACGAGAAATCAAGGAAGAGATTTTCAGAAAGAGAGATTTTTTGAAGCAAATTGGGGCAAATTTCAATCCCAGAAAATGTGTTGGATTTGGCTTGATTTGGGGACGACAATAGAATATAACGAGTTATTTTGTGCGTTGAAAATTCTTGAGTACCGTTTGGCGGATTTTGATCAGGCCTCGGAATGGTAAAGAAGGGAAAACTTTTTTTTTAATTTTGAACACAGAAACATGACTTTTGCCGACGACCTGGTCATAATCCAAAGCTTGGAATTGTATTTGTTGAACTATTAATTTTTTTGTCTTGTTTTTCAGGTATCAAAACGGTCATGCATTTTGTTTGAGGTAAAGTAGTAATAACGATGCGCAGTGAGAGTTTATTTACAAAATATTCTCAAGATTTTTGTGCTGTTCAGTTTTGCTGTGCATTTGATATTGTCGGCCCGGGGTTCCTTGACGTCACGTGGAAGGGCTCGGATAGAGCAACAAGATTTTGGTTGACGGAAGAAAAGTAGCCGGCGATGAATTGTCCACCAACCAGAATGTCGGAGACGGAGATCTCCAAGTCGATCTTTTCGCTTGAGCTGTTTTCGGACTCTTTTCCAAAAGCAGTCCATTGGAATGTGACCCAATCACTGCAAATTTTTCAGAGAAGAGGTAAGACTGAGAGAGCTTACCGATAATCCTTAAAGTGAGGGCGATAGATTCCGATCCAATCTTGGTTTTTGACAAAAGCTGATTTATTTATCGACACTTGAATTCGTAAATCGTCGTTTTCTGCTGGATCGAACTTCCCAGTAATAGTAGCAAGTGGTGGAACATCTCTTGAAGAAATCTAATGGAAAGAAAATTGATTCGAGCGCTGAAGAGAGGCCTTACTTTTACAGAAAAATCTGCGTAGACTGGCCGATGATCTGAAACGAGCACTTCGTAGATCTCATCATAAGAATGGCATCTGATTCCATTCGATTTGTACAGAATGCGATCCGTCCACGCTGGCTTCCTTTTTTTCGCTGAAGAATCGTAGTTACGACTTTGCTTGTCGTATTTATAAGTTGGATTGAAGACAATATCATTTTCGGTGAACTTGGCGATTATTGGATGCGACTCCAGCAGATTATTTAGCTCGTCTTCTTTCAGACACTTATCTTTTTCTTTCGCTGAAGGGGAATATTAAACGAACATGTCGTTTGTCGATTCTACTTACATTCCAAATGCTGGAGAACCTGGTCACGTGAGATACTTGATATCCTGAAGTTCAGGTCTCCTTGAAACAAGACAACACTAAAAAGGCTTTAGAAATCACTCTCTTCTATGATTTCATTTACTCATGATCAAATATCGAAACTGCCAAATCTGCGAACTTGATTAGATTAAAAATCTTTTCAATCGACACAAGCCGCTGGTTGTACTGGCTCTTCTCGGTCCCGTGAGGCAAGTGCGAGTTAATTAGAGCGAATGTCTTTCCGAATAGTTTCAATCGGATTGCAACTGCTCCCTTGTTTCCCCAGAATCCAAGTTGGCCTGTCCCGATCCAGTCGCACCGGACATCGCGAAATTGAGGCAACAGGCTTCGCTTACCGAAGACTGATAAAACAATCCCCTACAGTAGAACCGATTTGAACTCAGTAATCATATGATTAATGTACCTGCATTCGTATGCTTTCAATTCTGTAGTAACCCTTTTTCGTCAGATGCTCGGACATCGCTTCAGTCCAAGTATCCCAAAATAAAAGAGCTCCAACTTGCAGTCCTAAAAGAGTTTCGTTTTGTTTCAAATGATTTCATGTACCTAAATTGACTTCTTGCATGGCTAGAATGAAAATATCTGGAGAATCTTCTTCAGAATTCTTTCCGAACAGTGCCGCTGGAACGTCGGATGGTGGGTTTTCATCCGCGACATTGAAGGTGACTGTCCGAATCCGAACATCCATCTGAAAAGAAGAAATGTCAGACCAAGCAAGTTCTATCACTTCTTTCGGCAGAAATTATTTCACCAGCACTCCAATTGTAATCGTCCTTTTTCGTGGCTCTCTATTATTCCACTCTCTACAAATTTCGGACATAATAAAAGCCATTCCTTGGTCTTGCAGCATGTTCAAGAATAAGTTCGCTTGTTCGCCCGTCATGTTCGCACTTTTCGCTATCACCATCTAGCAAAATATGAAATTTCCATAAAAAAGTGACGTTTTTGATATTTACTTTTATTGCGTTCTTCACACCATCTGGCATATCTTTTGATTTTCCAGCAATTAAAATGATGCAACCGCTCATAATCTTTTCGAATACTAAAAATGGAAAATAATCAACAGAAATTTGTAAATACAAATTTTAACTGTACCTTGTTGCGCATTTTCTTCAATGACCTCTTGGACATATTTCTTTTTCTCGTTCTTGTCTCTTGAAAATGCGTTTAGTCGCGTCACTTCCTCAAAATCATCTTCAAAGTACAGATCTTTGTCTTTTCCTCGACAGCCAAAGAAGAGCAGCGAGCGTTTCGACGCAATTCTGAATGGGCCTCTCAGTATACACCTCTCATTATTATTCTAATCCATTCAAAAGATGTGTCAGCCGTCCTTTCAAATTATTATTTCGGCCGTCATAAATATTTATTTAAAAAACGTACCTCTTTTGATAAATCGATCGGAACGGGGCGATACCAGTGCCAGGACCCACCATTATGTAATCCGCCTTGTTAACCAGTTGGAACGTCCCAGACGAAATTGATAGCTCAACTTCATCACCTTCTTCAAGTTTCTTGACGAATGCGGAGCAAAGGCCCACTCGGGGGCTAAAATGAAAAATATATGTTTTCCGTTCTCTTCGTTGATTTCCTACGTTGCCATTCTCGATTTATAATTAACCACTGCACATAAAATCTCTACATATCCTTCTCCGTAGCAGCATATGGAGTAGGGCCGCGGGCGGATGAGAGGAAATATGTCGAGCTAGTTGGGTTCCTTGAATGAATATTTTATTTACACTTCGCGAAATTGAAATAAGCGAATAGATAGATCAGAACCCTGACCAAAGCTTCTACTGGCAGGTCTTTAACGCTCTTTGGGAAATCTTGAAGTGCCTCGGCGATAGTTCTTCTTGGCCGATTCGCGTAATCCCATCGATCGTCAGTGCCCTCAGCTTACTCGGGGCTCAATCACTTACGGAGCTAAGCAATTAGAAAACAACAAACAACTAGTACATCGCGCCCGCTCCCTGTACAAAACTCTTCCAATCGATCATTCTCCATCTTGTCCGAAGAATACTCAGCCAGGATTTGGAAAAATGAGCGCTTTAATCCAAGGTCAGCAGTATTAATTACAGCGCTGATATTTCTTCTACAGTAGTAGTCAGATATTAACCCTGATTCAACCACAAAGCATTTATTTTTAGTCGATATATTATAGATGACCCTTTCCTTAGGAATCCCAACAAGATCGATCTCAGACTCGAGAATCTCTTGTACAGTCTTTGGAAGAGCCAAATTCGCAAGAGTCGCCTCTCCATCCCAATTAACTTCAAAACCGCGTTCACAAAAACTCCTTTCCGCAAAAAAAAATGTATATTTATTTCACTCAATGAGGGAAAAACACGTTCCTGTTGCGGTCGGGTCCCAGGGGAGTGCCTCGATCGCAAGTTTCACCAAGTGCGGAGGATTGCGCGGTTTGACGTTCAAAACGTCCCCAGCATCGTAAACAACGTCATCGGGGAGCGTAAAGCGTACATGCCGCGTCTCTTGAAAATGATCTTCACTCGTCGCTCTCTTGTTGAAGACAACTCTTCCGATGAAGCCGCTTTCATTCCTTTGAGTAGTGACTGGCTCTATTGAGGAGGATTTTGTGATGGTGAGCTTGTGACGCGGAGTGAAAGGGAGCCGGACGTCGAAATTGCCCGAATCATTGGAAATTAAATAATCCCTCAGACTTTCAATGCCCTTTTGGCAGGTTCAATCAAAGTAATTACTTATGAGATCAAATAGCTTTTTTTTTTTCTAGGATAATCTTAATTCGATCTGGGAAATTCAATGAAAGAGCAGTAGAACCGTCCCTTATCAGCTCCATAGTCAAAGCCAAGTTCATGTCTCTCGTCACACAGTACAGTTGGTACAACAAGCTCCGCTCCAAGAGTTTCTAACCGACGACTCAGCTGTTTCCCAACCCAGTTATACTCTTTATAACTAAAAATAACATTGAGATCAAGGAAGAGAAGCGCTACTTGTGAATCAATACATCCCAGTCTTAAGTTTACCTTGAGTCACCCATCGCGAAGACAATTGCTTTTACTTGTGGGCTTTGGCGGATTTCGAAGTCTTTCTTCATGATCATCCTCCAAAAGCTTTTCGAATCCGCAGGCGGGTCCCCAACGCCAGTGGTAGAGATGCAGATAACGAAAAGCTGCGCGCTTTCATCGTTCAAGTCAATTTTTTCGATCTCGTCAAGAGACGATTGAACAGCATGTTTTGTCAGATAGAAATATATTCTCTCCGCAAGTTCTTGAGTATTGCCCGTTTGCGATCCGAAGAAAATCTTCACAGTCATTCTGAATCAAAATTGAAAAGCTTTCATGGATTACTTCAAATTACATTTGTGGCAGTTTAGACATGTTCTCCGATCGGGAAGGAATTTTCTGTCATCAAGTCAGCAAGACGTCCCTTGAGCCAGGTATCGCAGTCGGCTATCACAAAGAGGTGCGTTTCGTCCAGGTCTGAACAGAAAATAATGGTTTGATCTGAAAAGAACTAGTAATGGTTCGAATGTCGAAATGATATGATCTAAAAATTTCATCGTAAATTTGCACCTGGTAATATTGACATAAAAGAGGACTTTTTGAAAACCACTAAGAAATATTTTTGAAATGACACAACTAGTTTTGTTTTTGGTGCAATCCATTATTTTTTAGCTACCTTTGAGAATAAACCTTCTTCCCTGAAACTCTCTTTTCTCGTCCAGATTCAATAAAAACTGCTTCAGAGCTGGATCTACCGTCACCAACTTTCCGTTCTCAACATTCACCATTCTAAAACACCTTCAATAAACACTACTTCTCGAAGAAAGAGACAGAAAGCATCATCCGAAATTTTCAAGTCTCCTTGAATCAGAAACGAGAATGAATAAATAGCCAAACTTTCTTGGAAAAAGTTATAACCAGTCGGGAAGTCCTTTGTTCTGTTCTTTGAGCGCTTTCTCTCGCACGCGTCGCTGTTTGTCTTTCTTCTTTGGCTTCAAGTCCTGTAACCTTTGCTTTCCATCTGTCCGACTAGCTACATTCGCCGTTAAAAGTGAGCCTAAGTCGCCTGATCGGCGCTTACCTGAATACTTTCCGTCAACCCCTGTTCTTTTCTTTTCAAAAGCTTTCACGTCACTTTGCCCGAAGAACGCACGATCGATTTTGTCCAATTTCCAACTGAAATCGCGTTATCTTTCAATTCATTTCACTTCTTGCTTACCTCTGGAGCATCTTTGTCTCTACAATTTTCATTCTTCTTTCTAACTTTGCCAAGTCTTTTTCTGTCTCAAGGGTTTCATTTTGGAATTCTAAAGCACCGTAAATACAATTTCAAGGTGTATTTTCAGACCTTCTTTATTCTCAAATCCTGGAGGTTCATGCACATACAACAGTTTTCCACTGATAAAGTCTTTAATCGCGAGACGCGCAGCACGAGATCTGTCTGGCTGACCCCGACTGGTTCTGAAACCGCGTGCGGCCGCCATTGGATCAAGGAATTCACCAGCTGTTGGTGCTCTGTCGGGATTCGTATCCATTAGGTCTTCGACGAGCATGATGTGGATTCCATATCCGACTTCGAGCTTCTTCTTTGAAATGAGCTGGCACATCAGCGCGACTGGAGTTATGTGATCTCTGATATGATTCAACGGTAGAATTCCAGCAAGAACGAGTTCTTCTTTCGTTGAAACCTGCGACGGAAAGACCAACCCGGGGCAATCGCATAAAACGATATCCTCGCCCCATTTCAGCGTTTGAAAATGCTTCGTCTTTCCGGGTGTAGCAGATACTGACACTTTCTTGTCCTGCAGCATGACGTTTATACAAGATGACTTTCCGACGTTTGGATAGCCAATCATTCCGACAGTGATGTGTTCGTCATTCCTTCGCATTTTTCCTTCACGGAGAGTTCGTACGAGCAGTTTGAATTGGTCTTTGTCGTAGATTTCCCAGTTATTCTCTGGTAAGACTATCTAAATCCAAAATTTAAAATCTATTTCAATATCATAATGCAAACCTCTTTTTCAGGAGTTTCCTCTTGATCTTCTTCCTCCTCTTTGGGAGCCTCCGCGTCATCTTCAAATTTCTCCTGCTCTTCAACAGCGGAAAAGAAGATGAACTTGATGCCCTCTTGCTCAAAATACTCTGCCCAAGCCTTTCGTTGATATTCCGAGATGAGGTCGGCTTTATTGATCAGAAGAAGGGTCTCTTTCTGTGCGCTTTGACGCTCGCTGACCTACAGATTGTCAAATGCCATCACAACTATTGTTTATCCATGTATTTACCTCGTCAACATAAGTGTCTACGTCAGCGCAGTGATAAAGCAGTGGTCGCCTGGCGTCAACAAGTTGTACAACAAGATCTATAAAACAGTAATTACTAATCTCAATACACATACGTAAGCATTTTTGAACCTTCTAGGTGAAAACTTACCGGATCGCTCGATGACTCGCCATAATTGTCTCCAAAACTCGATATTTTTCTCAAAGGGTGTGAAAACGTTTCCGCTCGTTTCCTCGACCTCTGCAAGCTCTCGCCTCCAAGTTAAAAATGCATCTTTTTCCGCCCGATCAAGCTCCTCTTTTGTCGTCTCTTCCGTCCAAACTGGCCGCCTTGGGATCAAAATGTCCTGTGGGAGCTCGCTCATGTGCTCGATAATGTTCGCGAAGTCCTTTCGATCTGGCTGAAGCAATCTGTAGCTGTTTGGGATCTCTTCGACTTCGAATTCTTGCTGTTTCATTTGAACTGTAGCCAGGAAGTCGGAAATGTAATCTGGCTCAGTTGACGATTGTTTTAAATCGACATAGTGAGCTTCTTTCTTGTGAATTTCGGATGTGTGGATGTGAGTTTCGTTGCCAACTTGGATTCTTCGCGCCCCAGCTGCTTTTTTGTCTCTTGCATTTTTCAGAGAATTTCCCAAATTTCCGCCTGGCTTTCCGTACGCGCGCTTTCCGCCTCCCATACTTTTTTTGGACAATCTTTGAAAATTCAGATCAATCAAAAGAAAGAAATCAGAAGTGCTATATATTTTTATTGAACTCTTGTTTTTTATGAATATGAATAATATATGCAAAAGTCGCTGAGAAGAAGAGCAGAATACGAATATTTTATGTTTTCAGGCATGTTTTACGAGCGCCACCACCATCATTTGTCAAGATAGAAGAAAGTTGAGAGTATTTGCAAATGTGTCGATTATCAAGCATCTACTTTGAGTTTATCAATCATTATCTGGAGAAAGGCTTTCATTTTGCGTCCCCTGTTTGGCCTAAAGCGTCCAAAACTGCTACGACTTGTCGCTTTATCTCCCTAAAAAGGCTGTCATTCACGGCTGATTCACAGAATCTACCTCGTGGCATCTCCAGCTTCTTCTAAATGGAATGTGTCTTTTGTATCATCTGTGTATCGGAAAGTGATAATTTCTGGGCATTTTTTCTTCGATGTTATTCTTGTGATCGTTGACAGCGGTCTAGGAATTGGTAAGCAATCAGTTTTGGGGATATGAGTAACCTTCTTGCTTTGATTTTCGCCCACTTTTGGTCCGAACAAGGCGCACAAATGATCAACTGAGAGGAAGAAAGCGCAAGGACGAATTTCTTGTTGTTTGGGCCAGTTGCAGACCAGTTGCCTTTGATATCTTTTCGGTGGAGAAATGCCTCCATGTTCAGCTGTTCCTCGTCATTGTCAGAGCCTAAAAGACTGATCTACTAGTGGAATCATAAAATTCAATCGACCATCACTTTCATCGTCGATACTAAACATAGGGGGATCCTTTCTGTAAGGTTGATTCAAATTCTTCTTTCCGAGACCCAGCGACGTTTCTGCTTCACTGATAGTTTTCTCAAAGCCAGCTTTGAGCTTGGCTCCGAAATCCGAACTTTTGATATTTGAAGAAACTTGGTTGGTGAACTTTGAAATGGACGAGAAAAACTTAGAAGTGGGTTTTGGAGGCTCGGGTGCTTTTTCTTCGATCAGCCACTGATAGGGATCGAGCTGCGATTCGGAAGAGTTGATGTGCATTTGAAGAGCCTTAATATTTTTGAATATTTACCGCAAAGTGATATATGATATATCATATATCAGTAAAATATTTTACATTTGTATTTTTTCCGAATGATCATTTTATTCTGAATATCAATTAAATATACACACATGGAGGTCAGAAATATCTTGAGGAATCTCCTGTTCAAACTTTACTAGCACAAGTGTGCTCTTACAGAACAAATATATTTTTTACCTAAACCGCAAACAAGGATAAATATACTAGATTTATGGTTTTTGCTTCATTTTAATCAAGGACTGATCCGTCAAAGCCCACAAATTTCTTTAAATATGGTTATGTAGGCAATCTGCACACAATCAACAAGTAGATAAGCGCCCTCCAAAAATCGCGTCACGTACTTTATGCACCTGTTGATGCAAATCTCTAAAAATACTGCCAAAAATTACCTCAAAGCCTCCGTTTATGATCGAAAGATACTTTCTTCTTTGCTTCAACAACTGGGAAACGAAAGAAATCACTGTAGGATCATTCTTCGACTCTCCAATTAGACAAACATGCGTTTCTTCTGGTGGCATTTGCAGCGACTCAATGTGGTGTTCCAATTGCGCTAGTAGCTTTTCTCCGTCTTCTGATTCTTCCAGATGCATAGTCGAGTGCAAATGACATTGATTGAAAGCATCCGGGCTTCTGACATCAAAAAGAACAAATGGCAAGCAAGAGGGATCCCCGGCGATGCTGAGGAGGGCCTCGGAAGCGGTAATTTCAGCGCAGAGGATCGACTCATGACAATCAGAAGTCGGCCTGGCGGTGAAAAGGGGCATTATTCTCATTTCGAGGTGGCTTCGGGGAGAAAGGTCGCGGTAGTTGATAGCTAGTTCGATGAAATCAGGAATGTCATCGGGTTCCATTTGTTGGAGGCAATTTGTTAGTTGACTGAAATTCAGCTTTAGCAATCTTCTTTTAAATTTTCAAAAATCACCTAACAACATCTTCAGTGCATTTTGCTTCCGTCAACTGCTCCGCAGAGTTGATAAGTAAAACGACGATCAGGAAAATAGGTAGAATCGGATCATTGCACTGGAGAATCCCGTCCCAAAGGCTCATGATGGCCTGAGATTTGGCGACGGCGAAGAGGGATGATAGAAATGGCGAGAAAGCCTCGTTGAATGGAACGCGTAAGTCTGATAGTTTCTGGCTCAGTTCTGGTTCATGATATTGAAGCAAAAGAAGAATGGACTAAATTTGTTTAGGAAGGAGATTTATGACTGAAAAACCTCTGAAGCAAAGTGAAGAGACTTGTCATTCAATGGTGTCAGTTTTGTGGCGATCGGATGAAGAAGTGTGTACTGCTGACTTGTCGTCATTTCTAACTGTAACAAGGGAGTGACTAGATAAATCCAGTTGCCAGGCTCGAGTCCTTTCGATTGAGCAAAAAACGTCGCCAACTGAATGGACCCGACGGGGAGACCATTTTCTTCAAAAAACTTTTTGATTTCCTCGGATGGCTCACAGGAAAACTCTTTCGCTTCCCGCTTCGCAACGCCTAACAAAGCTGGCCAAATCTTTTGTCGAAGCTCTGCGGTATCCTCTTCATCTGGCGTCAGAGGTCGACCAGCGAGAATCTTGCGAATCATTCCCGGGTCGCAATCAGTCTCATTTATCGTTGCCCTGAGCTCTGCCATGAAATTCTCTTCGACTGGAATTTCTGTCTTTTTGACGTCGATCCAGTCGTCATTTTCCTCATCAGAGCCGTCAGAGTTTATCGAAAAGAAAGCCGAGTTCGGATTAGTTACGTCAATTCTAGCGCTGATGCCCGGGTCAACTCCTACTGCTGAGTCCAAATACGAGTCCTCGATAAAATCATCCATTCTAGTTTTTTGCAAATTTTATTGAAAGATTGGAAAAATGAAAAAGTTCAAAATCAAATGAAGCAATAAATAAAATGAGGTAATAAGGAGATGAGAAACAATTTGAGATTCTTCTAGTTCCAGATTCCGGGAACGGTATCAAACAATGCTCGTACAGATTCGCTGTTGTGAGTTCGACGAATGGCTTCGGTCAGAAGTTGAGAAATATCGATTATTTCGAGTTTGGAGGACTGAAAATGCAGTTTTATCCTATGGAAACGAGTTGATTTTCCTATACTTTTGTAAGGTTTTCTGCTTGAGGTAGGGTGTTCGTCACAATGAGTTTATCAATCGCGCTTTTCTCGATCCTCTCGATGGAGTCAAAAGAGAACAGTCCATGAGTGACGATGGCGATTACAGAAGCTGCCTCGCAGTTTTTCAGCGCCCGAGCGGCAGTCAGAAGCGTCTCACAAGTGTCGGCCAAATCGTCCACAATTATGCAGGCTTTTCCTTTCACGTCGCCGATAACAGCGTGTCGTGTAGAAGTGGCTTCTTTTCTTTGGTCCCGATGGAAAATCGCGAATCCTGTTTTGAAGCGATCGGCAATCGCAGTAACCCGTTTCACTCCCCCAGCGTCGGGAGAGACGATCACGCACGATTCGGGATTTTTGTAGTGCTGCTTGAGCCACTGCAAAATGTGAGAGAGTGGTTAATCGGATTTCGGCTACCTGTACAATCAGAGGCCGGGCAAGAAGATTATCCACGGGGATATCGAAGAATCCTTCCGTTTGCTCAGAATGCAAATCCATCGTTATAATAGCAGTTGCACCAGCCGTCGTTAATAAATTCGCGATAAGCTTTCCTCCTTTGGAAAGTAAAAGCAGAATAATCCTCTATTCATGAATTTACCGATTGCTTTTCTTTCTGCGCCGCGCTGATCCAGCCTCGAATACGGAAAACACGGAAGAACAACAAAAACCCGATTTGCCGAAGCTGTCACACAAGCACTCGTCATGATTAACGTCTCCATCACTAAATCGTTGACTTTTTCGTTGGAAGTTTGGACGATGTAGCAATCGCAGCCGCGCACTGACTCCTGCAAAAAGAACATGTTCTTGTCGATGCTCAAGAATAAAGTAAACCTGGATTTCGACGTTTGTTTCTTTATTCTTAAACTTTGTAGTTTTGGCTTTTGCCGGATTGATTCCAAGTCGCTCGCATATTCGACCGACGAGCGCTGCAAGAGCTCTATAACATTCCTTCCTAACCTCTTTTTATCAAATTTCGAGCTCGCGCCTGGATGAGAGGAGCCAGCAAAAACCTTTATTTCCTTCATTTTCCGATCCTCTCTCCCTTTCTCTCTTTGTAGATCTTCAATAGACAGTCGTCACAAACAGAATAAGTGATATGACGTAACTTCCATTTTATTTACTTTCTAAAGATAATCAGGAAAGTACGGCGACGCTCAGAGAAGAGAAAAAACAATTAAAAGTAGATCAATACTTTTTCCTTTTAGATTGACCAAAAATACATCCTCGCATCGATTTACAAGCTTATTTTTACTGTACGAAAAGAGAGACGTACACACTCACGCGGCGGGTTGTATGAAAATAAAGTATATTTTGTATAAATGATAGAATATAAATAATGGAAAGAAAGAAGAAAGTTTTCAAGCTGGTTCGACGTAGGGAAGTTGAAAAGGTTCTCTGGTAGTTTTTGTGTTGACGTAGTCATGAGCTTCCAGCGTCCGTTTTTCGATTTTCTCGCGCACTTTGCTACAAAGAAAATTGTTGAGTTCGCCGTTCAAATCAAATAGGTGGTCCCCATTTTAACGGGCAAAGTTCCGGAGGATATCCGCATCTTAACGGATTAAATATTCATCAAGGGGCCCCTATTTTAACGGATTTTTAAGGCAACATGCCGTCAAAATCAGTTAAAATGCTGACATCCTTTAATTCTCCGTTAAGGGTAATCCTATACATCGGCGCGGCGCTGCTCGCTCGATCCGCGCTACGCCAGAACCTATTTTTCACTAGCCCATAAAATCCGAACGGAGTGAGAGTTTTTCAAAATTCAAAAAGATTTAAGATGCTTAAACTCTCTACTATTTCTCTAGCAAAAATGAAAAACATCGGCAACAAGGAACCATTTGAAAACCGCCGGTTTCCTTCGAAAGACATTTCCCGCCACATTTCTCATTCAAATTTCACAAAAATCAGATGGTCTTGTAGAGAATCGTCTGCTCTACAATTCCTGTTTCTTAGATTTTTATTTTATGCTCTCAATAATTTTACATGGTCATTTGAAAAGAGCGCTATTCTTCCTCGCGCCTCTTTGCTTCCTATTTCTCACAGCGCGCTCGCGCAGAAAAGAAAAGCACTCTCTTCAAACTATCAAAGAGAATTATTGAGAGCACATAATCAAAATCTAAGAAACAGGAATTGTAGAGCAGACGATTCTCTACAAGACCATCTGATTTTTGTGAAATTTGAATGAGAAATGTGGCGGGAAATGTCTTTCGAAGGAAACCGGCGGTTTTCAAATGGTTCCTTGTTGCCGATTTTTTTCATTTTTGCTAGAGAAATAGTAGAGAGTTTAAGCATCTTAAATCTTTTTGAATTTTGAAAAACTCTCACTCCGTTCGGATTTTATGGGCTAGTGAAAAATAGGTTCTGGCGTAGCGCGGATCGAGCGAGCAGCGCCGCGCCGATGTATAGGATTACCCTTAAAATCGGGACCAATATTTTTCGAGTAAGCTTACTTTCGAGAATTCTGCAGCCTTGAACGATATCTGTTATTATATCTATGATAGTATTGCATATCCTGCGCCAGAAGATTGAACTTTCTATCCTTTCCAGCTTCGAGGTCGTCTCTAACTCGCTCGGAGGTCTCTCTGCACTTGGAAATGTACTGTTCTCTGTTGATTCGCACGTTATATTTGATGATTTCTTTTTCAAGCTTGACATAATATTCTGAGAATTTTCGCTGGTTCTCGCGCTTCCATTTCAGATCCTTGTCTTTTGACGATTTCTCTTCGCGGAAGTCGCTGATTAGTTTCTTCTTTTTATCGTAAATTTGTTGAGATTGGGCCGCAAGGAACTCGTTGATTTCCTGGCGTTCTGCTTTTCGTGCTGATACTGCATTTATTCGGTACGTTTCCTAAATAGATATTTTCATATTGTTTTCTATATATAACTTAAATAAAAAAAAACTCAAAATGATACATCATCAGTTAGTCAGACTGAGCATCTGAAGTCTCTATTGGCAAAGGAATAATGTTTGTATTGTTTTTTATTATGTCTACAAACGAATGCCATATAAAAAAATAAAGTACCTTGAAATGTTCAATATTTTCTTGAATCTTAGCCTCTTCTTGTTTCAATTTATTCTTGCGCTCGACTGTCTTCACATGCCTCGTCTTCTTGTCTCTAATCAAATACGCCGACTCAATCGCTTTCGCAGCATCGATACTCCTCGAAACTCGCCTCAGAATATCGTTTGTCGCATTTCGCGCATTCTTTTTTGCATTTTTCTCCGCTTTCCAGGCTCGCAATTTTTCCGTTTTTTCTTCTAGCGTGTTTTCCGCCAGCGCGTCTCTGTAAATTTCCAGATTTCTTTTTTCAATTTCATGTGCTTGTTTTCGCCGAAGCGCTTCAAATGGAAGTGCTCGTTCTGCATCTGCGATTTTCGTCGATTTTCCGTACAGGCCATCTTCTACGCTGTTTTTGCTCAAATCGGGAAAGGAGAGTTCTCGCCAGAAGTCTTTCGCGTTTTTCTCGTTTTCGTCCTTGAGTATTTCCCGTAGTTTTCGTTCGTTGATCTCCACCGATCCTTTTTCGAACTTCCACTCTTCTGGGAGAAGATCTCGCCCTCTCGGTTTCACCGAAGCTGGACGAAATGGCTTGCCGCCGTTTCTGCTGATTCGTCGACGAACAAGATGTCCTCTCACGACTCGCTGGATCAGCGTCACTGGCGAAAAGTGGCACATAACATGCGTTATTTGGTGGATGATCTTGGCAAGTGAAGAGGGCGAAAAAAGAGCGGGCAGTAGGTTGATGCGGAAATTTTTGCCGAAAGGGCGGAAATCGGCGTTTTTGAAGTTGGCGTCTTCGATTAATTCTTGATCCGAAGCGATGAAATGGTCCAGGGCTTTCAGAGAGTAAACTGTGTTCAGCATGTGATGTCTTTTTGAGGCTTTGAAAATAAATGAAAATTGACAAAACTCGCTCTTGGAAAATTTTTCTCAAAGAAAATAAAGGAAACGATGTATTTTAAGCCGGTGCCTATATCCTTTTCGCGAAGCAATCGGGGTATTGTAGAGCGTGAGTCCAATGAGTCCCTGACAAAAAGATAATCCGAGGAGGCATTTGACCGTATGAATTCCGTTGTTGTGCAGATTGAGCAGTTTCAAGTTCTTGGCGCGGGCAAAGGCGTTTCCGGAGGGAAGATAGTCGATCAGATTTTGAGAAAGATCGAGCCATTCCAAAGACGGGCATTGGCGGAGAATCACGTCGAAGTGCTCCAAATCGCAGTTGGGGAGGGAGAGAAGGCGCAGGCAGCGGTTCTGGGAGACGGAGATTTCTGAAAAAGATAGGATTAGTAAAATTTTTAGAAAGACACAGTGGCACTGCGGGATATCGAAAAACTGAATGACATTATCGTCGCTGAAATCACTCGTTTCTTAGCGCCCTCTTTTGGCTTTGGTTGAAAATAAATTCATTTTGAAGCGATGTGAGCTCCACTTTAAAAATGAAACGGAGTCTTCGTAAGTAGTTTCAAAGGGATTAAAGTCAAATAATATACAAAATGATTCTACAATGGATTTCTAAGCTACATTTCTGCATCTATGAAGTTCCTACTGAATAATAATAGAAAATTGAAATTTATGCGTTCTTGGCCTTCTTCTCTAGAACTTAAAGATGAGCACAAAAAAGTTGATACCTGATATAAATCCTTGAATCAGTTCTCTCTTCGTAATCCTCAGAACCTCCCCGTCTTTTTCGCTTTCAGCATTTTCTTTCTGAATCATGTCTCTTAGGATTCGCCTTCCATTCAAAATCGTCTGATCGTTTCTTGAGCCTCGCTTCCGCGCGCTTCTTCAAACAGCTCCGAACTGGGCGTGGGCGAGCGCGGCCAGAGCCCAATCAATTTTTTCGCTCTTTTCCAAAAATTCGAAAAATCCGACTTTCCGGGTTTTTCAAATTTCCAGAGCTCGTTCCTTTTAAACTGAAATCGAGAAATTTATGCAGAAAAAATGAAAAATTAACGATCAACAATTCTAGAAATCGATGTCGCTAATTGCAGATCCGTGGAATGACCAGGATGTTCATGTCGAAGAACTAGAGGAGAAAATTTCAAGGGTTAAAATTAACTCCCACAGAGCTGTAAGTTATTTTTTTATCGGAAAATACTCATTTCTGTTGAAATTGTCTGTTAGACATTATTTTTTGATCAGTTCTATTTTCTCTATTGTGTCTTTTACGCTTTAAATATCTTGTTTTTCCATCTGATAAACCTTTTCCCTAGCATTCGCAATGGAACGATACAACTGTCAGTACCGCCCGAACAATGAATGGACCGATCGAAGCTCAACCGACAGTGAGAATCATGAAGCGAGACAATGCTCCTTCCACTGGCGCGAAACAAGTTCAGGCTGAAAAACCCGTCGACAAGTAAGACCAAGTCCCCTTTTCCTCTTCCAAAATGATCTTTTCAGGACGCTAGAAGAGCGAGAAAGAGCATACGCAGAAGCGCGACGTCGAATTCTCGGAGAAGATGGCGGCTCTTCCAGTCCTTCTCAAAAGCCTCAAAATCGAGCAAGAGAAAATCAAGAGCAGATTCAAGAACACAGCGATGCTCCTCCGCCAAGAAGAGGAGGCCGCGGTGGTGGAAGAGGATACCGCGGGCATCGAGGCAATCGAAACCAGAAACCGAGAAATGATGAGGGAAGAAACGGAGAAGGACATTACAATGAGGGACACAACAGAAGACCGGGAGGCGGCAATCGAGGACGAGGAAACAGAGCTTCTGGTAAGTTACAGTGCTGATTTCTATCAGTCTATCTTGTTAGTCTAATTTCTGGAAGCCAACTCGAAATCGCCATAGATGCGAGTTTCTTAGTCAGATTGATATCCCGCATGGAATTTTATTGACTACGGCGCCCTCTTCTGACCAAGTAACCGAATAAAAAGGCCGGAAGTTGAGCGAACTCACAACAAAAACTAAATATGAATGAGAATTTTATTTTTCAAAAATTTTGATGAAAATGAATCCAAATTTAAAGCCTTGAATAGGATTGTTAGGAGATGTTCAATTTTACATTTCTTGCAATTATATGAAATACCAATAAACTTCGAAAACTATAAAATTTCATGGTAGCCGACTTATCAAGACTGTTCCTAGTATTTCTTGATCTGATGAAAAATTCAGGCTATCGTGGTCAGCGACAGGCGCGAGCAAACAACGACAGTCGAACCTGAACTGATCTTCCGCCCTCGGCTATTCTCTCAACACCGTTCCGGGTCGTGTTCGTGATCGCTGCAAGGCATAAAACTGAAACAATCCCAAAGTTAACTTACTGTAAGTTGAAGCTTGCCTTCTCAAGTAGCAGCCGGGACCGTTCCCCGCTCTCCAAGTTCAATCCTTACTCAAACAAAAATCTACTGCAGATGGCAAAAGGAGGAAGAAGAAAAAAAAAATAAAGAGAAAGTTCGTTGATCCTTTTTTATTCAACACTTGAACTCTGAACCAGATGCTTCCTTTCCTGATACCGTAGTTCTGATGCGTTGCCGTTTCATGTCTTGTACGATTCGTGTTATTTTACTATCCACTTATTACTATTTTACTAAAAAATCATAGCTTTTCAAATTTCATTAATTCACTAATAATTTCAAGAAATCAAAGTCATTCAAACTAAAAATAACTACCACGCATATTTTAATAGGAAAATCAATAAAACATTAATTTTCCATTCTGTTATTCTTTTTTCAATAAAAAAATAAATTCTAAAAGAGTTGAAGAGTCAGCTTTAAAAGTGGCTTTGAAATCAGCAATTTTATCATCAACGATCGTTAGAATTGACTCACCAGTCGATAGAATTGTAGCCCCGAGGCATTTTCTGTCAAATTTCCTCCCCAATTTCAACCCTAATTGCCACCGGCTTCTTCATTTCATTATTCGCCAGGTCGACGAGTAGCACCACCGGGGAGCACTTACCGTAGATTCCGAAAACAAGTGTCAAAGAAGTGGACACCGGAGGTTGATACTTTTTTCGCCAAGAAGGTCGAGGTTTTATTTTGATTTTTTAGAAAGATGGAGACGATAAAGAGAAAGATAAATGCGCTAAAGGACGAAATCGAACGTAAAGATGAAGGTAAAAAATAATATTTGACAAGAAAAAATTACTGTGATTTTCAGAAATTCAGCATTTACGGGACGAGCTAAAAAGACAAAAGAACGAGCGAGAACACTACGAACAAGAAGCCACTTCTCTCGTCAGAAAAGTCAGTTCTCTTCCTTGCTATCAACCAGTTAACCCTCTTTTCCTTAGTGTCAATTGCTAGAATCGGATCTAGACAGAACAGAGGACACGCTCGCGCAGACGATGAAAAAACTCGAGCTTTCGGAAAGAGCACGAGACGAGGCTGATGTTGCTCTTCGATCGTTGGAAAACGCGGAACAGACAAATTACGACAAGCTCGACCAACAAGAACATGCACTCAAGACGGCGCAAATGAGCGCTAACGACAGCGATCGAAGATATGAAGGTATGCTCGTCCTCGTTTTATGTCATTAACAGTCGCTACTAGAATGCGCAAGAAAACTCAACGTTCTCGAAAGCGAGCTCGAGAGGAGTGAAGATCGCGTGGATAAATTATCGATCGAAAACGCTCGACTGAAGGAAGAAGTCCGCCAATTATCAAATGAACGGAAGTCGTTTGAGGCCTCTGATGAGCAATTTGCTGCTCGAGAAACTCATGTAATTATTTATTAATATCTCAATCTTGAATTATGCTTGGCCTTTTTGATTTGTCCAAATTTGTTACTATTTGCGTTATGAAAATGGAGCCGTGCCAAAATCATGAGTGGCTTCTCCTCTCATCAGACAGAGTTGAAAGTTAAACACACGCTTGCAAAGTGGCGGCATGCAAACAGTGTACCCGCCGAGCGTTCAAGCTCTGACATCACGAATTTTCGCGTTTTAGCGCTACGTATTTAAAAATGTGACCTTGTTCTTTATAGCTCGAAAATCGCATCGGCCATTTGAGCCAGGCAAACATGGAGCTGGAGCGGACGAACGACATTCTTGTCAAAGAAAATCACCAGCTCGTCAAGGCTGTCGAGAGTTACGAAGTCGAACTCGACAATCTGCAAAAGAAAAAAGACGCCGTCCAGCAGGAACTGGACCAGACACTCCAAGCGCTCAACGAGATTTAACTTCCTCCAGCGCCTTTTCAGTACAGCATCTTGCCTTATTAAATTAAAAAAGAATCACAAATTGAAACATTTCTAAACATAACGGTATTAGCCAGCTCTAATATTGCCACAAATCCCCTTGCACTTGAAGCTTCTCACCAAAATCCTTCTCGTTTCTCCAATTTCTTGCTTACTCGTTTCGTATACCCACCTTCACGTACACTTCCTTTCAAGCAAAACCATCATTACTTGTTATTATAACTGTAACTGTCGCATCTTTCATCATATCCGTGCAATTCCCAAAATTTCACTTACTTCTTCTTCTTTTTTTTTATCTTTTGCTTATTTTCAATTTATAGTTCAATTATTCGCAAAAACCTATGTGCAATAAAAATCTAACAATAAAGCTTTTTTTTTTCAAAAAACAGACGATTCATGAAATCAACGATGAGTACCGCCATCTAATCACCAAAATGATTGGCACCGCTTTTTGTTTTCAACGATTTTTAACTCGAGTGAAGGAGAAAAAATCAACGAAGAAGTGAAGCCGGACCATTATGTTTTCTTTTCTTTATCTGATCCGGGATTTTCACCGGCAAATCCGTTCAAGTTCAAAATCGCCCCATTTTCCTTCATTTTTCGATCGATTTTTTTCACATTTTTCTTTTAATATTTGCTTGCGCCTCAATGAGAATATTTTCAACGCATGTTTGCTTTTATACAAGTCATGATTTACGCTCTCCTCTCTCGCTTTCTCCAATTCTGAGCGCTACAGAGACTTCAGCGTTTTTGAGAGTTTGAGCTTGGGGAAATTAACGAAACCTACGCATCCGTAAAACGTAAAAAAGTGAGCTTGACATTTTTTTGTCAAAAAATGAGTTAATTATGCTGAGATTATGCTGCGCATGCTACTGAGCAAAGAGCATGAGGCGGGAGTGGGCCTCCATTGTTCAAAAGAGCTTTTTTTTCTCGCTGCTCTTGGCAGCTGTAAATCTCATTTTTCCTTCAAATGTCGACCAATGGTTATGTTATTGAGCGATCCCGGCGGCGTCAAGCGTTAAAAACACCGTTTTTTCATAAATGCAAGATTATATTTTTCAGAGACTGTGGCGAAGTGTGTTCGGATGAGAGAGATACAATCGAAAATCGGAAAATAGAAAAAAATGAATACGGAGCCAAAAGAAAAGGTGCTCCACGAGCTACTGTATGACAAGAGAGGAAAGTTCAATGTCGACGTACTGTTGGATTGCATCGTCGCACTGTATAATGACTGTAACTCGCCGGCGATCAAGGAGAGGGTTCAAATTTGCCGCTTTTATAGATTCTTTGGCGTATTATGAACCCAAGAAAAGGCAAATACCAATATCAAAAAGTTCATAGAAAGACTAGAGCCATTTATCAATAAAGTTCAAAATGCACGCCCTCGAATCAGGTAAAGACGAATCTTTCCCCATTCAAAATTAAAAATAAACCAGCGACTATCAAAAAATCAAAATCATCGGGCGCGGAGCTTTCGGCGAGGTGCAGCTCTGTCGGCACAAGACAACAAAGAAAGGTAATTAGTTGCAAAGCGGCCGAGTAATCGCCTCTTTAGTCTGCGCGATGAAGATTTTGTCGAAGACGGAGGTGACCAAGAGGTCGGACACGGCTTTCTTCTGGGAGGAGCGCGATATCATGGCGACAACGACCTCCCCCTGGGTTGTAAAAATGTACGAGGCCTTTCAAGACAAGAAGCATCTGTATATCGTGATGGAGTTCATGCCCGGCGGCGACCTCGTCAATGTCCTTGGCAATTACGAGTTTCCGGACAAATGGGCGATCTTCTACACGGCCGAAGCGGTTCTAGCAATCAACGCTATCCACGAAATGGGCTACATTCATCGAGATATCAAGCCAGAAAACATGCTTCTCGACGCGGGCGGGCATCTAAAAATCGCTGATTTTGGCACGTGTATGAAAATGGACGCGAAGAAAAAGGTCAGGAATGACAACGCGGTGGGGACGCCCGATTACATCTCGCCAGAAGTCCTCCAGTCACAAGGTAAAATTATAAAAAGCAGCCTTGACGCTTGGCATTTATCAATTTCTTTGTATTCGCGCTCATACTTACGAGGGTGATTTATCACCTTGGCATATTGAACGCTGTCTTTACGGGAATTTACGCCGTTCAATCTACTCAGACTTGATCAGCGTCCAAATATCTTAAAATGAATTCATTAATTTTCTGTTCTGAAATTATCGAAATGTATGAAATTTTCAGGTAAAATGGCTGTATACGGTCGTGAAGTCGACTTCTGGTCCCTCGGGGTCGTCATCTACGAAATGCTCTACGGCGACCCACCGTTCTACTCCGACGGCCTTGTCGGAACCTACGGAAAAATTCTCGACCACCAGAATTCGCTTAAATTTCCTGACGACGTGCCACAGAATAATTTCCAAAAAGTGGCGCAAGATCTGATCCGTAAATTCCTCACCTATCAAGATCAACGTCTTGGAGCTCGAGGAATCGAACCCATCAAGAAACACCCCTTTTTTATCAATGACGAGTGGACCTGGGATAATATTCGCGAGTCCGTGCCGCCCTATGCCGTCGAAATCACCTCTGAAATTGATACGAAGCACTTTGACGAGATTGAAGAACGCGAGTCGAGTACGGAGGCATTCGCTGTCCCGAAGACATACCTCGGGAACCACTTGAACTTTGTTGGTTTTTCATATTCCGACGATCCGAAGTGGATCCAGCCCGGTGCTAACAGAAATACCTCATCGTAAGTGAATGCAGCCTCAAATCAACGCATCGATTAACTTTTTATCTTCAGCTCTAGTTCATCTAAACCTCCGCTAAATCATCAACAGTCATTGCCTTCTCGAGCCAGTACAAGTGCTCTTACTGATGGCCGTTCTAGAGAGCTAGAAAATCAACTCAGAGACAAAGAAAAAGAGCTTCGAAACAAAAATACTAAAATAGGTAATAACAAAACCTCATTCATCCGTCTAACCGGCCGTAGATCAACTTGAAAGAAGTAGAGCCGATGCTGATGGAAGAGTTCGCGAGCTGGAGCAAGAAATCCGTAAGCTGGAATCATTCACGAAGGAGTCTTCACGAAGCCAAGAAGAAAATCTTCAAAAAGTATTCACTCTTGAAGCGGATATTTCATCGCTGAAATCAAAGGTTCATTCGAAATGTCATGTTCGAAATTAAAAATAATTTCAGCTTGCTGAGCAAAGTCAGTTCCACCGTCGCGATCAAGAGAAGATTAAAATGCTGACGCGCGAGTTACAGGATGAAAAAGATAAACTCCAATCGACACTTGACTCGCAATCAGCTCAAAGACGAGAAGTTCAACAGCAGAAGTACGCATACACGGAGCTTGATAATCAGGTGAAAAGTCCACCAAATATACATTTCCTCAATATAATTTAGGTTCGAGATCTTACCGCAAAACACAACTCGGCGAAGATGGAAAATGCGAAGCTCAGAGAGGAGTTGAAAAATGAGCGAGACAGGATGTCTAGCAGCCAGAGCAGGGAACAAATGAAGATTGTCACTCTTGAATCCGAGCTCAAGCAGGCCAAGTTCTCCTTGACCGAAGTCAAGGTGAGGAGTGGTTTCTTTTGATTCTTTTTTAAAACCATGATTTTAGGAGAGCAGCGAGCGTGATGCCAAGCGACTCCGATCCGAGCTAGACATGGTCACGAGGCGCAAACAGGTAATCAAAGGGATGATATCTTTGTAGGTTAAAACTTTGCTACTTTAGGCTCTCGAGCAAGAGTCACAGCTCCGAAAACGTAAAATCGAAGAGCTTAATGGCGACCTTGCACAAATGCGCGACTCGAACATGAAAGCCGCGAGAACTGAAGCTTCCAGAACGCGAATGGCCCTTGAGGAAGACGCCCAAAAGATGCGCGAAGCGATGAGGGACCTCGAGGACAAGTGCGCTAAGTCTGAATTTGAGAATCGCCAGAAAGAGGTGCCGTATTTGCCCGTACATTTGTTTTAATCAATTTCAGGACCGTATCGTTCTCCTGGAAAGAGACAATGCCGACTTCGCAAATCGCCAAAACGAGCAAAAAGCGCGAGCAGAGGCGATCTCCCGCGAAAATCACGAACTCAAGATTCAACTTGAGCAAGCTCGCCGCGACCATGAGAACAGGATAAGAACCGAAAGCCGGCAGAAATCAGGTTCATCCGTTCTATCTCTCCAGTAATTTTAAATTCCATTAAGATCAATTTGAAGCGGAGATCGGCAGTTTGACCGAGTTGCTCGAGCGGGAAAAGAAGAAGTCCGAGACGCTGGAGAAACAACTCGGCGAGCTTCATGATCAGCATGAGACGCAGCAGTACTTTGCTACTCTTTACAAGGTACACTTAGGCTATAATTTCTCCAAATTAAAAATTTAAGAAAAAATACTCGAATTGCAAAGAGTTCATCGTAAGGTGATGCCATTTATTTTATGCTCTTTATCAGCTTTCACTTATCTTCCTACTTTTTGACCTTTCAATGAGATAATGATTCTTTATAGTCGCAAGTTCGCGAGAAAAAAGACGAGCTCGAAGACGAAAAGGCGAATATCGAAGCTCTGAACGGCAGAATACAACAGCTGGAGCAAGAGAAAGCCAAGATGAACGTCGCACACATGAAGATGACCGAGGAGCGACAGCAGCGTTTCAACCAAGAGCTCGATAGATTGGCGAATGAGAGCACGGGCATATCGCAGCGCGAGTTGGAGGACGCCAAGAGTAGAATTCGAGAGCTTGAGCAGGCGCTCTTTAACGCAAATGACAGCTACGAAGAGATCGACAGGGAGAATAAGATGCTCCAGCTCAAGATCGAGGAAACCGAAGGTAGTCATTTAATTGAGTTTCTCTTTTTCAACCTTTCTAGGCTTGGAAGAGGCGTATGCTAACTTGCAGAACCAATGGCAAGAGGAAAAGAGCGAGCTGGAAAAGAAGCTCAATCAAGAGATCTTGCTGAAGAAGCAGTCTGTCAACAAACTCGTCCAGGTTATGACCAAGAAGCCGACGGAGACTCCCATCTCTGGCAAAAACAAGAAGAACCTCAAGGTAGGTCCATCATCTCTAGCATCAAATGACACGTTTAACTCGTTCAGGAAGAGCTCAAGAAGGCAGAACGCAAGCTCAAGGACTACGAAGTGGCGAAAGCGGACGACAACCGTAACCACCTCAACATCGTCAAAAACAAAGACCGCGAGATCGAAGATCTACGCGACATCATCCAAAAAGAATCCGCCAATCTCGAGGAGCGCCAGATGGAAAACGAAGCCCTCAAGATGGAGCTAGAGACCGCTAGAAAGAATCTAGAAGAGATGAAAGCCACGAACACGCTGGGAAGATCAGGAAATCTGTCGATCAGCACAATGTCGCTAGAATCGGGCAGAAAAGAAGGTTGGTTAGAGATACCGTCAGCGAGAGGGATTAGCTCCACGAGGAGAGATGGTGGCTGGGTGAAGGTTTATGTGATCTTGTCCGACGATAGACTCTTTTTCTACGCTAAAATGGAGGACTATCAGGCACACAAGCCAAAGAAAATTATTGAGCTGTCAAAGGTGAGTCATTTATTCTAAGTAAACTCCCTCTTTCCTCTACCAAGAAGCATTCAGCGGGTACGAAAGTTTTACGACGCGCCCACCTACGATTTTTTTAATTAAAAATTTTGATCATTTTTTAAGCTTTACCACGTCCGTGCGGTAACGAGAAATGACGCGTTCCGAGCAAAGGAGCACGAAATCCCGAGAATGTTCCAAATCATGTACGGCGAGCAAGGGCTTACCATGGGCGATCCAAATTCGAAATACGGTAACTTCAGTGTAAACGCAGCTTTTTTGAGTCATTTCCTTCAGCACACAAGTTTGTGAACATCACCTATCGAACACCTGCCGAGTGCGACTTCGAAAACTGCCAGGAAGGGCAACTGTGGGGCATCGTACGCGCTCCCCAGGCCGTAGCGTGCCAAAAGTGCAACCACAAGTATCATGCGTCGCACGTGGCCCCCAACTCGCCCGACTACATGAGAGTGCCGCAGTGCCGAGGCATCGTCGCCGAGGAGATGCTCGTCCTTGCGCCGGACATTGGCGACCAAAACGATTGGCTCAGATGCTTGATGAAAAAGATCGAGAAAGCGCCGCCAGGGAATCAAGGCAGCCAGCCGGTAAGATAGTCATTCATGTTCAGTGTTCGTTAACCAATCATAATCAAGAGAGCAGGAAGGAACTTGCCTGTCCGCTCGACATCATTTCAAATCGGACGCGATAGTCCTATGAGATCCAAATCTCATAGATAAAGAAATCCTATAGAACGTATGGTATTTTCCATTTTTTTTAAGTATCCGCACCACTGTAGATACCATTTTCCGAAGATCAATTATTCGGGGAAAGGAGTTCACCAGTTTTCGTTATATAAATCTTTATAACTTACGTTTTACCCTTTCAAGAGCTTTAAAGCCCTTAGAAAGAGCATAACATCGAATCGATTTAACAAAAAACACCTATATTTTCATCTCTAACTGTAATTTTAGCAATTCAACCGGCACTCGCCAATGACGACATCAATAAAATCTCGTCTGAAGCGATAACATTCTCCTCCACACTCCTCCAAAAATTCAAATCCTTCAAGTTTTCAATATTACCTCCAAAAACCCAAACAACCACACACTTCTCATCCTCGCTAGATTCACTAGCGCACATTTCATTCATTGTCACGAAGAATGTAATGAAAAAGTGCCTTTCGTTATCACAAAAATTGTTGATTTTTAAAATTTCTGATTTGCATTCATATTCTTTTCTCATCTTATATATATATTTCTGTACTGTTGTCTTTCTCCCAATTCCAAGCACAAAAAGAAGGCCCAAACCTAAAGAAAACAAACATTCACCGAAAAGAATCCTATCTAAAAAATCTTTATTTCGTTCACTAAGTGCCAACTATGACAAAACCCATTGGTTCACATGAAAAACTCGAAAATGCTTGGAAAAAAACTGCACAACAGCATTTCTATGATATGAATAAAGTTCAACAAATTGCGTTCAAAATTTCTCATGAAAATATGTTTCTTGTGACTGGATCGTACTTCTAAGATGCCTAGGCTGATGCCACGTGATTATATTACTTGAAATTTCAAGTGAATAAGATCAAGTCGAATAGAGTTTTTTAAACAATCAGATTTGAAGCATGTTTCAAAAGTTAATACCAGTTTAAAATTTATAAACCCCTTATTGATTCTCAATCCAGATAAAAAAGATAAAATATTCTTCAACCATTTACTATTTCTAGTTTTATGTTCTATCCTAAAGGCCTTTCTGTACAAAAGCTCGCTCCAAATCTCACACACTGCTTGACTCTCAAACATTTCGCAGTAAATTGTGAAGCAAGACAAACCCTTTCAGTATTGACCAATCCTTGATCATCATCAACCCTTCTATTCTTTATTTTTTATGTTTCTCGAAAATTCAATTTCAATTTCTCACAATTGATTAATTTTTTCCGTTGAAGAAAGTAACTGTTCATGGCTACAATACACATTCCGAGTATAAGCTCAGTCCGAGGTTCTTTTTCTAGCAAGTCGTATTTTCAGAGACTCTTGAGAGCGTCAGTATGAGCACGGAGGACTTGTCTTTGGATGATTACATCGCAAAACGCCGCATCAGTGTCAATCGACCTGATCAACGAGGGCGTCGTCGATCCGGCGGTTATTACAACAACAATAACCGCAGTCGCAGTCCCGCATTCTGGGAACACGATTTGTACGACGAAGATGGAAGACGACCCCGCTCCTCCATGGCTGGAAATCGTCGTTCATCGTTTCGCTCGCGCTCGAGATCCCCTGTGTCCCGCCCTCGTTCTCGCTACGGAAAGAGATTTGATCGAGAGAATCGGACTCTCGATCGCTCTGGATGCAAGATCATCATAGACAATCTCGACTACGGCGTTACCGATGACGATATGGAGGTAGTGACAACGAAAAGAGGCTTCAATTAATTATTTTTAGGAGCTTTTCCGTGAATTCGGAGACATCAAGCGGGTCTCCGTGCTCTTCAACAGCCAGGGCAAGTCCACAGGCTCCGCGGAGATTGTTTTTCGCCGACCGGAATTTGCCAACGACGCTCAAGTACAGTACGATGGTGTGCTTCTTGATGGTTTGTCTCTTGACCGTGCCAGATAGGATCAATATTATTCTAGGGCGACCAATGCACATCACAGTGGTAAGAGACCACACTTCTCGTTACCCGAGCCGAGACCGCTCCCGCTCGCCACAGTACTACGGCCGCCGACCCTCTTCTCGACAATACTGATTCCGCGCGTGCTCTTTCCGCCCAACTATCTTCAAATAAACAGAAAATTGAAAAAACATTTATCTTCCTTTTCCTTGATTGAGTCAAAACGCGTACTTATTTCAACCAAAAAGTTTTCTCAAAAAGTGTTTACAAAAAGTGTATTTTTCAGCCAAGTACTGTCAATGCCCGTCTTGCTCAGTTAACAATTTGTACCATTTATTTTCCACCGTTTTTCTTCTATTGAAACCACGCTGTATTTTGCAAAGATTAGAAATATCAAGATCTTCCGTCGTTTTTTATTAAATTATTTGCATTTAAAACCTTATCAATTCTGGCTTTTAGATAGGCTTTTCACCATGGTTTCCGGGGATTACACCGACATCTCCCTTGACGACTTCATCTCTAAGAACAAGATTGGAAAGGGCGGACGAAGCAACAACTCCCGAGGCGGTGGCCGAGGAGGAGGTAGCAGTTTTTGTTTGACGAAACCGTTCAATTTTTCTTAGGCCGCGGCGGTGGAGATCGCGGGGGTCGCCGAGATGGCGGCGTTAGCAAACGTGGTGGTGGGGACTCTGGCTCGTTCTCTCGTCGGGTATGATCTTCTTGCAAGGCTTGGGCAGCTGCATGCGCTCTGTCTGTCTCTCTATATTTCCTTTCTGAACTGTACTCGCTAACTCACAACTAAACTAAGAATCGAGACCTGCCAGACAAGTGGGACCACGACATGTACTCGGTAAGTCTTGCCAAACACTTGCCTTCTTCTCTATCAAAAATTTTATAGGGTGGTCGAGGCGGTGGAGGAGCTAGAACTAGCTCCGCCAAGCTTTCTATTAGCAACTTGGACTTTGGTGTTTCCGATGAAGATATGCGGGTAAGATTTTATCGCCGTGAAAGTCGATTAATTTCTTTTAGGAACTTTTCACCGAGTTTGGGCCCTTGAAAAAGGCGCAGATTCTTTACGACAGATCTGGCCGATCAACTGGCCAGGCTGAGGTGGAGTTTGTTCGACTCGCGGACGCTAGAACCGCTCAGGAAACCTACAACCAGGTTCCTCTTGATGGTGAGAGCATAGATAACTTCCCAGGCGCTATTCTTTTAGGGCGACCTATGAACATCACCCTCCAGGGCGGTGGAAACCAGGAATACCGAAATCGAGACAGATCTCGATCTCCCAGACGCCGAGGCGGCTTTGGCGGTAACAGAGACGGCGGAAACCGCCGTGGTGGCAACAGAGGCGGCGGAGACCGAGGTGGTCGAGGAGGCGGCCGTGGACGAGAGAAGAAAGAGGAAATCACCCAAGAACAACTCGACGCTGAAATGGACGCCTACTTGAACGACAGAAAGGTCATTTTATGAAATTCTTTAATTTCTTCAATTATTTCTTTAGAAGGAGTAAACGAATCAGCCAGTGAAAAATCTCAGCCGCGTGTTCAAATAAAACCAGCATCAAACCGCCAGTCCGTGCGCATTTCTATTTCTAGTCCCTTTTCTGCTCATTTTACTGCCACCTCAGAATTTTACAGTTACGCCAATTTCGTCTTTTGCAAGCGCAACTGCTGGCGATGTACTGTACTCGTCGCGAGTTGTGTCTTCTCTTACACTTTAGTTGAAAATTTAACGGGCTCTGATGCATTTATTTTTTGATCTGCTGGCTAGGCAATCTACGATTTACAACAATATAATTAGTTTCCCAACTTAGACTTTGTCTTATTCACTTTTCGAATTTGAAGAATGGCGCCTGGAAGCAAGCGTGGCATGTCCATGGAAGAAAAATGCGACGCCGCACTTGACTGGATTCGCAAGCAGAACTCCTTCTTCCACATGAAAGACCTTGAAAAAAGCCTTCCGAAGGCCAAGGGTATCACTCCAATGTCCATCAAAGATGTAATTCAAACGCTCGTTGATGATGACCGATTGATGACGGAAAAGGTTGGCTCCTCGAGCTTTTATTGGTGCTTCGACTCTCAGCTCGTGAATTCTTTAGGTGATTGTTTTTTTATGATTCATCATTTTGATGCATTATTTTGCTCCGTCATCAACATTATTCAGACAGCTCGACGACCAAGCTCAAAGCAGAACTTGAGCAACTGAACGCAGAGACGAAGACGAAGGGGGAAAAGCTCCGCTTCTACCAGGAGAATGACGAGGACATCTCCCCAGAAGAGCTGCAGAAGCTAAAGAATGAGCTCAAAGCTCTTACAAACGAAGAAGCTTCCTTGACCAAAGAATGCGAGGCTTCGAAGAAGTTCACACCCGAGTATCTTCAAAAATTAGATCAGGATAAGGTTTGTCTCTTCATATTTATACTCTATTTCAAAAATAGCTTTAGAAATTGTGCATCGAAGGCGTCAATCGATGGACAGATAACATCTGGAACGTGACTTCTTTCGTCAAGAAGCGAGATCCAACCAAAGCCAAAATGATGGCTAAACACTTTGGCGTCCCAGAAGACATGGATTACGTCGAAGAGTAGCTATCTTTTCCAAACGTTTCTCATTTTTTATATATTTTTCTACTCACTTAGCTGCCCACATCAGTTCCTGCCCTTATCTTCATAGAACCGATAGATTCACGTTTTAGATTCACAATTTAATTGTTGATCTTTAGAATGGCGAATCTAGACCAACAACTGGACGGTGCTTTGGATATGATGAGGAGGCTTCCACCTCATCACGTTCAGAGAAATCTTAGTAACTTAATTGACCTCGTCCCTGATCTTTGCGATGATCTCCTAGCGGCCGTTGATCAACCCCTCAAAGTCGGCAAAGACAAAAAGGTAGGTTTTGTTCTTGGGATTCAATAACTTCCTTCTAAGCGTTCAGACCGGGCAGGACTATCTCTTTTGCGACTATAACAGAGACGGCGACTCCTACAGATCTCCACATTCGAACGAGTATGATCCCCCGATTGAAGATGGGTAAGTTGATTATTTTTTAATGTCAAATGATTGGTTTGTAGAGCTGTTCCATCAGATTACCTACGGAAATTAGAGATTGAAATGAATCAAGCCTTCAATCAGTACCGAGAATTATATTTTGACGGTGGAGTCAGGTGAGTTTGTCTTGCTCTTGAGTAATTTTCAAGTTCCAAATAGTTCAGTATATCTCTGGGATCTGGATCATGGATTCGCCGGAGTCATTCTAATTAAAAAAGCGACAGAAAAAGCACCAAAAGGTTGTTGGGATTCGATTCATGTTTTCGAGTGCCAAGAAAAATCGAGATCGGCGCATTACAAGCTCACTTCTACGGTTATGCTCTGGCTGCAGACGAATACAAAAGTACTTACTCAATCTGCTCGACCTTTTAGTCATGATTTTAGGGCGCTGGAATGATGAACCTTGGTGGCTCTCTTATGCGACAATTGGAGAGAGACATGCCTTTGGATGCCAGCTCGCCACACGTGATCAACTTTGGCAAACTTGTAGAAGAGCACGAGGTTTCTTTGTTTCCCTTCCCAGCTCTTGAATGATCTTGATTTTCAGAATAAAATTCGCCACACGCTGAACGAGATCTATTTCGGCAAGTCGCGCGATATCGTCCACGGCCTGCGCTCAATCCAGCCTCTGCAAGATGAAAAAGCAAAGAAGGCCCTTGCCGCCGAACTTAATCGCAAGCTAAACAAGCCATCCTAAGGCGACTTCCTTCACTTGCACTTCACTTACAATCACTTTCAATTCTTTATTTTTTGAAATTCATTCTTTTTACTATTTTACCAACTTCACCTATCAAAACAAACAAAAGAAAATGTCACCTGTACCCAAGATCGCACCTTATGTCTTCTTTTCCTGTTTCCATGTTCAAACAAAAAATCACTAAAACATGTCTAAGCTGATATAAAAACTTACTGAACTTTCATTCTTTTTTGTGCATGCTTCGCCGTCTCCATTCCAAAAATCAAGTAAAAAAACTCTATTTCGACCGCTTTAGTTTTGCAAAGAAATGCAAACTGCAATTAATATTCCTGAAAATAATAAGCCCGTATTTTTGATGATACGGAATAATGCAATAATAAAGTTTATTTCTTCAGTTTTCTCTTTCGTAGAATGGCGACAAACCCTCTTAAGAAACCGAGACATGAATTGAAGACAGCGAGGAAATATTGTGAAGTGAAAAAAATTCCATTCACTGAATCAATTTATGATCGCCTCGATTTAACCAAGGATGCCAACTTGGAAGCGATCATCAAAGAATGCTCCACGATCGCCGAGAAGAAGAGTACACTTGAGGTTAAATCACATTCTCTTCCTTGATTTCAATGTTTTTTTAAAGGAGAAGCAGCAATACGCAGAAATTGCTAACCTACTTGCCGATCCTTCAAGGCGAGCAATTTATGACACGACAAAGTCTGTTGAGTATGTTAATGCCGCGCAAACTCCCGGTGGAACTCACCACGCTCCTGGAATGCATAAGACAGTTCGCGTGCTTGTTGGCGATGACAAGCTCAACAAGATGAGGGACATCTGGAGCTTGAAGCCGAAAGCCAAAGGTAAGCTCTGCATCCATGTAATATCTTTGATTTTGTATTTCAAGATGTCAATCACATACTAAAATGCTCATTGGAGGACTACTACAATGGCAAAAACGTTAAATTGAAGATCCAGCGTAATCAGGCTTGCCCGACGTGTCATGGTCGCAAAGCAATATCGGTAAGTTCTATGAGATAAAATAGTGTGTCGATTCTAATATCTCAAAAGCCAACTCAACTATGTACTGCCTGTGCGGGAAAAGGAACAATAAGAACTCCGAACGAGCTTCAATTCAATCTTCCTGTTGGCTGTCGAAATGGTTACCGAAAGAGACTGAAGGGAGAAGGAGACTGCCCTGCGAATCAGATTCCATCAGACATCTACCTTATCTGCGAGCAGAAAAAGCACGATATCTACACGAGAGTTGGGAATGTAAGTGAAGTTTTTCAACCTTATAAATGAAATTTTTTTCACTAAGGACCTGGTTGCATCAATCCAGATCTCCTTTGGCGAGCATTTGGTGGGCTGCTATAAATACCTCCGGCATTTGAAAGAGACCAGTCCCCCTGGATCGAAACTGAAAACCTACGAAATGCTGAAAGTAAAAATTCCGCCATTTGAGAAGAAGCTTGTCCTTGAAGGTAAAGAATCGATAATACCTCGGCTTCAAGACTCAAATTTATCTAGGAAGAGGACTTCCGATCTTCGAAAAGCCTACTCAATTTGGAGACTTGTTCTTGGAGATCATTGTGGAAATTCCGAAGAAGTTCACTCCAGAGCAGCGCGCTCTGCTAGAAGAGTATCTTCCCGATGAAGGGGATGTCGAAGAGGTTCAATGTAAGTTCCAAATATGTATTGAGAGGCAGGGACATTTAAAAATTTAGTCATGGACGATATGGACGAAACGATCGAAACCCACGAGCTTCAGCCCTTCACTGGATTGGGCAATGACAAGGTCGACAACTCCAGAGACGACCAAGATCAAGTGCATGATGGCATTGAAAAGTGCCCTGTTAGTTGAATTCTATCCAAAATAACTGCTCCTTTCCTGCCACTTTCCTCGAACTAAAAGAACGCGGAACATGTTATTATTTAGGTTTATTCTATTATTCTGGCAGTAAGGATATAAATAGTACTGTAATGGGCGGATACTAGCTCTTGGTTAACTGTACAAAGTGGTCGATAGTGTAGTTGAAGATTGCGAAGTCGATTTTATAAATATTGTACAGCTTCGCCAGATAAGCCTTGGAAAGGCTCCCGAACACTTCTTATAAAGAGGGTAATTGATTCAGTACTTGAAAAGTCTTACCTAAACTAGACTCAGCTGTGGTTTTTGCTTCATGTTCTGGGAAAGTTACAGTAATGTTCAAAGTCCGCACGAGTAGTTCTGCTTCTTTTGGTAGTTTTCCGCGGTTCCGATGAAATCGTACTGAAAACAAATTTGATTTGATAATTTTAACGGTTAGATTTTACCTCTAAAGCACAGGGCTGGCAAAGGTCCCAGTATCTTTGCCAGTGGTTGTTGAATTTGTTTGGATTTTCCTCCGTCAGATAATGAATAAACTCGGTGAAGGAGACGTCGTCGCCGAGCTTTTTCGATTTGTCGGTCGCATAGGGGCGGTATTTTGTCACAATTTTTGTACCGTAACGGCGTTGGAACTCATCCGTGAAGGGATTCTCTAATTTGTTGCGGAACGCGGAGAGAACTCTGTCAAACGGGTGTCGAACAAACACGAATTTTGCTGAAAAAAAGACTGTAAGTCGTAGAGAAATGACTTTTTTCCCAACAATAAGAACCACACATTGTCTAACGATAAATTACAGGGTCAGTTATTAGGTTCAATCATTGAACTTCAATCAATATTTGCTCGAGCGTTAGATCCTGAAAGATCGATGCAAACAAAGAGTCATCTTTCTTTTGTCTGGTTCGATCCTGTTTCGGGCTTTTCTCACAAAAATATCACGCTGGGTGTTTCTATTTTTGAACTAACTGAAATCTTTGAGAATCTTTTTCTGCTTTTCACCAGAGAAATCCGAAAGCACTGGCAGTTGAATATGATGTACTTTTCTTATTTCTAACAAATCGTCCACTTCGTCATAATTTTCTGTTGTCAATTTCGCGAAGATCCGCTTCCAATTAGAGCTTCCTGCTTTGGGAATCGGACAGAAGAGAATCTTTTTCTCCAAGTCCACGAGCAGCCGTTCTGAATTTCGAGTCACTCAATGATCGAAAATCAATAAAGCGTTCTTCAATTTCTTGATAGTTTTACCTTTCACATAATCTGAAACTGAAAACTTTGCTCCTTTTTCTTTCATTTCCGAGCAGATCTTTTTCAAGTGTTTCGATCGCCCGTGGACTTTCATTTGTAAGTCTGAAGAGCATTTTAGAGATTAGTTGATAAATTAAAAAACCTGAAAATTCAGTCTGATTCAGCGTCAATTCTGCCTGTTTCGCTTGAATAATTTTCTTTGTTGAGACACTCTGTGATGTTATTTGAATGAGGACTGTAGCGATCCCAGCGACAATTATGCAGCAAAAGATCTTTTTCAATTTTTGATGGTCTATCATTTACTCTTCTTTTATTACACTTTTTTGTTCTCTTCAACAACTCCTCGACAGAAATAAACTGCCGGTAGTGTTGTATAAGAAAGGCACTGATCGAATTCCTTCCATTACAACGCCGGCGGCAAAGTTCCCCGAGAGAAGGGAGGAGCGGCGGGGAGCATCCCTCGCAACGCGAATTTATTATTCAACGGCCAAGAGTTTTTTCTACCACTAGAGAAATAGGGGGACATCAATTTCTGCCAGCTGAATCGAGCACCCGATGAAAATTTAAACTTTCGATTATTTAGAAATAATGTCGCAGCTATCAAGGCAGATAGCGCAGATTAATTCCGTTACCAATTCCGGATCGGGAAGCGGCTCCTATAACAGAGGATCCAACAGTAACTATAATCGAACTAAAGGTGAGAAGGCCCCTTCATTCTTTTATCCATTTGTTTCATCAATTGCTAGCATCTTCAAGGTCAAGATCAAATCGATTTGATCGCGGACGTCGTAGTCCGACTCCCATTCCCGAGCTCGATGAAAGTCTTGACCGGAGTTTTGATTACGACTCTAGGACTTCCATGCGAGATTCAGGGATTAAAGTCAATTTGAGTTTTGATAAATACGATAAGGGTAAATCTTCTTATCATTCACCATTGCATTTATCTTCATTTATCCATTCATTTATGAGTCATAAAAGCATATTTGAAGGAAGTATACAATTAGCCTGGGTCTCAGACCCAGGATTCGTTTCAAAAGTGACGCCTGGGTCTCAGACCCAGGATACCCCCTCAGAAGTGACGCCTGGGTCCAATACCCAGGATTCATTTAAAAATGGGCATTTTAGGCAGACTTCGTCGATTGATTCTCCCAAACGCTCAGATCTATTTGCCCCTTACCACGGGGCTTCGCCCCTTAGGTCCTAAGATGCCGGGGTCTAGTCTAGGGTTACTTAGGGTTACCTTCAGTAACCCTAACTAACCCTAGCCTATCCCCCTCGGGTGAGACTGTTCCGTCATTTTTGCAGGTGCCCCCTAACACTAACCTGAATTATAGTGAATACAAGACTCCATATCAATTATTCATAGAAGGAAATTGTTTTTTTTCTTCTTACAACGCCCATCTCCTTATTTTTGGACCCAGGCGTCACTTCTGAGGGGGTATCCTGGGTCTGAGACCCAGGCGTCACTTTTGAAATGAATCCTGGGTCTGAGACCCAGGCTAATTGCATCCTTCCTATTTGAACAAAACCTCATTGTGTGCTTTTATGATCATAATCTCCACTCCTCAATTTTCACGATACAAACCACCTTTTTAGAAGACTTCCAAGCGAAAGTCATGTCAGACTACCACAGTCACAGCCGGCGAGTTCATGTGAAGCAAAAGTCGAGGAACAGCCGCTACCAGAAAGACTACAGAGGCGATCATGATGATAGAGACGATGATGGACGCGGTCGACGAGCAGGGGCTAAAGATCTATCCAAGCGGGCTGGAAATCGGTTGGTATTCGATGACGATAGGGTTTACTAGGGGTTTTCAGAGACAAGGGCAAGAAAAAGCACTGGACTGACAATCGAGTCGATCGTAGAAACTACGATCAGATTGATATGGACGAGGTTTTGTATGAGGACGCAACAGGTAGGCTCAAAGAGTAAGACACAGTGATACTTAAAAAGCAGGATCCGATTGGATGCGTATCAAGATGAGCATTCCGAGAAGCGAGTCTGATAGACCGCTACTATTCAAAGACGAGATGATGAAGCTCTTCCACGAGAAAATTCCGAACTTTGCTGACAAAGATGTAATATGCCACCATTCCCCCATTTTTTCTCCCGTGCCTTGATCACAATTTTAACAAAAAAGACCTCAAAAAAAAGAAAGATCTGGGCAGGGGCACCCACATGAATCCGTCTCTCATTCCTCTCATAATCGCTTCTAATTTGCTATAATCTAATTCAGCCTCATTGTGAGTATGAAAACATTATGTTTTTCATTCCCTCCGCCACTTCAACCGAGGTCTACCGCCAAATGCTCGACATCATCAAGGATACGAAGCCGGACAATGTGCCGCCGGCCAAGTGGATCAAGCTCGAAAAGATGACTGCCAGGACACCCATCTCCGCCCGCTTCGAAGTCATTCCCAACGCGCTCAACACGCTCAGCGAAGTTCTTGGAAAACGATACAACCAACCTGAAAACACCGTCGATCTCTCATCCTTCGCCTCTGATACACGACTCAATGAAGCTGGAATGAAGATGAACTTGAAGATTTCAGAAGACTTCGCGCTCCTTGTACGCGTCATGAAGAACTTCCCGATTGAAAACATCTCTGGAATCAACCTCTCGAGCAACATGCTCAGGAATCTGCAACAGCTCGTCCCGTTGCTCGAGAAAACGCCTAAAGTTAAGAAACTCAATCTCTCCGGAAATCAGCTGATACGAAACTGGAGCGATGTAAAATACGTCGAAGATTGGGACCTTGAAGATTTGGACATTCGCGACACTCAACTAGCAAAACTCGTTCAAGGAAGAAACAATTTAAAATTGTCCAAAGAAGCAAGAAAAATATTCAAGAATTTGAAAAAACTCAACGGAAGAGAACTCGTTGCGTCTTTTGATCTTGATGCATCTATAGAAAAAGAAGAAAAGAAGAAGACTGTTTCTCAGATTTACGGTAGGGAAGAAAACTCTCAAAAGATATCATTTACTTTTTATAGATTCCTGCCTCCCTCTGAATGAGCAACTGGAAGGACCGCTGATCAAATTCATCACTGATTTCGTCAAGGCCTACGACACCAATAGGGAAGATCTCTTCAAATGCTATGGACCGAATGCGATCTTCACGCTCTCCGTCGGAAGAGGAGTCGACTTGAGCGCCTACAGAAAGCACCAAAGAAGCATCGTCGACCACAGACACCTGATAAACCAAGACGTTGAAAAGTACCGCACTTGCCGTAAGTTTTGACTCCACCGACAAGTTAATCCAAGGACATTTTCAGACCCAAACACGATCAAACAGAAGCGCCTTGGAGTACTCGCCTGTCTTTCGGAACTGCCGAAGACGACGCACGATCTGACCTCTTGCTTTTTGGACGTGACGCTGGAAGTGCCCTCGATCATTGGATTCACTTTGACTGGAACTTTCAAAGAAACCGACAATGGAAAGATTCGCTTCTTCAGTCGCCACTTTCTCTGCTCGTTCGTGTAAGTCTTTTGACAGCAAGGAAGAGAATCAAAACTCATCTTCTCCTTTTAGGGACAACAACTTTCTGGTCAATCACGATCAGCTCTACATCCGCGACTCGAGCAGCGGTGAAAAAGCCAACCACGGAAAGAAACAATCCGTCATCCCGAACCCCCGTGGAGGTGCTGCCGCCGAACCTCCCGCCGACAAAAACGCCATGGTGAAAAAGTTTATGGACAACTCTGGAATGACCGAAAACTATTCGAAAATGTGCCTGGAACAAAACGATTGGAATTTCAATCGCGCTGCCGAGAAATTTATGGAACTAAAGAAAGGAGGGAAGCTGCCCGCGGACGCATGGCAGCCTGGTCGTGCCCCGTAAGTTTTTTTTCTGTACTTATTTTATTTTTCTGTCTGTTTTTCTTTTTCCTTGAACTATTTTTTGCTCTCTTTTTCCTAACCTTCTTCGTAGGCTTTCAATATTTTCTAGGACTAGGAGATCTAACTATGAAACTAACTTTTTCGAGCGCCACATCAATCTCAATTTTATAAAAAGGGGGTTATTAATTATAATAAGCCTAAAAAGAACACAAACTTGGTCCAGAGCTATTCACGCCAGCATCCATTTGCTTACAGTGAAGACAAAGATCAAAACCCGGCATTTGCCGACAATCTGTTTCTACTTTGAAACATCAAAAAATATAAAAAAACACTGATTCAAAGCTCAAGTACCAGGGAGTAAGTTCGATAACAGGCGAAATGAAAACCCTCTTTTCTCGACAAAATTAACTGGCTCTCGGAGAAGCCTTTGTGCTCCAGCTTCATCATTGAAAATTCAACTTCAATACCATTTTTTGTGAATTTATTTCATCTGTATATTTACCAAGATTTCTCCAATAACCATTGTCAAAAAGGATCCATCTGTATTCAAATTCAACTATTTTGATTACTGAATAAAATTATTGGTAAAAATGAGCTCGGAAAGAAGTCGACCAAGCTTTGATTTCTTTATTGGTTTTATTGATATTTCGCAGTTAGCAAGATTTCGGGATGAACTCAGTGTGAAGATCCAAGCTTACTCGTTTTTCTTGATGCTTGAATGCTTGAAAAGCTTCATTTTTCTTTCGTTCAAAATGTGTGATTACCAGAAAATAGCAGATACTTTACCGATTTCGAAGATAACTGATATTTATGGCACGAACACTCTTCCAAAGCTGCTCTGCATTACTTCCGGGCCGGAAGTTCCGGCGAACGAACAAGTGAAAGTCTTCACTTCCATTTTCAAATTGTTCAATCCACCTTCACCTACCGTGTGATGCATGGATCTCACTCATCAAACTTTTTTGAAAATGAATTGTTCTTGTTTGAATCTTCGCAAAAAAACTTGAATTTTTGACATAAGAAAAACATTCCAACTCCACAATCGTAATCAGCACTAAATTTTACCATAGTAGGTATGTTTTCAGAAAATTCCATATTTTCTGTTTTCCATATCTTCATTTTTGAAGATTATCCAGGCTGAGCTTGATCTTGATTTCCGGCTCAACATGCACCTAATTACTGTTTACTCAAGGACTCACACCGAGACTTGCGCCAACTTGGGCCCACGAGCAGTCTCTGCAGGAGTTCACACCGGCGGCGTGGTCCCTTGCATCTCCTTCACTCAGCTTGACACCTCCTGCACGTTCACACTCTGCGGGAGTTGGGCCAACCGAATCCGTTTTCCCCCTTCGAAGTGAACTCTGAGTGTTCCTCCTGGCGACTCGCTGAAATCCATCGAGAAGCTACTTCCCTCTTCCCTGAAGTGTTTCTTTGCTTCTTCGAAGTACTTGCTTACTCTCTCGTTTCTGGTAGGGGTTCGTTGCTGAGGTTTTTGCTGCAAACCAGCCGACTTGGGTGTCCATTGAGCCGCTTTAGAAGCTTGTTGTGGTGGTGAAGGCAACGGTTCTTCCTTGATTGTCGTCGCTGACTTTTGGGAAGCCTGGACGCGCTCGGCTGCCTCTAAAAAATTTTCAATTTTAGATTTCCCCTAGAGAAATAAATATACCTCCAGCTCTTTTGTGGCCTCGAAATCGGGGCTTGCATCTGGTCCTTCTTCGCTGAAGAGCACGTGACTTACTGCCCATTTTCAATTCTTTTTTTTTCAAAAAGTTTCTCTAACTGAAAAATTTTGTAAAAAAGAGAAATGGGCAAAACAGCGTTCGAATCGAAAAGGAGCCGATCAAGCTTTGACTTCTTTATTGGTTTCATAAGTATTTCGCAGGTAGCAAGATTTCGCAAGACTATTTCGTCATATAACAATTGTCCGATGGCAAAGGTACATCAATAAAATGATTAACGGTGACCGCAGGAGATAAAAAAGGTGCTCTTTATGATTTGAAATAAACTTTATGAAGAAATAACATCGAAAGCTGGTAGTATTATCAAACTGGCACTTCAATGAAGCAATGACAAAATGATCCGAATTTATGTGTTCTATCTAACCATGATAAAATACGGGTGGGCTTCGTCGTTTCTTCTTTTGGACAAATCCTTCCGCTAGATGGCGTCTTCAAGAGTTTTTATTAGTACCGCATTTAATGGCAACTGCCGCAAGAACTTTCGCACTCAGAGTTTTTAACGAGAGTCGGCCGCTAGGTATTTTTTCTTGTAAATAAGTTTCAATTGAAAATAAAAATAGAAAAACATGGCGCAAGTTGAAAAGCTTCGAAAAGCATCCGATAGTGGATCGTGCTTCGATGACGAAGATTTCGACATCGAGGCGAACAAGGAACTCACTAAGGCTGTAAAGACCTTTCGCTTGAAGGACCGATCGGGCTCGGCTAGCTTCATTGATGAAGGATCCGACGCTTGCGATGTGAAACAAGGTCAACTCGGAGATTGCTGGTTTCTTGCTGCGCTTTCTTCAATCGCGGCGAAAGATCAGTCGGGAACAAAAGTTGCCAAAATCAAGGAAGATTCTATCAAAAGAGTTCTTCAGGTAGCTCTATAGAGAGAGATTTTCTCTAGATACTTACTTTCATCCAAGACTGGCTTCAATACCACGATGTTGGCGAAAGGCGCTGGTGGATACCATTTCAAGTTCTTCCGCATGGGCGAGTGGGTCGATGTGGTGATCGATGATAAGCTCCCGGATAGACATGAAGGCAAAATAAACCGAGCTATCGAATCTAAGAATGGCGAGTGGTGGGTGCCTCTCGTTGAAAAGGCATACGCTAAGTTTCATGGTGGGTACAACAACATTGTCGGCGGAGAGACAGCCGTAGCACTGACCGAACTGAGTGGAGGAATCGCTGTAGATGCGAACAATTTGGACAGTACCGGTGTCAATCTCGGTGATCTTCTAAAGAAACTCCAACGAAACTCACTCATCACAACTTCAAATCGAGATGGCGCCGGAAACGAAAAAGTCACGAAGGGACTAGTTTCGGGACATGCTTACTCTTTGCTGCTTGTGGACACAATGACTTTGTCAGACGGAAGTAAGTTGGATATGGTCAAGATTCGAAATCCGCAAGGGCGTGGCGAATGGGACGGCGCCTGGAATGATGATGACACGAAGTGGGCCGAGTATGTCAGCTAATTATCATGTTTATGGTTCTTAGAGCTATAAATTTTACTTAGAATTTTTATTATTATTTTGTGTTTTTCTTTTTATGATTTTTTACGATATTCAAGTGTTTCTGATGACGAAAAGAAACGACTAGGGGTAGTCAACTCAAACGACGGGTCTTTTTGGATGGAACTTGAAGATTGGGTCGATGAATTCGAAAACTTGACCATTTGTGCCTTGCCTGGCTTAGACGTCAATGACGAAGATGGTGATATTTCTGAAGAGTGAGTTTTTTCAAGATTACTTGTAAATAATATTTTCTTAGAGAGAAAAATAGCCGAGATGTGCGAGTAAGTGGAACCTTCCCACCAGGAGCCCAGAATGATCCTCTCTCGGGAGGGAACAACAAAAATCCAGATCTGTCAAGTCAAATTGAGCTTTCAGTTGGTGATTACGGCCAAACCGACACAAGACTTATTTGGCTACAGGTACATCGCCTTTGTCTTCACATTATTCTTCCTTAATTTCTCCAAGATACTCATTGATTCGCCTGTAAAAGTAAAACGATCTGTGCTGGTAAATTTCTGGGCAACAACAAGCAAATCCGGAGACGATCCTTTCAATCGCCCTCAGAGTGGAACTCCAGACTTCAAAAAACTTCAAAAAGTTGAGCCAGTCTTCCCCAATAAGTCAGGCCATCAACCGTATCCCTACAGCCATAATGGCTATCTTCTCGATGTCGCTCCAGGAAAATATCTCATCGTAAGTCGATCCTTGTTGATTTCATGACTACGAGACTACTTCAGACTGTTTCTACCAAACTGAAGGAGCCAACAACCGATCCAACTAACTTCATTGTGCGAGCGATGGGATCGAACCTCAAGCTTCGCCCAGTCACAGAAGCTTTCTTCTGATTCGGAGCCTTCAAAGAGAACAAAGCTTAAAACTTCTATGCAATCTCTATTTTCTCCTTTTTCAATATAATTTCCTTTCGAATCCACTCTCATTCAAGATTGAAGTTTACGAGAAAATACAAAGTTTTAGTGACGAGTTTCAAACACATTAAATCGTGTGTTATTTTTTAAAGGAAATTACCACAATTTGAATATCTTACGGATGCAGTTGTAAATTTACAACTGCAAAGTCCACAAAGCTGATTTGCACTTTTATTTGGCGGAAGTTAACAATCGAGCGAGACAGAGAGGAGCCGAAAAGAAATTTATTTCGCGATTTATTGGACAGGCCACGAGCACCTGCCATTTCGCCAGAGATGGAAATACTATCTCCGATACTGCCTATTCAAAGAGGTCAAGAGAAAGGACGTCTTTCGAGAGATTCTTCTTTTAGAAAAAGGTAACGAAATTCGACGGTATTTTACTTTTAATAAATAGGAAGAGAGCTCGTTTTTTTTTCTTTGATTTGTATTTATTTACTGTTTGATTGATTTGGAACATTTCGGAGCAGAATCAAAAATGTACAGAAAATGATTGCAGTGTCAGTATTGACTCAATAGAAAGAATTTTCAAACTACAAAATTGTAAAAGGACTCGGTTTTGTACAGAAACATGTAGTAAGAGGAATGAAGGGAATGTGCAAAAAATATAAATCGCCGTCTTCGGAAGAGGATTCTAGTGAGAGCAGCAAGTCGCCTCGGTTTTGGTCTCTTTGACGATTTTCGAGAGATCGGCTGTTTTCAAACCAGGAACCTAAAAAAGGATTATTCTCTGTTTTTAGCAATAAATTAAATACTTACATAAGTGTAGGATTTCTTTGTGTTGGTGTTTATTCCATGCTTGGTCCGGAGATGAAGTCTGAGTTGAGACTTGTGTCGGAATCGCAGGGAACACTCGTCGCAGGAAAATGGCTTCTCCCCTGTGTGTATCCTGATGTGACTCTTCAATGTTTGCAAATGCCGGAACCTGCAAAAGAGAAAGTCAGATTATGACATTTTACACAGCAAATATGCATTTTAAACACTTATTATTAGTAATAATTAAATACCTCGTTCCACAAATTTGACAAGGATAAGGCTTCTCGCCAGTGTGAATGAGCATATGAGCCCGAAGATGAGCGACTTGAACGAATCTAGCGGAGCATGTGTCGCATTTGTAAGGTTTCTCGCCAGAGTGAATCCTCAGATGTGTCTTCAAATTGGCTGGCCGGTTGAACTGCGCGTCGCAAATCGGACATTTGTATGGCTTCACTCCTAAATATTGTAAATTTCTGTTTCAAACGAGTCGAAAAAGGGATAAAGAACTGATTGAAATTCTGATTGTACCAGGTTCTTTTTCGTCTTCGCGATTTTTGCGTTCTCATCGTTGTCTTCATCCTTGCTCTTTTTCATTTCGCGGCTTTGAAGATTCGCTGGCTCTGGAGTTTTTGCTGGAAGATGAGGAAAGCTGCTAGCGATGGGTGGGGTTCCTGGGATGACGCCTGACTGCCAAGCATCCTGACGTTGGGCAGACTTTCGTGCCCCGGAAAATTGCTCGAATTCCGATTTCAAGCGCAAAGCAGCCAATGCCTAGAAAAATTGTGAATAATGAAAAAAAGTGACGAATTTACCTTTTGATGCGCCATGTAGTTCTGCGACTGTTGCAAAAAGTTCTGTAGCGCCAACTGATGGCCAAAACTCGGAGCTGCTGTTGGAAACGTTTGAAGACCGGGGAGAAGACCATGGAAGAGATTTGGTATTCCACCGAGAGGCGGGGCGATCGCTCCTAGGCCGAAGGGGTTGTTGTGAAGGCCGAGTTCTGAACTGATCAGTTAGGACGTTGATTTTGAACGAGAGAGTCGCCAGTTTGCTTTTGGGGCAATTTGTAAATTATGCATAATTAGTTCTTTCGGGGGATGAAAGAGGAAGTCCAGTGCTTCGCAAAAATGAGTGGATTATTTCGGAGCTGCCTTATGACGAGATGTGTTTATTCTAACGCGCTCAAACGGGCAATCTCTTTCTGCTTTTTGATGGCATTAGCGAAAACAAAATGTCGCCAGTCACGTTTTTGCTGTTTCGAAAGTCGGAAATATTTAAACAATTTTTAACAAAGCGTAAACGACGGAAAACATTGGGAAATCTTTGCGCGCTTTAGACTGCCCGCAGTTTTGATTTTTGAATGGATCCGCACCATCTAAGAAACATTTCTCGTCACCAACAATAAATATTTTGCAGAAACGACCGCGGGAATATATTCTAAGACGGAAAGCAATGATTGATCAAAGAAAGTTGTTTACCTTTTTCGTGCCAAGAAAGGCTTTTCCTTTTTCAAATCATAAGCATAAATATAACTCAAAATGGCCGAGTTTCTAACTGGACTCCGAGTCCAACCTGTGTCGAAAACCTGAGTCAGGTTCTGAAGAGCTTAAATGAAAAGCCGCGTAGCGGCTTTTTTTAATAAGAAGTCGCTTTACGCCACTATTGAAAAAAGAAAGATTGGGAATTTCAATCTTTAGTATCATTATGATTATGTTGTGGAGCCGCTTTGCGGCTTCGTTATTAAAAAAGCCGCTACGCGGCTTTTCATTTAAGCTCTTCAGAATCTGACTCAGGTTTCTACACAGGTTGCCAAGTCCAGTTTTCTTTAGATTCCTTTGTGTGTATAAAGAATTAAATAACTATAAAAAGTATTCTAAAGCTTGAAAAACAAGGAAAATTCTAGCGTGCGACAGGCCCATCAAAATTTTTGGCGCGTGGCAAGGTGAAAATTCTACTTTTCGTATATTTTTTGAATATCCGTAAAATGACACTTTCCTGACGTTAAAAAAAGTATGCGCGATGCACTGATCACCTCGCGTGAGCTAAACGCGACTTGAATTGAAACTTTGAAAGACTTGATTTTCACGCTTGCCACGATTGGGGCCCTCTTGCATAACCACGTCGGAGAGGAGAATGAACAATTTCCGACCATGAAATGATCGACCCCTGTCACCCAGAGAGGCCATTTTAGGAATACGCTTCTCGGGCCTTTTCCGAATGAGTTTTTACGGAACTTTGTTCTTTTTTAGATTTGATTATTTACTGTTATTTGCGGTGGAAAGTATACTTTGCTAAGTACCCTGACAGTAGCAGCTGTTTTTGGTGACTTTGAGCATACAACGCTCGAGGCAGATTTGGGCACTAACCTGGCACACGTGATTCTTGCGGCTTGGAGGATTCAACTTCCCAAGGTCGGAAATTTTTCGAGTTTGAAATTGGCGACGCTCCGCCGATCTCGTCAGAATCCATTGAATCAACCTTCATTGCATAGTCTTCGACGGAAGAAACGCGGCCGGAATCCGAGCCAGACTCGGTCGAGATTTTGGTGAGGTTTTGATGATGCTCGGGAGAGCTTGTCGCTTCGAAGGATTCGAATCCATTGTCGGATGAAGCGGGGGATTTGGAGGACGCGCGGTCGTCTAGCTCGAGAATTTTCGATATTGATGCCATTTTTCTGAAATATTTTCTTATTTTTTCGGCTTTTATAAATTCGGATTATTTTAAAAAGCGGCTGAACTTTGGTCACAAAGTTCCTAAATGTCCTGATTTGTTATTTAATCGAGACTCCTTTCTAAGGTGTAACTGCTGAATAAAGCGAAAGGCCACTGAATTCTTCGATTAATTTGTCCAGCTAATTCTTGTGTTGGCTTCGCGAAATTCCCGCAACACCACTTCCCGCGCGAATTTCTCCAGCTTCCGCTTTTTCGGTTTTGTAATTATGCATTCCCCCATTTTCAAAAAAAAATAGAATCATTTCAAGCACGCGCGGAAACGGAGAGAGGGAGAGATATTCGCATTTGTTGCGTTCTCGACCGCGAGCAAAAACAAGATTAGATTTTACACTGACCACATCCGGCCACTTTTTTTGTACTTGGACATTGAGTAACTGGATGAGTAAAAATTTTGAGATGCGTTCCCTGCGCTCGGCGACCTGTATAGAAAACCTGAGTCAGGGTCAAAAATATCTCTTATGAAAAGCCGCGTAGCGGCTTTTTGAAGGACGAAGCCGCGAAGCGGCTTTGTAAAATTACTCTTTCGATATATTTTTAAAGTTTGGCGAAGCCGCTTTGCGGCTTCGATTAAAAAAAAGCCGCTACGCGGCTTTTCAGTAAAGATCTTTCAGACCCTGAATCAGGTTTTTTACACAGGCCAAGCCCTTTACGTGGAATCTTACAAACTCTTTTTCTTCAAACAAAAGTAGGTCTTTATTTTGAAAACAGGGCATGTCGACTCCGTGTACTTTCTAATCAAATTGTCGATCAGTGATAAAATGACGCCGGGAAAATGACCTTGACGCCTCGGTTATTCTAGATAAGCATGTCTACTCCCTCCTGTTTTGGGCTAAACGGGCACTACGGGTATTCCGTTTGATATAAAATTGATCATTGAAAAAGGATCGGCCGGCTGACCAGTCGGAACACGGCGAAGTGGCATTTGTCCGATTAGCGCAAATTTTCCAATTCAAAATTTCATCTTCGAGGGCCTCACCGATCCGTCACCTTGCTCCAAAATAGCTTCAGTCCAGAAAAAGATGATAAAATTGAGGAAAAAAAAATAAACGATTTTTCATTTTTTGACGGATTTCCGGAATCCGGGTAACGCCGTAAATGAGCCATTTTGGGACTATTTTGGGATAGAGCGCAGAAATAGCATAGTAAGTGAGGGAATTTTCTGACAGGGTCGGATGTCCGGTAACGATATCCACGGAAGTGGCCCAGTGGTAGAACACAAACAAAATTAACCTCGATACAGTTACTAATGAAGCTAAGCGCTTGTGTATTCTGATTATCGCGGCTATCTTGTGTACCCTTATTTTTGAGGCTCTCTTTGAAAATTTTTGTTTACTTCGGGGAACTCTGTTCAAGAATAGTTCTCTTTTAGACCCTAAAATTTGACTACTCTCATCATGAATCGGCCACTATTTTCTAGGAAAGAATTTATTTCTCCAAGAATTTTCCCACCAGCCCTTCAAGTGCTCCTATCAGTAGTATCTAATGAGAACCAATTGAGCTGGATTATGTAAGCCGTCAGAAAAAACGCGGCGAGTTGAGCGAAATTGAAAATGTTTGAAATCATTATCTCCGGGCGTAAAATCAGGTGCTATTTTGGCGTGACGTGAATCTGGTTCCGATCCAAATAATTTAGAACGAAAATCGAATTCTGCTCTTTTAGACAACTTAACCGGTAAAGGTCGCATTGAGGCCGGGTCCAATTTGGCCCCACGTGCACTGCTTGTGTCTTTCTCACGTTAACAGGTTAAGAAAGATGCAAAATCTGGTGAAGAACTCTTACCTCAGAAGCTGAGAAGTCTCGTTGTTGATTTCTTGGTTTCAGAAGATGGTCGATTTCGGGAACGATGCGCTGCGGCGGGTTAAAATATCCAATCTCTTGAATGAGGAAAATTTGAACTTCAAAGAAGATTTTTTCTTATCAACTATTTTCTTTTCGTTTCTAGTCAAGTGAGTTTTTGGAAATCGAAAGAGGTTACGAATTACAAAAGTGAGTCCTTCGCTGGTTGGCTCTCCGGCTCATCTTCCGGGTGGAGGAGCGTTAGAGCGCCACCAATGTACTTCTTCCGCGCACGGAGCAGCGCCACCTCGCTCTAACGGGTTAGCGGGGCTCCTCTCCTGCATCGCTAGCCAAGGCCAGCGCGATTTCGGTTCAAGGCGACCACCTGTCGTCTAACACCACCACCACCAACTCGCGCTTCGACTAGAAAAAAATCTAATTAAAAATTTCTATGAAAATATTTGCAACTAGTAGAAGATCTTTGCATTTCCGATTTTTCAAAGAAAATTCATTTTATTTTCTCTAATTTAAATTTTTTATTTACAAAAATTCGACTTTTTAATATTGACCTTCCATATTCGCGCCGGAAGTATCTCAAAACAGATATTCTACTTATTTTCCTACAGTTACTTCCGAGATGGAGACTGTATCGACTGCTGCTTCTATTGACACTAAGTACTAGCGGAGCGACTTTCAAGGGTCGATACTGTCACAACATATCGAGACCTTCTGAGCATGGGTAAACGACTCTAGAGCACTTGAAACTATTAGCTCAGGGCAGTGAACTTCAATTCTGACAAAGTTCTTCCAGTTCGACAAACTTCCAAAAGTTAAAAAGTGCTGATTAGGGAAAAAGTCCCCTAATTAAACCCAAATTGTTTAGAAGACGCTCGGATAGTGATAGCGCGCGTCTTTATCAGTTCTAACGTACTTATAGCGCCCGGCCGTGGTTGATAGCGGCTCTGAGAAGTCTAAGTTTCGGTTTGATATCCCGCCGAGCGAAAAGGGTGATAAGGGCTTGGGCCCAGTTTCTTGCAGTGCCACTCGGAAGATGCGCGCCAGATTGCACGTGAGGCCAAAACAGCTCTTTTTCGAATATCGCCGTTTTTGGATAAACGCGCATTTTAGAGTTCGATAAAGAGAAGAGAGAAAAGCTCGGGCCACCAGCGTTAAAGAAACGTTTACAAAAAGAAAGTTTTAATCGACAGGCGATGTCATTCGACCCGCCGGTTTGTGAGTGCATAGCTTGCCCCGAGGCGCGTGGGGATTATGCTTGTCCACTACTGTCATCGAATGCACCTGCGGCGGCTCTCTTTGAAATTGAGCGAAAGTGACGTTCTGTCACTGCGCTACTGGTGATAGTTCTAGTCCTGGAAACTGCTCTTTGAACAATTTGACGTCAGAAAAAATATCACTTTTGGATTATCATCTTAGTAAATTTTTATGATTTACGATGTGAAAGATGAATTTCAAATTACAATTCGAAAGGGGGGATTGTAAACTTCTCAAAGTACAAGGTCACAATTTGAATTTGTGCTGGCAGAATTACTTGCCGAGTATTTTGTGTATTTGTGCTCGCACTCGACGAACTCGAACTAAGATAGGATTTTCCTGAAGAGGGTCGAAATCGGAAGCATCACGCGTACTCAGCACTAATCCAAGGAGAGTGATAGGGGCGCTGCCTGTGAACCAAAAGTAATCTTGCTCCGGGGCGTTGGGATTTATCTTCCTATAGCTTTCTTTTTTTAAGCCGCGCGTAAATACGAAATTGCTCTTTACGAAATTGAAAGTTTGGAACAGCAATTATTGCTCGATAGCAAAGTCAGCGAGGAGATACAGTACTTACTGAGGATTCGACAAGTAAACACGATTGATAGCGAGATTTGACATTTCCGGAAGCAGAACGGGGAGCTTCGGAAAGCGACTCTATCCAAGCTTTCATTCGTAAGGGGCGCATAAATCAAATTTGAGCATCTCCCCGTAACAGTACGTAATGACGAGTTACAGGGCTTTTAAATTGCGGGAAGAGCTCTCGCGCTTTTCACGAAGCGATCTCTACGGATGCTACTTCGTACTGGGCTCGGCAACCTGTGTAGAAAACCTGAGTCAGGATCTGAAAGATCACAAATGAAAAGCCGCAAAGCGGCTTTTTTAAAAACAAAGCCGCAAAACTTCCTTTACAGTCGATATTCAAATTCTGGCAAAGCCGCTTTGCGGCTTCGTTTTAAAAAAGCCGCTTCGCGGCTTTTCATTTGTGATCTTTCAGCTCCTGACTCAGGTTTTCTACACAGGTTGCCGAGCCCAGACTACGTGATAGGCTAAAAGTTATAGAATATTTCCAATAGAGTGCTTCGTAAATGAAGTTGGTTCTTATTCAATAAAACTCTAAACTCCAGTGAAACTCTTCAAAAATTCCTCTTTAGCCAGATTTGTAAAACCAACAGGCCATTGATCGTTAGATTGAAAAGTGTCCGAAATCTGTGCCTTTTCGGAAACGTATAAAAAGAGAACAAGAACCAGGCGTTGTCATTGTGCGCCGAGGCTTTTCGATGATCGCCTTAGGAATTGCTTGATGGATTAATTAAGACGACAGTGGCCTTTTTTGGTAAAACAATTTCAAATCTTCGCCAGATTTTGTTGAACTAACAAATTGAACAATGCCCTAAACTCACAGAAAACCGCTGTTCGTCCTGTTTTAAAGTCGACTACTGTTTTAACGAAATGATTCTCAAGACTAGAAGTGATGTGTAGTCCCTTAAGAGCCGCTAGATATTCGTGCTCCCATAAATTTACGAGCCTAAGTGGCTAAGTGGACTTTTGGCCAGGTGTGTGCCCAAAGAATCGTTATCGCTCTCGGGGAGTGCTTTGTGACATTTATTTGACTGCAGTCCGTAAATTTTAACACGTTGTGATCGTTAATCCATTTGACAAGTTACTTCCGCCGAACTCTTTCCCCTCGAAGCCGTGGCTCTTTCGCCCCGAGACGCGTAAGTGCGCAAGGGTGCAGAGAAATTTACGACTGCATTTGAGATATAGTTTTATTGGTGTTGAGAAATTCTCACGCCACGGGGCTTTCAGGAAACAGCGAGCGTCGAGTTCCGAGCAAAGCCAGATGGTTTTTATGCTGTCAGTTTGTACTCTCACTCTGCACATCACCCTCAATAACCCTGGCCTTTTTAGAATACTCGCAGATACAGTAATTTGCTAACCCTAACCCTAATTTGATAACCCTAACCCCAGGGCCCCCAAAAGCCTAACCCAGGGGCTTCGCCCCCTGGGACCCCCCATAAGGTACTCCCAGCCCCCTAAGCCTAACCCCCATTTATAGAACACTGTAAGAAAAATACCTGTCCTTTTTATTTATTTTTAATCTCTGTTGACAAATTCCGCTCTTAGTTTTCGACTTTTTGTGTCAGAAGATATTCCAGATTTTGCGTGTAGAACAAGACATTGTGTGGCATTAGCGACAGGATGCATCTGCTGGCGCTGGCAATTGTACCTTTGAAGAAAGCGGAAGGGATAAAGAAATTGTCAGTATCCAGATAACTCAAATAGAGCCGCGTCAGCCAGGCCCTGTTCAGGTGAAATATGGCCAACTCAATAAAAACTGTGATTCTGTTCAATTCCATTCAGGCTACAGTACTTTCTTAGGAAAAACTTGTCATTAGGATCTTCTTGTGTATATTTTTATTTAAAAATATACCGATTATTTTTCAATTAATTTTTGGAAAAATCGAGCTTGAAGCTGAAATCGTCTGAGACAGTATTTCCGTAGACTTGAAAATAAAGCCTCAATAAAACAATGATTTTCTTTGATAAATCGTTTATCCGAGTAGTACTACATTTCTGGCGCCTTGAAATTGATCGGAAGGAAATCCCCAAAGCCCAGTCGACTGGGTACCTGCCTGGGTTTTGGCATTATCTGACACCTATTTCCGCGATTTGGAAAATCAAGTTCATAAAAGTGTGATGTACGATGGCTCGCGGGTGGGAACTTCAAACGCGAGTGCGCAGACTATCTGGAGTCGGTTTTTAAGAAATTATTTGCAGATTGGTAAATTACTTCCTTGGCCATCCATCTTTCTGGCGCTGCGGTGGTTCTTGGGCGAGAAGTTATTCCTAGTAAGAAACTTTAAAAAAGAAGCCTTGTTTAAAAAATACTAAATGAACCAAGACTGAAGCTTCGTAACTTTGGTTATCTAAGTCGCAAACAATATCATTCGCACAAAGAAGCGTAGATTTGTTGCGTGGTAATTGCGGCCCGTTCAATCAGCTGTGTATTTGGCACTCAGCGGCTAACACTCTCTCGACGGGCGCGCTATAATTATACGTCTCGCGTTCAGCACCAGGAAAAACAAACACCACCACTCGAACTTCAATCGTCGGCCAAATTCTTCCCTTTCACTCGATTATTTCTCCATTTCATCCTCATCTTCTCACACCTTTTTTTCGTTTCAAAGCTATTTTCAAAACATCATTCCTCTTTTTTCGAAAATTTAAGCTTTTATAATCTTTCTCAATAGTTCCTTAGTCCTAAATTTAGGTCAAATAGTTCCAAAATCATAAAATATCCTTGATTATTTTCATAAAAATGATTTTTCATGACAACTCATTTTTCTTCCCTTCATCGCTAGAAACCATAAAACCCCGCTTCAGTTGATGGTGGCGATTAAAAAAGCTCTTCTTTGTCCAACTATGAAGACATCTGCCATGTCAGACTGTTGCCTGCGACATCGATCATCCCGCAGCATCGAATTTTGACTCTCCTGCTCGCTACCAGAAATCTCCGCTGTGGTTTCGAAAGAAACACAGGGTCATGGACGGGGCCTGCAGGGATGCCATCATAAGAGCGCGGAACCATGAGCTTTGAGCGCGCTTTGGGCACATCGCCGAGGTCCCCACTCTAGCTGCCCGAAAGGGAACAAACCCGGCTAGGGTGCCCTCGACGTTGCTGATAACGGCATTCTCCTTACTGAGTTACCAACGCTCATGAGCATTATCAACCAAAAAGAACTATAAAATAAAATATGCTCAACTGGGTTTAGACATCGTGTGGGTTCTAGTAGAGATAAGAGAAATTTCTTGCAGATCTAAATGCCAACTTCACGTTGGGATATCATCCTTTCCTAGAACCCTCCTTTCCTTATCGCTCGCGCCTTTATGTGGAACACATGTCAATTCTTATGCAATAAATGCAATAGCTAATTGCCAATCTTTAGCATCTCTCAAACCTTTGGTCTCTCAGGCTAGCTTCAAGATTCCCTAAAGCCGCGAACTGGGCTCGGCAGCCAGTGTAGAAAACCTGAGTCAGGGTCAGAAAGAGCAGAAATGAAAAGCCCCGATGCGGCTTCGCAACTATTACAATTACAGTCTCGAAAAATTCTGGTGAAGCCACTTCGCGGCTTCATTTTTATAAAAGCCGCTGCGCGGCTTTTCATTTCAGCTCTTTCTGGCCCTAACTCAGGTTTCCTTCACAGGCTGCCGAGCCCAGGCCGCGAGAACGGTACTAGAAGTAGCTCCATAAAAACATCCTCCAGAAAGCAGCTATTCTGGGAACTTAGGTCGAGTTTTATTTTGATTGAAAAAGTGTGAGAAAAGCATTGCTCGATTTTACAACTTTAGTAGTGTTAAATGAACAATAATAACGAAGCGTAATAATTAATTCTCGTAAATCGCTTTATTTCAATTAAATTCTCTTGTTTTGGCCAGGGAATAACCATTGGCGCGGCTCGTAAATAATCGGAACGTCGCGCGAGAAAATGAAAATAGAACTTGGAGGTTGAATAAATAAACTCCAAATGTCAAAAATGAGGCGTTCTGTACTTTGCTCGTACACTTTAGGACAGCTTTTGTAAATATTAAACCTAACCAAAATGGTAATGAAATAACTCAAAGATCCTGAGCCTGGACTCGAAAAACTGTGTAGAAAACCTGAGTCAGGGTCCGAAAAGAGCTTTTAGGAAAGCCGCTTCGCTCTCAAGACCCTGACTCAGGATTTCTACAGTTTTTCGAGCCGAGTTTTGAGTTTTATAGATCAAAAAAGGGCTCCGCTTTGCATCCTGAAAACTTGAATTCAAGGATATTCTGCAAGCGTAATCTTTTTCTAGCGTTTCAAATAGAGTTGTCTAAACTTTGTTTGGCTTTTTAGAAGGTAGGAAGCTGTCATATGCACGAATGGTGGCCATTTCATAATTAAGTTTGCCTTTTAGCCCTCTACGTTGTGTCTATAGCGTGGGGCTGAGATTTGGACTGACAAGGGCTGATTAGCAACCGGAAGGCTCGTCCCGTCACAGAAATGATTATTTTGAGAGTAGAATAACGAGCTGAACCAGACTTCCGCCTGATAACCGTCACCGCAAGTCACCAAAAGCCAAAACAATATAATAGAAATCATTAACAAACACCTGCTGCTCGATTGATGGGAAAATCGAAGAGCTGCTTTCAGGAAATTATATCAAACTCCAAAAATAAATGATAAAACAGAAAATGAAAAACTTCCAGCTTTGAATCAAGCTATTTTCCACTGGGCACGGCGACCTGTGTAGAAAACCTGATTCAGCGTTTGAAGAGCTAAAATGAAAAGCCGCGTAGCGGCTTTTTCAAAACGAAGCCGCGAAGCGGCTTCGCAGCACGATTACTCTTATCTATTTTAAAATATTAGCGAAGCCGCTTTGCGGCTTCGTTTAAAAGCCGCTACGCGGCTTTTCATTTTAGAAATTTAAAACCTGACTTAGGTTTTCTACACTGGTTGTTGAGCCGAGTTTTTCCATGTTTATCGTTAAAATTCTTTCGCGAATGATAAAAAATAACGAATTTGTAACGCTTTGAAATTGAACTTCCGGATTGCTCTTTTGTTATCTTTTGGCTGAGCGGAAATCCGGGGGATGGATCCTCTAACCTTGAACCGCCCCGCTGGTTCCTAAACAGTCCGAAAAATTAGCCCGGCGACCACGTAGTTGCATAAATTTTACCAGTAAATGCTAATTAGCGGCGATTATTTGATAGAAGCGAGCTCGAGGAGTGAAAAGGTTCTATTGATATGGAACCTAAAGCCAGTTTTCTACACTTGTCAAGGAAGTGGGGCTTTTAGACATTTCTACAAGACCGGGTGGGGGTTCTATTTGAATAAGCAGTTCTCGTTGAAATCGTATCATATGATTCGTATGGCCTGGGCTCGGCAACCTGTGTAGAAAACCTGAGTCAGGGTCTAAAGAGCTAAATTGAAAAGCCGCGTAAAAATGAAGCCGCCAAGCAGCTTCGCTAGAATTTTCACATTGAGTGAAAAGGTAATTTTGCGAAGCTGCTTTGCGGCTTCGTTTAAAACGCTACGCGGCTTTTCATTTAAGCTCTTTATACCCTGACTCAGGTTTTCTACATAGCCTGCCGAGCCCGGAGTTCATTTGGAACTTACAAAGGGAGAATCTTTAGAGGAAGTTTCATAAGGAGTTTCGAAATAGCAATTTCGAGATAGCAAGTTGGCATTCTATTCGGCTAACAGTGTTTTCAAGGATGAACAAAGTTAGAAGCTTCTTTTGCGTAATACTGTGGCACGTTTCCGGAAGTTTTGGTGCTTTCCAATGGAGAGAAAAAGCCAAAGGACAACGCAAATTGGTATTTTGGCGCATCCAAATTTAACCGGAAGCCAGACGAGCCTCAGAAAATTCATTTTGGGCAATCAAGACTTTTATGCAAAAGTTTTATTTAAACTTCTTTCATTTTAATTTTCTCATGATTTCTCATCATTAAGCAAAGAGCGACTAAACCACAATGATAAAGTTTCGGGTGCTCGAAGTTTCTTATGCGGAGGATATCTCAACTCAGCTGCTCTTATTACAAAACACGACAGCTATTTGATAATGGCTTTAGTTTCAATTAGAATGCTTCTTGTTCTTATTTTTGTTACTGAAAGTGTGAAATCTTTACTGGAGTGGGAAGCAATCGCGGGATTGACTTTTTCCTCGTCTGCATTAGAAATCATTGCCATTTCCAAGATCACCGTCATGTCGCGTCCCTGACAGAGGCAGAAACATTCATCGGGGTATTTTAGGTACAAATTATGCCAGCAAAAGCCTCCCTCGCAATATTCATGGAGTAAAATATCTGAAATTTATTTCTTGCTTTAGAACGCTTATCTGGCCGCATTAAGAAGTGGTTGCGTAATTAAATGGCAAAATAAGGAAAAAGGAAAAAGAGAAGTGAAGGGGCGCCTCGCCAATTTTCATAACTGATTACCGAAACGAGCTTGAATAGATCATTGACTTCTAAATTAAACGCAATTCGACCACAAAACGGAACTAGCCCTCACTTTTGACTCACTGAAAGAACGATGACTAGGCTTACCGGACTAAATTCAGCCCATTTTTCTAGCTTAGTTGAGGGGTCACATGATACAGTTTTAGAAAGCCCAGAAGCTGGGCTTTCATTTGGGCACCGTATCAAGGGGTCAAGGTCATGCCCGTAAGGCAATTCATGGGACATGAGGTTCCAAAATAGGCACTAGATCTCTTCTAACTATTTTTTCGAAGGCGGGCCGGCCTCGAGAACCGTCAAGACTCATATATTTAGAAAGCTCAGGCTCTGAGCTTTCAGAAGAGCCCCAGAAATCTTAGTGCAAAGTTGTTTTTGGCCACTTGGGGGTGCTAGAAGCTGGGTGAGAAACCGGAAATTCGGGTAAACTCTGATTAAGAGTTCTTAACCGGGAGGTCAATTGCGTGGCTCGGCCGCAATTCATCTTCCATTTCAATTTTTATTTGATTTCTCGTCGAAAAATACCCATATTGTCATGTTTCAGAAGATTTCTAGAGTTGAACCGCGATCAACCACCTGGTTGACCATCCGGTCTGTCTGCGGTTTCCTAGCTTTTTATAGCCTCAATTATTGTAAATATATGTTTTATAAACAAAATAAAAGAGTTTAGGGCTCTAAAACCGAGTTTTCCAGAACTTCCGGTTTCAACTAATGAACTTCTAGCGCCCCTAGGTGGCCAAAGACGGCTTTGCACTAAGATTTCTGCGGCTCTACTGAAAGCTCAGAGCCTGAGCTTTCTAAATATATGAGTCTTGACGGCTCTCGAGGCCGGCCCGCTTTCGAAAAATAGTTAGAAGAGTTCTAGTGCCGATTTTGGAACTTCAGGTCCAATAAATTGCCTTGCGGGCATGACCAAGACCCCTTGATATGGTGCCCAAATGAAAGCCCAGCTTCTGGGCTTTCTAAAACTGCATCATATGACCCCTCAGCTTTATTAGAAAAATGGGTCGAAATTTAGTCCGGTAAGCCTAACGATGACTGAAGAAATAGTTCAACCCTCTAAAAGCTAATATCTGTCACTCGGATAAAATCACGGACTCAATAGAAGATCTTCCAAGATGGACCCCAAGAAAATAGCGCTAAAACGAAACACTCAATCAATCCCGACCTTGAGAGTAAAATCTACAAAGGGCTCATTCTCATCCCCAAAAATTCCCCATAAGTGGGAAAATCAATCACTTCTGACGCGTGTCGAGTCCAAATATAAATTTCAAACATGCCATGCGCCGGATGTCGAGCACAATGCTCCGAACTCTTCTCGCATGAGGGCGCAAGGTGCGCGGAGGACTCTGAATCCTCCGAACATTGCGAGTCCAGGGAGAGCTGATGAGTTGGCGATAAGCCCTCAATACGCTACTCGAACGTAACACCTGGGAGTGAGCATAGCAGGGGCGGAGGGGATATTTTTGTTCTACCCATGCCAGTATCAACTTTATTATCAATTCTAGAGGCGAGTAAGAATGATGGCGTTGTTTCTTTGGGCATATATATATCAGAAGAAAGCTCTTTTCGAGCAGAAAATGGATTTTACGGAATTGAAAGAAAACGTTGACCTTATTCCCGAAGACGCCGGGTCAAAGAAATTCCTCATATTTTCCAATCCAATTCCAATTGGAAATTAAAAATTCATGAGGAAAACAAGCGTATAAAATAGGAGCAAAGGCCCTTCCCGCTGAAGTCAAGGAGATTTTTAGAAGTGAAAGCCAAATTTTTAACCGAACATAATTCAATTTCCTTCATTTTGTGATCGATGATAAGTGTTCCTAGATTGGTGAACCCCTTAAAAATGAGACCCAAAATCTCATGCCCCTATTCAATAAATTTTAAATGAAAGGTTTAATAATTAAACTTTAATTATCAAACTTAAATTCGACAAGTTGTGCCACCCTGAGCCTGAGAGTTATGTTTTTTAAATTTATCATCAAAATTTAGTGTTTTTGACCCTTTATTTAGATTCAGCGCACTAATTTCACTCTAAAAAAGATGTTTTAGCATATAAATAATTTCAAAAAAAAGAGCGTGAAAAATCAGTTTAGCGAAATTAAGCTCATTCAGGGGGTACTACGCGATCAGAAATGATAGCGGTGTTTGAACAGAGATTGACACACTTCACGCTGGGATGAGTTGGCTTCGCGCTCCCTTCCGTACTTGCTCACCCGGTGTGTACTCTCCGGAGGTTCTCCCTCGGCGCTCCTCAGCGCACTCTCCTCCGGCTCCTTGCAAAGAGCGCTCTTCAGCGTCTTTTCCGCTCTTCCACCTCTTTTTTCGAGCGCCCTCTGGCGGATGGAGTTCGGAGCATTATGCTTTTACCCCCATGCGCCCCTGTTGTTTCCACATGATTTGAGCAGCTCTTGAGACGAGTGAGCCGCGCGCTTCCCAAGACTCATCCTCATTCCTCAGCGTCGTAGCCCTTTGCTTTCCGAGGGATGGTGTAAAAAGCTTCGCTGCTTTTGGCGGAAATATTTCCGACATTTGGATACTAAAAATATACTTCGTCGATTGATTAAAATTAAAACCCAAAGCCTTTGAACCATAACCCTAGCCCTAACTCTTTGAGTCAAAGGTAAAAAAATGCTCGAAATCAAATGAATCTGAGCTTGAAAGCAAGACCAGTTGCCTTATTTTCAGATGCAAGGAAACTTCCCTTATTTACCGAACGTTGCAAGGGCCCTTTCTAGAGGTTTTTGATGGTCGAGTTTTGTCAATCCGGCGTCTTTTGATGTTCTAAACGGTGCCACCAAGATGATTGGCCGATAACATTTTTCCAACACTGGTAGATAAGTCGACACTTTGGCACAGGAGATGATATCCACCTCTAAACACGTCCGCTACAAGTCGCTAATTGAAAGATTAAACACACGCCAGAGTGGTCGAGAAATATCCCCACTGTCGACCGCAACTGAGCGATAAATACTTCCGAGGCGTAATATCAAGGCATCCTCGTGAAAATTTTCAAAAAATTCTACATGTTCAAAATTGATTGACATCGCGATAGGCTTTTTTGGAGGATCCTTTTTGGAGATTCTAAAAGATTGACATTGTAAATTCGTATCGGAAATTGTATAAGACTCCTGCGAATAATAGTTGATCAGATCGATATTTGAAATTTTTTCCTGTAAAAAAGCAGAAAAAACAAAAGCAACCCGAATGACAACTGTCAATATGCGCTAAATAATAATTTCAAGTGTTTTCGGTCGCTGTGGCTTGCGCCTCTTACATAATAGGAGGTACTTGGCCGACGAGTCACGATGCCAGATTTCCTCTCGCGCATAATGGAAGCGACTGTCTTATCTAAAGAGTCGTCCAGTTTTCACAGAGATAAGCCATATTCTAAAAGGGATTATGAGAAGCACACGCGTTCTTAACTACTGAAAAAGCGTGATGATAACCTGTGTCTTTGAGCCATTTCTTCGTCAAGTTTTAGGTTGATAAAGTTGGTAAGTCTGCAAAAATCATACGAAACTTTGTTCATGGTCACAAGTAAGTTTATTTTTCAGGTCTGAACTTTTGGAGGGGAACTTTTTCACGAGGGAGGGGTATTAAAATCAGGGCGGATTCAGAAGAAGTCTTCTTCCAAAAGGCAGCACGAAATCAGGCAGGGAGGAGAAAGCTTGTTCTTTATGTAAAGAACATTCGCCTGTACAGAGGATTGACGACTCTTGCCGCCTGAGCTTCACCGCTGCAATCGACGACATATTTGAGATTCAGAATCTCATCTTTCTTCGCCTCGTTAAGGACGTCCTAAATGTTTTGTAATTGAATCAGTAATCATTGAGGAAAATCATACCCGCTCGATGGCGTAGGCAGCGCCCTTCAAGTGGTTTCGACCACGGTCGGCGGCGAGCTTGGCGTATTTCATGCAGTTTGGCATGGAAATCGCACGGTTGCATCGGACGAACCCGTGGCAGAGATAATAGCAAAGCGCCTCTGCTGAATCTGCGGTGAGCTTGTTGTCATCAACGCAGATCGTGTATTTTGTTGGGATCGATGTTCCTATATTTTTTATTAATCAGTAGATGAAGTAATTGAAATAACCTTGAATTCCCTGGCTCGATGTCAAGTAGAAGTCCCACTTCTCAACATCGACAATGTCGGTGTCAACGATAGTACCAGCAGGCACATTTTGGGACTTGCCGATCTGGTACATCTTGTCCATTGCGCAGAATCGGGTCGCGTGCATCTTGGTGGCCATGATGTAGGTGATCTTCGGCCTAACATAGAATAGGATACTGAAATAAAAGAAAATGAACGTACCGGTAGTTATCTTCGAGAGTTTCGCAAGCTTCTCGAATCTTGGTGCACTCATAACCGGCGGTCGAGCTGATTTGGTGTTCGTTCACACCCGGGCGAAAGAAGATGATCGACTTGGGCTTCCTGCCGGTCATCTTGTAGTAGGTCTTGATGCTCTGTACTTGCATATCGAACAATTCAAGACAGTGAGCGTTGCTGCTCGTCATTCGAGATTGCATCGTGTACATCGATGCGTTCTGGTCGTAAGAAGAAGCCATACCGACCAAAGATTCCTGGCCAGGGAGGACGCTCATTTCGAGACCTGAGAACAAGATTATTTCGACTGCAAAGAAAGAAAAAAGTTTACCTTGAACAAGGACCGGGTGGTCGTGGGTAAACAAAACACCGCCCGTCGGATTCGCCAGCGTCAAATCGCATTCAGCGTTCTGACCGTTGAGCTTCGCGTTGATCTTCATAAGGATCATCGTCGCGCTTTGCTCATTGATGCGCTGAAGGGTCTTCATTTGTGCACACTGCGTCAGAAGACCAGGGTATTTTCGCTCGGCGAGGAATTTCGCTTGAGCGTATTCTTCCGTGTTCTTGCCGTCGAGAACAACAAGGACTAGCTCGTACTTGCTATCAGAGCAGTGCTTCAAGAACTCGTCCAATTGATGAGGCTGGAGTTCGTACGGCATAGACCGATCGGCGAGGAAGTTCACTTCCATGCCGAGTTTTTGTCCAGCGTTATAGAGAACATCGATGGCTCTACGAACGGTGTCCTGCCCTCCTCGATGACCGCGGCGGGAGATAATGCAGGCGCCCCAATTGTCGATCTTCTTCGGAGTGATGAAACTTCTAGGGTGCCACGTTCCATTATTTGGATGTTGCTTCCCATTGCCATAGTGCATGTCTGGAGCTTGAAGAACTCGTGCAGGCGTTTTGACCATGCTTTTGTCGACGCTCATGTCGATATTCTGCATATCTTCTCCAATTGCCTGCATCGCCGTATGCATGTTCTGTTTGATTGCGTTGAAGGTCTCAGGAGCAGGCTTGGCAGCAACGCGGATCAATGCCGAGATGGCGTTTGGATCCAAGAGTCCTAAAGAATTTGTTAATTGAAATATTTTCTCGGAAAAGATATAAAAAAGAAATCAATTCATTTAACCAACCTTTCACTGGTTGTCTTGCAACCACGTGGCAGCATTCCATCGGGTAATACTCAGGGTAGTGCTTGTTGCCCGTGGAAACACATGGAAGTTGGGGGTGGTTGAGAACCTCCCCTTTCTTCATGAAGTAATCTGCCACATTCATCTTTCGGCCATTTTGATCTTCAAAGCAGAGGTTCGCTGCACTTTGATCGGTCAATTCCTTGATGACCTTGGTTCTGCCATTGGAGCCGGTCTTGGAGACAATGTTGACCTTCAATTTCCTGACGATCTTGTTGGACTCGACCAGATTGTAGGAGTTCCTCCAGAACTCAGGGTAGAGTGGATCCTCGCTGTTCCAATAATCGCACTGAAAAAGTTTCTTAATTTTCATAAGCTCATAGTGTGGCACTCACGAGGAACTGATGAAGCGGCATGCTTTTGTAGAAGACGCCGCACTTGTCCTTCACTTGGATCGCCAAGCCAGAAGAGATGTGCTTCATCTGAAGGTGAAAACCTGTGAAGACTTCTTTCGCAGGAATTACGCAGTTGAGCGGTCGGATGTTTTGGTTGAGCATGTAAAATGATGTGCCGACTCGGGTGTAGTGCTAGAAATGAAATCAAGGAAGAGAAAAGTCAAACTACTCTTACCTTTCGGTAAAGCGAATGCTTCAAAAGCACCTCAAAGTACTGCAAAAGGATCGGGTCCATTTGCTGCCCTTGTCGTTGTCGGAAGATTTCGACAATATCGGAAAGCACCTTCAGTTTGGTGACGGTAACTGGAAATGGTTTTTCTTTATCCCGGATCGATCGGCAACTGGGATAGTCGACGTCGTAATCAATGCTTTCCTTAAATTACATTTTAACTTGTGGACGAATACGATTTCTATATTGTACCTGAATCTGTGCTAAATTGTCTACATTTGAGTAGAAGAGCGTCTTGCCATCGTAATAGGCCACAGGTCCAGTGCTTGGGCGCACTTCGTCAGTAGAGGTGGATTCAAGAGAGTCAGAAGAAGAGCTGGAACTTTGATCGAAGAACACCTTTTCGAATATCCCGAAGAACTCCATAGCTCGTTCGTAGTCCAAAATTGGAGCTCTTGCTCCGTCACGCTCCTCAGTGAGTTCAGAACGGAGCCGATAGAGGTAGATTTTCTTGGGTCTAAAGGGAGATAACAGACGAGTTAGTCAATTTCAGGACTTACGGTGATCCCTTGCACTTGTAAAAATTGCAGGCGACGTCGAGCTTCGCTACAGAGTTCACTCCATAACCTGGGCGGCGGGCGAGATAGACATGGTGGTCTTGAGGGGTCATTCCTTGAGCGTGAGGAACCTGTTCGTCAGAGGTGGAAGATTTCGTGTTGGTCTGAGGAATCAGCTGAGAACCGCTGGAAGCGGCATATGTAGAGTCCTCAGCTTCCTTTTTGGTTTCTGTGGCACTCTTTGCCATAGCAGCGGTTCGTCCTCGTCCACGTGACGCACCGCGGCCGGCGATACGTCCAGGACCACGTGATGAAGCGCGTCCAGCTCTCGGAGGACCGCTCGAGCTTGAGGTTGAAGTAGCGGCAGGCCTCTGCTGTGGGGCCGGCTGAGATGAGATTCCTTCGTCAGAGGAGGTGCTTTCCGCTGCTGGAGGTTGAGGGATTTGAGTTGTCGGCCCTCGACGGCCTCGACCTCGCCCACGAGGAGGTTGCTTTTCCGCCATGGTGTCCGAGTCCTTATTTATCTGAAAAATTATCCTTCTTGAAAATTTTTACAAAAAGAAAAAGACTGTATCAAACAGTAACTGTTCGAAGAGAGGCAGTTTTCAGAAGGAGTTTTCAAATGTTTCTCTTTATTTTCGCTTCAGGAGAAAATCTTGAAATTCTCTGCAGTGAGTACGGCAATTCTCGAAGTGGAGAAAATCAAATCTCGAAGGCAAAGGTGTCCGTGATTGACATCTGATTCGTCAGTGGGTGGCACGGGTTCGTGACTACGCTTTTTTCATCATGCCCGTGCCGACCAACGTCGGAGAGTCTCCCGAGCCAGCACCGACCACTCGGCTCGAACCGGGAGCGCTACCCAAGCTTCACAACAACAACTCCGCCTGCTGGGCTCGGCAAGCTGTGTCAGGGTCTGAAAGGCCTCTAAGGAAAGCCGGGTACCGGGTTCGGTAGACTTTTAAAATAGATAAGACCGGTTGTTCCGCGAAGCCGTGTTGATATCTTTCAAATCTAATTAAAAAGATACAAAAGTATTTGAATGAATCTTGTTGTGTATTGTTGTTATGAAATTGTGAGCAGTGGAAAATTGAGTTATTATTTACAGAATTTAAGAAGTGTGGAGATGAAGAGATTTGTAGTGTGGTATTCGTGATGATGATGAAATTGGTGATGTTGGTTCTTCATGATTTGACGATTTCAAGACCTCTGATAGCATTTGCCTTCGAAGCCTTTTCGTCAAAAGGAGGAACTGCTGGACAATGATATCCAGGGAAGATCGTCTTGTCCAGCCTGAAATATTATCTGAACTCGAATCAGAATTATTGAACTGATTACTTTTCAAAGAAGGGATGACGGAGTGCGCCAGTCGCAGTCAACCGTTTCTTTGGGTCGTAGACGAGCATCTTCAGCACCAGATCTAATGCTTTGGAGGGCAAGTCGAAGCGATCTGGATTCGGAATTTCGCCTTTCGGGAAGATCGGGAAGTTCAAGTTGAATTCTGAAAATGAACATTAAATAATTCTCATTATTTTAGTATTCACCTTGAAGATCAGTGACTCCCGGCCAGATGGACTCATTCGGTGTCCCGAGAACTCTGAATATCTTGAAAAGCTGGTCGATTTCAGAGTCGCCCGGGAACACGGCAACGTTCGTTAGCATTTCACCGATGATAGCTCCCAAGGACCAGCAATCCACCGGAGTGGAGTAGACCTCCTTTCCAAGCAGAATCTCTGGCGCGCGGTACCACATCGTCACAACTTCGTGGGTCAACTGGCGCAACGGGATTTTGTATGCGCGCGCCAGCCCGAAATCGGCGATTTTGATCAGCCCTTGCTTGTCGATCAGCAGGTTCTGAGGCTTGAGGTCCCGGTGGACTATTCTCCGCGCATGGCAGAACTCAAGAGCCTTGAAGAAAATTGAGTAAGAATGCTTCTAAAGTGGATCTTTAGTACCTGACATAGCTGGTAGGAGTAGCTCATCGTGAGCGACTTGTCTATCCGGCTGCTTTCCTCTTTCTGGTTGTCAATGTATTTTTTCAAGTCCATGTAGAGGAATTCAAACACCAGGTAGACTCTCGTCTTCTCGAGGATCACGTCGACCAGCTTGACGATGTTGGGATGGGCGAGTTCCTTGAGCGCGCAAATCTCGCGCAGACTCGTTGGCGGAATGCCGTCTTCCTCCCCCTCGAGACGGATCTTTTTCAGCGCGACGAACTCGTCAGTGGGCTTGTACTTTGCCTTGTAGACGATTCCGTACGTACCCTCGCCTACTTTCTCGCAACGCTTATAATTGCTCAGATCCTAAATGCTAGCTTATCAACCTTTTTCTCAAGAACTCAAGCCTCATCTCTTCTTCAACTTAAACTTCCTTACCTGAGTCGGTGACTTTGCTTTGCTCATCTCAATTTTTTAAATTCAAAAGGCTTTAACTCGCGCTATTGCTCTTTTTGGACTGGGAAAAAGTGTTGTTGACGGTCGGTTTTTATGCTCGAAGATGGCGCAAAACCGGTTATTTTTCAAATGCTGAAAAAAATCTGTCTGGCGCCCGATTACGATCGCTAACCGACATTTTTTACCGAGAGTTCATTAATTGAGCCTAATAATAGTAAGATAACAAGCTTATTTATTCAATTGTCGTGCTAATAGTAAAATCTTTAACAGAAGCAGGAGAATTAGGTTCGTCTTTATCGAGTGTTCGCAATCGTAAGATACCCGCATTTCCTAAAAACAGTGAAATCATAGAGGAAAATTCCGCAAACCTTTTTCTTCGGCGTATTTACTCTGCTCCATGCATTTTTGGCAGTGCTTATCCGCCCATTCTATCGTTTTGTGGTGGTCTAAAGTATTCTCAGTTTTTTTTACTGCTAATCGACCGAAATCTGATGTGACTAGGTTAATCCAACCTGACTTGGCCTTCTTAGTCTTCATTGATTCCTTTGGGCTGTCCATATAAATCTTTTCTCTAATCAAGTGGTCGTGATCAACTTGGTCCAATGCCGACTGCTGCGTCGTCAGAACAAACGGCAGCATTTTCAAGAAACCGCCCCCATTCGGCCTGTCTTTGTTGTAAATAGCGTTCATGTAGCAATCGCCAACGATGAAGTGCCTATTTCTTCCATCTCTCGCTTCGAGCAAGTTCGCCAATCCGCAAAGAAGGACAAAAAAGCCCGTGCCCATGAAGATAGGTCCAGCGCGAGTTGAATACGGCGATTTAGCGAATCCGTTGAACCATGTTGTCCATGTGCCCAGGCAAACGATGATCAACCCTAACGAACTGCACTAATTGAACCGCAGGTAGTTTACCTAAAATGACGAATATCGTAGACACGCATTTTAGATCCACATTTCCTTTTTTCACAAAGAGATAGAAATTGCTCCGAATGTCTCCAGTCTGTTTTCTGAAAGTCTTTTTTAGAAGATTTTTTGAAATAATTTTTTTAAAAGATTTGCTAGTCGAAACCTCTCTTTTTTAATTTCATCTTCGATAACTTTCGCATCTCTACTAAGCCTCCTATATCTTGATTCAGGGTTCTCATGAATATTATCTTTTAATTGCTCGTCATTAGGGAATTCGGGAAATAATATTCTTTTAGTTTACATAAGCCGGTACATAAGCCTCATTATGCTAGAAATTTTAGTATGGAATAAGGTAATTACCACTGAATCAGACTCGACTGTGTATTTGAAAGAGACCCTTTCTTGTAGCTACAAATACCATCTCTCTGAGAAAAATATTTTTTCAATTTCGAATCTCGATTTCAATAATAATAGCTGCTCTATATGAACACGAAGACTCTCTTGAGAGAAGACAGTTGCCCGCGTAACGAGCTAAATATTATCGCATCGATAAATATGTTCAATATCATGGAATGAATCTAATGCAGGTTGAAAGAACCTCGATAGGAAACCGTTTGTCCGATTGAAAGTCCTGAAAATCAAACCTTTTTTTCTCGCCCGAGCGTTTCGTCACTCGGTTAGACATCAAACCAGCTGCGAACATCTTCGATGAATTCTTGACTCTCTTGGTTGGATGGCTCTATCTGCAGAGCACAGAAAGAAGGGGGCCGGTCAGCGAGTGTGTGACAAGTTCGGCTCCATAAATTTTGAATACGCTTTCGAATTATTGACAGCACGGTCAAATATTAATCCCTCTTCTCTGCTGCTAATTAATCGGATGCGAGCATGCAGTACGAAGCAACAGTCATCACTGCCTGAGACATGGAAAGTAGAACAAGGTCGATTTTGATGGACATTAAACTTTTAAAAGGCGAGTTAATGAGATCTAAGCAGCTTAAATCGCCATGTCCCGATGCTACATTATTAATGCTTCTGCTGCAAAAAGGGTCAATAAGTTAATGCTCAATAGTGGGTAAAGTTAAGCCTATTTAATATCTTTCTGAATGGGCACGGCAACCTGTGTTGAAAACCTGAGTCAGGGTATTCGCCAGAATTTTTGATAGATTAATGTAAATATTTGCGAAGCCGCTTTGCGGCTTCGTTTTTAAAAATAGCCGCTGCGCGGCTTTTCATTTTAGCTCTTCAAAATCTGACTCAGGTTTTCTACGCAGGTTGCCGAGCCTAGCTTTCTGAGTAAGAAGCGGGTAATAAAGTAAAACTTCAGTAAGAAACTCAATTTTATATTCGTCTATCATAAATTATATCTTTGTCGCTTTACGGCTGAGTGAACTTCTCACATTCAAGATATACTTTCATATTTTCGTAAAATACAATAAAAACCGCTGGTCTGGGACACCCCTAGTCCACCCACGTGTCCCAAACTAGAAAGTGCCTTTGATCGTTAATTCGCCCGACTGTCCCAAACCAGAAGGATTTTTAGGTGTCCCAAACCAGCGGTTTTTACTGTACAGCGCTTTTTCTTTTTAGAAGATTTTTTATTTAAATTATTTCAAATTCGTTGTACAGCGAGTAAAAAATAGAATTGATACTTTTTTTGATGTTTTTGCAGGCTAGTAGGCTTTCGTATTTACAGAAGTGAGCGTTTGAGCTGAGTAGAAGTTGCGAAGGAAGTTGAATGAATTTTCTCCACGGGGATAAATTAAATACAGTTAGACTCACGATGAGTTAAATTTGGCCAGCTTCACTGAAAACAAAGTATTAGTTTATTGCTTTTTTTTGAGGATTCTTACCTTGGTAAAGTCATACGCTCCAATTTAGGCTGGACATGGTTGAATCTGTAGTCAAAGTAGCTGGTGCCATAGTCGTTTTCTGAAAGAAAAGATCGATTATTTTTTCGTTATTTTGTTAAAAATAGCTACCTTGCTCAGTGTTCCATGTCATGAGTTGAGGAATGACGGAGCCAAGACTAGTTTGCGCGAAGTAATTGTTGGGAGTAGACAAATCTGAAAAGTAAAAGTTAATATCTTTGATGCTTTATTCGATTTTTTACCGATAGTGTACTGTGGCGGGGATGCTTCACCATTTGGTGGAGGTATATGGACTGTGATAGCTCCGTCATCGGCGATCTCAGACTCTGGTTTCGTCTCGAGAGTCATGATAAATTGCTCAGTCTGATCGCGAATAGGAGACTCGTTCTGTTGTCCGTTTTGCTGATGATGAGGCTGACTCTCAAGTTGAAGAGGAGTAGCGTTGACATCATTGTGGTCGCGTGAGCTCTCGGTTTCAGCCTTGGCGACAAAAGTGACGGGTGGACTGAGGTTGTCTGGAGTTTTGCTCCACTTTTGAGCGTCGATATTGTTGGCTTGTTGCTGCTGGGCGGTTTGGGCGAAGTGGTCCACGGAGGTGGGACTGAGGGAGTTCGGCGAGTTGGCAAGCTCAGCCATGTCGCCAAGCTCGGCCAAATCGCACACTTGGACGTAGTTGGGCTGTTCTTGGTGAACTTGCTAAAGAGAAACGTTAGATTTGATAGAGAAGACATGGAAGACATGCCAGACTATTGGCAGATTGTTTTACCTTTTGCTGGTGATGAGTTCTGCTTGGAACACTCGTGATCGGAGCAGGCTGAACATGGAAGTTCTGTTGGATTGAAATCTGAGGATGCTGGAGATGGTGCGGGCTGATCAAATGGATAGAAGCGATGTCGGGATGAGTTGGGATCTGGATTCCATTTGGATAGGCAGGAATACTCGTTTGCATCTGACTCATCATCTTTGTCTTCTCAGCCGCCTTGTTTCGCACGATTCTGTTGATCGAGCTCACGCTTGGGACATTTTCCTGGCTGCAGATGTTTTCTGAAAGGAGCCTGTCGCGAATTTCCCAGGCGAACATTGTCGGGTTTGCTCGCTTGTACTCGCAGATTTTGTTGACGACGTGAGGGGTGGCTACTTTGGGCTTGGAGCCGCCAATTACGCCCGGCCGGATGCTGCCAGTTTCGTAAAATCTGAAAATGAGGACTTTAGAAAAGAGACAAAGGGGACTAGGTTCCATAAAGCAATAACAATGGCTGACATTGCGCGTGGAAACTTTCGCACTTAGTATTGACTCGAGCCAGGAAGAAAAGGTTTTGAATGAGCCTCAGAATTAGCCTAGTTAGCGCAATTACTAATTAGCGATTGTTATGTACGATTACCAGCAGAATTACAGTCATTACGCTGGACAAAACAGGGAGTTCTTACCTGGCGAGAATCTTGGAGACGCATCCGTGGCTGACTCTGAGTTGTCTTGCGATATCGCATGGACGGACCCCCCGCTGGGCCATATCAACGATTTGTTGCCGAACGGGGTCCGGAAGTGGTCGACCGTTTACGTACATTCCACCGAGTTGGTTAACACCACCATTTCCTTAAATAAAAGATTAGAAAAAAGAGAATCTAAGAAGGTTAAAATTACATTTCTCTAAATTTCAAAAGCTTAAAATTGAAGAAAAAAATTTCAAAAAGTGAAAAATGAAAGTATAAAAAATTGTTAAACTGGGCCGCGAGAAGAGGATAAAAACTTTTATTGAATTTGAAGATTCATCAAAAAGGGCGAGATGAAAGGCGGTCTGTGCAAATTCATGCAGCTTTTTGATAGAGAGAGACATTAGAATTGAAGAAAAGGGTGCATTATTCACCGGCTAAATAATAAAAAAACGACGTAAAGATGAGGGACTGCCACCGATTTAAAACTTGAACTTGAAAAATATTAATTTTCTTTACGAAAAAAATATTTTGAAGAAGGTCCAAAAATAGCTGATATTCCGATGGACTATTCCGAGTTGTTTATTTACATCAGCTGAAGTTTGTTGTTCTGTTTGTCGGTCATAAAAAACTCAGGCCCTTAGTGAACCTAGATGGGCATTCTAGCGTAACTCGAAAATCTTATCAATCAACTTGGCCCGAATTTCCTTCTGAAAAACAGAGCTGGGACTTTGTTTATGTCCTGATGCGCAGCGATGCACAAAATCTGACTTCTATGGGGACTCTCCGCCGGGAAAAAAACTCTGACGGGGGAAAATCGGAGGAGAATAATCCTCTTAATTTAGGTGTTTTCCGAAAGCTAGCGGTTTTGTTCTGGACTTACCTTCGCGGGAGCCACTGTCGGAACTGTCAGAGCCGTTGGGCGGGCTTTGTCGGTGTCGATTTTGCTCTCCTCTGTTTGGTTCAGAAACAGCAACTAGTAAATAAAATTTGAAATAAATGAAGAATTCAATTTTCAATTCAAGTTAACTTCCTCCATCGCGGAATCTTTGAGCGATGGCGCTAGATGATTTAGCTTATTTTAGCATTTCAAGCATTTCGCCTAAGATGACAAGGTGCTTCTGACGAGGGTCTCTTGGGCGGGAAATGAGTGACCTCGCCGAGGTCACAAAGGGAACAAGTGTTAGGGCGGAAAAGGGTACGGTAGCTTTGAATTTTGACTTGACTTACCGCTGATGGGGACTGTTTGGGACTCCTGTTGTTGGTTCTCGTCATTGTATGCTCTAGTGTAGTTGTTGTTTCCGCTCCAGTCGAATTGGATGGCCTGGTTGGCTTCGAGAATCTTGACTTGGGAGACTTCGATGTTGTGGGCTCTGTTGGAGTTGGCGAAGGGGAAGGCGTTCGAGTCGCCGATTCTGACTTCGCAGTTTGCGACTGGTCCGTTGTTACGTTCCATTGCTGCGTTACGGGTTGTTCTCACACTTGGCGGTTATAATTTGTTCACGATTCGTTTCTCTCGATTAACCGAGCGAGGAGGAGTAACTTGCTAAGTGATTTCCACATTCAACATTTTACGAGGGAATATAGAACGGGCAGCGCCACCCGCCGGCCGCGCTGATTCCTCAGTTTTCAGGAATAGCGCCCCTTCTCCGTTTATCGCGAGAGCGTATCACAGCTGCTCGAGGTTAACTTCCTCGACCATCTTCAACTCCATCGACGAATTCTTGGAAGTGGCCCTCAGGTGAACAACGCATTGGTTAACTTGTCGAGTTTAATCCTGAAACGCTTGACGGTATATTCGATTAAATCGCTGAAGATATTTCGAAACTTAATTGTTTCATGCCTCACTGAAGACACTGAAGATTATATTTAGTTACAGAATCATAAAATAATTACGCGAGAATGATCCCAAGGAGTTTAATTTTCTCCAGCAAGGAGTGATGAGCTTTAAATTTGATAAAAAATATTTCCTTATCAAATATATTTTGAACAAGACTGGTCGAGAAACCGTGATTTTCATAATTTGAAGCATAAAAATAACTTTTTTCAAAATCCCCTTTTTCAAAATCGTTTCTTGATCACCCGCCGCGTAACAAAAACGAGGGTTTATCCAACTGGCGCTCGTTTGTTATCTCCGCCTGTGGGATCATTCAACCTTTTACGAAAAAGTCGCCAGATCCCAACTACAGATAGACCCTTTGCGGCGATTTTCCTGGTCTTTGTCTTCAGCTACTCACTGGAAAATAGACGGCTTATCAACCCTCAATATATTTTATTCGAAGAAATTTATCAAAAAGTTCGACGGTTAGTTCCAGAATTATTATCATAAATAAATTATTTATTCTTTTATCGAAAGCGACATCAAAGCAATTTTGCGTCATAAATTTATGAAAGAGCCAAGTTTTGATATAAATAAAACTAATGGGACCTTCAAAGAAGTGGAAATTCCTTTATTGAATAGCCAGTAATTGCCTGCCAGGTTTTATACACAAATATAATCGCCCAGAATTTGCTCAGAACTTTGATGAGTACGGACTATGTAGTATTCAGCTTCTGCTAATATTTTATCTAGGAAATATTGGCCTATGAAGATAAATTGGGCCCTTTGATTCCGAATCATCAGAGTTCTAGTTTTATATGAGAATATTTTAATACTTTTCTGTTCCCAGAATATCATAACCTGATTCATAAACAACCGAAAGTTAATAATAATCTGAGAAAACGTCGTCCTCCAAGATTATCCTCAGCCAATCAATCACGTGAGTCGCCTTGGGAAGACTAAATTTATTTTTCTTTTACGAATTGCACTTCACAGGGAGGGGCAATTTTTGCGTAATTTCACAAATCGTCAATTAATTTTCGCTGGGATTTTATAAACAAAGGGGAAATTTATTATTAACTTCAAAAAATCCCTGGATAGGAGCTCAACGCCTGAGCCAAAATAAAAATAGCATCAAAGGACCGAGAAAATAGCAGATCAAGAGCAATTTACTCGCTCTCATGGAAAGTTGAAGACTCAAAGGAAATTTGATAATATTTGACTATTGCTATTTCTTTATTAGAAAATGATTTATTTAGATAAAGAAAAATATCTTCGTTTTTTAATTAATACATTTTTTTTCTTCCTTGATTTCATCGATTCAGCGCTGGGAAAATATATTCCCATGATTTTATATTGTCTGAAATTCGAAGTTACGACCCCAAATCGTAATTTCTTGGTGCCGTTATCTGCGTTGCTGCAATTTCCCGAAACTGGCACCCTAAAATGCGATCTGCTGATGCGATAAGCTTAAATATTTTCAAGTGATGGTCGAGATTGATAAGCTGCGCTAGAATAAGTCGTCAGGTGCACCGTCGATGGTGACCTCCTTAATTCTAAGGCAAACCCTAGAAGCCTCGTTTAGGGGCGGCGCTTTGATCCGCCGCTAAATAGGTAGAAATCGTGATTATGATTCATAAAAGGGAGGATTAACAATTTTATGCCTTCATGCTTTTTGAGCTCCATTAAAGGATTTGATTCTTGTAAAAATAAGAATTTCATTCTTTGACGTTATTACTGAATAAACTGTCAATGATGACTACCGTGGTATTCGATAAGTTCCACAAAAAAAAAAGAATTTTGGCGACATCCGAGTAGTTACTTGGAGTAGCTCTAAAAACTTCCACTCTCCATTAACTGAACAATAGTCGAACATATATGCCACTGAAAACGCGCTCAAGTGGGAAAATTTTGTGAGAAAAGTGCTCGTTTAGGAATGTGCCCGAGCGTGAAGCTCGACTGTGGCCCAAGGGCAAGTTCGCTTCCCCCGGGCAGGGGTGGATATTTTGATATCAAATCATTATTTCAACCGTTTTTGATTTGAAATTTCAAAAGATAATCCTTTTTTCAACTCATTTTCGCAATTGCAAATTTATTTCAAATGATAATGACGCCAAGCCTTTTTTGAAATTTTCAACTGTTTCATTTTGCATTTTGCGAAAGGTTTTCAAACCTGGACAGATTTTTCAATCTTTTTTCATTTTTCAAATCAATTTCAAATTGCTGAGCCTTGGAGGACACTGGAGGACACAATGCGTTGAAGAGGTATAAAAAGTGAAGTGAGACTCATAAATTATAGAAAAAAGCAAAATTTTCTTCAAAAGTACCAATTTTTGGTCGCCTTCCCGAACTTTCCACCTCCTAGACCTTCCGGGACAAGGAATTCTTGCGCTCAAAATTACCGTCATAGACTGAGCTACACACTGGGACATGTGGGGCCACAGTTGCAAATTTGCGTAGCGGAGATAGCGGAGCTGACGGCTCCGCTACGGAAAAAAAGTTTTTGCTCAGCTACAGTGAAGAAAATTCTGACCAGCTCTGCTACGGCCAAATAAATTTTCGCCAGCTCCGCTACGCTCAGCTAAACTTTCCTCTCAGCTCCGCTATCTTAGCTCAGCTAATGCTTTTTAAAAAGATAGGGCCCTTATCTGCAGAGTTGCAAATTTTGCTTTATTTTTGCTGAGCTGAGCTAAGCTGACCCGAGTAAAAAGTTCTCTGAGCTGAGCGGAGCTGGCCTATTTCGGAGGTAACTGAGCTGAGCAGACTTTTTCGAGTCGGCCTTTTGGTCGGGTCGGTGGTCGGTTTTTTTTAACCAATGAGAATGATGAAAAAGCTTCAAAATCGAAAGATGGGGGTTATGAAACTTTCGATTTTATAAATGTCCTAAATTCTAAATGGTTTGGCGCTAGTGACATTAAAATATGAAAATATTATCGAATAACAGAAGTGAATTTATGTCAGAAAACATGCCCGAGAATGAGCGAAAACCGACCACAGACCCGACAAAAACCCGACCATCGACCGACCAACGACAAATCTCAATGTCGGGTCGGGTCGGTCCGACCAGAACCCGACCCGACACCCGACAATGTCGATTTGGTCGATGGTCGGCGCCGACCCTAGGTTCGAGTTCGGGTTACAGTTGAGGCTTGAATTCTGTTCCAGACTCCAGAGTCTAATTTTGGTTTCTTTAATTGCCTCTAGACTCTAGAGTCTAGAGGCCAGTGAAGGAGATGTGTCATATATGACACATTGTCGTCGGTGTTTGTTGTCGAAAGGTAAAGGAATGAGCGGCCCGTCAGCTCGCTCAGCATTACCGTCATTTCTTAAGACCGCTCAGCCGCTCGCTCAACTTGAGATCAGTGAGCGGTTGAGCGGTAAGTCAACACTTTCTTTAGTGTTTTTGGTGAGTAAATGAAGAAAATAATAAAAGAAATTATTAGAAATAATTGTTCAAAACACTTCTTACAGAAAAATCAAAAATTTTGAGCGGTCGACCGCGCGGCCGTTCGCTCAGCTCACCATTCTTTCGACGAAAATTGGAATAATTTCTTCAATCCTAGCCAGGGTTTGAAAAGTCTGAGCGTGGGCCGTCTCAGCCCCGTTCCTTGATTTTTGGGGCTTGACAAAGGCTTGGAACACTGTGATAATCAATTTCAGTTTTGTCCCCAACCCAACCCACACCCATCGTTTCAAAAATCTAAATTCTCTTGGTTTTTAGTTTATTTATGGTTCTAATTGAAAACTTGAGTTATTTATTCTTTTATGTGGCAAGATTGCCTGAGCATGCTCTGAGCATGAGCATTGAGCATGCTCAGCGTGATCAGGCTCATCGAAATTCGAGCAGGCGGGTGCTCAATCATGCTCAGGCTCAGCTAAATTTGAGCACGCCGTTGCTCAGTCGTGCTCCTATTCAGCAAATTTGAGCACGCTGATGCTCAATTGTGCTCAGGCTCAAGGCCAAAATTTGAGCTCTCCGTGCTCAGCCGTGCTCATGCTCAGTCAAAATTTGTGACTTTTCAAACTAGCTTCACCGACTTCAATCATAGCTTCACTAATGTCAATCCCAGGTTCTTCGACGTCAATCCCGGCTTCATTAGTTTCAATCTAGGTTTTACCAACGCCAACCTAATCTTGGAGAAGCCATGATCGATATTCAAGAAGCAATTATAGAGAACTGAGAAGCCGGGACTGGCATCTGAGAAGCTAGGATTGAAGAAAGTGACGCCCGAATTGATGTTTGAGCCACCAGGATTGACGTATGTAAAGCGAGGATCGAAGTTTTTGAAACCGGGATGAAAGTTGGTGAAGCCGGGATTAGCGGTGGAGAAGCCAAGAAAATAAAGTTATATGATAAATAAATGAAAATTTGGTGAAGCAACTAACTCAAAAGAAAAAAAAATCTCGCATTTCCCATCATCCTGAATCGGCAGAATCCTAAATTGGCGATTTGAGAAATACGGGATTTTCAGAAATTTAGGATTTTAAAAATACGGGATTTTGGGAAATGCGGGAGTCAAAAAGGGATGGCAGGCGCGCTGAGTTTTTCCTTCTGCGCCTTCTTCAAATTTGCAACGATTCATTTTTTCAATTACATTTTTCAAATTCTTTTCAAGTCGCTAAACAAGAAAAACTGATTGAAATGTCAATTATTGCAGTTTCAAATTCATTTCAAAACTCCGCACGAAGCTTTATCTTTTGAAAACGCTTTTTTTTCATTTTCAATAGATTTCAGTCATTTCATCGGCTTTTTCCTGCAATTTCAATTGAAATTTCAAATTTTGAAACGATGAAATAAATGATTCGACAGTTTTGAAAAACTGGTTTGATATCAAAATATCCACCCCTGCCCCCGGGAGAGTGTAATGGATACGTGAAAAAGTACTTGAGCCACCACTTGTGTGTTGAAGAATAGAATTTATTGAATTTGCTGGAGTGTGTTGTTTGCAGCGTTTTCGACTGAGTTCCCTTTGAACAATCGTTCAAAAATGGGCTTGACTCTTGGATAGGAAAGTTTCAGCACAGTTATATTATTTTCCTGAGAGTCAATTTCCAGCCGCATTTTGTTTTTTTCGCAGTATAAAACGAGTTTTTCGTAGTTTTTTCCGAAGAGACCGGTCGTAGAGGGACTTGAGGAAGTTGAGGTTGAGGGTTGATTTGAAAGGTTGTTGTTTCTATCGGCTGGAGGTGGACTCTGAGGATTCGACCTCGCGTCGCCTGGGTTTCTGCAAAAGCTCAAGAATTTGATCATTAGTACGGGGGTCTTCCGAAGGAAATTAAAATAGTGAGCCGTTCCTGGCTGCTTTGACAAGCTGGCTAACTGTACATTTCTCGAAGTTGCCGATTTGCCGTTTTAGAATTTCGCCATTTACATTATGCGCATTTCTTTCCTCGAGAACTGGAATCATCCCGTACCAATTTTTAAAGCCTTTTGGAAGGGCTACTTCTTCAATTCTGATGAAATACTTGAATTCCAGCGCGAGCTTTGCATATGGCACCATTTCTATTATCTTTCACAAGGATATTTAAAATTATATAATTCCTTTGCTTGAAGAGCGTTTAATATCCTTGATCCTTCATATTTGTATTATCTACTAATATTCTATCGAGCCCATTTTCCATGGCTCGCCGCACTCGTTCTCTTTAGTAAAAACCTTCTTTACTCAATATATTATTAATCAAAATCGAAACCTGCAATTAGAATGCGCCAGCGAGAGCTTTTTAGGGTCCCAACAATACTGGCCGTTTTTCATGAAGAAATCATCGGCGGATAAGAGTGCGACGCGGAGCTTTTTGCGTGAAAAATCGGACTGGAACTGTCGTGCTTTTGAAAGGTTAAAATAAGAAGAATAGAAGATCAGATTTTTATGAGATAATAAAGCGGGACAACTAAGATGGATCATATTTCCAAATTGGTAATTTCGAAACCCACTTTTCAAAAGTCCAAGTGGGTGTGATGGGAGATTAGGGTGCGAACTTGGAGTTTAACCTTGTCCCTAGCGTGCTCTTTCCCGAGCCAGACGGCCCTCGTAACAAAAGAATCTCTTTTCTGACTTCCGGCATCGCCTCTGTTTCAGGGAGAGGTACAAATTTCCTCTGGCTCATTCTTTATGAAAATATCTCCAGAGGATCCGCCCACCTCGCGCCTCAAAAAAAAAAATCGTGCTGGACGCAAACTAAACACACAAAACTGACCAAATCAAACAGCCAAAACAGTCAATGTTTCTCTAATCTAGAGCCTTTTTTCGCGATTTTACGAGACGATTTTACGATTTTGCCATTTACAGTACTCTTCGTTGATTTTCCTGAGCTTCGATTCGCCCGGAGGCTTCTGGAATCTTCTGTGTGTTTTTTGCAGACTGTCTTGTTGGAATTTGTCTTTTAGGGCGCACCCTAGAGAAGAGTTATAAAGTCATCGAGTGGAGAAAATCAAAGGAGCGGGTAGAAAAATAGAGAAAAATGAAGTTATCCACGCTGAACATTGCGAAAACACTGAGGCCGAAAGTCGTCATTGTCGGTGCTGGAAGCGGTGGAATGTCTACAGCCGCTAGGCTGGCAAGAAAAGGGCATTATGACATCACAGTAAGTCATTTCCCGGGACTTGTTTTTTCTATTTCAGGTTGTTGACCGGGCAGAAACGCACTACTACCAGCCCCTTTGGACTCTCGTCGGCGGTGGTCAGTTCAATCTTTCCGACTCTGGCAAACCGATCTCATCCTTGTTGCCGAAATCGGCCACTCATGTCAAAGAAAACGTCGCTTCTTTCCAACCCGCAGACAACAAAATAACTCTAGAGAACGGAAGCACGCTGAACTACGATGCACTTGTCTTGGCAACTGGGCTGGAGCTGAATTATGCCGGGGTGGAAGGCGCTAAAGAAGCACTCAAGGAAGATTTGAAGGTTTGCTCGAATTATTCGCCGGCTTACGTGCTCAAGACCTTCCCAGGAGAGTGGTTCACGCAGATCAAAAATGCGCTCCTAGATGGCCCCTAATGTAGAACCATTTCAATTAGCAATCAAGAGCTTCAAAGGAGGAAAAGCAGTCTTTACTTTTCCCCCAATGCCGATCAAATGCCCTGGTGCCCCTCAGAAGATCATGTGGATCGCCAATGACATTTGGAAAAACGACTCTTCTGTTGGAAAATACGAGCTTGAGTTCAATACATTTTTGCCTGTCATTTTCGGTGTGCCGAAATACGCCGAAGCGTTGATGAAACTGGTGGAATCGGAGAAAGTGAACTTGAATCGACAACACACTTTGGTCGAAGTGGATCATTTGAGCAATCTGGCAAAGTTCAAAAAAGCGGATGGAGAAATGTACGAAACAAATTACGACTTCCTGCATATAACTCCGAACCAGCGGCCGCTAAAACTCTTCCGCGACGATGAGTCGCAACTTACTGACGCTGCTGGATGGGTGTCTGTAAATGAAAAAAGCTTACAGCACACTGTTTACGAAAACATTTTTGGTGTCGGCGACTGTACTTCTATCCAAACGTCGAAAACTGCTGCTGCAATTACTTCTCAACACGCTATTCTTTGTGAGAACTTGGAGAAATTTTTCAATAAAGAAAAATTTAGTGAAGATTACGACGGTTACACTAGGTACTAGTTTATGTTCTTTTACATACTAAAACACCTTAGCTGTCCGTTGGTAACGAGTCAAAACACGTGTATAATGGCCGAGTTCGGCTTTGGCGGCGAAGTGATGGAATCTACATTTTTGAATCAGGGAAAGAATCGCTACTCTATGTACCTGACAAAGGTAATTTTGATACAACGCTCACTTTCATCCGAACTTTTTTATCTTTGTAGAAAGCAGCGATACCTTTTATCTACTGGCAATTGATGATGCGAGGACTTTGGGCGGGACCCAAGCCGCTAAAACCACTGACAAACCCATTCAACTGGAACTAGATATTCTTATTATACATTCGAGCTTATAAATAAAGAAATTATGAAGGAAGAACCATTGAATGTGAAATCCAATCATTCAATTCCAATTCAGGCACATTTTAGGTTTATTGCATCTCTCCGTGTCAGTGTAATAAATAAAGGAAGCACAAGTTTGGGAAGTCAGAAATTTCATAAAGTTGGAAGGCATTGAAAGGTCAGTACGGAAAAATCTAGGATTTTTAGCATTTCAGAACAGCATTTTTTTCATTTTCGTGGAACACTTTATTAAACTTTGGGATTTTTGACCACCTCTAAGATGTGATACGTTGGGTTTCTGAAGATGCGCTTGAAATAGGGAGCGGGGTCTTTGTGAATAGCGTGACAGACAGCTTCATTGCCTCGGAATTCTACATCTTCGATATCGTACATGTTTGCTAGGGAGCATGGTGTGCCCTTTCCGCGCACGCACCAGCCTTCTTCGAGGATGAAGTAGTCGACTTGCAAGTCCATTAGGGCTTTGTGCACAAGCTTAAGAAAAAATGAGTTGTCTGAAAGAAGGAAAAAGATTACCTCTGCTGGTCGTCTTGAAAACATCGTGTAGACTTGATAGGTTCTTTCTCTTAGCTCGGTGTCTTCGTAATGCGGGTGGTTGACAATTTTTCTCTTCGTGACTAGCTTAACCGTGGCCATGGTTGGCATCGAACCAGCAAAAGCAGCATCCTTGGCAATTTTACCGGAATCGCGGATGAACTCGAGGAGGTCTTCTTGCTGCGGGTTTTCGTACTCGCCGATTTTGCCCCATTGCGTTTGAATGTTACTGACACCGGTGAAGCCACCAATAGCGAGGAAAAGAATAAGAAGAGACACTTGGCGCTCACGGGGAATGAAAGAAAAGACTTTCTGAGAGGCGAGAAGGCTGGGAAATAGTTGAAAAATGATCTGAAAGTGAGGATATACCTGGCAACAATGCAGAGCTGCGGAGTCATGAAAAGCTTGAGACGCATGATCATAATTGCTAAACTTGTGAAAGCAAGGCCCTGGATGCATGTGTAGAGTTCCGCGGCTAGCGGCTTTGACTTTTCGGAGCCAGTGGATACAACTTCTGCTGGAGTAGACTCAGGGTTTTTCCACCAGGAGTATTCTCTTCAAAAACGGTCAATGGAAGCATTTTCAGAAAATTTACCTGTATAAAATAGTCGTTCCTAAAACAACTAAAACCGCAACGACAGCAGGAATCAAAGCAGTTTTTGTCAGTTTCTCGACAGTTTCCCACTCCAAGAAGTCGAATTCTTTCGCACATGTGTAGAGCTGAGTGTGGAAGTTCTTGTATGTCGAAAACTTTGCACGGAAGATGTCGAAGATATGCGAATCATCGGTGACTTGCAAAGCGGAGGCGATTGCATATTTGATTGAGAGGGTGCCGGCAACCCAGAGGACGAGCCAAATTGGGATTCGCAGGAAGATGTTGAGCTTTTCGAACTTGCTGTCGAAGTGAAGGAGAATAATGACCTGAGAAAGAAATAGAAGCTAATTGATACTCAATTAAAATTTACAGATAGAAGAGAAGACGCGAAGAACGAAGTAAGGAGCATAGAATTTCCACATTGAAGAACGTAATTGATTGCTAGAGCTGCTGCCTGGCCTTTGACGATGAGACTCATTTTGCCGGTGCCAATGAAGCCCAGCAAGTAAGTAGCCATAACGGATGCCGTCTTAGAATATGTTTAATCTCGTAATTCAAGTTATTATTTTCTATTTGATTCGTAATTTATTTGGGATACGCGTTTCGGCGACTATTGTGCCTTCATCAGTCCCTAGTACAGATATAAATTTCACAGCTCAGAAAAAAGAAAGAATACTCTCACCTAGAGTTGGACAATTTCGAATGAGATAGAAAGTTGAAAACAAAAGATGAAAACTCGCTTTCGCGGCAGATGTAATGGAGCGCCAGAGAAAGCGAGTTTCAAATGCTCCATTACAGAAATTTAACTTCAGCGAACTTGATCTGCTTATTTAAGCTTGGATCTTTTAATTTGATTGAAAACGCTTCACATAGAGTACGGTCTTTGTAGTACGGTTGATTGGAGATAACAGAAACGAGTTTGTGTTTGAAGCAGAAATTTGTTTTAATTCTAGCTCTAGAAGTCGTAGGTTTGTATTTAGGAGTGTCTGGCTCACTTAAATATTTGTCAAAGAGTTCCCTGAATTTTGGACACCTCAAAGTGTGGAAGAACATAGGAATGAAACTCGCTTTCTCTGGCGCTCCATTACATCTGCCGCGAAAGCGAGTTTTCATCTTTTGTTTTCAACTTTCTATCTCATTCGAAATTGTCCAACTCTAGGTGAGAGTATTCTTTCTTTTTTCTGAGCTGTGAAATTTATATCTGTACTAGGGACTGATGAAGGCACAATAGTCGCCGAAACGCGTATCCCAAATAAATTACGAATCAAATCATTATGAGAGGTCAACACTGACAATCTATTATTTTCTACCTGAGTGAGCAGGGCAAACTGCGCAAATTGCCAAGTGATCATAAATAGCGAAGTGAGCACGACAAGGGGAATAAACAAGCATGAACTGGTGGATGGAGCTTTGATGATTTTCGTAACGAGTAAAAGTTGAATGATGAGGAAGGGAAAGGACCAGCTCTCGCGGAGTGGCGGAGTCCACATGACACGCGTCGCTTCGCCATGGTTGAAAAAGTAGCAGCAGACAGAAATGATGCCACCCCAGAGACTTTCGGACACAGTTGCGCCTAATTCATGATAATAATCGTGGCCCTTTTGAAAGGGTATCTTACCGTAAACGAACACGCCAAACATCAAGAAGCCAGTCAGCCACCAAATCGGCCAGATATAGAAGTAGTGATCATCTCCTAGACCTTCGCAGCTTTGAACGGGCGTCTTGCCTTCACCACGGTTGATTTGCCAGCAATCCTGGGTCTTGATTTTGAGCGTTTTGGTCACGTGGTTGTAAACGCGCTTCACAGTGCCCCAGAAAAGCTCCGGCCAAAGGTTGAACCGTTTGAGAACATTGATGGTTTTTGGATGCTCGCTGACGTCGTCATTGATCATTCCATTGAAGCCGGCCCACCAAGATTCTGCGTCGACCATGTCCTGTAATCAATGAATATTTAGGATAGAATTTTTACTGAAAACAAACCTTGTAGTAAGAGTAATACAGCCCCATTTCTGTTCGAAAGGCCATATCGCGCTCCATCGTCGACAGATGCGAAAAGTGCTTTTCGTTTTCAAACAAGACTTCCACATGGAATTTATTCAGCAAACCACTGACCAGGGCGAGAAGAAAACAACCGACTCCCCATTTTGTAATCGAAGACGCTTTCTTCTGGGCTTGTTTTTTCGATGCCACTTTCGATTTCGGCGACTTATCTAAGGCTTTCGCCTTTTTTGACATTCTGAAAGTTCAAAAATCATTATTTTTAATTTATCTGGCCGTGGCTGCGGCCCAGTCGATTCTGTTGAACTTTTTAGATTGTTTTTGCCAGGAATAAATCAGGAAAATGATGAATCCGTAAATGATTCCCCAAGAGGTAGTCCATTTATAAATGTCTCGGAAAGTAATTAAATCCAAACTTCCAGAAACAACTTTGTAAAAGAGTCGATTTCTAAAGGTGATTTTATTCGGCGAAATGAGAAAAGCTCTTTTACCTCGGCTTCAAATCTTCAAATTGATAGTTTGATATTCTTTTGTTGAGCTCTTTCAGCTCGGCTTCGGATAAATCCTCATTTGGCACACCGGCGTTAATAACTTCAACTGAACCACTGACCGGCAGGCCCGTTTCTTCGGCTACTACCATTCCGTGAAAATCTTGAATGCTATTCAGGTCTTCGACAACTCCAAGCACAACCCGTTCACGTGAGGAAGGGAGGTTTCCAAGGGGCTCGCGGTCGAAATAGGGGCACGCGCCGAGGGATACTAACAGCTCCACGCCAGCACTATCCTTTTCAATCGACACCAGACCGGAGTTATGATGACCCAAGAAGAAATTCGGATGAGAATCACTTGAATAATTAGTTTTTTTTTTCATCAAAAATTCGAAATAACCTTGACGAGTCGAATATCAGCCTCTCATAATCGATAAACTTAATAACTCCAGCGGATCTCGGATCTTCCCTGCTTCCTGTGAGTAAAAAATCTTTTTCGACCATCCCTTTTATCGGGCCGATCATCCATCCCGGTTCCGATTTTATTTTTTCAAAGATTTTCGCAGTCGGGGCTTTTGCATGTTTTTGAAATGCGTTAATTTCGCCTAAAGCTTTCAGGTCTAAGTGACAAAACATAAAAACGATCCTTGATAAGCGTTATCGAATAAGGAAATGTTGACGCGCTTTGCCGGCGAGTTTGAAATCGAAAAATCAAGCCAAATGCGCTTATTTCCACTTATTGGAGCTCTGAGCATTTTTTCTGAATGTTGAATTTATTGCAAGTTCACTGAGAAGTCCTTTCGGAAGTTTCGGAAAGAAGAGGGAAAGAAAGGATAATGAATAAGGATAATGAAAGTTCAGTAAGGAATAGTTCTAGGAGCTGACTCTTCTGGGAGCAGGTTTTTGGCAGTATTTTGCTGGAAGAAAGGTTTCGTTTTTCATCATGTAGTGTTAATGCTGTTGGTACGACTAACGGAATAAGGTAATTTTCAGTCGAATTTTGTTGAACTCACCTGGTTCGTTGAATGAAACTGTTGCTGCGAGTTTTGGTACTGGTGGTGGCTTGTCTCATCAAATCTGAAACAATGAAAATAAGTGGTACTCCTTCAATTGAAGATTATGGGTTCTTGGTTACACGTAAAAAAAATTGCTGGCTGCTGGCAATGCTTGGAATGCAGAATTTGAATTTATCAATTTTGGGATGTGAAAAGTAATTTGAACTATGTGGAGCTGCATTTGTGAACTCTATTAATTTTGCTTTTTATCGCTTCTTGCGCGAGTTGGTTGAGCTTGCATTGCCGGTCATCGAGTCTGATTGTTTTCTTAGCTAGGTTTGAATCTTTTCTCAAATGAGAAGCCTTTCTTTTTATGCCCGAAAAATAAAAACCCTTCCTTCGCTCTCGCATGTAGCGACTTGGCGGAGAACAAACGGTGCCGATGTCTGAGATCATATCGGAGGAAGCGCATTGTCCGATTCCCGTGTGAGCTTGAAAGCTCGCATTTCCAGCATCGCTGTACTCAGACTCATCTTCGGACATTCGTTCTATCGCTCGGCTAGAAGAAGAGTATGTCCGTGGTCTCGTTGAAGGATTCGACATATTGACAGCTCGTGAAGAAGAAGAATAGGTGCGCATGTTACTGCTTCTATCAGTTGAGATCGCAATACTTTGGCTCTCAAGAATACGTTCAGTTGGTCTTTGCTCTTCCAATTCTTCATCGGGTGTACCGTACTCGTCGCTCTCAGCTTGTGGAGAGTGATACTGAGTATCAACTGGATTCTCCATATCATATGCCGCGGTAGACGCGCGAGACTTTTCAAGGGTCAACAAGAATAGAAGACGTAAAAAAAGTATTTACTTTATATATTTATATATTATAAGTTGAACCGCTTTCCTGTGAAGAGAATGCCGAGGCTTCTGACATCTCCGAATCGGACTCTTCCTTGATCTCCAAATGAACTCTGGCATCCAGAGACTTTCTTTGCGACTGCTGATTAGTTCGCAGTTCATCGACATGCATTCTATCCGAGCCTCCAATGCTGATTTCGTCGTTTTCAGGCACTGGCTTCAAACGTCGACGAGCGGGAGTCGGTGTAGGTGGCTCTTGAGCAGTTGGGACGACTTCGGAACGGCGGCGGAAGGAGCGAGTCCGCTTCTGGGAGACAACAGGGCTCTGGGAGCTGGAGGACGTAGACGTAGTCGCAACCGTCGTTGAAGGAGTTTGTGGGTACTCTATGTGTCGCGTATCCGAGCTAAGAACACTATCTCTCGCTGGATTCTTTTGAGAGCCTTTCTTTCTTCGAATACCCTGAGCTCGAACAAAATTTGTGGGAGTCACCATTCCCTCAGTTTCCATCATGTTCGGCTCGTTATTTTCCTTCTCACTTTGATCATTCTTCTCCGACTCGCTTTCAACAATCTGCAGCTCTCCCACAGACGAACTTACGTGATCATCTGATGGCGATTCAAGCTCAAACCCAGTTTCCATCTGTACTCGTTCTTGTGAGGCAGTTCGATGGGAGGACTGACTCTTCCGGGGAGACATTGCAGGTGGCTTCTGAAATTGAGTTTTCTTCCGGGCACCACGAGCCCTTTCTGGTGACATTTCAGCGGAAGCGATTATTGTTTCCTGAAGAGAGGAATTCCCAGTAGACCAAGTAGAAGTTTGCTTTTCTTTATCCGGTACAATTTCTTGTGTCTGTTCTTTTTCTGAGTCAGAAGTGTCGAACGAATGCATCTTGCGTCGTCGACCAGGGCGCGCCTTTACTATTGGTGTAGTAGGCTCGCGTTGTACCGGAGCTGGAGCGTTTTCCTTGTCGCTGTCTTTCTTTTTATCAGAATCGTCTTCGGAATCCGATTTAGCTTCCATCGTCGTTTCAAGAGCAGATTCCGAGGATGGATCCTCATTACGAGCACGTCGAGCTCGTCCTCGTCGAATAACAGTTGGTTCGGATTTTTCTGGAGAAACATCGGGAGCTTCTTCGACCTGGGATTGCTCATCTTCGGATTCCGAGGTCGAGATATTATCTCGAATTCTTCGTCGACCAGGTCGATTTAAGATTGGCTCCGAGGGATCAGATTGAAGACCGCTCGGACCTGGCTCGGAATTTTGTGTTTCAGGAGATTTTGAAACAATGGATCTGTGATGACGGGATCGAGGCCGACCAAGTCTTTTGATCACCGGAGTCTTTTGCGTGGCCTCAGTTTCGGTCGCACTTCCTGAGTCCGAATCAGATGTATCTTTACTATCACGATGAGACAAATTCTGACTCTTAGATCGTCGGTGTCCGCCTTGTCTTTTTGATTTGACTTTTGGAGTTTCTGGTGCTTCCGTCTCTGTTGCGCTTCCAGAATCATCTTCTTCTTGACCCTCCTCGCTTTCACTATCTGGCCGGTTGGTGAACCTTGCGCGTTTCTTTAAAACCGGCTTGATAATAGGAATTTTAGGAGATTGAGTTTGAGTCTGCTCCTCAGCGAGAAAGTCTCTAAAATCAGTTGCGGTTGGTGAATCGTTTTTCTGAGCTTGAATCTGGCTAACTCGGGGTTTGAAATCTTCTTCCACTTCCGACGCTTCAGATTCGGTGTTTCCATGAATCTCGGACTGCTGGAGGCGGTTGTTGATGTCCTCCATGTCTTCATCTGTAGTCTCGCCGTCGTTTCTGTCAGCAACATTCTCATACTGAGTATTTCCTGCACTATTATCCTGAGAAGGACTGACAGTTGCATTATCTGTGCTGCTTTTATCATTAAAAAGCCCTCTACCGACTGAGCTTCCGGTAGTACTCTCTTTCTGACTTTCTTGGAAGCGGACTCTACGGGACGAGGTTCCCCGGCCTTTTTCGGGGTCGATGCCTTGGCCTGCTGGTGTGGACTGGGGAACGCCTCTTAGTTTACGCGGCTTTTTGGCGCTTATTTCTACCGCCGGAGTCGAAATCGAAAGTGCGCCTATTTCTGCGGTAGGCGGAGTATAGTCTTGAATTTGCCGTTTGCGAGGCTTTAGAACTCCTCGAATACTGCTCGAACTTTTAGTGAGGGTGCTTGATCTTGTTGCAGGAGTCTCTGTTGATGCTGCTGACCCGGGAGTTGACGTCACGTTACTGTACCTTGAGGACTGATTTTGTTGCCGAGGAATGGCAGTGGATTCCATGTAGCTATGGTGGGTTGACATACCAGCAGTAATATCCGATGCGGCCTAGAATCATGTTAATTGATTATAAAAAAAAGTCGTTTCCTACGGAATCATTGGACATGATGGAACTATTGGATAGACGCCGTTGACGATTCTGCATAGACTGTTGTTGAGCAGGGACAAATTGAGGTGTTTGGTTGACTCGATGAGCTCCTCGGGCCGGGACATTGCGCAGCCTTCCTTCTGTTGGGACCAAAGTGTTCCTAAAAGAGTTGAACCTGATGTTCAATTCCTGGCTTTACCGGTAAGTGACGAAAGGAATCCAGTACTCCTCTTCTTCAGCAGGCTCGACCCCTTGAGGAAGTCTTCGTTTGAGGTGATTAACGATGACTGGTCGATCCTGTTTGATGAGCTTCGTCGAGAATTCGGTCAGCACGTCCAAGAAGCTCATGTAGCGAGGCAAATTCTCTCCAGGATAGACCTTGCATGCAAATTCAATGCCCCATTTGTGAAGTTCACTGACAGCATCGCGAGTTCGGTTTGTATCGAGGCCGAATGTGAGAGCAAAACGACGGGCAAGTTCTTAATCATTCGGTAAGGTCGAATATTTTTCTGAATTTTATACCTTTCAACTGAGCAAAGTCTTGGGATGACTTGTCCAAGACACCATTATTCTGATCCAATAGATTGAGGTACATCTTTTGGAGGGCAGTAACGAGCGTATAGGCAGAGGTTCCTTGATCGATATTTCGAGTTTTGGAAATTGCTTCTTTGATTATGTCTCCGTAATCTTGGTAACATTTCAAGTAGTGCATCAACACTTCGGCTCCGTGAACCATGTCGATCCACCTAAATTTCTGTAAGAAAAAGTAATTGAACAAACGCCATACTTCCACGCAAAAAGCTTGCAATAAGCCGCAAGGAAACGTCGGCGCTTGACGAGATCCTGATTTTTGTCAGCGCGGCTTTCGGTCGTATTTTTGGCGGATCCATTCATCGCTGGTTCAAATACGTAAGTGCCCAAGAACATTTTGAAGCACTCGATGAGACTGTCACCGGCAGAGGTAATCAGCTATAAAACATTCACTTTTTATTTTGTCATGTATAAAAAGTCTTACGGGCTCAAAGATAGGATTATGAGCGATTTGTGGCGCAAAGAGTTGGAGAACATCGACAGTATTGCAGTAGACTGACTCGTGCGTTTCCTTAGGCAATGAAGATTTGAGCAAAATCTCTGCGTACTCAAGCATTTGGTCGACCATGAATCGGAGATTTCGAAGGACTCTTTCTTGATCGTCGATTTGACCTTCTTCAATTTTGATCTTCCACCAGCAGCAGTCGGTGAAGATCATGTTCATCAGAGAACTAAAATGTTTCTCAAGACAAAAGCTAAAGAGCATTTTCTTACCTTGTTAGCCCAGCATCAAGCTGAATAAAATTCATTCCATTTTCATTCGCCATGATTCTTGACTTCAACAATTCGATCGCGGTCATTCCCAATCCCTTGTGAGTCAAATCATTCTTTCCAGAAAGCAATGAAAGTCGCCGGGCAAGAGTTCCAAGAACGGCTGTATCTTCTCCACTCAACTCATTTTCATTCTGCTGCATAAAGTTGATCGTCTGGACAAAGTTATCGTTCAAATGATCGACAAGAAGAGTAACAGCCGAGTGCACTTTTGTACAGATCGTGGCGTCAGGATTTGCCAAATACGCGAACGTTTCTGAAACCTCCACTAGAATCTCTTCAACAGCGTGTTTTTTAACAATCTGCTTCAATTCGTGAAGCAGCTCGTCGAGGAACTTCTCCCCTCGGTTCACCGTGTAGCTGTCCAAATCGAAGAATCGCGGGATTTGAAGCAGTAAAATAATCTTCTCGCGATCAGTTCCAAACTTGGCGAAAAGCTTGGGCAGCGATTCAATGAGCTCGTCGGTAAGCAACGATCGGTCTTCTGCGACTTTTGTTCTAGCGCTCTGGCCAGTGTGCTTTTTCTGGTGACCGCCTGTTCTTCCGGCGGGTGGTTGGCCACTGGCAGCTTGCTTGACAGTTCGGACGAGAAGATCAACAAGCGCGGTTTCGTCCTGATGCTTCAGTGCGCTGTCGTCATCGAGCAAAAGTTGCGTCATGCATTCCCAGTCCTTTAGCAAACTCGGATTCACGTCCCAAAGCGCGTCGACCAGATACGTCGTGTGCTGATGAATGTCTGCGTCTGTGTAGAACTGGACGAGATTGATAAAATGTGGTGCGTTCTTTGATCGTCGCTTTCCCCGCCTTGTGAACGAATTTTCTTCATAGCCAGTTCCTGTGAGCAGATTTTTGTTCAAAAACTCAGCAGCTGCCACAGCGATCGGGCGGTGGACGTGGAAGACCAGTTGGTAAATACTTTCGCAATCTTCGTCAGAGAAATCGAGGCTCAGCTCAAGGCGATTGACGAGGACATTTGTGAGAGCCTTGATGGCGGCAACGGCGCATTCTTGATCCACATCGCAGGTCATAGAAATTAGCCGCTTCTTGAATCGTTTGGTGAAAAGAGCCAAATCTTGGCACAGCTCTCGATCTTTGAACAGCGCGCCCAGAGCGGTCAAGCACGATCGTCGGACTTCCTTTGACTTGTCGTTCAACAACCAGCCGACGTATTTCAAATATTGGTCGGATAGAAAGACCTTGGGAAAAGTCTTCATCCACACGGAAATTTCGTCCATGCAAATGACTCGGATTTCTGGGCAAATGTCTCGGTAGCGCATGATGAAGATATCTTTGAAGACATTGTTGAGAAACTGTTCGACTTCTTGTTGATGCCCTTCGAGCTCTGTTTTCCTGTCGCTCAACATATCCAGTGCGTCCTGAGATCTTTCGCCGCCCATTTTGGAGTACTCGATCTCGTATTGCTTCGAAGTGTCTTCGATTTCTTTATTGACGTTCAACGCGGCCTAGAATCATTATAATAAGAAATTCAGAAGATCTTGAAATCAGTTTACCTGGACAAGAGAAGACATCAACTTCATCGAGCAAAATGTGCCCGTGTGCCTAAAAGCACGGACAAAACTCTGCGACATTTCGATCAACAGTTGAAGAACGTAGTCCATCAAAAACTCGTCGTACAAAAGTTCGCCTTCGTAGCATTTCGTGGCGATTTGAGTGATGATCTCTGACAGGCAGCTTTTGAAGCGACGAAATTGGTTCGTCGAGATGATCAGTGGGTACTCGCTCGTTTCTTCGCCGAATTCCGTCGTCATTGCTTTGAGGACTTCTTGGAATCCCCCGCCGATTCCCTGGTAGAGCTCGGTTGTCACTTTTCCTCGGCATCCAGATGCGTGGATGAAGAATTGAATGATCTCGAGCAGAGCAGTGTCTCGATCTCGCTGATAGAAAGGTTGAAAACAAAGATTTTTCCAAAGAAAAAATAAATTTCAATTTGTGCTCGAAAACCTGAGTCAGGGTTCTGAAAAAGCTACCCGCCATTAACTAACGTTTTTCAAGACCCTGACCCAGACTTTCTACACAGGTTGGCAAGCCTCGATTTAAACCCTTTTCCTGATACCGTTCAATCCATCCGCCGGCCAGTGTGTTCATCGGAAACTTTCCACTAAGAACAGCGCTGTACAAAGTCTCCTCCTCGACAGGCACGCTGCCCGATCTCCCACTGGAGATTTCCAGATGATCCCGACCTCTCTTCCCTTTCATTTCTAAAAGATACGAATTGGTGAAAAATCAGTCTCTTTCGCGAGAAGCAGCAGTTGCCCGAAATCAGGTGTGAGGGGCGCTGAAAAATCGGCGCGGGTGGGGCGCTCGAACCTATCACATGAATTTGAGCCAATCAAATCTCGCGAAAAAGACATACACCGATTTCCGGTGCCTATATAAACGACCGAAATCCTTTAATTTTGACACGAAAAAGAGCATTTTACGAATTCAATGTTTGTTTTATTTTTTGCATCTATCAGTTTGAAATTTCTAGAAAATGAGCGAAAATGAATGTCATGTTACCTTTTAAAGTTTTAAATAGAATAGTGAAGAAGGGGAAATAGGTAGTGAGCTACAGTTACAGTTAGTTACAGAACGCATCAGAAACAATTTTTATTTTTTGGAAGAGCGAGATTGTCATTTTTTTGATTCTACAGTGATTTCTAGTCGGCAGGAAACATCGACTTCCTTTCAGAAAGGATTGTTGGCGTCTTGCTTCATCGCTTCTGACGGAATCGAATCGGCCAGGACTGCTCCGTAGTTCAAATTTTCAAGAGCTGCGGCAGCGATGGCGAACTGCGGCGGATAGCCACTAGAATTTAAGTATTTTAATTTTAGACATTGAAAATGAGTGAGATCGGGAGAAAAGTACTGTTGATTGGAGACAGTATGCTGAGTCACATTGACGAAGATCCAGACTTGATTATAAAGGTAGAGTGAAATTAAACAAGAATTCAAGCTAAAAAATATGATTTAGATTTCGTATCCGGGAATCCAAACATGGCAGCTCAATGAAATTCTCGACATAGAAGTTCTACCAAGCCCCGGTTTTTAAAAATCTGTTCATTTTCGACAACTTGCTTATTGATCGAAATCTTAAAACCTGGCGGAAAGTCCTGATGAAATCGACGGAGTGATCGTCCACGTGGGAACAAACGATGCGTCGACAGAAAGAGTCTTCCAGACGATCGAGCAAATCAGCTGGGCTTACCGAAACCTCATTCAGAAGCTGGAAACTATCTACAAAGATTGCTTTGTTTTACGATCACTGTGTGTACCTCGACAGGATCAGTTTGCTGAGCGAGCGAAAGAGATAAACGAGGTAGCTTTTCTCCACAAATCGGAATTTCAAAATTTCAAATAGAAAATTCGGAGATGCCCATCTCGCGATAACAAAGGCCTGGATTACGATTCGTACTTTGACGAGGATCCAAAATGGTATCACACAGATGGACTGCATCTTTCGAACGAAGGGCTCGAGAAATTCGCAGAAGTCATCAACCGAGTGGCAAAAAACACTCTCGAATCGCCGAAAAACCCAGATCGCCAGCCAATTGACTGGGCGGCCGTGGAAAAGTGGCGCAAAGAGAGAACGAGTGCCTTGGGTGATCAACAAATTCGATATAGAAAAACTAACTATCAACCGATTCTGGAGACGATATCGCCGGTTCTACGACAACTAGAGGGATTCAATCTGGCAAAATATCCAACGAAACAGGATGAACGCTTCATCGACGAAAAGGAAAGGTTCTTTTTTGTATTTTCGAAAGAGAAATAGGTAGCATTGATGCACCAAAAAAATCCTATAAAGCTCGTAATTCCACAAGAGACAGTGAAATCTGTCTGGGTCGCCCTGCCAAACCCAGAGCCAAGGAAGAAGCCCCCGGTTGAAAACCCCGTTAGTGCTCGAGTCAACAGTGTGCCTGACAATTTCCATTACGACGACGATCCGATTCGCCAAAGAATGATGATCAAGAAAAAGTCCGAGTCGCAAAAGTATCCTTCGGTTCCGCTCAGCCGATGGACACAAACAACCATGCCAAGTTTTCACAAAAAAAGGCTTTTAGAAAAACGTAGCAAAAAGCATATGAAAAGCCTGAAAAAGATTCCTCCTCGAAATAAACCGATTTCGCACTGGACGCCGATAAATAGGCAGCAAGGAGCAAAGGACCCAAACGACTTACGATAATCACGAACTAATAAGAAGAAAACAATAACACAGAAAAACTGCACGCTTCAAATCCACTGCTTATTCCACTTACAATGATAGAAAACGAATAAAGGTGTCGATCAAGGACTTACGCGTAAGGATCGTGAAATTTAGGGCGTTTGGGGCCGATTGCCTCGCTTATTGTCATATTTTGTTGGAGCGCCATGTTGGCCATTCCGACCCCGCCAACTTTCTCCAGCGAATTCTTCGTGTTGATGTGGCGCGGCGAAAGCATGTGGTTTTCGTATTGCTTTTGCGAGTTCATCGTTACCTGGCACACAGAGCAGGCGAATTTGTTTTGTTTCTGAAGTCATTTTTAGAAATTTTTGGACATTTTTTGCAACTAGCTTGAGTTGACTGACGTCAAAACCTGGGTCAGATTTTGAAGAGCTTAAACCAAAGGCCGCGTAGCGTAGCGGCTTTTTTAGAAACGGAGCCGCGAAGCGGCTTCGCAACATAACCAACTTAACTCTATTACTGAACTCTAAAACCTGACCCCGGATTTCTACGCAGGTTATCGTGCCCGTAAACTAACCTTTTGAAGCGGTGGTGGAGGAGGAGGATGAGAGGATCCGGGATAGTCATTTTGGTTCCCTCCCCGGTTTTGGTTGTTGTTGTATCTGACTGGATTGCCAGTAATGTGCTGATTCTGTCGCATCCGATCATTCGCTAAGATTCTTTCTTTTAGCGCGAATTCAAGCACAAAAGCTAAATAAGCTTTTTTCGAGAAAATGTCGCAAGCGTAAATTGTTACTATTGCTTCATTTTCTCGAAAAATCATGTGATTCACCAGCGCTTTCTCGGCCAGTCAGTAAAATTTTGATGAATTTTCTTGAAATTTTACTGAATGGCGCAAAGTTGCTTTGAATAATCTACTGGGTGAGAGAAGGGGATTCTACAGAAGCTCGTTTTTTTAGAATTTTATAGAAAAAAAACGAGAGTCTGCAGGGCCTTGTAATCTGGGCTCGGTAGATTGTCAAGTAACCTGAGTCAGGGTCCCGGAAGGGCTTCGATAACGGCTTTTTAAAGCCCGCTACAGAAGCTCATTTAGAACCCTCACTCAGGCTTCCACGCAGGATTACCGAGCCCAGCTTGTAATGAAAGAGGAAGGAAGTGACAAATCGTAGATTTCTTACCTGGCTGATGATCATTTCTTTTATGATACTGCAAAGAATTATCAATTCAAACTCAACCGAACGTTTTCAAGATTTCAAAGAATCAAAATATGAATCACGCGTTTCTTTTTTTTAATTTCAATTTCGTGTTTTACCTTTCGCTTGTTTCCTCCTGAATGCTGCTGGTGCGAGTTCGATTCTTGAGAGCTTTGCTGGGAACGGACGAGTTTCTCGCAGTGCTGCTTCGACATGCAGTGCGAGTAAGCTTGCTTCAGCGAGCTCATCGGGACGGAGCAAATTGGGCACCAGGAAAGCTTCGAATCTTCCATTAGATAGTGCTCAACCTTTTTGAGGTGCGGTTTTCCTTGCAAGTGCATGGTCATCGCTTGCGGGCCAAGTCTCAAATCAGGCTCAAATTCAATTATTTACAGATTTCACGTGTTCATCGGGTTGTTCAAGTGTAGAACAAGGCGTCATTCAAGTGTAAGTTTTCATTTGAAAGTATGGACTCGAATAGAAAAAAGATCATTTCTTCCTAACTCTTACTCCCTTAGGAACCCCTGTGCTAAGAGAGAAAGAAGGAGCCGCTCCTGACATTGCAAACAGCGCATTCAACCCTGTGTCCACGAGCGACTTCGTCGTGCTGCTTCTCATCTCCTCCTGGGCCGACCCCCGCGGTGGTCACGGTAGGAGCAATTGAAGACGAACAACAATCATCTTCAGAAGCGCTCATCAGGAGCTAAATTTGATATTTTTATTGTGGTGATTGATACCCGTAATTTTAACAATTCAACTTGATTTTATTCGTTAACAAAGAAAGTGCATTATTTAGCATAAAAATCCAAAAAACAAGAGAAAAATAAAGACAATCGATATTTCAAGAGACTGATCCCTCGGCCCGCGCCTGAGGCCAGGGAGGCGTCTATTAGTAATTAAACATTCATTTCATTTGAATACAAATGGGATTTTGAATATTTATCGATTCTCAATTGATCAGATGGACAGATCGTATACTTGGCGACAATATCCGTTCTTTCTCGCGGTATATAGACTGCTAAAGTTGATAAATAATGAGATTAACTGGCAATTAATCCTCTTTTCTTTTACCCCCTTTTTAAGAGAAAAAGAAGCAACCAAAGAGAAGAGAATACACGAAAACTAATGATTTCGTATTCTGGGCTCGGAAACCTGTGTCCAAAGCCTGAGTCATGGCCTTAAAGAGCTTGAATGAAAAGCTGCGTAGCGGCTTTTTTGATGTAGCCGCAATGCGCTTTGCGGCTTCTCTTTTAGAAAAGCCGCTACGCAGCATTTCATTAAAGCACTCTCAGGCCCTGACTGAGGTTTTGGACACAGGTTACCAACACCAGTTTGTGTTGCTTCTTTTTTTAAGTTCGTTCATTAAAAATGACCCACATAAAATCGGATCAGTTCTGTCCAATTGGGCCGAGGTTCATCTTGTAATACCTAGTTCGTTTAAAATTAATCTAAGAAAAATGCATTCCTCATTGTTCAGTTCTTTCTCTCAATTCTGCACTTGTATTCAGACTTGTCTTTCAGAGAGAGAATTGAGAGTCGGTAATCTTCGAATTTACCTGTTCGGGCGAGCGATTTTGAATGTGAAAACTTCTGGTGGCTTCAGAAGCTTTAGAGAAAGCAGCAGAACTTTGGCTTTGAGCGCAATCTGTCGAAAGTGAACGATTGTTCAGAGAATCCATTCTGAAATAAGGAAATGGTGATTTTCGACAAGTTATTTTCTTACTGACAGACACCTGTCAGATACCCTTAATAGTTTTCTTTGTTGAGTAAATAAGTAAAAATTAATTAACAGAATTTATGACTAGGCCTTTTCTCTTATTTTTTGGGAGGCAGAAGTGATTTTTGCAAATTTGGGATTGGCCGCTCGAGGAGAAAATTATGAATCACCCCGAAGCTAAAGAACTCGGCCTGAAAAATTCTTATCACGGAACATGAAGAAGGCAAGAATACAGAGAAAATTCAAGAAGAATAGGTTTTACTGACCGAAAAGTACAAAATAGGTAAATGTTAATTCATTAAAAATAGCTCAGTTGTGAGTTTTTTAAATTATAAAGTTAGGGTCAGCAATTAAACAGGCAAATACTTCTGTAATGTTTTCATGATAACTGATTCTATATCCCTCAAAAGGCCCCCATTTTAACGGATTCTCTAGCCCAAAGAACGTTATGTACAAAAGTAACAAAATTAGAAAATCCGTTAAAATGGGGACCCATTTGTTGAATATAGAATCAGTTATCATGAAGACATCCCAGAAGTATTTGCCAGTTAGAAAGGTGACCCCTAATTTAAATTTAAATAAACTGTGGAAAGTCAAGAGCATATTTGAATAAGGAGATTTTGGAAAGGCTGAAGAATGCCTCAATTTCAAGAGTCCCTGAATTCGCGGTTTTCGCTTTTATTATTCATTTATTCACGCTATAATGTTCTTGCCCATTTTCTTCGAAGAAAGGCTTATATAAGCCGTCACCTCAAATAAAATAAAAAAAATGACGCTTCTTTTCTGTCCGGAAGCGCGTTTTTTTGCTTTTTCCACGAGAGAATTTGCTCAGCGCCAAATTCCAAAATCCAGTTTTAATTTTCTTCTTTATAAATTGTAATTCTAATTGTAAAAGAGAACTCCTGACATGAAAGAATCGCTACGAGCAGGGCTCGCCGACCTGTGTAGAAAAACCTGAGTCAGGGTCTGATAGCGGCTTCGCGAAATTACCTATCCAATCAATTTTCTTTCTGACCCTTACTCAGGTTTTCTACACAGGTTGCCGAGCTCAGGCTACAAGTCTTATGAAGATGATTGATTGCTAGTTCAAGAACAGAAAAGATTGGGCCTAATTATCTAACTGGGCTGCTGTTTTTATAACCCAAAGTGGAGATAATTACCGTCTGCCAATACCACCCTTCCCCGATACTACTAGTTGGGCACTTTCGCTTTTATAACTTTTCTAAGCAAATATACAATGTTTCTGAATATATACTTTTAGAAACGAAAAAGAAAGAAAGAGATAGAAGACTGAAAGAAGTTAATAATAGAAGATAATGAGCAGTAATCAGCCGAGTAAGAAGCCGAATCTACAGAACTTCAAGGTCAGTTCGTTCAATTGATGATTCTTTGAATTATGAAAGTGAGAAAGTTGGTGCGAAAATGACTGCAATTTGTCTTTGAACACGTGGCAAAGAACCTTTTAGCATACTGGCCAAATCTGGATAATTATTCGAAGTGGTCCGTGATACTTCTCTTTTCGATCTTGAATATTTAAACTTTCTTTCTTCTGGGGACCAGGTGCTACTCAATAGACATAGTACTGTTACAGTAGTTCATTTTAAAATGTTCCTTGATATATGTTCAAGAAAAAATAGACAATGGGAAGCCTTTTCACTACTAGGAATCTTTTTCCATGGAAGTATTTATTTCATGGTTCAACGGAATTTCCTTTCGAGCATTTTTTCACTGTAAATGCAGTAAGATCTGCGATTTTCACTCTACTTTCGGTCAAATAAGGCAGAAAAGTTGAAAGTTTTTGCTAATTCTTCAAGATTTTTTCGAAATATTTCTGGCATAAATATTATTTAAAGCCAACTCAGAATAGTAAGCTAAATTAACCGAAAATGGGCTTTGAAATTGTGCTTTTTTCCTTTATAACAGCTTTTTAATTATCCAATTTATTAAACATAAGAGCTTTCTTCGCTAAAATATATAATTATCGCGCTTTCAGACATGTTTTTTAATCAAACAGCGTCAATCAAAAACCTCATAAATTTCAGATCAGTACAATTTTTATCCTCTCCCAATTTCCACCTTCGCCATTTTCTCTTCAAAAGCAACATCTATCGTTTCAGTTTAGTTGCCTAATTCATCGCGAGTTTGCGCCAAAGTACTTTTCTACTAAATTAATCAGGCGACCACTGTTTCCCATCTGGATTTCGCCTATTTCTTGAGAAAAGAGAAAAGCGACAAAAAAAAATTAACAATTATTTCTACCGTCCGCCATATTGTCTAAATATGATACTATTATCTGGCACAAAGGGCTCGAGATAATTTACAATATTTGAACTCGAATTTCCCCCTGAAAAGGGAACCATTACGGCCGCAAAACGCTACGACCAGCTACTCTTAGCGATTTGAGAGAGAATATTGGTTAATAAGAACTTTATTGTGACTAGCCTGGGAGCTGGGATGAGTATTTTTGATTGAGGTCAGCCTCAACTTGATCAAACAATAGAGAAATGGCAGAACCTCCGCTACAAGGAATTCTCAAGCTGAGTTGACAGAAATTATTAAATGGAAAATGAAAATTGATGGCCAAGTTACTCTTACGTCAAGATGCCAAAATAAGCGGATCTTGCATATCAAATTTCACCGGGTCGTCTGTTACTTGAATAGAACGGTCGAGTTACTTTCAGAAAGTGCCTTTCAGAAATACCCTCTTTTTTGAAATGATAAATCGACGAAGGTCCTATCAAGTTATTTTGACCCGGTGGTCTTCAGAGATTGATTCAGTCGATCCTCTAGAATTTTCGAGGAAGAAAAACAGTACTATCCGAAACACACGGGCTAATTCCCTGGCTCAAGCTTCCGATAGAAAGTATCAAATTTTAAAGGCAAAAGGTGCTCTTTTTGACAAATAATTTCTTTAAAAAAGTTGATCAATTGATCGTTTTCTATGAAGAAATTTTAAGAAACTGATTATTTTTTTCTTTTCTCTGGTAAATTTAGATTAAGTTTTCAATCATCGATAGCCCGTGATCTTGGATCGAATGGATTATTTATCCGATTAATAATTAGAAATCCAAACACTCATCTAAATCATTTCCCGAGGCAGAACTCAAGTCTAACGGATGGATACTCAATCATTGTCCAAGTTTTGTTGATACAAGAGAGTATTTTTTGAGCGACGTGTTATGTACCGAAAAATAAACCGTAAATTGTCATCTCCCGCCAAGAAGCGTCGCTTATCTCGGCAAGATGCCCATATCTCTGACACTCCACAAGCCAGTTTTGACACGGGTACAAATATACATTCAGCTGCCCTTGACAGCCATTACAGCGATTTTCATTTTTGACCCCAAAAAAGATAAAAAGGAACCACCGAAGCAGAAAGAAATCAGGCCCGAGAGCTATCTCGCCCGTCGCCGGGACAGTTACAGAGTCATTTCTTACCAACACTCTCATAATGTCAGCCACGAGGTTGCCCACTAGTAATGACTGTAAATAATCTCAGATCCTAGAAATACCAAACTGAAGTGTCTCTCAATGTCGGAAAAAGTGGCATGTCGAAGCCGCTCTTCAAGAGACAAAGTCTCTCATCTATGGGCACCAAGCAGCGAATACATTCCGATCTTCTCGGTAAGAACTCATTCTTTATCATAAATGCAGTGTCGTAAAATGATCAGAACCTAGTAAAAGGAGTTCACATCGCAAGCTCAGTATCAGTAGCCTCATTTGTAAAAAGTTTCAACAGCTGGTTTTTAATTTTTAATGAAATCATAATTTATAAATTTCAGAGTCATCATCTAAGCCTATTCTTACCGGCTCGCATTCTGTAAATCGTGCTCCTCCTCCTTTCAAGCGCCAGGAATCTACCCTTTCCAGGACTGTTCAGGTAAGAAAGATTTTTTTTTTCTCAAGAGAGTATCGATTACCACTTTGCCCAGTGCTTTCATTATTCCACCTACCCATCATATTTCCCTTCATTACTTGGCCTTCTTCAAAATCATTTTCGAAAAAGAAAAAAATAATGAAAAGTTCACTTTCAAGAGTAAAAAGTGTAGAGCCGAATTTCAAATATGGCGGAAGAAATCGAAGGGGTTCCAAATCGGAGCAATTGCCCCGTAAAAAGCTTCTCGATTACACTGCGAGTTTTCCTCATCCTTCTCCTACTTTGAGTAGATTAGAAGAAAATAGGAATTTTCTGGGGCTACCGAGGGTTTTCGAGTTTCCGAGCGAGTCCGCGATGAGTACGCCCCTTATGGTAAGTCTTGGTAATTGTGGGTTTTGTAATGAGCATCGAAGATTCTTTTTTTCATTTATCAAAACCAAAGACCCAGCTTGGGCGATCCACTAATCTAATCCGTCGACCTTTCATTGTTCCCCTGCCGGAGTCTAATCTTCTCTGTATGAAAAGCCGGGAGCAGCTATAACTTTTTGCGAGTGTCTCTCTTTTTTTTTCAAAAGAGGAGTAGAGACAGATTGAGAGAGCCTCCGTCTTTCCCTGACTCTAAAGAGGATCAGATAGTCGATGAGTTAAGCCGATCCAGTGTCGTTGTCATTCACTAGCGCATTCGACTTTATTTTTTATTCTGCTTGGGATACCAATTTTCAACCCCTGCCTTTTTTACGACATTCAAAAGATACGGCTCCTGTCTAAAATTGAGATAGTATTCGACCAATATTTTTTTACATAGAAAATCTTACCACCATTTTTACCTGAGCTCTGCAACCTGTGTAAAAACCTGAGCCAGGATCTGAAGAGCTCATTCAGCTCCTGAGTCAGGTTTTCTTCTCAGGTTGCCGAGCTCATTTTTACCTGAGCCATTAAAGTTCGGTTTTTATTCGTTCTCTATCCATCACACTTTAAATATTAATAATGCGGTCGTGATTGCATACGTTCCGTAGCAGATTTACAGATAACGCGAAATTATTAATTCTCGCACAGCGTTAACAATTAACTTCTTGCAAGCGCTTCTTTTTATAACAGAGCAACAGTGATTTAGGGACTCGTATTTGCGCAAAAATTACCCGCTCTTCAAGGCGACGCGAAATAAAGTGGCCTGTATCTTTTTGCGTTTATCCCTACCTACCTTTATCCCTTGTAATTGCTGGGGATAAGTTTTGTTAATAGTAGCGGATAAAAAAATAGTTGGGCGCTCTTTGGGAGCCCGCAGAGGAATCGCTGACAAGAGAGGAGTCGTAAAAAAAGAATAATTGTTGTAAAGAGGCGAAAATCAACTTTGAAAAAAATCCCATTCGTAAAATTGCCGAAAAATGGCAGAGAGAAAGGCGAATGTGCGATGGCAACAAACCGCGCGCAAGATTCAGGCAGTTGGTGCCATGAAGCAGAATCTATCCTTTGCTCAGGTAAAGAAAAAATACTGAGATATCCTTTGTATTGGTGTCAACGCTTAATGTTTATAATCCTATTGTCAACAAAAGTCCTAGACTTATTTGGTAGTTGGGGTTATCCTTCGAGCTGCCCCTAACCCTAAAGCTAACCCAGGGAACTAACCCTAACCCCGGGACCCCCATCGAAGCCCTAAACCACGAGGCTTCCCCTCGGACCCCCTTTAGAGTTCTCAGTCTCAACCGTGGCTCGAATCTAAGGCTCTAAAGATTGTCCATCTCTAAGACATACCAGTATAAGAGTCTTACGAGCACTTTATATTTTGTTAGTAACGGTACCTCCTGACCCTTATTCTTCTTCATCGACTTTCATTCGCGCTTCTGTCAATCTCTAACAGGGCCTCTTTAGGAATTTATTATAATCTCAACATAATTTGTCCTCTTTCGCCTTGTCAGTTCAGTATATTGCTACATATTTCCCGTTAAAATTAAATACAATACTGCTCCTTGCCGCAGTGCATAAGGATCGCTCTTGCCGCAGTATTTTGCGCCGTTGTCAATTCGGTGCTCGGAAAAGCGAATGTCTTAATCCCTACTTTGCGGATTTTTCAATTATTTATATTGAAAATTAACGATTGGGGAGAGAATATATTTTCTACTAGACAAAAAAATAAAAGAAAAAAGAATGTCAGAGAGAATAAAAGAAGCTATCTCTATAATGGAGACTATCTCAGGCCGGTGTTCAGTTTTTGTAATTACGATAAGCACTATCATGGCTTCTGGTTCACTTTTCTTATATTTTGTCTCTCGTAAATAAGTGATTGGGATATTGGCTATGGACCATAGCCTATGGTGCATTAGCATTTCGATGCGCCATAGTTTGCGATAAAATATGCAGATCTGTCGCTGAAACGTTCAATGTGATTACAGTAGCTTGGTAATCGACTGTGTGCTTTATCGACACACCCGCCCAACGCCATCCCCATATTTGTCTTCTCAGTCACTTGAAACCTATTTTCACCAAAATGAACACGAGTGGACAAGAAAAGCCCGAAAGAGAAATTTCCTTGTCCCAGAGCGTCCAGGATGAAATCATAGAAGAGGACAAGGAGTTCTCTCCTGTTCCCTACAGGCGACATGCCACGGTCAAGCGGGCGCCTATTTTGTCCGGCTATCACTCCAGAAAACTGATAAGAGATGATGTTCCGGAGGCTGATGGGCACTCGAATTCAGCTAGAACTTCAAGGAATAAGTTCGAATCGATTATTTTACTAGAAATATCCAAGCAATCTTGCTGATAAAAATCCATTTTCTTTCCAAAAGTATTTTCCTGAACTTGAATTCTCAGAGCATCAACTCGCTATTCAAGTTCGCTCCGTGGCTTCGTCAATCATTGGCGAAGTACCACATCAAGGCTCGATTTTTCTCTTTGCTCAAGATATCTCTCTTTAGTCTTTGGCTTTAAAATCGCATCAAAAGCTCGGATAGAACGTCGACCAGTTCATCCGTAAACTGCGCCGGGCGTTTTAGCTCTAAGCGCCTCTCGTTGTTTCCCGATGGGTGGAACAGTCAATTAGCAGAAAGTTACGGTCCATTTTAGTTTTTAATGAAAGCACTTAATTCTGACGTAAAGCAGTTGTTGACCGGGTAGCATAGGAGACAAACGATAACTTTACATTTGCAGCAAACGAAAGCGCTCATGCGCCGGAAAACAGAAGTTCTGATCCACGACTCTACGGTCGAAGGCGAAAATGTGGAAGACAAGTTTCGACAGTTGACGCTCAAGCGTATGCAAACACGCGGACGGCTCATTGGAGCGCTCCTAGGTCCCGTCAAGAAAGAACGACTTGACGAGTTCAGAGGTGAGTCGCCGTCAATCATTAACGAATAGCCGAATTTACTGCTAGGAGGCCCGAGTACTGATCAGTACTACCCACCTCAGCATGATCCTTCTTCTCGCGGCCCAACCTTCCGCGACCCGAGCCAACTTGAGCCAGACACTCTTCCAAGCGGCAGGACTCATGCTGACTCCATCTCCGTTCCTTTCAACCGCCAGACCACCACTCATACAACGGCCAGGTATTTTCCCTCCCTTTTACTTGAACTGGTGTTCTAAGTTAAAACTTCTAACTTTGTCGACGTTTTACTGAAAGGCCTTTTCAGTAAATTCTATCGCAATGATACTCTCGGCCAGTCAGGCCTGTTTATGAGACCGCCAATTCGGCAATCCGGTCAATCGGAAATATCCGCCGCTGGGTAATATAAAAAATAAAGAACGTTTTCACCTTGACCTTGCATGACCACGGAACTCAGTTTTTTTTTTCAGACGCAAGCATGAAGTAATTGAATCATTCGAGCTCTCGCTAAAATTTTAACTGCTTGATTTCATTCCATGACTAATTAAGATTCCAAATGCTTCGGATTCTCATTTTACCATGTTTTTAGCGCAATGAACCAACCCTATGGAAAGGAATCTGTTGCTGCCATCGGTTGGAAAGCGCTGAAGGCGACGATTTCTGGCGTCTCAGTTATAAAACAGCTCATTCCACAACCGGACGACGAGGATGAAGATCATGATGTTTTCCGACCATCGGAGGGGACGATCGACCACAGAGACGATGGAATGGGATTGAGTTTCGGCCCCGGAGAAGGAACGATCTCAGAGCAACCAGAACCCGATTCACGAGAGCTTGATGATGAGGACGACTTGGATGAGGAAGATGACCAAGTTGCAGACACTCTTCTCGATCATCCCGACCCCGTCGTGCAGCCAACCCGACAGAGTATGCGCAGGCCAACTTTAGGCGAACTCTCCGGAATGAAAAAAGAACAACTAGGTCGAAAAGTTTCAATTCAAGTAAACGAGCCACTGCCTGTCTCGCCTCATCCTCATACAGACCAGCCGAAGCCAAAGATGAAGAGATTAATGTCGCAAGTTTTCTCGAGAAGGGATAAGAGATATCCAGGCTTGGGATTTGTTTCGAGATGCATGGGTAGAGCGAGAAAGTCAAGAGTCGACAGCCAAGTGAAGCAACAACTCGATGAGTGGCAGGACCACAGGTTTTTTCGTCTGAAAATGGCTTCTTATAATTTCTATTTGTAGGCCGTTCTTTACTTGGTACGTCTCAAGTGTGCAGGTTATGGTTCTACTTGTGGGAATCGCATCTTTTGGCGTGGCGAGTTTCGGTTTAGAAGATGAACATGCTCAAGAGACAGTCGAGTATCAATTTTCGCCGAAAAATATCAAACTTGTTAAAAAACGAAACTTCTACTTTGGACCTAAATTCGCAGATCTCATCAGACTAGGTTTAAATTTATCTAACATTTTTGATAACTTTTTGTTAGGCGCAAAATATGCACCTTGTATGAGAAGGGATCGGAAAATCATGGACATCATCGGTTGCGAGCAGCAGAAAGAACAACAAACTGCTTGTTGCAAATATGGAAACAAATGTATTCAAGCCTCGAAAGCCGAATGCGACCACCACATGTACCAGTTCATGACGTTGAATGATTCTACTTGGATGGGCTCGACCGGGGGTAACAACAACTGGCACTCGGCTTATCAGGAATTCAAAACCGGCTCTGTTTGTGGACTTGACCCATTTTTCTGGTAAGTTCTCTAAAAAGGAGATTCAATTTCATAAAACTTATAGCGACGAAACCCATACCGAAGTTCTGTTCAACCTGGAATTCGAAAAAGACAAAAACGAAAGCTTTTCCCGGAGACACACACCAAAATGGAGAAGCGGCACTCCGGATGATATCACTCGCTGGCCGAAATGCTCCGCCTCGCCCGAGAAAATGCTCGAAATCGGAAGGAAAAATAGCCGCGACGCTCCACCATGGATGACCTGTAATGTCAACGCTAGACCCTGTTGCATTGGTACTGAAGGACAATGCAAGATTGTGTCGAAAGAATACTGCGATACAATGGAGGTGAGAGGAGTTATTCTTTCGGCATTATTAATTCTCGTAGGGAAAATGGCATGGGGATGCATTTTTATGTTCCCAAGTCGATTGTTTGAAGGACACATGTGGGCTGATTCCTTTCCTGACTCCCTTCGTTCCCGATCAAATTTATCGACTTCATTTGTCACTTTTCATCCACGCTGGAATTCTTCATCTTTGCATAACTCTCTTCTTCCAGGTAAGAATATTCTTTGAAGTCGATTTTAGAGACGTTTTTCAGATGGTGGTGCTACGAGATTTGGAAAAACTAGCAGGCTGGTGGAGAATAGCGTTGATTTACATTCTCTCTGGCATGGTTGGAAATCTTGCGTCTGCGATTTTCGTTCCCTACAAACCTGATGTTGGACCAAGTGGCGCGCAATATGGACTTATTGCGTGCCTCTTTGTCGAGTTCATCCAAAGCTGGCAGCTCTTGGATCAACCCTGGGTATGCGTTTCAATTTATTGACTTGAGTAATCAGCTGTTGATTTAGCATGCAGTTTTGAAACTCGCCGTTATCGCAATTTTCCTGTTTTTATTCGGACTCTTGCCGTGGGTTGACAACTACGCTCATATCTTTGGCTTCATTTCCGGCATTCTTCTGTCCTTTGCTCTTTTGCCCTACATTGTTTTCGGTAAAAAATCTTGAGTTTTCATCCTCGTAAATGTTTTGAATTTAGGAAAATTCGACCAAGGACGAAAGATGTTCCAAGCTTTGACCTCCATTGCTGCCTGGCTAGCGATGACAGTCGTTTTGCTGATAGTGTTTTACTACTCTGATTTTGAAGTGGAAAACGCATCGCTACTGACGTGTATTTCTCTTGTCGGCGATCAACAAGATGAGACTTGTAAGTCTTCTGTTTCTTTAAGAAATGATTTGAGCTCTCTTTTAGCAATCAACTTCTGCAAAGAGCACCTCAACAAGCCCGTACGGTACGACGAGTTCTGGGAAGTCCACGACGAACAGACGTGGATCAACGAAAGACGCTGCGTTTTAAAGAACCCTTGACGCCATTTAAAATTCAATTATTTATCAAAGTACGCGCTCGTGGCCAGAAAAGCGCCGAAGACCTTCGTAGAATTTCAAATTCAATTTCAAAGTAACTATAAGAAAGTGTACATTAATTGACCTACAGAAACCATACTTCGCTCGAATCAACATTAATTTATTTCTTCATTCTCTTTCTCGCCAATTCTTACGTTTCCGAAATGCTGAAAATCCGTTTTACCTCATCTGCTCCTTACTTCCTTGTTATTTTATTTCGATAATGTGCCTTGAATAAATATTTTAAAATCAGAAACAGAATAAAATCTCAGTAGACAGTATTTTTCTACACTGTAAAAATACTACAAGTTGAAGCAAAATTTTATAACGTAAACTGGCTCTCGATTCATTTTTGCAAAATTTTTCACAGTCACGAAGATTCTTTTATAAATACCACGGTTTATAAATACCACGGCCACCTGAAACAGCTGACTTATTGGGTCAGTTATCAGCTGTTCAAAATACGCATTTGAGTTGGCGGATAAAGTAGAGCAGTATACACTGTATATTATACAGCGTATGCAATTTATGCTTTCGTATGATTTCCGCATGAACATCCATTTCAAAATCAGCCTTTCACCTTGCAGTCAAGCTCAGTTTACCTCTCGCTTGTTTAATGTTTATCCCAAAATACGATAAAAAAGGGCGCCAGCAAAGCATATGCATTCTTTCAAAGAGTCGTTGTTTACTTCAAAATTGACTGAAATCATCCCAATTTGGAAAAGTGATGGTAGAGTAGAAGGTATTCTCTGTACTTCAGTATAATCGCGAATCGCCCCGGGGCCCAGTCGCGTCGACATTGACATTCCGGATTTGATCGGGCTCCGGCGAGAAGTCGGACATGACCCGGCTGATCCCTCTCGGTGCGATAAAAAGCCCGGCCCGACTTGGCCCTGTTGGGCGCGACCGGCCGCGACGAACTTGGCCCAGAGAATGTACAGGAGACGGCGTTCACCTGGCGCGCCCTGTGGAGGTTGTTTGACCCGTTCGGCCTGCTCTACCCGAACTGCAAGAATTCGAGCAGAGCGCACTTACGACAGAGCACGTGAATCCGGAGCAGCTCGACGCACCCGATGAGCAGGTAAACTCTGAGCGCGATTTCGCAACGCTCTTGACGCATTTTTCAGTGGAGACGCGTCCAAAACCGCCGAACCACCTGAAGATAACAAAGAGGATGAGAGAGACGAGACGCCCGGCCAATTCACCTCAGAAGACGAGGCTTGGAGATCCTACTTAGAAAACCCTTCAATGGGCTTATCTATCGCAGCCAACGATGAGGACACTGCTGGGGCATTAGGAAATTTTGTTCAAAGCAAAAAATGACATTGTTGAGTAATTGCAGAAGAATCTTTGATAAAATCTAAAAAGCGACTCTTTACGAATATTATAAAGTCCCGCCCGACAAACGCACAAAGCTCGGACCAGCTTCAAATCTAAATAAGAATAATTCCAGGTTTGAAAATAAATTTCATAAAGAAGAAAGTTTCTCATTATTTTTAGCCCAACAAAAAGTGTGAAACTTCATGCATCTTCAAGCAGCACCCGCTCGATTACCCTGGTCAAGACTGAGCCTTCCACTTTGAGTCAGTCCATTCCCGTTAAAAACGAGCCCGATGAAGACTCGAACACTTCCGTCGGAAAGATACCTGGAGTTATTTCAGGCCAGGCAATTACGATCGAGAACTTTAATTCAAATACCTTCATCAGCAGGAGATCCCCGGACTCAACCTATTCCGACACCAGTAAAGGTTTGCCAAAGTCAATTAAATCAATAAATATATCGACAAGGATCTCCTCTCACTTGCAACTTTGGCGCTGAGGAAGATGAAGAATTCGCGAATCTTGCTGCTCATAACTCCGAAAACCCCGATGACGACTTCCATTACTCGATGGAAGCTCCAAAGAGTCTCAAGCAAAAACGAGATGAACCAACGATGAGTTACATCAATAAAGGTCACTTTTACTGCATCACGCTGAAAGGTTCGAAAAAGAATCTGATGATGGGGATCGAAAGAGTCAAGTCAATCATCTCCGTCGTCTTTGGAGAGACAAAACCAGATGAAGAACAGCTCAAGCATTGGAAGTATTGGCACTCGAGGTAAACCATCTAATTGTTGCCTTGATAAGGTTTTCTTCAGGCAGCATACTGCAAAGCAGAGGGTAATCGACATTGCTGATTACAAAGAATCCGCCATGGTCAGAGAGATCTCCGAGTTCTCTCACAATGCGATTTCGTTTGTCTGGGATGTCAATACAGTCGCAAAAATTTACATTGCTGTAAATTGCTTATCTACGGATTTTTCCGCGCAAAAGGGCATCAAGGTAAGATATTTTCCACAGAAAAGAATTTTAATCGAAGCAAAGGGAATGCCTTTGCTGATCCAAATTGACACCTTCGACGAGAACCAACCGGACGAGCCGATCCACCGCGGCGCTTGTCAGATTAAAGTCTTCTGCGACAAGGGCGCTGAGCGTAAAATCCGCGACGAAGAACGCAAAGCCCTCCGCAAGCGCCAAAAATCAGGACAATACACGATGCTCCAGCCGCAAGATGTCAAGGGCTCAATAATGTCAACCGGCAGAAAGCACGACATTGTCTATTACAGAACGATGCATGACACTTCGATAAATCCGGTTTACTTTCAGCCGGAAATTAGTAATTCAGCCGTCGAGACCATGGTATGAACAATTATTGACGCAAGGAGCCTATTTTTAGCCCTTTTTCCAAACACGAAATTCTTCACTGTCCGTTTCCGAAGCGGACACGTCCTCAATCTTCGGCGCCCTCTCAGAACTCGCCTCCTTCTCTAACGAAACCCTCAACGCTGCAACTCGCCCTCCGAGCTCTCGGAATCTCTATTTTCCCTCTAATTCTTCTGGAATTACTGTTACGCCCACATCAGGACCGGGTTCGAATTCTTTGTTGAAATCAAGGAAGAGAATCTAATTTTTTTCAATCCGAAAACAGCACCGTCGTCATTGAACCAGCCTGATTCCGAAACTGATGAGCCAACAATCAAATGCCCCAGACAGGAGCCTCCTTCCAAAATACTCCTGTATGTTCGAAAATCGACCGAGGAAATTTTCGACGCGCTAATGCTCCGCCAGCCAAATGTCAGAGGCCTGACGAATGCGATTGCGGAAAAGTACGCGTTTGATGCGAACAAAATCACAAGAGTAAGATTCCGCTGGAGAGACGAGTTATCAAGCATTCAATTCATTTTCAGGTCTATAAAAAGCAAAAACGCGGAATTCTCGTGAACATGGACGACAACATCATCCAGCACTATTGCCACGAGGACACCTTCATCATCGACTTTCTTTACGAAGATGATGGATCCGTCCGAGTCACGCTCGCAGAATTTACCGGCAATTTTTAAACCCTACTATGCAAAATCTCAAAGCACACATGTTTCTTCTTCTTCTGTACGAAGCCTTGTATAAACGCCTCGTTTTGAAAGTTCAAAAAGCCAAAGATAAAAATTACTAATTTTGAATTTTGAAAATGGAGGGAAAATTTGCGGTGTTTTATCATAGTAATCGACGTAAATACAACAGTTGGATACAATTTTTCGGATACCGTCTCTTACTACGCAAAAATACTCCTATACGCTCTTCTGGGGTTGGGTGAAGCAAAGAAACTCCTGCTCGATCGCCCTACAACCATTCCCTTTCCCTGTTTCTTTGCGGGTGGGTTTTAGAATTGCCTTCTTGACTTCTCGAATTCTACAGCTCAGTTTCTACTAAACTGGCCGGAATGAGGAATTTTTCTATTTTTTACCTTTTCGTCATCTTCGTAAAAGTGAAACTGACACCCCACTGCGCGGGCGCCCTCTCAACAACACTCGTTCTAGAAACTTTTGCTTCTTTTTCCCCCAACTTTCCACACTCGTTCTCACGCTCGGGCTAGTGGGGTCACGTATTGGATCTGTAGGGTTTGATGGTTATTCTGGGAAATATATTTTATTGTATTCATAATTACGTCGATTATCATAGTAATCGACGTAAATACAACAGTTGGATACAATTTTTCTACTACCTTACTCCGTTGTTGGATATCCCTGGTCTGGTTCATGACTCAAAGTATGCGTTTTGGAGTGTTTTTGTCACCTTATTTTCAATTTATTCAAACTTATTCGTCCGAGTACAGGCTTGCAGGGTACATAATTGGTTTTTCCAGGAGTCGAGGATCACGTTGAATTTGCTGTTGCCACCATTGTTCAATTGTTGTTTTGTCCTCAGCGCTCCCAACTGCCAGAATCACAACTTCGTTTGCCTTTCGGAAATGGATGTGGCTTCCTCTTTCTCCTTCAACCAAATTTTCTATGCCTCCCGTTAGTCCTAGGATGGCTTTATTACCGGGCTGGGTTAAGCCTAGTGTTACCTGCTTCGATGGCTGTCCAAGTCCACGTTCTGTTTCTCACATTCAGTCGCATGAAGTGGCCCGCTCGGTAGGTGATTACTAGGGGTTTGTACGCCGGTGGAACTTCTTCTGCGTACAAGTACGCCATCCCTACTCTCCCTGCTGCCTCTGCTCTTGGCAGCGCTTTCGCCACCACATCATTGATCTCCGAGAACGTTCCGGAGAAGCATTTGATGGTTTCATTATTTTTCAAGGGCTCTGCTGTCGCCACCACTTTCCAGATCGATCTCACCGACGCGGTCTGTTCTTTTATCGCCTTCGTGTAGAGATGGGTGTGTAGGGTCAGGTATTTGAGTCTCTCTCGGAGCTTCTTACCGGGGATGGCCCTATTTGCGTTATCATCTTCCACGTACTCGATGAACGTGGACTCCATGGCATGCTTCGCCCACGATGTCTCCCTATCTCCGATCGCGATTGCTACTCCTGATTTTGTCACCGTTTCCATCACCCTTCCAAACCATGAACGCTTCTCTTCTTTGCTCAGACATTCGGGGTTCTCCAGCCATCTCGTAATAGCTGCTTCCTTCACCGCTTTGGTCCACTTCCGTTCCGCCAGCACGTGCGGGTCTGCCTTGCATCTTCTCCAGTCCTGAAGGATTTGAGAAATGAGCGACGTGGTGATTGGGTGAATGGCTGCTCTCATGAGTTCATTCGCTTTTGCGTTCTGCACATCCCCATCTTGTCCCACCACTTTCATCACCATTCCGGCTCTCAGTTGGGCCCCCAACGTGTACACCGACTCATGATTTTCGAATACTTGGAATGTGATCATTCTAAAATAATTCCCCTGAAAAAACATCCTATCTCCACATTTTTAATCTCCCAACAGCTTTTTAGTGCGTTTCAAAATATTTTTGCCATCGCTGGTAATACGGATCATTTTCCATGACCTTCTTATCTTCTGTCACTTCCGGGTCCGTTTGACACGCCACCGTCTTTGTTGGGGCACGAATCGCCAACTGGATTGTCGGTTTCTTTGGAAGCAATGCCTCAAGCATTTCGGATCTCTTTTTGTGCTCCCTATTCCTTTCTTCGATTCGTCTCCCTTCTTCCACTTGTTTCAGCTCTGCGATAACATGTGCTGGTCCTTTGGTGGTGCATTGTCTGTGCTGGTTGCTGTATCTGTCAATCATTTGGAACGTCTGCCATCTGCATTGATTTACAATGTCTGTCTTGCTCGCCCCAGCGTCCAAACTATTCACCACAAACGTGCCTCTGAGCCCGTGTCCAGTTGGGGGGTTCTTCCAGTTCATCTTCTTGTAAAGAGCTTTCAGATGAGCATTGATTTTCGCATTGGTGGTGCCTGGGAACAAGAGTCCTTTCTCTCGTCCATTCAAGATGCCAGTCATCCATCGCAGTATCGGGATCTCCTCTTTTCCACTCACACTGAGAATTAGGCTTTCGGGCCGTGATTTGTTCGCGTTGGTTTTCGATACTCGTAGGGGGAATCGTATGAATGTGCAGCCGTTGTCCACCGACTTCTCCAAATCTTCAATCCACAGTCCCAGCACTTCCCCCAATCTCGCTCCAGTACTTCCCGCCAGATAAACCGCCAGCGCGGTCGTTTTGTAGGTGTTGTCTTTCCATTCTTTGTTCCAAAATTCTTTGCAGACTCTCAGAAAACGTTCTTGGCTCATGGTGGGACTTGATTTGGACTCAAACAGCTGAGTCTTGGCCAATGCTCGTGACTGAGTGTTTGCCCACCTGGATATCTCCATCGCCGCCTGTTTTGTCATCGGTATTCCTCTTTCCTCCTCCAACACTCGGGTGATGGTACCTCCCCATTGTCCATAAACTGCTGGTCGTGTTGGTGTTGGGACGTCCACAACTTCCAGGAATTGTTTGACCGTCTTGGCGTTGATGACTGGCTTTTTCCTTTCCTTTTTGAAGGTTCCCCATCTTTTCTCCATCCAATCCATCCTGTCCGAGTCTTTGGAGAAAGCGTTTGGTTTTTTCTTCCGCCCCATCAATCTAAATATTGCTGGATATCATTCTGTTTTCACTAGATTTACAGTACTCCAATTTTACAATAATAACGTGGTGGGAAGCACAGTGTGTTGGGTCACCAGATTCACAGATTTTTTATGTATACAGACAATTGGTTTCTTCCTTTGTGTCGGGTTCAGTTTTTTCCTCCATTTTCTCCTTTTCCAACATGGTTTGATCGGAAGTCCTTTCGGTCCTGTTTTCCTTCCTTCCAGTATGGTTTCCCGTAGTCTCTTTGGCGGTCGTACGGCTTGTCATAATATCTCCTTCCCCCACCATCTCGTCGGTCTTGCCGTCGGTCGTAATATCTATCCCTACCATCACGGTCGCCCCTATTGTGTCGTCGGTTTCCTTTGTAGTGTTGACGATCCCTTTGGTGATTTTTCTTCCCTTCTTTCTTCTTCTTCTGACCATTTTCATACGTCCGGATCATCTCGTCCGTTATCCCCAACTTCTCCAATTCATCTTTTGGCATTCGATCCTTGTAAGCCTTGTACTCCTTCATTAGCGCGTCCGAGAGGTGGTATGTTGTCCTTTTTTGGACTAGTAATTGTCGGGCACAGGTTTTCTCATCCATACTATTCTGCAGGTCCGCCCGATGCTCCTCATTATCGTACACCGTGTTGAACTTCTCCACAAATTCATCCCGATGTCGATCCGTAAGCGTGTGCTTAACCTTCTCGTAGAACTGGAAGCGTGGGCAGTCTGGGTGGTCTCGCAACAAATTCCAACAATCCATGACTTTCTGTCGGTCTGGGTTCGAAGGAGGGATTGCCTCGGCGTATCTTTTGACAATGGGGGTCACTTCTTCTCGGGTGAGCTTTCGTAGGTCTGCTTCTTTGAAAAACGCCACATACGCCGCTCCCACCTGTCTCTCATCCTCACGATCCATTTGTAGCAAGCAGCTTCCCGACCCGACCTTGTAGAATTCATCATTTTGTTTGTATGCATAGGTGGTTTTCATGTTGTTTAGGGCATAGTCTTTGAGGGATTTTTTGGCATTTTCCACCTTCTCAAACATCTTCTCATTCTCCACCATAAGAGCCAGATCTTGCCGCTGTAGTTCTTTGATATCTTCATCGATGTTCTTGGACTTGGCGTACGCCAGTTCTTCATTTCGTGACGGTTTGCCCCCATTCTCCAAAATACCAGCTATTCGAGTTCTTTCCTTGCGGAGCGCTCTTAAGTTGTCTAGTTCGTCTTGATTTTCTAGGCCCTGCTCCGTCATGACCTGGCAACGTCTCTCCATCTCCTTCATTCGTCGGTACAGCGTTGAAAAATGGTTGTTCTCCATATTTTTCGCCATGATGGTTTCGTATTGTTCTTGCGCGATCTTGGCGGTGGTGGTTCCCCCAACTTCCATTCTTTTCACATTCGTTTTTGACGCTTTCGCGTGGAAACTCGATGTCCGTACCATTTCTCCGAAACTCATGTCTAAAAAGGCGATGGGTTAGCAATTTTGGCGGCTTATTTTTGTTTGGCAGTTTGGTGGTTTCTTTTTAGTCTAGTGTTGGTGGAATTAGGGTTCGGCCTTCCCTCATGCGAGTTAGATCTCTCCTAAAATCTCCAACTCCCAAATCGAACATATCGAGGCGGATACATGAGTGGTGGTAAAAATCTCCAGACTCCTCAATACTTCTTTGTTGAAACGGGAGAGATTTTGGTATTTTGAGAATTCTACCCGCCGTGCCGCAGTGGCCTCTCGCAAACTCCAGATCATTTCGTTGTACAGGGGAAAATACATGGGAAAGCTAGCACAGAATTTATTTGCGAAGCTCGTAAATCTTTTCACGCCTTCTTCCGCCAATTCCATCAGCTCAGTCTCCCGACATCTGCCCCGAATCTCCCTGTCCATCTTCTCAATCACCACATTAGCATCATTGTGCAGATCAATCATTCGTTGTCGTTGGGTGCGCGAGTATTGCGCCGCGATCCGCCGAACTTCCTCCATTTCTTTTTTCACCAAATCAGTCTAAAACATTACTGTTTTTTACTCGTTCCGCCAGCTTATCAGCGAAATAAAATGAGGATAGTTGGGTGTTTTAGTGGTTTGTCAATTTCCGCAATATTGCTTTTCAGCACACCAAATTCTCCAGAGCTGTCTCCTGATTGTCTCCATATCTACCATAGCTTCTTCAAGCGTTTTCGTCGTTGGGGGTGTTGTGGCGGCTTGTGCACTAAAAGAATCGGATTAGCTCGCTCTGGTATTTTCCAGTAGCCCCATTCCGGGTGCTCCTCCATTGCTGGAAACAGCACTGGTACTTCTAGTTCTCCCAACTCCACCCGAGTGAAACTTTCCTTTCCTGCTACATCTGCCCAGATTGGTGATATAGTCTCGTACTCCAACAACAACAACGCCCACTTCTCCTTTTGTGCAAACTCTGCAAGATGTTTGTAGGTTTCATTAAGAATTGTTTGGGGAGGGAAAATCCAAAGGTTTTTACCCTCGAAATCGTGAGCACGGAAAAATCATGTTTCCATGCCGTGTGTTCTCTTCTCATCGAAATGTATTTTTCACATTTCGCATTCCCTACTGCCGCCATTCCATCCACTTCCATTGGAAAACCAACGATGGTCTCTATTTGGTGGAACACTGCTCTCCTTACTATTGCTTCTTTCACGTCTACCTCCCTGGACGCCTCGTCCGCCAATTGGTCTTTCGTACTCACCCACGACATCATCATTTCTACATTTTGGTCGCATGCTTTTTGGTGTATCATTCTGATAAGTCGGGTTAGGGCTGGGCTCTTGCGACTCCCGTGTTCGAAACAGCTCACCACACACATATTGTCATTAAGAAAATGAACCCGCTTATCCTTCAGAAGGTGACCATATGCGTCCAGGGCGTGGTAAACTGCCCATGCTTCCTTCAGGAAAATGCAATCTCTACTTATCGCGTCCTCCTCGCCCCAGGGTACATTTACCTCCAGCCCTTCTGTCTCAATGTAGATCCCTGCCGCATAGTTGCTGGCATCGGTGTACACTCTGGTCTCGACCGTAGTAATGCCCTTTTTCACCCAAGATCTTTCTTTCTTCACATATTTAGAGTCTAGCCACACTTTCAACTCATCTCTCAACTCCTCAGTCACCTTAACATGTTGTTTTCCTTCATTCTCCACCAATACTTGCGTAATGCGCCTGATGAAAAGCCGCATGTTGGTAGCAACTATCGCAAACGCGCACATTTTTCCCCTCAATCTCTCTAGTTCTTTGAAGGTGACGGTTTTTCGTCTTCTCACCCCACTAGCCAACTCAACAAATGCCGTCCATTTTGCATGGGGAATCTTAACCGTTCCTTTCACCGTATTGAACTCGAAACCCAGGAACTCAATCTTGGATGTTGGGATTAATTCGCTCTTTTTCCGATTAATATATGTACCGACTGCCGTCATGAGCAGTAAACCCATAATCGGACCTTTTGGGGCAGTAACACCTCGTCTCCATTCTTGCTCTTGCTTTCTACTCTCCGGCTTCACCAAAAACAACCTGTCATCCAAATAAAGAAAACACATGTGGCCCGCCTTTCGCAGGGCATTCACCGGTACTGAATTTACCGTTTGGTAAATTCCTGGCACTTTGGGTATTCCAAAAGGAGCCGCTTTGTATCTGAAACTAATCCCCCCATATTCACAAACCGCCATATTTCGCGAAAATTGGTCGAGCTGGAGGTGGTGGAAACCCGATTTATCATCTACCTTCATCATTAACATGCCTTTTTCCAAAAAAGGCAGAACCGTGGCACAGTCATCCATGGAGCAGGGTTGGGAGAACTTCTCCAACTCCTTGAATGGTGCCCCGTTAAAACAGACTCTCCATTTTTCCTCTCCGCTTTTTGGAACCACAATGATGGAACTTGTTAGTCTCGGTGTCGGCATGTGATTCCCCAACACTTCTAGCGCTCCCTTTTTAGTCCAATCCACAATCTGCTTCACCACAAACTCATGAAGGTTAATTAACGATGCAGGGTTTTTGAACTTCAACGGCTGACCCCTCTGCGGTCCCTTTGCAAACACCGGAACCAACACGTTTTTAGGGTAATATTTGGAGGTTCGATCCGTTTTGGATTTTGGGTGTAGGTGACTACGATTTTTATTATCCGGGTTCCGCTCGAAATACGTACCAAACTCTACCCTCTTGTAACTTGCCGGTTTTGACAGTTTAACTTCCTGGAGGTTATCAAATAAATTCACTCCTTCCCAGACTGAGTGATAAATCTCCGCTCGCGCTTCCGGTGGCATTTGGTTAATCAAAATTAACCAGATCTGGGGGTGGTTCGAAAAGGATCCTGCCACAAACTCCGACTCTGTTCGGAACTTCACCATCTCCCAACTAGGTTCAACCTCTCCCTTCTTAAGCTTTTCAAATAATTCTAGCGCTACGGCTCCGTACTCTAACCATCTCTCTAACTCCCATTGCTCGCTTTTGAAATTCAGATCACCTGGATGTGTTGGGTCAAACTGGTTCGCGCCCACTGTCGGGTGTTCTGTTGGGTTGAATTCTCCTTGTTGCAAGCGACGCTGCATCTCCACTTCCACATCTTTCTCCGATTTTCCCATCTAAACATATGCAATGTGAGCTCCTAATATGTCGCCTAAAATCCATTTCCCCTTGTTCAGTGATGTCTCTGACGATTAAGTACAGGCTTTAACAGGAATTGTTGGGGGACAGAATCTTTTAGAAACGCAAATTTTCCGATCTTTTCATCTTGAGGCTTTCGTACATCTGATCCAAACTTCTCCCGGCAGGCATTTCGTCGTAACGCTGCCGCTTTCGCCCAAATTCCATCTCGGTCTCCAATTGCTCCTCGTCTGAGGAGTATCCAGGTGGCGATGCCGATGGCCAATTCTCGATCTCCCCATTTTCGATTCTTCTGTCCGCTTCTCTCAATCCCAACAGTTTGTAGCTCCCAGCATGCAGTTCCATTCGGTAGGGGAAAACCTCCCGTAATTTCACGATTGCCTGACGTCGTGTAAACTTTGGTGACTTTTCTGCATCCATCCATTCTTGAAGACGTTTGACTCCCAACATTTCGTCCGAAAACAAACGCTGTAGCAAGTTTCTTGCTCTCCGCACTTTCATCTCCATTGTTTTTCTCGAAACCATTTCATCCCCAACCACCATCTCCAGGAGCTCTGAAAACACCAACTTGTAGCCTTTTTCCATGGTGATCCGGACGCTTTCCCGAATGCTTATCACCCAATCCGAGGCCAGATTCCTGTCGCTGATCACCTCCCATACCAACGCTGAAACTGTTCGAAGTTCCTTGTAAACATGATGGTTTGGTGACAACATTTTCGCCGATTGCTCCACTCTTGACAAGTGTCGGAACTCGGATTGGATGGAAAATCGCAACAATTTGTACAACATTCCCGCTGGGGGTCCAAAAGTCAACGTGAGGGATTCCGTGTATGCTTGTTGGGCTGCAATCGCTTGGTATACCGATACCTCTTTCTCCCCTTTGAATCTGTCGGTTTCCTCCTCTACCTTCGCTAACGCTTCGATGATTTCCCCCGGACATACTAGATCTGCAGACTGACTCGTCAAGGTCAACTTGCGGTTGAGTTGGGCCATTCTTCGGTGAAGTTCTACTATATCGTTCTCCATTCGCTCAAGGGTCTTGTTGTCTCCCGACTTCTCCATCACTTCCGTTTCTTCTTCCTCTTTTTGATCTTCCCCAACATTTGGTTGGGTATATTCTGGTGTTGGGGCTTTTGGTGATACATATGGGGTTTCTTTCACCGCTTGTTTCTTCTTGGGTGGCATATTGTCCCGGGAAACCTTCTAAATAACATTTCCGCTATTATTTGACATATTTTCTCAACCCAATTTTCTCCCCAACCAGCAAACAACTTCCGCCCCTCGGGTTGCCCCTCATCGCAACTTCAGACCCAGCCAAATAGATTTGACCTTTAGTCCGAGTTCCTTTGAGAGGGCCCGAAAGCACAACCGCTGTTCAATGATTGAGGGAAAAGAGTTTCTGTCCTTTTTCTAACTAAATAACCGTGAACTTTTCAAGCAAGAAAACACGAGAATTTTTGAAAGTGTGGTGAATATATATATTATCTGTGAGGTGAAGGAATGCAAAACCCAAATATCCAAATAAACACAAGAAAAAACCCTTCTTTCCGGGCTATCCCTTTCGGGTGTTCGTGAAGTGGTGCTAGTTATGCGTGGACCGCTATTTCATCTCTGCTTCTTCTTCCAGTGGTAGAAAATCCATCGCCCAAAGCCGGATGCCTCCCTTATTTAAGAGTGAGGATTCATTCATAATTGGGGCTGATAAGGTCTTACCTGAATTCGCAGTTTTTTCACCGCTTTTGCCAGTTCCCTACGAATAATATCGCATCGCAAGGCGGAGTCTTCTTTTGCAAAATTTGCAATTGTTTGGGTGACTGCCAGAGGTTCTAAACACATTTGTTAGTTTAGACCTTTTTCAAACGCTTTTCGGAATAATTCTTTGACCCTCTTTGAGACTTACTTTGGTGAAGGATCGCGCACAATTCCTGCGCCTCTTCTTCCACAAATTCCATATTTCTCCCGGTGACCGCGACATCAGAGATGAATAACGCCATTCGGTGCACCTTGCGAATTTCTTGAGCCGTGAGATCCACCACAATTTGGCTTCGCGCTACTGTTTGTTGGGGGGAATTAATTCCAAATTCTGGGAGCAGCCTTCGGGCAATCTGTGCTTGCGCGACCGGTTCTTTAACGGGTGGTAAAGCTACCAGTGATTCTGCGCCCATGACTTCTTCAGGCACGACTTCCAGCTCCAGGCTGACTTTCACCCTATTCTCCATTCCTCGTTGGAATTTCAATTGTTGGTTTTGTTTTGATGGGACGATTTTAAGGCCATTTAGCAACCAATCCGCCACTGCCTTTTCACGGCTGTTCAGTTCGTCTGGATTTACCCCTAGTTGTTGCACTTGTGCCACCAAAGCTTCTTCAGCTGCTTCCGCTCGCTTCTTTTCTTCAGGATCGGTTGGGTCTGCTGTTTCTGTTGCTTGTCCTTGGTGTGATGTTTGAGGGTGGTCGCCCGATGTTTCCGGTTGTTCAGCCTTTTTGTTCCAATATTCAAGGGTTCCCTGAAGATCAGAACTGTAGTGGACACGGACGTCCGTGTCCTCATCAGCTTCCACCACATTTTCCACAATCTGGTCAAACATCGGAGTCGTTCTGCCCTGAGGTTGTGTTGGGTCGATTTTAGGCGCTGTTTGGATGCCCGAGTCTTCCTCTTCCGCTTCGGCTTCCACTTCGTTTGAGGCTAAAGCCGGTCTTGAAGGTGTGGTGATTGTCTCATCCCCCGTTTCTCCCGACTCTGGTGATTTCACTTCCTCCGGCTGTATTGGCTGTACTTCCGGTTGTTTATTGATCACCGTGATCGTTGTGTTTTCTGAAGCTGTTGCCGAACTTCCCGACTTCTCATCAGCACACATAAGTTCTCCCCAATCCTGCACATTTTCATCTGGAACAAAAAAGAAGGTGGTGGGTTCAGTATCAGTGCAGGAGGAGTCTGATTCCTCCGCTCTTTCCGCAGCTTTCTTGAGCGCTTCTTCTGTCTCCTTTTCTTGTTCCCTTTCCAATCGTCTCCAATCTTCTTCTGTTCGCTTATCTACCGGGATGGTAAAGCTGAACTTCTTATACTCTGAGCTGTCGGGTTTGAGCGGCTTGGGAACCTTGATCTCCTCATTATCCAGTGAATCCTGAAGATCGTGCACGTTTAGCTGGCGCATTTCTTTCTCCAAAACTTCTCGTCTCCTTTTGGCCCTTTTCGCCGCCTCTTCATATGGTCGGCCTTCTTTGATATTTTCTTGAAGGAATAAGGTTGAGATACGATATTTCTTCTCCTCCATTTTCCGCAAGACCCCCAAACCTCCAGTTGTGTTGGCGTCCATCCAGTTGACTATTGGGAGTCGGCGATTTGGGTTGTTGGTCTCCGCAGGTTCTCCTTTTCTGTCCGTGAACACTTTCTCCAAAGCTGTCTCTACCCGACGGTTCTTTTCATTCTGGGTAGTTTGGAGGATGTGTAGGCTTTCCAGGAAGCCCTTTCGGATACCTTCCATAATTTGAGGGGAGTGAAATCGGATGTCCGGCTTCAGCTTCTTCTCCAGCCATTCAGTCATCTTCGCAGAGTTGAACACCTCTGGAAAATGGTTTCGCATCATCCCCAAACCTTCTAGCTGCAGGCGACGGATGTTCTTTTCTTGGTGGTTTCTCATTCTTTCTCTCTGTTTTGCAGAGAAATGGAAACGCTCCTGCCATTGGCTGCTTTTCACCGACAGTGAGCCATTCCCCACCACCAAACTGTCCAGCTGATCTTTGTCGTTCAACTCAAACATGAGTGCCAACATGTTCGCCCCATCTTCAATTCGTTCTCGGATTCGCGCATTTTGGTTGTCGATTTTGGGGAACAAATCTCGGACCGGGAGTCCGATCAAGTTTTCCGCAGCGAGGCCTGGTTCGAAATACGTAGCTGCCACCATATGTCCATAAAATTCCAGATCTTTTACTTGGTCGTGGTGTTTAGGGTTCCAGATGATCTTTTGGGTGAGGGATTTCCTTATTGGTCGCCAGATTTTGACATGTGCCTGGGCTTTGGAGACGAAGTAACATTGGGGGAGAGCTTCACTTTCTGTGCGTAGGGTTGTGATGGTGAAATTCTGTTCTTCCGTTGTCGCCCGATGCAAACGAAGTTGTTGCCAGTAGAGTTTCATGTGCTGGTGGAGGATGAAAGAGTCCGCATGCACCACAAACGAGACGTGTTTGTATCGCGCTGCGTACTCGTTGAGAACAGTTAACTCCGGGAAGCCATGAATTTTACCCTCCTGATATGGGTAACTCGCTAGCTCTCGCATCTTTTGAGTGAGCTCTCCAACATTGAAACCCAACTCCTCCACCGCCGCTCGTTCATGGGCCAATAATTCTGCTTGTGGGGTTGAATTGTCGATGCATACCATCTCCCGACCATTCGCTATTTTGATGACCGTCGGTCCATTTAGAATTCGGGTATTTTCAATCGATTCGTCCATACGTACCACCAGAACCAAGCCTTTTCGCTGCTTGTAGGCCATTGCGTAATATCCTAGCGGTGGTGGTTTTACTTCTGGGTTTGTGTAAGCCGAAGGGATCTCCCGAATTTCCAAAGGTCGTTGTTCGGACATGGTGGAGGAAGCGCTATCGGACGAGGAGTCCTCAATTTCCTGATCCGTAGGTGAGACTATCGGGCGAAAATGAGGGGTGGGGATGTACATTCTCTCTGCGCTCAATCGTGGCATAAGCTCCAGCGGTATTGTTGTCTTCCATGCCTCCAGGAATTCCGGGTCGTTTACGTGTTCGTGTTCCGCTAGCACCAGCTCCACCGCGTTCACCAATTTCTCGTTTCCGAGCAGTTCTCTCGAACCCCAACGAATCTCCGTGGCATTTCCATATCTCCTCATTGCTGCTCCAACGATTGCTTTGTTGGGGATGTCGTAATTTCTTGTTGGGTTGTGAAGGGCAAGTGCGTCTCTTAGAAACTGGGCTCTCATTTTGGAGTTGTACAAATCCATCGGTTGGTTGTACGTTGTCCTTTCGATGGCGAAAGTCTTCACCTTGTTGTCCTTGAAAGTTGGCACCATAAGGGAGTCATTTTCCTTCACGAGAAGGTCTGAAGTGAGCTGGAAGCATTTTGCGCAGGACATAAAATCCACGTCCATTTCCACGCAACCGTGTGCGCCACACATGAGGGCACTGTCGACTCTCTTCTTGAACACCGGAGCTTCTTCCCAATTATCCACCAAAAAATCCCATTCCATCGGTTGAAAGAACGGTTTCTCCACTTGAACCATAGGTCTTTCATAAGTGTGAGTTGGGTCTTGGCCAAACCGGGCTGCCCAAGTTTTACAGATCGTTCCAAAACGTCGGTCATCCAAATCCTTCAGAATTGGCCCCAATGTTTTCGAAAGGCCAATAGCTAATGGTGATTTCAGGTTCGGCAGTCGGTACACCCAATAGCCACATGTTTTCACCGCCGGCCATTCCTTTATTTCGTCCACCATTTTTCGCCATTCGTTCCAGGATACACAGTTGTTCTTGATGCCGTGGATGAGTCGGGGAAGATCCACCGAGATGTGTTCCGACGCCAGCTCCTTGAGGGATTCCACCACCTTTACAAACTCCTTTTCGAAAATTCCCATCTCTTTGGGGACAAATTTGGGAAGAAGGAGGACTTTCACTGTCTTATAATCCACCACTATTGCCAGGAATTCACCACGTTTGCTGGTGGCGACTAGAGATGGTGGTAGTGTGTTTCCCAAGAGCGATAGGTGCATTCTCCCTTCGTCGCTGTTGAAGCTGGATACCTTCTTGGCCACTTCGTAAAACACCATATCTGCTGGGATTCGGAAAGGGTTGGTTCTTAACTTTTTCACCCATTCCCACATCTTCTCCAATATCTTTCGTCCCCAAATGGCCAATTCAAGCCATAGGTCGTCGGTTTTAGTGCTGATCTTTTCATGGCGCAGAATGAGCTCGGCTTTCTCCAACAGCTCCAGCCTTTCTGTATTTTCGTCTATGTTCGCCAAATGTTCCAATACTTCCGCCAATTTGTTGATGGAGGTGTATTTGGTGAAGGGTGGTGGGATTTTGTCCATAAGAGCTGCTGCTGCGATATCACGCAGGCGATCCGGCGTAGCTTCGGCCTTGGGGAGTTTGTGGAACACCTTTCTGACCAAATCGTCAATAGTGGCGGTGTTGATAATGTTGATAGTAGGGGTCGAGCAGCCCATCGCTGGCGTTCGAGGCTTGAGGAATTGTTCGTCCCAAGTCCTAACCAGTTCATCCACTCTCTCCTCTTGAAAGTAAACTGGTGGCACTGGTCTTTTCCCAACTTCCGCCATTGGCGCCTCTGGTCCAATCATCTGGAGTTTGCCATCCGAGTCTGTGAGGGTGAAAAGGGTGAGGGCTTCTTCGATTCGGGCATTGTGAATGCGCTGCATCAGGTCTGACTCGATCTCCGGCTCGTCCACCCCAGTAACTTCCATTCTGATCGACGGGAAAGTGGTGTTGGCGGTGCTGAAGTATTTCACTACCTTCTCCAGAGACGGATTCTTGTCTGTTCCAATGTGTGGGGTGGCCGAGGCAAATCGGTCACACTGGGGGAGATGCCATTTCAACTTCTTTCCAAAAGCAAAATCTGGGAATTGAAACGCAACCCAGGCTTCCAATCGTTCCACGGTGTTCTTGAAACTGAACAGATAGTTGTTAGTTGGGTTATCCGGGTTACATAGCCCAGTTTCATCTTTTGAAATGCATATTATTCTGACAATATGTACCTGGCTTTTCGTCTCACCAAAGCTGCCACAACTTGCTCCAATGGGATGATGGTGACCTTCACAACTGTGAATTCGTCCAAAGCTTCCGCCATTTGTTCCGTTGCCGTGAATCGTTTCTAAATTAGCCATTTTATACATTATCTGTATTTGGGTAAAAAAGCTTTTGAACGTTGGGTGAACCAATTTACTTACCGCCCAATCGAACACCGGGCCGAGGCCCGTCTTGATTTGAAAGTTGAAGATGAGGAAGACGTTCTGAGTGTTGGTGCTGTTCCACGGAATGAGACCGACTCTTGTCCAGCATTCTCCCCGATCTCCAATAAACGTTGCCGCGTCCATTAGACGCGGTTGTAATATAGGGTGTCCCATTCTAAAAGGAAATTGTTAATTTCAATCCCTTTTTCTCTAGAATCCACCAAAACTATTTGTTATTGTTGGGTGAAAACGGTCCCAATTCTCCTAACACAATCTTAAGAGCAGGGCTAGGTGGTGAAAAAAGGTGATTTTTATGGGCAAATACTCTTATATAGAACAGATGCACAGTTTCTCTAGAATCCTTTTGTTTTCCCAAATCCGGAAACGTTTTTTCCCCGATATTCTTCTCCCACTTTCTCTTTTTTCTCAGACTGGAGGCCGGGCCGCCAATCAGGAGGCGGTTTAAAACCTTTTTCCTCGTGAGGTGCACCCTTCTGGCCAATCGGCTTTCCGCCTTTTTTGAATTTTCGCGGTTAGTCACCCTGAATCCACTTGCAGGTGCAGTAAAAAACCTCCTGGGCGATCTAGTCTGTCAAGGATTGGGCGTAAATACCACCCTTTTTCCTTTTAATTTACCAATAAGCGTAGTAGGCTTATAGTAGATGGTTACAGTAAAGGCGACTGAAATTACTCGCTACAAATTCTACTCCCAACAAAACCAAAGGAGGAATGAGCCCCCTCTTTACGCTACAAATTCAACTCTGAAGAGGAATGAGCCAAAAGTAGGGTGAAACCACTGGTACGCTACGAATTCTACTACATAAGATAGGAATGAGCCAGACCAGGGAACATAAAGAAGATTACGGAACGGTAAAAACCGATTCGCCTTCTTGACTTCTCGAATTCTACAGCTCAGTTTCTACTAAACTGGCCGGAATGAGGAATTTTTCTATTTTTTACCTTTTCGTCATCTTCGTAAAAGTGAAACTGACACCCCACTGCGCGGGCGCCCTCTCAACAACACTCGTTCTAGAAACTTTTGCTTCTTTTTCCCCCAACTTTCCACACTCGTTCTCACGCTCGGGCTAGTGGGGTCACGTATTGGATCTGTAGGGTTTGATGGTTATTCTGGGAAATATATTTTATTGTATTCATAATTACGTCGATTAACATATCGAAACCAAGTATTTATCACTGTTCAATTCATATATACATAAATTTACATTCAAATAAATTATTCTAAAAAATATTTTTATCGGTTTTTAATTTCGATGCAGTGGATAATTTGATTGTCTGGCGCAGGGTTATAAATTGGGTCACATTGACTGGATTCCATAAGGATAACCCAGTTGTAAATTAATTAAGAATAATCAAAACGCATATTTGACAAAGAAATACTCGAATAATTCAAAAGGAAACTAATTAAATCATTAAACAATTATATTATTTAGCATATTATATTGAGCATCCTGATAAGCAGAAAATTTGACTGTCCTTTAGCTTCATTTTTGTAAAATCGATGCAAAAAGTCAATATCACCTGCACTAAATTTTACCCCTGCCGTAGGGCGGATTATCCTGCCTGAAGGTGGCGCCAAATTTGAAATCGTTCCTCCTGCGCGAGAGGAGCAAAAGCTCAATAAGACTATCGCAGACACAATAAGACGCCCCAGAGAGAACGACAAGCTCAAACTTGAAGACTGACAGTTCAATTATGACGCAGAGAGACTTACAGGAATGATTTTATTTAGAGAAAATAGCCCTAAAGAAGGCTCGAATTTTTAAAATAAAAAAAAAAGGACGAAGGTGAATCCAGCGGATGCGAAACAATGTCCGAGTGCAAAAACTACCGGTAATTTGAAAAAATAGACAAGAGACAAGAGTCTTCAATTCCGCTAAAAATAACTCTGAATCGCTTATTTACAGGAAAATCAATCAATGCTCAAAATATCAGATATCCTAATTCCATCAAAGCGGCTCTCGAGATGTCACTTGACTTTTTGAGAAAAAAAATTCTCTCCGAAAGATTGTTCTATTCGTATTTTAAGAAAATAATGATTGAGGAAACCGATTTTAGTGAAACAGAAAAGTTCGACTCTGGAATTGGTTCCAGCTCGAGAAAAACCGACTTGCCGAATTTGATGCCGAAGCCGAAGCCAGTGTTGCCCGAAGACTTTGATCCGAAGCATTTGCTGGAAAAGATGAACTTGCGATTCCTGTAAGTAGAGGTGTTACAGACAGATTGAAAGTTATTGCTAGAACAGAGAAGAATAAAAACCAGCAGAACTCGAAGAAGTACTATTTGCTGCAAATGGGGACTTCAGGACTCCTCATTCTCTTTCAAATGGCTCTTATCGTCATCACTATCACTGTAAGTTCCATTTCAACTCTTCAAAAAAGACGCTTTTTAAGAAAAAGGAGGAAAATTCAACACCAGGATCAGATGCTGCCAAAGCGATTTCAGTCATTCTCGCTACTTTGACTTGTAAGTGACCTTTTCCTTTGCCTAGGCTCGATTTTTTTCATAGCTGCGCTTATTGGAATGCAGTTGAGCTTCAAGTGGGGCGAAAAAAGCCGCGAATCTGCAAAAGCCGCACACAGGAACGGCTTCGAAAAAAGATGTGGAGATGCCGGGTATCGATCCCGGTACCTCTCGCATGCTAAGCGAGCGCTCTACCATTTGAGCTACACCCCCTTGGAAAGCGCTCGTTCATTATTCTAGTGATTCTTGCAGCCAGGGATGTGTATTCGCAAAAATTTTTGCTTTGCGCTGCGCTGCGATTGCAGAAATTTTGGGGTCCATTTTGCGCTGTTTTGCGCTGCAAAATCCAAATATCGCGCAATTTGCGGAATTCTGCGCTGTTTTGCGGAAAATCAAAATTTGATGATTTTGCGAAAATTTTGCGGATTTTGCGCTTTTTGCGGAATCGCGGATTGCGCAGATGACACGCAATTTGCGTAATTTTGCGAATTTAGCGGGATTTTCGCGCATTTTGCGGGATTTTCGCACATTTTGCGAAAATATGCGAATTTTGTGGTATTTTTCGCCCCATTTATTTCTACTTGAAATGGAGAGATAAAATTTTGGGGACATTATTCCAGGGCTATAAAAAGTTATTTTCAAGATTTTCAAAAAGAACCATAAAAACAATGATAATATAGATTTTTTAAATGATGGGTGTGGGTGGGGTTGGGGACAAACTGAGATTGATCAACTCAGAGTTCCAAGCCTTTGTCAAGCCCCTTAAATTTAGAAATCAAGGAATGGGGCTGAGTATGAAAAACTGAATAATCACCCAGCAAAATTTCATTGAACCGACCGGTTTATTTTTGCCGGCAAAATGACCGGTCTGTTTACTACGATATCGGACTGTTCTATGTTGGGAATTATTTCAAAATCGGGAAAGGAAAAAATGTAGAAATTCTACGCAAAATCCCGCAAAATGCAATTTGCAATACAATTTTCGCGCAAAATGCGCTTTTGCGCGCAATTCTGCGGAAAAATTGCGGAAATTTTTGGGGCTGATTTTGCGCTGTTTTGCGCTGCAGAATGAAAAATCCCGCATTTTGCGCTGTTTTGCGGATTTTGCGCTGCGAATGCACATCCCTGCTTGCAGCTAACTTCGAGGTCACTCGGGGTCACGTGACCTTTTTCTTTGAGATTGTTTTATGAAGCCATTGAAAGTTACTCTCAATTGAACATCCAAACGACCTCCAAGGCTCGGATAAAAATAAATTCCCATAAATTGATCAATTATTCGCGGAAGCATTTTGCGACCCCTTTGGGGCTTCTAAATTAACGATCGAGCAAAAAAGGGGGATTTCGATTGTTATCCGAGGGATCAGATTCAAATGCTAGAATGTGGCGGAAAACTGGGAGATTTGACGAAGTTTTGGCAAGACGCTTTTTGGAAGGAAGCGGGCATCGAAGAGTCCAAAAATCATTCGAAGCAAGTTGTGTAGATTTCATGTCTTTTCACGCTTTTATTCATACATTCCAAAGCAATAAAAAACCTATATCAAAAGTGCGTTTTTACGTAGCATGATGAATGTTGAATCTTTGTTCTAAAGAAAATAAAATTGTCCGAGAACTCAAATCAATTTAATTTAAAAGTTCTTATTTTTATTATCTCCTAGAAATATCCGAGAAATTTGCCACCAATTAGGCATTCCAGATGAGCCAATCGTTTAGTTTGAGTCAGTTTACGGCGGATTTTAATTTGTACAAACTCATATTCATTGTGTATTTCTCAAAATCTCGTAGATTTGTGTATTTCATCGTCGAAATATATTATCCAAAATTCCAGTTTACGTCAAATAATCTCTCTAAGGGGGGTACCGGATGTTGATTTTATCTGCGATGCAGGGCAGTTTACGCTATTGATCCGCCGCACTTGCTCGCATCTGCATGGTCCCGAGACAACGAGGTGAGACCACCTGCATATTTGGACTCCTCACCTTCCAAGACCCCAGATTGATGACGACCTGGGCCAAAATGCTGTAGGGATTCTTTTGGAAAGAGACGAAGAAATTGGAGGAGAGTTCTTTCGAGTTCTTGATCAGCTTGGTCGTTCTTGGACGGATGGGATCGTTTCAATCATCGGACCTTCTTCAACTCAAATTTCTGAAAGCACTTTTCATGAGTTCACGGATCATCTTCAAAATTATGCGTCAAAGGAAAACAAGTGGATAACATCATCTGTGCCGATTCGAAGAAACAGTTCCTGGGGTGCTTTCGCCATGCAAATAATCAACAAAGATTCTTCTTCCGAAAAAGTTCAAGGTCAAATGACCCAACTCACGAATTACGACGGAAATTTAAAAGAAAAAGAGCTGAAGACAACTTCAAATGTCATCATCCTTGTTGACAGAGATTTCGAAAGAAAGAGACAAGACGACGCGCAATTCTATCTCGTGAATATTCTCCGGGAGCGTCTCGCTCTTGAATTTGCTGTTTTCAACGGTGATATTGACGCGCTCTCATTTTTGCACGAAATTGCTCTGAATGGATTTGGAAAACTCGTGCTCGTGGAGGACTCAGGTGGAATCATAAATTATCTGGTGCCGTTTTTGTTCAATCAGAAGAGAAAAATCAACATGGAAGAACGTTTTTCTTACAGAACTAGGCTTCAAAATGAGTCTGGTGACTTTCCAACGATGATAATGGATCTCAAGGCTCACCAAAGCACGAGTAGAAGTATTCAACTCTACCAGAATCTTTCCCAATTCTTCATACATCCGCTTGAGAATGCTTACGACATCGGAGACTTGTGTTCGCAAATTTTTTCATCGCCATTTTTCTACATTTCAGAGGAGCAGGTTTTCAACGCCTTGGAAGTTGCAATGTCCAGAAATGAGATTGAAATCGTTGAGCTTATTTATTCACAGTTTTCAACGGAAGATCTTGACCAGAGAGAATTCGCCTCACCAGGAAGGTTGGAGAATCTTTACCTTTCGCAAATCAACATGGTCAAAGAAGAATCTCTTACAGATCGTGCAGGACTCAAAGACAGCTGGAAGAGCAAAACTTTCGACAAAGATCAGTCAGCAAGGCTTTCAAGACTCATTGAAGATTTCGAATCTTCCTTGATTTCAACCAACTGGAACCCCTTCGCCAGGCGTTACAAAAATCGAACAGCGGGCAAGTATCACTCAAAATCAAAAGGATTGAAAGAAAGCTTCGAGTCACATGATCCTGAAGAGAGGCTGTTTTGTTGGGCAATGCTCTTTGAATATTGGGACCTGGCGAATTTGATTTGGCTTAGGAGCAAGTATGGGATTAGTATGGCACTTGTTGGGGCGAACTTTCTGAGAGGCGCTGCTGGTCTAAAGCAAAGAGATATTTCTGCATCGGAGAGACTTCAAGAATTCGCAAAATACTACGAAAATGCCGCAATCGACGCTTACTCCGAGGTTTCAAAAAGCTCTCTTATAGGAGAACAAGAGCTGTCTCCACAACTCATGCTCGTCTCAGCTAACGAAAGAATGGGAAATATGACTATGCTTAAACTTGCCTCCTCCGGTAAATGCGTTCATTTCATCGCTCAAGTCGGCGTCCAAGAGTTCCTCTCCAACATCTGGCGGGGTAAATTTGCACTGAAGGAGAAGATGGCTAGCATCGCGCTATGTATATTTTTCTTTTGGCTTCCATTTCTGCCGTCTTTGATTCTCAATTTTAAAGAAAAAACGAGCACCAGTTGGGTTGATAAATGGATTTATACAATGAAAGCGCCACTTACCGTCTTCTGGGTATTCGAATTAAAATTCGTTTATTCTTATTTCTGTTTTAGATGAATATGATTTCATATTTTCTCTACATAATTTTCTTTGCAACCTTTCTCCTTCGATTCTTCTGCATTATTCCAACCTGGCTTGACTGCCTCCTCATTTTCTGGACCTTTACCCTGTTCGTTGAAGAAATCCGACAGATGTTTGTCGCTGATGATAGTCTTCAAAGAGGAAGATTCGGAAAATGGTGGGATGAGTTGTACAACAAATTTGATGCTGCTTCTGAGCTGAGTTTCATAGCAGGCGCAGTTTTGAAACTCACTGCTCCGGAGACAAAGGATTGTGGGTTCGATTCTATTTCAGCTGATCTGGGTTCGGAAACCTGTGTGGAAAACCTGAGTCAGGTTCTAAGGAGCTTAAATGAAAAGCTGGATAGCAAAGCTGACTCAGGCTTTTAGCACAGGTTTCCGAACTCTGCAATTGATATTGAAGAAAGCTTTTGTTTGAACCCATGTTAGTTTTCTGGCGAACAGCAGTGCCCCACCGAAATAACCGGTCAAATGTACGCAGCACAAGCTTGTTTCGCTTTTTCCTTCATGTTCATGGCTTACAGGTCCTTGATAGTGTTCGACGTATCAAGAGATCTGGGACCGAAAGTGATTATGATCTGGAAAATGTTCTTTCAAATGTTCCAGTTTTTGCTGATAATGGCAATCTTCATCTTGACTTATGGAATTGTTCAGCAGAGCTTGCAGTACCCAAACGAGCATCGATATAATTATACAATAAAGGTAATGGCCTCATAAAGAAAGTTAAAAAAATTGCTGAAGAACATTCTTTTTGGAGCTTACTACGCAATCTACGGCGAGCTATTTCTCGGAGAACGAACCACCTATGACTTCGAAGATCAACCAGAAGAGTGCATCCCTCCTGGTGACATCGTTGGAAACTCAACCCTTCCTCGATGTCCGTCAAAGACCGTGATTTCTGTCCTGGGCTCGGCAACCTGTGCATAAAACCTGAGTCAGGGACTGAAACGACTTTTCATTTGAGCTCGCACAGACCCTGACTCAGGTTTTCTACACAGGTTGCCGAGTCCATTCTCTGACATCTTTCATGGAACCTACATGATCATTGCGAATATTCTCCTTCTCAACTTACTAATCGCTTTATTCTCCTCAACATATGCCGCTATCGACGAAAACTCGATACGAATTTGGAAGTTTTCAAGATATCAAACAGTCAAGAATAATTATTTCAGGCCAATTCTGCCACCTCCTTTTATCATTTTCAGGAAATGGGCTCCGTGTTTCTGATAATAATGAGTGTCTATGAATCACTACCTGCCGACTTTTAACAATTTTATTGCGTATTAATTAAATTAACGATCATTTGGGCCCCTTCGTAGTCATGTTTACAACATCTTCCTTTATTGTAAAAACGGCTTTCAAGTGAACAACAATAACTCAAAATTCCGGTATCACGAGTGGACCTCCATCGATCCAAAAATGCCAGGCACACTGGACGACTTGGAAGCAAAGCAGACGAGAAGCCATATCCACGGGATGAAGAGCTTTCGGCGACAAGAAATCGACGGGCCCCTGACAAAAACTTTCTTTGAAAAAGAAATTCACCGGCGATTAGATTCAATGGAGCTTGCACTGAAGAAATCTTTTCGAAACTGCTCCCTTCCAAATCACGATCAATAACTTTCTTTTTTATAAATTAATAAATTATTTTTTTTCTAGCTTGTTTACTCCTTCAGTCCACTTTTTAAAACCTCATTGAAAAAAGGGAATATTTAATATTGAATTCAGAGAATCGCTTTTCAATTATTGATAAAAATCGAATACTTCTTTGAAACTGAGTCTCACTGATCTCCAATGATTTGTAACTAGTCCCATCATAAATAAATAATGAACTCATAATGAATTTTTCTTTTCAATTAGGATGAAAGCAATACTCGACGGTTTGGCCTAATATACTCACAACGACAACTTTTTAACAGAGTGAATTAAAAAAACTATTAGACTAATACAGTATTAGGTAATATTGTATTTGCAAAAGAAGGATAAGATACAATAATAGTTATCATTGATATCTTCAGAATCTCAATTAGACGCGTATTGGTCTCCTGAGCTAGGCAACCTGTGTAGAAAATCTGAGTCAGGGTCTGAAAGATCTCTAATCAAAAGCTGCGTAGCGGCTATTTTACAAACTGAGCTACAAAGCGGCGTCGCTAGAGTTTGAAAATTGATTAGAGATCTTTCAGACCCTGACTCAGGTTTTCTGCACAGGTTGCCACAATAGTGCATGTACTGAATTCGAACTTTCGTCTTGCTCAAAAAAATTAACATTCTAACTTTAACACATCTCACTTGATTAGGTGACGCTTCAATAATTAGAAATTATTAATTACTAATTAGTCAATTAAAAAATATAAAATTCCATAAGCTTTTCGAGTGAGACGAAAGTTCGAACTCCGAACTTTTAATTCTAGCGCAATACATGCACATTTGTTTTGGCGCAAAAAGGCATTCCCAAAAAAGTTATGAATTATTTTGGAGATTGTGGCCTGCTGCGATGTGTTTTTGAAATTCCTTCCGAAAGGGGCGCGCGCGAGTTGACTGAAGCGTTTCTCGCGCTTTGCCCCAAAACTCGAAAAATCCACCTTTTTACTCGAAATTCCGATCTTTTTCTCGCAAATACTATTTCTCGAATAGAAACACTCCGAATCAATTCCAGAGAAAATACAGAACAATTTGAAAAGAGATAGAAACAAACCAAAGAAGAATGAAAAATGGCCACTTGGAATCATGAAAACTCGTAAGTTTTTATAAATTCTAGCGTCTTTTTAGTAAAATTTTCTACAGAAAAAGTCGATTTTAAGATCACCCCCTTATTTTTCAATGAATTATAAATTGTAAAAAGCCATAAAATGACCAATTTAAGAAAATTTTAATTTTGAATTTTTGAATAAAAAAGAAATCTTGAGGAGAGAGGGTTAACCCCAGGTTATGCTGGCGTAAAGCCAAATATTTGGTTTAAAAATAGCTTGAGCTGAATGGTATTTGCCTAAGCAATCATTCAAGTTGAATGAGTCAACCAAGTTGGAGTTATTTCCCAAGTCAGCAGGTGTATTTGTCGGCGCAAGTAACCTAATTTAACCCGTTGCCGCAGGAGGAGCGCCTTTTTTGCAATTCCGGACTGGGGGGGGCGCATTCTCGTCCTTAGCGTTAATTTCCGATAACGTCACCGCTTCTTGCTAATTACTGTAGAATGTCAGGCCCGTTTCAACGTTCTGTTTCCACCGCCGCCAATTTCTTTTTCTTTTCCCCTTCTTGTGATTTGAAGATTTTATGGTGAAAATCGTCCTTTTCTTACGGCAATTGCCGTAGAGTCGTTTTTATAGCGACTTTTCTTTTTGAAGAAAAGAGCGTCATTAGTTTTTTCAACAATTGAAAGAACCCTGTGTCAGAGCGGGCCGAAGCGGGTTTCGATTTCAATTTTTTATTTCAGTCGGTATGGCCGTTTGAAAGTGAGAGCCCCTTTTTATCTTCCTAACAAAGGGACTTTGAAAAAAAAGAAGCCCGCGCGTGTCCTTTGAGTTCGGGGCCATTGACCTCCATCTCAGCCAAGTGAGACCTCCCCCTTTCAATTTTTCAGAATGTTACGGAGCATAAGAAGCGGGTCTGGCCAACCTGTGTAGAAAATCTGAGTCAGGGTCTGAGAAATCTTTAATGAAAAGCCGCGAAGTTGCTTCGTTTTTTTAAATAAGCCGCCACGGGGCTTTTCATTAAAAGTCTTTCTGATCCTGATTCAGGTTTTCTACACAGTGTTGTCGAGCCCAGAAGGGGGTTAGTCTATCTGCAAGGCATCGCTGATAAGAAAACCAAAATTGGGGGAAGATAACAGCCCGCAAAGAGAGAAGTTTCGAATTGTTAATGAAGCGGTGGATTTTTCCAGCTCTTTTCAAATCAAATACTGATCGATTTCGTTGGTCAACACATGTGACTGTATATTCAATAAACATTAAATCAGATGACAGTAAACAAGAGCGCGGTTTCCGCTTCGAATCTGTCACCTTAAAAATAAGTTGTGACCTTTGAGAAGGAGGATGTTGAATTGGGCCATCTGGAGAATCTTTGATTTTTTCATGGCTTGTTTGAGTTTCCTCTGAATCACGAGATGAGTACTTGAGAAGGGGTGATGACGCGGAATCATTAGCATGACGCAATTTCTGGTTTTAAGCTAAAAAAGGTGGAGTGCGCCGCCCCCAGGACACCTCCATAATCCAGATGAGAAGTCAGACATTCCATAAGGCTGACTGATGCAGCCAGTCGCCTCACCCCCTTTTCGTCGCGCTAGAAATCGAATTCGCGGGGCGTTGATGGATGCTCCTGCTCCCCTAGGACACAGCTATAATCTGTTGAAAAGAAAGTTGATTGGAAATATTTATTGCCACTCAAAAATGTCCGCAGCCAGGGCCGAGGGTAGACAGTAATCAAATTAATCAAAATCGAGACATCTGTATATCAAAACTATCAAGAACAGGCGAGAGGCGGTATGCATATTCTTGTTTGCTACACATACGCGGAGCGCGTGTATGAAGCTGCACGACTGATAAGGGCATTTGGAGTGACAGCTTACAGTTGTATGCGTGTTTGTGCTGTCGAGATATGTAACAAGTGGGGATTAACCTTAGTTCAAGAGTTATTTTTTCGCTGTGGGGGATTTCCCGATTGCTGGCGAACTGTTCCTAGTTAGTAGTGACATTCCTTGAAAGTTCTCGAGTGGAAAGTGAAAGGGTGACGTCACGTGGTACTTTTTGAGGCTGCGATGAGCAGTTCTCGAGTGAGCACTTGAGCGCTCGAGTAAGAGAGTCAAAGTTGATTTTGCGGTTTCTAGCAGCGTTTTCGGCGGTCAACGAGTTTAATTGTGGGCGGCAATGAAAGGCAGTGCCCCTGGGGTAAAGTAGAACGTATCTAACTGTTGAGTTCTAGGGCGATGTCGAGTTCACCTTCGCAGCCTCGAACAGATCACTTTTCGAAGATGGTGGCTCGCTCGAACTCGGCAGTGACGAACTCGAAGTCCACGGCGACGAAGCTACGCCGCCACGTGAAGTCGGAGCCTGTCTCGTCGAGCAAGCTTATTCAGGTGAATCTACAATCTCCGCATCGCTGTATTTCATGTCATATTGATCCTATGGATCGTAGATATTGGTATATCAATTTCGAATAGGATTTAGTGTCGCCACGCTTTGCAGAGGGCGACGAAGGATCATCCTGTTTTTTAGGAAAACGCGAACAACGAGCAAATCCAGACTTTATATCCAAAGAGGCCCAATTATTTGCCAATTCGATTTCAAAAAAGGTAAACAAAAACGCTTTTTAAAAAGGTGGAATTTCAAAATTCCTAAAACCCATTATCTGGCGTAGAACTGGAGCAATTTTTCGCTGGCCTGTCCCCGCGTGACGCGATTTCAGCCATTATCCCCTAAACTGTGGCTTGAATTTGTGGCTAAGCTTGAGTGAACCTGTAAGCCCGAAACTGGGACGACTTTATACGAGATGTGAAATTCTCCACATCAGTTGGACTCGAAAAAAGGTCGAGTGAAGCTTTTTCAGCTGTGCGTCAAATTAAGCACTCACCAAATATGCACACCTGCAGCGCAAAATAAAGTTGATGTGTTCGACATGGCGGGTGGCGAAAAATTTACGCCTCGGAAATAATGTGTAATGTCGATAATATTTAGAAAATTTACGAGGCCGTTGTAAAACTAATCATTTGCTGCTGTGATATTTACGGGCCAAGACCCCATCAACGATTGGAGACGCGCTGTCTCTCCTTGCATCGATAAATTATTGCGCAGAGTTATTTTAAAAACTGAAAATTCCAGGGGCTATTTTGTGAAAGTGATGAATTGACCGGCGCCCTTGAGTTTTCGTTATTGCTCGGAATGGCATTGTATCATCCTCAGTCACGGGTCAAGCACGTTTGATTAGCCCCTTTGACATGCAAATGATAATTATCTCCTGGATGTGAACCATGCTTGTAATTAGTAGCAGCTCCCTTTTCTTTCGATAATGTGCCCGACATAAATCATTCCGTGAGAGTTCGATACACATGCTTGTTCAAATACCAAATCCGTAGATGGATAGATAAGTAACGCCGTTTTTATGACGTCTAAGCAAAACCTCATGCTGACTTGTCAAATTTAGTCAAATCGCTCCTGGTGCGACGGACGTGCGCGATCTCCCAGGAGGGCGTCGTTTTACGCCAGTCAATGTCTCCTCCTCCTCCTCGACGATGTCTCACATGACGCCCAACACTCCCAGTAGCATTTATTCGCCACACATGTCTACCTACACCCCAAAGTACTCCTCCAGCAACGGGCTTCATCCTCCTCCTGGATCATCGCCCTCCGCCAACTTGCATACGACGACGCTGTTCTTAGAAGAAGAAAACCGCCAGCTGAGGGCGACAGTCAACACGCTCAAAGAAAATGCTCGAAAAGTGGAATTCCTCCAGCAGTCATTAGACCACGTCCAGGTAAAGATAACAAATCAACAGATGCGCTTGTCAGTGGGCCCTTGTCAAAGAGCTTATCGCCAACAAGTTCGTGCAGAAATTTCTGACATAATTATATTCCCCCGCCATTTTTATTGCTCCTTCTAAAGAAGTGATGTTTAGGGCGAATTCGTGAAACTCAGTGAACTCTGTGCGCGCAAATCACAAATTGACGAAAAACGAATTGAAACTTTGGAGGCAGCACTCAAACAGATGACCTTGAACTATCAACACTCGAAGCAGCAGCTTTCGAAGCAACAAAGTGGAAAGCATCAAAGTAGCTCTGCTCACAAATCTCCAGGAGTGTCGGAAAATGATCTTCGGGCCTCACCAGTGACTGGACTCAGATGTAAGTACCGCTTTTTTTTTAAGAAATTGTCGCTAAATTTGTATTTCAGCCTCGCAAACAGACCTCGAAGATCATGCCCGACTTGGCCAAAATTCGTCAAAGGTAACAAAGTGCTCAATAACACTAAAATTCCTCAATTAAGAGGAACCCTCAAGGGTCAGCACAGGTCATGACGAGCGAAAATTGTCGGGTAGAGTGATCTAACCGTCGGAATCAACGCTCTATTTGTTAGATCCCTTGATCACACTTAATGTTCACGCTCTCATTCTCGTGGCGACCTATAATTTTGTAAATTGGCATCCAATTTTCTATCTTTCTGTTTTAGGGAGAGATGCAGAGCGCGCTAAATTCGTTCAATTTCCTTCTACGCGCGCTGAGCGAAAAAGACGACGAAATCTCTAACTTGAAGAAGCGAATTCGAAACACTCATCAGTTCGGATCAGACCGCTCACTGGACACAACTGGTGGCTTCGCTACTCCGACTTACGAGTATCCCCGCGTACCGGGACATCAACAACAGATGAACGCGAACAGGCCTCCCACGTACGATGTAGAGTATTTATTGTATGGGAACAACAAGAACGGAGCGCAAATGGCACCTGAGCCGCCTAAAGTACTGACGCCTCCCTACGAGTTCGAATCAATTTCAAAAACACCTCATTCCAACATTACAACGCAGCCAAAACCAGAAGTTCTCGGACTTCAGTCGATATAAATTTAAGTTATATTATATAACTATGAAGCAAAACAAACTCTGTGCACATTAACAAATAACAAAAAACCGTATGTTACGTGAAACCTAAATACATATCAACAAGAAAAAACGAGCCGTTGTTTGTAATCTCATTTTTTATTGGAAGGAACATGAATGGTGCCTTGCACAGCTACAGTTAAATGATAAACATACTGAAGGGTTTTGGTTTGAATTGAATAGTATTGCACCTGCAGGGTTTTGAACAGTGAAAAGAGGATGGGGAAGGAATTATTAAGGGGACAAACAGAACTATTTCAGGACTAATCGATAAAAAAAGATACTAGAGGACTTTACAGTCGTTAATTATTCGCACTTTGACCTCGTTTTTCTAAATGATAACTTGTCAGAAAGCTGGGTCAGATAATTTCAAGAACTAAATTTGATCTAAATCGCACAGAAGTAGGAAAAAACTGCGGCAATAAATGTCTAAGAGCGAAAAACAAATTTAGCAAACCGCACTGTTTCCAAGTTGAAGTTGAACGTCAAGAGATGGTAGGTTAAAGTTCAAATGAAGCTTTCTGTCTCGTATTGGCGCCCTTGGCGGCTGGAATGGTCGTGCTCAGGACCCCCTTGCGACCTTTGCGCGCTACTTTTGTCTTTTTCTTCCGCTGCGTCAGTTTGTGGCTCAACTTGCGCGACTTGTTGGAGGGCTTCTTCACGCGGTAGATTCTGACGATCCAGTGCTCCGTCGTGTACGCTTCCTCCAAGTGTTTCAGCTGCAGGAATAGTTTATGTCTGACGTCTTTTGAAAATAAGTACCTTGATATTTTTGTGGCCGATTTCCACGTTTCTCACGCGGTCAAATCCGGACATTTGCGCATGTGTGCGAACGTCGCCAAACCTAGGAAAATAGAGTTTTCAAGGAGATAAGAGTAGAATTCGATCCCGCAAACGGGCAATTATCTCAGCTTTATCGGCGGCGAACCTAAGCTGGGACCGCCATGAAATTTGCACTCGCTATTAAATCTCGCGTTTTGTACTGGACCCAGTGGACCAAACCACAATACACAATTTTAAACAGAGAATATTTTAAACTTACTTGTAGTAAGATAACTTGTACATGAGGCAGTTTTTCATCGTTTTTGACATGCTCTTGTCGACAGTGTACTGTCCCTGAGCACTAAAATAGTTTGCTTCCTTGATGTGGTTCGGGTGTTCGCCTTCGGCGATTCGTACCATCCATAGGAATTTGTTGATGTCATCACCAGAGTACCCGAGTAAACCGCCAAATATAACTAGACATGATTTGACGCGCTTGACAAGGATAAATATTTTACCTAAAACATAATCAACTCCAAGTTCTTGCATGATCTCGTAAGCATCATCTTCGTTCGAGGCCATGGCCCGTCCGACCATGGCGATGTGTGAGTTGTTCCATGTGTTGTTATCAACGAGCGTGGTCCTGTTCGCCATACCAGAGATTTGATAGCCATAGTCCCACCATGACATAATTGTAGCATCGTCATCAGTATTTGTCCTGAGCCAGTAGTAGGCCTCTCGATAATCGTCGATAATGTTACGCGAGCCATCTGGGCGGCTGGAAGCGAGAACAACGGAAGGAGACGAGTAGTAGTTCGATGTTATGTAAGTGCAATGGACCGCGAACTGACACAGAAGACCTTTTAGAACGGCTTAAAACTTCGAAAACAAAAGTCGCGAAGAAAATGTCTTTTGAAAGACCAAAATCCAAAATAGGGATATTTTAAGCCTGCCTGTAAGTGCCATAACGACAGTGAGTTTGATCGCAAGAGGAGTCGCTTCTTCCTCTTCAGTATCCTCTGACTTTTTGGCGTCTTTCTTGGCCTTTTCTTTCTGAGAGTCTTCGTTGTCTTCACCAAAGAAATGATCGAATGTGACATTCAAGGCGATGCCGCCAAGCATGCAAACGACGGGCGTCAAGGTCAGCATAAGTCGGACCATAATTCCGGCGAAATAGCAGGAAAACGCGGCGTAAATGACCAGGAAGATTTTTGCTGAGTCGTAATGACGGATGGTGTACCAGAGACCAGCGGGCGCAACGGCCGGGAGGAAATGCAAATCTGTGATGAACGATGTCCACATAGTTGGCTGATGCTCAGACACAGAGGAAATGATGGGAATATGAATTCGAGCATAGCTAAGAAATTGATAGACACAGTGCGAATACACAAAGAAGAGAGATTATCTTTTACGATTCCTTATTATTGCTAAGACTGGCGCCAAAAATACTTCCGAGGAGCCGCGCTGGCGGTTGACTTATGTTAGCATTCTTCAACTTACCCAGTATCGAAGAGCGAGTAGAATCGACCGGACCAAGGGGCGACAACGCCGAGCATGGTGAGACCAACGACAGCAGCAAAGATGGCTCCAGCGCAAATTGTGACGAAGAGATAGAAGGCGCGCTTGAACTCTTTTTCTCCCAACTTGCTTCTCAAGTAGTCCAGGAATCCGTAACACTTTTGTTGGATTCAAAGAATACTTTTTCTAGATCCGTTGAAAGAATACTTGTTTATACGCTTCTGATATCGATAATGACATGATAACAAATGGAGAAAAAATCAGAAAAGCTAACCGGGCAGATCTTACACAAAGTAGACGATTTCAAAGAATTTCTTCAAGAAAATAGCCCCTTTCTCGATGAGTTCCACACACAATTACTTGCAGGAGCAATTGGTATATTGTCCGTAAGTCATTTGTATAATTCTCCATGTAAGACGAACTCCCAGGTACTGTGTCTAATAATGCTCTACATTCAATGCTCGAAAAAAGTGATCGACTACAAAACTGCTGAACCATCCGCAAGAATATCTTACAAAAGACGCTTATTGAGAAGTTTCAAAAAGCATAAAAGTAAGAATTTCAAATGATTGGAAAAGTAATAGTCATTTTTAGACTATGGAACTGTAAGAAGGCCGTATGAAGAACTAACGAACGAAGAAAGAAAAAGATTTTTGCTGAAAAAAGTTCCTTGAAAAAACTTAGATTCTGCTGACAAAGAAAAATAAATCCAAGCCTGAAGGAGGGCAAAAACACCAGCCGAGGCCATGTGCTCGGAAGTTTTGATGGGCTGGAAACCAACGAAAGGAATGTTCATTGCCATAAGCTGTCCCACGCAGTAGAATGTCGTGTAGGAAACGTAGAGCTTGCTCTCGTATCTTCCCATAAGGAGGAGGCAGAAAACGTGAAGAGGAATGAGGTTGATAATGTAAACGTATCTGAAATAATTTCGATAGCGAAAAAGAGCGCTCTTGCGCTTTTACCCTCCCCAGGCTGAAACCATGTAGAAATAGCAGAAGGCCGTCATGATTCCCCAGAACATCGATCCTGCGAGAAAGATTATTCATAACCTAAAATCGAGCTTATATACCTGTTCTCATAGCTCTGATCCAGAGAAAGAAGGAGCATTGAAGAGCAAAAATAGCGATTCCCTCATTATCGAAAGATCCGGCAACGGAGCGGGAAATGTAACCAGGTGCAATGGCAATAAAAGCCGCCGCGAAAAGGCCGGCTCCAGCGTTCCAAAGCTCTTTGGTCAGGAAATATGTGGCAATGGCAGTAAGGCCGGAAAAGATTGGAGCGGTGAAAACGCAAACGTCTTGAATGTGAGTCGTGAAGCCGAGGGCGTTGAGAACGTAGTGAATGCCGCCTAGAAAAGGGGAGATTTGTACGAAAATGAATCGATTGAGACTGTACCAGCAGTGATCATGAGACCAGGGTAGACAGTTCCTCCGACAATTCGGCCGAGCGGGTACCAGGCCAGCTCGTCGAACCAGTTCAGGAAATCGTAGAAGTTTGTAGTCACCATTTGATACGTAGCGCGGTAGTTGAACCAAGGATCGAATTCGTGGATAATTGACTGAAATGAGAATTTAATGTTTCGAATTTGATTCTAGTGTTAAAATTGCTCACCTCAAATCTGATAACCGCGAAAAGTCGCGAAAAGAAGCCGAGCAACGAAACACCAAGGAGGACGACTAGGGTAAGCAATGAGCTGACGCCTAGTCGACTCATCCCGGCCACCGTTCCCGATTGAACGTCCGCTTTCGACATTTTCGATTTCAATTTCTTAAAAATTTTAAATTTCTACTTCATAAATTTTGAATCAGAATCAGCTAAATTTGAACTAGTGTTACAGTTACAGTCAGTTTTGGTTGTCTCCGCGTAGGAAGATCTAATTTCGTATTGCACTTGGTTTTTTAATTGCAAGAAAACAGTTTAACTTGACTAATTTTAAATAATTGCTGAAGAAAAAAGATAAAAACTGAACTACGGAGGCGGGGCTTAGAAGAGATCGGCGATTCCGTAAGGATAGTGTGGTGTTTTAACTTGGAAGGCAGCTTTTTCGGTTCAAAATTATCCTCGGTAGGGAAATTAGTCGAAATTCAACGCTCATTTTTTGAACCGGGCCTAGGAGAACAACATACGAAACAAAGGCAACAGCAAGGCCAACTGTATTCCTAAGGGGGCCCTTTCCATTCATCACCACGAGTCCGACGGCCACGCCAGCTTCCGCCATCATTTTCAAGTACGCTTCTGATAGGTACATCATTCGCCCTCCTTGAGCAAAGATCGACCCTGAAAATGAAGAGATAAAACGACTGCAATTTTAGGTTTGTCTTACCATCGCGTCCCTTAGCAGGAGCTCCTCGGATTTGACAGAAAGTATAGCCAGATGTCGTGATCATGCAGAAAGCAATTACCAAGGCCGCGACAGCGTATCTGTTGAAAATCACATTTCGGAGAGCATAAAGAGCTCCGGTGATTGAAAGGCCGAAGAAACCCGCGATCAGAATCGGCGTAAAGTCAACCGGCTAGAATCAAAAGGATAGGAAAGAAGAAAATGAGGAGTTTACTTTGACGATTTTTCCAAAGACGGCATCGGGAATCTTGAGCGTCACAAAATCGACAACTTGTGAGCTGAAATCTCGCTCTTTTCTGATTTGGTTCGTCAGCAGCTTGAACGACTCCTTTGGCATTCCTCCCTACAATTTTTCAAAATTGAAACCTCATCAAGATTCCTTTCAGACCTTTCCGTTGACAATCACGAGGGCTGGGACGTTTTGAATTCCAAATGTCTGGAAAGCCTTCTGCATTTGAATACCGCCGAAATCGACGGAGAGAAAATACACTTTCTTCTCGCCTTGAAGGGAGTTATTAAATTTGGAGATAATAACAAAAATATAGCAGACCTTGTTGCGCTGCCTTGGCAACATAGCCAGTCTCCTTCATGAACTGTTCACAAATTTTGCATCCGAATCTTTCCGGAAGCGCCGTGTAGTGAACTACAATTGAATAATCTGCCTTCGATTCCAAACCATCGGAAATGAGATCTTTGAATTGTGTTGCGCTGATTTCAGCCATCTTCGTTCCGCTGTTCGTGATTTCTTCCAGTTTTGCTTTTCGGGCTTTTGCTAAAATAAATATTTTTAAATGTTTGGAATGAAAAGGTGTTTTTGAACGCGAAAATTTGTCATGGGCGCTAGGAAAGTAAAGAGCTTAGAAGTTATAAAATTTTAATCTGCTAGATAATAGAATTTAAAGATGGGTGGCCCGGCGGCTAACCGGTAGATTATGCGATATTCAATATGATTCAATTCTCGGTGGTTTTTATGCCTTCAACGAAACTTTCTTATCAGTAAAGAAATGATAAGCAACAGCACCTCCACTGTATCAAATCTACTGAATTTGGACGGTTATAAATATAAAAGTTTGTTTTAATAATAATTAATGACTGTTTTTTGAAGAATCAAATTTACAGTAAGAAATGACTATACCTGTGATTTTAGCATCAGCAATTGAGCCAAGAATGGCAAACGTTAGCCACCTCATTTTATAATATCTTCGACTCGATTCTCTTAATTTGTTTATCGTTAATTAATAATAATGATTGATTAGTTTCAATTCATTTTAGGGATAATAATATAACACAGGATAGTATCTAATCAGCATCATTTTATGGTTTTCTTCATATCTTCTTAGAAATCTCTTCTTCTAAAAATTTCGTCTAAAAAGGTCCGATTTTGGGAATCGATGCGTGTCGAAAAGTGCATTGTCACCTCGGATGAGCCAATCGCCGCCGCGGGATACGCGTCTTTGGGAGCACACTCAAATGCGCGGCGCACTCATTTGCGCGAGCGCTCAAATGCGGGAGACGCTCATTTGCACGGACACGAGCGAAAGAGTGTCCCCGCGAATGAGCGTTTGATTTAATTGGTCGAAAATATGCGCAAGAATATTTCTCCGAAAATACAAAATTAAAACTGTTCATCAGCGTATTTCTCACTCTAATTGCTGTATTTTCCAAATATAAGTTAAAATGACACATTGTATGATCATCTTAAAATTTCTGGACAATTATTACATAACACTCGATAACTAATTGAAAAAGAAATAATCTTCATTCTTTCCCGGTGATTAGTCTTTTCGGAAATTGTTCCGATTTTTTTTTAATAAAAATCTAAGAACTGACACCACTGAGTCATGGTTTTTGTTCTGCTTTAAAATTCTTGAGGATACTGAAGTATATTTTTCATCGTCGACCAATTAAATCAAACGCTCATTCGCGGGGGACACTCTTTCGCTCGTGTCCGTGCAAATGAGCGTCCGCGCGTTTGAGCGCTCGCGCAAATGAGTGCGCCGCGCGTTTGAGTGTGCTCCGCGTCTTTGCCCAATCTAATAACTCCATTCTTTTGACGAGGCAGTGTTCTACCGATAATTTCGGCCAGAGGAAATGGAAATGACGAATATTAAATGAAAGTCAAATGCAACAAGAGCTACCTGCACAGTACTGTAAGACTTCGTTCTTCGCTGTCGTCGATTTTGATAAGGTAAGATTGACTGATAAGAGATAGATGAAAATGACTTCTGCGGAGCAAAATCGGGACCTCAATATTTTTTGTGCTCATCTTGTAGCGCAGGTTCTGAGGAGTCGAATGGTACCATTTTTATGTGTTATAGCCACGGAAAATCTCCAATTCTAGTGCCTAAAGTTCCCGAAAATGACAGGTACTGAAGCCCTGTATCTCTGAAAATTTTCAGAAATGTGTAGAGGTTTTAGTATCGTTCGAAAGCCCAGCTCAAACTGATTATGAGCACTAGGTGCGCAATAGAAAATTTCAAAAAAAATTTTTTGCGTGAAAAGTTTTTCTCTCAGAAATTTTTTTTTGCTGGAAATTTTATTTTGCGCACCAGGTGCTCATAGCCAGTTTGATCTTGGCTTTTCAACGATACCAAAATCTCAATTTATTTCCGAAAATTTTTCGAGATACAGGGCTTCATGACCATTTTTCAAAGGGGGGCCCTTATGACGTCATAGGTGATGACTCAGACTCTAAAAACTATACCATTCGACTCCTCAGAAGTTTTTCTTTCTAATGAGCACAAGTAATATGGGGTGTAGAATTTTGCTCCGCAAAAGTGATTTTCACTTATCAAGAGAATCACAAGAATTTCATGTTATCGGACATTTTATGATGTCACGTTGATAAAATATTATCTAATTAAAAAAATATTTATTCAGAATGTCGAAATTTCGAAGAATTCAAAAAGTTCCCTCATTCATGGTATATGATAACTGAATAATAAACTTTCTCGGGGTGGCGGGCGCCCAGGTTCACAATCGGTTGGTTCACAATTTTGCGGAGCGCATACAAACCCCTGATTTCGTACTTTTAAAAATTTTGTGAACCGGGTCACAAAATTGTGAACCGGGTTCACAATTGTGAAACTGGGCGCCCTACAACCCTTTCTTGATCTATGCAAAATTTCTGCTAATATGATAAGTGTATAATCAGATTGCCTTCTTGCATGTGCAGGGTGAGAAGATAATGATAGATAATGAGGATGGTACGAGAGCAGGAGTACAGCTGATTAGCTGCGAAGGGAGAAAAAATCGATGCTCGATCTTTTTCGAGAAGTTGCCCTTCCCGGTCGTGAGAGCTACTCCAATCGATCGATTCATTGCATGTTCACCGCGTTTTTTTAGTTGAAAATTATTTCTCCTAGAGATCAGACTACTAAGAAGGTACTTCTGCAACGAAAAATATATTTATTTTTTTATTAAGAAAAATGAGAATTGAGAAACTAACAATCTGTAATTTAATTACCTTTAAGGGCCACCCAGCTTGTAGGATATTTACCTCCACTAATTCAATGTTTTGTCTTTTAGATTGTCGCACAGTGGGGAAAGTATGCTTTGACCTTTTGCTTTTTTTGAAGATGGCTGGACTGTAGTGAAAAACAGTAAGTTGACCAGTAGAGACTTTTTGGAGTGAAGACTTCTTTTTTTTAATGGAGAAGGGATTTTTATTTTCCTATGATGACTTTTGGAATAATCGACTTGTTTTAACTTCGGGCTCATTCTTATTCAAATACAGTCAAATAGAGTTGCAGTAACCGCGAAACTGTCGGTCGATACTGCCAAATTGAGACCTTATTACTGGCAGTTTGCCTCTTTTTTTTGCAAGAGAGATTAATTTTAAGAAAAGCGGAATATTCAAAGTAGATAGTATTTAGTGGTTTTTGGATATTTGATTTTAGCTGTTCGGATGATAAGAAAATGAACCCACAGTAGCGAAAATGTCGGAATCAGACGAAAACAGGATGCTTTCGCTCTTGGAGTTTCGCCGTCACTTCAACGAGATTCGGCTAGCTGCGAATCTTCGAGATCCGAATGAACAGGCAGAGCGGCTCAATTGCTTTATCCCGCTCTTTTTGGCTTCCTTCTCGAATGCTTCGGCGGGAGAGATTCGCGAGAAATTTGGAGAGTATTCCGGCGACTTTACGAAGCTCTGCTCGATCGTCTTCATCAGAGAAGTCAAGTCCAGAGCAAATAATCCTGACCCAGACGTCGCTGGACAAGAAGTCGCCAGAATTCTCCTGCCGAATGGATCCTGCTGGAATCTTTTTCAATGCGTGAGAATCTTGGCATTTTCCGGCGGCGGGGCAGTTGAGAAATTGGTTTCGCACGGCGTTGCAAGCTGTTTATCAAGGAACGGCTTTGAGGCTTTCTGTTTATCAATTATTGAGAGCGCAGGAGTACTTTTTCGCAGTTAATATTAAATATTCTTATCAATTCTTAAAACTTTAAATCGAGATGCAAGTTGATTCTTCTCGAGCCCGCTTCTCAGATCGCTTTATCTTTTGCTGGACATACAACTAGACGTCGACCAAGAAAAGCAATACCTGTTTATCTCCTCTTTTGGGCAGCTCCTTTCGCGGCTTCTCAGATCAGCTTCGACGACGGAAGAGCTAGTAGCTAACGACGACCTTAAACTTTTGTTCCAAAGCGCGGCAACTGCCAAAGGTCAGCACTGGCGTCGCATCAGCTCCGACGCCTTGTTGTCAATCGCCCGTCATACGATGAGCCTCAACGTCGCCCAATACATCCAGTCACGAGGGTTGATTGAAGAATGGCTGCATAACCTGAAAAAGAACAAAGCGACGCCTTTGGAGTCAATCGAACGTCTTGTTTGTGTGATTTGCTTCTTGCAAGACTCGAGTTCGTGTACGCAACAATTGCTCGACTCATTCAAGCGAGCGGATGGATATATCTTCCTCGCGGAGCTGCTCCTTTCGCTCGAAGACACTCTCCACAATCAGAAAGCTGATTCAAAGAAGCAGGAATCAATGGAGTGCGAAGAGGCGCTTCGGAATCTCGTGCTTCTTGTCGCCAGCCTCGCGACCTGTGGTTTCATCGAGCTTCGTCCATCCGCTCCATCTTCTGGCGGGCAGTCCGGCTTCCGCCTTCCACGACCAATGGGGCGAGGAGTCAGCGTCAGGAACATACCCGCATTTCAAGTCTTACAAACTGTGTGGACTCGTTCCAAATCTCTCATTCTCACAACTACGATTTTGGATGTTATCCTGTCTCTTTACCAACAAGATCCTGCGAACTACTTCATCCTTCTTCCGCAAAAGACAATTTCGATCCTCGCTGACCGGGTGATGGAAAAGCCAATCGACAACATGAGACGTTTTTTCAACATCATCGAGTGGGTCGGACTCAATCTCGGATACGTTCTTTCTGAAGAACTTGAGCCAATTCTGGCGATTCTTCGGCAAAATGTCTCGATTGAATTCACCATGGGAAGCTTTAGCATGATAGAGCGGCTGATTAAACAGAAACGAACCTACAAGGTATCCGCGTATGGCATCTATATACATGTATACATAAAGAAAAGAGTTCACAGATCGCGCACAGAGCTCCCGGGAGAATCCCTGTATATAATGTATTGATTTATTTTCACTATATTTTATTCAGGGCATTGCAGTGGATGTTGGGTTCGTAGGTATGAAAAAAGCGTTCCACATTTTTTTTTAATTACGGCTTAATTTAGCTGTCGCGGCGCAAACACTGATCGCTCAGCAGAACCGGTTGGAGCAAGAGAACACACCGCAGAGCACGAACTTTGACCTGACGAATATCACCGCCCTCTGTCGCCAAGGTAAGATACTAATGTTGCTTATCTTTTTCATCATGTTTTTGTTAAAGTTTGCCTTACGACAACCTTCATGGTGCAAGACGCACAAGATGAAGGTCGCGCTAGCAGAAGCTTTTTTGTCTCGGGCGGCTTCGAAGCGGTCATCAAACTTATGTCGAATATTCCGACGAGATCCGCGGCTCTCGAATTAGCTCGAAGTTTGATGATAGCAGACCCAGAGCTCGGTATCAACTCTATTCTGAACTTTCTTCACGAAGAATCGAGCAGAAAAGACCGAACTTTGTGCATGGATGTTACCCGCTGCTTGTCGCAAATTCTCCAAAGCTCTCCAGAAGCGCAGATTGCATTTGCGAATGGACGGGGATTTGAGCTGATTGAAGTGTTTTTGAATGAGTTCAAAGGTGCATTTTCACCAGAAAAATCATTCGGAAGAACTGGTTTACCGAGAGTTGAGACGACAGAAGAACTAGAAACCGTCATGAACCTGATCTTCTCATCTATCTCTGGATGTGGGAAAGGATTCGCTACATTTAGAAGAGTTCTTCCGATAGAAAAACTCACTCAACTCGTTCGAAGCTTCGGGATCTTTTACGAATATAAAACGATGGAGAATAACACCGAGAGTACGCTGCAAATCGAGCTAGACATACTTTCAATCACCAACTTCAACGATATTCTGAACGGTCATCACAATTTGTCGATTTCTATGCGAAGAGTGCTTCTTGTTATCGTGGCGATACTGAAAGTTTCCGTCGTTGAGAAGAAGATCAAACTTGCGCATTTTCTTGTTGTAATTCTAAAACTTGTTCCCGCGATTCTTGTTCCTGATCCACCCCAGCGTTCATTTCTTCAGTGTTGCATTTTGGAAACGATTCAAAGGCTCCTCTCGCATCCAGAAAATGCCCGACATGTATCACCGGAATTATCCGATGATCTTCTCGAGATTCTCTGCTCAGAGCCTTACGTGAACTTTATCTCTGATTATGTATCATCGACAAACGAAACAAAACTCTCTCGGTTAACATTTCAACTTTTGGAAGGACTCTTATCAACCTCAGCAAGCCCTAAGTATTTGTACTTGTATTTGCGACTATTAGAGCCACTAAATACATCTGGCATGGCGGCTGACTCGCAAAGTCTTCGACCAAGAGTTTTCAGGAGCATTTTGGAGATTCTAAAACGACGATGTGAAAACAAACTTCCAGAAGTCCCAGCGATTCTTCGATTGAATTCTTCGAGCGGTCGCTCCGCAGGAATCGAAATACCAGGTTTATTGCCCGTTGCTGCAGAAGGAACCTTGTCAGATTTTCCTACAATGGCCTCATCAATATCATCTGGGCTTACCGGATCAATTCAGCACTCCTGGCCTCCCGTTAATGGGTTTTGTATATCTACCTGGATTAGCATCAAAAATGTTCCTGATGAAGGCCCAGTCGCTTTGCCAATGGTAACAATCTGGCGGCAAGGGATTAGTAGGAAATCTTCGTATGTTGTTCTCTCCGTTCTTATCACGAAATCAAAACATGTCGTCGTTTCCACTCGTGAGCTGCCTTATAATGCCCATAATCAGCTCGAAGAACTTGAAATTGATTTCACAGAGCCTTCGGCTCAATCGCCAAACTTCGAAAATGTTGACTCTGTTGTCGGAAAACTACCCGAGCCATTCTTTGATGGCGAGGTGCACCATTTTCATCTGCAATTTACTCGAGGACTGATTAAACAATCTTTGTGCTATTTGTGGGTCGACAGTGGCTGCGTTGAACCAGGGTTGCCCAATCGGATCGGAATCCGATCGGAAATTCGGTCCGATCGGAATCGGATCGGTAATTGGTCGGACGAGGCAACGAAAATTTGGTCATGTCCGATCGGTAAAATCGGTTGCGATCGGTAAAATCGGATCCGATAATCCGATCGGAAAATGGGTAAAAAAGTCGGATTCATTCATTCAAAAACCACTAAAATCCGTGACTTAGACTTAAAATATACTTATAGAAAGTAATATTTCTGTAAATTCACCAATTTTTAGGCATTTTTTCTCAAAAAGAGCTTAATTACGTCCTTTAACCCCCCCACACAGGGCCTGGCAACCTACGATCAAAACGTCGATCACGAAGTGATCATCACGTTGACTGAGAATCTCAATCATTGAGACATCTCTGGTTACTGGTCCAAGCCAGCAAAAACTTGATATTATCTCTGAATATTAGTTATAAACAAAACCTTGGTCACGATGATTAAGTGTTACATCGAGAATGTCAACCATTGAGATGGTTCTTTTTGCGAAAGCCATTTGTTGCTTCGTTTCTAGGAAATTCTAGCGCCTAGGCGGCTTTTATGAAAGCTCTTTCAGGACCCTTATAGGTTTTGTACACATGTTGCGGATCCAAGCCCCCGAAAACCCAAAATTATCCATTAATTTTCACGGAAATTACAGGTAAAATGGTTAGAAGGGCGTTTGTATCGAAAGAACTTGATATTTTCGAGTTTTTCTTCATATTCAGTACTCTAAATTGAAATTTTAACTTGAAAATTTTAGAAAATTTTTCCGATCGGACATGAACTTTAATCGGAATCCGAAAAATCCGATCGGAATCGGTAATCGGTCGGATCGGGCGAGGTTCGAATCGGATCGGATCGGAATCGGATCGCCAAGACCAAGATTTTTTGTCCGATTGGGCAACCCTGGTTGAACTAAGCAACAGTGGAAAATTGCGATATCCATCTGGATCAACGAGTAGCTATCATCTCTCGGGAGCATCAAGCCATTGCGTTAATATGACCCTTGGAACTACAGATAGTTTGAGTCAACTGCCAAAAGCTGACTGGTCAATTTCGTCGCTTTATTGCTTCAATGAAGCTTTACCAGCCAACTTGGCTGCCAATATTTTCAATAAAGGGCCTCTCTATCGAGGTTGCTTCCAGCAGTTACAGATGGTCAATGAAGATGGAATTCTTTTGGCATTGTTTCCTGAGAATGGACTGAATCAAAGCGAAGAGCTTATTCTAAAAAATGGAGTCAGTTGTTTGACTGGACAAGAACGCGCTGTAGGCGGATTTTTGTCGGATGTGCCGGGAAACGATGGCGATCCAGTTGAAATTGTGCCTGCAACTGTTCCTTATGGATCGCTACTGGGAGTAGGTGGCCCATTTCTGTTCCTGTCACTTGTTGAGCAGGCTGAAGATCTGGACTCGTTAGTCGACGCACTAGATTCATTCAGCCGTGTAATTCAGTTATCGCCTGCCGTCAGCGCTGAGTTCGAGCTTGAACGAACACTTCCCATTTTGGCCTATCTTCTTTCGGAGAAAACACCTCTTTTCCAAAGTAGATTGATCTTCTATGTCGTCATTCAAATTACTCGGACGGCTTCATTCGGAGGGGCAAAAGCTCCGGCCTCCATCAACAGCGAAGCTCTGAATCTGCTGATTCTGGATTTGTTTCTGTGGAAGTCATCCGAATGTTTACGATACATTCTTGAGCATGTTCTTGAGCTCATGCGTGGCTCAAAGAGCCATCCATCAACGCTGAAGGAAGAGATTTTGCGCTCTGAGATATGCCCTAATCTACTTCAGCTTTTATTCGAACATGACATTCCAGATTCATGCATTGGCTCGGCATATGACCTGCTAGAAGCTTTGACTTCATCTGATGATGATCTCCTCATGATCGGCAATAGTCTCATTTACGCGGTTCAAATTAAGCGAGAAGTTTTCCTTGCGATTGCGAAGATGTTCTTTCGTCTGATGACAAGCGATAAGAAATCCACAGAGTTCGCGGATCGATTTGAAAAGCTTTTTGGATGGGAATTATTATTAACCCTGCTGGATCAATGCCCGCCATCGGATCAGCCAGTTATCTTATCATTATTATCGGCATTATTTCTTAGCTGCCCAGCATCATCTGAGAGGTTTTTGAATGGAAGTTTACTTCAGAAGACGACCAAATCAAAGAAAGAAAAGGGATTTGACTTGACCTACGAAGCTCAGGAAGATCAAGTAGCCAACGACGAAGCTCCGAGGACAGCAAATTGTTTTAAAATCTTATCAAAGTTGCTTGAGCGAAGTGTAGACAATGTTCAAAACTGTTTAATAATTCTCGGCCTTTTGATCGGACAAGCCGTTGATCCGGACATCGCAGGAACTCGACAACTCGGCGAAGGCTTCATCGAGAATCAAGCATCAAGTCCAAATGCTCTTACTTCATCCTGCTTCACTCTTATTTACTCAATATTGCGTCGTCAATTGACGAATAATGATGATTCCGCTACTCAAGCTGTCTTTCCGATGCTCATGGAGCTGTATAGAAATCACTTGCCGAAATTTGGCAAGGCATTTTTCCAAGAGCAACTTGTTCAGCAATTAGTTTATGTGCTCTATCCGTACGAATCGCCGGCGACGAAGCTGTCGGATGAGATGCAATCGGCGGAGAAACTTGTTATCGATCAGTTAATTGCGCTATTTACGAACTCAGTCTCATTGGGTTGCGGGTCTATCGTCTTCAAGAATGTGTGCGATGCCATCCTTGGCGTCAGTCCGCCGCAAGGTGCCCTCCCCATTCAGCAGAAAGCTGTCTTCACGACTCTTGTTGATGCCCTTCAATCGTTTATCAGACTGACAAATCTTCCATGGAATTGGCCAGTCCATCTCGAGTTCTCGCAGCGTTTGACGACAATAGAAAACCTATCCCACTTCCTTGCCCGTGTTGTTGATCGAATTTGGGAGTTTGATTGCTACAAGAGTGCGCTGTACGACCTTTGTCATACAATGGCAAACTTGTTAATTCGATCCCGGTCAAATCGCGCACCTAGAGCCGTTTTGGAGAGTCTTGAGCACACCCTTTGGAAATGCATGTACTTGAATTTATGCAAATCGACGATGACAGAAGCCGAGCAACTCGTTGCTGCGGCAGCGGTCGATCTCATCATTGAATTCAAAGCCGTTATCTTTCCATTTACACAGGAAGGCAACAAAGACGCTATCGAATATGCCCTTCTTCTTGCGCATTGTCTATTCCAGCTATCCAGTGACTCGGGCGGAAGAAGATTCATCGAGCAAGTTTCTTCTGAAGATCGAATCCACGCGCCAACAGTTATTCATGAAACATTGAATAACTCTATCACTGCTGCTTGGAACATACTGTTGGCATCGCGCTGTCTCGAGTTTGAAGCTCACTGCAAAGTAAGCATTCCACCTGGATCGTCTATCGATGTCGGTAAGATAATGCTCCGGGATATGGCATCCCGGCAATGGACGTCTTTCAAGGAAAAGTCAAAGCCAAAGGTTCAACCTCCAGGCGGAATGCTCAGAAAGCTTTCTGGATCGATGGGAAAGTTTACATCCGCGTCGAGGCGAGCACTAACTGTCAAACGCACAGCATCTGTTTCTGACGCAATGAGCTGGCTTCGACTCGAGTGCGAAGTTCTCCGCGATCAAATTGCTAATGAAATGTCCGACAAGGCGTTTCAGTACGGTCGCAAGATGTCAGCGGCAAAAGCCGACTGGGAAGAAATCTCCCTCGGGCTTACTATGCCTGGTGGTCTTTTTGGACCTTCAAAACCAGACAAATTTGTTCGCTGGATGCTCGATACATCAGAGGGTCCAGCGCGAACAAGACGGCTGATGGTCCCAAACACAAAGTTCTATGAAAACTACCCTCCAATAAGCTCTTGTGGATTGCCTGGAAAACATAAGAAGCCATCTTCATCCCTTTCCGAAGAGTTCTATAGAGCGAAGAATCCAAATATAGAACACAGAAGAATCAGTAGTCAATCAAGCACTGGAAGCCCCTCAGAAGTTGAGGTATTGAAGCAAGAATCCATAGAAATCGAGAGTATCGCGGCAAAACTTGGAAATGCTCCAAAAGTGTCCACAAGTAGCACTGATGATTCTGGCCCACCGTTATCCCCGATCGAAGAACCTCCTCTATCCCCAACTGGAACATCTCAAGATGTCTTTGGCGCCGAAACGAATCCTCAAATTTCTGGAAAAATCCTCGAGCCTGGAGATAAGGTCCGCTACAGCTACAGAATCGGACGAGTGGCAGGACTCGACGCCCATGAGGGTCTTCTTGTCATCGGAAAGCAGAAAATTTACCTCATCGATGGTCTAGGAATAACGAAAGATAACAAGATAAAGGAAATTGTGAGGATGAAGGAAGAAGAGTCTCAGTTTGTGATTCCCACAAGAACAAACGAAGCGCCAGCTGATAATCCGATTCAAGTGAATAAATTTTCGCTCAATCAAATCAGAAATATTGAAAAGCGACGGTACCTGCTTCAACCGATTGGCCTCGAACTCTTCCTTGCCAACGGAAGAACTTACCTCCTGGCTTTCGAGAAGAACGAGCGTCAAAGAGCTCTCCAACGTCTTCTCCAATACGCTCCGCAAGCAAGAACAGCCGATGCTTCTCAAATGATGGACGGTTTGACGAAAAAGTGGGAAAACGGAGAAATCTCTAATTTTGAGTATCTCGTCATTTTGAACACATGGGCTGGGCGAACATACAACGATCTCATGCAGTATCCGATTTTCCCTTGGGTAATCGCCGATTATGATTCAAGTGCGCTGGATTTTGCAAAATCAGAAACATTCCGCGACTTTTCTTTGCCAATGGGAGCACAAGCAGCTGACAGACTTGCACAGTTTAGGAAGAGGTACAAGGAACTGTGTGAACTTGGGAGCGAGACATCGCCTTATTATTACGGAACGCACTATTCCTCGGCAATGATTGGTAAGGGAAAATGTATTCTCATGTGATAATCTCTCATCTAGTGTCATCATTCCTTGTCCGATCAGAGCCCTTCACGGACTTCTTCTTACGCCTCCAAGGCGGCCACTTCGACTTGCCAGATCGCATGTTTCATTCTGTGAAGGAAGCCTGGCTCTCTGCTTCGACGAGAAATAACGCGGATGTAAGAGAACTCATTCCAGAGTTTTTCTATCTCCCGGAATTCCTCGAAAACAGAAATAAATTCGACTTGGGCAAAAAGCAGAGTGGGACGGAACTTGGCGACGTTGTTCTTCCGACATGGGCTCGAGGAAGCACCAGGGAATTTGTGAGGATTCACCGAGCTGCTCTTGAAAGTCCATACGTCTCGTCAAATATCTCTCAGTGGATAGACCTGATATTCGGCTTCAAACAAGCTGGCGAAGCTGCGTTGGACGTGCACAATCTCTTCCATCCGCTCTTTTATGAAGGACAAGTCGACGTTTTCAGCATTCAAGATCCTCTTCAAAGAAACGCCGCGATCGGATTCATCAACAATTTTGGTCAAATTCCAACGAAGCTCTTCAACAAGCCTCATCCCCAACGAAAAGGGCCTTGGAATAGAGTTTCTATTGCCGAAGCTACTTTGATTGCTGGACTCAAGAATGCATTCTATCACAAGCTCAACCAAGGTCTGATTAAAAATAAAGACTTTATTGTCTATTTCTTGTTTAGTTCGTTCTTCCGAAAAACCATTGATAGAACGAACAGGTAAAGTTGGCTCGATTCTTATCAATGATCGAGGCGATCTGAAAGCTCTACCGTTCGGGCGTATCAGAGCTGGGGCGACCAAAGATGTTCTTTGGCAGAATCCAGACTTCTCCATCAGATATCTTGCTTCTGATTCAGAAAAGGTAAAATGACTGAAATTAAAAATCCGATAAATCCAATTCAAGCCGATCGCGATATTCGAAGACCTGTACCGATCGCCGATTACAGTAGCTGCTACTCTTGGAGAAGAGCTGCTTTTTCTCGGTCACAGAGATACTTCTATAACAGCTTGGCATACTGATCTCAAACAGAAATCAGTATCGCTAGCGAGAGTTATGCGTGGCCACGGGTAAATATCATCCTAAATAGCTTCTTTCTAACTTATTTTAAGAAATCTAATCACCTCGCTGAGATGTCTCCCAGAATACGGCGTGTTGATATCTGGCTGTAAAGATGGCAGAGTGAACATCTGGGATGTATCGACTTTCAAAATCATTCGATTGTTGGGAACCCACAGTAGCGAAATAATGGACATAAAAGCATGCTGGATTACTGGCGATATTTTCGTTGCTTCCTCGCGTCAGATTTCCGTCTACTCGATCAATGGCGACCCATTAGGTTTGAAAGCTTCCTTTTGTGGAAACTTATTTGTCGTTTTTAGGCTCTGTGCAGACGGAGAAAGTCGCATGTATTGGAGCACCGGCTGGCCGAGAGTGGGAACGACCGAGAATGGTTCTATCCGGGCACACAGACGGATCGATACGTGTTTGGGCGCGTGAACTAGTTCCCTGTCGGAACTCGAGGTGAGAAAACGCTTTTCGAATTGACGAGTGACAGTTATTCAGTCTGAGCTCAAACTCGTCGCAAGAAGAGAGCTCCAGAGCATCTTCTTGGGGCATGTCTGGAACTTGTTGGGAAGAGCGTCTAGTTTTGCGAAGTAAACTTGCTCTTCCGAGCAACGACTCCGAGTCCTCAATCGGCGTGACTTCGTTCGGCATCTCGCACGACCACTCGCGCTTCTACACCGGCGACTCCAGAGGACGTGTATTCAGTTGGACGTCCTAAACTCTTTTCTTCATTTCCAAAACAAATTTCTTCATTTTCACTGTTTCGCAAAATCCCAGTTCGAAAACAACAAATCATTCATTCTTTCTTCATTTTTTGAATCTACCTATCCACTTATTAACGACTCTTCAATGCAAAATACATCTTCAGTTCAAAATATCATTTTATTTCTTTTTCGTTCCCGTTTAATTTCACTGTCAATCCACTTTACCTAAACTCAAAAATCCGTTGCATCTTCGAAATGTACTGTACTAGTCGATACTTTACAAAAACAACTAGAATGGCAGATTTGCATGAGTAGCGCCCATTTCTTACATGCAACGACTCTCGGGACTTTTGCTTACTTCACCGCGTGGATTCTCGTTCGCCCTTTCATCGAGGGCAATCTCTTGTTAGAAGTTTTGTTTCCTGAGATTCGTTATTTGGTGCCAGTCACTCTTCTTGCCGCTCTCTGGGTTTTCATCGCAATCGCAGTCACTATCACGCATAATTCAAAATGAGAATTCGCAAGTCTTCTGTCCTCGCGTTTTTCCTCGTTCTTTGCTTTATCTGCTACTCTTTCTGGGCCTTTTCGAGGGCAAAAGAAGAGACGGAAAAGGGACTACGGGAGATTCCACCAATTGAAGACGAAATCTCCCTCCTAAACTCAAAGATCAAGCAGTTAGAGGACGAAGCAAGAGGCAATGTCAAGATCCTCTCGTCTATCAAAGAGAAGCTCGACGTCTTGATAAACGTCGAAAAGACCAACAATGGCGACGATGCCGTTTTGTCCGAAATTCAATCGCAGCTGAAAAGCCCGTTCGAGAAAATCCTCGCTCCAAAAAGCGACAATGGTCAATGCGCAGCTACTGTTCCTTACAGAGGCTCCGGCTCAACCTATCACGTGGACAAGTTCTATGAAGAATGGGACTTTGTTGACCGCGATGGGGGCGTTTGGAAACAAGGCTGGGAGATAAAATCGACCGATGCAGAATGGATGGACACCAAGCTGCAGATTATTCTGATGCCACACTCGCACAACGATCCTGGCTGGGTAAAGACATTGGATACCTACTACACGGGACAGACCAGAACGATTTTGAAGGTGATTGTCGACGCCTTGTCCAAAAACCCGCTCAGAAAGTTTATTTGGGCGGAAACGGTCTTCTTGAATATGTGGTTTGATGACCCGAGTGTTAGTCAAGATTACAAGTCGCGTTTTACCACACTTCTCAAAAGCGGTCAAATTGAAATCGTAACGGGCGGCTGGGTGATGACGGAAGAAGCGCCTAGCCACTACTTCGCAATGTCGGATCAACTGATCGAGGGACATCAGTGGCTCAAGAAGCATTTCGACTATCATCCCAAAAACGGCTACAATTGTGATACCTTCGGAGCTTCTCCAACAACAGCTTATCTGAACCATCTCGCTGGGATCGACCACATGCTCATTCAGCGCACTCATTACGTCGTAAAGAAGCATTTTGCGGAGCAAAACATTCTCGAATTCAACTGGCGACAATCATTCGATAATACTGGTTCGGACGAAACTTTCACGCATATGATGCCTTTCTACTCCTACGATGTGCCGCACACCTGCGGACCAGATCCAAGTGTTTGCTGCCAGTTCGACTTCAGAAGACTTCGCAAAGTATCGCCGCCAGTCACTTGTCCATGGCGAAAAGAACCCGTGGAAATTACAAAAACAAACGTTGCTGAGCGAGCAAGAGTTCTTCTTGATCAATATCGTAAGAAATCCAAACTCTATGCGAAAGGAACCAAGGAAAACACCCGCGTTGTGCTCACTCTTCTCGGCGACGATTTCCGATATGATTCTGATGCTGAAGCAGAAGCGCAATTTACAAATTACGAGAAGCTCTTTGAGTTTATCAGCAATACTCCGACATTGAATGCTGAGGCCAAGTTCGGAACATTAAAAGATTACTTTGCTCTGGTCGATAAAGCTCGCCCGATTGCGGAAAATCCATCTATCTCGGGAGACTTTTTCTCATACGCAGATCGAACTACTAATTATTGGACAGGATTCTTCAACTCGAGGCCGTTTTTAAAATGGTTTGATCGACGACTAGAGCATTTGATGCAAGCATCGGATACAATGCTCTCTATTGGTCTTATCAGCGGCAAGATTGCTTCAAATGTAGCTGATGAAATTTACAAGAAAATTCGGGCGGGAAGACGTGAGGTCGATTTGTTCCAGCATCACGATGCTATCACTGGAACAGAGAAGGACTTTGTCCATCGGGATTATGCTGATCACCTTCTTTCGGGATACAAAAACTTAAAGGAAGCATACTCGAAAACTCTTTCGGCTATTTCAGAAGAAAACGTCGTGGCTTATTATTTGGAAGAAGACTTGAGCGAGAGAGGGAAGCTTCCAGTCGCTAAGACGGTTGAAATCGGCGAAGGGTGTGCTTACTTGGATGTATTCAACTCTTTATTGCACAAAACAGAAGATCTTGTTAGAGTGAAAGTTAACTCCAATCAAATTTCGGCAAGGTACATGGACGGAAGCAAGCCACTTGCTCAACTGAATCCATGGTGGGACGTTGTGAAGAACGACCACTTTGAAGGTAGAATTTCTGACAGCAACTCTTTCGAGCTCCTTCTCATGGTCAATGTCGATGGCTTGTCGACGAGACGAGTAAAGCTTTGTCCAAGCTCAAGTCAAGAGGTTCCTCTTGCGAAAATAAGTCTTGGAGGATCCGCAGACGGAAGCAACATCGAATCTAAGTTTTCAACGAGCAGAGTTAGCGGAGATCCTCAACTGGTCTCGCCAAATGTTAAAGTAATTCTCAACGGTAAAAATGGACTTCTCAAGGAGATCAGTATCGATGGAAGATTGCACTCGACACAATTGCAATTTGCCAAATATGGCTGCAGAGGAAGAGGAAACTCGCAGGATAATTCTGGATCGTATTTATTTGCACCGGACAAGCTTTCTGTCCCTGTTTTTGGTCAGCAAGATCAAGGAATAGTTTTGAAAGACAGCATTATGTTAGAGTCTAACTCTTAGATTCTTGTAAGTCTTTTGAAACTAAAAAAGGCGGATACCGAATCATTTCCGGTCCTGTAATCGACGAAGTACAAGTCGGCGCTGAGCGAATTATGCATCGACTTTCTGTTGTCAAATGTGGCGTTAGTTCTGGCGCTGTTTTGATTGATACCTTCGTTGATGTGAGAGGCGAGACCAATTACGAAATGGTTATGCAGGTCCGTTCGGATGTTCAAAATCACAGAACGCTGTTTACTGATTTGAATGGTCTGACGATAACAAAGAAGGTTTATTACGATAAACTGACGATTCAGGGAAATGTTTATCCTATTGTCTCTTCTGCTTACATTCAAGGTAAAGTTTTTTGTTAAATCTAATATAAAATTCTTTTAGATAATCAAAAACGATTGACCATCCTTACTCAACAATCTTCTGGTGTTACCTCCCAGAGGGATGGTGAAATAGAGGTATTAAAAATCACTTAAATTGGCTCACTTTCAACCTTTTTTCTTAGATATGGCTCGACAGGACTCTCGCTCAAGATGATTCCAGAGGAATGGGCCAGCCAGTCAAAGACAACTCAATTACAAAAGGTTCTTTCAAACTTCTTCTTGAATCAACATCACCTTCTACATCTGCTGATTCGATTTATCTGGTAAATGAATATCGTTTGAAACAAGTCCTAACTGTTTAGTCGCCGTATGCGAACAGACTATCAGAATACACGCATTCTCCCTTCCTTGCCTCGATTCTGACTGGTTCAGTTACGAAGGATTCATCTTTTACTGGGTTGAAAGCCTCAGCACCACTGCCTCACGATGCCAAACTTGTCAACTTGAGACCCACCAAGTAAGCGCAAAACTAAACTTGTGTAGCTAACTTCCTAATTTTAGGGTGAATGGTTCCCCAAATATTTCAGTGGCCCTTATTCTACGTCGCTATGGATCGGACTGCTCCCTTTCGCAAATACTTCCTCTTGAAGACTCCTCTTGGCCCATTTCCCTCGACGGTAAATTTTACTCGCCGAGCTTTCAATCACGAAACTTTTCAGTTTTTTCAAATGCAAAAGCATCAGAAACGAGCTTGACGCTCCTCGATACAAGGAAGGAAAATGTGAAGGAGGTCGATTTAGAGCCAATGAAGATCAAAGTTTTCCATTTCAATGCCTAATTTATTCGATGAGAATTATAGATTCTCATCAGTTGGTGTGTTTCTTCATGTACTTTTTCCAAAAGTTCTGACGATTTCTACTGCTTCTAAGAATATGTAATGATAGAAAAATATCGTAGAGATTAGACATGTGTATGTAGACATTTCAATGCCAGTTCGATGATTCATATGTTCCAGTTGTAGTACCTATTTTTATCTATGAATACTGTTCCGCAATTTTCAAAACCTATTCATTTATCATGTGCAATTACTTTCAAAACTTAAAAAAATTCAATCTTTAGGCCCAAGCTTATTCCAAACCCTAGAATGGACGGTGACGAGGAGCGAAAGTCTAAACAGCATCGTGCCTCCCGAGCTGGTCGAGGCCACGATAAAAAGGCAAACAAATCCGAGCACTCGTTTCACTCCGAAATCGATGAAAAACGCCAGGAAAAAGAACGTGCGGGTTCACAAAAGCGGAATCCTAAGGTACTCGAGGAGAATCTTTTGGAAAAGATCTCATTATTTTTAGGCTTTTGGAGTTCAATCCGCTGTGAATATGAACAAAGGCTTCCGTCTTGCTCAAGACAGGAAAAGCAACAAGACTTTTATCCCAGTCGTCAAGAGGGAAACTGACGAGCCGCCTCCAATAATCGTCGCAATTGTCGGCCCGGCAAAAGTTGGAAAATCAACCCTTGTCCGCTCCCTCGTGAAACATTACACAAAACAAAAGATGAATCGTGTGGACGGTCCGATAACAGTCGTTTCGGGCAAATACAGAAGAATCACCTTCATCGAGTGTCCGAATGACTTGAACTCGATGATTGACATCGCAAAAGTTGCTGATTTGGTTCTTTTGATGGTTGACGCTAGTTTCGGCTTTGAAATGGAGGTGTTTGAGTTTTTAAACGTCGCGCAAGTCCATGGTATGCCAAGAGTAATGGGAGTCCTCACTCATCTTGATCTCGTCCCAGTTGGCGATAAGCAAAAGAAAATCAAAACGAAGCTCAAGCATCGTTTTTGGACAGAACTGTACCAAGGCGCAAAACTCTTCTACCTCTCTCGTCTTGCCCAAGAAGGCCAGTACATGAATCAGGAAATTTCCAATCTTGCCCGTTTCATTTCCGTTATCAAATTTCGTCCGATCATGTGGCGCCAAAATCATCCATATGTTCTCGTCGACAGAGTTGAGGATCTCACAGATCCCGAGGAGCTCTCAAAGAATAAGAAAACGGATAGAACCGTTGCTCTTTATGGCTTCTCAAGAGGAGCTCATATGAATCCTTCTTATCATGTTCATATCGCCGGTGTTGGTGACTTCGTGCCGTCTTCTGTGACGCATCTTCCTGACCCAGCACCCCTTCCGAAAGAACAGAAAAAACGATCTTTGAATCAGAAGGAGAGAATCCTCTACGCTCCTTTGACCGGACAAGGAGGATTCATGTACGACAAAGACGCAGTCTACCTCGACGTTGACAAGGCAGAGCATGACGGGCCAAGAGAAGGAGAAGAGTTTCTGAACAAAATGGCTGATGCTAATCTCCAGTCAAAAATGAAAGAGAGCGGAGGCGAATTGCTGACACTTCTTGCCGGTGGTAATGAAGTCGAGAGGCGACCTGCAAACTTTGAAGGCGAAGAAGACGACGACGATGATGATGACAACGAAGAGGACGAAAACTCGGGAGAAGAAGAAGAGTCCGAGGACGAAATTGAAGGGCTCGAAAAAAGAGAAGTGGCCTCGGATTCGGATGGAGAAGGTGAAGACTTTGACGCGAATGAAATGGACGGCAAGCTTCTTGAAATGCAACAAGAACTTGAAGGAAGCGAACCAGAGTCAGAAGATGATCTCGCATTCAAGAATGACATGCATACACGTGCTTCCAATAGCTTTTACGCTCGGCAATCATCTTCAGTTAATCTAAAAGCACTAGTCTACGATACAGACCCAACAAAGTTGCAAGAAAATACAGAAAAATCAGAAGTCGGCGATTTCTTTGTAAAGATCATGGAAAAATCGAGTGAAATCAATGACAAGGACGAGACGAAAAAGCCCTTTATCGCCACAAATGCTATTGATGATGAGGATGACATTCTATCGAGAGTTGAGCAATTAGCCGCTATGATCAAGGACAGCTTTGTTACGGGGGACTGGGGTGAGGAAGATGCCGAAAAATTACTGGAAGAAGATGATGCCCTTTATGGCGATTTTGAAGATTTAGAGAAATCTTTGGACGACGAGAGCGGTATTGAATCATTACAATATCAGATAGTAACGTTTTTTAGGCTCAGAAGAAAATGATGATGGCTTTGAAGAAGAGGAAACTGAAGCTATGGAGGTTGAAGAAAGCAAAGAAGACGAGAAGACGAAGAAACAGAAAATCTGGGAAAAGAAACAAAAATTGAAAGAGGCCTTCAACCAAGAATACGATGATAAGGGTGATCCAACAGCTGGTTTTTTCGAAGAGTGGAAGAAGGAAACTGAAGCCATTGCAGCTAGAAATAAAAAGTAATGAGACTTCATCAACTAATTTCTCATCACAGTTTAGTGAATTTGCCGATCTAGCCGATGATTTGAGAATCAACTACGAAGGCTACCGCGCTGGACTCTATCTTCGCATGGAATTCGAGAACTTTCCCGCAGAATTCCTTGAAAACATGGAAATTAAATACCCTCTAATCGTCGGAGGTCTTCTCCCTTCCGAACAACAGAGGAGTACTGTGCAGATGAGAATTAAAAGACATCGATGGTTCCCTCGCCCAGTACTCAAATCGCGAGATCCATTAATTGTCTCTCTCGGATGGAGAAGATTCCAGACCATGCCGCTCTACTACATGCAGGATCACAACATGAGGCAGAGATTCCTGAAGTATACGCCAGAACATATGCACTGCTGGGCGACCACTTTGGCTCCAGTCGCGCCACAAGGAACTGGTTTCTTAGCTGTTCAGAAAATGGCGAATGGACAACCTGGCTTTAGAATTTGTGCAACTGGAACAGGTAAGAACTGTAAACGACTATTTTTAAAAAAATTGTTATTAAGTGCTTCACCAGGATCACTCTGCCAAGGTCGTCAAGAAACTCAAGCTGATCGGTTACCCAATGAAGGTCTACAAAAATACGGCATTCGTTAAGGATATGTTCACAAGTCAAATTGAGGCCGCCAAGTTTGAAGGAGCGCAAGTTCGAACTGTTTCTGGAATCCGAGGCATCATCAAAAAGTCACTACGGAAGCCGGAGGGCGTTGTCAGAATAACCTTCGAAGATCGAGTGCAATACTCTGATATTATCTTCTGCAAGACTTGGGTAAACTTGGCGATTCCGTCGATGTATCTGCCGGTCACAAACTTGTTACAGGTAATTTATCCTTTTTTATGCTTCTCTGATTCTGTTGGTAATAGGAAGAGTCAAAGAAATCCGATTGGCAAGGACTGAAAACCGCCGGAGAAATCCGAAAGGAGCGAGACATCAAGCTCAAGCAGCGATCAGACTCGCTTTACAAACCTGTCCAACGAAAGAAACGCGTGTTTAACAAATTGGTGTTGCCAAAGGAACTAAAGAAGGATCTTCCTTTCAAAACGAAGATGAAAAATCAGCAGAAACAGATTGCAGGCGTAAACAAGGCCTCGAGAGTGCCTGTCATCAGAGAAGAGAAAGACAAGAAGGTGAAATTCTCATCGATGATTTCCGTTTACAAAACCATTATTCTAGGTTGCCGCTCTGTTCAATATTCTGGGAGCAGCGCAAAACGAGAGAAAAGAAAAACGAAAGGCAGATTCGAAGGCTCGAACAGAAAAGTACAAGGCGCTTATAAAGAAGCAACAGCTCAAGCGCCAGCGACAGAACAAAGATATCAAAAAGAAAATTTATTCAAATCTGCAGAAAGAAGTGTCGAAATAAACTCGAATTGCTTTCCATTTGAAATAAGCTCATCTGGTTTTGATATTATTTAGAATGAGATGAAAATGAGTGAATCTGTTGAACTGTCTGAAATCCATGAGTTTGAGAGTGAACTTTTGAAGCATTTAGTTTTTATCCCGCAGGACTTGTCGAAATCGAGCTTAGGCTGCATTTTAAGAGCTTTAGAAAAACACGTACGTTTATAAAAATTTTGGATAAATAAATTTATGCTTTTAGCGTGTGTTCGAGATCCTTGTCATCCTTGAAGGTCTGAAACAATTTTCTCCTCACGGCGAAGTTTGCAAAGTCTATCAGCGATGTAGAGAGCGAGTTATTGCTGATGCTATTCGCGATCGCCCTGCTCCAGAATATTTTCTCCTTCTTGTCGGCTTCTGGCTTGTTACGGATGAATTCGTGCTGAAGCATTTTTCCAGTAATTTTACGATAACGAATCTGATATCTAACAGTTACATGAAGCACGTCATTCAATTCAGCGAGTCCGCTTCTAGTAAATTGCTTTCATCGCAAACGAAGTTGTTCAAAACTAAATCCATCGGAGAGCTACTGTCAGCTTCTGTCGATGGTAACGGCCTCATCCCATGGGCAAAGCTGTATCAACTCGCCGCTCTGATCTCAATATTTTCTGAAGAATCGCCAAACTATACCCCGATAAGTAAATTGGTACCCATGGAAAGTTCTTCAGAAGAAGAAATCCAGTTCTGGATCTTGCAGGATGACTGTAAGACGTTCAAGAATGCTTCAGATGATTTTCCGCCAATAGTTTTCGAGCAGTTTGGATTCTTTTTGAATGAATTATCACCTATTGCTTTTTCGAGGGCAAATATAGCTCTTGAAAGGACTGCTTTATCAGGTAGAAATTCTGTCTTTTTTAGTTTGATTAAATTTATCGAAGTGAGCAAGCGTATTTCGTGGATGATAAAAGAAGTTCTTCCTTTGACAACGACCAAAAATATGGTCATTCTGTCGAATAGTCTGAGACTAGTGATCAAGAAACTTGAAGAGCTCTCGAAGATCCTCCCCTCCTGGATTCGAGACGTCCATGATCAGCTCAAATCTTCATTATCTCTTGTTGACGCTTATTTGCAAAAGTCTTGTTTATCTTCAATTCTGATGATTTTCAACTGCCAGGAAAGTCTTGACATAGAATTCCCGAAGAGGCCGATGGAGAGGGACTCTGCAACACCGATGATACGTCTCTACTGGAGAAAGCTGGCATCTCTTCGGGCTACTTTGACGAAAGATTCATGTCTCGCGCATTTGGAAATATATTTGAGCACTTTTTGCGACTCCTTCAGTTACATCTTCCAGTATCTTCTACAAAGTATCTCCAGCAGAAATCGCTCTTCAAATCTTCAAAAAGACCTTCAACTAGCTATTCATCTTGGCGCACAGCATCTTCATCTTCTTCAACGGCTAAAAATCACCAATCAAACTGAAAACTTGCGTTCAAAAATTTATCGTTTGTATATAAAACTAATGCTTCAATTCGGCCCTACCGAAGAAATAGCTGCTTTCTCTCCTGATTTTAAGAAAATCCGGTTACCAGAGGAAGAGGCCTATCTGCCAATTACTTTTGATGAATTATTCAACAAATCAGGAGAAGACAGTGATATTCTCGTTGACGAAGAAACTATCAACTGTCAAACAACTTGTAAATCAACTATTCAATCATTTTTCCTGGACCAATTCAAAACATGGGACCCTGAAACATTCATGAAACTGATAACCCAAAGAGTGTTGGAGAAATCCATGCGAGTTTTCCTTGAAGACATAGACGAGCACATAATTATTCCGGTGTTTCAAATTCTCCATCGCACTCATTCGGCAGAGCTGAATGTGATTGGTATTTTAGCAGAAATGTCAGATAATGTTTGGACTCTTTCCAGAAATACTCGGATCTTTTACTAGGTATGTCTTATCGAAAATATGAGCTGCTTTAATCATTCTTAGAGGCGTCAAAATATTACATGCTCAAGCCGGAAAGGGTTATTCTCGAACGAGTCGTGTATTATCTGAGAAAGGCTAACACGCCGAAGAATCAAGAAGTAGTGCTCTTATTGGAGCAACTTGGTAGAAGCTCGTGTTCGCTAGACTCAGCCGTCTTGGATGCGTATTGTGATCTTACAGTAGAATGGCAAGTTTCCCTTGACAACGAACAATACAAAATAGTCATTTTAGTACGGAATCGTACGATCTTGTCTTCGACACAAATGAAGAAGACTCGCCATCTCCATCGAATCTCCTCAACGCTTCTCTACCTCTCGAAATTCCAGAGCTCGAGGAACCTCTATGGAAAAATATGTCTAAATTGAGCTTTTCAAAAGCTGATTTCAAATCATTCATTGCACTCCGCCACAGTTCTTGATAAAAACAAAACTTTCTTTCTTATTTTCTTAACAATCTTTACTTTTAATAATTTATTTCTTAAATTTATAATGCCCAATATAAGAATGTTGGATGTTTTGACAAAACTTCCGGAACATTTTTTGGAATTAAAAGAATGGGAAAAGCTCAGACTCTGACGCGCTGGAAAAACTTTGCGCTGATCTTATTTCATCCTCTCCTGCGAAAATGATCCAAGTCATTTGCTCTCTGAAGAATATTCTTGCCGACTCGACATTGATCTTTCCAGTTTTATCCGACTTCGTTGGCTTCTGCTCATCATACGAAGTCCTTGAAAGAATAGCTCTAAGTAGCGTGCAGCAGAAAGTCTTCGTTGATTTCCTCAATTTTATCTGGAATCTACCAACTCGCTTTGCAAATGTAAATAAAGGAGCTTTACCGACGAATTTGAAGCATCAAAATTTTATGCAAAATTTGGAGAATCTCGCTTGTTGCCTTTTACGCCAGAGAGATGTCAAGAAGACTTGTGCGTTACTTGATCTCACGTTCGCGAATGTGTCACAATCGAAAGAATCAGCCCTATTTCTGCACGAGTTTGCTCAGATAGTGATAGACGAAGCTGAATTAGCGAAAGACGTTGCCAAAAATCTCCGTTTTCGCGCGAGAAGAAACTTCCTTGAATCATTCATAAACTACTGTCCGCCTTTTTCATTTCAAACATTGGTATTTCCTCTTGTCGACATATTTCTCGCTAAAAACTTCAACTTGCTTCGAATATGCACCGGTCGATTACTCAATCAAAATGGCCAGTTTCACATGGGACGGATTGTTGCTATCGCAGGTCTGGAGACATGGAAACATTTAGTTGACTACTGGGCGGACGAAAACATTGTTATCAAGGTTTCTGTCGATCAAAGAATCCAAGTTTCGAAAATCATTGCCTTCTCAGTCGACTATCTTCCTAAATGTCCGGATGAAATGCGATTGGAGATTATCAACACTGTTTCTTTGGGCTTCAAAAACCACTTTGCTCAGTCGGCGTCCGACAATCGAGATATTGGAATGCTTTCTGCCAAGAAGATCATCTCAGTATTTGATTCAGAGGCCAAACTTGACTTTCCAATCACGAATAAAGACCTTCAAGCGGATCAAAATAAAGTTCACGAAGATAGCAGAGAGCGAACAATCGAATTCTTGAACGGTAACCAACAAAAAGTCGAAGATGAAAGAATCAATGCTGGAAACTGTGACGATGATGATGATGATGATGATCGAGAAAGTCTTGATTCCGACGACTTGGAATTCGAACAATTCGAATTCGAAACGCCGAACCTTTCAAAATACAGTCCCCGCTTTCTTATGGAAGCCAGTGGAATTTTGGTCGAGAGAAATCTACCCCAATCAATGTCAAAAACGGAGAAGACTAAACGCAAACTCGCCGCGCTGGAAACAATTCCGTATTTAGCAAAGGTCAATCAGGTTTCTTCGAAGGAGCTTGTGGAAGAGATTTTGAAAGGGATCGTTTATTTTGAAATTGTTAACGATAATGATGCTGCTCTCGTGGGTGATGCTCTAGAATCGTTGGCAGTTGTGGCTCCGGAATTTTATGCTCCTGCGATTGTTGGTAATAATAGTTTTTTGGTACGAACATTTTCTAATTTTTAGGTGAATTTTATGCCGAGTCAATGCCTCTAGAAAAACGGCAGATCATTCTTGCCTCTCTATCGAAGGCCGTAAAGCAATTGGCGGACCTTCCCTTCGAAGAACTTGAAGAAGAGATCGCCTTTGAAAAATTAGCGCTTTCCGCAAAAGTTGAATCACAATCACGGCGCTGGGGAAGCCGCCCAAAAAGCGAGAAGATGCTCAAGTCTCGGTTTTATCCTGCCGCTGGATATTTTCTTTTTCCTTTCTTGCGCAGCTGGGATTCGAATAAACGAACGTTGATGTTGGAGACGTGCGATAAAGACGTCTTGTCAAGAATGATTGCATTCGTCGGCCAGATCATTTCTCTCTTGGATAATATTCCCGAAATCGAGAAATACGTCCTTCCTTCCATAGATTTTCTCGCGACTTTTAGAAGAATTGGTAATTTGTCAGCGCTTTTCTTATAAAACTCTATCTTTAGATGACACGAATTTGAAACTTGTAATAATCAAATCTTACCAAGTTTGTCTGCTGAGCATCGCTTCAACTAAACAAGAAATCTGGATGGACATCACTTGGAAAATGTGGCTAGAAGAATGCCAATCGCTTGATTGCCCACGTCTTTCACTTGCTGCCACTGACCTCTTGAATCTATTCTAATTCATGAGTCTACTTGTCCTTGACGGATTATTTTTCAGAATGAGCGGTTACGAGCCACCAGTCGGACACATTCTGCATTCTTCATATGGCCATGGGGTTCTGCGAGAACTCGCTGCATTCGACTCTAAAATATCGCCTGTAAATCTTATGCTGCCGCTTTTCGTAACAAATAGCTCCCCCGATGCCCTGGAGCCGATAAATGCGCTGCCCGGAGTGAGTCGCTATGGAATCAACAACCTCATTCCCTTCCTTTCCCAACAAGTCGCCAAAGGTCTTCGCTCAGTTATCATTTTTGGCGTAGATGTCAAATCGACTAAAGATGCTGTCGGATCTAGCGCAGATTGCGAGACGGGCCCTACCATTGAAGCTATTAAATTGATCAAGTCAAAATATCCACAGGTCAGTTTTCAGTTATTATTCATATAAACGCCCATTATCTATGCATTATAATTGTAAATTACAGTAATGATAGCTGTGGGTCGCGGCTGACGTTTGTATTTGTCCCTTCTCCGAAACCGGGCACTGTGGGATTTTCGAAGATGATCACATGAACAACCAAAAGTCCATCGATAGACTGGCCGAGATCGCAGGCAATTATGGACTCGCGGGTGCTGACTGTGTGGCTCCTTCGGATATGATGGATGGAAGGATAGGAGCGATCAAAAACAGACTTCGGGAACTCAAGCTTGGCTCACGAGTTGCCGTGATGTCCTACTCGGCTAAATTTTGTTCTGTTACGGGTTAAATATCGAATTACTAAAGAGTAAGCTTTGAAAATAGAACGGAATTGATAATAACTCGGGTGAAGCATTTTATGGGCCTTTCAGAGAAGCAGCTGGTTCTGCTCCTAAATTTGGCGATAGAAGAAATTATCAGGTTAGCATTCACATCAGCCAATTTTCTACTTTATTTTTCAGCTTCCACCAGGAGCATCAAGTTTGGCGATGAGATGCAACGATAGAGATGCGAACGAAGGTGCAGATATTTTAATGGTAAAACCGGCCGGTGCCTATCTAGGGACTGTTTTCGCTATAAATTAAATATCCAATTTGAAAATCATGAAAACCGATAAAAGATATTATCTACCGAACGAAGCAAGAGTTTCCGAATTTTCCAGTGGCTGCTTATCAGGTGTCTGGCGAGTACGCGCTACTCGTCCACGGCGCCAAAGCTGGAGCGATTGATTTGAAGAAGGGAGTGCTCGAAAGTCTAACGGCGTGTAGAAGAGCTGGCGCAGAAATGATTCTTTCTTATTTTACTCCACAAGTCTTACAGTGGCTTGACGACGATGAGAAAGCTATTCGAGCTTGCGCAAACTGAGTTAATTTTAAATACAGTTCAAGTTGTCATTCAAATACAAAACTCACAAATATCAAGTGCTCTAGAATGGTTGTTCTGAATTTATACTTGATCAGACATGGAGAGACATCGTATAATAAAGCTGGCATTTTGCAAGGGCAGGTAAAGACGCAATAGTCATTTCTGCAAGTAAAGATTTTTAGCTCGATATTCCTTTGAGCGAAATCGGCAGAGATCAAGAAAATGCTTCCACTCATGAACGCCAAGTTTATTTTCAGTTTATTTCTGATCTGCAAATGAGCAAAGCGCTTGGCCGAGGCGAAAGTTCTTCCCAAGGCTGATCTTGTTTACTCCTCTCCCCTTTCTCGCGCTCTGGAAACAGCTAAAATCGCTACGAATGACATCGGGGAAGAACGCATAATCTGCGACGACTTGCTCAAAGAAAAGGGAATGGGCAAACTCGAGGGCAAGTTGAGAAGCGAAGTCGACTGGAACAGCCCGGAAATGGAAGCAGATGCCGACGTCAAATACAGGGCTGTGAATTTTCTCCGGTCGCTCATCGAAGAGGCCAAAGTTGACAAGACAATACTGATTTTCGCGCATGGTTTCTTGTTGAAAATGCTCTTCAGACATTTCCTTGGACTCAAGAATTTCGACTTTGGCGAGTACAAGGCAGAAGCTAAGGAGACAATGAAGAATACGGCATTCCATCATATTGTTATCAAGAAGACCTCTGGTTGGATCGAATCGAAGAGATACGGGAGAATGAGCGCTTGGGAAGGGAAAGCAATTGCAATTAATAATGCCAAGCATTTAGAAGAAGAACAATAAAATTGGTTCGATAAAATGTTAAAAATGACCATTTCAGAATGCTTCGTTATTGTGGCTCTCTTTTTGTCCGACGCACGGCTGCTGTCGATACAAAGAAACTGATCATGCGCCTCCGTCAAGAGTCGCAGCTTCCTCTTGGAACTTGTCGATCAGCTCTGCAGGCGACAAACTGGAATTTTGAAGAGGCGGTCATTCATCTTGAAAAGGAAGCCAAGGCTTTGGGAATGAAGAAGATGGAATCTCTTGGTAAATATTGAAACGGAAGCCAAACTCGAATATTCTTAGCTTCGCGAAAGACTCCAGAAGGATGTGTTGGAGTGGCTACAGAAGGAAATAAGGGTGCAATGGTGATCATCAATTGTGAATCGGAGCCTGTGTCGAAGACGCCCGAATTCAACAAACTTGTGAACACTGTCACTAGCACTCTCCTCGCCAAGGAAGCTGGAGAATTCACCGGCGAGGCAATCGTCGAGTTAGATGGCGTCAAGGATTCACTTGCGCAAGCAATCGGACTTTTGAAAGAAAATATTCAAATTAAATCGGGAAAGGTAAAGCGGCAGTATCAGAGGCTGTGGAGAAAGTGTATTTATTAGGTTGTTGCGGCTCCAAATTTAGGATATTACGTTAGAAATTTCAACAAAGAATATCCAAATAATGGAACTTATGGCTCGCTTGTCAGGTAACACTTTTAAGATCTCATATATTTATCATTTATTTAAGCCTTTCTGGTGGTAGCGCGGAGTTGAGCGCTGATTTAGCCGCGCACTGCGTGTTAGAGCTTCCAGACGTCACTGGAGATATTCCTGAAGGCCCTTTGTCCATTGACAATCTTGCTGCCGACGAGAACCGTCTTCTCTATCAGCCACTCAATGGCGGCCAATCTATTGTTTTCAATGTACTCGCCGAGCAAAATGCGGAGCTTCTTTCTTGGACTCGTTTTAAAGTCTCTAAGTAATTGACATGAGTCTTCTATGTTTTCAATTCAGAATGGTCTGGGACATCCTCGTTGCCGGCAGTTTGAATGTTGATCAAATCGCTTACTGTTCTCGGCTGCCAGGACCAGGAGAAACCCTTCTAGGCGAACGATACGAGACTGGTCTGGGCGGTAAAGGAGCGAACCAAGCGGTCCAGGCAGGAATTGAGTCAGAATAACTCACATAAAATAAGGGTGAATATTTTTTATGATTCCAGCGGAGCTCTTCTATCTGGCGAAGGAAAAGTCGGACTATTAGGTGCAGTAGGAGATGATCAAAATGGATCGTGGTATGTTGAAGAGCTCGCTAAAACCGGAACGGACTGCTCGAAAATAATAACAAAAGCTGATTGCTCGACTGGCGTTGCTCCGATAACAGTTTCGATGGAAAACGGCGAAAACTCGATCGTTGTTGTCCCCGGAGCAAACATGCGTTTCACTGGAGAAGATTTAGATGAGGAAGCTTTCAAGGGCACGAAAATTGTCATTTGTCAAAACGAGATTCCAGTGAGTACGACCAAAAGAGCTCTACAACTTGGAAGAGCAGCTGGAGCAAAGACAATCTACTCGCCAGCGCCTTGCCCGAGCAGGGAAGACTTTGAGACATTCTCTGAAGAGATCGACTATCTCATCGCGAATCAGACAGAAGCTCTGGAACTCAGTGGAAAAGAAACTATTCAGGAAGCGGCAACAACTCTCCAGGAGAAATACAAAATCAAAAGTGTAATCGTCACTCTCGGTGGAGACGGATTTGCCGTCAAAAGTCAGTGTCTAGATTTTGATTGTTGCTTTAAAAATAATGAATTTTTAGGCGAAGGAGAGCTGACATTGCACCCAGTTGTTGAAAAAGTAGACGTGGTCGACACGACCGGCGCTGGAGACTCCTTCGTTGGCGCCTTTTCTTACTCGCTTACCAAGACGCAGAAAACGACGATCGAACATGCCAAATTTGCGTCTATGGTTGCTTCCCGCTCTACAACAAGAAAGGTATAAAATAACTTCACCAAGATCGATTCTTATTATTTTTCAAGGGAACTCAGAAATCATACTTCCCTCTATCCGAGCTTGAGTGATCGTTATTCAACTCCTTTGCTTCTTTATTACGCAGTTCTTCAATAGATTTGATTCCTGATTCAACTTTTCTGTTCAATAAATCTTTTCGCTCTCAATAAAAAGCTTCATTTGCGAACCTTCGAGAACAGATGAATTCTGAGTTCACCTGAGAACATCATCGATGCAGATTCAAAATAGCGCTTGTTTTCATGTCAGATAGCGAGGAAGAATGTTCGCTTGCAGTCTGTCCGTGAATATAAACAGTGGCAGGTTTATTTGTGTTAACTCGAGGAAGACTTTGCTGGGATGAATATTCGATTATAAATAAACAGCCGCCGCCGCAATTAGATACCTGCCGCAGCCTCAATTTCAGAAGCCACCTCTAGCCAAATGGGATTAATTTAATTCCGATTACCTTTCACAGGGAATCTTCCATCGCCTTGATTTCTCCTTGATTGCAAGTGTTGATTTTGTTGATTGTAAGAGTCATGGCGAATTCTTCTTCTTTTGGGTGGAAGTCAGACGAATCCTATGGAAAGTTCAGATTTTACCTTGTCAAAGGCACTAATTTTTTCCAAAATGATTCGAAAGGCTTCCAAAAATGCGGTCGGCTGTCCAATAGTGGGCTTTCGTCGTTCAAATCTGAACTCGTTGAAAGGGGATTATCGATGATTATGAAAATCGGGATCTTGTTTCTGTATTCTGGATTTTCGAAAAAATGAAAAGGAGAAGGAGGACATGAACGTGGCGGGATCATCCGGAATTTGGCAAAAAGAAATAGCGGATTGTCCGGATTCTCATGCTTGTTCATCCCATTTCAGTGAAAAATACTGTAGTTACTGAATTCCCCAGATTCGTTCGTCCAATATCAAGTAAAAAAGATCGAGTATTCTTGCCGACTAAATCGTCGAAAATGTCTATCGACTGACAATGAATTCTCGCAAAATACAGTAATTTTCCTGCCATAAAGAGCGACGACTTTCTGTCGTCTTTCTTTTCCCGACCTCAATCTACCCTTCAAAATATTATTCCCGCATGTCTGCTTTCAACTTAGACTTGAAATTAGTTACAATTAAAAATTATGTTTTCATTGCTGCAGTAACTTTCTCCAGCAGTGGCTGCAAAAGCAGAATAAATCATCATTCGAGCAGTTCGATTCCCAGAGGCGCGATTTTTATCGGATATGGGGAGGAGGATCGTAATTGCCAAAGAGCCATTATTTGGGCGCATCTAGCGCCATCCTTTGGATCTTCCTCTGGCTCGCGTTTTTTCGCTGCTGAATTTTAATAGCCAGCAAAGGAAGACAAAACGCAGCGCCAAATGTGAACTTGAAAACGAGAACTTGCAAATTGAAAATTGAAAGAACCCATGGAAGCGAATTTATAAAAGAGTAAGTCATCCACGGGCAAAATTGGAAGTACAGTTAATGCGGTTTAATGATGCGTTTAACGAACTTGGGAATGATCCGCCGATTCGGCTACCGGGATATTTTAAGCAAGCCAGGTCTGATCTGAAAATATGCTTCAAATATTTTTCGACTTTTTTGAGAATAATTTTCAAAGAGAGATTTAAGAAAATGATCTATCAGTTGGTCGGAAAGTTGAAAAGTTGCATTGAATTAAATTTTTGTTTTCCAAGGAAAGATTTTTCAAAAAATAAGATAATTAGAGCGGTACATTTAAAATTTTTAAAATATTCCTTTAAAAAAGTACCGCGAAGTTCGCTTCGCGAGGCATTGAATTTGAGTGTTCATCCCCAGAGAATCGCTTCTGAAAGGAGCGGAAGCTCCCCGTCGCGCGAGGATCTCTTTAAATGTGCAAAGTGGAACTCGTGAATAGTCTATTAAAATGCTGGCCGATTTCTTTTCACAATTAAGAATCTCTTTATCCATTCACTTTGATTGCTGCCTGCCAGTCCATCCTTTTCGCCAGCCCTTTTTCAAAAGCTAATTTTTTTCTTCTTTTTTTTCAAGAGAAAATAAATTACCTCTCAAAACAGCTGTCTGGACTTAAAAGAGCAAATGAGTTCGATTTTTATCAAATTTAGCAGTCTACTGTAAAAAGTAGACAGGGTTGTGAATCCGAGCACTTGAAGAACTTAGTATCAAGTGTTTTATTTTTGGGGTAGTTTACGGAATTTATTATTCTGTCAGCTTTTGAATAAATCAGCTGCACGTGTTCCACGCGAAGAGTTTTGATTAATTTTGAAGAGAGTACCCACCGCCGACTGAAAAAAGAAAAATCAAAATAGAATGGCCTCACGGCTGTGCTTCCAATTTCCCAAGTGTGCCGAAGGTTAACACAGTAAATATCCTTTTCTAGGGCATTTTGGCTGTATTCAGGCCTTATTGAGAGTTGTGCCGGAAATTCGGCAGAATTTGAAAATTGGTTAAAATTTTTTCTAGGCAGAGAAATGAGAAAAGGCCTGCTGGCACCGCAAAACACGTTTCTTGACACGATCGCAGAGAGATTTGACGGATCGCGTAAGTTTTTTTTCGAAAATTAGAAAAGAGGGATGATCGTCTCTTAGACTCAAACTTCGTGCTTGGAAATGCGCAGATTCCAGATCAGTACCCGATCGTCTATTGCTCAGATGGCTTCTGCGAGCTCAGCGGCCTTCCGCGCTGCAAAGGCTCGGTTAATTAGCTCCTGGAGCAAGCCTTAGGGTACTCCACAACTAGCGAATTAACCCACGAACAGTTATGCGTCGATCTTGCGCGATAAGGTTCGTCTACGGCGAGGACACTCGGCAGGACATCAAGGAGAGGATCGAGCGCGCCCTGCGAAACAAGGAAGAATACCGCGTCGAAGTAAAGTTTCACTTTTACAGCGATCGCGAAAGCCGTGATCAAACAAGCCAAAGCTGCCAGCTTGATATTGGTAGCTGCCAAGAAAGGACTGACAGTAGCTAACTGATTTTATAGTGCCAATTAAAAACGAGACTGGCACTGTCGTTTTCTTTCTCATATCCGTCAAGGACATTTCCAAGTCAAATTCGAAGATCAATTTCGCCCGCGAGCGCGAGGGGGTAAAACAGTTCAAAAATGAAACGCTTCTTGTAAAAGGTTGATTCTAGCGCGATCTAAAAGAATGGCGACGTCGTTCAAGAGCGATCCTCTACAATATCTCCGGCAATATTGGAAATATCTCCAGCGCGTAAGTTTCAAAAGTCGAGAATCGAAATTTCCTCGAAATTCAGGGGATTCATGAAATCATCGCAAGGGCGAGACGATGTGGAGTCGCGAAATTCAGCCAAGAAAAGCGCAATTTCTGAAGCTCTCGGTCGGTCGGTAATTCAGCTCGCCACGTACGTCATGACTCATATCATCATATTTTCACATCATTCACTTACCCTTTGAAAGAACAGTAGCTGCATGTTTTCTAAACCACCCCGAAACATGTGGTTTGGCTTGGTTGAATTAAAATTAATACAACGCTGAGATCAGCCCATTTTCATTTCTTTTAACACTACATATTCATCTGGCATTAATAAAAGGAGCATTTATATCAACTCTCGACATCGAACTTTATTTCTACTTCTGAGCTTCTTTTGAGCAAATCTGGCAAAATAAGGGTATGCCCAATGATATTTTTTACTTCGTCAGGACTTTATTAAGGGTATAGCCGACGCTCTCACGATCGCCGACTTTTAAAAATATTTGAGAAATCTTTCTCAAGTGATTTTACGATAACGAACCTGATATCGAACAGTTATATGAAGCATGTCATTCAGTTCAGCGAGTCCGCTTCCAGTAAATTGCTCTCATCGCAAAGCAAGCTGTTTAAAACTAAATCCATCGGAGAGCTACTGTCAGCTTCTGTCGATGGTAACGGCCTCATCCCATGGGCAAAACTGTATCAACTCGCCGCTGTCATCTCAATATTTTCTGAAGAGTCGCCGAACTATACCCCGATAAGTAAATTGGTACCCTTGGAAAGCTCTTCAGAAGAAGAAATCGAGTTCTGGATCTTGCAGGATGACTGCAAGACGTTCAAGAATTCTTCAGATGATTTTCCGCCAATTGTTTTCAAGCGATTTGAGTTCTTTTTGAATGAAATATCACCTATTGCTTTTTCGAGGGCAAATATAGCTCTTGAAAGGACTGCTTTATCAGGTAGAAATTCTGTCTTTTTTAGTTTGATTAAATTTATCGAAGTGAGCAAGCGTATTTCGTGGATGATAAAAGAAGTTCTTCCTTTGACAACGACCAAAAATATGGTCATTCTGTCGAATAGTCTGAGACTAGTGATCAAGAAGCTTGAAGAGCTCTCGAAGATCCTCCCCTCCTGGATTCGAGACGTACATGATCAGCTCAAATCTTCATTATCTCTTGTTGACGCTTATTTGCAAAAATCTTGTTTATCTTCAATTCTGATGATTTTCAACTGCCAGGAAAGTCTGGACATAGAATTTCCGAAGAGGCCGATGGAGCGGGACGCTGCAACACCGATGATACGTCTCTACTGGAGAAAGCTGGCATCTCTTCGGGCTACTTTGACGAAAGATTCATGTCTCGCGCATTTGGAAATATATTTGAGCTCTTTTTGCGACTCCTTCAGTTACATCTTCCAGTATCTTCTACAAAGTATCTCCAGCAGAAATCGCTCTTCAAATCTTCAAAAAGACCTTCAACTAGCAATTCATCTGGGCGCACAGCATCTTCATCTTCTTCAACGGCTAAAAATCACCAATCAAACTGAAAACTTGCGTTCCAAAATTTATCGTTTGTATATTAAACTAATGCTTCAATTCGGCCCTACCGAAGAAATAGCTGCTTTGTCTCCTGATTTTAAGAAAACCCGGTTACCAGAGGAAGAAGCCTATCTGCCAATTACTTCTGATGAATTATTCAATAAATCAGAAGAAGATATTGATATTCTCGTTGACGAAGAAACTATCAACTGTCAAACCACTTCTAAATCGACTATTCAATCATTTTTCTTGGACGAATTCAAATCATGGAACCCAGAAACATTCTTGAAACTCATTACCCAGAGAGTAGCGGAGAAATCCTTGCGCGTCGTCTTCGAAGACATAGACGAGAACATAATTATTCCAGTGTTTCAAATTCTCCATCGCACCCATTCGACAGAACTGAATGTGATTGGTATTTTAGCAGAAATGTCAGATAATGTTTGGACTCTTTCCAGAAATACTCGGATCTTCTTACTAGGTTTGTTTTGTCTGAATTCGAGATGCTTCAACCTTTCTTAGAGGCATCAAAATATTACATGCTCAAGCCGGAAAGGGTTATTCTCGAACGAGTCGTGTATTATCTGAGAAAGGCTAACACGCCGAAGAACCAAGAAGTAGTGCTCTTATTGGAGCAACTTGGTAGAAGCTCGTGTTCGCTAGACTCAGCCGTCTTGGATGCGTACTGTGATCTTACAGTAGACTGGTAAGTTCCCTTGACAAGGAACAATACGAAATAGTCATTTTAGTACGGAATCCTACGATCTTGTCTTCGACACGAGTGAGGAAGGCTCACACTCTTCATCTAATCCACTCAGCGCTTCTCTACCTCTCGAAATTCCAGAGCTCGAGGAACCTCTATGGAAAAATATGTCTAAATTGAGCTTTTCAAAAGCCGATTTCAAATCATTCATTGCACTACGCCACAGTTCTTGATAAAAACAAAACTTTCTTATTTTCTTAACAATCTTTACTTTTAATAATTCATTTCTTAATTTGATAAAACTTGAATACCTTAAACTAGAATGTTGGATGCTTTGACAAAACTTCCGGAACATTTTCTGGAATTAAAAGAATGGGAAAAGCTCGGATTCTGACGCGTTGGCAAAATTGAGCTCTGATCTTATTTCATCCTCTCCTGCGAAAATGATCCAAGTCATTTGCTCTCTGAAGAATATTCTTGCCGACTCGGCATTGATCTCTCCAGTTTTATCAGACTTCGTTGGCTTCTGCTCATCATACGAAGTCCTTGAAAGAATAGCTCTAAGTAGCGTGCAGCAGAAAGTCTTCGTTGATTTCCTCAATTTTATCTGGAATCTACCAACTCGCTTTGCAAATGTAAATAAAGGAGCTTTACCGACGAATTTGAAGCATCAAAATTTTATGCAAAATTTGGAGAATCTCGCTTGTTGCCTTTTACGCCAGAGAGATGTCAAGAAGACTTGTGCGTTACTTGATCTCACGTTCGCGAATGTGTCACAATCGAAAGAATCAGCCCTATTTCTGCACGAGTTTGCTCAGATAGTGATAGACGAAGCTGAATTAGCGAAAGACGTTGCCAAAAATCTCCGTTTTCGCGCGAGAAGAAACTTCCTTGAATCATTCATAAACTACTGTCCGCCTTTTTCATTTCAAACATTGGTATTTCCTCTTGTCGACATATTTCTCGCTAAAAACTTCAACTTGCTTCGAATATGCACCGGTCGATTACTCAATCAAAATGGCCAGTTTCACATGGGACGGATTGTTGCTATCGCAGGTCTGGAGACATGGAAACATTTAGTTGACTACTGGGCGGACGAAAACATTGTTATCAAGGTTTCTGTCGATCAAAGAATCCAAGTTTCGAAAATCATTGCCTTCTCAGTCGACTATCTTCCTAAATGTCCGGATGAAATGCGATTGGAGATTATCAACACTGTTTCTTTGGGCTTCAAAAACCACTTTGCTCAGTCGGCGTCCGACAATCGAGATATTGGAATGCTTTCTGCCAAGAAGATCATCTCAGTATTTGATTCAGAGGCCAAACTTGACTTTCCAATCACGAATAAAGACCTTCAAGCGGATCAAAATAAAGTTCACGAAGATAGCAGAGAGCGAACAATCGAATTCTTGAACGGTAACCAACAAAAAGTCGAAGATGAAAGAATCAATGCTGGAAACTGTGACGATGATGATGATGATGATGATCGAGAAAGTCTTGATTCCGACGACTTGGAATTCGAACAATTCGAATTCGAAACGCCGAACCTTTCAAAATACAGTCCCCGCTTTCTTATGGAAGCCAGTGGAATTTTGGTCGAGAGAAATCTACCCCAATCAATGTCAGAAACGGAGAAGACTAAACGCAAACTCGCCGCGCTGGAATCAATCCCGTATTTAGCAAAGGTCAATCAGGTTTCTTCGAAGGAGCTTGTGGAAGAGATTTTGAAAGGGATCGTTTATTTTGAAATTGTTAACGATAATGATGCTGCTCTCGTGGGTGATGCTCTAGAATCGTTGGCAGTTGTGGCTCCGGAATTTTATGCTCCTGCGATTGTTGGTAATAATAGTTTTTTGGTACGAACATTTTCTAATTTTTAGGTGAATTTTATGCCGAGTCAATGTCTCTAGAAAAACGGCAGATAATTCTTGCCTCTCTATCGAAGGCCGTAAAGCAATTGGCGGACAATCCCTTCGAAGAACTTGAAGAAGAGATCGCCTTTGAAAAATTAGCGCTTTCCGCAAAAGTTGAATCACAATCACGGCGCTGGGGAAGCCGCCCAAAAAGCGAGAAGATGCTCAAGTCTCGGTTTTATCCTGCCGCTGGATATTTTCTTTTTCCTTTCTTGCGCAGCTGGGATTCGAATAAACGAACGTTGATGTTGGAGACGTGCGATAAAGACGTCTTGTCAAGAATGATTGCATTCGTCGGCCAGATCATTTCTCTCTTGGATAATATTCCCGAAATCGAGAAATACGTCCTTCCTTCCATAGATTTTCTCGCGACTTTTAGAAGAATTGGTAATTTGTCAGCGCTTTTCTTATAAAACTCTATCTTTAGATGACACGAATTTGAAACTTGTAATAATCAAATCTTACCAAGTTTGTCTGCTGAGCATCGCTTCAACTAAACAAGAAATCTGGATGGACATCACTTGGAAAATGTGGCTAGAAGAATGCCAATCGCTTGATTGCCCACGTCTTTCACTTGCTGCCACTGACCTCTTGAATCTATTCTAATTCATGAGTCTACTTGTCCTTGACGGATTATTTTTCAGAATGAGCGGTTACGAGCCACCAGTCGGACACATTCTGCATTCTTCATATGGCCATGGGGTTCTGCGAGAACTCGCTGCATTCGACTCTAAAATATCGCCTGTAAATCTTATGCTGCCGCTTTTCGTAACAAATAGCTCCCCGATGCCCTGGAGCCGATAAATGCGCTGCCCGGAGTGAGTCGCTATGGAATCAACAACCTCATTCCCTTCCTTTCCCAACAAGTCGCCAAAGGTCTTCGCTCAGTTATCATTTTTGGCGTAGATGTCAAATCGACTAAAGATGCTGTCGGATCTAGCGCAGATTGCGAGACGGGCCCTACCATTGAAGCTATTAAATTGATCAAGTCAAAATATCCACAGGTCAGTTTTCAGTTATTATTCATATAAACGCCCATTATCTATGCATTATAATTGTAAATTACAGTAATGATAGCTGTGGGTCGCGGCTGACGTTTGTATTTGTCCCTTCTCCGAAACCGGGCACTGTGGGATTTTCGAAGATGATCACATGAACAACCAGAAGTCCATCGATAGACTAGCCGAGATCGCAGGCAATTATGGACTCGCAGGTGCTGACTGCGTGGCTCCTTCGGATATGATGGATGGAAGGATAGGAGCGATCAAAAGCAGACTTCGGGAACTCAAGCTTGGCTCACGAGTTGCCGTGATGTCCTACTCGGCTAAATTTTGTTCTGTTACGGGTTAAATATCGAATAACTAAAGAGTAAGCTTTGAAAATAGAGCGGAATTGATAATAACTCGGGTGAAGCATTTTATGGGCCTTTCAGAGAAGCAGCTGGTTCTGCCCCTAAATTTGGCGATAGAAGAAATTATCAGGTTAGCATTCACATCAGACAATTTTCTATTTTATTTTTCAGCTTCCACCAGGAGCATCAAGTTTGGCGATGAGATGCAACGATAGAGATGCGAACGAAGGTGCAGATATTTTAATGGTAAAACCGGCCGGTGCCTATCTAGGGACTGTTTTCGCTATAAATTAAATATCTAATTTGAAAATCATGGAAAACCGATAAAAGATATTATTTACCGAACGAAGCAAGAGTTTCCGAATTTTCCAGTGGCTGCTTATCAGGTGTCTGGGGAGTACGCGCTACTCGTCCACGGTGCCAAAGCTGGAGCGATTGATTTGAAGAAGGGAGTGCTCGAAAGTCTAACGGCGTGTAGAAGAGCTGGCGCAGAAATGATTCTTTCTTATTTTACTCCACAAGTCTTACAGTGGCTTGACGACGATGAGAAAGCTATTCGAGCTTGCGCAAACTGAGTTAATTGTAAATACAGTTCAAGTTGTCCTTCAAATACAAAACTCACCACTGTAATGTCCCCTAGAATGGTTGTCCTAAATTTGTACTTGATCCGGCACGGCGAAACATCGTACAATAAAGCTGGCATTTTGCAAGGGCAGGTAAAAGCGCAAAAATCATTTCTGCAAGTAAAGATTTTTAGCTCGATATTCCTTTGAGCGAAATCGGCAGAGATCAAGAAAATGCTTCCACTCATGAACGCCAAGTTTATTTTCAGTTTATTTCTGATCTGCAAATGAGCAAAGCGCTTGGCCGAGGCGAAAGTTCTTCCCAAGGCTGATCTCGTTTACTCCTCTCCCCTTTCTCGCGCTCTTGAAACAGCCAAAATCGCTACGAATGACATCGGGGAAGAACGCATAATCTGCGACGACTTGCTCAAAGAAAAGGGAATGGGCAAACTCGAGGGCAAGTTGAGAAGCGAAGTCGACTGGAACAGCCCGGAAATGGAGGCAGACGCGGATGTCAAATACAGGGCTGTGAATTTTCTCCGGTCGCTTATCGAAGAGGCCAAAGTTGACAAGACAATACTGATTTTCGCGCACGGTTTCTTGTTGAAAATGCTCTTCAGACATTTTCTTGGACTCAAGAACTTCGACTTTGGCGAGTTCAAAGCAGAAGCTAAGGAGACAATGAAGAATACGGCATTCCATCATATTGTCATCAAAAAGACCTCTGGTTGGATCGAATCGAAGAGATACGGGAGAATGAGAGCTTGGGAAGGGCAAGCAATTGCAGTTAATAATGCCAAGCATTTAGAAGAAGAACAATAAAATTGGTTCGATAAAATGTTAAAAATGACCATTTCAGAATGCTTCGTTATTGCGGCTCCCTTTTTATCCGACGCACGGCTGCCGTCGATACGAAAAAATTGATCATGCGCCTCCGTCAAGAGTCCCAGCTTCCTCTTGGAACTTGTCGATCAGCTCTGCAGGCGACAAATTGGAATTTCGAAGAGGCGGTCATTCATCTGGAAAAGGAAGCGAAGGCTTTGGGAATGAAGAAGATGGAATCTCTTGGTGAATATTGAAACGGAAGCCGAACTCGAATATTCTTAGCTTCGCGAAAGACTCCAGAAGGATGTGTTGGAGTGGCTACAGAAGGAAATAAGGGTGCGATGGTGATCATCAATTGTGAATCGGAGCCTGTGTCGAAGACGCCCGAATTCAACAAGCTGGTCAACACTGTCACTAGCACTCTCCTTGCCAAAGAAGCTGGAGACTTCACCGGCGAGGCAATCGTCGAGTTAGATGGCGTCAAGGATTCACTTGCGCAAGCTATTGGACTTTTGAAAGAAAATATTCAAATTAAATCGGGAAAGGTAAACCGGAAGGAACAGAGGCTGTAAAGAAAATAGTATATGGATATTTTATGAATATTTTTAGGTTGTTGCGGGTCCAAATTTAGGATTTTACGTTAGAAATTTCAACAAAGAATATCCAAATAATGGCACTTATGGCTCGCTTGTCAGGTATTACTTTATAAAATTTCATTTATTTATCTTTGATTTTAGTCTTTCTGGCGGTAGCTCGGAGTTGAGTGCTGATCTAGCCGCGCACTGCGTGTTAGAGCTTCCAGACGTCACTGGAGATATTCCTGAAGGCCCTTTGTTCATTGACGATCTTGCTGCCGACGAGAACCGTCTTCTCTATCAGCCACTCAATGGCGGCCAATCTATTGTTTTCAATGTACTCGCCGAGCAAAATGCGGAGCTTCTTTCTTGGACTCGTTTTAAAGTCTCTAAGTAATTGACCTGAGTCTTCTATGTTTTCAATTCAGAATGGTCTGGGACATCCTCGTTGCCGGCAGTTTGAATGTTGATCAAATCGCTTACTGTTCTCGGCTGCCAGGACCAGGAGAAACCCTTCTAGGCGAACGATACGAGACTGGTCTGGGCGGTAAAGGAGCGAATCAAGCGGTCCAGGCAGGAATTGAGTCAGAATAACTCACATAAAATAAGGGTGAATATTTTTTATGATTCCAGCGGAGCTCTTCTATCTGGCGAAGGAAAAGTCGGACTGTTAGGTGCAGTAGGAGATGATCAAAATGGATCGTGGTATGTTGAAGAGCTCGCTAAAACCGGAACGGACTGCTCGAAAATAATAACAAAAGCTGATTGCTCGACTGGCGTTGCTCCGATAACAGTTTCGATGGAAAACGGCGAAAACTCGATCGTTGTTGTCCCTGGAGCAAACATGCGTTTTACTGGAGAAGATTTAGATGAGGAAGCTTTCAAGGGCACCAAAATCGTCATTTGCCAAAACGAGATTCCAGTGAGTACGACCAAAAGAGCTCTACAACTTGGAAGAGCAGCTGGAGCAAAGACAATCTACTCGCCCGCGCCTTGCCCGAGCAGGGAAGACTTTGAGACGTTCTCTGAACAGATCAACTATCTCATCGCGAATCAGACAGAAGCTCTGGAACTCAGTGGAAAAGAAACTATTCAGGAAGCGGCAACAACTCTCCAGGAGAAATACAAAATCAAAAGTGTAATCGTCACTCTCGGTGGAGACGGATTTGCCGTCAAAAGTCAGTGTCTAGAATCTAGATTTTGATTGTTGCTTTAAAAATAATGAATTTTTAGGCGAAGGAGAGCTGACATTGCACCCAGTTGTTGAAAAAGTAGACGTGGTCGACACGACCGGCGCTGGAGACTCCTTCGTTGGCGCCTTTTCTTACTCGCTTACCAAGACGCAGAAAACGACGATCGAACATGCCAAATTTGCGTCTATGGTTGCTTCCCGCTCTACAACAAGAAAGGTATAAAATAACTTCACCAAGATCGTTTGTTATTATTTTCAAGGGAACTCAGAAATCGTACTTCCGTCTATCTGAGCTTGAGTGATTGTTATTCAACTCCTTTGCTTCTTTATTTCGCAGTTCTTCAATTGATTTGATTCCTGATTCAACTTTTCTGTTCAATAAATCTTTTCGCTCTTAATAAAAAGCTTCATTTGCGAACCTTCGAGAACAGATGAATTCTGAGTTCACCTGAGAACATCATCGATGCAAATTCAAAATAGCACTTGTTTTCTTGTCAGATAGCAACAGAGAATGTTCGCTTGCAGTCTGTCCGTGCATATAAACAGTGGCAGGTTTATTTGTGTTAACTCGAGAAAGACTTTGCTGGGATGAATATTCGATTATAAATAAACAGCCGCCGCCGCAATTAGATACCTGCCGCAGCCTCAATTTCAGAAGCCACCTCTAGCCAAATGGGATTAATTTAATTCCGATTACCTTTCACAGGGAATCTTCCATCGCCTCGATTTCCCCTTGATTGCAAGTGTTGATGGTAAGAGTCATGGCGAATTCTTCTTCTTTTGGCTGGAAGTCAGACGAATCCTATGGAAAGTTCAGATTTTACATTGTCAAAGGCACTAACTTATTCCAGAATGATCCGAAAGGCTTTCAAAAATGCGGTCGGCTGTCAAATAGTGGGCTTTCGTCGTTCAAATCTGAACTCGTTGAAAGGGGATTATCGATGATTATGAAAATCGGGATCTTGTTTCTGTATTCAGGATTTTCGAAAAAATGAAAAGAAGAAGGAGGACATGAACGTGGCGGGATCATCCGGAATTTGGCAAAAAGAAATAGCGGATTGTCCGGATTCTCATGCTTGTTCATCTCATCCCATTTCAGTGAAAAATACTGTAGTTACTGAATTCCCCAGATTCGTACGTCCAATATCAAGCAAAAAAGATCGAGTATTCTTGCCGACCAAATCGTTGAAAATGTCTATCGACTGACGACTGTATTCTCGCGAAATACAGTAATTTTCCTGCCATAAAAAGCGACGTCTTTCTTTTCCCGACCTTAATCTACCCTTCAAAATATTATTCCCGCATGTCTGCTTTCAACTTAGACTTGAAATTAGTTACAATTCAAAATTAAATTTTCATTGCTGCAGTAACTTTCTCCAGCAGTGGCTGCAAAAGCAGAATAAATCATCATTCGAGCAGTTCGATTCCCAGAGGCGCGATTTTTATCGGATATGGGGAGGAGGATCGTAATTGCCAAAGAGGCATTATTTGGGCGCATCTAGCGCCATCCTTTGGATCTTCCTCTGGCTCGCGTTTTTTCGCTGCTGAATTTTAATAGCCAGCAAAGGAAGACAAAACGCAGCGCCAAATGTGAACTTGAAAACGAGAACTTGCAAATTGAAAATTGAAAGAACCCATGGAAGCGAAATTATAAAAGAGTAAGTCATCCACGGGCGAAATTGGAAGTACAGTTAATGCGGTTTAATGATGCGTTTAACGAACTTGGGAATGATCCGCCGATTCGGCTACCGGGATATTTTAAGCAAGCCAGGTCTGATCTGAAAATATGCTTCAAATTTTTTCGACTTTTTGAGAATAATTTTCAGAGAGAAATTTAAGAAAAATGATCCATCAGTTGGTTCAAAAGTTGAGAAATTTTTGTTTTCCAAGGAAAGATTTTTCAAAAGATATCAAAATTTCAGCGAAAATAAAAATATTCTTTTAAAAAAGTACCGCGAAGTTCGCTTCGCGAGGCATTGAATTTGAGTGTTCATCCCCAGAGAATCGCTTCTGAAAGGAGCGGAAGCTTCCCGTCGCGCGAGGATCTCTTTAAATGTGCAAAGTGGAACTCGTGAATAGTCTATTAAAATGCTGGCCGATTTCTTTTCACAATTAAGAATCTCTTTATCCATTCACTTTGATTGCTGACTGCCAGTCCATCCTTTTCGCCATCCTTTTTCAAAAGCTAATTTTTTCTTCTTTTTTCAAGAGAAAATAAGTTACCTCTCAAAACAGCTGTCTGGACTTATAAGAGCAAATGAGTTCGATTTTTATCAAATTTAGCAGTCTCCTGTAAATAGTAGACAGGCTTGTGAATCCGAGCACTGGAAGAACTAAGTATTAAGTGTTTTATTTTTGGGGTAGTTTACGGAATTTATTATTCTGTCAGGTTTTGAATAAATCAGCTGCACGTGTTCCACGCGAAGAGTTTTGATTAATTTTGAAGAGAGTACCCACCGCCGACTGAAAAAGAAAAATCAAAATAGAATGGCCTCACGGCTGTGCTTCCAATTTCCCAAGTGTGCAGAAGGTTAACACAGTAAATATCGTTTTCTAGGGCATTTTGGCTGTATCCATGCCTTCTTGAGAGTTTGGCCAAAAAATTGGCAGAAATTTTTCATTGGGTTAAAATTTTTCTTAGGCAGAGAAAGGTGAAGAGTCAGTCTTTTAAGATTTTAAATATATTCAAGCGAGCAAGCGTATTTCGTGGATGATAAAAGAAGTTCTACCTTTGACGACGACCAAAAATATGGTCATTCTGTCGAATAGTTTGAGACTAGTGATCAAGAAACTTGAAGAGCTCTCAAAGATCCTCCCCTCCTGGATTCGAGACGTACATGATCAGCTCAAATCTTCATTATCTCTTGTTGAAGCTTATTTGCAAAAGTCTTGTTTATCTTCAATTCTGATGATTTTCAACTGCCAGGAAAGTCTGGACATAGAATTCCCGAAGAGGCCGATGGAGCGGGACGCTGCAACACCGATGATACGTCTCTACTGGAGAAAGCTGGCATCTCTTCGGGCTACTTTGACGAAAGATTCATGTCTCGCGCATTTGGAAATATATTTGAGCACTTTTTGCGACTCCTTCAGTTACATCTTCCAGTATCTTCTACAAAGTATCTCCAGCAGAAATCGCTCTTCAAATCTTCAAAAGACCTTCAACTAGCTATTCATCTTGGCGCACAGCATCTTCATCTTCTTCAACGGCTAAAAATCACCAATCAAACTGAAAACTTGCGTTCAAAAATTTATCGTTTGTATATAAAACTAATGCTTCAATTCGGCCCTACCGAAGAAATAGCTGCTTTGTCTCCTGATTTTAAGAAAACCCGGTTACCAGAGGAAGAGGCCTATCTGCCAATTACTTCTGATGAATTATTCAATAAATCAGGAGAAGACAGTGATATTCTCGTTGACGAAGAAATTATCAACTGTCAAACTACTTGTAAATCAACTATTCAATCATTTTTCCTGGACCAATTCAAAACATGGGACCCTGAAACATTCATGAAACTGATAACCCAAAGAGTGTTGGAGAAATCCATGCGAGTTGTCCTTGAAGACATAGACGAGAACATAATTATTCCGGTGTTTCAAATTCTCCATCGCACTCATTCGGCAGAGCTGAATGTGATTGGTATTTTAGCAGAAATGTCAGATAATGTTTGGACTCTTTCCAGAAATACTCGGATCTTTTTACTAGGTATATTTTATCGAAAATTCGAGCTGCTTTAATCATTCTTAGAGGCATCAAAATATTACATGCTGAAGCCGGAAAGGGTTATCCTCGAACGAGTCCTGTATTATCTGAGAATGGTTAACACGCCGAAAAATCAAGAACTAGTGCTCTTATTGGAGCAACTTGGTCGAAGCTCGTGTTCGCTAGACTCAGCCGTCTTGGATGCGTACTGTGATCTTACAGTAGACTGGTAAGTTCCCTTGACAAGGAACAATAAGAAATAGTCATTTTAGTACGGAATCCTTCGATCTTGTCTTCGACACGAGTGAGGAAGGGTCACACTCTCCATCTAATCTACTCAGCGCTTCTCTACCTTTCGAAATTCCAGAGCTCGAGGAACCTCTATGGAAAAATATGTCTAAATTGAGCTTTTCAAAAGCTGATTTCAAATCATTCATTGCACTCCGCCACAGTTCTTGATAAAAACAAAACTTTCTTTCTTATTTTCTTAACAATCTTTACTTTTAATAATTTATTTCTTAAATTTATAATGCCCAATATAAGAATGTTGGATGTTTTGACAAAACTTCCGGAACATTTTTTGGAATTAAAAAAGAATGGGAAAAGCTCAGACTCTGACGCGCTGGAAAAACTTTGCGCTGATCTTATTTCATCCTCTCCTGCGAAAATGATCCAAGTCATTTGCTCTCTGAAGAATATTCTTGCCGACTCGACATTGATCTTTCCAGTTTTATCCGACTTCGTTGGCTTCTGCTCATCATACGAAGTCCTTGAAAGAATAGCTCTAAGTAGCGTGGAGCAGAAAGTCTTCGTTGATTTCCTCAATTTTATCTGGAATCTACCAACTCGCTTTGCAAATGTAAATAAAGGAGCTTTACCGACGAATTTGAAGCATCAAAATTTTATGCAAAATTTGGAGAATCTCGCTTGTTGCCTTTTACGCCAGAGAGATGTCAAGAAGACTTGTGCGTTACTTGATCTCACGTTCGCGAATGTGTCACAATCGAAAGAATCAGCCCTATTTCTGCACGAGTTTGCTCAGATAGTGATAGACGAAGCTGAATTAGCGAAAGACGTTGCCAAAAATCTCCGTTTTCGCGCGAGAAGAAACTTCCTTGAATCATTCATAAACTACTGTCCGCCTTTTTCATTTCAAACATTGGTATTTCCTCTTGTCGACATATTTCTCGCTAAAAACTTCAACTTGCTTCGAATATGCACCGGTCGATTACTCAATCAAAATGGCCAGTTTCACATGGGACGAATTGTTGCTATCGCAGGTCTGGAGACATGGAAACATTTAGTTGACTACTGGGCGGACGAAAACATTGTTATCAAGGTTTCTGTCGATCAAAGAATCCAAGTTTCGAAAATCATTGCCTTCTCAGTCGACTATCTTCCTAAATGTCCGGATGAAATGCGATTGGAGATTATCAACACTGTTTCTTTGGGCTTCAAAACCACTTTGCTCAGTCGGCGTCCGACAATCGAGATATTGGAATGCTTTCTGCCAAGAAGATCATCTCAGTATTTGATTCAGAGGCCAAACTTGACTTTCCAATCACGAATAAAGACCTTCAAGCGGATCAAAATAAAGTTCACGAAGATAGCAGAGAGCGAACAATCGAATTCTTGAACGGTAACCAACAAAAAGTCGAAGATGAAAGAATCAATGCTGGAAACTGTGACGATGATGATGATGATGATGATCGAGAAAGTCTTGATTCCGACGACTTGGAATTCGAACAATTCGAATTCGAAACGCCGAACCTTTCAAAATACAGTCCCCGCTTTCTTATGGAAGCCAGTGGAATTTTGGTCGAGAGAAATCTACCCCAATCAATGTCAAAAACGGAGAAGACTAAACGCAAACTCGCCGCGCTGGAAACAATTCCGTATTTAGCAAAGGTCAATCAGGTTTCTTCGAAGGAGCTTGTGGAAGAGATTTTGAAAGGGATCGTTTATTTTGAAATTGTTAACGATAATGATGCTGCTCTCGTGGGTGATGCTCTAGAATCGTTGGCAGTTGTGGCTCCGGAATTTTATGCTCCTGCGATTGTTGGTAATAATAGTTTTTGGTACGAACATTTTCTAATTTTTAGGTGAATTTTATGCCGAGTCAATGCCTCTAGAAAAACGGCAGATCATTCTTGCCTCTCTATCGAAGGCCGTAAAGCAATTGGCGGACAATCCCTTCGAAGAACTTGAAGAAGAGATCGCCTTTGAAAAATTAGCGCTTTCCGCAAAAGTTGAATCACAATCACGGCGCTGGGGAAGCCGCCCAAAAAGCGAGAAGATGCTCAAGTCTCGGTTTTATCCTGCCGCTGGATATTTTCTTTTTCCTTTCTTGCGCAGCTGGGATTCGAATAAACGAACGTTGATGTTGGAGACGTGCGATAAAGACGTCTTGTCAAGAATGATTGCATTCGTCGGCCAGATCATTTCTCTCTTGGATAATATTCCCGAAATCGAGAAATACGTCCTTCCTTCCATAGATTTTCTCGCGACTTTTAGAAGAATTGGTAATTTGTCAGCGCTTTTCTTATAAAACTCTATCTTTAGATGACACGAATTTGAAACTTGTAATAATCAAATCTTACCAAGTTTGTCTGCTGAGCATCGCTTCAACTAAACAAGAAATCTGGATGGACATCACTTGGAAAATGTGGCTAGAAGAATGCCAATCGCTTGATTGCCCACGCCTTTCACTTGCTGCGACTGACCTTTTGAATCTATTCTAGTTCATGAGTCTACTTCTCCTTGACGGATTTTTTTTCAGAATGAGCGGTTACGAGCCACCAGTCGGACACATTCTGCATTCTTCATATGGCCATGGAGTTTTGCGAGAGCTCGCTGCATTTGACTCCAAAATCTCGCCTGTAAATCTTATGCTGCCGCTTTTCGTAACGAATAGCTCCCCTGACGCCCTGGAACCGATAAATGCGCTGCCCGGAGTGAGTCGCTATGGAATCAACAATCTCATTCCCTTCCTTTCCCAACAAGTCGCCAAAGGTCTTCGCTCAGTTATCATTTTTGGCGTAGATGTCAAATCGACTAAAGATGCTGTCGGATCTAGCGCAGATTGCGAGACGGGCCCTACCATTGAAGCTATTAAATTGATCAAGTCAAAATATCCACAGGTCAGTTTTTAGTTATTATTCATATAAACGCCCATTATCTATGCATTATAATTGTAAATTACAGTAATGATAGCTGTGGGTCGCGGCTGACGTTTGTATTTGTCCCTTCTCCGAAACCGGGCACTGTGGGATTTTCGAAGATGATCGCATGAACAACCAGAAGTCCATCGATAGACTAGCCGAGATCGCAGGCAATTATGGACTCGCAGGTGCTGACTGCGTGGCTCCTTCGGATATGATGGATGGAAGGATAGGAGCGATCAAAAGCAGACTTCGGGAACTCAAGCTTGGCTCACGAGTTGCCGTGATGTCCTACTCGGCTAAATTTTGTTCTGTTGCGGGTTAAATATCGAATAACTAAAGAGTAAGCTTTGAAAATAGAGCGGAATTGATAATAACTCGGGTGAAGCATTTTATGGGCCTTTCAGAGAAGCAGCTGGTTCTGCTCCTAAATTTGGCGATAGAAGAAATTATCAGGTTAGCATTCACATTAGCTAATTTTCTACTTTATTTTTCAGCTTCCACCAGGAGCATCAAGTTTGGCGATGAGATGCAACGATAGAGATGCGAACGAAGGTGCAGATATTTTAATGGTAAAACCGGCCGGTGCCTATCTAGGGACTGTTCTCGCTATAAATTAAATATCCAATTTGTAAATCATGAAAACCGATAAAAGATATTATCTACCGAACGAAGCAAGAGTTTCCGAATTTTCCAGTGGCTGCTTATCAGGTGTCTGGCGAGTACGCGCTACTCGTCCACGGCGCCAAAGCTGGAGCGATTGATTTGAAGAAGGGAGTGCTCGAAAGTCTAACGGCGTGTAGAAGAGCTGGCGCAGAAATGATTCTTTCTTATTTTACTCCACAAGTCTTACAGTGGCTTGACGACGATGAGAAAGCTATTCGAGCTTGCGCAAACTGAGTTAATTTTAAATACAGTTCAAGTTGTCTTTTAAATGCAAAACTCACAAATATCAAGTGCTCTAGAATGGTTGTCCTAAATTTGTACTTGATCCGGCACGGCGAAACATCGTACAATAAAGCTGGCATTTTGCAAGGGCAGGTAAAAGACGCAATAGTCATTTCTGCAAGTAAAGATTTTTAGCTCGATATTCCTTTGAGCGAAATGGGCAGAGATCAAGAAAGTGCTTCCACTCATGAACGCCAAGTTTATTTTCAGTTTATTTCTGATCTGCAAATGAGCAAAGCGCTTGGCCGAGGCGAAAGTTCTTCCCAAGGCTGATCTCGTTTACTCCTCGCCCCTTTCTCGCGCTCTGGAAACAGCTAAAATCGCTACGAATGACATCGGGGAAGAACGCATAATCTGCGACGACTTGCTCAAAGAAAAGGGAATGGGCAAACTCGAGGGCAAGTTGAGGAGCGAAGTTGACTGGAACAGCCCGGAAATGGAAGCAGACGCCGACGTCAAATACAGAGCTGTGAATTTTCTCCGGTCGCTTATCGAAGAGGCCAAAGTTGACAAGACAATACTGATTTTCGCGCATGGTTTCTTGTTGAAAATGCTCTTCAGACATTTCCTTGGACTCAAGAATTTCGACTTTGGCGAGTACAAGGCAGAAGCTAAGGAGACGATGAAGAATACGGCATTCCATCATATTGTTATCAAGAAGACCTCTGGTTGGATCGAATCGAAGATATAAGAAATTGACAATGTCCAGACGGCCAAAGGATTCAAGGAAAAGCACAAGGCAAACTGTCAAAGTCAACAAGTAAGTTTAATTTATAATAAATTATCAAAATAACAATTTCTTTAGGTAAACTCCTGGAAAATCGTCGAGTTTCTTCTTCCTGCTCTTCTATTTTCAATTATCAAAGGTGGCCGAACCATCGTTTCCGAGATGATTGGGCACACAAAACAAGCAGCAATCGCAGCGATACGTCACCGGCTTGATGATCACAACTGGGACTACACGCCTCAATATACATTCGACGAATTGCAACATGAGAGGTAATGATTCTTATTTTTCCTTTAAAGATTTTAATCATATCCTTTTAGATTTCTTCGCACTTCTAGGCAATATCTTCGACGAAGGATTTCAAATTTTCAACAAGACTCAACTTTTGCCCTTCATTATCTCGACCGCACAAAGCTCATGATGAACGAGGGCGATCTTGGAAAGCAACTTGCAATATTGATCAACCCCGATATCTTTCACGACGTCAACGAGCAAGCTGTTCTTTTCAAGCTGGACGAACTGTGGTTTAACCACGTCTGCAAGGCCGTCTTCGCCGACTTCTACTGCTGCAAGTGCGGCTTTTTGATGCTGGACGAGCCCGAGCTACTCAAGCACATGCTGGACAAACATCGAAAAGATGTCAAGGCTGCGGTAAGAAATAACGACGACGAAGCTGATCGACTGATGCGAGAGGCTGTTCACGCGTCCTCTAAGAAGATCCAGATCCAGGAATACTTCCGCGATAACCATGCTAGATTCGCACGAGCAAGCAGCTACACCATCACCCTCCACTCCTGGATCAATGGCGACCAAGTCGACGACATTTAAACTTATATTCTGCTCTTCTCATTAAAAATAAACTTCTTTTAGAAAAAACTGTGCCTTTTATGTCTGAAAAAGCATGAAAACAGTCTTATTTTGATGAAAAAAAAACTCAGCCCCTCCAGTCACTCCCGAAAAGGAAGCAACCAGAGGGGCTTTTGTTTTTATAAATCATTTTACAAATTCCTCCTTGATTTCAATTTTAAAACTTATTTTTTTTTTCCGTAAATCTTGATTTATTTGAAAAAATTATCCCAAATTCAAATTCTCCGTGTCCGAAAACCCCTAAATCCTCCCTTTTTTTATCAATTATGATGAATTTCGGCCATTTCGAACTTTTCAGCTCTTGGTGATCTTTTTCCATCTCGGCCGGGCTTGGTTTCTGATCCGCTGCGCTCAAAGTGGCGCTGTTGTTCAGTTTCCTGGGCGTGGCCACCGCCACAGTTTTTTGAACTGAAATGACGGCCAATCAGCGGGCCGCGCGGCGAACTTTCTCACGCCCAGGAAACTGCTCTGTTTCTTGAATCGGAGACATCATCAAAAAGTCACTGAGAAAGCCGGAAGGCGTTGTCAGAATTACCTTCGAAGATCGAGTGCAATACTCTGATATTATCTTCTGCAAGACTTGGGTAAACTTGGCGATTCCGTCGATGTATCTGCCGGTCACAAACTTGTTACAGGTAATTAATCCTTTTTAATGCCTCTCTGATTCTATTGGTAATAAGAGGAGTCAAAGAAATCCGACTGGCAAGGACTGTAAACCGCTGGAGAAATCCGAAAAGAGCGGGACATCAAGCTCAAGCAGCGATCAGACTCGCTTTACAAACCTGTCCAACGAAAGAAACGCGTGTTCAACAAAATGGTGTTGCCCAAGGAACTGAAAAAGGATATTCCTTTCAAAACGAAGATGAAAAATCAGCAGAAACAGATTGCGGGCGTGAACAAGTTTTGAAGCAGTTAGTTTTTATCCCGCAGGACCTGTCGAACTCGAGCTTAGGCTGCATTTTAAGAGCTTCAGAAAAACATGTGCGTTTTTTAAAGTTTTGGATAAATTTATAAATGCTTTTAGCGTGTCTTCGAGATCCTTGTCATTCTTGAAGGTCTGAAACAATTTTCTCCTCACGGCGAAGTTTGCAAAGTCTATCAGCGATGTAGAGAGCGAGTTATTGCTGATGCTATTCGTGATCGCCCTGCTCCAGAATATTTTCTCCTTCTTGTCGGCTTCTGGCTTGTTACGGATGAATTCGTGCTGAAGCATTTTTCCAGTGATTTTACGAAAACGAATCCGATATCTAACAGTTACATGAAGCACGTCATTCAATTCAGCGAGTCCGCTTCCAGTAAATTGCTCTCATCGCAGAGCAAGCTGTTCAAAACTAAATCCATCGGAGAGCTACTGTCAGCTTCTGTCGATGGTAACGGCCTCATCCCATAGGCAAAACTGTATCAACTCGCCGCTGTCATATCAATATTTTCTGAAGAGTCGCCGAACTATACGCCAATAAGTAAACTGGTACCTTTGGAAAGCTCTTCAGAAGAAGAAATCGAGTTTTGGATCTTGCAGGATGACTGCAAGACGTTCAAGAATTCTTCAGATGATTTTCCGCCAATAATTTTCAAGCGATTTGAATTCTTTTTGAATGAAATCTCACCTATTGCTTTTTCGAGGGCAAATATTTCTCTCGAAAGGACAGCTTTATCAGGTGAAGAGTCAGTCTTTTTAAGATTTTAAATATATTCAAGCGAGCAAGCGTATTTCGTGGATGATAAAAGAAGTTCTACCTTTGACGACGACCAAAAATATGGTCATTCTGTCGAATAGTTTGAGACTAGTGATCAAGAAACTTGAAGAGCTCTCAAAGATCCTCCCCTCCTGGATTCGAGACGTACATGATCAGCTCAAATCTTCATTATCTCTTGTTGAAGCTTATTTGCAAAAGTCTTGTTTATCTTCAATTCTGATGATTTTCAACTGCCAGGAAAGTCTGGACATAGAATTCCCGAAGAGGCCGATGGAGCGGGACGCTGCAACACCGATGATACGTCTCTACTGGAGAAAGCTGGCATCTCTTCGGGCTACTTTGACGAAAGATTCATGTCTCGCGCATTTGGAAATATATTTGAGCACTTTTTGCGACTCCTTCAGTTACATCTTCCAGTATCTTCTACAAAGTATCTCCAGCAGAAATCGCTCTTCAAATCTTCAAAAAGACCTTCAACTAGCTATTCATCTTGGCGCACAGCATCTTCATCTTCTTCAACGGCTAAAAATCACCAATCAAACTGAAAACTTGCGTTCAAAAATTTATCGTTTGTATATAAAACTAATGCTTCAATTCGGCCCTACCGAAGAAATAGCTGCTTTGTCTCCTGATTTTAAGAAAACCCGGTTACCAGAGGAAGAGGCCTATCTGCCAATTACTTCTGATGAATTATTCAATAAATCAGGAGAAGACAGTGATATTCTCGTTGACGAAGAAATTATCAACTGTCAAACTACTTGTAAATCAACTATTCAATCATTTTTCCTGGACCAATTCAAAACATGGGACCCTGAAACATTCATGAAACTGATAACCCAAAGAGTGTTGGAGAAATCCATGCGAGTTGTCCTTGAAGACATAGACGAGAACATAATTATTCCGGTGTTTCAAATTCTCCATCGCACTCATTCGGCAGAGCTGAATGTGATTGGTATTTTAGCAGAAATGTCAGATAATGTTTGGACTCTTTCCAGAAATACTCGGATCTTTTTACTAGGTATATTTTATCGAAAATTCGAGCTGCTTTAATCATTCTTAGAGGCATCAAAATATTACATGCTGAAGCCGGAAAGGGTTATCCTCGAACGAGTCCTGTATTATCTGAGAATGGTTAACACGCCGAAAAATCAAGAACTAGTGCTCTTATTGGAGCAACTTGGTCGAAGCTCGTGTTCGCTAGACTCAGCCGTCTTGGATGCGTACTGTGATCTTACAGTAGACTGGTAAGTTCCCTTGACAAGGAACAATAAGAAATAGTCATTTTAGTACGGAATCCTTCGATCTTGTCTTCGACACGAGTGAGGAAGGGTCACACTCTCCATCTAATCTACTCAGCGCTTCTCTACCTTTCGAAATTCCAGAGCTCGAGGAACCTCTATGGAAAAATATGTCTAAATTGAGCTTTTCAAAAGCTGATTTCAAATCATTCATTGCACTCCGCCACAGTTCTTGATAAAAACAAAACTTTCTTTCTTATTTTCTTAACAATCTTTACTTTTAATAATTTATTTCTTAAATTTATAATGCCCAATATAAGAATGTTGGATGTTTTGACAAAACTTCCGGAACATTTTGGAATTAAAAAGAATGGGAAAAGCTCAGACTCTGACGCGCTGGAAAAACTTTGCGCTGATCTTATTTCATCCTCTCCTGCGAAAATGATCCAAGTCATTTGCTCTCTGAAGAATATTCTTGCCGACTCGACATTGATCTTTCCAGTTTTATCCGACTTCGTTGGCTTCTGCTCATCATACGAAGTCCTTGAAAGAATAGCTCTAAGTAGCGTGGAGCAGAAAGTCTTCGTTGATTTCCTCAATTTTATCTGGAATCTACCAACTCGCTTTGCAAATGTAAATAAAGGAGCTTTACCGACGAATTTGAAGCATCAAAATTTTATGCAAAATTTGGAGAATCTCGCTTGTTGCCTTTTACGCCAGAGAGATGTCAAGAAGACTTGTGCGTTACTTGATCTCACGTTCGCGAATGTGTCACAATCGAAAGAATCAGCCCTATTTCTGCACGAGTTTGCTCAGATAGTGATAGACGAAGCTGAATTAGCGAAAGACGTTGCCAAAAATCTCCGTTTTCGCGCGAGAAGAAACTTCCTTGAATCATTCATAAACTACTGTCCGCCTTTTTCATTTCAAACATTGGTATTTCCTCTTGTCGACATATTTCTCGCTAAAAACTTCAACTTGCTTCGAATATGCACCGGTCGATTACTCAATCAAAGATTTCAAGATTCTCAAGATTTAGATGAGGAAGCTTTCAAGGGCACGAAAATCGTCATTTGCCAAAACGAGATTCCTGTGAGTACGACCAAAAGAGCTCTACAACTTGGAAGAGCAGCTGGAGCAAAGACAATCTACTCACCCGCGCCTTGCCCGAGCAGGGAAGACTTCGAGACGTTCTCTGAACAGATCGACTTTCTCATCGCGAATCAGACAGAAGCTCTGGAACTAAGTGGAAAAGAAACTATTGAAGACGCGGCGACAACTCTACAGGAGAAATACAAACTCAAAAGTGTAATTGTCACTCTCGGTGGAGACGGATTTGCCGTCAAAAGTCAGTGTCTAGATTTTGATTGTTGCTTAAAAAATGATGAATTTTTAGGCGAAGGAGAGCTGACATTGCACCCAGTTGTTGAAAAAGTAGACGTGGTCGACACGACCGGCGCTGGAGACTCATTCGTTGGCGCCTTTTCTTACTCGCTTACCAAGACGCAGAAAACGACGATCGAACATGCCAAATTTGCGTCTATGGTTGCTTCCCGCTCTACAACAAGAAAGGTATAATAACTACACCAAGATCGTTTGTTATTATTTTCAAGGGAACTCAGAAATCGTACTTCTGTCTATCTGAGCTTGAGTGATTGTTATTCAACTCCTTTGCTTCTTTATTTCGCAGTTCTTCAATTGATTTGATTCCTGATTCAACTTTTCTGTTCAATAAATCTTTTCGCTCTTAATAAAAAGCTTCATTTGCGAACCTTCGAGAACAGATGAATTCTGAGCTCACCTGAGAACATCATCGATGCAAATTCAAAATAGCACTTGTTTTCTTGTCAGATAGCGAGGAAGAATGTTCGCTTGCAGTCTGTCCGTGCATATAAACAGTGGCAGGTTTATTTGTGTTAACTCGAGAAAGACTTTGCTGGGATGAATATTCGATTATAAATAAACAGCCGCCGCCGCAATTAGATACCTGCCGCAGCCTCAATTTCAGAAGCCACCTCTAGCCAAATGGGATTAATTTAATTCCGATTACCTTTCACAGGGAATCTTCCATCGCCTTGATTTCTCCTTGATTGCAAGTGTTGATTTTGTTGATTGTAAGAGCGAATTCTTCTTCTTTTGACTGGTAGTCAGACGAATCCTACGGAAAGTTCAGATTTTACCTTGTCAAAGGCACTAACTTATTCCAAAATGATCCGAAAGGCTTCCAAAAATGCGGTCGGCTGTCAAATAGTGGGCTTTCGTCGTTCAAATCTGAACTCGTTGAAAGGGGATTATCGATGATTATGAAAATCGGGATCTTGTTTCAGCATTTTTTCGAAAAAAGGAAGGAGCACATGAACGTGGCGGGATCATCCGGAATTTGGCAAAAGAAATAGCGGATTGTCCGGATTCTCATGCTTGTTCATCTCATCCCATTTCAGTGAAAAATACTGTAGTTACTGAATTCCCCAGATTTGTACCGTCCAATATCAAGCAAAAAGATCGAGTATTGTTGCCGACCAAATCGTCGAAAATGTCTATCGACTGACAATGAATTCTCGCGGAATACAGTAATTTTCCTGCCATAAAAGCGACGACTTTGTGTCGTCTTTCTTTTCCCGACCTCAATCTACCCTTCAAAATATTATTCCCGCATGTCTGCTTTTAACTTAGACTTGAAATTAGTTACTGTAACAATTCAAAATTAAATTTTCATTGCAGCTGTAACTTTCTCCAGCAGTGGCTGCAAAAGCAGAATAAATCATCATTCGAGCAGTTCGATTCCCAGAGGCGCGATTTTTATCGGATATGGGTAGGGTAAATCACTAATATTTTCCACTTTTTTCTTGCTAAGTAGAGTAGGCATATAATACCTTTTATAATCCCAGAAGCTGAGGATCATTTTGACTATTGATAGTGGGGTCATCTCGTACCCTGAGGGCATTTGGTACCCCGAAAGTCCCAAAATGTGGCCAACTTCGGAAATTCGAATTTTCGAGGCCGTAACTAAGCTTTTTGACGGAGCTATCTATACCAGCTTGTAGCTCAGGCTCTGACGGTCATTTTGAGGGGTAAAAGTATGTCCCGGGCTACTCTAGAAAGTGGTGGAGGTGGTGCAAAGCTGGGTCAAGACCGGAAGTCAAGCTAAAATGAACTCTTATGTGATTTTAATGCAGTAACACTTTGAAAAAGCAACTGTAAATACATAATTGGTCACCCGAGGTCAACTTGGGGTCACTCGGGGTCATTTAAGGTCAAGATTTTTAAAAAATACGTCTTTAATAAAAACACCCCCAACTTGACCCTAGATGACCCCAAGTAACCCCAACTTGACCTCTGGTGACCAATTATGTATTTACAGTTGCTTTTTAAAGTGTTACTGTATTTAAATCAGATAAGAGTTCATTTTAGCTGGATTTCCGGTCTTGACCCCAGCTTTGCACCACCTCCACCACTTTCTAGAGTAGCCCGGGACATATTTTTCTACCCCTCAAAATGACTGTCAGAGCCTGAGCTACAAGCTGGTATGGATAGCTCAGTCTAAAAAGCTTAGTTACGGCCTCAAAAATTTGAATTTCCGAAGTTGGCCATATTTTGGGACTTCCGGGGTACCAAAATGCCCTCAGGGTACGAGATGACCCCCCACTATCAATAGTCAAAATGATCCTCAGCTTCTGGGGATTATAAAAAGATATTGTATGCCTCTTCTACAAAGTCCAAATAAGAGCTCAAATATTTGTGATTTACCCTAGATATGGGGAGGAGGATCGTAATTGCAAAAGAGGCATTATTTGGGCGCATCTAGCGCCATCCTTTGGATCTTCCTCTGGCTCGCGTTTTTTCGCTGCTGAATTTTAATAGCCAGCAAAGGAAGACAAAACGCAGCGCCAAATGTGAACTTGAAAACGAGAACTTGCAAATTGAAAATTGAAAAAGAACCCATGGAAGCGAATTTATAAAAGAGTAAGTCATCCACGGGCAAAATTGGAAGTACAGTTAATGCGGTTTAATGATGCGTTTAACGAACTTGGGAATGATCCGCCGATTCGGCTACCGGGATATTTTAAGCAAGCCAGGCCTGATCTGAAAATATGCTTCAAATATTTTTCGACTTTTTTGAGAAAAAATTTCAAAGAGAAATTTAAGAAAAATGATCAACCAGTTGGTCCTAAAGTTGAAAAGTTGCATTGAATTAAATTTTTGTTTTCCAAGGAAAGATTTTTCAAAAGATATCATAATTTCAGCGAAAATAAAAATATTCCTTTAAAAAAGTACCGCGAAGTTCGCCTCGCGAGGCATTGAATTTGAGTGTTCATCCCCAGAGAATCGCTTCTGAAAGGAGCGGAAGCTTCCCGTCGCGCGAGGATCTCTTTAAATGTGCAAAGTGGAACTCGTGAATAGTCTATTAAAATGCTGGCCGATTTCTTTTCACAATTAAGAATCTCTTTATCCATTCACTTTGATTGCTGACTGCCAGTCCATCCTTTTCGCCATCCTTTTTTCAAAAGCTAATTTTTTTCTTCTTTTTTTTCAAGAGAAAATAAGTTACCTCTCAAAACAGCTGTCTGGACTTATAAGAGCAAATGAGTTCGATTTTTATCAAATTTAGCAGTCTCCTGTAAATAGTAGACAGGCTTGTGAATCCGAGCACTGGAAGAACTAAGTATTAAGTGTTTTATTTTTGGGGTAGTTTACGGAATTTATTATTCTGTCAGGTTTTGAATAAATCAGCTGCACGTGTTCCACGCGAAGAGTTTTGATTAATTTTGAAGAGAGTACCCACCGCCGACTGAAAAAAGAAAAATCAAAATAGAATGGCCTCACGGCTGTGCTTCCAATTTCCCAAGTGTGCAGAAGGTTAACACAGTAAATATCGTTTTCTAGGGCATTTTGGCTGTATCCATGCCTTCTTGAGAGTTTGGCCAAAAAATTGGCAGAAATTTTTCATTGGGTTAAAATTTTTCTTAGGCAGAGAAATGAGAAAAGGCCTGCTCGCACCGCAAAACACGTTTCTTGACACGATCGCAGAGAGATTTGACGGATCGCGTAAGTTTTTTCTCGAAAATTAGAAAAGAGGGATGATCGTCTCTTAGACTCAAACTTCGTGCTTGGAAATGCGCAGATTCCAGATCAGTACCCGATCGTCTATTGCTCAGATGGCTTCTGCGAGCTCAGCGGCCTTCCGCGCTGCAAAGGCTCGGTTAATTAGCTCCTGGAGCAAGCTTTAGGGTACTCCACAACTAGCGAATTAACCCACGAACAGTTATGCGTCGATCTTGCGCGATAAGGTTCGTCTACGGCGAGGACACTCGGCAGGACATCAAGGAGAGGATCGAGCGCGCCCTGCGAAACAAGGAAGAGTACCGCGTCGAAGTCAAGTTTCACTTTTACAGCGATCGCGAAAGCCGTGATCAAACAAGTCAAAGTTGCCAGCTTGATATCGGTAGCTGCCAAGAAAGGACTGACAGTAGCTAACTGATTTTATAGTGCCAATCAAAAACGAGACTGGCACTGTCGTTTTCTTTCTCATATCCGTCAAGGACATTTCCAAGTCGAATCCGAAGATCAATTTCGCCCGCGAGCGCGAGGGGGTAAAACAGTTCAAAATGGAACGCTTTTAAAAGGTTGATTCTAGCGCGATCTCAAAGAATGGCGACGTCGTTCAAGAGCGATCCTCTACAATATCTCCGGCAATATTGGAAACATCTCCAGCGCGTAAGTTTCGAAAGTCGTGAATCGAAATTTCCTCGAAATTCAGGGGATTCATGAAATCATCGCAAGGACGAGACGATGTGGAGTCGCGAAATTCAGCCAAGAAAAGCACAATTTCTGAAGCTCTCGGTCGGTCGGTAATTCAGCTCGCCACGTACGTCATATCATCATATTTTCACATCATTTACTTACCCTTTGAAAGAACAGTAGCTGCATGTTTTCTAAACCACCCCGAAACATGTGGTTTGGCTTGGTTGAATTAAAATTAATACAACGCTGAGATCAGCCCACTTTCATTTCTTTTAACACTACATATTCATCTGGCATTAATAAAAGGAGCATTTATATCAACTCTCGACATCGAACTTTATTTCTACTTCTGAGCTTCTTGTGAGCAAATCTGGCAAAATAAGGGTATGCCCAATGATATTTTTTACTCCGTCAGGACTTTATTAAGGGTATAGCCGACGCTCTCACGATCGCCGACTTTTAAAAATATTTGAGAAATCTTCCTCAGCTTTGGGCAAAAGAAAATATGGTTGAAATTAAAATCGCCATTAAATAAAATCAGCGACTTTTTAATCAACCCGAATTTAAAAATTAAGGGTATGCCACTGATATTTTTCACTCCATCAGGACTTTATTAAGGGTATAGCCAACGCTCTCACGATCGCAGACTTTTAAAAATATTTGAGAAATCGTCCTCAGTTTCGGGCAAAAGTAAAATATCAATCTCAGCTAAGATTAAAAAAACTATTTCGCACTTTCTTTGATTTTAAAAAGCCAGCCCCTCCGGCCATTTCCCCGAGGGGATTTGGCTGGAGGGGCTTTTCTACGTTTGGTCAATTTCGGCCCAAGGCTCTCCAAACGTAAAAAAGCCCCCCCAGCCAAATCCCCGCGGGGAAATGGCCGGAGGGGCTGGCTTTTCGACAATCAGACACTCAAGTTCTCAAAGAACTGGATGATCAAGTCGATCATGAAGCGGAGCATATTTTTCTTTGAAATCAACGAGGAGTATAATTGATTCTTTCCCTTTTTTGAGAGGTAAAAAGTTAAAAGTGCGATTGCAGACCTTGAAAGAAGTCTCCTCACGTGCCCTTTTGATCTTATGAAAGATCGAGCTTTCGTGGCCCTAGAAGCACGTGTGCCAAACAAGCGCATAATTACGAAAAAAACTAGCAGTGATTTCAGTGGCTACTTGTTGCTGTTGGCGCCAACAATTACACGCCCACCACGTTTTTCTGTCGATAAAAGACTCTTAAATGATTGCTTTATTGCTGGAAAGTATGCTCCTGTCGAAAGTAGAAGCCACGTGGATAAACATTATCATGTCGGAAATAATAGCAGCGCCCAGCCGCTTCCTGCTCCTCCCCCTCCTCGTGATTCTGCTTCCAAGCACTTTACGTGTCAAAATTGGCCAGTAACTAAATAAATACTTGAAAGTTGGAACATTTAACTCTTGGAGTAATAAAAACGTTACTCTGAAAACAACATCCGGTCAAGCTCCTACGAAATTCCCAAGAGCTTGTCATGACAGCATTCGTCTGATTTTAGAGACATTTTCAATCACAAAATGTGCCTCTTTTCTCAGCACGAAGCATTCGGCTTTTCTCCCAAGGTATCACCCTTTTTTCCTTGTTTGCTCAAAGCGCGTGAATGATGTTACTACCGTTTTTCAAAATGATTCAAAAAATTGCCCCTATCTTTTGGTGAAAGATTAAAAACAGAGATTTCTCTCGATTTCCGAGAAAGCAGCTATTTAGCTCCTCCAAAAACATATCACTTTTTCGATCTTGGGCGCGCCGCTGCAGGGGATCACTCGAAAAAGGGGCTAGCTTGAGCTGATCTCCGCAGCGGCGCGCCGAAGATAGAAAAACTGATTTGTTCTTTGGGGCAGCTGAAAAACTTCTTTTCTTGGAAATCAAGGAAGATTTTTTGCATTTTTTAATTAGCGGCTCTCAGTCTTTTCTGACAAAAACAATGCCTGACAATTTTAGCGACAAGCATGCCCTAAAAGAAAACCTGAGCAAAAATCAAGCGAATCTCGGCTCAAAAGTAAAAACTCCCTGAAACGATAAGTCCTTGGAAAAGTTCGATGTTTTTTATCATGACTGTCGTAGATTTTGATCAGACGGTGTCCCACAGTGGCGCGCCCCTCCAATTCTAGATTATTGGATTTTTAATTATTCATGTTTCAAAAAAGGCGCTCCCTTTTGGAATATGCCTATGATTTGAATAATAAAATAAAATTGTGGTAAAAATGAATACAATGGTATAATTTTCTTACAATTTAGTCAATTGGAACATAAGATATTCGCCATACAAAATCGGGCCTGCAAATTTCCCTCAGTATTTTCCTTCACACTCTAACTCCAGTTTTCATGAGCCGATTTTAATGATAAATAGATGTTTGAAAAGCTCTTTTCCCACATTCAAATATTAATGCATTATTTGAGGAAGTGATTTTTTCAAATATTTTTTAAATCATGTATAAATGTGGGACATGAGCTCTTCGGATATCTATTTATCATTGAAATCGGATGACAAAAACTCGAGTTAGAGCGTAAAGGAAAATACTGAAGGTAATTTGCAGGCCCGATTTTGTATGGCGAATATCTTATGTTTCAATTGATCAATTTTTGCTAAAATTATACCATTTAATTGCTTGTTTACCACAAAAAATTAATCAATAAATATTTTTCTTTCCTTTTAATTGGACAGATATTTTTTTTAAAATCAGATTTTACAAAAATAAAATTTATGAATAGTAGCGGGCGCTCCTCTGTTGGAGATCAGATGCTTAGTGGGTGATCAAATTTAGAGAAAAAAAGGTGGCGCTAGATGTTGTTCTCGTATTTATTTCGAATTTTTTTCAAAAAAGTTCAAATCAATTTTAAAAGAATGCCTGTTTTAAGAAACAGAGAACAAGTCGCCCAACCAGCCCGTTATCAACCCTATAGTAACGGCCGTTTAGAACATGGACGGAGAAATGAAATTCGCCGTCAAAGGGAGCGTCGACAAAGAGAACGACAAGAAGAAATTGACAATGTCCAGACGGCCAAAGGATTCAAGGAAAAGCACAAGGCAAACTGTCAAAGTCAACAAGTAAGTTTAATTTATAATAAATTATCAAAATAACAATTTCTTTAGGTAAACTCCTGGAAAATCGTCGAGTTTCTTCTTCCTGCTCTTCTATTTTCAATTATCAAAGGTGGCCGAACCATCGTTTCCGAGATGATTGGGCACACAAAACAAGCAGCAATCGCAGCGATACGTCACCGGCTTGATGATCACAACTGGGACTACACGCCTCAATATACATTCGACGAATTGCAACATGAGAGGTAATGATTCTTATTTTTCCTTTAAAGATTTTAATCATATCCTTTTAGATTTCTTCGCACTTCTAGGCAATATCTTCGACGAAGGATTTCAAATTTTCAACAAGACTCAACTTTTGCCCTTCATTATCTCGACCGCACAAAGCTCATGATGAACGAGGGCGATCTTGGAAAGCAACTTGCAATATTGATCAACCCCGATATCTTTCACGACGTCAACGAGCAAGCTGTTCTTTTCAAGCTGGACGAACTGTGGTTTAACCACGTCTGCAAGGCCGTCTTCGCCGACTTCTACTGCTGCAAGTGCGGCTTTTTGATGCTGGACGAGCCCGAGCTACTCAAGCACATGCTGGACAAACATCGAAAAGATGTCAAGGCTGCGGTAAGAAATAACGACGACGAAGCTGATCGACTGATGCGAGAGGCTGTTCACGCGTCCTCTAAGAAGATCCAGATCCAGGAATACTTCCGCGATAACCATGCTAGATTCGCACGAGCAAGCAGCTACACCATCACCCTCCACTCCTGGATCAATGGCGACCAAGTCGACGACATTTAAACTTATATTCTGCTCTTCTCATTAAAAATAAACTTCTTTTAGAAAAAACTGTGCCTTTTATGTCTGAAAAAGCATGAAAACAGTCTTATTTTGATGAAAAAAAAAAACTCAGCCCCTCCGATTGCTCCCTTTTCGGGAGTGACTGGAGGGGCTTTTGTTTTTATAAATCATTTTACAAATTCCTCCTTGATTTCAATTTTAAAACTTATTTTTTTTCCGTAAATCTTGATTTATTTGAAAAAATTATCCCAAATTCAAATTCTCCGTGTCCGAAAACCCCTAAATCCTCCCTTTTTTTATCAATTATGATGAATTTCGGCCATTTCGAACTTTTCAGCTCTTGGTGATCTTTTTCCATCTCGGCCGGGCTTGGTTTCTGATCCGCTGCGCTCAAAGTGGCGCTGTTGTTCAGTTTCCTGGGCGTGGCCACCGCCACAGTTTTTTGAACTGAAATGACGGCCAATCAGCGGGCCGCGCGGCGAACTTTCTCACGCCCAGGAAACTGCTCTGTTTCTTGAATCGGAGACATCATCAAAAAGTCACTGAGAAAGCCGGAAGGCGTTGTCAGAATTACCTTCGAAGATCGAGTGCAATACTCTGATATTATCTTCTGCAAGACTTGGGTAAACTTGGCGATTCCGTCGATGTATCTGCCGGTCACAAACTTGTTACAGGTAATTAATCCTTTTAATGCCTCTCTGATTCTATTGGTAATAAGAGGAGTCAAAGAAATCCGACTGGCAAGGACTGTAAACCGCTGGAGAAATCCGAAAAGAGCGGGACATCAAGCTCAAGCAGCGATCAGACTCGCTTTACAAACCTGTCCAACGAAAGAAACGCGTGTTCAACAAAATGGTGTTGCCCAAGGAACTGAAAAAGGATATTCCTTTCAAAACGAAGATGAAAAATCAGCAGAAACAGATTGCGGGCGTGAACAAGTTTTGAAGCAGTTAGTTTTTATCCCGCAGGACCTGTCGAACTCGAGCTTAGGCTGCATTTTAAGAGCTTCAGAAAAACATGTGCGTTTTTTAAAGTTTTGGATAAATTTATAAATGCTTTTAGCGTGTCTTCGAGATCCTTGTCATTCTTGAAGGTCTGAAACAATTTTCTCCTCACGGCGAAGTTTGCAAAGTCTATCAGCGATGTAGAGAGCGAGTTATTGCTGATGCTATTCGTGATCGCCCTGCTCCAGAATATTTTCTCCTTCTTGTCGGCTTCTGGCTTGTTACGGATGAATTCGTGCTGAAGCATTTTTCCAGTGATTTTACGAAAACGAATCCGATATCTAACAGTTACATGAAGCACGTCATTCAATTCAGCGAGTCCGCTTCCAGTAAATTGCTCTCATCGCAGAGCAAGCTGTTCAAAACTAAATCCATCGGAGAGCTACTGTCAGCTTCTGTCGATGGTAACGGCCTCATCCCATAGGCAAAACTGTATCAACTCGCCGCTGTCATATCAATATTTTCTGAAGAGTCGCCGAACTATACGCCAATAAGTAAACTGGTACCTTTGGAAAGCTCTTCAGAAGAAGAAATCGAGTTTTGGATCTTGCAGGATGACTGCAAGACGTTCAAGAATTCTTCAGATGATTTTCCGCCAATAATTTTCAAGCGATTTGAATTCTTTTTGAATGAAATCTCACCTATTGCTTTTTCGAGGGCAAATATTTCTCTCGAAAGGACAGCTTTATCAGGTGAAGAGTCAGTCTTTTAAGATTTTAAATATATTCAAGCGAGCAAGCGTATTTCGTGGATGATAAAAGAAGTTCTACCTTTGACGACGACCAAAAATATGGTCATTCTGTCGAATAGTTTGAGACTAGTGATCAAGAAACTTGAAGAGCTCTCAAAGATCCTCCCTCCTGGATTCGAGACGTACATGATCAGCTCAAATCTTCATTATCTCTTGTTGAAGCTTATTTGCAAAAGTCTTGTTTATCTTCAATTCTGATGATTTTCAACTGCCAGGAAAGTCTGGACATAGAATTCCCGAAGAGGCCGATGGAGCGGGACGCTGCAACACCGATGATACGTCTCTACTGGAGAAAGCTGGCATCTCTTCGGGCTACTTTGACGAAAGATTCATGTCTCGCGCATTTGGAAATATATTTGAGCACTTTTTGCGACTCCTTCAGTTACATCTTCCAGTATCTTCTACAAAGTATCTCCAGCAGAAATCGCTCTTCAAATCTTCAAAAAGACCTTCAACTAGCTATTCATCTTGGCGCACAGCATCTTCATCTTCTTCAACGGCTAAAAATCACCAATCAAACTGAAAACTTGCGTTCAAAAATTTATCGTTTGTATATAAAACTAATGCTTCAATTCGGCCCTACCGAAGAAATAGCTGCTTTGTCTCCTGATTTTAAGAAAACCCGGTTACCAGAGGAAGAGGCCTATCTGCCAATTACTTCTGATGAATTATTCAATAAATCAGGAGAAGACAGTGATATTCTCGTTGACGAAGAAATTATCAACTGTCAAACTACTTGTAAATCAACTATTCAATCATTTTTCCTGGACCAATTCAAAACATGGGACCCTGAAACATTCATGAAACTGATAACCCAAAGAGTGTTGGAGAAATCCATGCGAGTTGTCCTTGAAGACATAGACGAGAACATAATTATTCCGGTGTTTCAAATTCTCCATCGCACTCATTCGGCAGAGCTGAATGTGATTGGTATTTTAGCAGAAATGTCAGATAATGTTTGGACTCTTTCCAGAAATACTCGGATCTTTTTACTAGGTATATTTTATCGAAAATTCGAGCTGCTTTAATCATTCTTAGAGGCATCAAAATATTACATGCTGAAGCCGGAAAGGGTTATCCTCGAACGAGTCCTGTATTATCTGAGAATGGTTAACACGCCGAAAAATCAAGAACTAGTGCTCTTATTGGAGCAACTTGGTCGAAGCTCGTGTTCGCTAGACTCAGCCGTCTTGGATGCGTACTGTGATCTTACAGTAGACTGGTAAGTTCCCTTGACAAGGAACAATAAGAAATAGTCATTTTAGTACGGAATCCTTCGATCTTGTCTTCGACACGAGTGAGGAAGGGTCACACTCTCCATCTAATCTACTCAGCGCTTCTCTACCTTTCGAAATTCCAGAGCTCGAGGAACCTCTATGGAAAAATATGTCTAAATTGAGCTTTTCAAAAGCTGATTTCAAATCATTCATTGCACTCCGCCACAGTTCTTGATAAAAACAAAACTTTCTTTCTTATTTTCTTAACAATCTTTACTTTTAATAATTTATTTCTTAAATTTATAATGCCCAATATAAGAATGTTGGATGTTTTGACAAAACTTCCGGAACATTTTTTGGAATTAAAAAGAATGGGAAAAGCTCAGACTCTGACGCGCTGGAAAAACTTTGCGCTGATCTTATTTCATCCTCTCCTGCGAAAATGATCCAAGTCATTTGCTCTCTGAAGAATATTCTTGCCGACTCGACATTGATCTTTCCAGTTTTATCCGACTTCGTTGGCTTCTGCTCATCATACGAAGTCCTTGAAAGAATAGCTCTAAGTAGCGTGCAGCAGAAAGTCTTCGTTGATTTCCTCAATTTTATCTGGAATCTACCAACTCGCTTTGCAAATGTAAATAAAGGAGCTTTACCGACGAATTTGAAGCATCAAAATTTTATGCAAAATTTGGAGAATCTCGCTTGTTGCCTTTTACGCCAGAGAGATGTCAAGAAGACTTGTGCGTTACTTGATCTCACGTTCGCGAATGTGTCACAATCGAAAGAATCAGCCCTATTTCTGCACGAGTTTGCTCAGATAGTGATAGACGAAGCTGAATTAGCGAAAGACGTTGCCAAAAATCTCCGTTTTCGCGCGAGAAGAAACTTCCTTGAATCATTCATAAACTACTGTCCGCCTTTTTCATTTCAAACATTGGTATTTCCTCTTGTCGACATATTTCTCGCTAAAAACTTCAACTTGCTTCGAATATGCACCGGTCGATTACTCAATCAAAATGGCCAGTTTCACATGGGACGAATTGTTGCTATCGCAGGTCTGGAGACATGGAAACATTTAGTTGACTACTGGGCGGACGAAAACATTGTTATCAAGGTTTCTGTCGATCAAAGAATCCAAGTTTCGAAAATCATTGCCTTCTCAGTCGACTATCTTCCTAAATGTCCGGATGAAATGCGATTGGAGATTATCAACACTGTTTCTTTGGGCTTCAAAAACCACTTTGCTCAGTCGGCGTCCGACAATCGAGATATTGGAATGCTTTCTGCCAAGAAGATCATCTCAGTATTTGATTCAGAGGCCAAACTTGACTTTCCAATCACGAATAAAGACCTTCAAGCGGATCAAAATAAAGTTCACGAAGATAGCAGAGAGCGAACAATCGAATTCTTGAACGGTAACCAACAAAAAGTCGAAGATGAAAGAATCAATGCTGGAAACTGTGACGATGATGATGATGATGATGATCGAGAAAGTCTTGATTCCGACGACTTGGAATTCGAACAATTCGAATTCGAAACGCCGAACCTTTCAAAATACAGTCCCCGCTTTCTTATGGAAGCCAGTGGAATTTTGGTCGAGAGAAATCTACCCCAATCAATGTCAAAAACGGAGAAGACTAAACGCAAACTCGCCGCGCTGGAAACAATTCCGTATTTAGCAAAGGTCAATCAGGTTTCTTCGAAGGAGCTTGTGGAAGAGATTTTGAAAGGGATCGTTTATTTTGAAATTGTTAACGATAATGATGCTGCTCTCGTGGGTGATGCTCTAGAATCGTTGGCAGTTGTGGCTCCGGAATTTTATGCTCCTGCGATTGTTGGTAATAATAGTTTTTTGGTACGAACATTTTCTAATTTTTAGGTGAATTTTATGCCGAGTCAATGCCTCTAGAAAAACGGCAGATCATTCTTGCCTCTCTATCGAAGGCCGTAAAGCAATTGGCGGACCTTCCCTTCGAAGAACTTGAAGAAGAGATCGCCTTTGAAAAATTAGCGCTTTCCGCAAAAGTTGAATCACAATCACGGCGCTGGGGAAGCCGCCCAAAAAGCGAGAAGATGCTCAAGTCTCGGTTTTATCCTGCCGCTGGATATTTTCTTTTTCCTTTCTTGCGCAGCTGGGATTCGAATAAACGAACGTTGATGTTGGAGACGTGCGATAAAGACGTCTTGTCAAGAATGATTGCATTCGTCGGCCAGATCATTTCTCTCTTGGATAATATTCCCGAAATCGAGAAATACGTCCTTCCTTCCATAGATTTTCTCGCGACTTTTAGAAGAATTGGTAATTTGTCAGCGCTTTTCTTATAAAACTCTATCTTTAGATGACACGAATTTGAAACTTGTAATAATCAAATCTTACCAAGTTTGTCTGCTGAGCATCGCTTCAACTAAACAAGAAATCTGGATGGACATCACTTGGAAAATGTGGCTAGAAGAATGCCAATCGCTTGATTGCCCACGCCTTTCACTTGCTGCGACTGACCTTTTGAATCTATTCTAGTTCATGAGTCTACTTCTCCTTGACGGATTTTTTTTTTCAGAATGAGCGGTTACGAGCCACCAGTCGGACACATTCTGCATTCTTCATATGGCCATGGAGTTTTGCGAGAGCTCGCTGCATTTGACTCCAAAATCTCGCCTGTAAATCTTATGCTGCCGCTTTTCGTAACGAATAGCTCCCCTGACGCCCTGGAACCGATAAATGCGCTGCCCGGAGTGAGTCGCTATGGAATCAACAATCTCATTCCCTTCCTTTCCCAACAAGTCGCCAAAGGTCTTCGCTCAGTTATCATTTTTGGCGTAGATGTCAAATCGACTAAAGATGCTGTCGGATCTAGCGCAGATTGCGAGACGGGCCCTACCATTGAAGCTATTAAATTGATCAAGTCAAAATATCCACAGGTCAGTTTTTAGTTATTATTCATATAAACGCCCATTATCTATGCATTATAATTGTAAATTACAGTAATGATAGCTGTGGGTCGCGGCTGACGTTTGTATTTGTCCCTTCTCCGAAACCGGGCACTGTGGGATTTTCGAAGATGATCGCATGAACAACCAGAAGTCCATCGATAGACTAGCCGAGATCGCAGGCAATTATGGACTCGCAGGTGCTGACTGCGTGGCTCCTTCGGATATGATGGATGGAAGGATAGGAGCGATCAAAAGCAGACTTCGGGAACTCAAGCTTGGCTCACGAGTTGCCGTGATGTCCTACTCGGCTAAATTTTGTTCTGTTGCGGGTTAAATATCGAATAACTAAAGAGTAAGCTTTGAAAATAGAGCGGAATTGATAATAACTCGGGTGAAGCATTTTATGGGCCTTTCAGAGAAGCAGCTGGTTCTGCTCCTAAATTTGGCGATAGAAGAAATTATCAGGTTAGCATTCACATTAGCTAATTTTCTACTTTATTTTTCAGCTTCCACCAGGAGCATCAAGTTTGGCGATGAGATGCAACGATAGAGATGCGAACGAAGGTGCAGATATTTTAATGGTAAAACCGGCCGGTGCCTATCTAGGGACTGTTCTCGCTATAAATTAAATATCCAATTTGTAAATCATGAAAACCGATAAAAGATATTATCTACCGAACGAAGCAAGAGTTTCCGAATTTTCCAGTGGCTGCTTATCAGGTGTCTGGCGAGTACGCGCTACTCGTCCACGGCGCCAAAGCTGGAGCGATTGATTTGAAGAAGGGAGTGCTCGAAAGTCTAACGGCGTGTAGAAGAGCTGGCGCAGAAATGATTCTTTCTTATTTTACTCCACAAGTCTTACAGTGGCTTGACGACGATGAGAAAGCTATTCGAGCTTGCGCAAACTGAGTTAATTTTAAATACAGTTCAAGTTGTCTTTTAAATGCAAAACTCACAAATATCAAGTGCTCTAGAATGGTTGTCCTAAATTTGTACTTGATCCGGCACGGCGAAACATCGTACAATAAAGCTGGCATTTTGCAAGGGCAGGTAAAAGACGCAATAGTCATTTCTGCAAGTAAAGATTTTTAGCTCGATATTCCTTTGAGCGAAATGGGCAGAGATCAAGAAAGTGCTTCCACTCATGAACGCCAAGTTTATTTTCAGTTTATTTCTGATCTGCAAATGAGCAAAGCGCTTGGCCGAGGCGAAAGTTCTTCCCAAGGCTGATCTCGTTTACTCCTCGCCCCTTTCTCGCGCTCTGGAAACAGCTAAAATCGCTACGAATGACATCGGGGAAGAACGCATAATCTGCGACGACTTGCTCAAAGAAAAGGGAATGGGCAAACTCGAGGGCAAGTTGAGGAGCGAAGTTGACTGGAACAGCCCGGAAATGGAAGCAGACGCCGACGTCAAATACAGAGCTGTGAATTTTCTCCGGTCGCTTATCGAAGAGGCCAAAGTTGACAAGACAATACTGATTTTCGCGCATGGTTTCTTGTTGAAAATGCTCTTCAGACATTTCCTTGGACTCAAGAATTTCGACTTTGGCGAGTACAAGGCAGAAGCTAAGGAGACGATGAAGAATACGGCATTCCATCATATTGTTATCAAGAAGACCTCTGGTTGGATCGAATCGAAGATATAAGAAATTGACAATGTCCAGACGGCCAAAGGATTCAAGGAAAAGCACAAGGCAAACTGTCAAAGTCAACAAGTAAGTTTAATTTATAATAAATTATCAAAATAACAATTTCTTTAGGTAAACTCCTGGAAAATCGTCGAGTTTCTTCTTCCTGCTCTTCTATTTTCAATTATCAAAGGTGGCCGAACCATCGTTTCCGAGATGATTGGGCACACAAAACAAGCAGCAATCGCAGCGATACGTCACCGGCTTGATGATCACAACTGGGACTACACGCCTCAATATACATTCGACGAATTGCAACATGAGAGGTAATGATTCTTATTTTTCCTTTAAAGATTTTAATCATATCCTTTTAGATTTCTTCGCACTTCTAGGCAATATCTTCGACGAAGGATTTCAAATTTTCAACAAGACTCAACTTTTGCCCTTCATTATCTCGACCGCACAAAGCTCATGATGAACGAGGGCGATCTTGGAAAGCAACTTGCAATATTGATCAACCCCGATATCTTTCACGACGTCAACGAGCAAGCTGTTCTTTTCAAGCTGGACGAACTGTGGTTTAACCACGTCTGCAAGGCCGTCTTCGCCGACTTCTACTGCTGCAAGTGCGGCTTTTTGATGCTGGACGAGCCCGAGCTACTCAAGCACATGCTGGACAAACATCGAAAAGATGTCAAGGCTGCGGTAAGAAATAACGACGACGAAGCTGATCGACTGATGCGAGAGGCTGTTCACGCGTCCTCTAAGAAGATCCAGATCCAGGAATACTTCCGCGATAACCATGCTAGATTCGCACGAGCAAGCAGCTACACCATCACCCTCCACTCCTGGATCAATGGCGACCAAGTCGACGACATTTAAACTTATATTCTGCTCTTCTCATTAAAAATAAACTTCTTTTAGAAAAAACTGTGCCTTTTATGTCTGAAAAAGCATGAAAACAGTCTTATTTTGATGAAAAAAAAACTCAGCCCCTCCGATTGCTCCCTTTTCGGGAGTGACTGGAGGGGCTTTTGTTTTTATAAATCATTTTACAAATTCCTCCTTGATTTCAATTTTAAAACTTATTTTTTTTCCGTAAATCTTGATTTATTTGAAAAAATTATCCCAAATTCAAATTCTCCGTGTCCGAAAACCCCTAAATCCTCCCTTTTTTTATCAATTATGATGAATTTCGGCCATTTCGAACTTTTCAGCTCTTGGTGATCTTTTTCCATCTCGGCCGGGCTTGGTTTCTGATCCGCTGCGCTCAAAGTGGCGCTGTTGTTCAGTTTCCTGGGCGTGGCCACCGCCACAGTTTTTTGAACTGAAATGACGGCCAATCAGCGGGCCGCGCGGCGAACTTTCTCACGCCCAGGAAACTGCTCTGTTTCTTGAATCGGAGACATCATCAAAAAGTCACTGAGAAAGCCGGAAGGCGTTGTCAGAATTACCTTCGAAGATCGAGTGCAATACTCTGATATTATCTTCTGCAAGACTTGGGTAAACTTGGCGATTCCGTCGATGTATCTGCCGGTCACAAACTTGTTACAGGTAATTAATCCTTTTTAATGCCTCTCTGATTCTATTGGTAATAAGAGGAGTCAAAGAAATCCGACTGGCAAGGACTGTAAACCGCTGGAGAAATCCGAAAAGAGCGGGACATCAAGCTCAAGCAGCGATCAGACTCGCTTTACAAACCTGTCCAACGAAAGAAACGCGTGTTCAACAAAATGGTGTTGCCCAAGGAACTGAAAAAGGATATTCCTTTCAAAACGAAGATGAAAAATCAGCAGAAACAGATTGCGGGCGTGAACAAGTTTTGAAGCAGTTAGTTTTTATCCCGCAGGACCTGTCGAACTCGAGCTTAGGCTGCATTTTAAGAGCTTCAGAAAAACATGTGCGTTTTTTAAAGTTTTGGATAAATTTATAAATGCTTTTAGCGTGTCTTCGAGATCCTTGTCATTCTTGAAGGTCTGAAACAATTTTCTCCTCACGGCGAAGTTTGCAAAGTCTATCAGCGATGTAGAGAGCGAGTTATTGCTGATGCTATTCGTGATCGCCCTGCTCCAGAATATTTTCTCCTTCTTGTCGGCTTCTGGCTTGTTACGGATGAATTCGTGCTGAAGCATTTTTCCAGTGATTTTACGAAAACGAATCCGATATCTAACAGTTACATGAAGCACGTCATTCAATTCAGCGAGTCCGCTTCCAGTAAATTGCTCTCATCGCAGAGCAAGCTGTTCAAAACTAAATCCATCGGAGAGCTACTGTCAGCTTCTGTCGATGGTAACGGCCTCATCCCATAGGCAAAACTGTATCAACTCGCCGCTGTCATATCAATATTTTCTGAAGAGTCGCCGAACTATACGCCAATAAGTAAACTGGTACCTTTGGAAAGCTCTTCAGAAGAAGAAATCGAGTTTTGGATCTTGCAGGATGACTGCAAGACGTTCAAGAATTCTTCAGATGATTTTCCGCCAATAATTTTCAAGCGATTTGAATTCTTTTTGAATGAAATCTCACCTATTGCTTTTTCGAGGGCAAATATTTCTCTCGAAAGGACAGCTTTATCAGGTGAAGAGTCAGTCTTTTTAAGATTTTAAATATATTCAAGCGAGCAAGCGTATTTCGTGGATGATAAAAGAAGTTCTACCTTTGACGACGACCAAAAATATGGTCATTCTGTCGAATAGTTTGAGACTAGTGATCAAGAAACTTGAAGAGCTCTCAAAGATCCTCCCTCCTGGATTCGAGACGTACATGATCAGCTCAAATCTTCATTATCTCTTGTTGAAGCTTATTTGCAAAAGTCTTGTTTATCTTCAATTCTGATGATTTTCAACTGCCAGGAAAGTCTGGACATAGAATTCCCGAAGAGGCCGATGGAGCGGGACGCTGCAACACCGATGATACGTCTCTACTGGAGAAAGCTGGCATCTCTTCGGGCTACTTTGACGAAAGATTCATGTCTCGCGCATTTGGAAATATATTTGAGCACTTTTTGCGACTCCTTCAGTTACATCTTCCAGTATCTTCTACAAAGTATCTCCAGCAGAAATCGCTCTTCAAATCTTCAAAAAGACCTTCAACTAGCTATTCATCTTGGCGCACAGCATCTTCATCTTCTTCAACGGCTAAAAATCACCAATCAAACTGAAAACTTGCGTTCAAAAATTTATCGTTTGTATATAAAACTAATGCTTCAATTCGGCCCTACCGAAGAAATAGCTGCTTTGTCTCCTGATTTTAAGAAAACCCGGTTACCAGAGGAAGAGGCCTATCTGCCAATTACTTCTGATGAATTATTCAATAAATCAGGAGAAGACAGTGATATTCTCGTTGACGAAGAAATTATCAACTGTCAAACTACTTGTAAATCAACTATTCAATCATTTTTCCTGGACCAATTCAAAACATGGGACCCTGAAACATTCATGAAACTGATAACCCAAAGAGTGTTGGAGAAATCCATGCGAGTTGTCCTTGAAGACATAGACGAGAACATAATTATTCCGGTGTTTCAAATTCTCCATCGCACTCATTCGGCAGAGCTGAATGTGATTGGTATTTTAGCAGAAATGTCAGATAATGTTTGGACTCTTTCCAGAAATACTCGGATCTTTTTACTAGGTATATTTTATCGAAAATTCGAGCTGCTTTAATCATTCTTAGAGGCATCAAAATATTACATGCTGAAGCCGGAAAGGGTTATCCTCGAACGAGTCCTGTATTATCTGAGAATGGTTAACACGCCGAAAAATCAAGAACTAGTGCTCTTATTGGAGCAACTTGGTCGAAGCTCGTGTTCGCTAGACTCAGCCGTCTTGGATGCGTACTGTGATCTTACAGTAGACTGGTAAGTTCCCTTGACAAGGAACAATAAGAAATAGTCATTTTAGTACGGAATCCTTCGATCTTGTCTTCGACACGAGTGAGGAAGGGTCACACTCTCCATCTAATCTACTCAGCGCTTCTCTACCTTTCGAAATTCCAGAGCTCGAGGAACCTCTATGGAAAAATATGTCTAAATTGAGCTTTTCAAAAGCTGATTTCAAATCATTCATTGCACTCCGCCACAGTTCTTGATAAAAACAAAACTTTCTTTCTTATTTTCTTAACAATCTTTACTTTTAATAATTTATTTCTTAAATTTATAATGCCCAATATAAGAATGTTGGATGTTTTGACAAAACTTCCGGAACATTTTTTGGAATTAAAAAGAATGGGAAAAGCTCAGACTCTGACGCGCTGGAAAAACTTTGCGCTGATCTTATTTCATCCTCTCCTGCGAAAATGATCCAAGTCATTTGCTCTCTGAAGAATATTCTTGCCGACTCGACATTGATCTTTCCAGTTTTATCCGACTTCGTTGGCTTCTGCTCATCATACGAAGTCCTTGAAAGAATAGCTCTAAGTAGCGTGGAGCAGAAAGTCTTCGTTGATTTCCTCAATTTTATCTGGAATCTACCAACTCGCTTTGCAAATGTAAATAAAGGAGCTTTACCGACGAATTTGAAGCATCAAAATTTTATGCAAAATTTGGAGAATCTCGCTTGTTGCCTTTTACGCCAGAGAGATGTCAAGAAGACTTGTGCGTTACTTGATCTCACGTTCGCGAATGTGTCACAATCGAAAGAATCAGCCCTATTTCTGCACGAGTTTGCTCAGATAGTGATAGACGAAGCTGAATTAGCGAAAGACGTTGCCAAAAATCTCCGTTTTCGCGCGAGAAGAAACTTCCTTGAATCATTCATAAACTACTGTCCGCCTTTTTCATTTCAAACATTGGTATTTCCTCTTGTCGACATATTTCTCGCTAAAAACTTCAACTTGCTTCGAATATGCACCGGTCGATTACTCAATCAAAGATTTCAAGATTCTCAAGATTTAGATGAGGAAGCTTTCAAGGGCACGAAAATCGTCATTTGCCAAAACGAGATTCCTGTGAGTACGACCAAAAGAGCTCTACAACTTGGAAGAGCAGCTGGAGCAAAGACAATCTACTCACCCGCGCCTTGCCCGAGCAGGGAAGACTTCGAGACGTTCTCTGAACAGATCGACTTTCTCATCGCGAATCAGACAGAAGCTCTGGAACTAAGTGGAAAAGAAACTATTGAAGACGCGGCGACAACTCTACAGGAGAAATACAAACTCAAAAGTGTAATTGTCACTCTCGGTGGAGACGGATTTGCCGTCAAAAGTCAGTGTCTAGATTTTGATTGTTGCTTAAAAAATGATGAATTTTTAGGCGAAGGAGAGCTGACATTGCACCCAGTTGTTGAAAAAGTAGACGTGGTCGACACGACCGGCGCTGGAGACTCATTCGTTGGCGCCTTTTCTTACTCGCTTACCAAGACGCAGAAAACGACGATCGAACATGCCAAATTTGCGTCTATGGTTGCTTCCCGCTCTACAACAAGAAAGGTATAATAACTACACCAAGATCGTTTGTTATTATTTTCAAGGGAACTCAGAAATCGTACTTCTGTCTATCTGAGCTTGAGTGATTGTTATTCAACTCCTTTGCTTCTTTATTTCGCAGTTCTTCAATTGATTTGATTCCTGATTCAACTTTTCTGTTCAATAAATCTTTTCGCTCTTAATAAAAAGCTTCATTTGCGAACCTTCGAGAACAGATGAATTCTGAGCTCACCTGAGAACATCATCGATGCAAATTCAAAATAGCACTTGTTTTCTTGTCAGATAGCGAGGAAGAATGTTCGCTTGCAGTCTGTCCGTGCATATAAACAGTGGCAGGTTTATTTGTGTTAACTCGAGAAAGACTTTGCTGGGATGAATATTCGATTATAAATAAACAGCCGCCGCCGCAATTAGATACCTGCCGCAGCCTCAATTTCAGAAGCCACCTCTAGCCAAATGGGATTAATTTAATTCCGATTACCTTTCACAGGGAATCTTCCATCGCCTTGATTTCTCCTTGATTGCAAGTGTTGATTTTGTTGATTGTAAGAGCGAATTCTTCTTCTTTTGACTGGTAGTCAGACGAATCCTACGGAAAGTTCAGATTTTACCTTGTCAAAGGCACTAACTTATTCCAAAATGATCCGAAAGGCTTCCAAAAATGCGGTCGGCTGTCAAATAGTGGGCTTTCGTCGTTCAAATCTGAACTCGTTGAAAGGGGATTATCGATGATTATGAAAATCGGGATCTTGTTTCAGCATTTTTTCGAAAAAAAGGAAGGAGCACATGAACGTGGCGGGATCATCCGGAATTTGGCAAAAAGAAATAGCGGATTGTCCGGATTCTCATGCTTGTTCATCTCATCCCATTTCAGTGAAAAATACTGTAGTTACTGAATTCCCCAGATTTGTACCGTCCAATATCAAGCAAAAAAGATCGAGTATTGTTGCCGACCAAATCGTCGAAAATGTCTATCGACTGACAATGAATTCTCGCGGAATACAGTAATTTTCCTGCCATAAAAAGCGACGACTTTGTGTCGTCTTTCTTTTCCCGACCTCAATCTACCCTTCAAAATATTATTCCCGCATGTCTGCTTTTAACTTAGACTTGAAATTAGTTACTGTAACAATTCAAAATTAAATTTTCATTGCAGCTGTAACTTTCTCCAGCAGTGGCTGCAAAAGCAGAATAAATCATCATTCGAGCAGTTCGATTCCCAGAGGCGCGATTTTTATCGGATATGGGTAGGGTAAATCACTAATATTTTCCACTTTTTTTCTTGCTAAGTAGAGTAGGCATATAATACCTTTTTATAATCCCCAGAAGCTGAGGATCATTTTGACTATTGATAGTGGGGGGTCATCTCGTACCCTGAGGGCATTTTGGTACCCCGAAAGTCCCAAAATGTGGCCAACTTCGGAAATTCGAATTTTCGAGGCCGTAACTAAGCTTTTTTGACGGAGCTATCTATACCAGCTTGTAGCTCAGGCTCTGACGGTCATTTTGAGGGGTAAAAAAGTATGTCCCGGGCTACTCTAGAAAGTGGTGGAGGTGGTGCAAAGCTGGGGTCAAGACCGGAAATCCAGCTAAAATGAACTCTTATCTGATTTAAATACAGTAACACTTTAAAAAAGCAACTGTAAATACATAATTGGTCACCAGAGGTCAAGTTGGGGTTACTTGGGGTCATCTAGGGTCAAGTTGGGGGTGTTTTTTATTAAAGACGTATTTTTTTAAAAATCTTGACCTTAAATGACCCCGAGTGACCCCAAGTTGACCTCGGGTGACCAATTATGTATTTACAGTTGCTTTTTCAAAGTGTTACTGCATTAAAATCACATAAGAGTTCATTTTAGCTTGACTTCCGGTCTTGACCCAGCTTTGCACCACCTCCACCACTTTCTAGAGTAGCCCGGGACATATTTTTCTACCCCTCAAAATGACTGTCAGAGCCTGAGCTACAAGCTGGTATGGATAGCTCAGTCTAAAAAGCTTAGTTACGGCCTCAAAAATTTGAATTTCCGAAGTTGGCCATATTTTGGGACTTCCGGGGTACCAAAATGCCCTCAGGGTACGAGATGACCCCCCACTATCAATAGTCAAAATGATCCTCAGCTTCTGGGGATTATAAAAAGATATTGTATGCCTCTTCTACAAAGTCCAAATAAGAGCTCAAATATTTGTGATTTACCCTAGATATGGGGAGGAGGATCGTAATTGCAAAAGAGGCATTATTTGGGCGCATCTAGCGCCATCCTTTGGATCTTCCTCTGGCTCGCGTTTTTTCGCTGCTGAATTTTAATAGCCAGCAAAGGAAGACAAAACGCAGCGCCAAATGTGAACTTGAAAACGAGAACTTGCAAATTGAAAATTGAAAAAGAACCCATGGAAGCGAATTTATAAAAGAGTAAGTCATCCACGGGCAAAATTGGAAGTACAGTTAATGCGGTTTAATGATGCGTTTAACGAACTTGGGAATGATCCGCCGATTCGGCTACCGGGATATTTTAAGCAAGCCAGGCCTGATCTGAAAATATGCTTCAAATATTTTTCGACTTTTTTGAGAAAAAATTTCAAAGAGAAATTTAAGAAAAATGATCAACCAGTTGGTCCTAAAGTTGAAAAGTTGCATTGAATTAAATTTTTGTTTTCCAAGGAAAGATTTTTCAAAAGATATCATAATTTCAGCGAAAATAAAAATATTCCTTTAAAAAAGTACCGCGAAGTTCGCCTCGCGAGGCATTGAATTTGAGTGTTCATCCCCAGAGAATCGCTTCTGAAAGGAGCGGAAGCTTCCCGTCGCGCGAGGATCTCTTTAAATGTGCAAAGTGGAACTCGTGAATAGTCTATTAAAATGCTGGCCGATTTCTTTTCACAATTAAGAATCTCTTTATCCATTCACTTTGATTGCTGACTGCCAGTCCATCCTTTTCGCCATCCTTTTTTCAAAAGCTAATTTTTTTCTTCTTTTTTTTCAAGAGAAAATAAGTTACCTCTCAAAACAGCTGTCTGGACTTATAAGAGCAAATGAGTTCGATTTTTATCAAATTTAGCAGTCTCCTGTAAATAGTAGACAGGCTTGTGAATCCGAGCACTGGAAGAACTAAGTATTAAGTGTTTTATTTTTGGGGTAGTTTACGGAATTTATTATTCTGTCAGGTTTTGAATAAATCAGCTGCACGTGTTCCACGCGAAGAGTTTTGATTAATTTTGAAGAGAGTACCCACCGCCGACTGAAAAAAGAAAAATCAAAATAGAATGGCCTCACGGCTGTGCTTCCAATTTCCCAAGTGTGCAGAAGGTTAACACAGTAAATATCGTTTTCTAGGGCATTTTGGCTGTATCCATGCCTTCTTGAGAGTTTGGCCAAAAAATTGGCAGAAATTTTTCATTGGGTTAAAATTTTTCTTAGGCAGAGAAATGAGAAAAGGCCTGCTCGCACCGCAAAACACGTTTCTTGACACGATCGCAGAGAGATTTGACGGATCGCGTAAGTTTTTTCTCGAAAATTAGAAAAGAGGGATGATCGTCTCTTAGACTCAAACTTCGTGCTTGGAAATGCGCAGATTCCAGATCAGTACCCGATCGTCTATTGCTCAGATGGCTTCTGCGAGCTCAGCGGCCTTCCGCGCTGCAAAGGCTCGGTTAATTAGCTCCTGGAGCAAGCTTTAGGGTACTCCACAACTAGCGAATTAACCCACGAACAGTTATGCGTCGATCTTGCGCGATAAGGTTCGTCTACGGCGAGGACACTCGGCAGGACATCAAGGAGAGGATCGAGCGCGCCCTGCGAAACAAGGAAGAGTACCGCGTCGAAGTCAAGTTTCACTTTTACAGCGATCGCGAAAGCCGTGATCAAACAAGTCAAAGTTGCCAGCTTGATATCGGTAGCTGCCAAGAAAGGACTGACAGTAGCTAACTGATTTTATAGTGCCAATCAAAAACGAGACTGGCACTGTCGTTTTCTTTCTCATATCCGTCAAGGACATTTCCAAGTCGAATCCGAAGATCAATTTCGCCCGCGAGCGCGAGGGGGTAAAACAGTTCAAAATGGAACGCTTTTAAAAGGTTGATTCTAGCGCGATCTCAAAGAATGGCGACGTCGTTCAAGAGCGATCCTCTACAATATCTCCGGCAATATTGGAAACATCTCCAGCGCGTAAGTTTCGAAAGTCGTGAATCGAAATTTCCTCGAAATTCAGGGGATTCATGAAATCATCGCAAGGACGAGACGATGTGGAGTCGCGAAATTCAGCCAAGAAAAGCACAATTTCTGAAGCTCTCGGTCGGTCGGTAATTCAGCTCGCCACGTACGTCATATCATCATATTTTCACATCATTTACTTACCCTTTGAAAGAACAGTAGCTGCATGTTTTCTAAACCACCCCGAAACATGTGGTTTGGCTTGGTTGAATTAAAATTAATACAACGCTGAGATCAGCCCACTTTCATTTCTTTTAACACTACATATTCATCTGGCATTAATAAAAGGAGCATTTATATCAACTCTCGACATCGAACTTTATTTCTACTTCTGAGCTTCTTGTGAGCAAATCTGGCAAAATAAGGGTATGCCCAATGATATTTTTTACTCCGTCAGGACTTTATTAAGGGTATAGCCGACGCTCTCACGATCGCCGACTTTTAAAAATATTTGAGAAATCTTCCTCAGCTTTGGGCAAAAGAAAATATGGTTGAAATTAAAATCGCCATTAAATAAAATCAGCGACTTTTTAATCAACCCGAATTTAAAAATTAAGGGTATGCCACTGATATTTTTCACTCCATCAGGACTTTATTAAGGGTATAGCCAACGCTCTCACGATCGCAGACTTTTAAAAATATTTGAGAAATCGTCCTCAGTTTCGGGCAAAAGTAAAATATCAATCTCAGCTAAGATTAAAAAAACTATTTCGCACTTTCTTTGATTTTAAAAAGCCAGCCCCTCCGGCCATTTCCCCGAGGGGATTTGGCTGGAGGGGCTTTTCTACGTTTGGTCAATTTCGGCCCAAGGCTCTCCAAACGTAAAAAAGCCCCCCCAGCCAAATCCCCGCGGGGAAATGGCCGGAGGGGCTGGCTTTTCGACAATCAGACACTCAAGTTCTCAAAGAACTGGATGATCAAGTCGATCATGAAGCGGAGCATATTTTTCTTTGAAATCAACGAGGAGTATAATTGATTCTTTCCCTTTTTTGAGAGGTAAAAAGTTAAAAGTGCGATTGCAGACCTTGAAAGAAGTCTCCTCACGTGCCCTTTTGATCTTATGAAAGATCGAGCTTTCGTGGCCCTAGAAGCACGTGTGCCAAACAAGCGCATAATTACGAAAAAAACTAGCAGTGATTTCAGTGGCTACTTGTTGCTGTTGGCGCCAACAATTACACGCCCACCACGTTTTTCTGTCGATAAAAGACTCTTAAATGATTGCTTTATTGCTGGAAAGTATGCTCCTGTCGAAAGTAGAAGCCACGTGGATAAACATTATCATGTCGGAAATAATAGCAGCGCCCAGCCGCTTCCTGCTCCTCCCCCTCCTCGTGATTCTGCTTCCAAGCACTTTACGTGTCAAAATTGGCCAGTAACTAAATAAATACTTGAAAGTTGGAACATTTAACTCTTGGAGTAATAAAAACGTTACTCTGAAAACAACATCCGGTCAAGCTCCTACGAAATTCCCAAGAGCTTGTCATGACAGCATTCGTCTGATTTTAGAGACATTTTCAATCACAAAATGTGCCTCTTTTCTCAGCACGAAGCATTCGGCTTTTCTCCCAAGGTATCACCCTTTTTTCCTTGTTTGCTCAAAGCGCGTGAATGATGTTACTACCGTTTTTCAAAATGATTCAAAAAATTGCCCCTATCTTTTGGTGAAAGATTAAAAACAGAGATTTCTCTCGATTTCCGAGAAAGCAGCTATTTAGCTCCTCCAAAAAACATATCACTTTTTCGATCTTGGGCGCGCCGCTGCAGGGGATCACTCGAAAAAGGGGCTAGCTTGAGCTGATCTCCCGCAGCGGCGCGCCGAAGATAGAAAAACTGATTTGTTCTTTGGGGCAGCTGAAAAACTTCTTTTTCTTGGAAATCAAGGAAGATTTTTTTTTGCATTTTTTTAATTAGCGGCTCTCAGTCTTTTTCTGACAAAAAACAATGCCTGACAATTTTAGCGACAAGCATGCCCTAAAAAGAAAACCTGAGCAAAAATCAAGCGAATCTCGGCTCAAAAAGTAAAAACTCCCTGAAACGATAAGTCCTTGGAAAAGTTCGATGTTTTTTATCATGACTGTCGTAGATTTTGATCAGACGGTGTCCCACAGTGGCGCGCCCCTCCAATTCTAGATTATTGGATTTTTAATTATTCATGTTTCAAAAAAGGCGCTCCCTTTTGGAATATGCCTATGATTTGAATAATAAAATAAAATTGTGGTAAAAAATGAATACAATGGTATAATTTTCTTACAATTTAGTCAATTGGAACATAAGATATTCGCCATACAAAATCGGGCCTGCAAATTTCCCTCAGTATTTTCCTTCACACTCTAACTCCAGTTTTCATGAGCCGATTTTAATGATAAATAGATGTTTGAAAAGCTCTTTTCCCACATTCAAATATTAATGCATTATTTGAGGAAGTGATTTTTTTCAAATATTTTTTAAATCATGTATAAATGTGGGACATGAGCTCTTCGGATATCTATTTATCATTGAAATCGGATGACAAAAACTCGAGTTAGAGCGTAAAGGAAAATACTGAAGGTAATTTGCAGGCCCGATTTTGTATGGCGAATATCTTATGTTTCAATTGATCAATTTTTGCTAAAATTATACCATTTAATTGCTTGTTTACCACAAAAAATTAATCAATAAATATTTTTCTTTCCTTTTAATTGGACAGATATTTTTTTAAAATCAGATTTTACAAAAATAAAATTTATGAATAGTAGCGGGCGCTCCTCTGTTGGAGATCAGATGCTTAGTGGGTGATCAAATTTAGAGAAAAAAAGGTGGCGCTAGATGTTGTTCTCGTATTTATTTCGAATTTTTTTCAAAAAAGTTCAAATCAATTTTAAAAGAATGCCTGTTTTAAGAAACAGAGAACAAGTCGCCCAACCAGCCCGTTATCAACCCTATAGTAACGGCCGTTTAGAACATGGACGGAGAAATGAAATTCGCCGTCAAAGGGAGCGTCGACAAAGAGAACGACAAGAAGAAATTGACAATGTCCAGACGGCCAAAGGATTCAAGGAAAAGCACAAGGCAAACTGTCAAAGTCAACAAGTAAGTTTAATTTATAATAAATTATCAAAATAACAATTTCTTTAGGTAAACTCCTGGAAAATCGTCGAGTTTCTTCTTCCTGCTCTTCTATTTTCAATTATCAAAGGTGGCCGAACCATCGTTTCCGAGATGATTGGGCACACAAAACAAGCAGCAATCGCAGCGATACGTCACCGGCTTGATGATCACAACTGGGACTACACGCCTCAATATACATTCGACGAATTGCAACATGAGAGGTAATGATTCTTATTTTTCCTTTAAAGATTTTAATCATATCCTTTTAGATTTCTTCGCACTTCTAGGCAATATCTTCGACGAAGGATTTCAAATTTTCAACAAGACTCAACTTTTGCCCTTCATTATCTCGACCGCACAAAGCTCATGATGAACGAGGGCGATCTTGGAAAGCAACTTGCAATATTGATCAACCCCGATATCTTTCACGACGTCAACGAGCAAGCTGTTCTTTTCAAGCTGGACGAACTGTGGTTTAACCACGTCTGCAAGGCCGTCTTCGCCGACTTCTACTGCTGCAAGTGCGGCTTTTTGATGCTGGACGAGCCCGAGCTACTCAAGCACATGCTGGACAAACATCGAAAAGATGTCAAGGCTGCGGTAAGAAATAACGACGACGAAGCTGATCGACTGATGCGAGAGGCTGTTCACGCGTCCTCTAAGAAGATCCAGATCCAGGAATACTTCCGCGATAACCATGCTAGATTCGCACGAGCAAGCAGCTACACCATCACCCTCCACTCCTGGATCAATGGCGACCAAGTCGACGACATTTAAACTTATATTCTGCTCTTCTCATTAAAAATAAACTTCTTTTAGAAAAAACTGTGCCTTTTATGTCTGAAAAAGCATGAAAACAGTCTTATTTTGATGAAAAAAAAAAACTCAGCCCCTCCAGTCACTCCCGAAAAGGAAGCAACCAGAGGGGCTTTTGTTTTTATAAATCATTTTACAAATTCCTCCTTGATTTCAATTTTAAAACTTATTTTTTTTCCGTAAATCTTGATTTATTTGAAAAAATTATCCCAAATTCAAATTCTCCGTGTCCGAAAACCCCTAAATCCTCCCTTTTTTTATCAATTATGATGAATTTCGGCCATTTCGAACTTTTCAGCTCTTGGTGATCTTTTTCCATCTCGGCCGGGCTTGGTTTCTGATCCGCTGCGCTCAAAGTGGCGCTGTTGTTCAGTTTCCTGGGCGTGGCCACCGCCACAGTTTTTTGAACTGAAATGACGGCCAATCAGCGGGCCGCGCGGCGAACTTTCTCACGCCCAGGAAACTGCTCTGTTTCTTGAATCGGAGACATCATCAAAAAGTCACTGAGAAAGCCGGAAGGCGTTGTCAGAATTACCTTCGAAGATCGAGTGCAATACTCTGATATTATCTTCTGCAAGACTTGGGTAAACTTGGCGATTCCGTCGATGTATCTGCCGGTCACAAACTTGTTACAGGTAATTAATCCTTTTTAATGCCTCTCTGATTCTATTGGTAATAAGAGGAGTCAAAGAAATCCGACTGGCAAGGACTGTAAACCGCTGGAGAAATCCGAAAAGAGCGGGACATCAAGCTCAAGCAGCGATCAGACTCGCTTTACAAACCTGTCCAACGAAAGAAACGCGTGTTCAACAAAATGGTGTTGCCCAAGGAACTGAAAAAGGATATTCCTTTCAAAACGAAGATGAAAAATCAGCAGAAACAGATTGCGGGCGTGAACAAGTTTTGAAGCAGTTAGTTTTTATCCCGCAGGACCTGTCGAACTCGAGCTTAGGCTGCATTTTAAGAGCTTCAGAAAAACATGTGCGTTTTTTAAAGTTTTGGATAAATTTATAAATGCTTTTAGCGTGTCTTCGAGATCCTTGTCATTCTTGAAGGTCTGAAACAATTTTCTCCTCACGGCGAAGTTTGCAAAGTCTATCAGCGATGTAGAGAGCGAGTTATTGCTGATGCTATTCGTGATCGCCCTGCTCCAGAATATTTTCTCCTTCTTGTCGGCTTCTGGCTTGTTACGGATGAATTCGTGCTGAAGCATTTTTCCAGTGATTTTACGAAAACGAATCCGATATCTAACAGTTACATGAAGCACGTCATTCAATTCAGCGAGTCCGCTTCCAGTAAATTGCTCTCATCGCAGAGCAAGCTGTTCAAAACTAAATCCATCGGAGAGCTACTGTCAGCTTCTGTCGATGGTAACGGCCTCATCCCATAGGCAAAACTGTATCAACTCGCCGCTGTCATATCAATATTTTCTGAAGAGTCGCCGAACTATACGCCAATAAGTAAACTGGTACCTTTGGAAAGCTCTTCAGAAGAAGAAATCGAGTTTTGGATCTTGCAGGATGACTGCAAGACGTTCAAGAATTCTTCAGATGATTTTCCGCCAATAATTTTCAAGCGATTTGAATTCTTTTTGAATGAAATCTCACCTATTGCTTTTTCGAGGGCAAATATTTCTCTCGAAAGGACAGCTTTATCAGGTGAAGAGTCAGTCTTTTAAGATTTTAAATATATTCAAGCGAGCAAGCGTATTTCGTGGATGATAAAAGAAGTTCTACCTTTGACGACGACCAAAAATATGGTCATTCTGTCGAATAGTTTGAGACTAGTGATCAAGAAACTTGAAGAGCTCTCAAAGATCCTCCCTCCTGGATTCGAGACGTACATGATCAGCTCAAATCTTCATTATCTCTTGTTGAAGCTTATTTGCAAAAGTCTTGTTTATCTTCAATTCTGATGATTTTCAACTGCCAGGAAAGTCTGGACATAGAATTCCCGAAGAGGCCGATGGAGCGGGACGCTGCAACACCGATGATACGTCTCTACTGGAGAAAGCTGGCATCTCTTCGGGCTACTTTGACGAAAGATTCATGTCTCGCGCATTTGGAAATATATTTGAGCACTTTTTGCGACTCCTTCAGTTACATCTTCCAGTATCTTCTACAAAGTATCTCCAGCAGAAATCGCTCTTCAAATCTTCAAAAAGACCTTCAACTAGCTATTCATCTTGGCGCACAGCATCTTCATCTTCTTCAACGGCTAAAAATCACCAATCAAACTGAAAACTTGCGTTCAAAAATTTATCGTTTGTATATAAAACTAATGCTTCAATTCGGCCCTACCGAAGAAATAGCTGCTTTGTCTCCTGATTTTAAGAAAACCCGGTTACCAGAGGAAGAGGCCTATCTGCCAATTACTTCTGATGAATTATTCAATAAATCAGGAGAAGACAGTGATATTCTCGTTGACGAAGAAATTATCAACTGTCAAACTACTTGTAAATCAACTATTCAATCATTTTTCCTGGACCAATTCAAAACATGGGACCCTGAAACATTCATGAAACTGATAACCCAAAGAGTGTTGGAGAAATCCATGCGAGTTGTCCTTGAAGACATAGACGAGAACATAATTATTCCGGTGTTTCAAATTCTCCATCGCACTCATTCGGCAGAGCTGAATGTGATTGGTATTTTAGCAGAAATGTCAGATAATGTTTGGACTCTTTCCAGAAATACTCGGATCTTTTTACTAGGTATATTTTATCGAAAATTCGAGCTGCTTTAATCATTCTTAGAGGCATCAAAATATTACATGCTGAAGCCGGAAAGGGTTATCCTCGAACGAGTCCTGTATTATCTGAGAATGGTTAACACGCCGAAAAATCAAGAACTAGTGCTCTTATTGGAGCAACTTGGTCGAAGCTCGTGTTCGCTAGACTCAGCCGTCTTGGATGCGTACTGTGATCTTACAGTAGACTGGTAAGTTCCCTTGACAAGGAACAATAAGAAATAGTCATTTTAGTACGGAATCCTTCGATCTTGTCTTCGACACGAGTGAGGAAGGGTCACACTCTCCATCTAATCTACTCAGCGCTTCTCTACCTTTCGAAATTCCAGAGCTCGAGGAACCTCTATGGAAAAATATGTCTAAATTGAGCTTTTCAAAAGCTGATTTCAAATCATTCATTGCACTCCGCCACAGTTCTTGATAAAAACAAAACTTTCTTTCTTATTTTCTTAACAATCTTTACTTTTAATAATTTATTTCTTAAATTTATAATGCCCAATATAAGAATGTTGGATGTTTTGACAAAACTTCCGGAACATTTTTGGAATTAAAAAGAATGGGAAAAGCTCAGACTCTGACGCGCTGGAAAAACTTTGCGCTGATCTTATTTCATCCTCTCCTGCGAAAATGATCCAAGTCATTTGCTCTCTGAAGAATATTCTTGCCGACTCGACATTGATCTTTCCAGTTTTATCCGACTTCGTTGGCTTCTGCTCATCATACGAAGTCCTTGAAAGAATAGCTCTAAGTAGCGTGCAGCAGAAAGTCTTCGTTGATTTCCTCAATTTTATCTGGAATCTACCAACTCGCTTTGCAAATGTAAATAAAGGAGCTTTACCGACGAATTTGAAGCATCAAAATTTTATGCAAAATTTGGAGAATCTCGCTTGTTGCCTTTTACGCCAGAGAGATGTCAAGAAGACTTGTGCGTTACTTGATCTCACGTTCGCGAATGTGTCACAATCGAAAGAATCAGCCCTATTTCTGCACGAGTTTGCTCAGATAGTGATAGACGAAGCTGAATTAGCGAAAGACGTTGCCAAAAATCTCCGTTTTCGCGCGAGAAGAAACTTCCTTGAATCATTCATAAACTACTGTCCGCCTTTTTCATTTCAAACATTGGTATTTCCTCTTGTCGACATATTTCTCGCTAAAAACTTCAACTTGCTTCGAATATGCACCGGTCGATTACTCAATCAAAATGGCCAGTTTCACATGGGACGAATTGTTGCTATCGCAGGTCTGGAGACATGGAAACATTTAGTTGACTACTGGGCGGACGAAAACATTGTTATCAAGGTTTCTGTCGATCAAAGAATCCAAGTTTCGAAAATCATTGCCTTCTCAGTCGACTATCTTCCTAAATGTCCGGATGAAATGCGATTGGAGATTATCAACACTGTTTCTTTGGGCTTCAAAACCACTTTGCTCAGTCGGCGTCCGACAATCGAGATATTGGAATGCTTTCTGCCAAGAAGATCATCTCAGTATTTGATTCAGAGGCCAAACTTGACTTTCCAATCACGAATAAAGACCTTCAAGCGGATCAAAATAAAGTTCACGAAGATAGCAGAGAGCGAACAATCGAATTCTTGAACGGTAACCAACAAAAAGTCGAAGATGAAAGAATCAATGCTGGAAACTGTGACGATGATGATGATGATGATGATCGAGAAAGTCTTGATTCCGACGACTTGGAATTCGAACAATTCGAATTCGAAACGCCGAACCTTTCAAAATACAGTCCCCGCTTTCTTATGGAAGCCAGTGGAATTTTGGTCGAGAGAAATCTACCCCAATCAATGTCAAAAACGGAGAAGACTAAACGCAAACTCGCCGCGCTGGAAACAATTCCGTATTTAGCAAAGGTCAATCAGGTTTCTTCGAAGGAGCTTGTGGAAGAGATTTTGAAAGGGATCGTTTATTTTGAAATTGTTAACGATAATGATGCTGCTCTCGTGGGTGATGCTCTAGAATCGTTGGCAGTTGTGGCTCCGGAATTTTATGCTCCTGCGATTGTTGGTAATAATAGTTTTTTGGTACGAACATTTTCTAATTTTTAGGTGAATTTTATGCCGAGTCAATGCCTCTAGAAAAACGGCAGATCATTCTTGCCTCTCTATCGAAGGCCGTAAAGCAATTGGCGGACAATCCCTTCGAAGAACTTGAAGAAGAGATCGCCTTTGAAAAATTAGCGCTTTCCGCAAAAGTTGAATCACAATCACGGCGCTGGGGAAGCCGCCCAAAAGCGAGAAGATGCTCAAGTCTCGGTTTTATCCTGCCGCTGGATATTTTCTTTTTCCTTTCTTGCGCAGCTGGGATTCGAATAAACGAACGTTGATGTTGGAGACGTGCGATAAAGACGTCTTGTCAAGAATGATTGCATTCGTCGGCCAGATCATTTCTCTCTTGGATAATATTCCCGAAATCGAGAAATACGTCCTTCCTTCCATAGATTTTCTCGCGACTTTTAGAAGAATTGGTAATTTGTCAGCGCTTTTCTTATAAAACTCTATCTTTAGATGACACGAATTTGAAACTTGTAATAATCAAATCTTACCAAGTTTGTCTGCTGAGCATCGCTTCAACTAAACAAGAAATCTGGATGGACATCACTTGGAAAATGTGGCTAGAAGAATGCCAATCGCTTGATTGCCCACGCCTTTCACTTGCTGCGACTGACCTTTTGAATCTATTCTAGTTCATGAGTCTACTTCTCCTTGACGGATTTTTTTTCAGAATGAGCGGTTACGAGCCACCAGTCGGACACATTCTGCATTCTTCATATGGCCATGGAGTTTTGCGAGAGCTCGCTGCATTTGACTCCAAAATCTCGCCTGTAAATCTTATGCTGCCGCTTTTCGTAACGAATAGCTCCCCTGACGCCCTGGAACCGATAAATGCGCTGCCCGGAGTGAGTCGCTATGGAATCAACAATCTCATTCCCTTCCTTTCCCAACAAGTCGCCAAAGGTCTTCGCTCAGTTATCATTTTTGGCGTAGATGTCAAATCGACTAAAGATGCTGTCGGATCTAGCGCAGATTGCGAGACGGGCCCTACCATTGAAGCTATTAAATTGATCAAGTCAAAATATCCACAGGTCAGTTTTTAGTTATTATTCATATAAACGCCCATTATCTATGCATTATAATTGTAAATTACAGTAATGATAGCTGTGGGTCGCGGCTGACGTTTGTATTTGTCCCTTCTCCGAAACCGGGCACTGTGGGATTTTCGAAGATGATCGCATGAACAACCAGAAGTCCATCGATAGACTAGCCGAGATCGCAGGCAATTATGGACTCGCAGGTGCTGACTGCGTGGCTCCTTCGGATATGATGGATGGAAGGATAGGAGCGATCAAAAGCAGACTTCGGGAACTCAAGCTTGGCTCACGAGTTGCCGTGATGTCCTACTCGGCTAAATTTTGTTCTGTTGCGGGTTAAATATCGAATAACTAAAGAGTAAGCTTTGAAAATAGAGCGGAATTGATAATAACTCGGGTGAAGCATTTTATGGGCCTTTCAGAGAAGCAGCTGGTTCTGCTCCTAAATTTGGCGATAGAAGAAATTATCAGGTTAGCATTCACATTAGCTAATTTTCTACTTTATTTTTCAGCTTCCACCAGGAGCATCAAGTTTGGCGATGAGATGCAACGATAGAGATGCGAACGAAGGTGCAGATATTTTAATGGTAAAACCGGCCGGTGCCTATCTAGGGACTGTTCTCGCTATAAATTAAATATCCAATTTGTAAATCATGAAAACCGATAAAAGATATTATCTACCGAACGAAGCAAGAGTTTCCGAATTTTCCAGTGGCTGCTTATCAGGTGTCTGGCGAGTACGCGCTACTCGTCCACGGCGCCAAAGCTGGAGCGATTGATTTGAAGAAGGGAGTGCTCGAAAGTCTAACGGCGTGTAGAAGAGCTGGCGCAGAAATGATTCTTTCTTATTTTACTCCACAAGTCTTACAGTGGCTTGACGACGATGAGAAAGCTATTCGAGCTTGCGCAAACTGAGTTAATTTTAAATACAGTTCAAGTTGTCTTTTAAATGCAAAACTCACAAATATCAAGTGCTCTAGAATGGTTGTCCTAAATTTGTACTTGATCCGGCACGGCGAAACATCGTACAATAAAGCTGGCATTTTGCAAGGGCAGGTAAAAGACGCAATAGTCATTTCTGCAAGTAAAGATTTTTAGCTCGATATTCCTTTGAGCGAAATGGGCAGAGATCAAGAAAGTGCTTCCACTCATGAACGCCAAGTTTATTTTCAGTTTATTTCTGATCTGCAAATGAGCAAAGCGCTTGGCCGAGGCGAAAGTTCTTCCCAAGGCTGATCTCGTTTACTCCTCGCCCCTTTCTCGCGCTCTGGAAACAGCTAAAATCGCTACGAATGACATCGGGGAAGAACGCATAATCTGCGACGACTTGCTCAAAGAAAAGGGAATGGGCAAACTCGAGGGCAAGTTGAGGAGCGAAGTTGACTGGAACAGCCCGGAAATGGAAGCAGACGCCGACGTCAAATACAGAGCTGTGAATTTTCTCCGGTCGCTTATCGAAGAGGCCAAAGTTGACAAGACAATACTGATTTTCGCGCATGGTTTCTTGTTGAAAATGCTCTTCAGACATTTCCTTGGACTCAAGAATTTCGACTTTGGCGAGTACAAGGCAGAAGCTAAGGAGACGATGAAGAATACGGCATTCCATCATATTGTTATCAAGAAGACCTCTGGTTGGATCGAATCGAAGAGATACGGGAGAATGAGCGCTTGGGACGGGAAAGCAATTGCAGTTAATAATGCCAAGCATTTAGAAGAAGAACAATAAAATTGGTTCGATAAAATGTTAAAAATGACCATTTCAGAATGCTTCGTTATTGCGGCTCCCTTTTTATCCGACGCACGGCTGCTGTCGATACGAAGAAACTGATCATGCGCCTCCGTCAAGAGTCGCAGCTTCCTCTTGGAACTTGTCGATCAGCTCTGCAGGCGACCAACTGGAATTTCGAAGAGGCGGTCATTCATCTGGAAAAGGAAGCGAAGGCTTTGGGAATGAAGAAGATGGAATCGCTCGGTAAATATATAAGTAGAGTTCTCATCCAAATGTTCTTAGCTTCGCGAAAGACTCCCGAAGGCTGCGTTGGCGTCGCTACAGAGGGAAACAAGGGTGCAATGGTGATCATCAACTGTGAATCGGAGCCTGTGTCGAAGACGCCCGAATTCAACAAGCTCGTCAACACTGTCACTAGCACTCTCCTCGCCAAGGAAGCTGGAGACTTCACCGGCGAGGCAATCGTCGAGTTAGATGGCGTCAAGGATTCACTTGCGCAAGCGATTGGACTTTTGAAAGAAAATATTCAAATTAAATCGGGAAAGGTAAAGTGAAAGTAACAGAGGCTGTGGAGAAAGTGTATTTATTAGGTTGTTGCGGCTCCAAATTTAGGATATTACGTTAGAAATTTCAACAAAGAATATCCAAATAATGGAACTTATGGCTCGCTTGTCAGGTAACACTTTATAAGATCTCATTTATTTATCGTTTATTTTAGCCTTTCTGGTGGTAGCGCGGAGTTGAGCGCTGATTTAGCCGCGCACTGCGTGTTAGAGCTTCCAGACGTCACTGGAGATATTCCTAAAGGCCCTTTGTCCGTTGACGATCTTGCTGCCGACGAGAACCGTCTTCTCTATCAGCCACTCAATGGCGGCCAATCTATTGTGTTCAATGTTCTCGCCGAGCAAAATGCGGAGCTTCTTTCTTGGACTCGTTTTAAAGTCTCTAAGTAATTGACATGAGTCTTCTATGTTTTCAATTCAGAATGGTCTGGGACATCCTTGTCGCCGGTAGTTTGAATGTTGATCAAATCGCTTACTGTTCTCGGCTGCCAGGACCAGGAGAAACCCTTCTTGGCGAACGATACGAGACTGGTCTGGGCGGTAAAGGAGCGAACCAAGCGGTCCAGGCAGGAATTGAGTCAGAATAACTCACATAAAATAAGGGTGAATATTTTTCATGATTCCAAGGAAGCTCTACTATCTGGCGAAGGAAAAGTCGGACTGTTAGGTGCAGTGGGAGACGATCAAAATGGATCGTGGTATCTTGAAGAGCTCGCTAAAACCGGAACGGACTGCTCGAAAATAATAACGAAAACTGATTGCTCGACTGGCGTTGCTCCGATAACAGTTTCGATGGAAAACGGCGAAAACTCGATCGTTGTTGTCCCTGGAGCAAACATGCGTTTAACTGGAGAAGATTTAGATGAGGAAGCTATCAAGGGGACGAAAATTGTCATTTGCCAAAACGAGATTCCAGTGAGTACGACCAAAAGAGCTCTACAACTTGGAAGAGCAGCTGGAGCAAAGACAATCTACTCACCCGCGCCTTGCCCGAGCAGGGAAGACTTTGAGGCGTTCTCTGAACAGATCGACTATCTCATCGCGAATCAAACAGAAGCTCTGGAACTAAGTGGAAAAGAAACTATTCAGGAAGCGGCGACAACTCTACAGGAGAAATACAAAATCAAAAGTGTAATCGTCACTCTTGGCGGAGACGGATTCGCCGTCAAAAGTCAGTGTCTAGATTTTGATTGTTGCTTTGACAATAATGAATTTTTAGGCGAAGGAGAGCTGACATTGCACCCAGTTGTTGAAAAAGTAGACGTGGTCGACACAACCGGCGCTGGAGACTCCTTCGTCGGTGCCTTTTCTTACTCGCTTACCAACGCGCAGAAAACGACGATCGAACATGCCAAATTTGCGTCTATGGTTGCTTCCCGCTCGACAACAAGAAAGGTATAAAAGATCAGATGAGTTGCTTTCTTATTATTTTTCAAGGGAACTCAGAAATCGTACTTCCGTCTTGCGGAGCTTGAGTGATTGTTATTCAACTCCTATGCAGCATAGGCTATGCTTCTTTATTACGCAGTTCTTCAATTGATTTGATTCCTGATTCAACTTTTCTGTTCAATAAATCTTTTCGCTCTCAATAAAAAGCTTCATTTGCGAACCTTCGAGAACAGATGAATTCTGAGTTCACCTGAGAACATCATCGATGCAGATTCAAAAAAGCGCTTGTTTTCATGTCAGATAGCGAGGAAGAATGTTCGCATGCAGTCTGTCCGTGCATATAAACAGTGGCAGGTTTATTTGTGTTAACTCGAGAAAGACTTTGCTGGGATGAATATTCGATTATAAATAAACAGCCGCCGCCGCAATTAGATACCTGCCGCAGCCTCAATTTCAGAAGCCACCTCTAGCCAAATGGGATTAATTTAATTCCGATTACCTTTCACAGGGAATCTTCCAGCGCTTTGATTTCCCCTTGATTGCAAGTGTTGATGGTAAGAGTCATGGCGAATTCTTCTTCTTTTGGCTGGAAGTCAGACGAATCCCATGGAAAGTTCAGATTTTACCTTGTCAAAGGCACTAACTTATTCCAGAATGATCCGAAAGGCTTCCAAAAATGCGGTCGGCTGTCAAATAGTGGGCTTTCGTCGTTCAAATCTGAACTCGTTGAAAGGGGATTATCGATGATTATGAAAATCGGGATCTTGTTTCTGTATTCAGGATTTTCGAAAAAATGAAAAGAAGAAGGAGGACATGAACGTGGCGGGATCATCCGGAATTTGGCAAAAAGAAATAGCGGATTGTCCGGATTCTCATGCTTGTTCATCTCATCCCATTTCAGTGGAAAATACTGTAGTTACTGAATTCCCCAGATTCGTACGTCCAAGCAAAAAAGATCGAGTATTCTTGCCGACCAAATCGTCGAAAATGTCTATCGACTGACGACTGTATTCTCGCGAAATACAGTAATTTTCCTGCCAGAAAAAGCGACGACTTTCTCTCGTCTTTCTTTTCCCGACCTCAATCTACCCTTCAAAATATTATTCCCGCATGTCTGGGTTTAACTTAGACTCGAAATTAGTTACAATTCAAAATTGAATTTTCATTGCAGCAGTAACTTTCTCCAGCAGTGGCTGCAAAAGCAGAATAAATCATCATTCGAGCAATTCGATTCCCAGAGGCGCGATTTTTATCGGATATGGGGAGGAGGATCGTAATTGCCAAAAAGGCATTATTTGGGCGCATCTAGCGCCATCCTTTGGATCTTCCTCTGGCTCGCGTTTTTTCGCTGCTGAATTTTAATAGCCAGCAAAGGAAGACAAAACGCAGCGCCAAATGTGAACTTGAAAACGAGAACTTGCAAATTGAAAATTGAAAAAGAACCCATGGAAGCGAAATTATAAAAGAGTAAGTCATCCACGGGCAAAATTGGAAGTACAGTTAATGCGGTTTAATGATGCGTTTAACGAACTTGGGAATGATCCGCAGATTCGGCTACCAGGATATTTTAAGCAAGCCAGGTCTGATCTGAAAATATGTTTCAAATATTTTTCGACTTTTTTGAGAATAATTTTCAGAGAGAAATTTAAGAAAAATGATCAACAAGTTGGTCCAAAAGTTGAGAAATTTTTGTTTTCCAAGGAAAGATTTTTCAAAAGATATCAAAATTTCAGCGAAAATAAAAATATTCTTTTAAAAAAGCACCGCGAAGTTCGCCTCGCGAGGCATTGAATTTGAGTGTTGATCCCCAGAGAATCGCTTCTGAAAGGAGCGGAAGCGCCCCGTCGCGCGAGGATCTCTTTAAATGTGCAAAGTGGAACTCGTGAATAGTCTATTAAAATGATGGCCGATTTCTTTTCACAATTAAGAATCTCTTTATCCATTCACTTTGATTGCTGACTGCCACTCCATCCTTTTCGCCAGCCTTTTTTCAAAAGCTAATTTTTTTCTTCTTTTTTTTCAAGAGAAAATAAATTACCTCTCAAAACAGCTGTCTGGACTTATAAGAGCAAATGAGTTCGATTTTTATTAAATTTTGCAGTCTCCTGTAAAAAGTAGACAGGCTTGTGAATCCGAGCACTTGAAGAACTAAGTATCAAGTGTTTTATTTTTGGGGTAGTTTACGGAATTTATTATTCTGTCAGCTTTTGAATAAATTAGCTGCACGTGTTCCACGCGAAGAGTTTTGATTAATTTTGAAGAGAGTACCCACCGCCGACTGAAAAAAGAAAAATCAAAATAGAATGGCCTCACGGCTGTGCTTCCAATTTCCCAAGTGTGCAGAAGGTTAACACAGTAAATATCCTTTTTTAGGGCATTTTGGCTGTATTCAGGCCTTATTGAGAGTTTGGCCAAAAAATTGGCACAATTTGAAACTGGGTTAAAAATTTTTCTTAGGCAGAGAAATGAGAAAAGGCCTGCTCGCACCGCAAAACACGTTTCTTGACACGATCGCAGAGAGATTTGACGGATCGCGTAAGTTTTTTTTTCGAAAATTAGAAAAGAGGGATGATCGTCTCTTAGACTCAAACTTCGTTCTTGGAAATGCGCAGATTCCAGATCAGTACCCGATCGTCTATTGCTCAGATGGCTTCTGCGAGCTCAGCGGCCTTCCGCGCTGCAAAGGCTCGGTTAATTAGCTCCTGGAGCAAGCTTTAGGGTACTCCACAACTAGCGAATTGACCCACGAACAGTTATGCGTCGATCTTGCGCGATAAGGTTCGTCTACGGCGAGGACACTCGGCAGGACATCAAGGAGAGGATCGAACGCGCACTGCGAAACAAGGAAGAATACCGCGTCGAAGTAAAGTTTCACTTTTACAGCGATCGCGAAAGCCGTGATCAAACAAGCCAAAGCTGCCAGCTTGATATTGGTAGGTGCCAAGAAACGACTACATTAGCTAACTGATTTTATAGTGCCAATTAAAAATGAGACTGGCACTGTCGTTTTCTTTCTCATATCCGTCAAGGACATTTCCAAGTCAAATTCGAAGATCAATTTCGCCCGCGAGCGCGAGGGGGTAAAACAGTTCAAAAATGAAACGCGTTGAAAGGTTGATTCTAGCGCGATCTCAAAGAATGGCGACGTCGTTCGAGAGCGATCCTCTACAATATCTCCGGCAATATTGGAAATATCTCCAGCGCGTAAGTTTCGAAAGTCGTGAAAAATTTCCTCCAAATTTAGGGGATTCATGAAATCATCGCACGGACGAGACGACGTGGAATCGCGAAATTCAGCCAAGAAAAGCGCAATTTCTGAAGCTCTCGGTCGGTCGGTAATTCAGCTCGCCACGTACGTCATATCATCATATTTTCACATCATTTACTTACCCTTTGAAAGAACAGTAGCTGCATGTTTTCTAAACCACCCCGAAACATGTGGTTTGGCTTGGTTGAATTAAAATTAATACAACGCTGAGATCAGCCCACTTTCATTTCTTTTAACACTACATATTCATCTGGCATTAATAAAAGGAGCATTTATATCAACTCTCGACATCAAACTTTATTTCTACTTCTGAGCTATTTCAATAATTAATTCAGGCTGCGGCAGTTCAGGGAGCAGCAGAAAAATGATATTCCGGAATATAAAATGGCCTCAAGGATGCCCTACGGCGTGGTCTTGCATTGCGGCACATTTAGGTAATGAAAAATGAAGAATTACAAAGAAAACTTCGTTCAGATCAACCTGGGATTTGCTCATCTTCATTTGTACAATTTACGTGGCTGCCTTAGTTCCTTACCAATCAGTCTTCAAAGACTCAGACTACGATCTGCAAACGTGAGTCCTTTCTTATTTTCTCTCTTGAGGCCATGCCTTTTAGTGCAGCTGCTAAAAATGATTTGTCCATGATAAATCGTTCATTCGACGTTTTTGTAGAGGCACCGGGGTGTTATAACATTGATCTAAAAACATGACACTAGAGCCTATTTATGGGTCCAATTCCATTTCGAAGTATAAACCGAAAGATTCTCCTCCATGATTTCATAAAAGATGACACCCAACTCGACAGGCGGTATTTATTTTCGACGTGATCCTAAACTTTCGCACGACTTTTGTGAGCAAATCTGGCAATGTGGTCTTCAACCCTTCACTAATTTCCCGCAACTACATCCGCTCCTGGTTTCTGATCGATCTTTTTGCCGCGATCCCGATCGACTTATTTACCCTCTTTATTAATTTCCCACCTGACACCAGCACTTCCGCATCGAACTCTGCTAATGATATTCAAGGTAAATTTGAAACGTATTTCAAATAAATATCTAAATAATATATTATTTTATCAATAAATAACTTAACCTAAGTATCGTTGAACAATGTACAAATGCTGAAAATTCTACGTCTACTTCGACTAGCAAGAGTTGCGTATAAACTGGAGCTTCTGACTCAGTACGGGGCAATAGCACTGACTGTATCGGTCTTGATCTTTGGAATGATGGCTCACTGGCTTGCCTGCGTGTGGTACCTGATAGGATGGAACGAACTCAACAATCTCAGTAAGTGTTAACAGAGTTTATTAACTCGAGAACAGATTTTGTCCAGAAATCTGGATCTTCCAGCATAAGGAAATGACCCACTCCGTCTTTATGGCGATAAATCGATCCCGGGAGAATCGCCTTCAAGGAAATTAAGCTCACTTTATCCTAAAGGAAAAACGAACCTGAATTGTTTCTCCAATAATTGCAGGAGCAACTGCATCTTCATCGCCCCATATGATCGCACTGGGGATATCAATTTTCGAAAAAGCCTCGTGCCACGAGTATTCAAATGCATCGCGATCATTGAGATACCAGATGGACTTGTGGAGTAGTTGGCTGCCATCTTTAAAGTTATTCAGTGCGTGAAGGCATTGAATGTCTTTTTTATGGTCGAAAATACTGATGGCATAAAATACCATCTGGTATGAAAATGAAATATTTTAGATCATTTCTTGTTGTCTCTCTTCGAGATCTTGAGTGCTTCCCCAAATTTCGTTGTAGCTTTTGTCGGCAAGCTTGGGGAAATGAGGCTGAAGGATAACCAGAAGTCGATTCAGCCCTGGTCCAAAATAGGGGTTTCTGGAAGAGTTCGCGTAAGAACAGTTGAAAACTTACTGTACCTAAGTAAGTGTTGAGCAAGTCTTAATTTGGCGTATTTAAAATTGATGCCACCATTTGTAAACGCAACTCCTTTGATATTGAGAAAGTCCGGTAGTGTTCCTCTATGTCGCCGTTTGACCAGTTCAGCTAGAACTGTGTCGCCCATGTCATGTCCAATGCAGATGACATCCGATAGACCGAGTTTTTTGAACAGCATGATGGAGTACTCGGCGAGTTCGAAAATAGAAAACGTGAAGTTTTCCTTCGGTTTGTCAGAAAAACCAAAGCCAACGTGGTCATAAACAATGACGGGGCCATAGTTCTGTAGTTTATCGATGCCAACTTTGTGATAATCGTAAGAGCTTCAATAACTTACATTCGTTGATCTCGTTATTGTGAGTTTACCTTGACGGAAAGCCATGAATCAAGACAATTGTTGGTCCCGGGTCATTTTCTCCATTGAAGGGAAATTTCCTCACAAACATCTCGTACCCAGATACCTCGATCATTTCTCCCATAGAATACCACTTTTGAATATTTTCAGGTAAATCCTTGATCTCAGGCGCTTTCGGAGGATCCACATATTTTTGGGTCAAGTATCCAATTAAAATCGGAACCGCAAGTACCTTCGCTATCTTTCTCATTATCAAATAGCGAAAAAAAATTGCGGAAAAAGACGCCCATGTTTGGCAAATAAACCCGAAATCGGATCTGATTTGTCATGATTTGATCTTTTGAACTTTTGAAGAAAGCAGAATTCAAAATCAAGACAAACCCAATAATGACAAAGAATAATTGACAAATTAGCAATGTGTTAAATTAAATTTTCAGATCGAGTCAGCAACGACACGCGCAAAGTAGGCTGGCTATATGAACTTTCTAATTCGCTGCAACGCGAATACGTCGTCGAAGTCACCAATTTCAGGTAACGTCATTATTATCGCCATTAACTCAATTTTGAATTTATCCAAATCTTCAGCAACCAAATCACTGGCGAGCAACACGAGCGGGTCTGGAACAAGCATGGGCCTACTATGGTCGAGCGTTACACAACCTCGTTGTATTTCACGCTTTCTTCGTTGACGTCAGTCGGGTTTGGCAATGTGTCAGCGAATACCAACAATGAGAAGGTGTTCTCCGTCTTGGTGATGCTTATTGGAGCATTAATGCACGCAGTGGTCTTCGGAAATGTCACGGCGATTATTCAGGTACCCTTCCTTGATTTCATTATACCGTGATAATAACATGAATTTCAGCGAATGTACGCAAGAAGATCTCAATACGACACACGAATGCGCGACATGAAGGAGTTCTTCACCTTCGCCCAGATCGACAAAAACCTCCAGCGACGACTCATCGACTATTTCAACGCAACATGGAGCAAGCGAAAAGGCATGCAACAAGTGGACTCGACTCTCCAAACATTTCCAGCGAATCTGCGAGGAGAAATTTTCCAACACTTGCACTCTCAGTTTCTGAATCTGCCTGTTTTTCAGTATACTTCGCCGAGTTGTAGAAATTTCATCGCGCTCAGAGTTCAGCGAATGTTTTTTACGCCGGATGAATTTCTTGTTTATGAAGGAGATAGGTAAGCGAACCCCTTAAATTCAGTGAAATTACCATATTTAAGTCTTTCTCATATATATCTGGTCATTTCCGGGTCGATGGAAGTCTCGCGAGATGGACAAATAACAGCAATCTTTGGAAAAGGAGATTTATTCGGATACGACCCAAAGGAACAGGTTAAAGATCGATTCCACCTATTTATCGTTCAATATCTTTTATAACCTTCTTCCAGCTAGCGCAACGCACTCGAACTTCAGCTTGTCGCTCGTCTGCCAATGTTCGAGCACTGAGGTGATCCTTCAGTTACTTTTCTTTTTCAAACTGCGCTTAGCTACTGCGATTTGCAGTACATATCCGCCTCCACTTTCCACCAGCTCTGCAAGCTTTTTCCCGAGTTTACGAAGCGCTTTATAAATGAGCTCTCGTCGGACTACTCTTGTAACTTGTGGGAATTGCATGAGCCGGTGAAAGAATCGATGAGCCAGAGTTCCAAGCGTGCTCAAATTCCTTCTGTTACAGGTGATTTAGGTTTTGGTTCTTGGAGTAAGAAATTATAGTTTCAGAAGCTGTAGAAAAGAATCACAAAAGCCAGTCTTCGAATTGCTACGATGATGAAAATCTTAAAGCGTCTTCAGATGGTAAGATTCATATGAAAGAAACTAGATTGATTTTTCCTAAAGTAAGCGATCAAGAAAACATGCCCTTGCTTGACGGGTTATCTGGCTGGAGCCCGGAAATTGAAGGAGACAAATCAGATGACGACTCCTCTTCAGTATTCGCGGGAGATAGTAATTTAGCATCTGAGCGACTCAGGTGGTTTAGCGATCCGTTGACGTTGGGGAGAAAGTCGTCAAAAAGAGTCACTTGGTCAGATGATTGTTCGAGGAGGTCAAGGTATCTCATTCGTTAATTCTTTATTTTACATTAAAATTTATAGTGCTCCAGTCATCTGGCCGACAAAAGACGACGATAAAACAACTGAAAGTCAAACAAGCAATCGCGATGATCATGTAAAAACTTTGACAGAAAATGTAGCAGTTTTGAGCGATCGGTTAACTGTTTTACACAAAGGTACAGCGATTTCGAAGTAAACAATTTCGGAATTTTGCTTGTAGATATTCAGCGAGTATTCACCGTACTAGAAGATATTAAATCATCACCACAGCTGCTTTCTCCATCTTCAGCGAGCTTTTCGACAGAAGGAACTTGTAATATTGATAGTTATATTGAGATACATGACAAAAAATAAACACTCAACTCTGCCTTGCCAATTTAATTAACAGTTTCTCAGAACAATTTCCGCTTCACGCTCATCTGTGAAGTGGAGATCAAGCAGTATGTCAGTTTTTGCCTCCTGGAGAATCACGAGACTCCCCGAAAACTTGTCGAGTTTTTTCGTCACTTCTGGAACCATCCTAAAATCCATTAGGTGTCCTAGTACTAAGAAGACGGTGATACTCACTCAGATCCAGAATCGCATATTTCTAACGACTGGCATTCATCCTTACAAACAAAAATGCTGAAGGCTCTAAGTTGGCACCACTCTTTCAGCATTCGCCCATTCAAATTTAGAATTCTATTCTTTCTCCCAAGACTTTTTATGATGGTTGCACACTCTCTACCTCCACCAAGCGTAAGTTTTCCACCAGCCGTCCAGCCGACAGGAACCTGACACTGTCCAATTGCATTCTCAGTGAAAAGCCGTCGGCGGTAAAACGACGACTTAGTATTCTGATTTGGAGACATAGACGAGTACCAATCGATCCCAGTGTAGAATTTCTGATTCTGTTCTTGATTCTTTGCTGAAGAAAGAAGAACTTTCTCATCATTCATAATTATTCTTTGTGGTTCCATTTTGTATGGCTTCCATTCGAGTTCGATTCCCTAAAAATGATTTTTGTTCCAACGAAGAGTAAAAAGATATTACTTCAAAACAAGCAGTGTCATGGCTGAGCCAGGAAATCTCTACAGAATTCAGCCTTTCCGCTGAGTCAGGAAGGTCTATCAAGCATTCATCAAGCTTGCATAACGGTGAGGGTAAACTGATGTCGAAGTTTTCAATAGAAAATGACCAAAATGGAAGGTAATCTAGTCTAATGTTTGGTCGATGATGAGAAGGATCTTCGTGGTCACCATCTTTTCCGCAGAAACTTTGAGAAACCTGAAGGCTCGTATCGATTACTTTCCAGCGAATAAAAATACTTTCGAAGGTTTTAAAATAAATAAAATCATTTTCATTAAATATAATGCTAAAAAGCAATTAGAAACCCTTTCTTGAGTTGGACCGACTGTCAGACATGAAGGTTACCGTTATTGGTTCTTGCAGTGGCTGACCAAAAACTATACGATTCGATTGCTTCCTAAGCACCTCCTCACAAATGTATTCGTGGGATTGCGAGCTTCCGATCCCTTTTGAAAGACGCAAGAAATTGTTGAGAAATACAGGTTCTTCCGTATCGCATCTGGAGTACGGTAGAGAGATGTTTTGAACTTCGAAGACCAGTTTGCTGAAGAAAAATTTCAAATTATTCGATTTTCAAAAGACTTACGTGAATCTTTGAGACAAGAAAAACTCCCATTCTGTTCTTTGCTTTCTTATTGAAAGCCGTTCAAATTTTAGCCTGTCCACTTGAGCATGATCTGAAGAAATAACTCCAGCGTCACCAACTTTTAGATTTCTGTACTGAGCGAAGTAAGTAAATCCCTGCGAATCGACATGTCCTCCTCCCGGCTCTAGAATTGACTTTTGAAAATCCTGGTCATTTTTGCATAAAAATCCATCGCCAATGAATCCCTGCTGACATCGACATTCATATCCCCCGACCAAGTTTAAACAATCCGCTCTTGTATGACACAGCTTTGCGTTCGGAATCGAACACTTATCGGGATTCAAGAAGCCGCGTTTATGGAAAAATTAAACAACACGGTCATTGTTGAATCCTGACACTCGTCTATGTCTTCACAAGAAAAATGCCCCTCTTCGAAATTCGCTACGGTTCGATATCCAAGCTTGCATTGTCGGACGGATAAAAGCTCGCTAAGCTTGAGGTCTTCCATCCTGTGGGCATCTATATTCGATGAATTGTGCGAAAGCACTGGCGGTAAGCATTCGAAAGTCCCGATAAGGTCCACGCAAAGAAAGTTTTTAGCGCAGACCGCAGGGAGAAGAGAGCACTCGTCTATGTTTTCACATCGAAAATTTCCCACTCGTTCGAAGCCTTCTTTGCAAATTAAATGGCATTTCTCTGATTCCCTTTCTGAAGAGCCACAGTAACTTCCAACCGGGCATTTACAAATTTTCTTTGGCGAGCAGTTGCCTTTGAAATCTCTGTCTCCTCCACAAACGCATGTATTTTTCACAGGATCGCAAATACTACTTCCATAACAAGTTTGGCAGGTCTCTACAGTAGCACCGACAGTTCCAAAAAAGTAGTTCGGCAATTTTCGAAGGCTAACCAGAGATCTGACCGGCTGAAGATGCTGCTGCCTTATCTCACGATAGCTGCTGCTATTGTCAGAATCATCCGTTGCATTTTTGCAGCAAGAAGCAGGATTGACATTTAGCAACTGTTGGATTTGCTTGAAAGGGACAGTGAAAGAAACTCCAGCTGGAATCAGCAAGATGCCACTTTTTTCACTCTCTTCTTCAACCAAGTCAATGGCCAAATGATCCACTTGAAGAAGAAATTTCGCCAGGCAAAGATTACTTTCGCCAATATTCCTTATTCTTATGCTTGCAAGATCATCAAGGGAGATTCGGACATTGTCGTAACCTTCCGTATTTTCGAAGGTGAATCGGAATCGCAGTATCTGGCGTTGTTTTACGAAATATGAGTCGTAGAGGCGGACTGGCATCTTTCCGAATTCAACTTCCATCAGAGTATCGACGTATTCGCCGGCACAAGTCGAGACATCAACAAATAAAGAAGTCGGATTTTCAACACACTGCCAGGTTGAAACATCTCCTGGCGAGTCATTTACCATCATCCACAAATTATCAAACCCTCTCAAAACATTCAACTCAGTCCCCTTCTGCTCCATTCCGATTTTAAGTCTACTGAAGTTCTTTCTCGGCACAGAGTTGAGCTTATACCAGTTTTTGCCATTATCAGATAGTTCAGTCACGTGGCGAAGGCGGGATTGGACAAGTTTGCGTCCTAAGCTGCGACAAAGTTGGCTCAGAGTGCGTTTAGGAAGAACGTCATCTAAAATCGTGTATTTCTTTGAAACTTTGAAGGCGATTAGGGGTCCCCTTTGCCACGGATTGTCCACAGCTTTTTCAAGATCTCAACATCAAAATTCGTCAATTTCTAATAAGAAAAGTGATCTATCATCATATTTTCTGAAACCTTTCATTCATATTCCATCTCTGCGTGCCTAAATCCTGCACGCTCCAAATCTTGCTCTCCAGTCTGGCGAAATCCTGACAATCTCCGGAAGAGACAAAAGCCAGTCGTTCCGAGATCGTCCAAGTAAAGTTCAAAATCCGTCCGCCAGGAAAGTTCTTCCGACTCAACCAGAGTTTCCTCCCCGATTTTTCATTAATTGCTTTGTAGTGGACTTGTCGAAAATCTCGAACGGGAACCAGAGAAAAGTCCAGTTTGTCGGGAAGGTCATGAAGCGCGCCATCAAGCACTTCTGTTCTCACTTTGATCGGCTGCTTTTGCACCTTGAATTTCGAGCTGCAGCGAATCCATGCCCCCGGAAAGTATTTGTAGCACTTGGTCATTTTCAAATAGGCAGTGTTCATTCCAACGAGTTCAATCGAAATCCTCGTGTAATTTAAATTCAGTCGCCAGCTTCGAGGCTCGTTTTCTTCACTTCGAAACGAAGCTGACAGAAAACCATCATAAGGGCGGCGAATATAAATTGCTCTCTCATCGGGCCGAATGTAGAGACCACTCAAAGACGCGCGTAAATCTCCGTCAATGACAAATATCCCGTCAATGGCATTGCCACTCCCGGCGACAAGAAGAGCCGATTCCAAAATAAGCTGCTCGTCATCTTGGAAGATGACCACTGAAATTATGCATGAGTGGAAAATGAAGGCTGATTATGCAATTACCTTCTGTATTCAGGGCGTGCAAGGAGAGAAGGGGCGTAGTAGAACGCAGCTCGAGAGTGTCCTTTGCACTGGGCTCGGAAACCTGTGTAGAAAACATGAGTCAGGTTCTTAAAGAAAATTTGAAAACTAAGCTGCTTTGCGCCGCTGCTTTGCGGCTACGTTTTCAAAAAAACCGCTACGCGGCTTTTCATTTTAGCTCTTTAAAACCTGACTCAGATTTTCTACACAGATTGCCGAGCCCAACCTTACCATTGATACTCCAGCGCCAGTAGTTGATTGATTTATCGTCTGTTTTTGATATCAATACTTAGTCAAAGGTCGATTCTGCTAAAACAAGCTCTACCAGAGTTGATCAAAGATTAATTCTCCCTGTTCCTTCTCTATTTACCAGATGTCGATAGTACTCATTTTCTTTCAAATAATCTCCATGTATTTTCTCCGCGATCTTCTCTGGAATCGCTGGGGAAAGAACGAAAACCGAGACATGTTCGTTGCAAAAAATCAAATTTATATTCAGAATGAAAGAAAGAAATCTCATAACTCGCTGCTTCCTCTTGATCTTTGACGCCGGGTATGACAAGTTTACGACGTAATTTAAGCCACGTGAAAAGTAATTTTTGATCGGGCGCCAAATTGATGCGTTAATCAAGAATGAGTGATTTTATTCAGAATAAAGACAGAAACACACACTGTTCGAATTATAGCACATTTTGACTGAATATATGACCGTGTACTATTAGACAATGAAATAAACAGAGCAACATGATCTATGGCTTTTGAAAAAATGAGGAGCAGAAGCGGAAAAAAAGACTCAATCAGGAGACTTTGCAGTTGTTGACTTTCTCCATCGCCATTTCTTGAAGCTCAGCCGCCTTTGCTTTGGTTTCTTCCATCATTTTTTCGGCTTGTCCCATGATGCCTAAATATGATATCGTTAGAATAAGACAGTTTTTTGGTATCGTTTCTTATCGGTTATTCCTTGAAACAATGTAAATACCCGGGCTCGTCAAACTGAATAGAAAACCTGAGTCAGGGTCAAGTTGACCCGGTGAACCCTAACCCTGACTCTAACCCTAACCCAAACCCAAGTTGCCGAGGCCAGATATTTACATGTCACAAATTCTTTCCCCTTTTCGATCATCTTATGGAATCAATAAAAGGAGAATGCAGTAATTTCGTGGTGGTCATCTTTAATTGACATTTGTTGTATGCTATCCTTCCCCTGGGCCCTGATCAATATTTTCCTAAATTGAATTATCCTTCCTTTCTGCCGTGATACAGTAAGTGGCTGTGCATTTTATCGATTTTCGTTATGGCAAAGAATGGCAGCAGAGCAATGCTGAGAATCGCATAAATATTTAAAATAAAGGCCGGTCTTCCCTACATGCAGCATAAATATCACTTACTCTCGTCAACGGCTTCTTCGTCCGCCATTCCTTGAAGTCCAGGCGGTACCGAAATGTTTTGAGCGGCTTCTTCGGCCGCTGCTTTTTCTTCGGGGCTTTTGATCGAGTACTGAATAATTTAGTAGTTGCTAAGCAAGTTTTTAGGGTTTTTCTGACTAAGAAGAGCCGGCAATGCTCTTGATAAATGAAATGTTTATCAAGTAGGTGGGTTCTTGCGAAAAAGGGTGGATGAATGGAATGACAAATTTATGCACCGCGAGAGACAGTTTCAGCCGCACTTTTGAATTCATCGTTCATCTGATGATCTCACTAAAATCCGCAAAAAGACGCTGCAAAATCGACATTTCACAGACCCTTCTCCACCTTTCTCAATCTATGATTATGTAATTACTAATTACCTTGTCTCTTATTCCCTGGCGCATTCCTTCTCTAGCATTTTCCTGCTTTTGCCACTTCTTTTGTCTGTCTTTCTCAGCATCTTCCATCGCCTCAAAGTCCCTGTAAGATTCAACATCAGAATCTGAAGCTGTACCTGTAATTGTTCCTCTTGGCGTTTAGCTTCTTCTGGATCGACTTCAGTTTTTCCCGGCATGTTTGCCATCAGGTCCTTCTGAGCGCCTTAATAAATTGTTAATGGCACTAATTGCTTCAATTTCAAAAAATTGTAAACCAGATGCTGCAGTACTCGTTCTCTTTTTATGAGTCTTAATTTAAGAGTGGAAATAAATCTATTTAGCATTTGGAATTCTTAAAAATCTTCGAAACTCTTTCTTGAGTAAAAAGATTCATCGCAAAATAAAAGTCTTAAAAACTTCTAAAACGCCTTCTACAGACTTCTTGATTTTCTACTTTTAAATTGCAATAAGCAACTTACCTCCGAGCGCTTGTTTCATTACAAAATTCATCTTTGCGGCTTATCTCTTTGGATTAAAAGATTATTAATAACGCGCCTTAAATCGGCGTATTAGGGTAAAACAGCGGTAAAAACGAAAGGGAAGCAACTAGGGCGGAGCGCTACTAGGGACAAGCTAAGGAGCAGCTCAGGCGAAATTCAGCTACGTTTTCTTTTGAGCACCACTGCTCTGCTGCCTTACTCCCCTGGGGCGGGAAGCGGCGTGACCTGCAGTGCCGACAGTACAGCCAAGCCAGGTTACTAAAATAAACCAATATAAACTCCAATCACTATTTCTCAACACAAATATTCAAACAAAAAGTAAATCGTTTTAGAACCAGATTTTCTTGTTACACTATCTCCAACTTCATCTCCGATCTAGCCGTCAGCCGCGACCTGTCAGTTCACTAAAGACTTTGCGGCGATTCATGCGGCGCTGAGTGGCACCAATCTGCATAACCGGGCGGTTCATTTGCCATTCGGTTCAACTCGCAGCTTTTATTTTTAAAATCCGATTGTCCAAGAGAGCGAATGAAGAGTTTTTACAGTTTAGTGCTATTTTTTGGATCTTGCAAAGGTCTCGATTTCGTCGGCTTCGAAAGAGATGAGCAGGCGATGAGCCGCGAGAGGCGTGCACAGTTTGGTGGCAAGAAGTTTAATAAGTTTTACAATGCGTTCAAGAATCGAGGCGATCCGTACAGACAGGGTTTAGGAGAGCTCATCACTTTAAAGGAGTTTCTGTGGCCTCATTAATCTTTTAAACCCTAATGCTAGAGTAACTCAGCCTCCTGTTAAAACAACCATTCCAGACAGGGTTCATTGTCGATCTAGCTATCTTATTTTTATCCAGAATTCAAATTGAACCTCCGCAAGCCACGACATCAACTCAGGCTCTTCCTAAGATTCCCCCTGCCAAGTCGTGGACTTCCAGCCTTCCGAAAAAATCAGGAGAGTTTGAATCAGAATTTCAAGATTTCGACCCGAAGGACTATTCCAAGGAAGATCCAATTTACTTGGAGACCCAGAGAAAAATGGCCTCATTGAAGATGAGAGAGCGTACCCTTGCTGGATCATCCGGTATTGACTTGGCACGAGCATTGGTCGTCGACGATAGCTGGAATCAGTTGAACAAGCTGACTCAGCTGATGGAGATGATCATGTACTTGCAGGAATGGAACGGCAAAAGGTCGATCAATTGACAACTTGTCGATAGAGCAAATTGATAATTCCAACAAAAAGAACGAACCCGTCTTTTCGAAATATTGCTTCTACGGATGTTGGTGTTTGCCTTACGGGGCCGAAGCAATGGGAAAAACTGCTGGCGAGCCAGTTGATGAAATTGACGCGACCTGCCGTGCGAAACAGCTTTGTTACAAGGTAATATATCTAACAAAAGCTGTATAGGTGTGGGCAATCAATATATTTTTATTCGATGTAAAATTCGATGGGATTACTCTCTCGGGAGAGATATGGACAGATGCTGCTTCTGATAAACAGTTTGATATAAAGTCAGTTGCATTCAGCTTCGCAAAGTGTTGGATTACCTTCCCAAACCATCGGACGGGTCAGATTGTCGATATGGTTGTGAATTATTTCAGACGAAGTAACATTTGACCCATTCCACTCAAAGCGCTCAATGGCATAGGGTCTTAATTTGTTTTAATCATATATCGAATCATCGCTTACTTTTTTCGTCCGCTAACAACAAAGACAGAGTTTCCGATAACAGCTCCAGAAGGATATGTTTGTCGCTTGAACAAATTACCATCGAAATGGGAAAATACTTCCTTACCTCTTTTAGGTAGCCTACGACAGACCAGTTTGTTCCCGTAAAAAAGTGAACCGCTTTCTTCTTTTCCCAGTTATAGTCTGGTTCTTCGGCGACACCGCCGAAGAGAAGGATTCCATTGGAGACTGATAAACATTCGTGTCCATATGATCCTCTTCTCCTATAATCAAATTCTGAAATTATTTTGAAAAGAGGCTTACTCATTCATGGTAACTCCCAAAGTCCATCCACTGTAGCCAAGGATCTCAACTTCTCCATGTGTCGGTTCGCTACTTCTTGTGCCGCCAATGGCGTACACATCGTCGTCGTAGTATGCCATGCAGCCTTTCTGATGAGAATATTCAGTTGTGTAGGAAATTTCTCGCATCTGGTTTCCGTCGAATCCTTCGCAGTATCTGTAGGGAGACTCGCTGAAGCAAATGTATATTTCTTCTTCATCTGCAGTAGAAGCTCCATAGTAGGAATCATAAGGAAATAGCAGTCGTACATCAAGCTCCACCACCTCGCAAGCATCAAGTTTGGCGATTTTCAACTCATCAGAGCGCCCCCCGAAAAAGTAAATGTCACCTTGGAAGATTTCATGGCCGATTCTGTCGAAGTATCCGTATTGAGAGCTGGCCTTTTCTGGGGGAGAGTCGTAATGCCGATTTTCTCGGAAGCTTCCGTCCGCGCTGATGACGTAACTCTCTTTGTAGTGGTAGTTTTCGCCGAACACGGAAACGTAAGATTGACATTTGAAGCTGTCACAGGGACAACCATTTGGACAGTTGTCCATGCAAGGGCAGTCCATCTTATCGTTCATAAGTTCAAGATGGCATTGAGAATAGCACTCGTCGTCGGCCATTTCGCACGATTTTTTGCACAAACTTTCCTATAAATTTTTAGTATAAAATGTTTGATTCTAGCCCTGAAATTGACATGCCTTTTGAACAGCTTCGTTTTTGCACTGCTGTGAATACATATTGCTCTCAGCATCACAATTACCGCACAGGGGATGATCACATCCATCACAACCGTTTGGACAATTGATATTGCATGGGCAGTCAGCCATACAGGCAGAATAGCGATTTACGCATTGAGTCTGGCAAGTGTTGTCAGAGCAGTTCTGCGTGCAATCAGTGTAAATTAGACGACACTGGTCTAGACATCTTTCCTCAAGCTCCCAATCCTTGCATGTCTGTTCCTGTGCTAAGGAATGCACTGCTAAAAAGGCGAAGATTTTCATCGCAATTATCTTTGAAACAAATTAGTCTGAACAGGCGAATTTTATGGGAAAAATTTGGTATTTACTTTGAATATCTAAATGTAACACCGTTCTGATCTATAGGTCACCTTGAGCATAACCGCGGTTTCAACGGAACAGCAAATATTTCTCATGTTATATAACTGACCTATTTTTTATCGACGTAGAATTCTCAGGATGCTTTTAAACTTCTTGAAATACAGTAGCATTTAATTTAAATCTATTTAGTGTGCTCAACTCGATTACGGTTCCAATTGCAAATCAACTGTTGGCTATCGATTCAAGGGATACTCCCAGGATGGGGAACGGAAACTGCAATGCTGTAAGTTCTCTCACAATATAATTGTACAGAAATCGTAGCATGTTATTTCAGTGGACGAGCAAGACACCTGCGAAAGAGCCCTCTGCGAGTGTGACAAACGGTTGGCAGAGAGATTGAGCTACTTGGAAGACACATCAAGGTGAAGTATTTAAGTTTAAAAATCAATTCTTTATCAATTATCTCAGCTACGACTACCACAGCCAGTACGGTGACTTCAATTTCTCTGAAATGTGCGTTCCAAAATGCCAGAACTGCCAAAAATGGGACGAGTGCTGCGGAGAGTATCCCGAGCGCTTTCCGTTTTTCTCTGATTTCGGAAACAAAGGGTGCTGTGGAAAGAAGACCTACTACAAGTCCGTCCTCCAATGCTGTAAGAATGACATTTTGCAACCCAAAGGAACATGCCAATATGGTTATGGGAAATAGAAAGCCCGCCCTGTGCTGCTCAACTGTATAATGAAAATATATCTTGTCATTGTTTATAAAGTGTTAGAATGTCTGGACAGATGTTGCCTCTGATTTATTTTGATTTAAAGTCAGTTGCATTCAGCTTCGCAAAGTGTTGGATTGCCTTCCCAAACCATCGGCCGGTTCAGGTTGTCGATATGGTTGTGAATTATTTCAGACGATGTGATGTTGGACCCAGTCCATTCAAGACGCTCTATGGCGTAGGGTCTTAATCTGTTTTAATCAAATATCAAATCTCCACTTACTTTTTTCGCCCGCTAACAACAAAGACATAATTTCCAATTACAGCACCAGAAGGATATCGTTGTGGCTCAAATTCGATAACAATCAAATTGAATTAATTCTACGCTACCTCATTGAGGAAGCCAACGACAGACCAGTTTGTTCCGGTGAAAAAGTGAACAGCTCTTTCCCAGTCGTAGTCTGGTGATTCGGCATTACCGCCAAAGAGAAGGATTCCATTGGAGACAGGCAGACATTCATGCCCATGCGATCCACTTTCCCTAAAAATCATCAGTAAAAATTTTGGTAAAAGAGAAACTCGTTCATAGGAACTCCCAAAGTCCACCCACTGTAGCCAAGGATCTCCACATTTCCATGAGTTGGCTCGTTGCTTCTCGTGCCGCCAATAGCGTAGACATCATCATTGTAGTATGCCATGCATCCCTTCTGATGAGAATATTCAGTCGTGCAGGAAATTTCTCGCATCTGGTTTCCGTCAAATCCTTCACAGTATCTGTAAGGAGATTCGCTGAAGCAGATGAATATTTCTTCTTCGTTTGCAGTAGAAGAGCCGTAGTAACAATCATAGGGGAAGAGCAGTCGTACATCAAGCTCAACCACCTCGCATCCATCAAGCTTGGCGATTTTCAACTCATCAGAGCGCCCGCCGAAGAAGAAAATGTCCCCTTGAAAGATTTCGTGGCCGATCCTATCGAAGTATCCGTATTGAGAGCTCGCTTTTTCTGGGGGAGAGTCGTAATGGCGATTTTCTCGGAAGCTTCCGTCCGTGCTGATGACGTAACTCTCCTTGTAGTGATAGTATTCGCCAATTACAGAAACGTAAGGTTGACATTTGAAGCTGTCACAAGGACAACCATTTGGACAGTTGTCCATGCAAGGGCATTCCATCTTATCGTTCATCAGTTCAAGATGGCATTGAGAATAGCAGTCATCGTCCGTCATTTCGCACGATTTTTTGCATAGACTTTCCTATAAAATGTTAAATGCTAGCTTTGAACTTGATCAAGTCTTGATTTACCTTTTGGACAGCTTCGTTCTTACACTGTTGTGAATGCATATTGCTCTCGGCATCACAAACATTACAAAGTGGATGATCACATCCATCGCAGCCGTTTGGGCAATTGAGATTGCATGGACAGTCAGCCATACAGGCAGAATAGCGATTCACGCATTGAGTCTGGCAAGTGTTGTCAGAACAGTTCTGCGTGCAATCAGTGTAGATTAGACGACACTGGTCTAGACATTTTTCCTCAAGCTCCCAATCCTTGCATGTCTGTTCTTGCGCTAAGGAATGTACTACTAAAAAGGCAAAAGTTTTCATCTCAATTCTCTTTGGAATGAATGAGCAAGAACGGAGTGCAAAGCGAATTTTATGGGGAAAAATTTGGTATTTACATTGAATATCTAAATGTAACACTGTTCCGATCTGTAGGTCATCTTGGCAATAACATCAGTTTCCACGGAAGAGCAAATTCAAAAGTTCCAATTTGGTCCATTTTTTGAAAATGGAAATAAATCTGTCTCCCCGTTTTATAAAGTTCTTTCAACGATCAATCCATAATTAATATTGAGCAAGAAGTGTTAAAATGTTTTAACACAAAATGTCTACAGACAGTGTCTTCAATTACGTGCGACGATGGAAAGGGAAGGGGACGAAAGACTGACCCTTCGGGGAGATCAGCACCTCGTCAGTTACTACAAATGGCCACTTAGGCTGAGATTTAAGAATTCGCACCGTTGCATTTAGAGAACTCATGAGTGCAAGTAATTTAGAGAAAAATTACTGCGGAAGAAGGAATTGATCAAAAATACATTTTCGATGATAAAGGCGGATTCAACTAGATTCACGCATTTAAATTTTAATCAAAGGTCCTAGAATCTACGAGAGTCTCTCGTCGAGAGATGAAGTCGTAGCCAGCCTCGTATAAAATAATTTTTAAGGAAAAACTGATCACCAGAAAAGTTATACCGGACTAAATGTCGAAAGCTTTCTGGTCGAAGAATCAAGCGAGGAAAATGGACCTGTGCACAGGAGATGCTCTGTAATTCCGAGTTATGAGTTGCTAATCTTTGTTCACACGAATCTTTCAACAATAGCGAAAGATCGCTCCGAACTTGACTGATCTCTACTGTTTCGGAAACGATCAGTGTCAATCAAGAAAGGTCGGATGGAGTCTGAAATTATCGAGCACAAGATCGAGTCCTGCTAACTTCCGTCTTGGGGAGTATCTGATTGAGACATGAGATCAACAAATCCTAACCATCAAACTGAGTTCTGGTGTGGATCTCATTTTCAGCCTTTTATCCGACCTGCCCTTTGTTGTTTTCTAATGAGCCTTTCCTTGATAGGAATCGGTTATTTTGCACTACATCTTGAGGAGAAAGTGGGCATAAAAAACTGGCTTTACTACTGTTATATCATCATCGGAATCGGCTCCCTAGCTGGCATGGCTTCTATCATTTGGCTAAGGTTCATGGCGCCGTTTTGTCGGAAGTCAATAACTGTAACTTAGGAAGGCACACATGGAAGGAAAATACTACAGAGATCTTCAGAAGCGCTTGATGGTTTGTAATCTATAAAAAAGTTAAGACTATATACACGCTGTATAATCGCAAAAAAGAAAGAAAAAAACATTAAAAAATCACTTTCAGATCATGAACCAACCGAATCGATTCGAGACTAGAGTGGTAAAATGCCGTCAATCTATCCACCCATCAAAACTCAGCTTTTCTTGAAACAGATAACTTTAAAACGATTGTTCAAACGCTCACCATTTCCACAGTAAACGACGAACTTGCTTCCTATTCAATGTGTAATTTTAGGCATAAACAACCAAAGCACTTTATTTGCAGGTCGGCAATGAAATCAGGAGTAGAATCTTATCAATAACTTAATAACTGTTCTCGAGTTTCGAGGCTTATTGGGGAACGCCGCGGAGGATGTAGTTGACTTTCTCCTCGATAGTTGGGAAGGTGGAGAGCTGGGAGAGGGCTACTTCGTTGGCGCATTTCATGTAGTCAGCCTGGGCGGCAGATTCCGCGGTTCCGGAAGCCATTGCTTGCTGTGCCTTCGCCTGGCAGTTTTGCATGCCTAAGGAGGGACAGGTAAATAGGGGATGAGTAGATTCGATGGCTCACCTGTTTGGATAGCCATTCCAAAAGACTGAACGACTTCATCCATTTGCTTCTGGAGTCCGACAACTTGCTGCTGCGCGCCTTGGACGCAGCTTTCAATCTGCTGGGTAGATCCGCCTCGGTCCATGCAATCGGCCATCGCGCGGAACTGCTTGGCCAGGGCTGGTCTCAATCCGGACTCGACCTTTTCTTGAAGAGCTTGCATCTTTTCTTGCACCTTTACGAATCCTTCTGGGGTGGCCATTTTCGCTCTCTCAATCTGAAAAGATAAAGGATAATTAATTTTCTAAAAGTGGGAAACAAAGATTTCCATCGAAGGAAAACGATTTACGAGCTCAATTTTTAGAATAATAAATTACGATTTTTTGGGACGAAAAATGGTTATTTTTCTCTTCAAAATTTACGGGACTTTTTCTCAAATTTACACAACATAATCGAATTAGTCAGAATGACTGGATAATCCGCGAATTTTCTCTTTACAAAATGAATAGTCAATTTTGACGTTTCTGCCAATGAGAGCCTCCCTCGAAACGCGCCTGGGCTAGTGCGCGCTTCCCGCGATTCAGACCAGGCCAAAATAAAAAAAGACTCCTCCGAATTCGTTGCGTTCATTTCCAGTAACACAGACGCAGTAACAGAGACAAAATGAGTTCCTTCGCGAAGTTCTTCGGCGGTGGAAAGAAGGGCAAGGCGCCAACTTATGGCTTCAAAATTATTCACACAAAGGGACTAAAATTGTGTTCAACAACCTGCGTAGAAAAACTAACTAAACTAAAAAATAACAGGTCAGGCCCTGTTAGATCTTAAATAAAAAGATTCATCTTAAATTTCCTTTTACGCCTTTGCTTTTAAAAAGCCATTTTGAAGCCAAGAAAAGTCCCGAAGAAGCGATCCAAAAGCTGCGAGAAACGGAAGAAATGCTCAACAAGAAATCCGAATTCCTGGAGACGAAAATCGCAGCCGAACTCGCCAGTGCAAAGAAGCACGGGACGAAAAACAAACGACAAGCTCTCAATGCTCTCAAGCGCAAGAAACGACTTGAAAAACAGCAAGAACAAATTGGTAGCGAATCGAGCTGCGTTTCTTAATGATTAAACTGGAAATGTTCAGACAACACATTGACAACAATCGAGTTCCAGCGAGAAGCGCTTGAAAACGCCCAGTCCAACGCCAACATCCTCGAAAACATGAACGTCGCGGCGAAAGCAATGAAGAACGCTGCGAATGGAATGAGCGTGGACAAGGTCGACGACATGATGGACGAGATTCAAGAAGCGAGCGACGTCGCCCAGGAGATTTCTGATGCTATTTCCAGGCCTATGGGATTCAACAGCGTAAGTCACGATTCTTCATCGATTTTCTCGATTTCAAACGAGCGATTTTTAGGAATTGGACGACGACGACCTTTTGGCAGAACTTGAAGAGCTCGAACAAGAAGAACTGGACTCTGAAATGCTGAACATTCCTTCGACCTCGCAGGAGCCGACGCTCAATCTTCCCGCAGCTCCGACGAAAGCCCCTGCCGCGCCGGCGAAAGAAGTCGACGACGATCTCGCCGATTTGGAGCAGTGGATGGCCAACTGATAAACTACATGTCTGTTTAATCTTTCTACATTTCGCGCCTTTCCACACAATATTCTTTCACGGAAAACGACCAAAAATAAAAATCTTCATCCGCCCTGTTCTACCAAAACAAATCTCCCTTCCAAATCAGCACTGAATTCAGCAGGATTCGCTACTATTATATAAATACCAGTTTACAACTAAAATCAGCCTACAGCTAATTCATCACAGATTTCGTTCACTTACTAAATTCCTAACTTATGTTCCAGCATGTTCGTTTTTTGAAGTCTCTCTCTTTTGAATTGCTTCTTTTCAGAGAAGAGAAATACGATGGCGAACTTTGATATCTTCTTGGTAAACAGCGAGAATTTGCTGTTGATTTCTGTTTGGTGAGGGAACGCTAGAAGCTTACTGTAGGAAGATTTGGAGCATCGGAGTTGATGGTGGATTCCTACAAATGTGGGCAGTTTCAGTAACCAAAACATGGATGTTGACAGAATCTGACTGCTTTTGATAAAGATGTGTACAAACAGAACTGTTGGTCTTGTGATGAGCACCAAGTCTTGAAAGAGTCGTTCAACATTTCAGTCAGAAATCGAACAAGTTGAGAGCGTGCTTACACGATGCCTTTTTCGACTTCTTCGGTTCCAAGGAAAAAGAAACAACGCCCGAAGAGGCAATGAACAAACTGCGAGAGACGGAAGATATGTTGACAAAGAAGTCCGAATTTATCGAATCACAGATACAAGACCAACTGGCACTTGCCAAAAAGCATGGAATGAAAAATAAAAAACTGGCTTTGAAGGCGCTCAAGAAGAAAAGACTCTTAGAAGCACAGCAAGACAAGATCGGTATGTACTCTTTACTTCCTTTGAATGTAATGGTACTAAATTGCAGATGGCACGTTGACGACCATTGAGTTCCAAATTGAAGCTCTTGCTAATGCTGCCACGAATGCGCAAATTCTCAATAATATGAAAACTGCTGCTGAAGCCTTGAAAAGGGCTCATGGAAACAAAACAGCTGATGATGTTCACGAGATCCTTGACGAACTCGAAGACGCAAACGATTTAGCGAATGAAATCTCTGACGCAATTTCCCGACCTTTAGGATCTGCTGCATACATGGTTAGTGGCACTAAGTGCACATACTTTGATAAATTCTTTGTTTGTATCGAAAAAGCATACTATCGATTTTCAGTGCGATGAGGACGAGTTGCTTGCAGAGCTGGAGGATTTAGAGCAAGAAGAATTGGATGAAAAGATGCTTGATATCCCCAATAATGGCTTGACTCTTCCCGATGCACCTGTTATTGACCCGAGAACAACTGCGAAAGATTTGGCAGCCCTGAAGAAGTGGCAGGAACAGGCGATTGCTGAATGAAAATATTCTCTGTTTACAATCTATTCTTTGCAAAATGATTGATTTCTCCTTACACTGATTCAGCTATTATAATGCTAATAAAAGGGTTCTTTCGACTTACATCTCTTCCATATTTTCAACTGAAATTGAAGCTGATATTTTCTCTCCTTCAATTCATTCTCTATTCAGAAATAAATTGGGTGGCAATGAAGTGTACTGACCATGTTCCGGCAAATAGTCGAAAGTTTAATAGAACTCTGCTATTTGCGGATGCTTGGGTACCTGTTCTCTGTAGGAAGATCGCAGAAAGTTCTGAAGAGAGAAAATTCAAAGAAGAAGCTTCAAAGATTCCCCAACGATGTCTTTGAATCCCTTCAAAGCGAAGAAGAGCGCGCCATCTCCAGAAGAAGCGATGAAAAAACTGCGCGAAACTGAAGACATGTTGTCTAAAAAGTCGGAATTCATTGAATCACAAATTCAATCACAACTAGCGACTGCGAAAAAGCATGGAACGAAGAACAAGCGACAAGCCTTGCAAGCGCTTAAGAAGAAAAAGCGTCTTGAAAAGCAACAGGAGCAAATTGGTAACTTCTTACCAGTTTTCTGACCTAAGATTTATATTTTCTAATAGATAACACGCTAACAACGATCGAATTCCAGAGAGAGGCTCTTGAAAACGCAACGTCGAATACGACTATTCTGACAAACATGGCATATGCGGCGAAAGCGATGCAACAGGCATCGGGAAACAAGTCAGCGGATGATGTTCATGATATGCTTGATGAACTTGAGGAAGCTAATTACGTGGCAAACGAGATTTCAGAAGCGATCTCTCGACCGATGGGGTGGAAAGATATGGTGAGGAAACAATTAGATTCTTAGATCAAATAAATTTATAGCCCGATGATGCCGAGCTGATGGAAGAACTTGAGTTGCTCGAGCAAGAAGAGCTAAACGAAAAGATGCTCGCAGCACCAGCGAAAGAACTGCAGCAAATGAAACTTCCCGATGCTCCGAAAAATGAGCCAAAACGTGCCGTAAAATCAAAAGAAGACGAAGAGCTAGGCGACTTACAAGCTTGGGCTTCTTGAGCGCTTTCCTCTTTCTTCTGGACAAATAAATTTTCTTTATAAACACAACTGAATACATTCAATTTCTTTAGATTGACAAATCTATGAATCGAATGGTAAAAATAGCACTCGTTCAGATGTGCTCGACATCGGATAAAGTTTGTTTGAAAACTCCTCGTATCGAGCGAATTATTTTTCAAAAAAGAAGAATTTATAAATAATGAAAGTGAAAAGAAAAGTTCATCCGTGCTAGAGAGCCGCTAATTTTCTCAAATATTCAAAGTGGATAAAAGAGGCGGCGGAGAATGGAGCGCGCATGGTGTTTTTACCAGAAGCTTATGATTACATTGGTAATTTTCCGTTATTTTCTGCTAGAAAAAATGATCATTGAAATCAAGGGTCCTCTATTTCGGAGACTTTTGCTCAGGCAGAATGCGTTGAGAAGGGCGACCTGATGGTGAAACTTTGTGGCCTTGCATCTGAAAATAAAGTATGGCTTTCTCTGGGTGGAGCGCATGAAAAAATCGATAGAAAGAGTGATTCTGAAGAACGCGAGAGAATCGGCAACGCGCATATTCTTATTGATGATAATGGCGTTATAAAAGAGGTATTTACTCCTGGAAAAGCTCTCTCGTATTTTGAAGGATTCTTTGAAAACGCTGAAATTCAGAAATATCGAAAGATCCATCTTTTCGACGCACCCGTGGTTGGACTCAAGGAATCGAACTGGACTCTGGCTGGTGAAAAGCTATCTGAAATTATCCCTTCGCCTGTTGGTAATCTGGCTCTAAGTATTTGCTACGACTTGCGGTTTCCTCACCTGTCGCACGAATATCGCAGACGTGGTGCAAATGTTCTTACCTTTCCGAGGTAATTTCTGGAAATTTTGCAATTTTCAAAAGAGATTTAACGAATTCTAGCGCTTTTACTGTTCCGACTGGAAAAGCGCACTGGCATACGCTTTTGCGCGCTAGAGCAATAGAAACCCAGTGTTTTGTGGTAGCTGCAGCACAATGTGGGAAGCACAATGAAAAGAGATCATCTTTTGGTCATTCGCTCGTCGTTGATCCTTGGGGAGAAGTCATTCTAGTCACGGTTTCATTCATAAATATTACTCAATCAATTATGACCGCGGAGATTAATTCTGTAATTGAAATAAACCAAATCGAAGACATGGAGGAGAATATTGGAGTTGGGTACTGCGAGCTCGATTTAGAGAAAATCAACAAAGTTCGAACTTCAATGCCTGTTATGGACCATTTTAAATATGATATTTATCAATAAGACGATTCCTAAAGCATGTTATTTTTTAGACAATATGTTAAATCGGGCTAATAACTTCGGACTTTTGCCATTGGCCAGGAGAAACGTCAAGGTAGAAATTGTCTTTCCTTCTTCGTTTGATTGAGTTTTTGTCAGGTGCGAATCACGGACGAAAAGGGAGCTCAAGTGCTTTCGAACTGGCCCAAGCCCTTCGGAAAGGCTCCAGATGGGCCAAAAGCGGACTGGCAGCTAGGTGCTAACCGAGAGTCCGGACGAGTAACTACCTTCCGTACTAAACATAGATGGCCGAGGCCGACAGAGATAACAGCTTTGAAGGCAAAGAACAAAGATCAAACCGTCAGGTAAAAATTCAAAGGCATCGCCAGCTCATTTGAAGTCTAGTGATTTCGCTCAAGCTCCAAAGAACATCGTCATAGAAGGAATTCTGCCCGAAGAAGAGAAAAAAGAGCAAGAGTTTCTTTCTGAATTCGAAAAATCGCATCGGCCTTGTCCACTTGAATCAAGAAATATTTCCGTCACGCCCAAAGATGTCCTTATTCTCGCTCAGTTTATAAAAGAAGATGGAACTTTGTTAACGCAGGAACAAACCGGCCTTTGTGATCGGTAAGTTCTGCCAATTTTAGAATTTCCTACAAACATTTATTGCTCGTAAAAACAAGCAATACAATAATTGTAAGTAGACGTGGCTTTAAAAGAGTAAACGTCAAGCTCCAAATGAGTGTTTCAAGCTGTAAAATCCAGGCTGCTGCTATTGAAAATTAATAATACTTTTGATTAGTCAGTATGAGGTCGTCAAAGATGCTGTCAAGATCGCTCAAAACGACGGTTTATTACCCTACAGGTAGTAGCTATTTAGGCTATAAAATGAAAAAGAAGATTAGTATGAGTCGCTAGTTAATTAAATTTTTATTCAAGCAAATTTTCGTATTTCGAAAATCGCGCTCGTTGGCGAATCCAGCTTGTCGATGAGGCAGAGAATCCTAGAGATTGGCAAGGAGCTCCACTTAGTCCAGGTATCTACCTTCGGAATCCGATTCTTTTATCCGATTGTTACGTGGCACCCCAGCGCGCCATACGTGGCACTCGAGACACTAGCCATCGAGTAAACTCCTACTTGATTAGTGGGCTTTTTTAACAAGGTGTCATTAATTTTACAGAACTTGGTGGGTTTTACTTTTAACGACTTTGAAGATTCTTTAGCAGCAAATTTATTTATAAAACATGATAAAAATCAACGAAGAGGCGTAAGAGAATATTTAAAGCGTCGCATCAATTGGGAATCATCAACTAATCAATGCGTTTCAGAGATAATGAACAGATATAATTGTCGAACGAGACCAGGCCTGGCGAAGGCACTGCCCACCAAGGGCTATCCCTGGTGGCGATTGTACGTGCAGATGGGATCAGAAAAGATAGCTGAAGAAACGCCCCTTGGTATTCCTGTTCAGAGGACTCAGGCGAGGATTTGAATTTTCAAGTAAAAATAATCTTCAAAGTTCACAAGAATTCTCATTGAAACATTTTTATTGCCAGTGTTTGTGAATCCTCGAAAACAGAAAATTTCAACTTCAAAATGTCAGAACGACATTTGGCCCTCAAACGTACCATCGTTTCATGACAATCAAGGGGCGCACGCGCGGAAAATGCGAAAAGGCCCGTTTAACCACCATCAATAGAACAATTACTCCTGCTTACAGTAATGATTTCGCTTCAAGAATCTCAACGAGCTTGATTTTAGAATGTCCATGGAGGTTCCGAGCGAGGGATTCTCCTGTGGCGACTGTAGCAATCCTGTAACAAGATGGGCTTCATTGAACAGAGCAGTGTTTTTGTGCGACGATTGTGCCAATATTCATAAACAACTCGGACGCCATGTCAGGTTATTCCTATAAAAATTCGATAAATTGTCATCAAATGAAAAAAGGATCAAGGTCGTTTATTCATCCGTAATTTTAGCCAGCTGAAACACAAAGTTCACTCCGACTGGCCGGCTTCGCAGTTTGAAATGCTTCAAAAATTACACGAATCAGGAGGAAATCGAGTTTGGGAAACTCTTTTGCTCGATCCAAACAAAGAGGCGAAAATTAAACTGCGCCCTGGAGATTCATCCGAAAGGAGAGAGAAATTCATCAACGAAAAATATGTCCATCAAGGAAAGATACGAGAGACCTCCTATTTATTGCCGAAAAGCTACAATTCTCTGACTATCTCTAAAACAGCATTTCTTTACAAGGATGAAGAGCCTTACGAGGATAGGTTCGAGCTGTCGAAACAGCTCTTCTCTGTCGTGCGGACGAATCAACTTGGTCCTACACTTCGATTTTTAGCCCATGGTATGCGTTTTTTCCTAAATTTAGACATCATGACTGGCAGTCGCTCAATCATTAAATATGAAAAATGAAAAAAAAAAGAATTTTTATTTTGACAGATCTATTTCTAGGTTCCTTTTTTTACATTTCTCGAGAGAAGTCTCTTTCTAAAACAGGTTTTTAGGAGCCAGAGTTGACTGGCAACACGGAGAGAAAGACGGGGACACGGCGCTGCACATAGCGGTCCAAAACGAGCAGCTCCTCCAAGTGGAACTCCTGTGCATTTACGGCGCCAACCCCGCCATGCCCAACAATAAAGGCCAAACAGCCGAAGACATGGCCCGCGAGGTCGCCCAAAGAACAGGCAACGACTTGATTTACGAACGGTTGGTTGAGATTCGACACGAGCTGCCAGATCGACTAACGTTTTTTGTCGCTCGCAAGGTGAGTGAAGCAGCTGAAGCTGTTGTTGAAAACTGGCGTTTTTAGAGACCGAATCATCGCATCGGCAATCACTTTGTCAATCTTTCGTGCGTCGAGCATGTTGCCCATGGACGGGAGCGCCTATCCAACTTGCCAGATGAAGTTTTTACCGAACTATGCGCGGATTTATTCGACGAGGTCGACAGGAGAGAGATCGAGACCGTTTGGGAAGCAAACTCTGGAAATAAGAGACATCACCAGTCATTTCTGCCGATTCACCCAGAGTATAGCCAGAGCCGAAATCAAGGAAGACAAAAGATCGCTAAAATGGAACAGCAAGATTTTTTCCAACTCCTTGTTGATGTCATCGACGAATTTCGCAAACGCGTTGATTATGACGATTTCGTCGAGAGTCACGAGCCAACGTCGGAAGGAAAAATGATCGATGGTTACGATTCCGAGGATCCGATTTATGATGATGGTAATTTTGTATTATTTTGATCAATTTAATTTCCAACGCCAAAATAAATTTTTAACGACGGCCCCAGTTTTTGATGATGAATCATTAGGCATATGTCTCTTCAGGGACCGGCAACGGATCAATTTTGGACTCAATTAGCTCATTTTCAGCAAAAAAACCTTTCAGCCGACCTTTAATTTATTTCCCCCTTTCTCTTTCATCTCTCCCGAGAATTCCCCCTTTTTCAATTTTATAGTGGCTTCAACGAGCTCACAAGAAGAAGTGTCAGATGTCGACAATGAGATTCAAGAAATCACCTCAGAGAAGAGCGATGAAGTAATCGAGCTCAAGAAGGAGCTGGAAGTTGCGAGGAGAAAGATAAACTCGCTCAACGACCAGAATTCGATTTTCAGGGATCGAATTACGGCTCAGGCAAAAGAGCTCAAGTAAGGCCAGAATCTCTGGATCGATAAAACATCACTTCTAGTCGCTATCGAGGCAAGAAGATTCCTTCCCCCGCTTCCAACTCCGACCTTCCTCCAGTTCAAGCCACTTCTCGAAGTAGATCCCGTTCAAAAGTCGAGGTTCTCTGCCAAGGAGTCTCCAGCTCACTGAAGAAGCTTCTCACGGCGGTGAAAAATGGCCAAACCGAACTGTTTCGCGGCTGCGGGGATGAAATCGTGCGTTGTATTTCCGACCTGATTGATTTATACGAAGGCGATGGTTCCAACGCAGTCACTGTTCTATCCAATGTAAGTTTTGACAACAACGGATTGATACAGAATTTCGCAAAAAAAAATTCTCATCGTATTTTTTTCGTAAAGTTTTGAGATTTCGCATAAATTCGAGGGCTGTTCAATCTCCAAATTTGGTTGATCTTTTATTTTAACGAGTTCTCCACTCATTCATCATGAAGTTTTTACTCCCTATTTATTTCCCGATAAAAGCGAACAAATAGAGCTTTCGAGAGATGAGAATTCTGCTAAAGTCAAATTTAGAACAGAGAACGGCTGATCGAGAGCATCAACAACATGCCAGGCGGTGGAGAAAACAACGAGCTCTTTTCGGTAGGTCACGCAAATAGCAGCCAAATTTTAACAGCTCGTTTATTTTCAGTGTGCACGGGAAATAGCAACGAATATAAAGCTTTTATTGCAAAAGGATGCCTCGTAGCCGCCTCTTTCCATCATTCCACTTTTAACTTGACACTTTTTCAACTTTCTCGACTCGCAAGATAGAACATTAACCCAGCTTGTTAACCAACGCGCAGGTATTCATCAATTAGAAACTAAATGGGCACATCTACTGTATTACGTAACAGAAAGTGAATTTCGAACTTAGCTGTTAAATTTGCTCTCAAAAGTTTTATCTGGTCAGTCATTTGTTTGCCCCGTGTACATTTACGAATTTCGTAAATGTTTGCCAAGAAAACTAAAAGAAATGATTTCCTCTGTTTTTCGACATCAGAGAATCTTCAATCGGCCGGCTTTTTATCCCAGAATTCTTCTTCACCTTCCTTTCTTACCCTTCAAAAGCGCGTAATCCAATCCCACCAAAATGAACATTCTGCCCATCGCTTCAAAATGTCAAATTTCTACTGCTTCATTATTTTTCATTTGATTTTGCTCTAGAATGGAGTCGGATAGCTATGGAATCCCGATCGAACTAATGGGTGGGCGAGAGTTTGGCCTCTGCGACCACTGCAAGAAATTCCAAGCCGTCGGAATTCTGAATGACCATGCCTGGGAAATCGCCTACGAGCGCTATGAAAAACTCGTCCCAGACGATAAGAAGAAAGGCCGCTTCAAGCAGGTCCGACGCTTTCTTCCTAAATGGTACCCATTTCGCGGTGAAGATAGCAGCAAAAGTAAGACTTGTGAACTTATAAAACAGTGATGAAATTTACCCCCAAAGGTCAAGGGGGAATAAACGTAATAACGAAACTCAGCATTTATCAGGCCATGAGGAATCTTTTTTAATATACAAATGACCTTTGTCGATAGTTATCAAATAGTTTCGAGTCTCCAGGAAAGCCTAATCGCTAGAAAGTGACTATCACCTGATCCTTGTATTTACGAAAGCAATTCAAATATTTACAACTTGTCGATAGCTATCAAGTTGATAAATGAAAGATATAACTTTGCTTGTCAAGAATAAATCTGATTTTGACTTTTCAAAAGTGATTTTACGTTTTAGACCAACGCCGTTTGGAATTCTACGAGAAGCTTGGCAAGACGCCTCCAAAGACACAAGTCAAACGAGGGAGCATGACGAGTTCGATCGGCTACGCGTACTCGCCAACAGCCTCCAGGGCGGGAAGTGACTTTCTTCCAGTGAACACACGGCGAGGCATTCGTAGACCAAACACGTCCGTCCCTAGTCGACCTCGCGTCCAAACCGAAGTCGCAATTGTTGACCTAACGCTCGATGATGATAATGATGATGCAGAAAAAACTCAACAAGAACAAACTAACCAGAAGACAAACAGTCTTGCCGATCAAAATAACCAAGAAGAAAATAATGAAAAGAGTCTCCAAGAGAGCGAGTCGCCGAAGAAAGAGTTTTTCTTAAACGAAGAGGAGGAGCTCTGTATGAAAAATGAGTTGAGCAGTCCTCCGCCACCGCTGAGAAAGATTTCGAATGATTCAAAGTAATCTCAAGAATTTTGATAAAAAAGTTATGATAAATTTAGTGTTTCTGTTCCTTCTTTGGAAGATCTTCATCCTGACCAGCTGCCGAATGAATTCGTTGATCCTGAACCTGAGAAAAACAACCCGACCTCCCCTAAAGATGGCTCCTTGATTATTGATGAAGATTCAATGAGTAGAAAAAGTCCTTCAAATTCTCCACTGCCAAATTCTAGTGAAGCAAAATTAACAAAGCCTGATGAAAATGATAAAATGTCAAATTCAAATGAAGATATTGACAAATCTGAAGACAGCGTCAGGTAAGAACTCTTCGGATGAAAATAGTGTCTTTTAAAGGCGTATTCGTAGCAGAATAAATGAAGTCCAGAAGATCGTCGCTGAACCAGTAGAATCATCAACTGACAAAAGTGAATCCGAGGAAGGAAATGTCCGTTCGCTTCGTGCATTCGCAAGGAAAAAGAGTATCCTGGAAGAAGCTTTCGAATCGATCGAGAAGGACGCCGATGGTGCTCCTTCATCAGAACCCTTTGACCTGGAAAAGATAATTCAAGAAACTGTTGGAAAGATTGGCGATGAAGGAAAAGAGACGCGAGAGACCCAGGAAGCTCCTGAAGAATCGGTTAAAGTCGCGATGGCGTCGGATTCGGACTCTGAATTCAAACACAACTTCAAATCGCGTGAGCAAATTGAACACGACAGTGTTGACGAGTTTTCATACGACGAAGAAAGCATCAAAAGCATGGGAAAAATTGAAGCCGGCAAGGTGGAGAATTTCGATAAGCCGAATGTGCAACGTAAAGAAGAACCCGCGCATGAGAGAGATTCCGACGCGTTAGTTGATAAGAAGGAATCCGATTGCACACTTGAGAAAGAAGAGGCGAAAAAGGAGGGAAAATATTCTCAGGAAGAGTTTACAGTAGAACTGCTTGAAGGAGGAGCGCACAAGACAGAGATCGACAACGGCTTTGAGGAAACAGTTCCAGGTTTGAACGAGATCTTAGAGAAAAATAGCTTTTTTTATCAATAATGTTAGTGAATAATGTTATGATAAAAAAAATAATCAGAAAACAATCAATATCTGAATATAATTCAACAATATTCAGACCAATCTGATTCCACCCACCTAACTATCAATCAAGACGAGCAAGACTGGCAAAACGGCCAAGCCATGGTCCGAGAATTCCCCATTTTTATCAACCAAGGCTTAGGTACAGTAACACGTCGCGTTTTATATAGAGTCGCGATTAAAATTTCAGCAGGGCCACACACTCATGTTAATTAATAAAGCCATCTGATTCCAGTCAATAATTAATTTTATCATTCACTAAAAATGAATATTTAGCGAACGGTGCAGCGCCTTTCAAAAGACAACGATCGGCTTCCATTGAAATAGAGGTAATTTTACTTTCCATCGCCGTAAAGATATACTATCAAGAGAGTTCTACGTGAATTTTCACAGTTGAGCGAACATACTAATCTATTTATTTTCCAATTTTCTTTGCACTAAAGCTTTATGTTAACAAAATTATATGTCATTTTTGATGATTAACATATTCTTACTACGAGTCACATTATTTCAAATGGCACGATGGATGATTTAAAAAATGTATACAAGCACTCGGTAAAACACCAAATCCTAAATGACCCGTGATACTCGACGTATCGTCATCGAAGCGTGCACTTACCATTCGATAGATATAAATCGGCCTGGACTCTATATATAACAAACGAGAGCATAATGTATGAGGCGTATCAATGTTACATTCAGAGCGAAAGCGGCGAGGAACTTGATGTGGGTACCCGTGCAGACGAAATCGCGTATTACAAGCCACTGCAAAGAGAAGAGGTAGTGGTGCCGGCACAGACGCAAGAGAATGAATATATTGACGTTATGAGGTAATTTTCAAACCCTTGTTATTACGCGATTATTTGAATAGCAACCAAGACTTTTTGACATCAACGAAGAGAACAATGCATAAATTTTCATTAAGCGTCAAACCATCGATGGAAAAACCACTAACAGTGACTCCAGAGCTTTCGGGCTCGCCCGACGTTCACCGAGAAGGTGTCATTATGAGATCCTTTCACTCTCAAGAAAGTGGAAGAAAGCGAGGAGTTCCAGAAGATGGTGGCGTAATTTCAGACGATTCGCCTGAGCGCCCAGGATCAAGAACGAGCTATTTAACGAAGGAGAAGCGCTCTACTCAGCGACAAGTGAACAACTTCATACAGAACGCGTTCGTCGATACAAGAGCCAGTACGCCAGCGCTGAAACTCGTGGGCGTAACATCGAACGGTGTGAACTTTCCGCCTGCTTCTTCAAATACGATTCGACATCTTCACCCGAACGAGTATTCGAAGGTCATTCAGCCAGAGAGAAAGCGTCGCTCTCCAAAGCTCCAGCACCATCCGTACCAGAGACATCAAGTACCGCAAACTCAGCGAATTCAACGAGTAGACCGAATCCCGAATACTCAGTACTTTACAGATCCAGCTGTTCAGCAAGATCTGCAGCATCAAGTGAGTAGAATGAACGAAAGGAGGCAGCCAGCTTACCATCAGCCGGGCTTCCGATCGAGCGACCATTCCCACCAAGCTGAGGAAGAACTACGTTTATATCAGCAGATGAATCAAGCGCAGTATCAACAAGCGCACGGACAAAGGAGTGCTCCTCAGCAATCTCCGCGAGGACTTCTTACCGAAAGTGTTCGACAGACGAGCGTGATGCAATACGGAAACACGCCAGTTATTTCTCAGGGTATAGAATTCTTATTGAAATCGCATCTATCTGATGTTTCAGATCAACTTAACAGCGTACTTCTTCAAAATGGACAAGCAGAGCAGTACGTCCACTCTGGGCAGCTTCAAACTGGCCGCGCTCACTTACAGGAACGTTTTCAGCAACCGCAAGTCCCCCACCCATCCTTCAACATGTTTCGTCTTCCCTTTGCCGTCCCTCGTTTCCCTGTTGCTCCCCCGCCTTTCCCCTTCTACGACCCCAAACTTATCTCTCCACCTGGCAAAGTATTTCCCCGCCGAAATCTCCCTGCCTTCCAAAGCCCTCACCAACCGGCCCCTGCTACAAGGGAGACAGAAGCTGATGCCACTATTAATCGCCCTTGTCCTCCAGTTTCGTCTCAGTTCTTGCCCAAGGACTTAAACAGCAACACTATTGAATTGCGGCCCAATATTCGCGAGCCCTTTTATGCTCACCACCCTCACATCGCTTCTTCTAACATTATTGAAACCAAAGCGGCTCTAGAGCCAGCTTTGAAACCCATTTCCTCCACTACCACTTCTCAGTCTTCAGCAACCTCTTCAAGTTCATCCAGCACCTCCTCTCGATCTCAGTCGTCTACCCCTCAGTTTGAGTCGATTGTCTTCAAGAATCAGAACGAATGCGGACAGCATATGTTCTCCATTCTCGATACTTGCTTTCCTAAAAAACTAGAGTTTTAATTCATAAATGTATATATAGTAGGATATGTGTAGTGACCCTCACAGATAAAAAACTGGCGCATTATTATTTATTAATTCATAATTATTATAATAAGTTCTCAGGTTTAAAATATATTTTTTGCATTTTTTCCTTCAAGAAATCACCCACCAGTCAAGCAAATCAATGTCTTCAAAAAATCTTGCTTCTTGTACAGAACCCTCTACCTGAAACAAACAGAAAACGGAGTTCACTGACAAATAAAACACAAAACAATAAAATGAATAAATTTTCCTGATAAAAAACGTCTGTCGCAGGGTTGTTGCATGTTGAATCGAATTTCTAGCAAAAGATTTGAATCAGAACTGCAGAATAGAAGCAGGAAAAAGTCTGCTGTTCGCTAATTTTGTTGTTAACATTGCTGTGGAAAAATTCAACATCGACAAATGTCGATGACAATTGTGTTTTATGAAAACGGACTAAAGCAATACCCATACGGAAATGGACCCCGGCGCAGATGAAGTGCGAGCAGGATCTAATCATTCCTCAAAGACCGACAACTCCGACGATGCCGCGAGATTATTATTTTCGATGCAACGCAGTGTTACTATCTCTTCATGTCCTTTTCTATACCTTATACACAGAGATTTCCTTCATTTGCTTCTGTAAATTATTTCAACTGATTGACAACGCTTTGCTTTTGGTAGTTCCAATACTCTTTCACACTTATAATTCATCCTGATGTCATGATTTTCTGTATACTTATGTTAAGACCAGTGCCTTCATATCTACTCGCTCAGACAATTTTGTAATTCTTCATAATTCTAGCGCTAATCTTTTTTTCAATTCGTTAGTTCAAACAAAACATACCCAGAATGTCTTCGATTTTGGATCAGCTGAATGATCTGCCCGCACCAGATTCCGGTCAACCTAATGAAAGCCCAGCAAGCATGCCTCCTCCTACCCAACTTCCGCCAATTCAATCTACCGCTCGTCGTCAGCGAAAGAAGCGACGAACAAAAGCACCTGCTCCGGATAGCACATCAGATACGGTTCAGCTTGTTCAAGAATCGCCACGATCCTTGGAGACTCTTTCACCTCGCCCAGTCGATGCTTTGCCTCAGGAGCAAGTCAATGAATCCTTCCAAATGACAGAAGACGTTCCTCCGCTGATGAAACAGAGCTCGAAATCCGTCCGATTTGACGAAACCCTCGAGAGAACAGAATATCTACCCCGACAGAATATCTACCCCGACAGTGCAAATCTCGGTGAAGAACCAGCTCAAAACATCGACATGGGAAATTTGGATGGAATCGACCGAGGAATGCCGATTCCCGCAGGAGCTCCGCCGCAAATTTTAAACGAGCCAGCTGAAATCCCTGAAGACGTGCCTGTTGATGTAAGATACCAAACATTGTTGGCTAAACATGCTCCTGTGGAAACGAAAAAAGTCCATAAGCCCAATAGGTAAGTTATTACAGTGTTTTACTGTAATTATTCATCGTTTATAGTGTGAAAGACTACGGCCGACCAAATAACGTCAATCCAACTGAAGGCCATCTCTATGTTCAGGTAAATCAAGCCAAAAGCATTATCTTGTTCTAACGAATTCCCAACAGACGAAAACTGGCTTCCAGGCTAAAGCGCCCGGAGATAACACCCGGCCAATGGACAATCATGGCAGAATGGTGAGACTTTTTACCACTTTCCTTTTATATTAAAATTTCTTATTTAGCCCGCTTTTGCTACTCCCGAAACAACGCATAAACAAGGAGAAGGACTGCTAACGATTATAAGAAATTTTGCGAGATTTTCTCTTGGACTTTCTGCTGGTATTGCGTTGATTGGAGCTCTAGGGAATCAGTTCAGTGTTCACTTCCATCGCGAAGCTAGGGAAGCTCTCTGTAAGTTGACAAAACGAGGCCTTTCGTTGTCTTGAAAGCTGCTTTTAGATGTAACAGTGAGTGCGTTAATAACATTCGCGACATTCGGAACGCTTTGCAACGTCGATCCACTTGGAATCGGCGGATTGACACGACTCATTCGATTCGATCCAGCGAGTTTGAGCAACATCGCCCTTCTCATAGCTCTTATGATCTCGGCTGTTGGTGATTGCCTTTATGAAACTGCAAAATTGGAGGCAGTTGAGGCTCTTCCAGACAGTCAAAATGCCACACAAGTTCCTGATTTCGAAGGTACTTATTCTTGGTCGCGAGAAACGCTCATGTTTTTATTTAATCAGACTCCGACGGCTTCATCATCGTCGAGTGGATTCGAGCATCACTTCTTCTTCTCTCTTGGGCGGCTATGAGCTTTTCTGATGCTCCAGGAGGCGCGCTGTATCAAAGAATCAAGAAACAAAACGAAATTTGAAAATGTCCAACCGTCTCCATCACTGTTTTCTATCACTTCCATCATCCATGTTTTTATTTTTTAATTACAGAACTATTTTTATAAACCCATTTGCTTAAAACTCTTGTTTTAGAATGGCCAAAAAGGCATCGGATAGGAAATCGAAAGAGAAAGAAGCAAAGAAAGTGGATACTGGAAAACGAGCGGAAGTTAATTTTCTTTCTTTGGTTTGGAATGTGATTGGAGTTCTCATTGGTTTGGCCATTGCTTATCATCATACATGGTATCTGTACATTCAGCATGAAAATGAAATGTGGTTCACGAACATCAAGCAGGTCGAAAGAGAAATTTCTTTCAGGAAAGGTTCGTTTCGAAGGTTCTTACTTACGCGGCGAGTATTTCTCGAACTTCATGAAAGAACAGAATCTGGACTCTATTATTCTTACTTCAAGCAATACGTTGAAGCTCCCGATTTTTCAACTGCCATGCATCGATACACCCGCGATAACAAAACCGAATTCCCTAATGAAGTCAATATCCTCGAGCGATTCAACATCTACCAGGAGTTTTTCTTAGGCGTCGTCTACAAAATTCTCAAACCAAAGCTCATCCCGATCATTTGGTACACATACCAAGGTTTCTTTCCTCCATCTTCTTTATTTTGATGGAATTTTAGTGTTCAATCTCCAACTTATCTACAGTTTGTCGCTGTACTTCACAGCTTGGATGCTTTGTGGATCATGGGTATGCGCTCTTCCCGCTCCAGTCTTCTTCACTCTGGCTCGATTCGACATGACGAGAGTCGAGTTCACCGTTCCGCTGAGAGAGTCCTTCGCTCTTCCTTTTTGGGCTCTTCAACTGGCAATACTGACAAAATATTTCAAACAGGGTACTCAGCACGATGTCAAATATACAGTAGGGCTTTGTTTCGGTAAGTTTTCGTTTTGATTTGAAAGATAGAAATGAAAACTTTCCAGCTTCTTTTTGCTTCGCGATTTGCTGGCAATTCAATCAGTTCGTCTTTCTTCTCCAAGCTTGCGCGCTTTATGGCGCTGGTGCTCTCGATCTGGTGCCAACGAAGAAAGTGAAAGTTGTCTATCTGTCTCTGATATTTTCGCTGGTGATGACTTACATTCTCCAGTTCTTCAATACCATGACTCCAAGGTTTACCCACAGAATTTTATTCCAGCTTATCATTCTTTTATAGATCACTTGTTGCTTCCTTCATTCCTGCAGCTTGGATTATGCTTTCTTGTCGTCTACGCAGATCTAAAGACGGCGCAATTATTTCCTTCCTGAAGCTCATTATCGAAATCATTCTCACAATCGCTCTCGCTACCGTTTTCCAAATGGGAGTCAAATCGGCAATAGCTGTTGAGCCTGACGAGCATATTTTCAAATTTCTCCTCGCAAAGTTTGAAATCGCCGAAACGGATGATTTCGACGCAAAGGAAAGGTTAGAAGACAACTTATAACAGCCCCCACTGTCTAAAAATGTCCATTATGACCTCGAAATAGCTCTATCTATGCAATGGCGCGTTCAATTTCCTGCCAAAAGACACTTTCCCGCGGCTAGCAACGCAGGGATTCCTACCAGCTTGGATCGCAGTCCTTGTCGTTGGATTATTAGCTCTTTTATACCACCAATTTCAAGTCTGGTCAATGGACGAAAATGGCAAGCCTGGAAGAGGACCATTTTCAGATCGCCCCGAAATCGGCTATCATCTCATCCACTCCTTTATCTTTTTCCTTCTTGCTTTGTCGACGATGAGAATGAAGTACTTGTGGTCGCCGCATGCGGCCGCTTTGATTTGTTTAGGCAAGGTTGAAAAGTGAAATTCGCGTAAAGTTTTTGAAGCTTTTTACCTTGAAAAGTGTCGCTTCCGGAAATTTGGGGAATATTAAAATGGAGAGATGGAAGATTTTTCATCACTGCTGCTCTTTTATTCGGAGCCTATTACAACAACATTGAAGACTACACGAAGCAAACGACTAAAGAGCTCGAATTTTACGATCCCGACACAGTAGAGCTCATGGAATGGGGAGCCCAGCAGCCGAGAGATACAGTCTTTTCGGGATCTATGCAGCTCAATGCTGGCGTCCGGCTCAGGTAACCTAACCCTAACCTGGAATGTAGACCAGTTGTTTAATTTGTCATTTAGCACCTGGAGAGCGCTCACAAATCATCCTCATTACGAAGACAAGCGGTTGAGAGAAACTACTTTCGATGTATACCAGATTTACGCTCATAGAACGGCGGAAGAAGTGCTCGAGCGGCTAGGAAAATATGGAACGACGCATATTGTGGTGGAAAACTCGATTTGCTATCAAGGCGGTTCGAAAAAGGATAACTGCGCGACGCCAGATCTGATTGACCTAGCAAATGATCATCTTCAGGTTTCAATCGCTTTGAATTGAGAAAGCCTAGACAATATTTTTAAGGCTGACCGAACGACTCCAAAGGCGGGTCTGCCAGAAAGATTTTGCAACGAAGTTCAAGTAAATCCCTCTTATGCAAAATATTTCCAGCTGGTGCTTGAGAACAAGACATTTCGCGTCTACAAGCTGACCAACAATGATAAATACGATTTGATGAGATCCGAACGTCAGAAACTCATCGATTATTATTATTAGACACCTTCTGTGCTCTCCTTAAAGTAGTCTACGAGATTTCAATATTTGATCTTCAAAATGAACATCGAATGAACGTACTCTTAGAAACATTTAGTTCAATCGTGGCCTTCTGCAATTCTAGTGCTCGTTTTTCTCTATTCAAAGTGACCTTACCACCACCTACTCACCATTACGCCTTACAGTTTTAGCTGCATGATTCATTCTGTCTTCCAGAAATTACACTTACTGATAAGAAAACGTTTAACAACAGCAAAATGCAACTGATTTTTGATCCTAGAGTAGAAATAGTCAAAATGGCGATGATGGAAGCACAACAACCAGCAGACATTTTCCACCTTTCGAAGAAGGGCGACAGTGTCATGAGCATAAAACTCTGGCTAGATAATACTGAAAACGATGTGAACCAGGTAACATCACAAATCTTCAATGCAGTCGTTACTGTTCTCTTACAGGTCGATGATCACTGGTTCACTCCCCTACACTGGGCGGCTAGATACGGCCACAAACAAGTTGTAGAACTGCTGCTTGACCGGGGAGCCCGTGTCTCTGCCAAGAACCGAGGAGACGATACTCCTCTTCACAATGCCTGCCAATGTGGTCATCTGGAAATTGCCAAGACCCTTATGAGGCACAAAACGACGCTGTCCCTGCTAAATGAGCGAAATGAGCACGGAAATAGCCCCCTGCACTACGCTTGCTTTGGCAACTATCGGTAGAATTCTGTAAATGTTACCATGTTTATTCTATAAATGAAAATCCATGAAACCGAACATTTGTCTAGGGAACTTGCAATCCTGCTGTTTGAAAATGGTGCAAAGCTCCTTCTGGAGAATAAATACGGACAAACGCCGCTAGAAAAAGCCAGACGTGCTCTTGCGACCGAGTTGAAAGCTAGAGCACAGCAAATGGATCAGGAATGAGTTGTATTTTCGAATTTATTAGAAACTTTCGATTTTTTTCTCGACGCGCTTTGCAAGTCGCTCGCGGTACTTCATGTGCTGCAGCAGTTCTAGAGCGCGTTCAAAGTCTTCATTGTCGAAAGAAGATGATATTTTTTCTACGAGGTCTTCAACGGCCGCTTCATTTTCTGATTTGATAACATTCACTTGGTCGATTGAAGAGCAGTCGTCGAGGTCCTCGTTGATTTCCATCATGTTAAAGAGAAATTCTTTATCTGGTTTAATAGACAAGGCGACGAATATATGCAAACAATTTTGCTTTCATTTTACAACTTATAACTTTTCATTTATCGTGAACTTGGTATTGTCCATTATAATCTGTGATCCATCTTCCAAAAGAGGGCGCCACTTAGGGGCACCTCACAGCAGGAAATGAACTACGAGATTTGTTTTTTGATAAAATTGACCCAAGATCGAACTAACTAACTGTTTTTTCGTAAAAATTGAACCATAATCATTAGGTGGTTGGGAAGCATTTTCATCAAACGTCACGCCTCGTAATTCCAAAAGATGAAGGCCTCTGAGATGAGCGGATCGAATTATCCCAGCTGCCGAGTTGATTCTCGCCGATTCATCAACTGAACCCCCTAAAAACTCTTCATTCGAGAAATTTATAAGCTGGCTTTCCTAAGTCGGGATGCGCCGCTCTTTGCAATCGATGAAGATTTTTCGTCAACTGGCTTTGATCGATTCTGAATTCTACCGGCAGCTCAAGAACTTTGAAGTGATTCGTAAATCGTCGTAAATTCAATCCCCCTTTGAACATTATTTCTCTCTGCGATCTAACTTTCTTTTGACCAATCAGATGATCTCATTTTGCATCTCAATCTAAGCCTCTCGACGAGAGTGTCGACAGAATCCCGTATCAGTCGAAAACATGGCTTGGAACGGCAAAGTAAGCTCTCCTCCCTTTTTAACTGCTTCAATTCCTTCTTTCAGACCTCATACTTTTCGACTACAGGACAAACACAACGATCTGGACATGAAAGCACTCAACATCAAAGCTCGCCTGGAAGACACAAAGTCCTACAGCATTCTCAAAGGCAAATGGAACGATTCCGACGTTTTAGTAAAGATCCTCATTTTACCGAGATCGCTTACTGTCGACTCTGACAATGATAATGTAAGACTATCTCTTCAATTTGAGGATTCATCCCTTATTTGCCTCAGAAACCTTTGGCTCTTTCTTCGAGGCATCTTCGCGAATTCCAAGAAGAATACGCGAAAACACGAATTTTCTCCCATCAAAATCTCCTTCCTGCCCTTGGAATCGTCAGCAAAATTCAGGTACTCTTGTATTTACAGGGAAAAATTATTAATAAGTCTCCTCGAGATCGGAACAGTAGTCAGAGGTGTTCAAGAGATCAGACATTTCGCGTTGAATTTCTTGATTCAGCAAAGTCGATAGATTTTTGCGCTGCTGAGGGGCGAGGCCAGCTGGAGGGATGAAACACATGGTTTCCGTCAGCGCTCGAATGATCACGGGGTCTTCTAGCGCCTTGATTTCCTTCAGCGAGTGCACTAGGTCTTCTATTTTGACCGATCCTATCATGACATCTTGAAGCGTCAGGCATATGCCGCACTTGGCAGCGAAGAGGATCAAGTGCTCTAGGCCGATTTCGACTTCTTCTTTGAAGAGCCTTTCGAGCGAGGCTTTGAAAAGTTTGAAGATAAACATTATTTTTATTTTTCTGATTTTCTGGAAGACTTCGGGATCTTTAAATATGGAGCAATTTTGATCAAGAGCGACAACGAGCGTAAAATCGAGACTGGCGCGCCCCGCCAGGCAAAGTCTGTCCAGAGACTCGGCCCCCGGCGCGCGCTAGGCCGGAAGACAGATTGACCAGATTTCAAGCTCGCTTAGAGCCGATTTCCGGTTTCAATTAAGACTTTTAGAACCCTCCAACGCTTGCGATTGTTTCACAATGGATGCCTGTTGGATCGCTGAACTCGGTCTTGCACGGAGGAAAGGGAATCCCGGTGGTGGACAACAATGCGATTAAAAAGTTTGCCGTTGATATTGCGCGAGGGATGAAGTTCTTGCATGACATGCAGGTATTTTCCTTCTCACTTTCAGGGTCAACAATTTTTCGTCTTTTAGCCAGGATCCTCTCCAAGATTTCGGCTGAACTCGAAGCATGTCGTTATCGATGGTGAGCAAAACGCTAGGCTTGATCTGGCAAGCTCCGACTTTTCAATCCAGGGAAATGATAAGGTGACAAATTGTCATTCTTCCGAGAGTTAAAAATCTTGAATAGATCTACGATCCCGCTTGGATGGCTCCCGAAGCTCTCGCTCCTATCTCACCCAAAGGAAATGATTACAATAGAAAGGTACGGATCAGAGCGCGGTTGCGGCTTTCATACTGTCATTTCAGAAAGCGGACATGTGGAGCTTCTCCATCGTTCTTTGGGAAATGGTCACTCACGAGATTCCTTTCGCAGATCTTTCATCAATGCAAATTGGTATCCAAGTTGCCCATGAAAACTTGGTAAGACGGCGGTCGATTTTCCAAATTTCTGATCGATTTCTAGCGCGTGCGCATTCCAAACGGCATAACTCCAAATATGGCGGAAGTCATCAGAATCTGCATGAAAGACGAGCCTTCCAAGCGACCCACCTTCGAGCAGATCGTCCCTATCCTTGTCAAAATGGCTGACAACTAGTCTTCATCTTCACTGTTCCTGATTTTTTCTATCCCAAAAGCATGCTTCAGAAAAAACTATTACTATTTAAACTTGTTTCAATCCGCCTTGTTACAGTAACTCGATTCATTCGACGTTCATTTTTCAGAAATTCCAAACTTCCTAAAATAATTCCTTACTGACCTCTTTCTTATCTCCCTTCTCTGCGTTTTCTTTTATTTTTTACTGACCCAACTTGAATGTTTTGCCAAACATAAAATTCCGCAGCATCCAAAATTCTAAACGGAAAAACTGCCGATTGCACTTCAATAAACACCAATTCACTTCAACAAGTCGTTTTATACAAAATTCTTTAGACAAGAGAGAGGGGGAGAATATGACTTCTTTCGACTTTGCTGCGCTGCATCGATCGCTGCCGATCGTTGATATAGACTCACAAGTGCGCTTCGAAGTGGACAAGTTTATTCTTGATCATGTAAGAGTAAAACTTCTCCAAACTATTTTTTGACATTTCTTCAGCTTTTCGGCCCTGAAACTAACAATAGCAACGAGGCAGAAATAGTCATTTCAGAAGTCGAGGAAGACGAAGAAGACGAAGGAATCGAGGAAGACGAAGAAGACGACGAAGAGGAAGCAAGGCTTAGCGGAGATGAATATGAAGAGTCTGAGGAAGGCATCGCATGTGCCCACAGAGACATTCTCCAGAGAGCTATGGCTCAGCATGGAGTCATTACGAACCCGGGCCAAGGTATCTGGGGCAGTCAAATGGTGGAGCTCTTTGCGATAGTAAAGCGATTGATCAAGTACGAAGAAGACATCATGGACCGCGCGATGGAGATGTTGAAAGAAGGGATCGTCATTCCCTGGAATCTGGAGATTGAAGAGCTTCCTTACACTCACAAAGACCTCTTTTTCCTCCATCAGAAATGTCTTTCTGAGCACGAAGGGGACGACGACGATCTAAGAGACATAAGAGATCTTCTCTGGATGCCAATCAGGGACTTTGACGAGAGCAAGGAAGAACTTCTTGCGAAAGATGACAAATTCAAGGTAACGCCTCTTGATTCTTGTTACGATTTTGAAACTTACTTTTTCAGGAGATCTGGCAAGAGCACATAAAAATGCTCTCCGAATCAGAATCGACAACTGATAACGAGAAGAAGCGTCTACGAGAGTTAGAAATTCCTTCGTTGGCGATTCCAGCTGAATTGGACGACGACGATGAATTGTTATCCGATGAAGATGAAGAAGAAAAAGAACCGCAAGCAGCGCAGACTCCTCCAGCTTCTCAATCTCTCAGTCAAGTGAGCTGGAACTACTGGAATGACTGGGATTCCAGGCTTGGAAATGAGACCAGTGATGAAAGCACCGTCGAGTTTCAGGAAACCGACGACGACGCTACCCCTCCACTTTCTCCTCCACTTTTCTCCAGTACCCAAGATGATCTTTTGGCCCAAGATCGAGGACAAGTGCCCGCCAGTGATGCTCCCATTGATGTTTCTCAACTGTCTTTGGAAGGAGTCCTTTACGACATGGTCGACAAAAGCTGCCCCTAACTTACCCTTCTTCGAGCGATGGCATTTTTTCCTCACACGAATTGACAATAAACTCTCACATCTACTTTTTAAATGGCCAGAAAAAACGCTATTTTTCTCGTCAGCGATTCTCCATTTTCTTTGTTTCGAATCTCATAAATCACGGCCCCTGTTAAAACTCGTTCCGCCCATAAATGGACGGCAGAATTGACCCCTACGTTGCATGAAAGGTTCAAGAACTCGTAAATCGTTGGCCCGTGCGATCCTCCCTCGGGCAAGTTCGCGAGTTTCTGGCAAACATGGTCGCCGACCACATCTCCGAAATCCTCATTTCAGCCGCATTTTAGTCAGTAATTAGCTTTTGCCTTATCGATGCAGAGATAGTTCACGAAAAGCAAGAAAAGAAAACGTCGTAAGAGATGTTTCGGCAGGTCTCAGTCGCCACCCTCGTCAGGCCGCTTTTGTTTCTGGCAGTTCTCTTTGTCGCCATGGTCCTTTATCTTTCAGGTAATACAGTGCCCCCTGTGAATTCTAAGAACGCGGCTTTTTTCTCTTTCAAGTCTGGTTCTTTTCAATTTGTTGACTACATAAGCTATTCTGAACGAGCTTCGGTCAGACTCAATTATTCCTTCGAAAAAATGAACCGCTTGAAAATTGTCGATAAAATAACCCTTGAAGTAAAAGTTAGAATTTTGAACTTGTAACCTAGAACGGCAAAACGCGATCGATCGACAAGTAGACTCCATTATCAAAAGCGTTGAGGCGATGCAGGAATCGCAGCAGCGACTCTTAGACGAGCAACTTCAGCTTTCGCTCGACACTAACAAGACGGGACTCTCTATCTCAAGTCACGATAATCAGATTGACGTCCTCGAGCAATACACAAAGGTAAGTCGGCCTTGCGTCGTCTGCTAATTGTTTTTTTTTCCACTCATCCCTTCTTTATCGTCGCCAATTTTAGAAATACAACTTGCTGTTTTTCGGCCTCGCAGAAGAAGGACCAGAAGAAGATCCTGAAAAATTAGTTCGCCAGCTTCTTGTTTCAAAAATGGAAATCGACTTGAAAGACAAAGACATCGAATACTGCGAGGTAAAGAAGCTTTCTCTCATAAAATAGGCTCGAAGAAAACCTGAGTCAGGCTCTGAAGAACGCTACGCGGCTTTTATAATAGCCTCTTCAGAACCTGACTCAGACTGCCGAGTCCAGTCATAAGAAACCTCGATTCTCAAAGAAATTCTAGCGGCACGATGACGGAAAATCGAATCCGAAACCCATTCTCGTCAAATTCCAGCGCTGGAAAGACAAAACAAGAATTTTCTACAAACGAAAAGTGCTTCCTGCCCAGTTCGAGATCAGAGAAGATCTCACGCTCAAGCAAATCCACGATAATGCGAAACTAGAAGCTTACGCAAAACTGGTAAGGACTCGATTCTAACTCGATTCTTCTGCGCAGTCTAATTATCGCTTCGTTCCGGGCGATAATATTTCATTAACTTGTCTTCTAACAGTTAATTAGGCGCAGAAAGAGAACAAAACGATCAAGTGGAACGGCAAGACGCTCTTCGTCAACGGGAAAGAAGTCCGGGCGTCCGATGTGCCGAATAGTATTCTGGAAAAATAACCGTTTTTCTAGCAAGTTAAATTTATTAATAACGTCACTGCTCAATAGTTCGCAAGTTTCTCACTGTATTATTCTAGTAGCAATTATACCAATTCACAAATTGTAAAATTCAAAGAGATGAGCTCTGGAACCTGTGTATAAACCCTGAGTCAGGGTCTGAAATAATGCGGTTCATGGCAAAAATGACGGTCTAGGGAAAAAAACAATGAGCGCAAATTGCAGTAGTGTAGGAAGCGATATGGAACAAAATTGTTTGTTATGTGAGTTGTTTTGTGTACTATTTATGCTTCGTTAATAATTACCATCGGGCATTACCAAAAATCTTTTTTACTTTGGCGGCGGCGAAAAAGTAGAGAAAAGGGGCTGTTGCAGCGTTTCAAAGGTATGCATACCTACTTAGACCTTTTAGTGCTTTTGGAAGTGGGAAATTTTTTTGTATAAATAGGCCTCGGACGTAAAAAAGACGATTTTCACCATCCGGTCATCGTACGGGAACAGGAGTGAGCTCATTCGAAAGCTCTTGATAAGGGCTTTCTATTTGACCGATAAAAAAAACTGGGCCCTCCCTTTCTGTGACGAGTTATTTCGAAAAATATTTTTCGAAGCTTACTTTAAAAATCAAATATCTCAAAAAAAGAGGACAAGGCCCAGTTTTTTTATAAGCCCAATAGAAAGCCCTTTTTAAGAGCTTTCGAATGAGCTAGGCTAGGAATGAAGACTAGAGTCTTGTTAACGTACGAAGACCGGCTGGTGGTGATGATTTTTTACGTCCGAGGCCTATGTATAAATCAAAGAAAGACCGTTCTTTTTCTTCCTTTTCTAAAAAAGGAAGTCTTTCTGAAGATGATTCATAAGAGAAACCGAAGATGATTGAACATTCATCGAGGGGATCACTTGAAACGACCACTCGTGTGGTTTGGTTCGAGGGTATATTTCCAGACACTCTTTTTCCCTTCCACTCATTTTACCCATGAACGAGCAATTTTGAAAATCAAGAGCAATCCCGAGCTACGAGCTATATTGAGTGTTACGTTGGCGACATTCAATCCAAGCGAGTAAATATTGAAATTAAAAACAGAAATCGAACCAGCTCCGTTTGGGAAGGGAATAAAAGAGATATTGTAAAAAGGATAAAAGAGAGTTTACTCAAGGAAGATACCGAACCAAGGTAAGATTCTTTTACTCATGACGCTGTTTACATTTTGACCTGTCAAATGGCCTCATTTTACGCAAATTTGAAATTTCTCAAGAGTAAATTTTGGAGTATAGTTTTCGGTATGGTTAATCAGATCGTCAGTATCCTGAGCTGGGTTTGGAAAGCTGTGTAGAAAACCTGAGTCAGGCTCACAAGAGTCTAACGGAAACACCGCGTAAAGATCTGACTCAGGCTTCAGATCCTGATTCAGGATTCTAGCGCGGCTTTTCCATTAGACTCTTCTGAGCCTGACTCAGGTTTTCTACAAATATTTCCGAGCTCAGATCCTGAGTCAGGATTCCTGGCACTAAATTTTGTTGGAACATCGAATAATAATAAATAATTAGAAAAGCAATCAGAGTTCAATCTGAAAAACGGTCAATAAGCACTCCAGAATGGCATAACTTAGATCACATGCAAACAAAACGATCGATCGAGTTAGCATATGCCTTGTAAATGAGGCTGAATTCAGCCACAAGTCACAAAGTTGGATCATCCAAGATCAATGCCCTTTTTATCGTCTCGCGTCTCTCCGATGCAATACGAATACTCCTCATCAATAAATTTAAATAACGATGCCACTGGCAATACATTTTCTGGCGTCTTGATTCTATTCAATTTGACTCTTGACGGGAAGCGATGATCGTCGCAATTTCTGGCTCCCACGCGCTCTCTAAGCCGCTGTATCAAAAAACGCTCGCTGATTGAAAAATGTCTATTCTTAGAATTGGCCCCTTTCCAGCGCAGAAAAAATATACTCTCTCGTTTGTTCTTGGCCTTGCTTTTGAATTGGCCTTGGCTTTTTGTGCTCGTCCTGTCCAAACAAGCCCTGGCTCAAGCTATTTTTTCTTCTCAATTCGAAATTGGCTGAGCCAGAGCGCCCACTCCTCAAAATCGCGGCTCACTCAAACTTGCGCTTCGCTGCTCCCCGCGACTTTTTTTTACAAGGCGCCATTACAACTTTTCAAGTGTTTTTCTTCTTTTTGCGAACAGAGATTTTCTAATGAAGACATGGAGGAAAAAGAGGAATGAGCGACTCTAGCGCGCTGATATTTATTTGAATTAATATTTTTGTACATATTATGCCTCCGGAAGGGGATATAGGAAGGGTGACTTATTTTGAATATAACCCTTGAAATTGGTTGCCGAACTTTGTAGAAATCCTGAGTCAGGACTTTGAAATTCTTTATGAAAAGCCGCGTAGCGGCTTTTATTAAAACAAAGCCGCAAATCGGCTTCACCATCACTTAAAAAATATATTAAAAGAGTCACTTAACTTTTACGGACCCTGACTCAGGTTTTCTACACAGGCTACCGAGACAGGTCTTGAAGAATTTCTTTTTCATCAAAGCTCATATTTTATTGCATCAAAATCTGTTTCTAATTGAAAGTAAAACACCCAAATCAAAGCCCACCAATTTCAAATGGAAGCCACAAGTACATTTGATAATTTCAAGAGAGACTTGAAGAATATCAAGAGGAGTTCCATGAGAGTAAGTAGCTTGGAGAATATTTTGTTCTTTCGAACAGCGGTTGGCGAGAAAATATTGATTTCCTGCGGAAATTTCGATTTTTTTGAGACATCAAGGGTTTGTCAAGAAACAGTGATTTATTGGCCTATTTTCTTCGTTGAGAGAATTTATGAGCTTCGAGACGTTTTGCTTTGAGAAAGTAAGCTTACATTTTCAAGAGGAGAATTCTTGAGCGACAATTTTCCAGCGTCACGACAATTGTAAATTGACAATCGTCAGAATAATTATTGCAGGTGTTTGATTTTTATTGTCTCCTGCATTGGGAGCAATTTTCAGTTTCATTTCCGCTCACTCTTCGTAAAAGACGAAGAATAAGAGGGCTCAACTCGGTAACCTGTTTATAGAACCTGAGTCAGGGTTCAGACAGGACTTTGTTAAAAGCCGCGTCGCGGCTTTTTTAAGAACAAAGTCGCGAAGCGGCTTATCCAGAAGTTGGATTGCGGCTTTAACAAAGCTTTTTCAGAGACCTGAGTCAGGGTCCCTGACTCAGGTTTTCTACACAGATTGCCGAGTTCGAGGGTGCTGAAAATTGCTCAATTGTAAATGTTTGTCTTCCTGGCCAAATAAAAAAAGAACGATAACAAAGTAAAAGTAGTGTTTGCTCAGTTCGCGAAATTCCGGCTCTTGCGATTACGAATCATGTGACGCGACGATTTCGATATTTACTACCAGGGCTGGTAAATTCGCGTCCTAAAATCTGTCGAAAATTTTTAGTGCACTAAAATTAGTGCGCGAATTTATTTTGTCGAGACTTTAGTGACTTTCGCGTCTCTTTCGCGTGTGTCTCGAAAAGTGTCGAAAATAAGGGCTGCTGATTGGCCCGCCAATGAGCGCGGGCTCTTTAATTCTAAAGAATACGTAAGTTTTATATAAAGTCAAAAAGACTTTGTCAATTCATTTGTTAATTTTCTTTATAAATATAAAGTAACAAATATAGCCTATATTATATAGGGAAAAATACATACGTGAATGAGTGAGCATGAGCGCTCGCTCACTCGCTCGCGCTCGCTCGTGGCTCGCGCTCACCATTTTTCAAACACTGCTCAAAAGTCTGCAGCTGGAGCAGCCTTGTGCGAATTGTTGATATAATTCTTTATTAACAAAATCAAATTTATTTTATAATTCAGAAGGGAGATCTTCTCCCAAGTTCATGCTTACCTTGTAATTCAGAAAGCAGATTTCCTCCCAATACATTTTGATGATTTCAAAAACTTTTGTGGGGCCGGAAATCGTAAAAACTGCAAGTGCAGTTTTCTTCAGCTCCTCGAGACGAGTTGAATGATGGGTCTAACTCTTGATAACTCTAAGGATTTACCGGTTTACCGGCTGGTTACCGGAAAATACGTTGTCACCGGCCGTTTTTGTTCTAGAAGTGGTCAACAGATGCTCGACCCAGGAAACTGTTCCTTATAGTCAGTTCTATTGCAGGCTAAAAGATGAAAGTCGTATCATTACTCCGAAAATAGTTATCACTAAAATACTATTTTTGGCGGAAATGGGGCTAAAAATCAGGAACGTGCAGCGACAACGAAATTTATGCAAAATTTACTGTTTTTAGTGATAACTCTCTTCGGAGTAATGATACGACTTTCATCTTTTAGCCTGCAATAGAACTGACTATAAGGAACAGTTTCCTGGGTCGAGCATCTGTTGACCACTTCTAGAACAAAACGGCCGGTGACAACGTATTTTCCGGTAACCAGCCGGTAAACCGGTAAATCCTTAGAGTTATCAAGAGTTAGACCCATCATTCAACTCGTCTCGAGGAGCTGAAGAAAACTGCACTTGCAGTTTTTAAGATTTCCGGACCCACAAAAAGTTTTTTGAAATCATCTTTACTCAAAACTTACAATGCTATATGATAGCCTATATCCTAGAAAACTAAAGATAACTTTGGGAGGAAGTCTTCATTAGCAGTTATCAACAGTGTTGGAAAACCCGCAACATTTTCCGCGGGCGCGGAGACGGATTTCAAAATTGACGAAGGGCCGTCAAGCTCCTTAAGGGGGTAGAAACAGCTTTTTTCGAAAAAGACCATTTTTGACCAGCGCTACAGACAAGAGAATCTTACATTTTCAATTTCTCTCTTTATATATAGATAGATACATCTTAGATCTAGGAACATCTCCCTCAAAATTTGTTTTAGTCATCAAATTTTTGAGTAAGCGGGCTCAGAAGTAGCTCATCTCTCCGAAATTCTCGATTTTCGCCAATTTTCAAACACGAATATCTCGAGTCCCCTGATAGTTAAACAAATTTCATTCATATTTTTGTGAAGCTCAACCCTTTTTCTAGGAGCATTTATGAGGAAATTCCGTGAACATAAATAAATCTTATACTTTCTTTTATGTAGCAGCAGTGCAAAATCTAGAAAGCTGTTTCTACCCCTTAAATTAAAAATCAAGGAACTTGGAAAAAATGAAGAAAAGCAGGAAGATCCAGCTGCGAATGGCCCTGCGATAAAAAATTAGGAGAGGACCTCCCTAGCAAAGCTTATCTTAGCTCATCATTTAACTCGACAAAAGAATTTCCAACAAAAGTTGACTTTTATTCTTTTCAACTTATTTGTTACTAAATAAGTAATTTTTTTAAAATGATACATTAAAATCACTTCTTCGGAAGAAAATTCTACCCTCCATCTTTCTTATGCTCATTCGAAAGGGCAACTCCTGAGGAGTCGATTCATATAGTTTTGAGGGTCTGAGTCATCATTAATGACGTCATAGGCGCCCCTATTGAAAAATTCTAGTGAAGCCCTGTATCTCCGAAAATTTCCAAAGAAAGTATGGACATATGGGTATCATTGGAAAGCCCGGCTAAAACTGTGGTTGGGCAGTTGGTGGGCAGCCGATAATTCTCAACAGCAAAATTTTTTGAGCCAAAAAACTTTCCACTCAAAATTTTTTTCACAAAATTTTACGTCGAGCATAGTCTGCCCAACCACAGTTTGAGCTGCGCTTTCGAAAGAGCCCAAAATCACTATACTTTATAATGAAAGTTTCAGAGTTCTGTGGCTTCAGTACTTGTTATTTTCACGTACTTATAGCTCTAGAACCCGATATAATATAGAATAATCGACCCATAAAAATTATACCATTCGACTCCCCAGAATCTGCGCTACAAGATAAGAACGAAAAACATTGGGGTCAGGATTTTGGTCCGAAGAAGTGATTTTAATGTATCAAATTAAATTGTGTCATATTTACGATGCATTGATTTTTATATATCAAGCAGTTTCAGTTTGAAGAAATTCTTCCCTGATCAAAATCGTCTTCCATGAAACTATCATCCGGGAAGAGCCTATTGGATGATGAAAAAGAGCCTCTTTTTCGCGTCTTTAGTGCTGATCAGCTCTCGAAAAGTCACTAATTTCCCCAAGTGGAAAAATTAGTGTCATTTTAGTGCACTAAAGGCGCGAAAGACGCGAAAATGTCTCTAAAAAATTAGTGCGCTAATTTTTTTCTTCGAGAGAAAATAGTGCGCTAATTTACCAGCCCTGTTTACTACAGTGAAAACCCAAAAATTGCCCACCCAAAATTTGGCCGCTTTTTTCTCTAAATCTTTCTTTTTTGGAATCGGAAAACCCAAAATTTGGCCGCTTTTTCAAAAATAAAAAAATTCATATCAGAATTGGGCCAAAATGATGCTATTTCTGATCATTTTTAGCCTTTTTAAAGTGTTTTAATCATTCAAAATGAGTGAATTCTAATTACAATGTCTTCAACCAAGGTAAAATTTGAATAAAATTCATCAAAAATATGAAAATCATGCCGATTTTCTAAAATTTCGAAACTTTGTTTTTTGAAGGAGAAACTTGGCTACCCGGCAAAAACCCAAAATTTGGCCGCTTTTTCGGGAATTCATATCTGAAAACCGGCTAATTTTTGGGTTTTCACTGTAATTATAAAATGATTCGTATATTTAAAATTCTCTTCGTGTTTAATATCTTTCTGATTCATTCATTTGAGTTTATGAGTTTCTTGTGATCGAGGCCGTGGAGAGAAGATTGTCAAGTCCAAATTGATCGAGTTCTTTTGTTATTTGTTTGGGCTTTCTTCTTCTTCTCTTTCTGGCGTCTGCCGTAAAACTGGCCACTCGCTCTTAAAATTCGCGCTTTTGTTCTTTCGCAGCTCATTCACTGTTTATCGAGCGGCCGAATCAAAAAAAGAAAATAGTCCGAATTTCATTTTTATTTCCATTTTTTTTTTGCTAAATGAAGAAGTTTCGCTTGTCCTTTAGGCGCAAGAAAGAGAAAAGGGATTATGTCAATGATACTACTGAAGACAACGAGGAGAGCGAGGAAGATGTGAGTCTTCGTTTTTCTTTTTCTATCAGAATTAAAAATGAATTTGACAATACCATACCATAATCAATATATAAATTGATTGTTTGAGTTAGCTTTCGGAATAGAAATATTATCAAACTCACATGATTTGATCGAGAAATCACGTGCTAGAAAAAGAAGCCGGAATTTGACTTAGCGCCCGTGAGCTTTTCCCTGGGCATTTATATACGCAGCATATTGATATGAAAGATTAATTCCTCGAGTGAGCGTCTCATTGCGCCAGTTCCTTCTTTTTTGAATCTGAATCAGAAAGAGAACGTTTTCAAATTCAAAATCAAAATTAAACAATGGGATCGTTCCTCAGAGTTCAATCGACCAAGCTTACAGTCAGAGTTTAATCGGTTCAAAGTCATAATTAAGTTTTCTTCGAGGATCTTCTTCGGCGTTTATTTCTTTTTGGGGAAAGCCTTGAGTAGACTTTTCTTAAGGGGGTACCCCTCAAAATGGCCAATTTCGCAAAAACCTAATTTTTGTCAATAATTGACTTGAAACACCGTCAACTCCAACCACAGCCCCACTATCATTTTTTGCGGGGACGCTCGTCTAAATTACCAAAGATTTTTGGTAATGCATTACCAAAAATTGGTAATCCATTACCAAATTTTTTCATAAATCCTGATTTTTGTCCAAAAAATGAGTAAATCACTCCCAAACGTATTCTATCACACAGGCGCGGAGCGCACAAGGGCTCTTTGACTAAAAAATTGGCACTTTTCGGGAAGTTTGGTAATGCATTACCAAAATTGGTAATGGATTACCAAAATTGGTAATGCATTACCAATTGGTAATTTAGACGAGCGTTTCCCATTTTTTGACCTCGTGATTCAGGGTCTTTCGAGAGCCAAGAACAGGACAATCTCATCGGCTATGCCAGCTGCCACGCAAAACAATTTCGTCAGGACAATAAGAAATTCCTTCAGACGGAAGAAAAAGCAAGACGTAAGTTGATTTTTCAAATCGTAAAACGACTCTTAGTAATTTTATTATTGGCGACTAAATACTGGAGAATCTGTCGTTATTGAATAATTTAGCTTTCGAAAGACTTCGAAACAGACCAAAATGAAAATGTTGAGCAAAACATTCCTCGCGATCCAAAACAGACGATAAAATCCAACGATGCCAACAATGAGTTCAACGTCAAATCTGGAATGGCCAATTACAAGTGCAAGGTAAGGTTTCCAGACCGTAACAAGTATTGATTTTTGTAGTTTTTGGGGAAGAAAGAAGTTGGCGGCAAAAGCGGAATAACCTACACCGACGAAGCGCTGACTTATTACAAAGCCATCCGAGCGAAGAAAAAGCCACGCGTGATCATCCAAGTCTCTCCCGAAGTCATTCGCGTCGTCTCGGCCAAGGATCAGACGCTTCTCTTCGACCAGGCAGTCGACAAGATCTCTTTCTGTGCGCCCAGCAACACGCACCCGGATGCTTTTAGGAAAGGAAAAGACAACCATATTTGACCTCTTTCAAAGGCGACCCTTGTTGGTGAGGATTCTTCTTCAGTTGCCAACCAAAATCAAGGTTGAAATTGACAATGATCATTTTTTATTCAAATGAGATCTGTCAAGTAACCAAGTCTAACTTCCACTTCAAAAACTACCTGTCAATAATAATGCTCAACATGAGTTGAACATGCTCCCTTTGAATATTTCATCTTCGCTCAGAAGAATTTTTTCTGTTGATTCCTTTTTACAGTTACATAGCCAGAGATGGAACAAGCCAAACGTGGATGTGCTACTGTTTTTCCGCCAAAAACAACATCACTGGCGCTTCTCTCTCAAAGGTAAGTTGTGTGTTGGAGTAAAATTTTAAAACGGAAGTTAAGGTCTTTGGAGTAGCCTTCAAAGCGTGTTTGGACAACAGAAACAGGCTTCACAAAGAAGCAGGAAAAGCGCCAGTAGACGTAGAAGTAACGGATCTGCCTCAAGGAGGCTTCACTAGAGATGGAACATTCCGGTAATGAGATGACCTTCAAGCAGTACGTAATCGTGAATTTTAGCCATCGAAAGCAGAAGAAAAAGAGCCTGAAGTTACAGAAAGTCTGATTCAAATCGACACTGTTCCCGATCCCGTTAATTCATCAAATGGCACGAGCTTTTCAAACACCCCAGTCGCCTCCCCGGATAGCCTCCAAAGCGGCTCCAATGATTTGATACGAGCCCGACCAGGTACGACTTATAACTGATTGCTTGCCTCATGAATTTCTAGCTCCGTCGGCGGATTTAGTGCGCCAAGCAAGTTTACGAATTCCCTTGAAAAACGCGAACCAAGCCGGCCCTTTCAAGAAGTCCGTTTCAATGAGGGCATATTCCAAGCCAAACAAGCCACAAACAGAGGAAGTCAAAAACTGGACGGATCAATTGGAAGCAATCAAGGTATTTGCTGATACATTCTAGCACGTCTTAATTTTCTAGGAAGAAAGCTTAGAGCGACAGGTTTTCTATTCTTGAAATTGTTTTCACAAGTGTTTTTGCAAGTGTTGTTTTTTGAGACTAACTTTTTTTGTTAATTTTTGAATTTTCTAATGATTCACTTTTTAGCGGTTGAATATCGAAGTGCACAACGCAAAGCCAGTGCATGACGGGCCTGCTTGGGAGCCTGCAGATCCCTTTAACGAACTCGCAAACCGCCACAATCCCGTGACTTCGCCGAAGTCTCCGCCTGCAATTCCGTCGCGGGCCCCGCAAAGTCCCCCGAAAGCGTCGCCTTTCAGCGGTATGAGCGGCATGCCAACTCGTTCGCTCAACTCGTCAAACTCGTCGTCGCCCTTCGCCATGGATGCAGAGCCAAACAGTATCATGTACGGTAGTCAATTCCGAAAAATCATGTAGATACCATCCCCTCCCCTCGAACAATGACAGTACCCAGCCCTACAGTTCACTTTTAATTATTTTCTTTTCAAAAGCAAAAACTTCAAAGTGTTAAAAATTTAAAAATCGAGATTTAAATACAGTATGCTAAAATGCTAAAAAAAGATTTTTGACCTATCAAAAGCGGGTGAGCGAATTAACCAACAATTCTGTAAGTGACCCTGTTTGAACCTGAATTGAACCAATTCCTGTACATTTCTTTCTTCCTTCCTTGTTGAGACTGACTCGGTGGTATTCTAGTATTCTATTTTTTTCCAACTGAAATGTTTAAAGATCGCCGACAAGCTTGAACTAGGGCTAACTAATTCTGAATAATAAACTTTATTTAACAATTCTCTTCGTTGATGTCAATTTATTAGCAGACAAAAGGGGGTTCATTAAAAGTCTAATTACTTTATTCTAGTATTCTAGTGTTTCTTGATCATATACTATCATTTCATTCCGACTTCTTCTCAATCGCTTTTGGTGAGTCAATCCAGTCTCGTCGGACGCAAGTGTACAGTAGTTTCAGGTTCAGAAAGGCGATAATTGAGTTCATCATGTAGCCTTTTAAAAATCACGTGATAGAATGTTGCATAAGTTATGTTTGTTTCTTACCGTAAACAAAACCATTTGCCCGACCCCAGCGATCGATATGGTAGTTGACGGCTAATCTGTGAGTTACATTGGTCTGAAAGACAAATTCTGATGGAATTTATGTTTGCCCGCGTCTTACCAGAATGTTTAATCCTGAAGCAATTCTGAAGGCCGCTGTATCACGTTGGTTACACATTTGAAGCAGAGCTCGCCCATGTAGGAAAATGGAGTTGATTTCCATGTTGAGCGCGTAGATGGTGAAGTTGCCGTAGATCTTGTCGAGCATCACGATGAGCCCGCCACCAATCATTATGGAATGGTGGACCATCATTTCTTTCATGTTGAAGGGGTTGAAGCCATTTGATCTGAGCATGTCGAAAAGGTCGTACCAGACATATGACCAAGTAAAGAGCGTAGCGAATTCTTGATATCGGCCGGACTCTCCGAGGTTATTCAGGGCCTCTTAAATGATATGAGTCCCTCCAATTCCATCAAAAGGCACTAACATACCTGGAGTTTTCCAGAAAAAGTAAAGCGATAGAAGTGACGAAATTGAAGAGTGAATAAACGACACCATAATGTTATCAAACTAAATTGTTTTCAACAGCGCTTCTTTTTGATAAAATGAATTACCTGGTCCTCCTTCCCCTTTTTCAAGGATTCTGGTCGATTTCTGCCTATGACATATTTTCTCAATACAGTAAAAACCGCTGGTTTGGGACACCTAAAAATCCTTCTGGTCTGGGACACCCGGGCAAATTAACGATCAAAGGCACGCGCCCACGGGGCTGTTTTTAAACTTACCGCTTTACCCGGAAAGCGAAAGTGGCGCACGAGAGCAAAAGTGAAAATACTTCTAGTTTGGGACACGTGGGTGGAATAAGGGTGTCCCAGACCAGCGGTTTTTACTGTAATTCAAAACTGATTGCGATCCCAGCTCCAGCAGCCAACTGAGGTCCAATCTCCTGCAAACGCGGGAGGGAAAATCCAGCGCCCATACTTTCCCCAAATTTTCTTTTCTCTTTTCGCTCGTTTACTCTCTCTTTATCGATCTTCTGTTTTAAAAAATTATTCGCTGCTGATCAATAGAGTGGCTCCGAATCCGGCCTTCGGGATTTTTGTCGATATTAGGATATTTAGTTTGTCTGTCTTGCGTCTAACAAACCAACATCTACCCCAAGCACAATTTCCGCTCAAAGTCCATGCACGTGCCTTGCAAACAAAAATTCCTTTTGAGAAAAATCCGTCTTTGCCTCTCACTTTTAAAACTAATTTTTCCCTGTTTCCCTTTTTTCAGCTGAAGGCCTTTTTCCCTGTTTCCCTTTTTCCCTCAGCATAATAAAATAAAATTTCCTCGACAACAACAATCATTCTTCTCCAATTTTCTCGAAGAAGTTTGTTCAAACAGGGAAATTGTTTCCCATTTTAGGGAAACAGGGAAACACATATTTGGAACACTGAGGACAGTAAGGGTCAGATAAGAGCGCTGGATTATCCTAAATTCACAATGCCCATCTGAAACGAAGTAATTTGCTGGTTTTTGCCAATCTGAATTAAAAAGAGTAGCTTGCAATTGCCGTTGAGACTTTTCTCTTTCCTTAAAGCTTGCACAAATATCAGGCCATATTCTGGACGCCTCGGGATAAATAATAATAATGATCGATTAAATCGTGCTTGCTCGCAAAAATGACAGAAATAAGGCTTTAAATTGTTATAAATAGCCATTTTCGCCTTCAGCCAGCAATAAATGACCACAATATTGAAATCATTCAGATGCTAGATTAGCTTAAAAGCTTTCAGGAAAATTTACAGTGATCGAATAATTAAATAATAGTAGTTTGACTTTATCGTCGAACGCACCACGGGGCATCAGTAGCAGGAGTTGTTGATTTCGCCTAAAAATAAAATTACTGAAAATTTCGTCATTATTTCTTACAGAAGTGGACAAAGCATCGCCGACGGAGAGTCGAATTCTTTCGACAGTAGCGGGCGAGTGCCAATCCAAGAGTTTGTCAGTGTTGACTTGTCGGATTGCATCTCGGAGAGCATAGAAGACACCCGCGCCCATGAACAATGGTGGTTCGCCAACTCCCTTAATCATTGTCAAATATCGAACATACGCTGCGGAGAAACCTTTGAATGATAGAGACCATGGCGATTGCTGAACTTGTCGTAGAGTGAAACTTTCAACTTGGCGGGAATATCGCCGAATCCAGGGATTTTGTAAGCACCAGGACCTCGTGTCAGAAGTCGACCCGTCGGACTGTACAATTCTTCTTCGATGGTCATGAGACCAACTCCCTGGTAAAAGATTGTTTTCGTGGAAAATGACCCTTTGTTTACCTGCATAAAAGCGCCTTCAACTTGTCCGATATCAACAGCGGGATTAAGTGACCTGCCAACATCCATCATGATCTCCGCGTCTCGGATCTTATGATAAATTTACGATTGTTTACTAGGCATATTTTCAAATAACTTACAGTATGATGTCCAGTAAGCAAGTCAACTTCCACGTCAGCTCCGCAAGCACCGTAGCAATAGTAATTGTAGCGTTTACCGATTCGAGCCACTGGATCCCAAGTGACATCTGGTGCCTTCCAGAAGGCAGTAGCAGACAAACTGATTCGCTGGAAGTACGCCTTTTTGATTTTTTCCTCCCATGTGATGAAAGGATCGGTCTCATGAATCGACTAAATATTAGCTACTGCATGTTACTGTACTATCTAAATTTCAATACCGAAAGTCGTTCTCGAAGTTCTTCACAAGCTTTCTTCACTGCCCACCCGTTGATATCCGACGAGTATGAAGCGGCCGTGGGTGAGGTATTTGGAACCGTTGTTGATGAAGTCTCAAGAGTATGAATCTTCTCGACTGGAATGTCAAGTTCCTTGGAAGCGATTTGGATCATCTTCGTGTAGAGACCCTGACCCATTTCGACTCCTCCATGGGCGACAAGCACGCTTCCATCTTTGATTCAATTATGATCATTTGCGATGAAAGGCAATACTGACCTGTATAAATCTGTACGAGTGCACCACCCTGATTCAAGAATTTCAGCCCGAAAGCAATTCCGAACTGGGTGGGGACAAGCGCAACGCCTCGTTTCTTATACTTGTTGGCTTTGTTGAACTCGTCATTTGCCGCGCGTCGTTTCGCCATGTTCCAAGATGAATCGGTCTTTTCGTAAAGATCTTTGATGATATGCTCATCTGTGAGGATTTGTTTATCGTCTTCGCCGAAAGGAAGTCGGTCGCCAGGCTTGAGGAAGTTGATTTGACGAACCTCTTCGACTGGCATTTTCAAGTAGTCAGCGACTTTGCTGATGATATCCTCGGCGACGAGCATGCCCTGAGGTCCACCAAAACCTCGGAAAGCGGTGTTTGATGGCGTGTTTGTCATCATGCAGTGACCAACGACTCGGAAGTTTGGAAAGTGGTAGCAGTTGATGCTGTGGTCGATATAGCGGGAAAGGACACCAACGGAAAGATCAGTCGAGCATCCAGCATTTTGATAGCCCATAATTGAGACCGAAGAAATCTTGCCGCTGCTATCGAAGCCGACTTTATAATTGCTCAGGAAAGCGTGACGACCACCAGAGTACATCATGTCTTCGTCACGATCCAGCATGCATCGAACAGGACGATTGAATTTTTGCGCAGCAACAGCGACAGCGCTCGAGAGAATCTGGAATCGACTTTCTTTTCCTCCGAAACCACCGCCGAGACGTTTTACGGCGAATTTGATATGATTCATTGGTACGCCAAGAGCATGCGCTGCCGAATGCTGACCTTCAGCGACATTTTGACAGCTAGAGTGAATATGGAACTCGTCGGAGTTGTCGATCGGAATACAGTAGCTGGCTTGCGTCTCGAAGTAGAAATGCTCCTGGCCGCCCATTCGCACGGTTGATTCAATCTTGTGCTCTGCTTCTTCAAAAGCCTTGTCAGGGTCACCACGGTTATGTCGAAGACGAGGAGCGTTGGGCAGATAACTCTCGTGTTTGATCGCATCCTCGATAGTGACAATGACTGGAGAAATGTCTTCATACTCAATTTTGACAAGCTTGGCAGCTCGCCTTGCGATCTTTTCATCAACAGCGAGAATACCCGCGACAATTTGCCCACAAGACGTAACAACCTCTTGTCTGAAATATTCCTCGTCGTTAATTCTGTTATCTCCCTTCACATCTTTCCACCAAACATGACCGGCCACGCCTTCAACAGCTTCAGCAGCGGAAAAATCTACGCTCTTGATCTTTGCATGCGCTCGCTGAGACAAAACGGGACCGAAATAAAGCTCTCCATCAAGTTTTGGCATATCATCGAGATAGACAGCTTCGCCAGTGCATTGCTTGCCCCCAGAGATGATCTTTTTGGACTGACCAACAGCATCAGTAGTTTGAACGTCGGCACATTGGATACTTTCGAATGGTTCTCGATCGAGGTCCGAAACATCGGAATTCTCGTTCGGGTCACAAAGACCTTTTTTCGAAAGTTCTTGCTGCACCGTCAAGAAGAATTTGAAGAAGAACGATGTAACCAGGCATTTTCGATAGGCTACGAAGCCACCAGGGCAGTTAGCGGGCAGATCGAATTCCTTTTCTAGTGCTTCGCTCATTTCTGCCAGAAGTTTCTCGTTCCATTCTGCTCCGATAAACTTGTCGGCGCTTTTTGCGAGTCTTGTTGTTGGACCTACACCACCATACGAAGCACGGAAGGTTTTGATAACCAAACTTTCAGGCTCGAAATCGACCAAAAATGCTGCATTTACAATTGCAATATCGTCTTCCTTTCTCTTCGATTGCTTGTAAGCCCTGAAGAATCCGTTTTCAGAGTTGTGCGGGATTGAGACTTCTAAGAGCGCAGATGTCTCTGGCATGACGGTTTTTCTGTATCCAGTGAAGAATGATGCATCGATTGGAACGCAGTTTGTCTCGGGCACATCCGAATTGTTGAACTTGGCGAATTTCGCCGTCGCTCCTGCAGCCATGAGAATAGGAGTCAAGTCGGAGATCGGACTGGCAGTCATCAAGTTTCCTCCAATTGCGGAAACATTTCGAATTTGATCACCTGCGAACCATCGTAGAATCTGAAAAGAAACATTTTAAAGTTCAAGTTGGTATTCATTTTTTACTTCAATAATTGCATCGGCAACTTGGTTCTTTGCACTCGGGTTTTCATTTCTAAAGGCTCTGAGCTCGGCATCTATTTCGTTGAGAGTTGCACTTGCGCCAGCAATTATTCTTGATTCATTGATGGTTATCTCGTTTAGCTCAGGAACGGCGACGGGTGAGATCAATTTGGGATAGAATCTGCCTCCGAACTTGGTCTCCACGCCACATTCAGTGTTGCCAGTGATCACTTTTGATTCTGGATGGTCCATTCGGAGCTTCAGGAAGTCAATGAGAGAGTTTGGACGGAACCATGTAGCTCTCGGTCCGCTTAGAATTAACGGTGCTCGGAAATTCGCAGATTTTAGCTCTGGTGGGAAAATTGGCTCTTGAGAAGCATCGTCAGGAGTGTAAGCAGATTTTTGAGCGACGTCTGGAACGGTTGAAGTTTCTTCATTCTTCTTATTCTTGCAGCAATCGTCTCCAAGAGCACAAACACCTGAACCTATGTCGTTGTTGATTTCATCGTGGACATTTCCTTCAGCAGTGAACATTTTGAATCCCTGTAAAATAGGTCTGTAGCCAGTGCATCGGCAAAGGTTGCCCTGCAGTGCTCGTTCGATCATGTGTTCAGTTGGAACAGGGTTGTTTCTGAGCAAAGTGTACATCGACATAACAATTCCGGGCGTGCAAAAGCCACACTGGCTTCCATGATTTTCGACCAGCACCTTTTGGACTTTGTGGAGCTTGGTTTTCGTCGAACCGATTCCTAAAGAGAGTGAGAGTCGATTAACAGGATCATCTTACCTTCAATCGTTGTGACAGCGCACAAGTGGACGCTCATTACAGGAGCTAAGCAAGCATTTACAGCACGATGAATGACTTTGCCATCTTTGTAGTGTGAGACCATAACAGTGCATGCTCCGCAGCCTCCTTCGCCACAACCGAGCTTATGATGTTTTAAAAAATTTCTGGGCTGTACAAAAATATCAAAAATTAGTTTACCTTTGTTCCGCATAGGTTCAACGAATTTCTCAAGTAATAAAGCAGCGTTTCCTCTGGGTCGACTTTGGCATCCTCGACTTTCTTGCCATTAACAAAAAATAGGAGCGAGCCTTCTTCCCCGGCTCCCATGTTTACTTGTCGCAAAGACGATTTATTATATTTTTTTTGTTTCTCGCTACCTTCGCCTGGTGCTAAACTCAGCTTTATTGTTTGATAAACAATTGATCTGTGAAGAAAGTTCTCGGCCCTGAAGACGCCCTCTTTTCGTTTGCGTAAAATTTCCGTGTTGTTTGAATGACCTCGCTAGAGAATGAGAATTTCCGTGCCGCAATACTAGGGGGTCAAATATTTGAGTTTTATGGTACATTTTCGTGTTGTCTAGTTTTTGATGTTCCGACATTATGATTCTCCAAATAAAAACTTTCTCTATTGTTCATCATAATTTACGGGCCATAATAATAGTTCATTAATGAAAAGCTCAAAAATCAGATGAAAAAAACCCTCTATAATCTTCCTCAGAGTTGCAAATTTGTTGAGCTGAGTGAGCTGAGCTGGCTAAGTGAGCTGAGCAGTCGCTCAGCTCAGCTCATCGCAGTCATTTTCGAAAATGATCTGATCTGCTCAGCTCAGCTCAGACAATTATCACTCAGCTCAGCTCAGCTCAAATATTTTCGAATATGATCAGTTCTGCTCAGCTCAGCTCAGCTCAGGCAAGTATCACTCAGCTGAGCTCAGTTCAATGATTTTAACAAAATTCTAATACTGAAAATAAAGTAAAAAACAGCTAAGTTCAGCTCATCCAGCTCAGCTCCAGCTCAACAACCTAAAAAAGGGCAGCTCAACTCAGCTCAGCTCAGCGAGAATATAGCAAAATTTGCAACTCTGATCTTCTTTACCTCTGATTGAATTCTCAAAAATACTGATCTTCGAGCACTGGAATTACTTCTGCCTACGCCATAAAAGTTTACAATGTTAGCGGATCTTTTATTCAAAAGAATATTTATTTGGAGACTTGAATTTTTACGAACCAGTAAACCGAATATGTGGACTTACATAATGTTCTCGATCTTTGGCACTCAAAATTTTTTACGATAAGTTGAAGGAGTAAATGATGAACTGGTTGTCGGAAGAAGGAATTGTTATCCGCTCAAGATTGTGTTCTTAGTTCTAGAATTTTGCTATTATGTCGAAGTACAACTGCAGAACAAATACTGCCAATAAAAATATTTGCGCAAAGTTTTCATGTGCAGGGTCATTCGGAGGTCAAATGCTACTGGCCCTTGAATTTCTGCAAAGCCCATTTGATGGATGGGTACAGTCTGGTCTTGCAATTGCGCGACCTGCAATTGCGCGTTTTTTTTTGGGAAAATCCGATACACAATTTGCACTATTTAGTGCATTTTAGGGCTTGCAATAACGTGTTTTTTTAGCGAAAATCCAGAAAATAAAAACCGCGTAATTGCAAGACCTGACTGTAGTACGGGCCATACTGTACGGCGTTATCGGTCGGGCAGCCCCTTACTTAGGGGCCCTAAGCCTAAGCCTGACCCCTGTACTCCCTGTTCTAACCCTAACCCCTAACCGAGAAAGGAGTTCAAACGAACAGTAATTTATGGGTGCCCGACCGATAGCCCCGCTACACGAACGGATAAGAAATCTGGAAGCAATTCATAGTACCAGAACATGAAAATGGAAATGAGAACCAACAATCTTGTTCTTGAAATATTGCGGAAATTATGCAAAAATAAACTTTGGTCATTACGCTATTTATTACGCGAATAACGTCTTTTGAATATTTAATTGAAAGGTGAGTGAGTGATTATTGGTTTTATAACCCAATTATTTATTTACAGATAATCACATTGCGCAGCTGGCGATTTACAAGAAATCTTCGAAGTTATCTCGCTTCCTTGATTGCTCAAGTTGGAATCCAAACTATTCTGAAGCCACAAAATCACACGAGTATATATGAGGTATAAGACAAAGGACTAAATACGTTTTTCGTGCATCTTACAGTAAACAAAAAAATAAAATAATAAATTAAAGTTCTTCATAGAACTTCAGCTCGTCTTTGTCTTCATCATCGTTAAACTCACGCGCGGATGTTTTAAATTATTATTTTTACTAAATTTTATTAAAATATTTAATATATTTCTATGTTTTTGGATCCATTCCGTTGGTATGTTCTTGACTTTTGCCATGAGCCAAATAATGATTCCAAAAGTGATTCCGATTGAAATTGTGATGAAACAAATCTCCACGTAGTAGCCTAAAAACCTAATTAAATAAAATGATAGTAGAGGGCTATCATTTGAGCTGCCCCTAACCCTTAACCTAACCCAGGGGGCTACGCCCCCGGAACCTACCACCTAAGGCCTAAACCAGGGGGTTTCGCCCCCCGGACCCCAAGATTTTGACGTAAGAACCCTTAGTCTAAAGAATTGCGACCCCCTTGAGAATAAAAAATGCAAAGTAACTGTGCATATAAAAATATTAAGCTCACATTGTATTTTCAATTTGTCATCGCAAGTTCTATCCATTAACTTTCTCTGTGTTGGAATCCTTTTTATCCGCAAACTGTGGGATTGATTCAGGATCTGAACTGCGCGTCTATGGCGCCTTAGTTCGCTCAACTGGCAGCAAAAGGGATGGACGCCGTGGCTCCTTCTTTTCGCGCCTGACGACAAACGAACAGGACGTGGAATCGGATAAACATGTTCCGTGTCTACTTTTGGCAGATTATGAATATGGAAATTCCCGAAAAAGACAATCAATCTTTCAAGCGGGGCTGCGGGGGTTATACTTGATTAACTACTGTTATTGAAGCATTCTGCGATTACAGACAGTTTTAATCAACGGTATTATTTCTTGTCCATGTCTTTAATCCTGCTTTGATGGCCGAAAATAACGCAATTTTGCTGCTTAAAGTACCGCCAGGGTGCAATAATAGTCATTCCTCTTTCCTGGAGCATCACTATTTGAGTGACGAAAAAGCTTGTGAAACTTGCCAAATGCCTTTTTAACGAAGAAAAAAGCATCAACTTTCTCAATTTCACAAAATGAGATTCTTTTCCGTTTTCCTGATCTCTTTCGCATTCGCAAAGGTAAAGGGATCTTCCTGAAAGTCAGTCGTAACAGGAATTTTCAAGGGCCTCAATGATGAGATCCGAAAGCAGTTCATGGAAATGGTGATGACACACGAGAACCCTGCTACTGAAATTATCGAAAAATTGACGACTGAGGTTGATATTATTGAGGTTGAACCTGAGTTGCTTGAGATAACAGGCTAATGAACATTTAGGGTGATATTATGGAAATGCTATCCGGGGAGACAGGGCTAGTTCACAGCTATTAGATCCTAAGATCTGCTTTTCTGAAATTCTAATTCTAAAGTAGACATATTCTAATATCTATGGAAGGTTTAATAAGCTGTTAAAGGAAGTTAAGGGTTTAATATAGTCAGTTTTATTGGCAATTTAAGATTTATACAGCGTCCTTCTAGACTAAACTACAGTCCAAATACGGTAAGAATTTTACGGAGACATTTCTTAGAAAAGTTGATTCTTCATTTTTGAGATTTCTTTTCTAAAAAGCAAAAAACGTATAATATGGATAAAATCTGAATGAACCGCAAAAAGACTCTGCTTTTTTGGAAGAAATCGGCTTTGAAGAGGTTAGTGCAGATTTACAGAAAGCTGTCAAATTACTGTAAATCAAGGAAGATGGAGTCGACACTTGTCAACTTTGCACTGCGATTCGACTTACTCCGCGTTGCCGAAAGCCGATTTATCCGGGGCAACCGACGCGGCCGCGCATCTGCAGAGCTTGCCTCATCTATCTCGTCGCGGGCTGCCTCGCAAATTAATGCAAAAGAGTGCTCCAAAAGAATAAACAAATTAAAATTGATAGCCGCATTAGCAATAAGTTATTGCTCAAGCCTTCCATCAATTGCAGTTTTTTCGACAAAACGAGAGAAGACAAATGCAGCATTTGTTATGTCCAGGCCGAATTAGTTGCTCTAGAATTGTTATTGCAATTTGCAAATTTAAAATTACATTTCGTACCAATTTATCAAAAAGCAAGTGTAAGAAATAATCTCGGTTCCATTTTTTGTGGCCCTTAAAAGGGCCGGTTTTTCGCTAACAGGAAAGACAAGTGAACTTATCCACCGAATCCGTAAAGAGTTCGGCCCTGTCGCTTGAGAGCGTAGACAACGTCGAGGGCGGTGACGGTCTTTCGCTTAGCGTGCTCGGTGTAGGTGACGGAGTCACGGATGACGTTCTCGAGGAAGACCTTGAGAACACCTCGGGTCTCTTCGTAGATGAGGCCAGAGATGCGCTTGACGCCACCACGTCGAGCGAGTCGTCGAATCGCGGGCTTGGTGATGCCCTGGATGTTGTCGCGCATGATCTTGCGGTGACGCTTGGCGCCGCCCTTTCCAAGACCCTTTCCGCCTTTTCCTCGTCCAGACATGTTTCACTAAATTTGACTTTGAGTGAAGTGTGGCCAGTGTGGCTTAGGCTGTTGTTTATATTTCGAGGGGAAGTCTGTGAGGGAGACAACCCTGCTGCCCGATTTTGACAAAACAACAAGCAGTTCTAGAGAGCGATAGAGTCGCTTCATATTGTTGTTTACTGCAACTGATGGATTAACTGTAGCTGACTGTTTCTAGAGCAATTGTGGAAAAAAACAAGTGGGGAAGACGGTGAGGGAGACAACCCGCCGAGAAAATCTCTTCTCACCCTTGTTTACTCCTTGAAAGAATTCAAAATAAGCGCTGTTTCTAGAGTAGGGATGGAAAACAAAGATTGAAACTTGATTTTCTTAAAACCACAAAAATGGGTAGAAGACCAAGGAAAAAACACTTGAAAAAGGGATCAAGCAAAGGAGGCTCTAAGATTTATCGACTGGTAAAAAAGCGACCCCAGGTTGAAGGAAGATCACTCTCTTCGATACTCAAAGATGACAAAGTCAAGCGAGTAGCTGGTCTAATTTGCAAAGAATCTCTTGGCGTTTTGGAAATGTGCTTTGAGAACAAGATGGGTAAGAAGATCACTCCCATGGATGTTCTAACTTCGCTGAAACAAAAAGGACGAATCGTCTACAGACTCGGTGGCTAAATTCGAGGATTTTGCACCTTTGGGTCTTTAAATCGGCCCTTTTAAGGGCCACAAAAATTGAACAGCTATCGTCGAGTTGACAGCTATCGACATATAATCAAAGCTGATTTATTTGGAATAAATGAATGAAAGCCATACGTAAGTATGAAGTTCTACTTCAGAAGTAGCGAGTAGAAGAAGGTTTCTTCAAGAAGCTGTTCACTTGAAAAGCCAAAGCAGAAGAGTCAAGAAGAGCGGCGCAGTAGTTGTTGCGACTTGTTCCGCTCCAGCAGTGAGGCCACAAAGTTCAAGACCGCATCCGTAATAATCGGCGGTATAGTCAAGGTAATCTTATATAAAGGTTCACAGTCAAACACTACTCATCAATCGTCGATACTGACCTTGAATTTCATCGAATCTGTCCTCGTACTCAGCGCAATCGTAGTTGTCTAAATAAGCAGTTATAAAGTTAATTTGAAAAATCATTTATTTACTTTCAAGCCTGTCAAGCCATTCATCTACGTATTCGCAAATTTTTCCTTCATGCTTTGGATCCTTAGCAAGGAACTCCCCTTTTTCCTTCTTTGCATTTTCTACAACGGATTGAAAAGGGTGGTCTTGCTCGAAAAACTTATCCATCTTGTTCTCGGTATAATATTTTCATCGAACACAGATTTTATATCTTCCATTGGTTAATTATAAGCTAGGGAAACCATACTAATGCACTGATTGTTGTCCGGGAGACACGCAGCATGTCACTTGCTTTAGGGAATCCCCTAAAAAGAAACGAAATAACCATAGTAACATGAAAATAATGACCCTTGAGAAGAGGACATCAGTAAATAACTGTACCGCGGTAGGAATGGTCAGGTCCTCCTTACTCAACGCTACTATAGGATCAAAGCGACTTATCTATGAGTTCTGTAAATAGACCGTATTTAACATTCAGCAGTTCCATCTCCGACTGAGGTTTGATAAGGCTGTCACATCCTGTGGCAAATAATCTCTCCTACGGAATTCAAGCTCTGTAAGCTTTCGCCTTGCGCACTCCGACTTGTTCTACTTCGTCAGTGAGGACACAATGTTCACGAAATGACGCAATGTCTGTAGCTTTTTGGGGAATTATTTGTGGCCCTGAAAAGGGCCGGTTTTAGCTCTTCGTAAATTGAAAATTTACTTAGAAGCTTGGTACTTGGTCACAGCCTTGGTTCCCTCAGAGATGGCGTGCTTGCCAATCTCGCCGGGGAGAAGGAGCTTGCAAGCCGACTGAATCTCTCGAGAAGAGATGGTAGATCTCTTGTTGATCTGGGCCAATCGGGAAGCCTCGGAGCCGACTCGCTCAAAGATGTCGTTCACGAACGAGTTCATGATGGACATGGCTTTGGTGGAGATTCCCTGCTCGGGGTGCACCTGCTTCAGGACCTTGTAGATGTAGATGCCGAAGGACTCCTTTCGGGCCTTTCGGTACTTTCGGGCACCGGCGGCGGGCTTGGCGGCTTTGGAAACGTTCTTGGGCATCTTTTTTGTTTTTTGACAAAAATGAAATGTGACTGAAAATGGGAAAAACACGCGCTTATATACAGTCAGGTGGGAAGAACAACAAGCATCCTTCTAGAGATAATTCCTTCTTTCCTCAACCCTTCTTTCAATATTTGTTTTGATTTTAGCTCGCACTAGAATTTTAGTCTAGAAATGCTAGAATTTTAACAACGAGGAACAGACAGAAGACTTTGTTGAATATTTTTTTACTTGAAATCAAGGAAGAAAGTTTTTTTCTTGTTTCTTTTTATGATTCATTAATCGAGTTTCGTTCGTTTTTATTCCATACGCAGCATGTCTCGATGAAGTTAAACGGAATGAAAGCTTTGTTATGCTTACCTGCATAATGAGAGTAACGAGAGACATGAAGAAAAGGACGATATAAAGAATGAACAAGATGATACAAGGCATAATCCGTTCCAGAGTCAGATTTTCACCGAAATTTAAGGCTGTTAATACAATTGCTCCAGCACCAACGAGCATGTTCCAAATTATTGCGAGTACGAAGAATAAATTCTGAAAGAAAACTTCTCTTTCTGATTCGACCTCATTCTTCATCTTACGGTTACATTCAACAGCGCTTTCTTCAACAACCAGTCCTGGCTATTCATATTTTTGGAAGTATAAACACTCCTGCCAAGACCGGATGCGGTCATTCCGATGATGGCAAGTCCAATGTTCGATATAATGAAGCCGTCTCCAAGGGGTGGAACAAGAGTGACAGCAGTTATGAATAGAATAATTACGGCTGAAAGATAAATATAGAAATTATGTTTCTAAATATGCAAAACCTATAAGAAGAAACCACTGGGCGATGATGATCCCCCGAAATCGACGCATAGACATTTCCCCAGCACATCCCCATGAATTTTCGGAATTCTCCCGCGACTAGTGTTATAACTAATAAGTTACATATTTTCTCTTTTACCATATTTCTCAGGTTATCTTTTTGCTGCTCGCAATTTGAAACAATTTATTTTTGAATACTTCTTCTGTAGGTTGGAGATTTACTCGAAGAGGACACTGTAACTATTTGTTTGCTCTATATTTTATTTCTGATCTTATCCGGAAAAGAAATTCTTTTATGCTTACTTAGGTCCCTGCTAAGCTGACTCTTTGTGCTTTCAACAAAGATTATAGTTGGAATACTTGCAAACAGAATCACTGCTTCTAAATCAGCTGATAGTATATTTGGAGGTTGAATTTTCGGTTTTATGATCGAAGTACAGCATCAGTGTTTCAGCGACATGTATAAAAGAGCGAGATAGAGAATGAAAAGGATGATGGCAGGAATCACTGCGCTTTTATACTCGCCAAACTCTTGGGTTATCAAAAAGTCTAGGGACATCAACGCCAGAACGAGCATATTCCAAAGGATTGCAAGAGGAAATAAGATTCTCTGAATGACATTTCTCTCGGTATTTTTCATAAATTTCTTAACTTACGATAGTCAACAACCACAAATTTTTTCCGTTTTCAGAGCAAAATACACTTCTGCCGAGAGTACAACCAATTCCGATAATGACCAGTCCAACGTTAGACATAAAGAAAACCGGCCCTAGCATTGGAACGAGGATAATGGCAACCGCCGACAAAATAAAGACGACTAAACGATACTTCTCTATCTCGAAATGGAAAAAACCTGTGAGGAGAAACCACTTGGCGATAATGATCCCGTCGATCTGGGAATTTTGCTGCAAAATACAATCATGACTTTTAATGTCCTATTTTACCATATTGCTCAGGTTATTTTCTTTGCTGTTTGCCATATGAAAATATTCACTTTCTAAGAATTCTTTCCTAGCGATCTTGACTCTTAGCGATAGTTTAGTTCCGAGAAGTCGCTGTATCACTTTGTTTCCTTTCCAATTATTATTTTCAGCCTATTATTTTCAGTCTTTCTTGTTTTCGACAAAATGAAATGAGATTGAAAATTTAGAAAACACGCTTATATACTGTCAGCTGAGAAGAACAACAAGCATCCTTCTAGAGACAATTTTCCTTCTTTCCCTTCTTTTTATACTGTTTGTTTTGCTTTATCGCAATAGAATTTTTATTGCTAGAATAGTGCAAAAAGTGAAGAGAACATGTAAGAAATTTTATTGGTGTTCGTATGAAAGTTATCTCATCTGTCGATTCAGAGAAGTTTTTGAACAAATGAAATGTGATACCCAAGCTTTGTCTCAATTTAAGGTTCATTTTTTGAATTAAAATATTTCAACTAAGTATTTAAATGACTAAAAGAAAGAACCTCGACCTGGAAAGATGTCAATGGAATTTTCATCGTCGTTTTTTCCATGGAGCTGTTTTTGAAAACAAAAGACTTATCGTTTTCATCAAATTCATACAGGCACATTGCATGCTTCATCTCAACCGACCCAGTACTAGGATTTCGTCAATTTCAAGTTATAAATTGTACAGTCGTTACTTGACCGGGCAAACAAGTGTCTTTTTCTGATTTATAGCACTGAAAAAGTCGCCAACAACCCCATAAGACTTCAACTGGACTCGAAAACCTGTTTTGAAAACCTGCGTAGCGAGGGGCTTTTCAGGACCCTGACTCAGGTTTTCAACACAGGTTGATGAGCCCAGAACTTTAAACTCGATCCGCTTTTATCATATTCCGTAGGATGGAAGAATATTTCCAAGACGGGTTCAACTCGGCTTATTCGATCGAAAATTGGTTTCAAGCTGCCAAGAAGATGAACGCCTAAAATTTCTGAAAGCGCTGAAAAATGAGACAATTTTACCTTCTCGCTGGAGAAATGTGGCCTTTGAAAGTCTGTGCATCACGTGATCAAGCAGTGCTGCTTGAGATTCGAGTTCATTCGCGTTCATTTTTGTTGGAATCACAGTCATCATCAGCTCTGATCTCAGAGTCTGCAAATACTTGAAGCAAGAACCAATTATCTTATTTACCTTATGGTGTGATGGATGATCGAGAACAGCCATAAAGTCAGCCTTTTCCTTCTCCGAGAAATTTTGCAACTCTTTTGATCGATTATAAAGCTGATAAAGGATAAGTGCACAGACTTCTGTAAACGATCCTTTTACCATTTTACGGATTGAAGATCGAAGCATACTTGCTGTAGCAAAAGCCCAACATTTGAAAGAGTCGCCCTATTTGATGAATTATCAAATAATACAGTACTATGGGGTAAACAAAACCTGGTCATGGATTGTTTTGCTGATCATTTTCGTCGCCTTCAAAGGATAAATAAAGTTTGTATTTAATTTTAATAAATTTTATTTCTAATGAAAAATTAGAAATGAGTTTTATCCTGCCTTTGATAGTTCCTCATACGATGTCAAATGATTGAATGAATTCATAATGTTCACCGCGGAAAATGGGGAATGTTCAAATTTAAGAGCTCGTTTCTTCACATCCTTGTCAACACTCGACTGTATGACTTCCAGGTCGTCATCTATTCCGAGATCCTTTGCCGATATCTTTTTTTCGTCGGCAAAAGCGAACCGCTGGAGCGAAAGAAACTGCTTCACCTGGTCGATGTTTGGCCTGATCGCGGGATCGTCCGAGATCATTTTTGAAATGAAATTCGTCAGTTCATGTTTTTGGGCGATTTTTTTCGCTGATCGAAGGACGTTGCTGTCAACTAAAGAATTTGGACTAGAACGACAAAGTTTTCTTATACTAAACCTGGAATCAAGAAGAGCTTGAACGCCAAGTGTATCTCATAGACAGTAAAGAGAATCGAAATGCCAAGCGAGTATATATCAGAAAAATAAGGTATCGATTTTTTCAATACTTCTGGCGCCATAAATAAAGGTGTTCCTCCTATAATGCCAGCCATTCCGAAGTCAGCCAAGCGGACGGAAAATTCACCAGTCACACTGTCTCGTTTCAGTAAAATATTTTCCGGCTTCACGTCTCCATGTGACAGGCCCTTTTCTCCGATTGCTTTGATCGCTGATGTAACCTTTATTGTAGGGTCGATATGATAGATGAAAATGACTTCTGCGGAGCAAAATCGGGACCCCAATATTTTTTGTGCTGATCTTGTAGCGCGGGTTCTGAGGAGTCGATTGGTATAATTTTTATGTGTCCAAGCAACGGAATATCTCTAATTCTAGTGCTTAAAGTACCTGAAAATGTCAGGTCATGTCCCCCTGTATCTCCGAAAATTCTCAGAAATATAAAGAGATTTTGGTATCGTTGGAAAGCTCAGCTCAAACTGATTATGAGCACTAGTTGCGCAATAAAAAATTCCGAAAAAAAATTTTTTGAGAAAAGTTTTTGTCCCAAAAAATTTTTTTTTCGTCGAAATTTTTTCTTGCACACCTTGTGCTCATAGCCAGTTTGAGCTGGGCTTTCTAACGATGCCAAAATCTCCATATATTTCTGAAAATTTTCGGAGATACAGGGGGACATGCCCATTTTTCAAAGGGGGGCCTTATGACGTCATAGATGATGACTCAGACCCTTAAAACTATACCATTCGACTCCTAAGGAGTTGCTCTATCTAATGAGCACAAGAAATATGGGGGTTAGAATTTTGCTCCGCAAAAGTGATTTTCACGTATCATATTGCTTCTTGGGACCGCGAAAAATAAGCTCAAAGTACCATGAGGTTGATTCGGAAAGGTAGAAAGTTTTTAGACGCTGCCTCAGAAGTGCGCAAAAATGGGTATTTTAACCAATCAGTGACCCTGAAATCACTGATTTTGTCGGGAAACGAGAAAGGTGGCGAAAACTTTTCTCCCTTGCCGAATAATCCTCATGGTATAACTCTTGGCTCGGCAACCTGTGAAAAAAGCTTAGTCAGAGTCCGAGAGATCTTTTATGAAAAATGGTCTCGTAAATCTTTCAGATCCTGACTCAGGTTTTCTGCACAGGTGCCGAGCATAGATCGATACTGACCCGAGCCTGTAGGAAAAACTTGAAAATGGCTGAAATGTTGAAATTGATTTGGCTCAATTTCGAGTCACAGAGCTCAGAGACGATGACAAACTCGTCTTCGCCATTATTATGCTGCAAGAAAAAGTCGAACACATGCAAGACATGAGGATGCTTGATTTCCCTGGCGATGTAAAACTCAGAGGCCTTGCTTGTGTAAAGCTGTCTCATCTTTTTCTCGCGCAGCGGATCCATGAGATTATGCGGCGCGTCTTCGAAAACTTCGAATAATTGGATTTTCGGATTGGGAATAAATTTCGCCGCAGCTTTTGTTCCGTGCCATGTGCATTCGAAAACAGATCCTTGGCCACCGTTTCCAAGAAGTTTCGTAGGCTGTTTGTCGATCAGCTGGCCGAAAAAGAACTGCATGGCGGGAATAGCTTGATCACAATTATCATCGCAGCTTTTGTTGCATGATATATCGTACCACGAATTATAAGTTGTGGTTAAAGGAACACCATCGACTGAATATCCGGTGACGTACTTTTTGACCAGGTCATCGTAAATGTCCAGTTCTTCGATATATTTTTTGTTCTGAAAGAAGACTGGCTCTTCCCAGAATAAATCACGCTGCAACAAGGTTCAACAAAATGACGGACAGAGATGGAAATTTTCTAAACAGAGCCGAGCAACTTTGCGGGCATAATACAAATTTTGGAACTTTTCAGCCTTGGACGAGGAAAAAAAGGAACTGTTAAGCTTGGAAGAGGAAAAAAGGAATTTTCGATTTGGAAAATTTTTTCAAATTAAATTTTAAGGGTTTTTAAGGCCTCCCGGCCTAATGAAACCCCGTTTAAATGAAAGAGGGGATCGAAAGGAACATTTTAAGGGGTTTCTCTAGGCCGGTAGGCCTCTAACACCCTTAAAATTCAATTTGAAAAAATTTTCCAAATCGAAAATTCCTTTTACTCGTCCAAGCTTAACAGTTCCTTTTTTCCTCTTCAAAGCTTAACAGTTCCTTTTTTCCTCGTCCAAGCTTAAAAGTTCCTTTTTTCCCCGTCCAAGGCTGAAAAGTTCCAAAATTTGTATTATGCCCGCAAAGTTGCTCGGCTCTGTTTAGAAAATTTCCATCTCTGTCCGTCATTTTTTCGTCGTCCACCCTTAGAAATTCCTTTAACTACTCGTCCAAGCTTAATTGTTCCAAAAATTGTATAACGCCACTTTGCGAAACCTTGACCTGTATTGTGCATTCTTGCAGCTCTTCGTGTGCCTCGAAACTGTATTCCATTATGTACCAATTGAAGTATTGCGATCCTGCAGAGTCATAATTCGGAGGAATAAAAGGATTCAAGCCTCTATTGAGGAGTTTCCTCACCAGCGGTTTGAAAAGAAGCAGAGAAGTGTGGTTGAAAAATGAGCAGCCGTTGAACTGCAGTTTTGGAAAAGTCTCCAAAAGGAAAATCAAGCAGTGATAATAGCAACTACTCGCGTAGCTTGGCAATGTGAAAGCAAGTTGAGATGGAATCATTACAACGTCGTGCGCTTCGTCGACTGTAAGATCCTTCAAGAGGTTGACAACATCATTTATGAATCATTATTAGCGGTTTTTTATTAGCAATCTTAAAGACATTGACTCTGGTCTCCAGATTAGCATTACGTAGAGAGGGGTTATCATTCGAGCCTATGATTCGAGCCATCCAATATCTCTAGAATCTGAGCTATTGGTTAGGGTTAGGGACTCGGAACTCTTAAGGGGGTCCCGGGGGCGTAGCCCCTGGTTTAGATTTTGGGTTAGGGGCGGCTCGAATGATAACCCCTACTACCTAGCATTATTATTGATAAATTTGGTTCTTTTTCAATTCTCAAAGAACGATGCCAACCTCCTTTAGCATATCTTCTAGCAAGTAAATCAGCATCTGATCTGTCGAATAGAGCATTTCATAAATTTCTTCTTTTGAATAAGGACTATTTCCAACCATTGTTCGTTGAACTGTATCATTTGGCGCTGTGAAGACGGTGTAGCCGCCGATTTTATACGCCCAGTTTATCTCATCTTTTGAAGAAAATAACGGATTTCTTTGTTATTTGAAAAAATTTGCTTACATTTTTCCCAAAGCGAGCTTTTTAGAATTTCGAAGTTGAAAGTAAAACTCGCAACAACTCGGAAATGGCTTGCACAGGCGCCATTCTCGAGGTCGATTTTCATGAGTTCTTCGAAAATGAACGAATCGGTACTTTGAGGTTTGAACTCGTTTTCACGATTACTCTGATTCATGACCAAAAAGAGACCTGCGTATCCTCCAGGGAGATATAGTGTCTCCTCTTTGGGGTCGATGCGGTAGAGTTGTTCTTCTAGCTTCGAGGAGGTTTATATACTAGTAAAAAATACACATTCGTTAAGATTAAACCACGGGCCTCATGGAATAACCCGAACAAAGCAAAACCGTCGTCATTTTTGCCAATCGCAGCCCTGAGTTTTTATAGACACAAATCGCTTTAATCATTTCGTCTTTAAGCAGTTAATTTCGAGCGCTTTCTCTCTGTAAATATTTCTAATTATTTTAATAAACTGAGTCCTCGTGAACTTCGATTGATGATGGTTTGAAAAAGAATGAGCCTGCCAGCAGCGAGGCTGGGTGTCTTTTCCTTGTCAATCTTGTTCGAATTCAAGAATCTCCACAGATCGACCAAAATCATTCTAGGAGGAGTTCTAGCCTGCTCCCAAATGGAACAAATTGCTTCGTCGCTCATCAGTGTCGGAATTTCTCTGATTGATTTACTTTCTTTCGTAGAAGTTTATTAAAGTCAAAAGGATGCGCTGGAACTTCAGAGTAGATCAATATATGAACATATAAGGTTATACCTACAATCGCCTCTTGAGGGCGCGATGCTTAAACTAACAAGCAAGATGGCCAACAATTAAAAATTGTCAGTTTTGTATCCGCTTTATTCAGATATGAGGCGTTGTCAAGATATCAACAGTATTAGCACTGAGTACTGGCAAGAGGAATCAGCTGAGAAAATATTTGCGGGGAAGACATTGTCTTCATTGAGTTTGAGTTTTTTGTTTCAAGGTCGAAGTACTCGTTGTTGAGGTTGTCAAGGCCGCCAATAGTATAAATTTTATTTTGATCAAGCACAGATGCTGAATTCATTCTCGTCTGCAACAACTTTCCAACAACGTCAAACTGAAAAACTGTACAATCGAGAACCCCAATGTTAGTACCTTTGGATGGCCAGAAACCCACTTCCAGATGTTTGGCGTGTAATCATCTTGGATGTCTGAGAATCCACCGAGCAAGTAAACTTCCTGCCCCGTCGTAATCGTGCTGAATCCTCGGATTCTATCCGTCATGTTTCCGATGAGATTCGAATGCCAGACTTGATTCTTTTCATCGAAAACTTCTGTTATTCTGGTATATCCAGCAATTCTAAAAAAACTTCTCAGAAAAGAATGACTCAATCATCAATTACCGGAGTAAAACATTCGTGTCCTGAGTGACAACCAAGCCGCCTGTCAAATGTCCCTGAACACTACTTGGCTCAGCCTTGATCGATGCCAAATCAGTTGAAAAGCAGGCTTCAGGCTTGTCCTTATCCCCACACATCCAAATCTTTCCATTCCAAGATGCCGCCTTTCCCATTACCAACGAGTCCGTCAGCTCCAACATCGGCTGAAGCCCACAACTGCCAACTTTCGAAATGACGTCCATAACAAGACCACCGATTACGTAGAACTCTCCATTGTGCTCCACAGATGTGGCGAAGTCAACTTCGTGTCCGTTCATGTTGAATCCATGGACAGACTCTAACTTGTCTTGACGAAAGTTGATGCCGACTACTCTGGTCTGCTGCAAAATCGCGTATCTTCCATCAGAATCGACCGAGTTGTTGGACCATTTTGTGCAGTTTTCAAGACATTTAGTATCCCGGACTAAGCAGGCATTTTGACATTTTTGAAGAGCTTTTTTTTTAGGAAAATAATTCTTTTCTTGTGAAAAAGTTCATCCCTTTTTATTGACAGTTATTATTTTCTCCTTTCCTAAGCAATTTTGATCGCACTGGACTGCATTAACTAAATTCGAAATGAACCAGAAGGCCTTGAGCTTCATATTTTTTTATCTCTGTCTGCACTTTTCTGAATGCTAAATGAAGCAAGTTGCTCATCTGAGTTGATGCGAGAATCGCGACAGCTGCCAGTTTTGGAACGTTTCCCTTGCATAAGATATTTGATAATTTTTCCATTCAAGTGATCGTCCAAATTTACCATTGGAAATTATTGCGATCAATAATTCAACAGGGTTGATGGTAACGGTAAAACGGGAAAGAGCGAAGTTGAAGATAACAGTGTTAGTAGCAGTTGTCAAGAAAAAAATGTGTATAAGAGATCATACGATTTTGGCGACGATTTTTATTTTTTGGACTGTCATGAATGTTTTCAAAAGAAAATATGATGATTTTCAAAAATTTTTGAAAGCAGAAATAAGATTAATTTGGCTCTGCTACGTAATCATAAGCTCCAAAGATAAGTATCTGATGCTAGAGCCGAGAAAAGAGCAGAACAGGGTCCGATAACCTGTGTAGAAAACCTGAGTCAGGGTCTGAGTGATCTTCTGAAAAAAAAAGATCCTTCAGAGTCTGAAGTTCAGACCCTGACTCAGGTTTTCGAGACAGGTTGCCGAGCCCAGGAGCAGAATAACTACGTTGATCCCGTGATAGTCAGAAAACTCGGCGGGTATTTTTATAAACCTCCTGTTTGAAAACTTTCAATACCCAGCTGTTCAATGTAAATGCAATAAATTACAGTTTGTAAATTGGTTTATCACCAGGTGGCTACTATTGTCGAAGGCAGCAAATGACGAGGGATTAGCGACTAGACCTCGAGCCCAAAAAAACTTAAGAAAAAAAATTAGGAAGAGTTCGATCACTGATCAGGAAAAAGAGAGACATTTGATGAAGAAAGGTAAAAAAATAAAGAGCTCTTTCTTTTCATGTGGGTTTTGCTGGGTCGTAGTTTACGAGTTTTTCTTCTTTTGAAGCTCCCCTTATGCAGTTTTGATAAACAGTCGTTAAATTCTCCACTAACTCTTGCTCCTCAAAAACTCAGTTTTCAAATCTAAGAGCAAGTTTTTTCTAGCGACAAATAATTAATAGAAAGCGGAAATCCAGGTGACTTCAGGTCTCTTTTTTGTTTGATCTGTCTTTTGTTGTTTAAAAAACTCTGACTCTTTCCAGTTTTCAGAGCCGCTTTTCAATAATTTTCAAAATTGAAAGCTAATTGTAAAATAATTATTTACGAAAAGCCGATTCTTGAAAATATGATTTCAGCAGGATGTGACATTTGTGTTTGACATTTTCAAACAACGTTTTCAGAAAAAGTCTTCTGCAGGAATCGAAACTAAAAGAGAAAGAGAAAAGAAATGATGGATAAAGAGCAACGAGCGAAAATTCACCAAGAAATGATGCAGAGAAAATCCCACCCTTACGCCGATATTAAAGGTAAGAAGAAGAAAATGTCAAAAACAGGGAGTTTTGTTCCGTTCTCCACAGGGCGTCCTGTACCACCCTCGGGGTACCAAAACCACATTCTCATCTTTTCCACATCTGTTTTTGCCAATCAGTACAGCAAAAATTATGGCTGACATTTTCTAGCGGAAAAGAAGGCAGAGGAACTTGGCGAGGAGATGAATACAGTCGTGAAGATTAGCAGTAGAAATCAACCGGATCTTGACCTCATGGGTAATCGATGTTTTTGTTGATAAAAAATTAAATTATTGATAAGAATATTATAATGATTGGCGAGCGAAAGAAGCTCAAGAAGTCTATCAAAAATCACCGTCAATTCGCAGCGCTCAAAGTCCAACACCAAGCATATCGGCATCGGAAAAATCAACCAGATCCCAAGCACCAGAGAAAGTTGCTCCACCGCCAATAAGGGAGCGTCGAGACTCCCTCTCAAAATCCGAACGGGTCCAAAGAGAGCTCGAAGAAGCCATGAACGAGCTCAAGGTTAATTTTCTCCGACAAAAGATCAGCATAAATAATTCCCCTTTCAGGCCGCTCGTGCAAATCCGCCGACGCCGCCTCCCGTCTTTGAAGATGAATTGGATTTCTCCTCGATCCCGCTGCCGGAGCCGCTTGTCCTCGACTTGTCGGTCGACTCTGGTCACGTGGACAGCGTCGCCGACGAGCTCGTCGACGAACGTGCTCTCGCCACAGACGTCGACCTTTGGAGCAACCAATCGAACTCGCCGCAGCACTCGCCCCGTCCGCTCAAATCAATTCTCAAACGGTAATTAACAAAGTAGTTAAAATCAAAGCGCCCTAAAGCGAGTGTGTGCATTAGAAATCCACCAACGCTGGAGTCTGCTGCAATCGAGAAGTTCGAAATCGAAGTGCCAGAGATTTCTTTTACGGATCAATCACGCACCGGTACTCTTCAAGGTTGACAATTTATCCAACTTCTATATAAAAAAACGTATAATAAAGAGCATGTTCATTTATTTGAATATTTCTAACTTCAGTTGATCGAGTAAAATCGCCGAAGCCTCCAAGCCCGACACCGATCCCCTCGAATTTGCCTCCCAAAGAACCCGAAATGTCGGTGAAAACAACTCCTTTGAAAACAACGAAAAGATCTCAAGAGTCCGCTGATGAGGTTGATCGACAGTTGGAGTTGCTAATGAAAAATTTGAAAACAGGGTAGCTCTATTTGAAAATCTCCAAAATAATTCATTTTTCAGAACGGTTACCGAAGGACCGCAAATATCATCAGTGGGAATCGACAAACTCATGTCAAATTTATCTGAAATGAAAGATGAGAGTGCGAATACTTGTGCAAGATGCGGAAAATCCATAGTTCCAGAAGACGGTGCACAGGAAGCGAAACAGATTACGATTGCCGGGAAGAATTTGCATAAATCGTGCTTCTCTTGCAAGGTAATCAACCCCTCCCCATAATTTCCTAATTGATAAGGACTGCAAAATAATGCTCTTTGACCCAAACTCTGGCGGACCATTTGAATTCGAAGGTCACTTTGTTTGTCAAAAATGCGCCCAACGACGAAGAAAGAACACAGTCATCACTAAACGGCTTCATCGAAAATCTTCATCAACTGCAAGATAAATGTTCTTTTTGTATTTTGCTTTTATAAATTTCGATTCTTCCTGAAACAAAATTTCTGGTTTATTGCATACTCAATCTGGCAAAAAAAAGGTAAAAAATGGCAGTTTAAAAATGGCGATCGAATTGAAGTTTTCTTACTCTGGCTGCTTTTTCATTATTGAGTGACGGCCGGGAAGCTTTATCGTTGGTGTTCTAGGCAAAACAGTTAAAATTGAAAATAATGAATTCGTATTCTTACGCGTCATGAATTTTTAATTCGGCTTTTTCTCGGAAAATGCCTGTAATCGCCATTTCTGGATTCAGGTGGGTTTTGGTCTGCTCTGAAACTTTTTGAATCTTCTGAAGCTCCCGGTAAGGAATCAAATATCCTCCACGAGCGCAGGCAGTTGGCAGCGGTTTCTTATTTCTCGAAGGCCTGAAATTTTAGAATAAAAACCTTTGTCAAAGTCACTTACTTTTGAAAGAATCCAAATAAGCACTCAATCAATCCCTTCTGATGCCTTCTATCGGGCTTTCTCCGGCTCATTCTCACGTTGCGTCCTTCCATCACCTCCGTCAAATTCAATTTCGACGGGAAGCTCGTTATGATCAGCGATTTTTCTTCAGAGCAATTCGATAGAAACCAGTCGATCGCGGACATGGCCAGGGTTGAGTTGAGTTTTGCCTCGCTTCGGGAGAGAGTGACGAGGAAATTGTCCCCGTAGTCTTTTGCCTTGTCTTCTGCAAACTCATTTGTCATGAAGTACAGCTAAAAGTATCTTAAAAATATGATAGAGGGAAGCTTCTGTACCCCGGAAAAATCAGCTGGCGCTAAGGAGAGAATCTCTTTTCTTGATTTTTCTGCGGCTTCGATGAATTTCCCAGTCTCATTTTCTTCCATTTCATCATCCTTCTCTAGCGATCTTCTTGGCTCAATGGATATGACGATTAAATTATCAGAGCTGCAGGTCTTCGGTTTTTTCAGAAACTTAGGTAGTTTTAATGAAGATTTGGAATCAAGGAGGAAATCGTATGGAATCGCCAGCTCGATTTTATACGTTTCTAGTGATGATTATTTCGGTGTTTAGGAAAATCGGAACTTACGAGCATTATTTGCAGTTGCATAGTAAATGATACAAAAAGTAGAAAGGAAGAAAATCAGGGTCGAGAAAAATGCCCATATTTCTAAAAAAAATTAACGCTTGTTGAAAATTCTGAGCACAAACCTCTGCCAACAGCTTTTTTCCACTTTCTTATGCTCTCTTTTGCGCTCTTTTTTGGACACATTTTTCCTTTTCAAACGAAAATTTCAGACGCTAAAATCTCTTTGTCTTCAAAAAATGATGATAAACGCGCGAAGATAAAAAGTCGTAAAAAATGAAACCCCGATGCCTCAAAATCGATGGCTCATCTTTTTAGAAAGAAAGAAGCTCTAAAAAGTAGAATGTTGAGCTCGCGGGTTTTTTTTCTTCTTGTTATATGAATAGAATAGAAAATTGAGAGCGTAATTGCCCGGGCCGAGTTCAGCGGAGTATAACGAACAGCGCAAATATTAGATATAAAATATAAAAGTCGTAGTTTGATCAATGTGTTTGATGTATAAAATGCTTCCGTTTGTGCTGCCTGTAGTACCGGTTCTTATTATCACAAACTGTCCATCAATCCATGATGACAAGGAGAATTGTGTGAAGTGAATCTAGAATTGCCAGTAGTTCACCTCCTATCTATATATTCTGTAGATTTACAGTTTATATTCAACTTGTTCTGTCTGCCTTCTTAAAAATTTCACCACTTGAAAACATCACTTCGATTCCTAGCCCAGGCTAGCTTTTCTCCATTTTATCTTATTGTAAATATCTTATTTGAATTCTACGCATTTGAAAACCTATATGTACCTTTTTGAACGAAATAAATCCGATTCTTTGATCCGAAATAATTGTCGGAAGGTTATCGCACGTACTTTCACGTTGGTGCAGAAAGTGATTAATCCGGTACCAAACGCCACCAAAAGAGATTAGCGCGCTCTTTTTTTGGTCAGAGGTGCTTAATACCAGTGTGAATACACATTACATTTTTCAGCTCGATCCGGATCACAGATAGATCAGTACAGCTGATTAAAACCGGATTTCGACAAAAAATGTCGACTTAGACTCGTGGGGTTAATTTTTTCCCCTTGGCTAAGCCCAGCGAAGCTGGTCAAAATCATTTTAGCCGTAGCTGAGCGTAGCGGAGCTGATCAAAATTTTATTCTCCATAGCCTATGGACAATAGCGGAGCTGAAACAAATTTACCATGGAATTGAGCTCTAAGGGGAGATCGAGAATCTGAGCTACTGAAAAATGCGCTGACTTTTTCAGTAGGCTACTGACAGTAGCTCATTCTGGGCGCGCCTAAATTTGGGGAGAAGCCGCACAAAACCTTCTTGGCTCTCTCATTGGCTCGGACTATCCAGATTCTGCTTTTCAGAAGCTCCAGATTCTTCTAAGCCGCCAAGCAAGCGTTAAAGAAATTTTCTAGAGTTCCCCGACAGTGATTTGCGCGGGATACGGGGAAGGGGGCCTGAGACTTTCTCCTAAAAGAGTTAAACTTCATGGTATCTTTCGCGTAGCGGAGCGGACTGCACAACTGTACAACTCTGGTTGAATAAATAGTCTAGCAAAGATGACTTCGTCTTTTTTTGGAGTGACCTAAAGACCGACGAAAAAGAAAAATAAATAGTAAACAAAGCTGAATTGTAATTAAGTTTGATATTGTATTCATTGCAAAGGACTAAATCAAAAATTGCACACTGATTTGTGGATCAGAAAATTCGCTGAATATTCTGATGAGAAAAGGGTCGTCGGCATTTTGGACAATTTTGTGGAGAGAGTCGCGAGAGACAATCGTAACAGAAAGAATGAAAGCATGTTGATATGCAAGCTCTTTGATTCCTGAGAAGAGTGAATGAATATATAATTGCGACGAGAAATTGAGAAAAAAAAGAATGAATTTCCAAAATATAAACTCATCTATCACTCCAATCCTGCCATCGTTAAAATTTTCCAGGCATACACCACACGAATCAGTCGATACGGATCTGTTAGGAGCAGGTTGCTGATGATTTGCATATACTTTACCTTCAAATAAAAAAATTAGTATATTATCCCTAATAAAGATTAAAATATGCTTTAAAAGCGTTCTGAGCAAGAAAAAATTTTAATTTAATTTAAACAAAGAATTCATAAATAAGCGTGTTATAAATTATCCATATCTTCTTCCTGAAAAAACCTGATCTTAGTTGGGCCATTTTTATTTTCATCTTCTTGTGCTCAGTCTTCTGCTTGTTAAGTTCGGCATATTGTTCGTTCATTTCTCTGACTAAATAAGGATAAAAATTGTCTGCGTAAGTAAAGGAAATGTCTTATGATATATTCTGGATGAGAAGACCATCGAAGTTTTACATTTAACCCTCTGCGTGACGATCAGAACTACCCCTATGCGTGACGCGGGTGCATTCAGTGCACCCGACCCATCTAGAACAATTTTTTGCTCTTCTCTGCCATTTTTTGAAGAAAAACGGCCTAATCACGCTGTCGTTATTGTCTCGGAGACTGGAATACCCCCTTCTTCGGCGGCGAAACGGGCTGGAAGTATCGTAACTTGCATCAAAATAGCTGTTCTCGAGACGAAAAATAGCAAAATTACGACATTTTCTTCGTTTTTAGGTTACTATCAAAGATTTTTCGAAAATTTAACGAAGCATATTGGACGCGTTTTTTGACGTAGATTCTTATTCTTTTCAAATTTTTGAATTTGGACGAAAATTGAGAGAGAAATGGACAGAAAACCTTGAGCAGTAAACGGAGTGCACCCGCGTCACGCATAGGGTTAAGTTTTTCAAGAATAACTATTTTCTTGTAAAAATAAAATAATTATCCCAGATCGAATGTTCCAATTTGCTCATTTGCTTCTTTCATGTCTTCATCAAATCTTACTCGGAGCTCCCTCATGTGCTCCTTTTCACCCTGGATACTTTCTTTGTATTCTTGTATGTTTTCTTCGATACACCTTATTTCGTCCTCTTTGTCTTGAATCTCGTATTGAATATCTTCTTCTTCAATTTTTAATTGCTCAAGTCGCTCTATTTCCTTTTCAAAAAAGCTCATTTTCTAAAAATACATGAAAAACTATGAAAAAATTGAAATAGTTTAATGAATATGAATAAAATAGTGCAATTGAATAAATGCAGCAAAAACAGCGATGTCTATACAGTTTTTATGGAATTTCTATACATCAAATTTCTGGACATTTTTCGGGGTTTTCTGGGAACAAATTCACAGATAGGGAGTATCAAATTTCTGGACATTTTTTCTCATCAGATATCTCCGACATCTATATTTATGGTCAATCTTGAGTTATTGATGCCAATTTTATCTATAAAGAGCAGTGTTTCTTCTAAAATCTTATGATATGCCAAGATAGGCGGCTACAGCGTGTTTCTTCTATTGTTTTTCAGTGATTTTTTTTGAAAAAAATCGTCAATTTTTCCTTCTCGAAAAATTTTTAAGCAATTTTGTTAAGACATTTTTCTCAAGGCTCTGCATCAAATTTCTGGAGATTTTTGGGAAAAATGGGGGACAAAAATGTCCAGAAATTCCATAATTAACTGTAACTTTTGTTTCTCTGAAAATGGGCTTTTTATTCTAAACTGACACGTTACTGTTTGACGAAAACATTTTTTCGGAAAATATTTGACCTTTATGTTCGCGTTGCCGGGTAGGAAGCATTAAAACGGGTTATCTATATGATATAGACTATATCTGATGCAATTCAACTAAGTGCAAATTTTTCAAGAGGAAGAAAAATACTTACACTACAATTTTTGGACCACGCTGAGCAGCTTGATATTTGCCATGTCAAAACTACGGTGCACAGGAACCATAAAAAGAAGTGGAATCTGCGAATTTCCAGAGTTTCCTAGCACTTAGTATCATGCGGAGCAGGCACCGAATAATAGAGCGCTGCTCAGCGATGTACGATAATTGTATCTCCAGACGAAAAAAATCGAAATAGAACAATGATATTTTTCTTCATGCATACAGTTTTTTTCCTCTTTTGTGGACCCCATTTTTGTGGACATTTTCTTCATTTTAAGGGGTTTTCGTGGGACGCTTTTACAAAGATAACTTTCCACTTTTGTGGACATTTATCCAGCAGAGAAAACTTAAGAGAAAAAATAGGGTGCTTTTTCAAAAATCAGGATTTTTTTATAAGAAATCAATGGCTTATACAGTATAATATAAGTTATACTGTTTAATTGACCAAAATGGTAAAACAGGCAAAAAATGCGTTTCGATGATGAAATTTGCCATTTTTCGAAGAAAAATTTATCGAAGAAAAAATTTTAAGCCCCTACGGCGGGACATTTTTCGGAAGACTCTTGCCCTTTTTTGTGCACATTTTTATGAAAATTTGGGACAAAAAATGTCCACAAAAGAGGAAAATAATTGTATAAAGAAAAAGCGTAGAATAAGAAATGCAGTATTTTATTTTTGTTAGCTAAGGTTCAACAAGAAGTCCCGCAAAGATGATTTCCTCCCCTTTTCGAATAAAGAAGAGAAAATCACCATGCAATTGAGCTAAATAAGGATCATGATTTAATTGTGAGTTTATTTACTCTTGCCAGAATTTTCTGCGGCCACAGTTCCTTCCTCATTGACTCCAACCTTTGCCTTGTGTTTAGCCATTGAAAGGAAGACGGATTCATCGGTCAAAGGAGAGTAGTCGTCCATGGCAGCAGAGAAGACACGCCCAGAGCCAAATTTCACAAAGATTTCTTTGAGATCTAGGTCGGATTCGATCGCGAACTTTGGCATTTGAAAGTTAAAACCTTTTGCGTGTTTCTCAAGCCAGTGAATATTTCTTTGATCTTTCCACCGGTGAGAGATGTTTCGAAAGAAAGAAGGTCGGATTTCGGCAGGACAACAGTCATTTCAAGCCCGTCACTTGAATAGGGCAAGGAAATAGCTTGGAAATCTCCGGTCTGAATAAACATCACGCCCTTAAAATTTGCCCTCGAAAGTTCTTCGAAAGGGTGTTTGCCAAGAGCCCTTGAAGAAAATCGCCGAGACTAGAATCATCCTTGTGTATGCATCTAAATCAGTAGCATCGACCATTTTATCGATCATATTCTTCGTTGATTTTGCGATCCAGGAGTTAATCTCATCCGCTGTTTTCGGATCCGTGAAGTCAACGTAGCCTTGAAAATGAGTAAAGTTAGGCTTCCAAAAATCAGTTTTTGGCTTGAAGAAGATGAAAATTTTCGAGTCCATTTGGAGGGTGGAAAGGAATTTTAATGAGTTGACTCGTTGAGCAGTTTTAGCGATTTCGTCTTGAGACGTCATTTTGAGAATTTCCCGTCTTATTATAAAAGTAAATAGAAAAGCTCATATAAAGTTCTCTTTACCTCGTTTCTCCAGCTGCAGCCGACGCTAGAATGGCGAATGCGTGCTCAACATTGATAGGCCAGAAGACCAAATTCTCCGATGGCTTGCTTCGAAGCAAATTCAGGCGCAGATCAAGCTCTTTAGGTTCTTCCGGGTAAAGGTTCACCCTTGTGAGTATCACTGAAATAATCAGTGGTAATATTACGCTCCCTACGTAATATTGCGTTTTGACCATCACCATTCGTATTTGTCTTTACTCTCTACTAATGCTCGAACTAGGTAAGAGGGTCGACTACTTTCGAATTTTCGCTCAAATTTATAGCGATAGTGATATATAGGAAAGGGCAATAATTGGGGCGAATAAAAATGTTGTCATGGTTGCTATCAACGAAGAAGATACTGTTACTTGTTGCAGTATTGTCCTAAATATATCCGCATAGGAAGATAAGTGCGACTAGTCAGTATCTCTCTCTGTCTCTCTGAAACAACCTCAAGACTACATAAAGAACCGCAAAAGCTAACGAACCTGCAAATAAATGAGACAAACAAAGTATTTAACGCAAATTGATTTTATTCAGGATACTTCAGCATGTCTGCCATTAGCAGGAAGTTTATTCTTCACAATTCTCATTTCCCTTTTCTTGGGTAAATGTGAAGGCGATTGATCTGCTAAACCGCCCTCTTATTGAGAACGATTTAACAGGATCAGACATCCCGTCCTAAAATTCAAAAGTCAGAAAAATCTTCCAAAGAAGCGACTTTCTTACCTGGAGATAGGTCCTGTTCGGACTGTCAAAATCCGAAGACTGACCTGCCCTTCGGCGTGAGCCCTGACATCAACAGAAATTCTAGAGATTTTTTCGAAAAATAACTGTGCTACTTTAAATTTTCTAGAGAAAATCTGCTTCGAATGATTCTTCTTCTACTTCAAAAACGATGGAAATTTTTTATTTCGAAGAAAAAAGGTATAGTAAAAAATAGAGCACAATCTTCGTTTTTGAGTTAGGGTTGCATAAATCGCCCGGCGAAAATGACTTCGTCTTCTTTTCGGATGAAGTATAGAAAGGGTCTATCGCACACGAATTCTTCTGGAATCACCATGCACTTGAGCTGAAATAGGATCATGAATAAAATGGGGGAATATTTACTCTTGCCATAATTTTCGCGACTGTCGCCGCCGCAGCCACTGTTCCTTCCTCGTTGACTTCAATCTTCGCCTTGTGTTTAGCCATTGAAAGGAAGACGGATTCGTCGGTCAAAGGAGAGTAGTCGTCCATGGCAGAAGAGAAGACATGCCCAAAGCCCAGTTTTTCAAAGATATTTTTGAGATCTAGTTCGGATTCGATCGCGAACTTTGGCATTTGAAAGTTCACCTCTCGCGTTTTTCTCAAACCAGCGAATACTTCTTTGATCTTTCCACCGGTGAGAGATGTTTCGAAAGAAAGAAGGTCGGATTTCGGCAGCACAACAGTCATTTCAAGACCGTCGCTTGAATAGGGCAAGGAAATGGCTTGGAATTGTCCGGTCTGATTGTACATGACGCCCTTGAAATTGTGCCGCATGTACTGAACCGTGTGCTTTCCACCATCAAATTTGCCTTCAAATGTTCTTCGAAAAGGTGTTTGCCAAGAGCCCTTGAAGAAAATCGCTGAGACGAGAATCATCCTTGTTAATGCATCTAAATCAGAAGCATCGACCAGCTTTTTGATCATATTCTTCGTTGATTTCGCGATCCAGGAGTTGATTTCGTCCGCTGTTTTGGGATCCGTAAAGTCGACGTAGTCATGCGAAGCTGTGAAATGAGCCTTCCAAAAATCAGTTTTTGGTTTGAAGCAAGTGAACATTTTCGAGTCCAATTGGACGGTGGAGAGGGCTTCTAACGACTTGACTCGTTGGGCGGTCTTGGCGACTTCTTGGGACGTCATTTTGAGAATTTCATCTCTTGTTTGTAAGTTAGGGTTAAGAAATCAAAGCATTCAAACCTTGTTTTTCCAGCAGCAGCCGTTGCTAAAATTGCAAATGCATGCTCAACGTTGATTGACGAGAGAACCAAATTCTTCGATGGCTCGCTTCTTAGCAAATTCAAGAGGAGATCCATTTCTTGCCTTTGTCAAATCTCTTTTGTTGTGAAAAATATCAAGCCGAGAAGACAAATTTAAACTGACGGTTAATGATTCACTGAAGGGAAAACTGAGTGGGTGTCTTCAACAACACTCATCCAGAGAGATCGCGCGATAGAGAACGCCACGTTTTCAAAAAGTAACTCGATTCATATAGTTACTTTTTCCGTATAAGTTCAACTCTCGGCACTCACTTTTGGGATGTCGAGGACACCCTGTCACTTAGCAAGGAAGAAAATATTGGAAAAAGTTTGGAAACTCAAGAATTCATTTTTATATCGGAAAGAAGGGAAATTTCCGCTGTCAAAACGAAAACACTATGATACATTGGTTAAACTGTCAGGGAAGACAGTTACACACAAGTCTGTGCTTCATGGGATCTAAGTGCACGACTTTAGATAGTTTTTTATGTATTTCACTAAAAACCACGGAGAATTATCATGGAACTTTTGATCATCGCTCATTGCCTCAAGGAAAAACATTGAATCGAAAAACCAACAGCTATGCATCGCAACTCAAAAAACAAGTCTCACTGGTTTTAACCCAGATAACCCCAATTCAAAATACAAAGTCTTACACACAAACTCATAAACATCGACCTAAGTTACATGCCCCTGGCAAATTAGAATCAAAAAACAAAGTCTTGAGGGGTTATACCCAGATAACCCCAATTCGAAATACAAAGTCTTTTAAACAAGCTCATAAACATCGACCAAAGTTACACGTACATAGCCAATCAGATTAAAATCAAATGGAAAGGAGCGGGAAACTGGTCTCGTCTATGTTTCAAAAGCGAATATCGACCAAGCTTATGGAAATTTTCAAGAGCTAAATGGTCTCCCCACTAGATAGATGAAAATGGCTTTTGCGGAGCAAAATCGGGACCTCATTATTTTTGTGCTTGTCTTGTACCGCAGGCTCTGAAGAGTCGAACGGTACAATTTTTATGTGTCTTGTAGGTTTTCTATACATATAGTGATCTGTCAGAGCCTCCTCTACAAGCTCATATAGTGGGCTTTCCATTCCGAATGAGCTTTTGAGCTTGCTGATAAGCACCGCGAAAATCGCAGTTAGGAGATTCTAAAGAAAACGCCACAATTAAAGAAGTGCTATTTCAGTGTGACAGATGAGGCAAGTTTACTTGTTGCGTATCAGAATTGTAAATATTAAATATTGACACGAGGCTTGCGATTTCTTATTTTCTAACAAGTCTTCTTGATTTTGAACTTAGAGAATCAGTTTTAAAGGGAGTTGATGACTGTTTCTCTGTTAAGGTTACAAACATATTCAAAATAATAAAACTTGAATTAAATTTTATGTAAAACTAAAGTTGTACCCCTTTTAAAGAAAGATGGCAGATATGCGAACATCGACGAGACTCAATTTGAGTCTAACCAAGGAGTGACGGAAGCATTTGATAAAGTAACAAGAGAGACAGTCATCGTCAAAGCAATTCTTCTGCGAGGCCCGGACCATGCAAACACCACGAGACAAGAAGCTTCAACTCTTCAGGAGCTCAGTACGGATATTTTCTAACTATGTATTCTCGTAAAATTCAGATCATGCTAACATTGTTCGGTTCGTCGACTTTCTCGATCAACAATCTTTCAAATGGGCATTTGGAAAAATGAGTTTTATTATCATGGAAAACTGTGCTGGCGGTAATTTAGAAAATTGGATAAATAAGATAAGACTTGCTGGGCGAATGCCTACGAAAGAAGAAGTGAAACTCTTGGGTGCCCAAATTATTTCCGGACTAAGCTATTGTCACCATAAGAAAAAGCTTCACCTTGATTTGAAGCCTGCAAATATTTTTCTTCTAGCCGATTTCCTAACAGTAAGTAAATATCATCTTGGCCTTAAACTTACGTGCGCAAAGATAAAAATCGGCGATTTTGGGAGTGCACTCTCAATCAAATCAGTGAAACAATCTTTAACATCAACATCTCCAGATGCCATTAGAAGCACGCCTCTTTACGCTGCCCCTGGTGAGCACTTCTCGACGATATAGTCTATATCTTATAGCGCTTATCGATTTGACTTTTATTTTTAGAATTCTACACAGACGAAGATGTAAAAAAATCACCGAGAATGGATGTGTGGGGTTTTGGACTTATATTGCAGGTTTGCTTTTTTAAGAAAAATCTCTAGAAGAAAATGCTCCTTAATAGGAATTGGCGACTCTGGAGCATGCTTTTGGCCGTGTTAATGGTCGACCAGCTTTGATGACACAAATTCGTTAGTGATTAACTTACTTAAATTATTAAAAAAACGAGAATAGAGACGAATATACAAATTGGAAACCGCGTTTCTCTATTTGAAATCTTTGGGGAAAGTGACGAATATGAGGAGCTTGAGAATCTTATTGCTAAATGCACTCATCTTGATCGCAAAAGCCGCTTCAGAAATGCTATTGACCTTCGTTATGAAGCTATTTTTGGGGATTTCTTGAGGCGTATTGAAAATGGTGAACAACCAGCAAGAATTGTCCCTTGCCCGTTTCCAAACGCAGATGAAGAAGCTCAGAAGCGCAGAGTAGATAATTTTCAAAAAGACGATTCAAATGAAGAGTTACAAAATCAAAATAAGGAGTTAATGCTCGAAAATAAAATATGCAAAAAAATTATGAAAGCGATGATAAAGGTAAAATTCTTAACCGCGTGGGACGAATTGATCATTTTGATGTCGTTTAAGGGTACTATCTTCGATTTCCAGAAAATTTTAAAAAATGCTCAATTTTCGCGAAATCTGCGAGACACAATTTTCAAAAATAATTTTCGGTATTTTAAGTTTTTCAATTAAAAATTCCTTCTGTAATTTTAAAGATTAAGGTTCAAATTAAATATAAAAAATATAATAAGGCCAAGTTTTCGGACTCGTTTTTGAGTTATTCAACCGTTTATGTAGGCCATTTTGGCGAAGATGACCACTTCAAGCCAACATTTAGCCGCTTTTCTGTCAAGCAATTAATAAACCCCTCTGTAATAGTTAAGATCTAGGACAGGTCTATTGAATGAGCCCATATGGACTCAGCAATCATTTACAAGTTCCGAGTTATTCAAGGCTCAAGTTGGAGAAATCGAAGATAGTACCCTTAAGACTTTGTAGGGGTCTATTTCGAAAACTTCTTATCCTATTAATCTGAAAATTTCAATGCACCTTTGCACTGCCTTATTCCCTTGCTCTTGAATATTTCAGCGAATTATCGCGCACCACCAGCGCTCTTTTGAAAAGTTAAACCCTTTTTAGCGGAAGAAAAATTGAATTTGAGCATGTCTATAAAATTTAATCAAAAATTTGACTCAATATTATGAAAGCTCTTATGCGAATTAGTATTGTCTGTAAATTTTGCGACATTCGGATAAGCCAGTCGCGATTTATTCCAGTTTTCGCTAAAACGACATCAAAATGATCAATTCGTCCCGCGCTCATACGCGGGGATTCGTCTCACGCGGTTTAGCTCGCATTATTTAAAAAACTAGCGAACTGATATGAAAGATGGAAAAGACACAGTTAGAATTCGAATTGTCTCGGGCTTGGAGTTTGCAATTGCAATCAAAATGTCAAACAGCATTTCTTTTCTTAAAGAGAAGATCAACGAAAGAACAGGAATTAATACTTGTGATCAATTGCTGATTTTTGGTGGAAAGTCGCTCTGTCGTGATGCTAGTTTGTCCAAATATGCAATCAAAGATGGATCTGTCATTCATTTATCTATCAGGAAATTGTTCTGTATTTTCGATTTAAAAAAATCAGATTTTTATGAAAATTCCTTCAGAAAAACGACTGAACCTTTTGTCAAGACCAGAAATATATTTAAAGCAGATTAATGGGAAAATCATTAGATTTCAATTGGATAAGGAAATAAAATTAACTGACGCCGTGCACACTCTAAAAAAACTTGTCGAGGAAATAGAAGGAATACCACCTGCTGGGCAAACGCTGATTTATAATGGGATATATCTTCCTGATACTTTATCTTTACTGGATGCGAAAATTGAAGAAGATTCTGAAATTTGGCTTATTCTAAAGAGAGAAGAATCTATCTTTCTATCTGTAAAATTTGTTGATGGGGAAAAAATCGAATTAAAAATCGGCGAGAAAATCGAATTGACCGACACTGTTCTTACTCTCAAAAACCGAATCAGAGAAGAATCGAGAAAAAGAACCGGTTTTATTCAGCTGATTTGGTGTGGAAGAGTTCTTGATGATAGTACTATTCTATCCTATGCAAAAATTGACCGTGGATCAACAATTCATGCTGTTTATCGCGAAAGAACGTAGTTTCAAAGGAAAGTCTAATTATGTCGACTTGTAGGGTCTCTTTCAATTTTTTCTACTTATTTCGCTTTTCTCTCATTGCTATTTAGTTCGGTATTTTTGATCTGTTCTCATTTCCCCGTCACCTGTTTAAACCCTCATCCCTTCCAGAATTTTTTATCACTGTTCTCTTTTTCAAAAAGAAAAATAATGCTCAACGGAAACAACCGTAATATCTAAAAGTTATCAAGTGTCTTTCTGGATTGGTTGCATCTTGCAGGGGCCAGTTGTAAGTTTTCTAAAAAAATGGGTAATCAGAACGGAATCTTATCGCCGGTGCAGTTTCATGAATTCTAAACGGCAGCGCAATATCTTATCGACGAATTTTTTCGGACACCCCCCATTCTAGGGCCCCTAGAACCTCTAGAAATTAGGGAAGTCCACCGAAAATCGGTAATTTTTACATAAATATGGTAAAACACGTATATTTCTGAACGAAAACAATCTAGGAATAATACAATCGTTTATGTGACCTCAAAAATATATTTAGGGTCATTTTTGGAGTACCTCGGGTGAGTTTTTACGAAATTTTTTTAGAACATAATTTGACTTGAAGTGACCTTCGATGCCCTGTAACTATATTTTGGACATAGGAAACTCGATGATATCGAGAATGATCGATTTCGGACAAAAATTTACACCTTTTACCACATTTCAGTTGAAAAGTACCGATTTTCGGTGGACTTCACTAACTTCTAGAGGTTCTAGGGGCCCTAAAATGGGGGGTGTCCGGTAGTTTTCTACACAGATTTTGAATCGTCAGAGCCTCCGCTACAAGTTGAGATGCTGGGCATCATCAGAAAAGTGGGGAGAAGAAAAGTTATGCCCATTTAACTGAGATCGCCCATTTTTTTGACTCTGGGAGGCATAAAACGCCTTAGGGCATGAGCGAAACCCCCAAGTATTCATAGTCAAAATTATCCCCAGCTTCTAGGGATTCTAAGACTGTATTATACTCTCTATATTGAAGGCTCAAAAATGAGCTCATTTTTCATCAAGTTTACCTAAACATGCGTCATGGACTTTACTTCATATCGAGAAATTTAGTTCATCTTTTTACTAAATACAATAATTACCACGCCTTATCAAACAGACGGCTATATCCATTCGTGAAGGAGTTTCGAAGACTATCTGGGACGCTGCAATCACCATAATTAAAACTAGACTTCGCATTCGTCCATCGGCAACCGCTGAAGTTCTGGGGTATATAATTTACAATATAAATTATTCATGAAATTTTAAACAGGAAAACCCCAACTTAAGGCCATTTTTTGGATGACAGCTAATTTGAAAAGTGGCCTTAAGTTGGCTGATTCTCCGACTAAGTTGGATGACGCTAAAATTTTTCTATTTCTGGAGTAAGGGACTGAATCATGGGAATCAAAAATGAAAGGCGAATGGCCTTATCAGAAATTTCCCGCACGAACCAAGTATGAATTGTAAAAACTGAATGCGCCATTAAAATCAAACCTTCGGTTATTTTTTCATTCTCTTAAAAATTAATTTGGTGCAAACATGTCGCAAGAAGAAAAGAGAATCCACATGACATTTGCCGAGAAAAAAAGATATGCAGAGATTCTAGTGAAGCCGAAGAAGAGTGATGCAAAGAAGATTATCAATGGGCTATTTCGAAAGAAACATGATGGAAAAGACATTCCGACGCGGACATTTTCTCGACTCTATGATCAGCGGTTCAAAATCTTGGATTCTTAATCGAAAGTTTCGATTCGAAACGAAGGTTTCAAATGTCTCAGCACTTCTTGGCGCATCAAATTGATGAAATACGAGCTGCAACTCCGATGGAGGTTGAAGAAGTACCACAAGTTTAAGTGAGAGAAGATGCCGACGCCGAAAAGCCATCGACTTCAAATCGCCAAAGAAGCAGCCGAAAATTACGAGTTTTTTCTGCAGTGGATCTGCAATTTACTCACTGTGAATAAAAATTGCAAAAAAAGTGGCCTTAAGGACCCCCCCCATCAAGAATCGCGAAAATAGGGCATCTTAGTGAAAGTTTTTCTCCAAAACTATCTTAGCTAGACCCTTAATTTTAATTGCATCCTTTAGATCAAACCCTCTACTGCAACCGTTCCCCTTAAGATGATCTCTCGATGCCAAATTTAAGGTTATACAGGCCGTTAAAGGTAAAGTTGCTTAGTGAACGTTTTTTTTTGGGGTTTTCGTTGGGGTATACCCTCAATTTTTTTTTATGGTAAAGTTAAGGCCCTTAGCTACGACCGTTTGCTTTTTGAGAGTTTTTTGTCTACGAACTTAAGGAGGACAGCCCCTATAAAATTTTATAAGTCGAATCTAAGTCGAATTTCCAGATTTAAACTTTCAGTAATTATTGCCTAAATTGCCATGAATTACGTTTTTATACTCGTGTTTATGATATAAATAGTTTTTATGGTTGGTACACCCTTAATTACCATTAAAAAATAGCGAACTCAAGATTTTTATGAAATGTAAAATGTTAATCTTCAATTTTTGAACTCAATTTCTGCCAAAATTTTCTATAAGATCAAAAAAATTTTCTGAATAAAAGTTGTTCCTCGTGGTCTAAACTACCCAAAAAAGCAAAAAAAATTTGAAAATTTTGACTTTTTTCATCTTGATGGGGGGGTCCTTAAGTTGGATTTTTTTCGGATGACAGATTTCGAGGATTTTTCAAAAAGTGGCCTTAAGTTGCTCGGCCTTAAGTTGGGGTTTCACTGTAAGTAAAAACTTTTCATATAATAAATTGAAGACTTTGGCATTAAACTATGATACCCACGTAGGATTACTGGGCCAATATTTTCCACAATTTGAGTAATATGACTCATATTATATGAGTCATGCCCGCCGGTTGGACAGATAAACGAGTGAACGACGCAAGCCATGCAAAAAACTAGAAAAACTGTAAATTTATCTATACTGGTATGATCTAGCGGCCACTAGATGGAAGGACAGCGTTATTTCATTGGCTTTTTAGAAAGCTCAGACGCAGAGCTTTCCAACGCACCTAATCACGAGCTATAAATGCGACCAAAAATTTGATTGAACAGTTCTTGTGCCGATTTCGGAACTTTCGGTCTAGTAATTTGGTTTCCGGGAATAACCCATACCCCTCGTTATGGTGTTCAAATGTTAGCTCAGGTCTTGGGCTATCCAAATTTATGTCAAAGGACACATAAACTAAGCTAGAAAAATGACCCGAATTTTTGTCTTATCAGGGTGGAACATTCGAGCAAAAATTTTGAGTCAGGCCGGCCGATTGCCCGTCGATGCCAAGAAATTTTGTTTTTTTACCCAAAATATGAGCCTCGCGCCGACCAATTTGCCCAGCCGAATGTTCCAACCTGATCTAATAAGCCTAATGATACCCTCAGGTATGAAAACAATCGAGGAATACTAACAAAGAAAAATTGATCTCATCATCATTCGAATACCACTGGTACTCAAATTCTCAAATCGGACGGCTTTTATAGATCAGACTTCATTTGTTTTGTGGTTACTGTGTTTGTTTGCTCAGACTTTTGCTCTTACAGTTCTTGTACAGTACTTGCTCAATAAATTTCCAACTCTTGCCATGTTAGATATTTTTAACAAGCCACTCTTTATGTAAGAATAATCTGCAAACAACCTGAAAAAAGCTTCCAGTTGAAAGTTTCAACTCTTCAGCCAAATGCGTCATTCTTTTTTTTCGAATATATTCCATGATATTGAACAAAGAATAAGTTTTCTTTTTTTGAAAGACACATGTTGAAAGAGAAGTTTTTTTATGAGTGCAAGGTGAAAATGAACCCTCAAGGTTCGCGATTAGAATAATACTCATTTTAATGTCAGTAATACGGCAATAATAGTAATAACTGTCACGCTAACGCAAATTCAGGGAACGCCACCGAGAGATGAGCTGATGATTTAATCTTTTAAAATCATGCCTAATTTCATTTTTGTCAGTCGAATTTCGAGTTTTTTAAAGCAAGCGTAGTTAGGAAAATATTTCTTCTGAAATATTTAGCAGCGGCAGATCATACCAGACGATCGTACCATTTTCTTTTTCATTTAAAAGTACTTTTAGATTTCTTTCGGAAAAGAAAACTTTCAAACTTAAGCACAATTTTAATAGAAAAGCGAACCTTACAAGGAACAAAAAAGTTAAAAAGCAGCGTCAGTACCGCGAGTTTACTGGTCGATTGTTGTTTCTAAAACTACCCTAAATCAAGCAGCGGTACTGTAAAGTTAGGTTAATCTGAAGAAGGTGTCTAAACACACGCCAAAAGCATCCTAGCGTTCTAGCGATGGATCTCAGTGGGACGAGGAGAATAAATAATAATAGTTGTTTTGTTTCAGTTGATTTGTTTTCGGCAATTGTGAAAATCGGAAATAATCTTTCAGCAAGAAGGACAGTCGGCTCTTTACTCGGATGATTCGTAATCCACTTCTCCGATCTAAAAGGGCACTGATGAATCTCTTACTCATCTATTGAAAATTAAACCTCAAGTGCGCATTCGATCTCGATCTTCGCATGCTGCTGGGTGAGTGGGACGAGTTGAGGGAGAGATTCGAGGATTCCCTCGAGAAAGTGCTCTCTGTGATTTGGTGAGTCGATAGGCGAAATCTCTGCGAAAGCGGTAGCTAGGTTGTCGAGAGCTTCGTGGCCGGTGTCGGCGTCGTGGGCGGATGATAGGATGGCGGGAAGGTTCCCGAAATGCCCGCAGATTGGAATGAAGCAACGGGAACTCTGAAAACGAGCATGAGAATTAATAAAAGGGCAGGGTTCATAGTGTTGTTAGTGGGCTTTTCAAACAACTTTCAATGTTGGTCAGTTTTGCCACTGCATCAAAGACAACTTACATCTTTGAAACCGTTTTCAAGCTTGAAAAAAAGCTTAAAAAATTCGACATTATGTTGACCCTAAAATTGTACCTGGTTTTCAAGAGCACTCGACTTCGGTCCTGTTAGGATGTGTTCAATGTGCTCGAGCTTTTGTTGTCTCGTCCAGAAAAGCGAGTCCTTGAACGCATCTGTAGCCGTAATTCGCGACTTCGGGTCCTTCTGCAGCATTTTACGCACGAGTTCTTTGGCGAAAACATTTCCGTTCAGCAAGTTTAGGCAGTATCTTGGCGTCATCATGTTCTGAAGACGAGTTTTTGAACTGAAGTTTTTGGTTGTTTTTTTTACCTTGATGCAAAGTTTTACGGACTCTCTTCTCCCAGACAATCCATAAGGATGCTGGCCATCGGTTAAAATTGTGTAAATCATCATTCCAAGAGGCGGGATATCTTAAAATTGATTGATTCAGACTCTCTTCCATGATTTCTTACCTGATTCAATTTGAAAGTCCTCGGTTATCTGCCATATCGTCTCGGAGGCTCTCCAACATTCGGCACTACTCGTTCTTAATTCGTCCAGTCTTTGGTCAGTCGTTTTTCCCTAAACCTCGCTAGTCTATTTCCCAAAGATTCTATCAGTACCTTGTTTGGTGCAATATGGGGCACAATGCCGAAGTTGGTAACTATAAGTCTGCCACTTTGATTGAGCAAAACGTTTACCGGTCTCAAATCTTTGTGTGCAATGTTCTAAAGTAGAAGTTTTAAGTACGGGGGGATAAAATTTAGGGTTACATTTTCGTGAAGATACTGAATCCCGGCAACGAGTTGGTGGCAGAGGTTGAGTTTGTCGAGCGGCTGGCAGATTGTCTTGTTCTCTAGCCATCGGCCGAGAGAGAAGTCAACCAGTTCTTGAAGCACATACGTTTGGTTCTATACATTGTTAGATTCGAATTGGAAAAGTAATAGGCACCTTGAGAATGATGAACTCTTGATATTTGATCAGATTCGGGTGTCGAATCTTGAGCAAGTTTTTCACGAGGCTTGGCTTGAGCTGCGGCAGTTGTTTCGTCTTGAGCTTTCGTGCCACATGTTCCTGTCCATCTACGCCCAGCGCGAAGTAAACCGAAGTCCCTGAAAAAACGCTTCTTTATCTCTGGACGAAAGAAAACACACAAGTAAAACATGCTACAATCATACGATAAAAAACTACATGAATTGAATTACCTGACTCGGCGGATTTACCTGTCCCGAGTTTTAAATGCCGTTGGGAGTCACAATAGTAGAACTTTTGTTCAATGAAATTGAGCTCGGACTTTTTCATTGAGCTCAACGAGCGGTACCGGCAGTTCCACTTTCAAGATGGTTCATAAAAGGAGTTTTTTTATATATTGAACCTCCGCAAAACGATATCAAAATGAAACCATTTCCTGAATGTTTCTAGGTGTCCATTCAGGATGAATCGCTCCTGAAGTTTCGTCACAATCGCATCCGGCAAATCCGCAGTCGCAGACGTAATGATCAACTGACCAGTCATTGCCATCTTTGTTCAGGATCGACCCTTCAGAGCATGTCCGCACTCGAGAAGGCTCCAAGACCAGCTCCTCAGCCCAGCTGATTCGACGGTGGCGAATCTGAAAATACAAGTTTTAGGCAAAGAATCCGAGAAAATAAACGGCATATAAAACATATTCTATCTCACCTCGTTTCCGTCCCCATCGCATCTCGATGACTTTCGTCTTCTACGATGTTCCGACGGGGCTTCAGCATCGCTTTCCGGGCTTTTGAAACCGTTAATCACGTGTTCATTTGTATATATGGATTGAGAATAGCCGCTATAAATACCTGGCTGTTGCGGAGCAAGATTCATGATTGTTGTTGTTCGCTTCAGAGTGGTTTTCTTCTTCTTTCGGGGTCTCCTTCGGTTTTGAATTGTTGGCTTTGTTGGCCTTTTTCTTGGCGTTTTTCTTTCCTTGCTTCTTTTTCGAAGGCTTTGACTTTTTCTTTGGCTGTGTTACTGGAGCTGAAGTTGATTTAAGACCCGTTATCTGTGCTTGCGAACCTGAGGGATTACGATGATCATCAGACTCGTATGTTGGCGAAGCAGAACCGATGCCTTCATCGTCGTGAAAACTGGAACTTTTTCTAACAGGAACTTTAACCTCGTCAAGATTGATTTGTTTGATGTTCTTTGAGTTCGATTTCTTCTTTCGTGGCAGGACAATTTCAAAGTTCTCGTTTTCTTCAAATTGCATTTATCTGAAATCCGGTTTTAAGGCTTGGCTCAAGCTCTTTCCACGGATGAAAGAATCGATTAGGGGGTTTTGAAAAGATCTAGAAATATTCAGCGAAGATTAATTTCAGGGCCACGCTATTGCGGCGTGACGTAAGAAATCTTTCGTCATGCTATGGTTCGATAAAGGACCCCTAAAGGCTTTTGCCCATCTTTTAAAATAGCTGGGCTCAGGTCTGGCAGGTAACGCAGGACGATATGGGAGACGATATGGGTTTGTTTGGCATATTTATTTGGAACACAAAAAATATCAGTAAAAAAAAGCGAGACTGGCGGGTTAGAATGTTTTTTTCAATAGTTAGTACGGAAATTTGACATGTAAAAAAGCAAGAAAAATAGAAGTGCAAAAATGAAATAATATAATTGGAAATTAACAAGGATAATATTTTTTGTATTTTCTATGAAGCAGACGTTTCGTCCCTTTTCTTCCCGTTATAGCGGGCCTTGAAGAGTTGCGTGATGAAACTCAAGTTACAATCGCCCGAGCAGTAGAGATCGCGCAGCACAGCTGGATTCACGCAGCCTGGGAGAATGCACTTGAGTTGCTCCTTATCGGAGCTCTCCGCGGTAGGTGCATGGATCTCTGACATTTCTGAAACATAATATTTCTTCTCTATTTGGTATTGCGACATTCATCGTTATTGACATGTTCGTAAAGAACCTGAGGCCTCAAGGCGCAATTAGCTGCAAGCATAATTCGTTACGAACTCTGACGTAATATCGTAAAAAATGCGATAATTTAAGTTGCATTAGTCAAACATATTCAATTCAATTATGAAAGTATATTTTAAAATGAAGAGCAAATTTGAAGAGCAACGATTGCTCTTAATAATCGCCGTAGAATCATAGTTTTTCGGGATCGTGGCTCATTTTTTTTTCTTTTTGAAGCAGAGATAAATGAAGCTAAAGCTGAAAATAGACGCCTCGAAGATGGTTGAAAGTTTTTGAAAAGCAAGAATTAGATAAAGGCTCATTTCAGTAACATGACAGTGCGTTTTGAATAATTTTTAAAATAAGAAGTGTATTTTATCATCATTTTCGTCCGGAAAGGATTCTCGCGAGGGCTTTTGTGGCAGTTTCAGAGGCTTCGAAAGGTTCGATGGCGCTAGAACCTTGATTTCTTGGAGTACTTATTCACATATTTCTCGATCGTGTGTGCGACTTTTGCTTTATCCAGAGTATAGCTCTTTGAGCTATGCACAATCTGAATTGACGGATTAACGAAGCTGCTGTTGAAGAAAACGACTCACTTTGGACACGCACTCCTTCATAATCTTCTTGTACTGGTCTTTGTCGATTTTTCTGCTTTTATAAAACCTAAAAACCATGTTTTAAATCAACTATTATCGCATTAAAATTCAGTTACTTACGGCTTTATACTTTCTTTGGAGCAGTTGACCACCGCGCGTTGGAAATCTTTTCGTTTCTATAATGGATTGTAGATGTTGCCGAACTCAGAAATAAGTACCTTGAAAACTTCTCTGCCAGAACTGGTTTTCTTCGACTTTTTCATCTTTTTGTCTTCTTTATCTTGCTGGGCTATCATGTCGTGAAGAGACTTGTTCAAGTTCAGCTGAATTTTATCGATAATTCTTCTGTTTTCCGGAGAGACTTGAGGCTTACCTGATTTTTAATCTCTGACAAATTTTGAACAATATTGAGAAGAGGCTGATTTTCAATCGAAGACGAGTTCTGAAGAGCAGAGAGCAATCCTGCCTTCGAATCTGATCTCGTGATTCCTCCGCTCGGCGACATTAGCGGTGGCTGTCTTGAAGGCATCTGAAGTGGCGCGAATAGAGATGAGGAGGGTTGCGAAAGCTGCGAGGTCAGAAGCGATTGCATTGGCGGCGGCGCTGGCTTTTGAGGAGGTACTACTGCCTGAATTAGTCGTGTTACTGAAGAACTGAATTCAACTGGACTCACCTGTGGCTTAAGGCTTCCACTGTCACTCATTGGCTTTGGGCTTATGTCCGTCACTGATCCAGAATCTATTTTCAGCGCTCCACTTCCCTGAAAGAAATAAGTAAGCCCTCGAACGTAGAAGAAGGTCCAAACCTCATCTTCTGTTGGAGGAGTTACAGGGCTCATAACCATGCTACTGCTTGAAGAACGATTTGACGTTGGTGCTTCTTTGAAAGCGTTTAGCGCTCGCGCCAGTGGATTTGTTGGATTGTCATCTGACTCGTGGTCTAGTTGGAAAAATATGAAACAAGAAGTTTTTATGAAAACTAACCGCTAAAGGCACAATTAGCTGGATCGTAATCGTCCTCTCCAGAATCGTAATCGTTGGTAACAAATGTATTTGGCAGTTCAATGTTCGGAACATCCTTCGGCGTCGTTCTGCTGGCCGAGGAAGTGGAGTCCACAGATGAGTCGGATGTGATTGGAATTTCTTTCGGTTCACTTTCTTGAGCTGTGTCTTTTTTCGGATATGGGTCGCAAAGAAGGGTTAATGACGGAGCTAAACAGAGATCAAGATTAAAAGGGATTCTCAGAATATATGAAGCTGGTTTTGAGAAAATATTGTATGCACTCGGCAACCTGTCTATAAAGCCTGAGTCAGCGTCCTTAGTCGCGTAGCGGGTTCATAAGAAAAACGAGGCGGCGAAGGGGCTTTGCCAGAATTGAAAATTTGTTTGAATTTCATGACCCTAACAGTTAGGGCCTGACTTAGGTTTTCTACGCAGATTGCAGATGGTGTTTGCTTTATCTCTAGAATGAGAAAGATTTTTATTTACCAGATAGATTGGCAACTTCTTCTGTTGGCGGCTTTCTCATTCTCTCCGCTGGTTTGAATTCTCCCGCGAGTGGATTCGTGGAAAGTGCGATTTTCCTCGTGTCAGAATCGTTATTCGTTCTATTTTTCCTCCTCGTGTCTGAATCCTTTCTCTGCCTCGAGAGATTTCCGCCGCCAAAAGAGTCAAACGCGTCAAACGATTCATCAGCGAATGGATCACTGAGAGCCACTGGTTTTGTTTTGCTGATTCGAGGAGTGCTCTCTGCATTTGGCTTCATATTTACGGAACGCATGTCGAGGTCTTTTGAATTTGCGGAAGTGGTGATCGTGATTTTTTCTTTGGGAACGCTTCTTTTTCGAGATTCTCGGCGATTTCGGGTGTCTCGGTCGCGAGACTCGCGCGAACGAGAATGACGATCGCGAGAGGAAGACCGGCTGTCTCGGTTGCGTCTTTTTCTGGTTCATTTTTGATGTTCAGAAAGGGTTGAAAAGGATGAAAAATGGACCTATCCTTCTACTGCTGCTTCCGGATGATCTTCGCCGGTCTCTCGAAGACGATCTCGATCTTCTCCGACGACTAGATCGGCTTGAACGATCATGTGATGAGGATCTGCTTCTCGAGGATCGCCTCCTGTGCTTACGATTTCGTCCATCTCGACTGTCTGACGACTTTCTCCTCGTTCTTCTGTCCGAATCTGCTGGAGGCAACGGCGGCCCGAAATCGTCTGATAGAAAACGAGTCGCGGGCATCTGAAATTAACGAACCATAATTTTTAATAAATTTAACAATAAAAAATGTACTTAATTTAGTTTTCGAACCGAATTTCTCTGCAAATAAAATAATAATTTGATATTCTCTTACATTCAAGTTATTTGAAAAGTGAATGAAACTGCGATTTTTGTGTTCAACGAAGACCTTTCTCGACGATTCCTCTTTCTGCTAAAGGCGCTTGGGTGGGCGCGCGGAGGACCCCAGCGCTTTTGCTGGAAGACTAGCGCGTGGAGGACCGGTGCAAACGAGGTTTACTAAAGGTGCTGTAGGTTATCAACCTTGCTTTCCTTTCGATAGAAGACACACTCAAAGAAGACGAAATCATTAGAAAAAATAGGTTCAACAGCTGCCCTCAATAGCCTGAATCAGGGTTCTGAAAGAACTTCAAGACCATATTCTGGTCAATATGAACAAGAGTTTCTTCACTGCTTGCACGAGCCAAATCAAGAGATTATGAGTTCGATAATGTTTTAGAATTTGTGGCCCTTAAAAGGGCCTGTTTTAGTAACTCTTCCGAGGAAGATTTACTTAGCCTTCTTGACAGGCTTGGCCTTGGCGGCGACCTTCTTAGCGGGAGCAGCTTTCTTGGCAGCTGGCTTCTTGGCGGCGACAGTCTTTTTGGCTGGGGCCTTCTTGGTGGCGGTGGTCTTCTTGCCGGCGGAGACCTTGGGCACCTTCTTGGTGACCTTCTTCTTGGTGGCGGTGGCTTTCTTGGCGGGAGCCTTCTTCTTCATCACCTTCTTGGCGGGCTTCTTTGGCTCAGCGACCTTCTTGAGCTTGAAGGAACCGTTGGCGCCAACACCCTTGGCCTGGATGAGGGTTCCGGCTTCAACGCCCTTCTTGAGAGCAAGTCGGAGGTGATGGCCACCCTTCTCGACGCCGTAGTTGGCGATGATCCACTTCTCGATGGCCTGTCGGGAAGAACCGTTGCGTTCCTTGAGGTTGGCAATGGCCCGTCGGACCATGACGGTGAAGGTGGGTCGGGAAGGGGTCTTGGCCTTGGCGGCGGTAGCTGGAGTTGGAACCATCTTTGCTTTTGTAGATACTATCAGAGAGTGATCGTGAAAATTTGATGCTCCCGGGGTTTATATACTCTGGGGAGTGATGTGAGGGAGACAACCCTCGATGAAATTTTTGGCAAAAATTTCAAAACAATTCTAGAGACTTTACTGAAAATTCCCCACTTTTTCATACCTGATTGCTGCATTTCATGTTTTATGTGGCATTATCTGAGCAACAAGTGTTAACAGAACTGATCTAAATAGCTGGCTACTTGTCAATTGGCAATGGTATCGTCCAAAGAAGCGTTTCGTGTGTTCTTCCATGATTTCAATTAAAAGAATTGAAATTTTCTTTGTTAAATCGTGTTTTACGTGAACGAGATAGCTTCATCAACTATAATTATGAAAAATTTTTATTTTTACAAATTATTTCATGCACTCTTCAGAAAAACTGACTTGAAGCAGCTTTTTTTCAATGAATTCATCAAAACAAGAACAAGAGTCATTCAAAGACGATTTTCTCGAGGAAACTCAAAAATTGCACAGATTTGTTATTTTTCGAAAAAATCTCTAGAATTTTTGTTGATGTCAGGGCTCAAGCCGAGGGGCAGGTCAGTCTTCGGATTTTGACAGTCCGAACAGGACCTATCTCCAGGTAAGAAAGTCGTTTCTTTGGAAGATTTTGCTGACTTTTGAATTTTAGGACGGGATGTCTGATCCTGTTAAATCGTTCTCAATAAGAGAGCGGTTTAGCAGATCAATCGCCTTCACATTTACCCAAGAAAAGGGAAATGAAAATCGTGAAGAATAAACTTCCTGCTAATGGCAGACATGCTGAAGTATCCTGAATAAAATCAATTTTCTTTAAATACTTTGTTTGTCTCATTTATTTGCAGGTTCGTTAGCTTAGATAAATTGCGGTTCTCTGTGTAGTCTTGAGGTTCGTTCAGCGAGTTAGGGTTCCCTAGTTCATCCTTCACTTGATTCAGTTGTCCTCTGCATCCTCTATCTCGAAGCATTTCACATGCCCAGAAACAAGCCCTTTTAAGGGCTACTAATCCGTTTTGAATATGTTAGACGTCTAATAGACGAGGGACCAATCCTACAGTAGATACACTTTGAGGACGAAAAACAGTCGTAGATTAGCTCATGACGAAATACGGCAAGGAACACATCCAGCATTTTCGACAGGGAATTGTCGAAAACACATTTCGACGAAACAACAGGACAAGCTGAAACAGCACGTCGAAGAGGTCACTGGTGGAGAACTATCTGATTGAGATTGCAAAGAATTACAACGTTGATTTCACTCCAGGTTGTTCTTTATTCAGTAAAGCTTGATAATGCAGTCAGGTTCAAAGTTTTTGGTACACTTAGGGCACATTTTACTATCGGAGTTAGAAATTCTTTCTAAACACGAAAAGCAGAATTGATGGCCACAACCTTTAAGGCAACATTTTTTGTTTTTATCGTGGTTGTATTCATTGAAACATACACAGCATGAATGGATTTCTGGCTCCCTTTCAAGAATACTTTTTAGGTGGGATAAATTTGATTCAATAACGAGTTCTTTTTCTTTAATTTTCTTTACATTTTTCTTGTAATTTATGGAAAGAACTAGATTTTTAGCACTATAAACCCTTATTAATTTTTTGATATCGTACAAGGCTCTACGGCTACTTGATTGCATCAGCAAGCAGAACTCTTCATCCCTCGTATCCGGTAATGTTCTGCTTATGAGACGTTGCATTTCACGTTGGAGCTCCTCCGTTGAATAGGACAAGCGATTATAAAATGAAGGGTCAGTTTTAATTAATTTAGCTTTTTTAGCAAACAAATTATATTCTTCATCAAGAATTTCTTGGAGTTTTTGATATTTCTGAATGTCTTCTTTTCTATGTAGAATTTCTTCCTCTATTTTCTTGTTTTCTTCTTGAAGAGATTTTTTTTGCAAGCGGAGAGACGCGGTCTCTTCTTGCTTTTCTTCAAGTAGATGGTGAATTTTATTTTTGAGCTCTTGAAAGTCCTTCATACTTTCACTTGAATCGTTACTTTCTTGATTAGACATTTTCTAATTTGAGGCCTATGAATTCTTTCGCTTCTTCAATTGTATCGCCATTGTGAAAAATAAATACTCTTTCTTGACACTAACACGCTCAAATTCAGATCAAGCAGCCATCCTCGACGATGGCATTCCGGATGAGGTTCGTAATGGTCCCGTTCCAGGAGCCGGTTTCACAAAGAATATTCAACTTTGCACTTGCTATCAATTTTAGAACGGCGCCCGAGGGCCTGCTGTCCATCGGGAGTAAATTGCGCTTAGAAAAAACTTTTAGAGTTTGCACTTTTATTTGCCTATTTGTAAGAGATTAAAGTTATAAGCACATTGTGCTGGTGGCAGCAGAAGAGTGGTGAATTTGAGGCCTCGAGTTTCGTAACTTGACGCGAACTGAAAGGAAATTTCGTTATTTTACTTGGCCAGACGTTACAGCATTACCGCCAAAGATAATAAAGCACGCCAAGGTGAGAGTGAGAATAATTATTGCAATTGTGTTCGATGCAAGAATCGTTAATGACCCAACAAAGCGCTTTAGAACAATGTTTCGGAGTCTTTCTTTGTTGATTTCAGCAAAAAAAAAATCGTGATTTCTTTGATGATTTGGAAATTTTGAAAGTTTCTATCGAGAAATCAAGCCTGAAATCTCAAATTCTTCCACACAAAAATGCCCAAATTTCTCGTTGTAGTCCGGGCACGAGTCGGAGTATTTCATCAGTTCAGCGAGAACATCTTTTGGGGCTGGTTCAAACCTTTTAAATAAACTCTAGCACTTTGTCAAAAAAACTGATTCTTACGGCATATCACAGTTGTAATCCATTTCGTAAAAAATGATGAATGAGATTTTCGACTTTGAATCATCTCGAAGACTACTATTACCATTAGTTGCCCAGATGTTTGAATAAATAATTACTTTGTTGATGAATACTCTACTTTGCTAATCAGAAATAAATGGACAGACGAATGACAGCTGCCTGTTTTATTCAACAGAGACCTTTATTTGTGTAATCAGCGTCTGAAAATAAAGAGAAAGAGTGGATGGAGTGTTTTTTGAAGAGTTCCTAAAGAGTCGATTAGAGCATTTTATACAGGTAGATCTTTTTGGTTGAGTAGTTTATTCAATGACTAATGTAACGGACTCCCCAACGCCACGACAGAAGTAAGCTTTTGATGAGATTAATTTTTAATTACCGCTGCTACTAACTGAAAAGCGCAGCCCTGTTTTAATATTTTTTCGTTCGTCTCACAGTGCCTCCTTGTCTTGAGCTTGTAACTGCGTCGTAGGCGACCCTTCAAAGGTGAATTTATTCCTTTTGTCTTTTTTGTCTTATTCCCTCTTTAAATACACCCAAAAAACTCGGCATAAAACCGTCCTACATTCGCCTTTATTGCCCGATTGGCGATTGCATGAGCTGAATCCGCGTTTTTGTGACTTGAGAAAATTATCCCCCGTCGAATTATTCAATACGTATCCTTATCATACAGATAGATACACCTCCCGTCACCGACACCGCCGTCTTGCAGCAAACAGAGAAGAAACGAGCGAGAATCTGATAGTCTCTCTGTAACTAAAATAAATCGAAAACGAGCAGCAGTGAAGAAAGAATCGAGTTGAAGAAAAGAATTCAAAATGAGAGTAATTGGCTCGCAATTAATCTTTGCAGTCTTGGCGAACAGTCCCAGTATGCTTTCAGACGAAAAAATCGGCAAACGTAAGCACCCCCCTCAACCCTTTTTTGAACCAAGAAAAGAGTCGATTATTACGTAAGACAAGAGAGAGTGCCGTTCATTTGCCTTCATCGGCAAAGAGCAGCTCATCCCTTTATAAATAATTCCTTTCGCGCTCAGAGACTGTCAATATCGAGGCAATATGAATGCCACAAATTTGAAAAGACAATTTCAGATAATTGCTATGAAGGATTCGTGCACGTACACGCGCCCGAGAAAAACATTGGCGAGGGCAAGGAACTCGTCGAGTTCTGCGCGGAAACTTGCACAATCGCTTCCGAAGGTGGCAAAAACGTAAGTGATGAAATAGGGACAGAAGTCATGTTGACGGAGGACTTTCTGGCCAGCTATTATCGCTCTCGTTGGGCACACAAAGCTGCGAGTAACACGGCGATACAGTAGATTAATTGTTTGTCATTAGCCGAGGGCTTATGTCAAAATGAATCCAGCGAGCAAGTGCTTTGTCAATTGCGTCTGTATGGAAGAAAATCATAAAGGTAAATGTATTTGCTTTTTCTCTCCGAAAACGGAAGCGAACAATGAATCAGACCACTATAAAGTCAAGTGATTCAAACACTAGAAACACTGTAAAAACAGTACCTATTCAGTAAGTATTCATTTCAAACTTGACCTTTATGTATAGGTTGGTTGATACTGACACTTTTTGGTTGGATGGTCGTTGGTTCCAAATTCTTACTGTACTTTCGATCGCTCGCCTACAAGCATATTGACAAGAAGAAGTCAAAAGCACCCGCAGCTGGCGACGAAGAAAACGAAGGACTGCTGCAGTCTGATGGATTTAAGATCCACTAAACAACTAAAATTGTACAGTTCCCGCTTCGCTCGACTGATTCTGTAGTTTAGCTCTTCGCCCCGTTACGGGCTGTCCGTCAAGGGTATCGGACAAATTAAGCCAGAGGCCATCAATCATCATACCTCCGACAAATTGATCAATAAAGTAACTCAGATTTCCTCGCGTTCCAAAACTCAGAGGGGCGAAAAATCAGGACTCAGCTGGAGAGAATCAAGCGCAGGAAGGAATTAATCACCTTCGGAAGTTGTTTGCCAGTCTGTTAGAAAGCCACAGGAGTGACAGTTTCAGGGCAGCACTACGGATTACAGTGTTTCCTCAAGCAGAAGCCATAGGCAAAGTTTAAGGAAACTAAACATTGTGTTAGAAATACTGGCAGAAAACTAAGCGGCTTCTCCAAAATTACTATTTCGATCTATTTTCTACCTCTGGCTTTTAAAGTTTATCAAGACCCTGACGCAGGCTACGCAGGTTGCCGAGCCCAGAAAAGCAAACTCGCCGGACATGGCCGGACCCGCGCCCGTGGATCCATCTTCCCACTCCCACGACATCGTCTGTCTGTAGTTTGGATGATAAATCTTCGCCGCACTCCGAAATAGCCCTTTTCTTCTCCCTTTGTTTTCTTCCTGACTCCTTTCGCCGGAAAGGGGATGAAAAACTTCGCCCGTCCGTCCGAGTCAAGATCAATTATCTAAAACGGAAGTGATCCGTTTCGACAGCGCCGGGATGTCCTTGACCCACTCTTGCCGATACACTTAAATTTACGGAAAAGTGATAAAAAATAAAACAATCCATAGACGAACTTTCCTCCCAAAGCAAAAAGTACGAGCACTAGAATCCCCATGTCCGCCGGAACATGTCAGCAGAACCGCGACAGGAACATCTACTCCATCATTTTCCGGATGTGGCTTCTGACTTCCGATCGAGATACTGTGTCATGCACGACACTAGATCATTACTATGTCTTTGAGACATAAGAGAGACCAACTTTATTTTATCAAAAATTCAAGCGACAAAAATTTTGAGAATTGAAAACTTATTTTTGCATAAAAATTGCTCCAAAAATTGATAAATGTTGCAAAAAAGCTAGCTGGGAAGGAAAGTGAGAAACACATCGAAGAATTTTTCTAGAGTCGGTGTTATTTCTCAGCTAAAAATTTAATAAAAACAAAGTGGGAAGGAAAGTGAGAAATACTGCTTTAATTTTTTCTAGAGCAAGAGGTGTTTCTCAGTTGATTTTTGAAAAAGAAAAACAAGTGGGAAACAAAGTGAGAAGCTTTTCTAGAGTTCAGTGTGTTTCTCACTTGAAAACTCCTCCTTTTTCCCTCTAAAAATCAACTGAGAAATACCCCTAGCTCTAGAAAAAATTGAAGCAGTACTTCGCACTTTGCTTCCCACTTCGGTCTTTGACAATTTTTAGCTGAGAAACAACATCAGCTCTAGAAACTTTATTCAATGCGTTTCTCACTATCCTTCCCACCTGCTTTTTATTGAAACTTTGTTTCTATTTTTGGACCAATTTTCTCTCAAACATTTATTTTGAATCCTCTAAATTTTCGTCGCTTTAACTTTTGATAAAAGTCGCTCAACTGACAATTGTCGTTAATTCTTATGGGATCGGGCCGTTACATTTGATTAGGCAAATTTTAAATTTGAAGTTTATAATGTAGCGGCAACATTTTGCTCAAGATCTAACACTGAGACTTGAGAATGTCGGTCCGACTGACCCACCATGGACGAGAGCGGGAACGGTCGGACTCATTACCAAAATTTTTGGTAACCCATTACCAATTTTTGATAGTCCATTATCAATTTATTTTTACTTTTTCGCCAAGTCAATAATTTAAACACCCCACAAGTTTTATTTTATACGGGTGGGGAGCGCACACTCGCTCTTTGAATAAAAAAATTGGCACTTTTTTGACGAATTTGGTACAGTGGGTTGCGCAGGTAATGCACCCTTTGTGATTGAGGCGTTGCTGCACCCTTCGCCCGCACATTTTCTATTGTTTCTTTCTAGACTCGCTCAAAGTGATTGCGTGACTGCTGCACCCTTTGCCCGCTCTTTAGGGGTGCAGTACCTGCGCAACCCACTGTAATGCATTACCAAAATTGGTAATGGGTTACCAATTGGTAATGAGTCCGACCGTTTCCCGACGAGAGTGGTCGTTTTTTTTATTAAATTATTTCTTTCTCAGCAGAAAAACCGTAGAGTGGAAAGTAGGTGAGAAAGACTTATTCATTTTTCTCTAGATTCGATTGTATTTCTCAGTTAAAAATTGAACAAAAACAAGGTGGGAAGCAATGTGAGAAACACTGTTTAATTATTTTCTAGAGCAAGAGGTGTTTCTCAGTTGATTTTCGAAGAAAAACGATAGGTGGGAAGCAAAGTGAGAAACACTTCTGGAATTTTTTCTAGAGCCTAGTGTGTTTCTCACTTAGAAATTCTCCTTTTTTTTCAACAAAAATCAACTGAGAAACACCTCTTGCTCTAGAAAAAAAATGAAACTGTGTTTCTCACTTTGTTTCCCACCTTGTTTTTGTTCAACTTTTAACTGAGAAACACAGTCAAATCTAGAAACATAATGATTAAGTGTTTCTCACCTTCAAAATTTTGCTCAAATTAACGTATTTTTCGTGGATTGATGTCATTTCCTGGAAGTTTTGAGGAAAAATTCTCAATCAAATCATAATTTTCATAAATTTAATCATGTTCTGACCTTTTTCCGCCTATGCCATCACTTGATTTACGATGTCCATGATTTTCACTAATTCAAATCGCCGATTAATATTCATCGATTGATGATTTCATTCTTTTCATAAAATCCATTTTCATAAAAGTCGCCAGAACTTTCAAGTTCTCTTCTTTTCTTCTGACCTTGAAAGGGATTACAGAGCTGCAGGAAATTTGGCTATTGAAAATCATTAGCTGCTCGGCTGAGCCGGTTGGGAGAGTTCGGCTGGGCGTCTTTCAAGCTCGCCGACCGTGGCAAAAGTAAACCTGACCGCGTTTTTCAGCAAAGCAAGCGTCATGCAGCCGCACTTTGATCAGCACTGAAAGAAGTGGCTTCTCGGAGCTGAATTTTCCAGGCCACGAGCTCTTTCCGTAACGAAAGCTTGTTTGCCAAGTTGCAGACTAATCAGCTGTGAATGGCAGGAAATTAAGTTACTAATGGATTTACAAATTGATATGGACCCATTTCGAGTTTGATATCTTTTCGATCACCTTTTTGAATTTCATTCTGAGCTCGTCAATCTGTGTAGAAAACCTGAGTCAGGACCAGAAAGATCTTTAGCGATGCGGCTTTTCGTTGAAGATCTCTGAGGCGCTGACTCAGGTTCTCTACACAGGTTTCGAACTAGGAAATTCCGTGACTGAGAATTGAATTGATTTTGATCATTGTTTGTATCTGCTTGTATTTTGAAGCGTGTAGTCCTGGAAACAAATCAAGATGAAAATGATCATGATTCCCTCTTTCATAATTTTCCGGTGGCAGTGATATTGACCGGAATGTATAGATTCATATGATTTGGCTAATTAGCGTCAATTTGCGAGTCGCGCAAACCTAGGGCTCGGCGCGGCGCTGTGGTGCTGGCCGCAGGTTGGCGCTCTCGAACCTCGTGTCTCGTTGGTCGATGATGGATTCGACTTGCTAGCCTCTTCAGTTAGTTATTTCATCACCTAGAAAAACGTATACAAAACATTCTCACAACAAAGCGAACGGATTGATCCTCAACAATAACGCAAGCAAAGAGACTCGACAGACAGAGAAACGTAAGAGAACTTCGAATCATCACGGCCGAAGCTGACGAAGCGGGGCCAGTCTTTGGCCTGTCCAGGGCGCCAGTCTCGATCCCAGAGGACCAGAACTCGGTGCAGACAACTTCCTCCGGCACAGTTGCTGATCAGCAAGGCCCGTCAGAAGCAGACTCGGCGATTCAGTTGACTTTGACGCCACTTGGTGCTCCTCATCCGAATCAACAAAATCCTCCTCATCCTCAGATGGCGGTAAACTCTCTCTACGACCAGCACTACATCGGTGCTCCCTTGGTGCATTACCCAGCCACTGACTACACCTCGACCTCCGCCTTGTCCCAATTGCCCACTCCGAGCGTCAGCAAACCTGCCAGCTATTCCGACATCTCCTCTGTCGACGTCTCCCTCTACCAAACTTCCTACCAGCCGTTTTTGCCTTCACAGCCCTCCCTCGACCTCGCTCAAAGTTATAACCAGAGCTACTCGCATTACTACTCCAACGGGCCTTACTCGACCCCGTCGAACGGAAACTCCCATCTCAACGCCGCGCTGAGTCCGACTGGCCCCGTGACTTTTGGTGGCCAAGACAGCATCGGACTCAAATCTGATCAATCGTCGCCGACTGGTCTTCAAGGAAAAGATGATGGGCCGACCTACGAATGGATGAAAATCAAGCGAAACCCTCCGAAAACAACTCGTAAGTCTTCGTTTTTATTTTCGTGGGGATATCAGTTTTCAAAAGTAAGCTACTTAGAAGGACCAAGTGAATACTTTTTCTTTCTTACTGGGAACCGGGCTCTTGGGTCTGCCCCGACCACAGAGTAAGTGTTCACCCGATCTGGCTCCTTCATCGGGCTAAGTAGTGAGCCTATCCCGTTAGGGGTTATGATGTCACTTTTGGTGCACAATTTTTGATGGATGGGACAAGGTCAGACGGGACGCACCTCGAGTTTGCGCTCGCGAACGCAATTCTCGACATTCCCAAATGTCCACGGCGGAGTAGAAATTATAGCGCCAGAATGTCAACGCGTTAGGCGTTAGAAAACGCCAAAAATGTGACAGAGCAATTTCGCGATTTTTGCTCTCTCGCGAAATTTAATTTTTGACACCATATCGTCCTTTCAACTCCAAATTGAGTTAATTTGGCCCCGTAATGAGATAAATGGCACAATTGTGGACTTGCTCACACTTTTTTTCGAGCTGCTGGCAGCGAGTTCAGTTTCAGTCTTCGTACTTCCCAAGTAGCAAACACTTGTTGTGGCTTGAAACGCGCGGGCCGACCGAGAAGTGGCTGCTCGGTCGCGACAGACGACAACTCTGAGTTCTCGTCGGCCATTGTCAATCTGTGTACAGTCTAGCTACTTGTGAACTTCAGAATCTAACAGTTCCACTGTTCCGCCTACTGTGGCTTGATGCTAGAAATCTAGGCTCAAGAATTTCTGTTGAAAAGCTGAGTCAGGTTTTGAGGGCTCTAATGAAAAGCCGCTTCGCGGCTTCATTTTTAAGAAAGCCGCACGGGTAGACCTAAGCGCTGGAAACTTCCCAGGACAGCAGTCAGAAACGTACGCATTTTATGACGTGCAGCATTACATACGCGGCGCACGGGCGGGCCGCCATCGCAAGAACTTGATTTATGGGTATCTTTCCGTTTCCGATCGTAAAACATGAAAAGTGTGACTGCGCCTTGCTCCCCTTTTTACTTTCCCTTTCCAAAAAAAAAGAGAGCTAAAAACAGACAGCTCCCGTCGGAATCGTTTCAACTCTTCCGGCGGTGGATATTTTTGAGGAGCCAGGCTGAAATTGGCAGAATAGAAAAATTCTTGTCTCGCTCTCTTCAAAGTCAATCTAACGCCGGAAAACTGGGTGTAATGAGTGCCTTCGCCACCAGCAGCTTGGCCTGCTGGGAACATTCCGCGAGTGTGTTTCGCGAAAATAATTTTCGAATGTCTTTGATGTAAGCGGCCCCCTGCGCACTCACAATTTTCATTCTTCAGCCCTCCTCGCCAAAATTTCGATATTAAAAAATGGGGAGAAAAATAAACAGATAATTGTCGAGTGGAGTTGAAGATGAGTATTTGGAAGTACTCAAACAGCCCTCCCGGAAATGGAGCAGACAAAGCCGTTTGTTCAAGACATATATTTTCGTGTTTCTTCGAAAATGGCCTCATTCTTGGCTTGGCAACATGGAGATATACCCTGAGTCAGGGTTCTGAAAGAGCTTAAATAAAAAGCCGCGTAGCGGCTTATTCAAAACGAAGCCGCGAAGCAGCTTTGCTATGACTAAAATCTCAGTCTCAGACCCTGTTTAAGACCCTGACTCAGGTTTTCTTGACAGGTTTTCGAGTTGAGAACGTCGACCTAAGGCCTCATGCGAGCATAATTTTGAGAGTTCACGAGGCTTTAATCCTGCTTCATTCTATTGAAAATAAATTTAATATTTTGCTTCAGCTCCGAAGATCCCTGAATACGGCGCCTTTCAACCCCAGGCTGGAGGAAACGGGAGCGGTCGAACGACATTTTCAACACGACAACTGACGGAATTAGAAAAAGAGTTCCACTACAACAAATACCTGACGAGAGCTAGAAGAGTGGAAATCGCCTCCAATCTTGCTCTGAACGAAACTCAAGTGAAGATCTGGTTCCAAAATAGACGGTAAGTTTCGATTTGAAATCGTAGGAAGATTCAATTTTCGGCACTCGAATTAAAATCAAGCGCAATGTCAGTTTCGCAATTGATCATCCGTTTTCGTATTAATTTTACGGCATAATTTCTCTGTGAAAATCGTAATTACGGGCGTATTTTTTGCTCGACGAAGATGATCGATCACTCTTTTTGGTCAATTTACAATTGAATTGGCGAATTGAAAATTGTGCCCATTCAATTTTTGTTGAATTGTAAGGCTAGAAGCTTAGCGGCATAGTATTAAGATCTTAGCGTGTAGATTTTCCAGAGTAATCAATCAAGTTAAGAATGAAGCAGAAGAAACGAGATAAAGAAGCGGAGAAGAGAGACCAGCGGCCAGAGATCGAGACCAAATTGGAGCCAACCCAGTCACCCTGAACGCGATCGCTGGAATCAACGAAGAAGCCCTATTTTTCAACAATCGCAATATTCAATTCTGCAATTCCAAAAATCAACCACTTTATAGAAAAAAGAGCCGCTATTTTAGAACACTGCTGCTTTTATGTAAATTGTACAGAATACTATCCTTTTTTTTCAAACTGCGGGAAATCATCAATAAATAAGATTAATAAGTAAAGATGGAACTGCCTCGTTTTTTTTAATCAAGAGTAAATATAGAACTTTTGGAGACAGGTTGTAAAATAAGTTTTCTTGGCTGCGTTGAGATTTTCGGAAGCAGTCGCGACGCTCGGGCGACCAGAGAGTCGCTGAAATAATCACTTCGATGGAGAACAAAATTATTCACTTTTCTTTGTTTCAAAGCCAGTTCTAAAGCTAAACCTAATTATTAAACGAATTACTATTTGACTGAGAGGAATTCTATTATCACTAGAGTATCGAGAAAAAATGGGAATCGCTAGAATAACCAGTGTTTCTCAGCGTGTTTCTCACTTGCCAAAATCAACATTTTTGAACGATAATTATCGCTTTTAGTGTTCTAGAGCTACCTTCGGGGCTCAAAATTAAGGGGACCTCCCTTATAACCGTACCTGATTCAAAAGAATATCTTCATATAAAAATCGGGCGCGACCAAATTATTTTGTTTTCGTCCAAATAATTTAATTGACATTTTAAAGTGGTCAACTTTTTCTTTGAAAAGTTTAGCGAGTTTGTGTTTTTGTCACCTTGATTTTGGCGCACACTTTTGCGGTAGTCAAGGAGTAAAATGAACGTGATGGAGCCGCGATAGATCAAAATCATCCTCGTCAACGATGACTGCAGTGCCCATCCATCAGAATTGGAATTAGGCAAATTATGTCACACACTCTGACACCTACAATTTCGCCTTAATTTTACTTAGACACGAGTTCAAGGAGTTTATTTGTTGTTTCGTGTAAATTGTAACTTTTTCAATTTGTATTTTTGATTTTAGGTTAACATCTGCATGCTAAAACATTTTTCCGCTCGAGTAGCAACGGACAAACGAGGAGATCCTTTGTTGGCGGCGAGGCTTCACAGTCAGGCATGATCAGAAGGAATAAATAAAAGTCATTTGAAGAGCCGCGTAAGGTTCATCCGTCATCGTCAACGAGAAGAGTCTGCTATTCTTAGCCCCTTTGTCCTCTTTTTGATTCCTTTTACGAAGAACACCGCTCGGTCAAACGGGGGCGGGGTCAATGCGATGCAAGACGAAAATATGAAAACAAAACCGTAATGATAAACATCTCAAAAACGACAAAGTTAAGTTTGTCCCCGGCCTCACTTTGGCGAGAGAGCGAAATAAGAGAACGATCATGAATTTGCAAGCAGAGAATATTCCTAACGCTACCCCAATTCGCCCACTTAAATCAAAGGGTCTGATCAAACCTCTCCAAAATCAGACACAGGTGAAGTAAAAACGAAAAGAGCTTTTTGTTAAGAAAATTTGTTTCAGAACAAACAGGTGGTTCAAAACGCGACGGAGAAAATAGCGCAAACGGAGACGAAGAAAAAAGACGTTGAACCTGTCGAGCGAGCGACTTCGGCAAAGTTTCTGGAGGATGAGTGGGAGCGAATGCATGCTGATCCCCTCATCGACTTCTCAAACATCCGCCCTCCTTCTGCGGAAATGTGCTGGCCTTTATCCCGCGTCCGGGTGAAGAGAGCGATGGACGGTGAGTGCTTTACTCGGCGATTTTTTTTCTGAGACCTTTTCTTGTAGATTTCGGTGGATTTCCGGACACGAAATCGTCTCAGCAAATGTCTCCGCAACGAAATGCGGAGGACTCTTTCGACATTGACGATCTCTAAGCTGTAATGTCACTGTATTTCGAATGAAAATAAATGCAATAGAAGGACCATCCAGTCACTGGTCAGCAGAAATTCAAGTCACTCTAAACAGGACCGGCAAAACCGCGCGGTCGAGATAAGCAAGTATCTTTTTTCAGCGGATGTTAGTTCTCCCTGGCTATAGATGTGTGTGTGTGTGATGCGTGTTTGCCACTGTCAGGAGATGGATTGTCGGCAACTGCCGGACGTCCCCTGACTTGATCGTGACGGCCGAGCGGCCCGTATTTCTCAGGATGCGCGCAACAGAACCTGCACCCGTGATTTTTTTGGCAGGTGGTAAAACAATAAATGTGATAGGTTTATTCCCTGTTCTTGAATCGCAAACAGAAACTTTCTGATCAATAAAATATCTGAAAGAAATGTTGCCGTGACGTCTGGGCTCGGCAACCTGTTTAGAAAACCTGAGTCAGGGTTCTGAGACAGTAAGTTCTAATAATTGATTGAGTTGGTAGTTTTGGCGGAGCCGCTTGGCGGCTTTGTTCGTAAAAAAGCCGCTGCGCGGCATTTAATTTAAATATTCAGAATCCTGACTCAGGTTTTGTAGCATGGGTTGCCGATTTGACTCCTCCTGTCTGACAATTTCCGGCCCCCTTCTGGAATCGTCCAACACTCCCAATTCAAAGCATGATTCGTCGTTGATGGATCACTTTTGAGAAAACTTCGATTCTTCGATCGATCGATGTTGGTGCCACCTCGGGAGGTCAGATTTTTTGCGCCATCCGTCTTATTTTTACCAATAACGGGTGTTTCAACATGACAACTGCGAGCAGCAAAAACAAAAAGGAGCCGCAAAGGGAGAAAAAGGCAGATCGATTGCAGACACCACCGCCCGGTGTGGGAGAATGGAAACTGACACTTGCCAATTTTGCGCCGAGACCTGTTTTAGTCACGCTTTTGAAATAAAATAAAAAAACAGGTCGAATATTCTATAAATAATTAATATCAGTAGGAAAACATTAATCTTGCGTTACTTCCGGATCTGTCACGAGTTCTATTTACCCCTCGCCGCTGACCTTTGAGGACGGTGATCGAAGAGGTGAGACAATTCAGCCCTCCCACCGAATACGTTACATCTAACTTTCTCACAGAAATCTTTTTCTTTGCGCTTTTATTCAGAAAAAAATTAATAAAAAAATATTTTTGATTTTTCTTTATTTTCGATTCATGTAACATAAAAATAATCGAGCCTTTGGAATTGAGAATCCCTAGAAATACATTTGCTTCATTTTATAAGGATTAAAATAAGTCAGAAAACAATCTTTCTGGCTAAGATTTTAGATTTACGTTAACAGGACACAAGTGGGTGCGGACATTTTCCGGCAATAAATAAGCTAATTTGCCGAGACAGCGAAAGAATAAAACTGTCTTCATATTCGTTAACCATGATCGAGCGGGTTTGAGCAGAAGTTAGACAATCACCTGAATAAAATAGGTGGTGGTCTAAACTTTGAAGTTCTTACGTGCGATAAGAACTTTGTGTTGCCTAAACTTTGATTCTTCCCATGTGTGATCCTATGAGAAAGTGGCCTAATCTTTGATTCTTTCCATGTGTGAAAGTGGTCTAAACTTTGAATTTCCCCTGAGGCGCTCTGACAAGTTCCAATTGTCATCACCTTGAATGAAAACCGTAAACCTAATTGGCCTGCTTAAGGGACCCGGGCGAGTGACGCGGAGCTGAAGTTCACGCGCTCGCCGTTACTCTCAAACATAATATTTTTGAAATTTCTTTTTGCAAATAATATGTTCAAGTCTTCATCTTTCATTTCCGACTCTAAGTTTTACTCTATCATTAATGGCTGATGAGCTAGAGAGATTAAAAGAAGCGCAACTTCAAAAGGATTCAACTCCTGCAAACTTTATTTTATTTTTTGAAACCGGTACCATTGAAAAGCCCATTAAATTCTGAACAGATTCCACGTAATGCGCTAAGCTGAAACTCTACCGATTGCCCTTAGCGCGCTGATAAACAAAAGAACTTAGCGCTCTTAGTACGGCAGGACGCTTCGATCGGGTTATTTTGGGGTCCCGGGATACAATTCCCGCTGAGCGCGCGCTAAGTTATCTTGTTTATCTAACCTTTATCGCCAATAAGTACAGTTTCAACTTAGCGCATTACGTGGAATCTGTTCAAAATTTAATGGGCTTTTCAATGGTACCGGTTTCAGAAAAATAAAATAAAGTTTGCAGGAGTTGAATCCTTTCGAAGTTGCGCTTCTTTAATCTCTAGCTCATCAGCCATTTATGATAGAGTAAAACTAAGAGTCGGAAATGAAAGATGAAGACTTGAAGATATTATTTGCAAAAGAAATTTCAAAAATATTATGTTTGAGAGTAACGGCGAGCGCGTGAACTTCAGCTCCGCGTCACTCGCCCGGGTCCCTTAAAGCGTAGTGGCCTTAGCAGGCAGTGCTCTAGTCACCGATGGCAGAAGCGCCTCCGGGGAAATTAAAAGTTTAGGCCACTTTCTCAAAGAGTCACACATGAGAACGATCAAAGTTTAGGCCACCCGAAATTCTTATCGCACATACGAACTTCAAAGTTTAGACCACCAACTATTTTAGTAGTGCCTTCATTAAAACTGCATTGATTGCAGATGGATTACCTGGACGGCTTTTGGTCTAGGAGTACTTCCACGCTGATGACCGAGGATTTGGATTTCTCTTTCCGGTGAAGTTGAAGGCGTCAATTGCTCCTTGAAGCTCATGTAGAATCGATTCTGAACCTCTGGTTGGCTTCGGACTTGTGAGGAGAAATGTTGGTCCACGGGAAAGGACTTTTGCGCAACGTTGGAATTTTTCATCAAACTTCTTGCATACCACCACATTGACGCGAGGAGTAAAAATATTCCGGCGAGAAGAGCGAGGATTGAAACTAAAAACTTTGTCTCGAGTTCCATTCAAATCTGACGTTGGTCGGTTCTTATATCGGTGAAAAGTCGGTCATAAGGTTCGATTCTAGCGACGATAAGCTTTTGGTGCACCTGTTATGTACCGTTACGCTTCTATGAAGATTAAAAGGGGTGAAGATTTTTCGGTGATTTGATTTTATGGAACTTTTCGCAGATGATAAAAGGGAAATACTCGTTAATTTCATTATTTTGACTGAACAAAACCTCATACTGGGAATATATGAATAAGATTAATCTAGGGGTATTTTAATTGAAATTTGCTTGAAATTCGAATTTTGAGTTGGTAGTTCTTTTTAAATCAAGCTTCTATCAAGTTGTATCAAACTCTATTGATCTATTTTGGGATGAATCTCAACCAAAAAAGCGCAACCGATGAAGTTGAATGTCCTTCGCTCCCAAACTTTGGTGATAATCCCTCGCGAAAATATTATCGGATCTGCCTCCGTAAAGGCGCACACATCTTGAATTGTCAAAATCAGTTCTTTTTGCTTTCTGCTTTTATTGGCCGCCATTTGAGAACAAAAATGGGGAAATTTTTAGCAAGGAACATTCACCGATATCTGCCTTACAAGTACATTCGCATTTTCAATGAGAAATATATCAGAGAAGATAGGAAGAAAATGCTCGCTATAGATAGGGAAGGACTCAATAGAAAAGGACTTTATTCTTTTGCTGCTGTGGATTACAATGGAAATGAGCTCCTCAGAATCAGTTAATAATTTTCTTGCTTTTAAATATCATCCAACATATTTCAGTTGATCAACCTGTTACCAAAAAGAACATAAAGGCGGTTGAAGACTTGCTCCTCGATAAGATTTTAATTGTGCATAATGCTGGATCTGACTTCGAAAGGTTTAAAGGAGTATCATTTTTATTACGACGGATAGGAAAGCCTCAAGTGGAACAATAAAAATGATACGATTAAAGACTTGAATCATTGGGATTCAATATTGAGCCCTTTGCCTATATTTGTACCAATGGATACGGAACAATCAAACACTCGTCGAAAAAAAAGCATGACCCAGTAGAAGATGCTCTTGAAGCTTTAAGAATCGCGGTATAAAACTATCATAAAAATCAGTTAACTTTTGCTTTAGAAGGAGTGTGGCCTCTGTTAAAATCGTCTCGACGAACATCAAACTTGGATCTTTCAATACCTTCATTTTATTGACACTTAATTTTTCAATTTTCAATTACTTTTTCATTGCCATTCAACATTTATGACGTTTTTTCTGATATTTGATAATATTTTCTGTATGTTAATTTCCAAATTCCTTTTAACAACTTGTTCATAAAAAATTATTTCTATCACTTTTTATCATTATCACTAAAATTTATCTCGTTATTTTTACAACTCTTCTAAAATCGGAAGAGAAATCTTTCACACTTTCTTAATTACCACCCAATTACCGCTTTTAACGTCTATAATAACTCGGTCAAATAACCGTGGCCGGAATGGAATTGAGGTGTACCAATTGATGCAGCAGCTGCTCTACCCCGGGGCGTTTCTTGCTCTCTGTTCACAACATTCCGTGGTCCCGATTCTATCAGTCAGTTACTATGCAAAGATGATTTTCCTCCTTTACTACCTCAGCTGTGGAGCTGTCCTTGCACAAGAAGTAGATGCTGTACCAGAGATTGATCCCTTCGCTGGAATCAACGAAGAGACCGATTGGAACGTCTTTGACCAGGAACGCGATTGAATAAACGTCAATTAAGAGAAATGCTGTATGAAATCATTTCGAACACTCTATTCAATCATAAACTAGTCAAATGACCCAGTCGAAGTTGATGAGGAAGGCTTCGGACACGATTATACGAAGGCACTTAAACTCTGCTATAAATTCTTCTACGCGCAGATGAGCGGCAAACTTCCTGGTAAGGAAATCTCCTAGAGCGCCGAAAATTATGCAGAAATTGTTCGCGTAATTGTCAGATTTACAATGGCAAGCGAAACCTTTTCCCATATGCTCGTAAATCATGCGGGTCTAATAAGTTGGCTTCAGAGGACCACCCACTGGACTGGCGCGGTGATTCGGCGTTGAACGACGGGAAAGATAATGGTGTCGACCTCTCTGGCGGTTATTACGATGGCGGTGGATTCATTAAATATGGCTTTCCAATGGCGTTTTCCACTACGATGATGGCTTGGTCGACGATTCACTATTGGAGAACCCTGAAAGATGTCGGGTAAGCATTCTCTCGCTCTTGGAAGTCATTGAACCAAAAATAGCAATGGGCGAAATTTAAGCGCCTTTTATATTTATATAACACTCACTTAGCGAAACAAAAGCTGCGCTAGAAACGCTGCGCTGGGGAGCTGACTACTTGATGAAATGCCACCCCGAGGACGGCGTTTTCTACATCCAGGTGTCTGACAAGACAAATGACGAAAACTTCTGGGGAAGAATTGAAGACGGCGAAAAACTGAACTACCAAAGAAAGCGGGTACCCTCCTTGTGCCGGGAAAAACCCTGAAATCCCGGCACACGGAGGGTCAAATCCGAAACGTTCTAGAAATCTCCTGTTTCCGGTATTTTAAAGGTTTTGTGAAGAGTTTTTCTTTAGTATTTGGTCACGGTAGAGATCGACATTGTTTTCGCGATGCTTACGAATGCAAAGGATAAATCAGTCTCTTATTCTGATAATAGTGTGGTGAATTTTAATCCATGAAATTAGTTTTCAGATATGTATTACACTCTAATGACGGTCAAGCAGATTTTTAATCTTTTACGACTGTATTCTTCTTTTATTTGGGTTAGGGTTAGGTAAAATATGACAAAAACTGTCTTGAATTTTATTTAACAATTAGTTTTCCTCCAGAAACACTCGATATGAAGAGTTTATTGGTCAAAATCAACGGCTTTTTGGGATTTATAGAACACCACCCTCCCTGTGCCGGGATTTTGACCGAGAATCCCGGCACACGGAGGTTTTCCCGGCACACGGAGGGTATCCCAAAGAAAGAGCTACAAAGTTGATGTAAATCACAAAGGAACTGAGCCAGTTGCTGAGGCTGCCGCTGCTTTGGCCGCCACGTCAATTGTTTTTGCTGAAATCGATGCTTATTACGCTGATGATTGTCGAAGACATGCTATGGAGCTGTTTGAGATGGCGTGGAAACCTGATCAGCGGCGAAAGTATGACCAGACTTTCAAAGGTACTTTGCTTAATTCAAATAATCGAATTTATAATTATTGATTAGAGGCAGCAAAAGCGTACAAATCCTTCAAGGGATTTTATGACGAGCTTGCTTGGGCTGCTATTTGGCTTTATAAAGCAACTGGAAAGCAGAGATATCTCATCAATGCCGTCGGAGTCTACAAAAATCAACATCTTGAGAAAGACATTTCTTCCTTTTCTTGGGAAAACAAGACACCAGCTGTTCACTACTTGATGGCGGAGATTTCAAAGCAAGCACAAGCAGCCAGATATAAGAATACTTTCCGTCTTTTCTGCCGAGATAAAGGTTACGGTGGCAAAGCTAAGCGAACTCCCCTTGGTTTACTCTATCTCAACGATTGGGGACCTCTTCGACATGCTGCTGCAGCTGCTGGTTTATGCTTCATGGCTGCTCAAATGAAAATTGATCCTGATGCGAACTTTGTTCTCGGACAAAGTCAGCTTGATTACATTCTTGGGGACAATGGAAGATCATATGTTGTTGGATACGGAAACGACTATCCGACGCGCTACTATCACAAAGAATCCTTCTGTCCCGAGCAGCCAGAGCCCTGCGGTTCGTTTACAGGAATTCCAAATCGACATCAGCTTGATGGAGCATTGGTTGGTGGTCCCGATGAATTTGATAGATATGACGATGATCCCTGGAAGCAACAGCAGTCATCTGTCGCTATGGACTACAATGCGATGTTTTTATTCTCGCTTCTTGGCAAGATTGACCACGAGACATACGGCGCTAAGCCTCCACCTCGGTTAGCTCCAGGAAAAGGTCTTAAAGTGGGCGACATGAGTCAATCTGGTGCTAGAAGTCAAGCTGATCCTGAAGGTTACGATCCGGACAGACCAGACAGTGGAAATAGAATCGATTACTTCCATGCGCTTCAGAAAACGCTCCTGTTTTATCACGCTCAAAGAGCAGGTGAAATTCCAGAAGACTTTCCGATAGGATGGAGAAAGACTGCTACAATCCAAGGTATAGTACTTCATAAAGATCCTGATTAAAATTTTCAAAAGACATTGATGGAGACGATACAGATTTAACAGGTGGTTACTTTGACGGCGGAGGAACCATGAAGTACACCTTCCCAATGGCTTATTCCATCACCATGCTTGCTTGGAGCGTCATCGAGTACCCTGATTCTTACGGGGAACATTTGGAAGAAGTAAAAGACATCATCAAGCATGGTGCTGACTGGCTTCACAATGCAGCTCGTTCTACCAAAATCGTCGCCTCTATCGGAAACCAGACGTACGAGAATGAGTTTTGGGGTCGCGCCGAAGATATGAAAGCGAATCGGCCAATTTACTCAGTTACAGACAATCAAGAAGGAACCGATTTAGCTGCGCAAATAGTCTGTGCACTTGCATCGACCAGTATTGTCTTTGCTGACGACACAGAATACTCCCAGAAACTCATCTCAAAAGCAGAAAGTGTCATGCAATTCGCAGAGAATAATGAAGGTTTTTTTGCCGAACATGTTCCTGAAGCAGGAATGTATCAAACGAGCAATTTCAAGGACGAACTTGCCTGGGCGAATATTTGGATGTATCAAGCGCTGAAAAATGAAGACTCCGCCACAACCTACCTCGAAACAGCACGAAATATTGCTGACTCCGAAGAAACTCTCCAAAGCAACCCGAAAATTTTTGATGTCGATACAAAAGTCGCGGCCGTTCAACTCATGCTGGCGCTTGAGGAAGATGAAGAAACAACAACTCATTTGGACGAAATCAAGGGCTTCTGCGATTTTTACTCCGAAGATGTTCAAAAAACCGTGTATGGTCTTGCCTTCCCCTCGAAATACGCGGCAACTGGATACGCAAGCTCCGCTTCTTTCTTATGCTTCCTGGCGGCAGAAAAACTCAGCGCGAAGATTGAGCCTGGAATTCGAACTTCTTGGAAAACATTCGGCTTCAAACAGATGGATTATCTTCTTGGCTCCTCTGGTAGATCGTACCTTGTCGGCTACGGCGATAGCTATCCCTTCCAAGCTTTCCATCGAGGCGCAAGTTGTCCGAATAGACCTTTGCAGTGTACCTCCGAGGGCTATAAAGATCGCGACGCCCCAAACATGCAGGTTTGATTTCAGAAATGAAAAACCCAGGCAAAAAAGTAACATCAAAAATTTAGATCCTTAATGGTGCACTTGTCTCTGGCCCAGACGAAGATGGCCATTTCAGCGATAAACGACTAGCGACCAAGTACACTGCGGTCAACTTGGACAGAAATGCGTGTTTTACCGCTGCTCTATCCGCAGCGGAATTTGCCAAAGTATGGTTAAATAAAAACTTTCTATATTTATCTCTTTTTAGAATAAGAAAGACGATGATGCCGACTCTTCCTCGATGATTCCAATCATCAATACAACAAGCATATTAATTCTAACAATACTTCTGTACATATAAATGTCTAAAAGCACTTTTATTTCCTAAAAGCAATAAAGATAACACGATAATAAAGAAAGCTAAGCGTCGCCAATGTAGTTTTCATTCTCGATCACTCTATTTTGGTAGGATTCTTCATTTGGCGTTGGCTCAGGTTCTGGCTTAGGGTTGTGAGCGTCACTTGGGATAATGAGTCCCTAATAAGAATTGTTGAAATCAAGGAAGAGAGTTATTTCAAGATACCTTTGCGGGCCACCAGTCTGGGCAGGGAAGTTCGTCAACTTGTTCTAAAAGCATGATCCACTTGGCGGTTGAGAGGAAAAATGCTAGAATTATTAAAATAAAAATTGTAATTGATCCGAGACGGAAACTTACAAAACCAAGTAAAAGCACAAGAAGCTTTCAATCCAGGCCCGATAAACGGAAATTTCAATTCGTCTGAAGATGAGGCTAAGCAAGCAGCAATAAAAAGGCAAATTGAGAGGAATAGGTTTATCCAAAAGTCAACTTGATGCCATCTTGGGCGAATTCCCAAGTGCCCGGAGAGAACGTCCTTTACGCTGAACATGATTATGATCATCATCAAAGTGACCATCACCCATCCAGTGACCTAAATTCAAAGATGTTTCACTCTGAAATCTTCAGATGTTTGAGTTTAATAAATCAACTGACCTGGACAATAAAGCAGAATTCAAATTCATGGCCATGTCTTGCTCCCACACCCTGCGCCGCAACACATGAAAACGCCACAGTCAAAGAAAACCACAACGAGCAAGTGACAATTCCAAACGGAGATGTGAGGTACGCTATATCTACAAATTTGGTCGGAGATTGAGACATCTTTTCTCTACCAATTTTTCCTCCCGACAGCTTTGACGTCTTCGGCGTTATGTTGGAATGCAAATTATATTTGCTAATCACACCTTTCAATAAAATATTTGACAGAAAAAGATCTCACGATTGGTAGAAAATGACTTTGCGAAGCATAAAAATAGAATTTATTGTTTATCATATGGATAAATGGCTGTCGACTTGTTCCTCGCTGCTATATTCATTCTCTTGTGACTGAATCGTTCAGGCTTGATTCCGAAATCTTCAGTGAGTCCCGTCTTTTTCTTCTCTCTGTAGTCAGTCGTCGGTTGATCTGTGCCAGTGGTTACTAGGTAGTCAGGCTTTCGGGCAGGGAAACCGGAAATGAACATGTTTCCAGTTGAAGCGGTCATTTTTTGGTACGCGAGGTGGTGTCCATACTTCGTTCTAGCAATGTTGGAGATAAGTAATATGTTTTGATTACCTGTAAGATTGGTGATATCTTTCAGGCTCGTGCTGGGAAAAATCATCTTTGTTCGTCGAAACCTTCAGAGGATTATTTTTTTATTTGCGCAAATTGAATTGCTTGTCCAAAAAAAACCCTTCCTTTGGCATGTCTTTTGCGTAGATCTCCTGTCTTTCCTCGTTCCAATTGCCGATCAATGTCTTCTTCGAGTATCGGCTAAAGAAAATTACTGTAACAGGTGCTCAAGAGAAAGAACATGATTATTTTGATAAATTGGAGTATGTTGTTATGTCAGACTGTAATCCCCTGGACAAATTGAATAACGTCAATGAGTCTAACCCTGAGACCATGCGAAAGCTACAGTCAGGCCGGAATGAGTTTTGTCAGCATCACAAACATATGTCAAATTTCCAACTCGAAATTGTCGCGGGTGATTTTTTCAATTGGAATTTCAAATTTTCGAATTTTTAAGGATTTTTTCATGTTTACTTGGAAGCCATCCAAAAAAGAAAATTCAGAAGAGCTAACAAAATAGATCCGACAAAAATATTTAAGTACTCCTGTCACAGGATCGTCTTTTACATTTGAAGCACTAGTCACTGGTCAGACATTTTTTCCAAGTCAACAGCAGCTGTTTCTTTATCTGACACGGTATTTAACTTTGCAATAAGTGACTTTATCAACGGACAAATATGAACATGCTCAGAGTTTCCCACCTTTGGTCAGGCGGCATTTCAGTTCGTCTCGACATTTTCTTGACAGGAGATTTTTCGTGACCTCATTCTTGGGCTCATAAAACAGCGAAAAACTTTGCATAAGATTATTTTTGGAATTTATAGCTTTGTATCAAAAACCATTCCCATAATCTGAAAAAGAAGAGCCCGATCCTTGAAGATTTAGAGCTTGAACTTGATAGCTTTTAAAAGGATGATTTCACGTCTCTTTTTTCTTGTCCCAAGGGAGTTCAATTGATTCAGATGAAAACTATTGAACTGTTGGGTTTTAAGCACTGGACTTAAGACTAATAAGGGTGCGTGCTCCTGGCAATCGAGCATGGAATTGGATGGAATTCAATTTAGTAATCCGAGATCACATTTTTCATCCTTGACCTGTAGCGAGGCTGCTGTCGGGGGTCGGAAACTGACAGCTCGATTCGCCGCGTTTTGTCAACATTTGGGATACTAGAAACTTCCACTAGTCTTGCTCGTGGCTTCCGATGGCTTTCAAATCATTTTTTTTTCTGAGAACTGAATCAAGGCAAATTCTCCGGAATTTTGGACAAAAGAAAGTTCACGTCACTTTTAATTCCTTTTGACAAAACTCAGATTACAAGGTTACTACAATGCCAATCCACAGGTTATTATTATAAAGCCAAGACATTGCGGGAGCTCTTTCTTTTTCTAAAAACAAAAAAATATTAATCACTTCCATGACCGTCTGTTAATGGCAAGTTTGAACGTGCCGACCGTCGCGGAAATAATCAACATTCGATCGACAGCAGAAGTCGACGTCAGGATTGAAATTTGATAGAAGCAAAACATTTCTATCGCTCTCAAACTTCTTGTAACTCTTATATAAGAAGCAGTAAGTAGAAATTTTGTTGCATCGTTGGCGGCTTCTGAGGGTGAAGTTCTTTTGCTATCATTATTTGTTGAGCTTAATTTTTGACATTGCGGAAGTGAGTGGCTCTAAAGTAGACTCAAAATATGGAAATTACTGTGCATCAAATCATTTCTCACTGTAATCTCAAAGGGCAAAAAGAGTACAGAAATAGAGTTCAAGATTATTTCTTTTCTATCTCAGCTCTGTGACAGGTGGTTAAACAGTACTCAAAGAAAATCGACTAAAACGCCGGAAGAAACTCTTCAGGGAATTATGTTTTCTATGCATATTGAAGATCCGGGTTCTTGACTTTTGACCCCGTTAAAAAACTCTAATGTTTTTCTTTCGGTCGTTTTACTTCCTTGACCTACAGTTCGGAAATCATAGCCCACTCGCACCATAATTCCCAAGCCCTGGTAAATTATAGCCTCGTCCAGATGAAAAGGTTGAACTCAGCGGGTTCTATTAGCTTGCCGCCCGTGTCGTCAATTTTATAGCTTCAATACTGAATTTAATGATGCGCGGCTGAGGCTTACACCTCGCGTTTTTAAGTTGATTAAAAGCTTTAGAATTAATCAAAGATATATGTACGAATAAAATCTTGACGCATCGATCTTTCATGCAGTTTTAGTAGATAGACAAGGAATATTCAAAAGAGAGACAGTCTCAAAATGAGGCCTTGGCGCTTGTCCAATTGACGACTGTAATATCGGTAAATAACGAAAAAACAGCTCTTTATTCCCGGATCGTTCCTGTCACTTTTCGAATATTTTATGTAATAATGTAACTCAATTTCGCTGGAAGAAAGAATTTAGTTGGCTTGAAGACATCTCAGGCGCAGCCTCGTGGGACTTTCACGTCACGCGCCGGAGGCGCTGCGCTGATCGTAGAGCTTCGGCGCCGATCGAATGTTTTACATTTTATTTTCACAATTATCGACTTTGCAAAACCATATTTAGAAGAGATTTTCACGAGAAAGAAAAAAAAACGCGCTACTTACCGAAATACCGACGATTGTAAAAGTTCACTTTCACCCTCTTTCGAGAAGGAGCCTCTTAACACTTGAAGAATATAAAAGAAAATCTGTTCCCATAACGACATTCCAGAGGTAAGTCATAGCGCAAAGTTTGCGTCAACGAGCCCGGGAAATTTTTATGAGAAATAACGCATGCGTTGGCTATAATAAGAAAATGCATTCGCCCGATTTGGTAAAGGGCTAGGTTCAAGAGCTATTTTGAAAGAGAAAGTCGTTGGGAAATATACGTAAGTCATTAAAAATTTCACAAGATTTTGTTAATTTTACGTTTATTTTTAATTTAACGACTTTCTTGCGGAACGATAAATATGCCAAAAAGAGTAAGGGTTAATCGCTAAGCCAGACCTCTAACATCTTGAATTTTTGATACATCAAAGTTGAGTGTTTGTGTAAAAGTCTTTGTCCATCAGAATTAATTCATTCGAGTCTCTCCTCCTTGATTTCAGACGAATAATTCAGGTCGAAATCAAGGAGAACAATGTTTAGAATAATAGTTCATAATTTTTTTAAAGATGAATGTTTTATGCGCCCTCGGACTTGACTTTGATCCACTCTAGATCTTACTGTATCTGCTCAGAATGCGTCAATTGATTTTGAGATTTTCTTGAGGGGAGAGGACTGTACGTTTTCTCCTTCTTGACAGATGCCGAGTCGAAGGGCAAATAATTTGTCTTCGGGCTCAGCAGAAAGATTAAAGCCATTCCCAAGCTCATTCATTTTGAATTATTTTCGTCAAGAAAGATATTCCCTTTTGGCACTCTCTTTTCGACTCATACAGTAACTTAATTAGAATCACAGGCGTAAGTTTGGCATCAATTCGATAAAGGATCATCTTAATCTGATGAGGAAGCTCTATCTTTTTCGGACACACGATTCCTGCGCCTCAAATATTAGCCACGGAAGAAAAAAAGACAGAGAGTTTTGGAGGAATACAGGGAACATTTGCTCAGCTTGACTTTTTTTGTGACATTTTTGAGAATTCAGAGCAGTAACCACTTAGCGGAATCGAGGCCATAAATAATGATAAAAGTTGAACATGCCAAATGACCCAGCTGGGTATTTGCCTTTTTGCTTGAAGTTCAAAAAATTAATGGAAAATGATAAAATATGAATACAGTATTGCGAGAATTCCAATAGTGCGTGTGGCGATATTTGCCTAAGTAAAGAAAGAATAAGTAGACTGAAAATATTCACACGGAGATCAGACAATGATTTCACGAGCTCAAATAAAACGTAATAGAGTTCTTGTTTCAATTTCATTTACAGGCGTTAAAAAATTGACCATGGCGGTATTTCCGGCCTAGGAAACATGAAGGAAAGACTGTTGATGCCCTGTTCTTCGAAATCTGAGAAATAGAATAAAACTGAGCCCTGTTTTGAATGGGTAAATGTCAGATGAAGTTCTGCTCCATCTGGCATTCCGATGACACTTGCGTAGAAAAGCGGCTTGACGAATTGAGTGCCAGTCGTAGACATTTTGCGACAGATTAAGCGACATTGTATAAGCAGATAACATTATGAAATTAAAAATTTACGTTTAGCCCGAGTAAAACGAGAACTCGCTCATTCCTGCTCAAATGCTCGAAATGGAAAAGTGATCGATGAGAGACGAAAATATCAGGAGTCATACTCGTCGGGTCGAGATTGGTAAGCATTATTTCATTGTTACTGTATTAGGGTTAGGGTTAGGATTAGCATAAGAATTTACAGTGTTCCTGTATATCCTCTTAGCGTAGAAGAATGTTCAAGTTTACGATGAGTAAATAGGAATTTAAACTTCCATTTTATCACTCCATTTCATCCGGAGGAAGTTGAGTTCCAGATTTTCGAAAATCCTGTCTATCTGAACAGCAAACACTTCAAGTATCTGATACTTTTATCGAGTTTGAACTGGAGTTACTTGCGCAAATTTGGGCGACATGTAATTACGTTATTTCTGCTAGCCGATCATGTTTTGAGAACATGCTTTATTTGACTCTATCATGGTTGTAATGAGACTACAAGTCTAGGAGAGTTTTTACTGTATCAGTTGTCAATTTGCTTTGTAGAACGTGGGCCGAATGGATTTGGGTTCGTGCTACGCGGAGCAAAAAATGACGGGCCGATTGCCGAATTTACCCCTTCTCCTGCCTTTCCTGCTGTTCAGTACTTGGAGTCTGTTGACCCCAAGGGTCCAGCCTACGAAGCTGGCCTGAGAGATGGAGATTTCATCATCGAGGTAAATTTACTTACAGTCTTTTGTGGGGCGTTCCAAACTGGACAGTTATCTGGCACGATTAAAGTTCAACGTGCCGCTCTCTGCCCAAATTTGCTCAGCCTTGCTTGTCAAGTTCAAATACAGCAATACGCAAAAGATAGTTTTGCTGAAAATGTGCTTCAGATCAATGGAATCTCAATTATTCGAGCTGGACACCGGCAAGCAGTCGATCTCATTCGCGGTGCCATCGGAGTACTTCGCATCACTGCCACTAGCGTAATCACAAATATCGGTAAGGAATTATTACAGCGCGCGAAATAATGAGAATAAGACGAGTCATTCGCATTGCAATTAAATCCTTATTCCCAAAGGTGTCTTGAGCTCTTTGTAAAACAAAGCTTCAGACTTACATTTCGAACGAGAGTTTTATTTTAATTGCCCCTTGGGGTAATATACCTGTGATCATTGAAACGCATCTGATTGTTTCCAGCTTCTGTACGGATTTAGCTCTCCCGAATTAGCAAATTGACAGTGACCAGAATCAATTCGATCGATCATCAGAAGACACCTAGATCATTTTTCTTTCGTCAGTTATATTTTTCCCCTTTTCGCCCCCGAACCGCATAAAAGCTAAATGAATCGACGTCCAAGAGTATGCTTTTCAGACTCCGGCACCGGCACTGCAACAATTATTCGCACACCACGAAGACAAATGTCAGCCCAAGACATACAGGTAACGCTTTCTTGATAGATTTACTTAGGGAGATTTCACGAAGGGCTGCATCTATTAACTTAGGATTAAGCTGAGTTCGTTGACCTCAAAGTTTTTGTCATTATTTGACCTTGATTTAGTCTTCGAAAATGCTAGGAGAATAGTCAAATATCTCTTTTGACATTTGACTGTCACAGTTGCTTCGCTCTATCACTTAGAAGCGCAGGAATAGATTCTTTACTTTCAGGAAATGGACGAAAGACATCACGGTCAACGTTCGGTAGGCCGATCGGCTACCTCAAACACTAGAACTCGCCCAGAGAGGACTTCATCGTCCTCAAGAGGCGTCTCGTCAATCATAACCACGGTAAGTTCTCAAGCCCAATTTGGAAGGGATAAGCCGCTTTTTACAAAGATAATTGTGGGAAGCAAGCGAGCTACCCAGGTGCATGAATAAATCTTCTCGCTTTTGTATGTATAAGTCAGAGCGGTAACGTAATGAGTGGTAAATCGAGCGCTTCTGGTCGCATTGTCCTTATTCGTAAATCAAAAGAGCGGAGACCACATGCTGCTGGCAAAAATTCCAAAATCGAGTAAACCAGTTCTAGTAAGCTTTCTGACATCATGGAAGAGAATAATCGCCAGACAAGATTGAGACGTAATTAAATTCTTATTTTCAGATGGGGAGCCGATCAACCTCGCCTGCGCCGTCAGATCAATCTGGCTCGTCAACACAAAGCGGAGGTTAGTCTGATTACCAAAATGGGCAGCGCACAGCTGAAGCCATAATTAAAACACCAAAATCGAGCTTGTGTGTTTCAGGAAAACGGACTAAGCCGCCGCCCCCGGTTAGATTGAATTCAACATTGACTTCTACTCAGGCTTCTCAATACGTCCAGCGTCTGAATGAGACGCCGCCTTCAAGGTACTGTAGGGCTTAATCTTCGAATTGGGTCAACAAACATGCGTACGTGAAATATAAACATTCCTTTAGTCCATCTTTGAGCACCTTCGGCTCTCCTCAGCAATCAAACCCGAGCAAGGATAGCAGCAGGCGACCTTCCGTTGTAGAAATCCCAAAAGCTCCTCCCCTCCCTGTATCAAAGCCCCCAGCATCCCTCGCCGGCTCTACGTCATCATCAGCGACTACCACCATAATACCTCCAACGATTCCAGTCCAATCGAAAACGCTACCAAAACCAGAAAAACCAAAACGACCAGAGTCAATCCGCCGGCTCAATTCATCGGACTCATTGACAAAAGTCGAGACTAAAACTGTAAATTACGACACGGTCGAAGAAGTCGATCGAGAACTCTCCGCCATCGCGAAAAAGAAGGAAACGCTCGACCCTACAGCGCCATTCGCGATTGCACTCAGTGCCAAGTACAGAACGTTAACAAAAAGGTTAATTGAGAAATAAGACATTTATAAGTTGATATCGTGTTTTAGAAAAGAAAGGCTGCAGAGTTTGCCAACGGCTGAGGATATCGCCGAGCGCTTCGCAAACGCAGAAAATGGCAGCAACAAAAACAGGAATCCATCTGACTGCTCGCTTCCGCCTCCCCCGCTTCAACCACAAAAGGAAGCCAAATCCGAAAAAGCGCCAGAAGTCGCTCCTCAAAGTCCCGACTCGTTATTGTCCGAGCAAGCGGCTGACAAAGGAGAAGTGCTTCGCCGTTTTGATCTCTGTCCGCAAGGTAAACTCACTTCATAAGTAGCCACTTCCTGAGTTTATTCAATTAGACAGCCAGGTTAGCAAGACGCAGACGAAGTACCCCTTCGAAATTCCCGAGCCGCGTTTCGACGTGCCGGACTCTGGCACTGAAACATACGGCAGCAGCTCGACTGGCTCATCTGGCACTGCAGAAAAACATCAGGCAAGTTGGAGGATTTAATTAGCCAGCGTTGTGAATAATTGACGCGCCGGAGTGACTGACCCCAGATAGATGGATTGAAGATAAAAGCTTCTTTTGCCTGACTTTTGTCTTTTAGCAATTCTTGCAGCTGCAAATGCGATTTCAGCGAGACGCGCTTCCAGAAGAAACATCTTATCTCTCCACTCGCCAGGCTTCTTGCTGGACGACAAAGGAGGTCGTCACGTGGCTAGAAGCTAACAACTTCGAGCAGTACTCTTCCGAGTTCCAGGAGAACGACATTTCCGGCGAAAACCTGCTGGATCTTACGAAAGAAGAGCTCACCGAAATGGGCGTAACCAAGATCGGACATCGCAAAACTTTACTCAACCTTATCCAACGCCTCAAAGAACCAACTATGCAATGACGAAATCTATTTATAAAACATTAAAATATTGCGTCTTTTGTACAGCTAGTCAAAACGATAAAAGAAAAACTTGCAACAGTTCATAATCTTACCAGACGCTACAAATGAAAATATAATAAAATTTGTAAATATAAACCGCTGGGGCGCTCAGACAGATGATGAGTACCGCGCTTCGTTTCTTTTGATTAGTTGACTTTTATTTTTGCATGTTTAGGTTGATAGTGAGTTATAATTTGACAGGCTATGAAGATATTGGTGGCAAAATGCACAATGCTTGAAGAATGCATCCAGAGGAAAGAATCGCGCCCTTCCATCTCAAAGAAATACGCTGGGAGCAGCCAAAGGCCCTGGCTTCCGAACCAGAGAGCTAGAAAATAAATTAAGAGAGGGCAGATTTAGCACGAAATACCTGATAAGGACATCACTCGTAAAGAGGACATTTTCAAGTTCTTGATAACGAGAGGTAGCAGCGATAAGTACCAAATGAAGTATTGGGACGTAATTACTTTGTTGAATGTAACGAACACAAACGTCTGTAAGAATGAGGCGAAGAAGGGGTCGCTGGAAAACTTGAACGAAATGAGAAGGCATAGAGCGAGTTGGAGGAGAAAGCACAGAAATCCATATGGCGAGTTTCCGTCCATCAGATAAAAGGACAGAAACCAAATCTAAGAGAGAGAGATGTTATTCTCTTGTAAAGGGATTGGCTCTTACTGAAAAATTATGTCTAGTGTCTTGTCTAGATAGGTGGTGAAGATGAGCATGCTCCAGAAATTCTTCTTGATAAAGGGAGTAGCTCAGCCAGGATAAAGATACAAATGTACAAGCTGAGATGATTCCATAAAGAATTCCCTTTTTGCTGTAAGGAAGAAAGCCGAAGAGTTTCTTGTCGGCGTAGTAGAGCCAAACTGTCAGTGCCCAAGGAGCGGGATATGTTTTTAAATGTACACTAGAACACTGAAGAAAAATGGTTCCCAAGAATGTTTTACCTAATAGCTTGAAGAATGGCACTTATTGGGATATTTTCAAGCATCGCTATCGAAAGAATCGTAAATGCCCCGCTAAAAACGAAAATAAAAGCTTCTACTTTACAAAATGACCAGTACATGATAGGTTCAGCATTTCCACGGACGGCGATGCCAATCGTCAGGGGGTTAAATAAATAGAGAAGAGCTGCAGTTTGTCCGGATATTTTGAGGATAAGACCAGCGGAAATCAGGTCAAATAGAATAAAGAGCAGTTTGCCGAAGGGCGGAAACGAGGTAACTTTTTGCCGGTTTTTGATCAATTCCTGACTGAATATTTGCTGAAAGAACTGAATCTGAAACCTATCCTGGTAAGAGAGCGTAGGCTAGCAATGGCGTGTAACGATAGGTATGCCTGAAAACAAGAAGAGTTATTGCTTGGATTAATTGATCTTGGAAATGAACCTCTTGTATGGCGATTGACCCTTGCTAACAAATGCGGATGCGTCAGAAAATACATAATAGTCGACATCGGTGAGCGGTATTTGAAAAAGTCTCTCCGAGTATTCAAGCAAACACAGACAACTGAGCCGAACGAAGATCCCGATGAGGATCAGGTTCAAGCTCGATAGGACTGGCATAAGAACTGTGCTTTCTAGTGTACGTTTATTCCTTCTTTTGAAAGAACTTGGCGCGGCGCTCTTCTGCTTCTTTGACGTCCGCTGCTCGCGCTTCTAGCACTGCTTCTCGCGTTTCGCTGAAAAAAGCGTGAAAACTTTTCGACGTTAATTATTCTCTACCTCAGATCAGCACCAAACTTGGCAAGCTCGTCCTTAGTACACGCCTGATAAGTTTCAAGCAATTTCTCGCACGGAACGTAACCTTCTGGGAATTTCTTCTGCTTGTCAGCAATGAACTCTTTTCGAAACCACTCGTTGAAGCACTCGTCGTAAGCCCACTAGAATTTTACGGTCGTCAATAATTCACGCAAGGGCTCTTCTCTCACCTTTGCCTTATTACACTTCACGTCGATGCTGTTCATACTTTGCTTTCAATCACGATTGGGGCGAACTTTTATTCTTAAAATCAGTCTCGTCATTTCATGATTTTCCTATCAACAGTATATTTTTGATATTTCAGCTGAAACTTGTAGAACATTTGAAAGACAGATGGATTAAATACGCAGTGAGTTTGTGACTGAAGAATTTATGATTTAGGAAATTCGCTGTGTGCTGTCAAAATTCATGAAAAATAACGCTAGGCAAATACACGCTATTATGGGTAGTGGGTGGGTGAGTGAGCTGCCGTCCCAGCCTGGAGACAACAAGGAGAACGCGTTTCGAACATAATATTTTTGCTGTTTTCTATCAGTGATTTTAGGTACTACGGTGTCTATTATAAACTTGTGACAAATTTATTAACGAAGATGTTTTGCTCGGATAAAATGCAAGGAACATGTGTACGATTGAACAGTTCAGGAAGTATAAAATTTTATTTTTATTATCGAATCAAGTGGCAAGTCTGGTAGACGCGTGTGAAGGAGTGCAAAGTTGATTTTTTTGTCATTTACTTCTGCTTCTTCTGCAACATACCAGAGACTTTGTCCTTGACCATGTTGACCTAAATAAACGGACTAACAAGGGGAGCGAGGAGAGTTGTTTACCTTTTGCTGAACTTCGGGGATTCTGAGAGTGCATTTGATCATGAGAGCAATCCAGATCAAGGAGATGATGGAGCACTTTCTGCCGAGGTAAGCGGTCGCGGCGAGGATAGGAAGAGCGTACGAGAGGAATTTGATGGGAGTATCAGCCTGAATTGGATGATAAAATACGAAAGTGTATTTCGATCTTACTCGTTGTTTCTGAAGACATTGAATGGTGGAAGAGAGGCATGATGTGCAACCGCTCAAGTTGGAACAGATTTCGCTGAATCGACCTTCCTGATTTTCGCTCAAAGGCTTTCCAGCAAAAACCTAAAGAAACAATAAATCTTGGTTCGGAGATATTCGTTACCTTTTGGTTGAAAGTGCTGATAAAGGTATCAATGACGAGACCAAAGGCCAAAAAGATTGATACAAGCGTCAAGACAGATGGCTAGAAAGAGAAATCAGTTAGGGAGAGGTTTGGTGAACTTTGATTTTACCTTGCAGAGGAGTAAGATGGCGTAGATAACCGAATAGATAGCGGCGTGGGTGCCAGTGGTCTTGATCACATCGGGCGTGTTGATGAGCGCGTCGGCGTGGACGACGACATATTTGTACTCACTCCATGATTTTTCGAGTTCGGTCATTGTGTTCATGTTTTTAACTGTTCCTCAGGTCTCAAAATATCTCTCTAACCGACTGAGGACTATATCTGCTTATTCTACAAAACAATAACGCTATCCTCGGGGCACGGCTATGTCCGAGGTTGACACTTCTGGTATTTAAGCGAGAGAAAATCTAGCCGAAGATTCTGTACTCTGGATTTGACCCGACCCTTGTCCGTCGCCGCTCATTAACAATTCTGAAAGTAAATTGCGGTTAATTTATGGCTCTCGCGGGAGAGTTCGTATTGATTAGGCGGAATCGATTGAACTGATAGGTAAATACTCATAAAAGGCATAACTTAAATACAGAAATAATACATTTTGAAAGCGCTAGAAGTTCTCTTTGAAAAAGGTAAACTCGATGTGGTCAGTCGACTTTTTCCTTGAAATCTCTCTCAGCTCGTTGGTAAACGGCTTCGGTCCACATGTGAAAACGCCGACGTTGGCGTTCTGGTTGGTGGAGGCGACCTCGTCGAAAATCTTATCCCAGTTGGGACGGCCATAGTTTTTGCGCAACGGTGACTTATTGTTGTTGCCCCCTGAGGAGTTGAGGTCGGCGTAAATCACGTCCTAAAACGTCAGAAATTTAACCATGATTCAAGGTTAGGAAATACGAGGACACTGACTGTTACGTAAGTACTCATGCGTAACTCAAACTAGCTATAAACGCACTCACTGTCTGTGGCTAAAACTTTATCTCTTCTTTATGTACCTGTGCAGTTGCAGGGTCCATATTCGAGAGTGTTAGAAATATCATCACCCGTAAAAAAGGGACTTTGCCCTCAGCTTGGCTCAAAAGCTCATCAAACCATTCAAAGCAATCCATCTTAGGCGCAATCCAGACGAAATATATCCGGCTCTCTAGCTTCCTGATCATCGCTGAGCGCACATAAGAGGCGAAGGGTGTGATGCCTTAAAAATAAAATAAATTTTCTGCTTGTCTCCCGGGAGGAAAAAATCTGCTCTGTTAGACAGTGCCACGTAGCGAGCTTTCTCCTCGAGCAGTGACCGTTGGAGATTCGAAATCTCAAAAACAACGGTGAAAACGACACGGCTCGGAAAAGTCAGGGAGGTGCATCTTCAATGGGGCAGTTTGCCGATTGATTATACGTACCAATGCCCGTGCCTGCGCAAATGATCGTTTGGAATTCGTCCAGGCCCTGCGCTGGCGCTCCATAGGGACCATCTATGATTATTTTCGGTATTGCCTGGTTTTCCTTGAACAGTCGGATGGCATTTTGCGTCCAGTCGCCAACGGAACGAATGTGGACTTGGAGGAAATCATCTTCGGGTGCAGAGGTCAGGGTGAATGGATGCCATTCAAAGATGGAAATGCTAGGGAGTTTTACGTAAACGTACTGGCCGATGAAATGAGCATTTTTTCGCAAAGAAAGCGTCGACTTTCGAACTTTTAGTTGTAGAACATCTGAGGGTAGAATTTCGTGGGAGACGTAATCGACTGGCCATAGAAAGTGAAAGAAGCGGATGATCAACTCGATCGTATAAAAAGCGACACTAGCGATGAACCATTTCCATGATTGCGAAGAGAAGCCCTGAAAGGCCGGCTCTGGGCAAAGCGAGCCTGGTTGATTCCAATTGTCGGAGTTGATTGGCAAGGAACAAACTTCTGGGTCGTGAAATTGCATGTTAATTTGACTTTTGACAGCGCGCCCGTTTCCATGCCAGTAAAGAAGTGGAAAGATGAGAAAAGTGAAGTGATGAAGGTAGTAGAACAAGTTGAAAAACGAGCGGCGAATTGGCTCGGCGGAAGAAGTGAAGACAACGAAGAATACCAAGGTCAGTAAAATTCCACTTGTCCCGGCTTGAAGGAAGAAAATCTCCATCGCAAGCTCGGCAGGATTAGTTTTGAACAATGAAAGATTTCCATGAATGACAAGTTGATGAGAAATAAGCGAATCTGGAGCGGTAAAAGCGGCATAGTTGTGTAAAAAGTTGTAGTAATGCGCACCGATGTGAGCGAGGGACCAAAGAATAATGGCGTAAGAAAGGCGTTTGTGAACATAAATTGCGTTGTCGAACAGAAAACCGAAGCCTTGTGGAAGAATCCCGCGGAGAAAGGCGATTAGGTTTCGGCATACTGTGAATAAAAGAATGGAGACGTTGAAGTTAATTGCTTGAGCAGCTCCGCGGGAGAATAAAATTGATTGTCCGAAAAGCTCTCGTGTGTAGAAATACTCTTCTCTGAAGAAAAAGGTTGAACATTCATTCAAGATTGAAAAATTAACCTTTGCTTGAGCTTGAAATACTCAAAAGTAAAGCATGCAATGTTTGCTAGAATCCAGCCGCCAGTTATCAAAAACGATAGCTGAAAACGCCTCTCTCTTTCAAGTCCCATTGTCTTTTCTTACGATTCCCATTCGAATGGAAATTGATGCGATTTCTAAATATGATTCATCACAACAACGAGGGACATGTTAAAACTTCAGCTAAAACTCTTTATTCTGTATAAGAGCGGTTGGTGTATCTGTAAGGTTGAACTTGACAACAGTATCAAAAGTACATTGCCACGAAAATACATGTAAAGTGGATCAAAGAAAGGGGCGAGTCGTGAAAAATTCTATTCTCAATTTAGGAGTCGCGGGCGGCCTTGGACGCAGCTCGTTGCTGCTTCTTCTTCTCAGCTTCTTCGGCCTTTTCTTTTTCGATCTCTTCGACCAACTTGGTGACTTTCTCGAGTGGAACGACTTCGAGGGGCGAGTTTGGTCGCATGATCGCGAGTTCAATATTTTTAGACGAGCTCTGGACGACTTCCAAAAGAGCCTGGCAGACTAATTTAAGCGCGTCGTTTTCTGAAAACGTTGATTAAAATAGGCTCAACTTTATGTGCGCTGTAGATCATTACCTGGGACACCTTCTTCGTTGTAATTCTTTTCGAGAAACTCTCGTACAGTCTTGGAGCTTCGGCCGATGGCGTTGGCTTTCCATTCGGAATAAGTACCAGAGGGATCGGTTGTGAAGAGCTTGGCGGCGTTAGTGTGGGGGTCAAAGCCAACGATAAGGGAGGAAAGGCCGAAGGGACGTCGGCCATTGGACTGGGTGTATTTCTGCTTTAAATTTGCTAAAATATAATTTAAATAATGCAACTTGAAAAGAACTTACCCAGTGATCGGGTAATGTATTCAACTGTGACAGCATCCTCAACAGTAAGTCGATGCTGCTGGCATTCCGTTCGAGCTCGATCAATCATAACTCGCGCATCCGCGGTCAGACCAGCGAAAGCAAGCGCGATGTGGTTATCTAAACAAATTTTCCTATGAAAAGCGAACTAAAAAGCGATCATTTTACCGATGGAGCAGATTTTTCTGACTGTTCGGTCTTCCTGAAGCTTCTGGGTGGCCTTTTTCTCAACTCCGAGAACGACCACATCATCGCCACGAACGGCGACGGCAGTGGCACCCTTTTCGACGGCTTCCTGAGCGTATTCGACCTGATCGAGGAGTTTTTACTAATCACATATGAAAACAAAAGATTTAGCGCTTCAAATAACGCGAAAATGTAAACTCGTTGCCTGGAAAAGATGCCCGTCGGGGGAGAAAATAGTAATAGCTCTATCGTATGCTGGCATTCTATAAAAAGACGAAAAGTTTAATCCCCGAAATTCATGTTTGAATTGAAAAATAAATTTTTGCGATTCAGAAGTTTTCTTTATTGAATACAAATTTTGTGCTGCCGTCAGTGTATTTTATACAGTTCTCTCTCAGCTGCGTAGAGATGACCTTCGGGCCACAAACGAAGACTCCGTTAGTTCTTCCGTGATGCTTTTTGCTGAATTCAGAAAACAGCTTCGACCAATCAGGCCGACCGTAATTGGTCTTTTGCCTCAGGCCTGTGACCGGATCAAATTCAGACTCTTCTTCTTGTTCTATCAGTATTTTCTAAACAAAGCATCTAGAAACAGCCAATAGAAAAAGAAAATTATCCTTACTCTTGCGAATTTATCGTCCCAGCCGCGGCTCAGATAGATCCTCAAGTCGAGAACATCAAGTTGGTCGATAGACTCGAGTTTTTCAGTCAGCTTTGAGACGAGATCAGAGAACCATTCGAACGAGTTGTAAGTCGGGCAGATCCAAATCAAGTAGATTTTTTCCAACTTCATCGGAATCCCATTCGCCTTTTTGTAATACACGGACTTCAGAAGGCTTCCAAAAGGAGTAATGCCTATTCCAGCGCCAACACAAATAGATATCTCATAATCAAAGACATCCTAAGTCAAGCAAGATTAAACCGTTATCCTCAGTGAGCTGAAAAACCTGACTAGCAGCTCCGAAAGGACCATCGATAGCGATTCTCGGTGCATTCGTTATATCCCCAGATTCAAGTCGCTTGGAGAACAAATCATAGAGATTGTTTGTCCAGTCTCCAGCGGATCGAATGTGAACGGAAAGGAAGTCTTCCTCTGGAGCAGACGTGAGAGTGAATGGATGCCACTCCAAGAAGGCGAGTTCCCGGCAGTTGAGGAAAACGTACTCTCCGACTTCATTTTTATTCTTTCCAAAGCACCAACTAAAAAGGTTAATAACGAAAGCAGTTTTTGATGAACTCACCGTTGTCGATGCATTTGGATTTCAATGACTCTTGAAGGATGGAAGATAACTTTTACAACTTGCGCTGGATTGAGAGAACGGGACAATCGGATAATTCTTTCGAAGAAATAAAGCAGAACAGGTCCAATCACCCACTTCCATGTTCCAGGATCACTTCCGGCAAATAATGGCGTTGGACACTCAACAGAATTGTCGCTCCACTCTTCTGGCACAAGCGAACAGTTTTGCGGATTATGCTCGTCGATATTTGTTTGCCCGCGTATTTGCTTCTTCAGTCCATGAATGAGTAAGAATGCGTAGAAAATAACGAAGAGGTGGTGGCAGTACCAGAATATTTCGAAGAACGAGCGCCTGATCGTTTCTGTTGCTGCTGTTATAATTACAATCAGAGCAATTGTGATGATGACTCCCGTCCATCCGCCAAAAAGGACAAAGACTGAAATTATCAGGTCGACGTCTGAGGATCGGATTGGATTCAGGTACGGGTCTTCCAACTTGTTCAGCGCTTGAATCAGTGGATCCGTTGATTCGTGACTTTCTGTTAGCAGTTTGACGTTGAAGAGATGAGCGAGGAGGTGTACGAAGGTCATTAAAGCGATCATGTATGCACACTTCTTGTGCATTTTGATATTATGATCGAAAAGCGCTTTGATACGTCTTGGTTTCGGTGTTAATTTATGGCTGCTCAAATACAGCTAGGTATTTGAAGATACGCTTTTTTAAAGAGATAACATCGTTGCCTGGAACAGCCGAAAACATATCGTAGGAAAACGAGCAGATTCCGACAAACTGGAAGAAGAACGAGACAGCAATTAAAATTTAAAACGGCAGCCGGTGCTCTTGCTAAAGCCAAGTAAGGACCGACAATCTTCCGCAAGTAAAACCACTCGTCTCCGTGATGATACTTGAGGAAAAACCAGACAAAGATGAATATGTTCGCAGCATGCCATAAAATCTAAAAGAGAGCTTTTTATTGGTAGCGACCGCAGCGCAAATTTTGTCAAAATCGGAAAATCGAGCAAAGTTCGAAAAATATTGACTGCGGTAGAGATTATCGTCATCTTCCTTGAATCACCGGAAGAAAACGTAACAAAAGGGGCAAATCATCGGGTTATTTTGTTCTCCGTAAATGGTCTCGTAAAAACACAAAGTGGACATTAGACAACTTTACGGCGTGCCATAATATCGAGCAAAGATTGAACTTTTTAACTCGCCTGTTTGAATTAAAAGATTAAACTAAATGAACTAAATCTAAATATACTAAAATCCTGAAGACTTTATTCATGTCACGATAATTTAGTTAATAAATAATCAAGGCTCGTTTCTATTTCAAATTCTCAATAAATATAACGGTACCTCTATTATATTCGGAAGGATTGAATTTCTCTCAAAAAACTTAAATTTCATCAGAACCAAAAAAGCTCTCTATTAAAGGTAAAAAATTAAATTGATCATTGAGATCGTTGATATCTTCCGTTAGATTTTGAGTTGATCCCGCTCTAGCGCCGGCGCTCCCGTTTTGAATAATGATCAAACAATCGTAAATTAAATTCGAGAGTTACCGAAATGGCCATAAAAGAAGTCATTTTTTCCTTTTGAAAGTAAATTGCTTCGCTTTTGAAAGAAATGAAAGAGAGGAGATTGAGACTTATTCTAACATGTTTAAGTGCGTATCATTTATATCATTGTTTGAGTACTCTCTTCGCACAGAGCCTCAGTGAACAGAATATATTGTGTCGCACAGTGTAATCTTTCAACGTTTTACATTCGTGTTAACTTGAAGATTTGTCTTCACTGTCCTGAAAAAAGAGAGATAAAAGTTAGTCTTCCTTGATTGCAAAAATTGAGCTTACTTGGTCGCTTGAGGTATTTCGGCGTCGTTCATCGCGACTTGTTCTTCTCTGTTCTGCCTTATTCAAAGTTTCGTTGTGCGGTCTGAAGTGATCAAGCTTGAGAATGGATGTAACAAAGTCTGACTACCTGTAGTCCATCTGTGGGCCGTTGGCGCCATTCCCGAAATTCAAAATTCTTCTAAGCGAGTCCGAAATCTTCTTGACAGCAGATTTGTCTGCAGCATTTCGGTGCCAGATAGAAAGCTATCAATTTGATCAAACTCTTGAGACATCTGATGAATTAATACCTGATCCCAAGGATTGCGGAGCGAAAGAACGATTCCACAGAGTTCGTCGCCGACGAGAAATTGCTCTCCAACCATTGCCATGATGGAGTTCTCCCAATATCTAAATTGATGAATCGAGTTCTTTGAAAGGTGAAGGAAAGACTTACCTATCGGTACTGTGACGTCGGACACGAAGAGTCCATCGTCCGCCATCTTTGTTAGCACTTTCTTCCCAAAGAGGGCGAATGCCTCGTTTAAACTAAAGTCAATTTAATCATCCTGTCAAAAGGGACGAAGAACTTACCAACATAAGATCACACGAATCGTCAATCTTACTCGGTCGTTTCATAAAGCTGTAAAGTTTCCAGAATTCTTGGACGGTGTAGACCGTGCCAATATCTTTCATACAATCGTTGTAGTTCTTGCCTTTGAGAACTGACTTCCGTTTCGAAATCCAGAAGGTGTAAGGATGCTCCAGAGGATTATGATCGCTCATAATATACCCAGCATCTGGGCTAAAAATCATTTCAGAAAACGCCTCGAGAATTTCAAATGCGCGAAATGAAGCCAACTCGACTCACAGTTAAAACGGCTGCCGTACCTGCCGTAAGAGTTGCTGATGATTGCCGGATCATCAAAGCTTTGCGGTTCGTCATCGTCCGAACGCAAGAGTGCGAATTTATTGCCAGAAAAACTATTCATTTTTGAGTGTTTTGGTGAGTGTTGGAGGGTATGCGGGGTTGAAGAAATAAGCCGAAGACTAATGTCTGAAAATAAACGTTTTCCAGCTGCTATATTAATTCAAGCCCTTTTTGTGGGGCTATTTTGAAGATGTATTCGGAAATGATTCAAGTATTGAGAAATGAAGGTGTTGACATTCAAGAGCGAAAAGAGCGACACACAAATGTTTGTGCAAATGTATTTTTTCTATTACAGCACGTATTGAGAATACAAAGACAATTTGAAATTGATAGCTTTGAACAGAAAAATATTTTAGTCGAACATAAATGGGTTGGGGAAGGACCCGTTAGTCGACTCAGCCAGTCGTTGTGCTGGATGTTTGATGTTAGCCGGTGCGTTCTGGCTTGGAGGTTGAAGAGTTCCTCTAGTCAGCGCTTCAGCTGGTCCGGCAGCTAGAAATGTATATCAGGAAGTGGTTAATGTTGACTTGAGCTTACTCTTTGACCGTTCCCGTTGAGCAGCGGTCCAGTTCATTTTTGGGTTACGCGCTCTGGGAACGTTTTCGTCGAAGCCCATAATTGGGAGCTCTTCAGCATCTTTGACGCTGTCGAGTGGGATGGTCGATTGCGCCAAAGGGTCGGCGCCGGTTTTTTCTTTAGCAGATGTGGCTGGAGTGAAATTTGAGACCCCATTTTTAGACGTAATCGGCTCTAAAATCAAAAGTTACCAAGATTGAAGTGTCCAGCGTTTCCTTACCTCCTTCGGCTCTGACTGTCGCCTGATTTGCTCTAGGAGCCGTCATATTAGGTCCAGTGATCTTTGGTCGTGTTCCTCGTTGTCTTCGCGTCGGAGGTTTGGTACCAGGAAGATTTGAAACACTGTCCTGGAGATTTCCACGAATCGCTAGCTGAAGCTGGACAACATTGGCCTTGATTAGCTTCTTATGGATCATTTCCTCTTGTAGAGTGAGGAAATTCCGAGAGTCCCACTGACTTTTGAGGACCGGATGGTAAGGAATGACGAAGGCGATGGCATCTTTGTCGCCCATTTCAACAAAGCTGAAGTTGATTTCTACAAAAAAAAATTGTAATTCATCAAACTAAAAGAACACTTACTGAATTGTGAGAATGTAAGGGCTTTCTTGTCGCCGTCGAAAGTAGCTTGAGTCGCTCCATCATTCTTGCAATGGAAGAATTCCCAGGAGGTCTTTTCCTTTAGCTGAGTCTGGGAAAAGTAATTCTGCTTTTCTCCATATAACTTGCAGGTTCTTGACAGCTCGGGATACTTCGTGAAAGATTCATGGAGGAAAAAGCAGTCGTGGACCTTCACTTGATCGCTTTCGCCGTAATCGGTGTAGCCTTAATAATTTTTCAATAAGAATCTTTATGAATTACTTACAAATGGTAAGGTCCTTGTCGTTGGCAGTCGGGGTGACGCAGTGTGCACGGCACCATTCGTTGTAGTTCTTGTTCCAGACGACAATTGGAAGTCCCATCCTCAAACATCCAGGCTGCAGTCGGTAGTAGCTTCCATTCCTTATGAGAAATTTAAGCAAAGAAAATGATAGATTTACTTACTCAGAAGGATCTTGTGAACCGTTCGGTCCGTAGAATTCCGAAAGTTCATGGCGAAGGGAGTCCAAAAGAGGTTGATCTTCATCTAAGACAACAAAAACTATCGGCCATTACAGACATCGCCACTCCAGGAAGGGTCGCTTTCTTTTTGGCGAGGTTCGGAGTCCAGTTATCCGGCTTCCTGAATCGAGAGGATGTCCAGCAAATCTCGAGACGATCGTTCTTGCCAAGGTCTGAGAGCAGCTCTTCTTCTGGGAGAGTGTCGACGTCCAAATTTTTGCCGGGGTACTTTTCTTCCTCCATGATGACCCATTCGCCATCTTTCGTGACGCCCTGAAAAAGGATATTAGAAATTTAAAAAAAATGTAGAAAAATTACCTTGCCCGTCGTTTTATGTTTACAGATCTTGAGCTGGGGATGGCCAATGTGCAGCATCGCGTCTTCTCCATTCCGATATCCGAGATTTTGAACAAGCTCGTCGAAAGTGGCGATCCCGTAAACTTTATAGCACTGATCGTTCAACTCCTGGAAACGGATACCTCCATCCTTATGATTCTTGTACAGACGGGCAAGTGAGAAAAGCCAGCTTTTGATTTTCATCCGCTTTTGAACCTGCTCGGCCAATTCCTCGATGTGAAGATCAGCATCGTCTAATTCAAGGTCCTGTTCAGAATTATAATCCGCGATCTGGTCTTCGTAGTCGAGAACAGGATTTGAGACATGGGATGAGGACTTGGAGCCAGGGTTGGAGAATTTTTTCAGCGCGGCAGATGGATTGATCACAGTCGCACCATTATCGGACGAAGAGGCTGGGGAGGACGGAGCGTCGCTTGTATTCGGAGAGCTGTTAGGTGATTTTTTCGAGGAAGGGGCAATCAACGAAGCACGCATTGCAGAACGTGCTTGCGTCAAGCCACTTTCCTCAAAGTCGTCGACCATAGAAGCGATTCCTCGAGCAATTTGCGGATTAGCCCAGTCGGATTTCTGGGCGATAAGGAAGTTTTGCATCAACTCTGGAGTGATTTTCATGTAGAGCTCCCTTTTGTTCTTGTCACGGTAAATTCCAGGATGGTTCAGCTTGTTTTCCTTCAGCGCCAGAAAATGAAAAGCAGACTCCTGGAAGTTCAACAGATTGGCATCCTCGCTCTTTGCGATCACGTCATCAACCAGTCGGTGGAGATCCTGCATGTCGGAGTACGACATGATTCAAAAGACGTCAATTGTTTCTAAAAGTAAAAAAGTTAGAAAAATATGACAGCTTTTTAATTTATATTGCACGTCTGTGAGACTCGGAAAACCCCAATTTAGCATTCACCAGGGCGCTATAAGTAGTAGTGTTACGAGATATTTGCAGGGGTTGGCTACATAAGAGGTTATTGCGAACAAAAATATGGTTTACAAAGTATTTCGGAAACGTCAAAAATGATAGAATTGATGTGAAAGAGATGGCGTTTCATTAATATATGAAAAAGAGAAAATGGCATTTACGGAGACTTTGGTATATCGAACTTAGCCATGTGTGAACAGATGAGACATTTTGAAGAAAAAGATACGTGATTATTAAGTTATGAAGGGATTAACTTTAAATACTTTGAAAGCTGCAAGTTTGTTGTAATTCTGAATACTCTAGTTTTGTTTCTCCGACTTTCAGTCTTTCTTCGCCACGGTTTTCTCTTCTTTCAGCCAGTCCTCGAACTCGCCCCAGGAATCAGCTTTCTCGGCCTTTTTAGGGTTTTACAAGACTCTTACCACTATTCTCCCATAAATTATGGGACATAAATATGTCACATTATAAAAAGACTCTGAAAATTCTAGAGAAACTGTGAGTTTCAACCCTCTCCCTTTTTCGCCGCTGGTTTACTCTCTTTATTACCCCAGTCATCGCCCCAATCTTCATTCCATTCGGCGGAAGGTTTCTTCTCTTGCGCAGGAGCGGGCGATTCCTTAATTCGAAAAGTTACGTCGTTTTCTTATCCAATCAGAGTTTATAAGATTTACGCCTACATGGAAATAAATAAACAGCGACCACCCACGCTTACCTTTGCGAACAGCGAGCTCCCCGACCTCGAGGGAGCTTTCTGCCCAAAATTGTCCCAAAAGTCGTTGGACTGGACATCCGCTTTTTGGGTATTTCCCTGGGTCTAAAAATCAGTTAAGCAAGGCGTTTTGCTCGATTGGACAATGAAACGAAGAACATACGGACATATCATTTAACTATCTTTATATATACTCAGATAGCGTTAACATCAATACCCCGAGTAAGTCAGAAGTTGCCTTTGTCGCAAAGCCCCATCCAGTTTTCGTAATATTCGAAAGAGCCCCAACGGCTGATCCTAACGCTTGGCTTCCCTGGTTCGCTGAAGAAACGACTCTCTTGTTGAAATATTTCATTCAAACTTACCCAAAGATCCATCTTGTGCTTTGTTTGAAATCTGGGTACCAGCATGGGCCGCTGCTTCGCCAATTTTAGACGCGCTCTCTTTCGTGAAAGTGGCTGCTTTTGAAACGAAGCTCGAGCCAAATGACAGCGCTGGTGGTGATTTCAAAGTTTCGAAAAAGGTAAACATGAAAAAAAGGGAAAATCTAATGACGCAAACAAGCGTTTTTTTTCTTCCGAATCGCCGAACAATCTTTGATCACATTCCTGAGCCGAAGCCTTTTGAAAGCGAAGCGAGGGGGTCTTCTTGGGGTTTTGGGCTGAAAATATTATTACGAACATCTTCAGAATCCGGAAAACTTACGCGAATGTTGAGGAGACAGAATCGTACGAGCTTGAACTTGCGGCGATAATTGGTTCTTTCTTTCTCACGACGTAATTCTGTGCTGGCGATGAAGCTTCGTCCCAGGTCTAAAAGACGTAATCAGAAAAGGCTATCTTGAGTACTTTCAAAATTGATAAATTCACCACTTGGTTTTTACAAAAATGGACGGCTTAATCAAAGCGTGGCTTGAACATTCTTTAATACGAGTAGTTTACGATTTTCGGGGGAATCAGCAAAGTGCTCAATCAAAGAGAAAGATCAAAGTAACATTTTATTTCGAAGAAACATTCCGTAAGTTTACCTGTCCTTGAGCTTCAGTTGCAATTTTGTCTCTGTAAAGCGCCGCAGATTTGGAATTATACTTCTCTTCTATCGTCCAGCCAGGATTGTAGTCGTCGTGTTCTTCGAGAAAATCGTTCCATTTGCGATTTCCTCCGCACTTCATTTTTTCCAACTCGATTGTTTTCCACTTGTCCATGGAAACTGATCTGACGAAACTCAGGTGGACGCCGAGGGATCTGTGGCGGCCAGAACATTGTAAGCAGATCCATATTCCGTACGAGACGGAAACCCACTGCGGATTGAGTGCTTCACAATCTAGCGGAAAAGATAAATATGAGAAGAATTCAAAACAAGGCATTCTCCGATATCAGGTAGAATTTGAAAACGATTTTATGAAAAATAAAACCGCTAGATAGAGCTTTTTTCACCTGCACAACAGTTATTTCCATCGCATCCCTTCAAGTCCTTGAGAACGCGTCTCGTTCTTGGTGAAGCCATTCTGAAAAATGTCAATTGGTAATTTCAAACAATCGGTATATCCAGTACAAATTTTATTGGGAACATTGCTGAAGTATTTATTCATTTTAAAGACGCGATGATACGTATACAATCATAAACTCAATCAGAAACATTTTCAGAAGATTGTTGCAAAAGTCTAGTGGTAGAAATGTATTCGCGAGTGAAGCCAGCTTCTTCGTCAGAATCGGAAACTTGAATCGATCCTCGTCGGAAGATATTTCTCGCCGGAGCAGTTGGAATTCTCGAAGCCTTTGCCGTACGATAAGGAATCTTGCTCTTGCAGCAGCAGCAGCACCATCGTGTTCCGTAGAAAAAGCAAGCAACGATGAGCGTGAAAAGAATGAGTGTCACAACGCCGAATATGGATGCGGAAAGAATGATTGTCTGCGTATCTCGTTGCTTGATTTGCTGAATTGTCGCTGAAAGAACTTTGAGGAAAGCAGCATTGAGGCTGGCGAAAATCTCGTTGGTGAAATCGTGCGTGCTCTGGAAGAGAAAATCCATCGTCATTTTTTGCGTTTTTTTGAATATTTGGAAATCGAGAAATGAAAAGCAGGCGCTTTATATGTGCCTTATCGGCGGGATCTGAGTGAAGTTCGCCCCAAAAAGGGAGGAGCGAGCGAGCGAATCAGATAACCAGATGGCCTACTTTTTCGTTTTATTCTCCTGCTTGCCGGTTCCCATGTGTGGTTCGATCGAAAATGGTCGGGATTTCATGCTATTTGCGATAACAATAAACTGCGTGGAATAAATCAAAATGGTCGAGTAGTCAATTTAGGTTGTGCTGGTTTTCATTCGTTTTTGAAAAATTGGCAGAATTGATGAACAGAGACCAATCACAATAACGAAATAAGGGACTTAGAGTTTTCTTTTTCTTGAGTGGTTGGTCAGCCCAAACCTTAAATATTCAGCGCAGCATCAGGATACCACCCGTTTGGTACCATGACTATGTTCAGTTTGACAGTCAAAATATATAAAATTAATAAATATAAACAATACAGTCAGTGGCAGTTTCGAAGTTGAAAGTTGGGAGTTTTAACAGTCGCCAAGTTATTTTTTGTAAAGATTGTCGTGGCGCGCGAAACAACGGGTACTGGTAGCAATAAAGAAAAGTTTAAACGGGTTCAATAATTAAAGACTAGTCGGTTCCTTTTTTAAAGTTGTTTCCGTCGAAACAGGTCGGTGTAACAGAAGCATTTTTGGTGGTGTGTGTCAGCATTTATGAACTGGCTCATTTTACTCCGAAATGAAATACTCGTGAAAAGAGTGTAACTGACGGAAATTGACGTATCACTAGAAATTTGCGCCGGAAAGGAATATTCGTGAACTTTGACATTTCTGGTGAAAGTAATTTTGGATAAGCATCGTTCCGTTTTTGACGACGATGACGATTATAGTGGTGAGTTACGCTGCTCAGTCTTTTCATGATGCAGCCACAATGAAATATTACTTTTTTGTGAAACAGAAGAATCTGATTGTTTTTGTGAGAGAGATGGGAGCGCGGCAGAAGGATCTCAATGGTATGGTTGTCGCCAACTTGGATAGCCACCCTGGCCATAGCCGTGGTGGCCACTCATCCCTTGATTGGTCATCATCGGTGGATTCATGCCCATCATTCGGTTGCCCATTGACATTCCGGGGTGATTCATTCCTCCCATACTAAAGTTCATTAGTTAGTAAAATTCATTCAATTCAAAAACTCACCCAGGGTGCATTTGTCTAGGACCAGGGAATCCATGATAGCCGTGTTGTTGTGGCGGCATCGACATTCCCATTGACATGGGCGGAATCGATGGATTCTTTTGAGGCTCTTGAAGGAAGGATGAAATATCCGACGAGTCGGGCAAGAGTCTATTTTGCGGATGATTATGCGGCGAAAACGGACCCTGCTGCCCCTGTGGAGTCATCGGCGAACATGGCATCACTTGAGAAACGACGGGTGTGCTGTTGTTGTCCATGTTCTCTACTGGCATTCCCGGTGTTGTCGGATTTCCTGGCGTCATTGGTTGACCATGCGGGATAGCAGTACCGCCTGGCGTCTGTGGCGCTTGATTGGGAGTTCCAGCGAAGCTATTCGGATCACCAGGAGTCATCGGAGCGCCGGGTGTATGCGGAGCCTGCGGCGGGACGGAAACCGGAGTCATAGGGTTGGTATGGGCTGGCGAAAGAGGCATGCCTTGTGGTGTCGAAGGGTGCATTTCGGGGACTGACGGGGGGATCGATGGTGTTCCACCCTAAATAATATCGATCAATATCAGTTTCATACATTATCAGCTCTACCTGGCTTGGCGAAGGCGAATGAATTGGTCCGTTGACGAGCGAATTGGCAGGACTTTTAGCTTGATTGGGATAAGGCGAATCTATATTGCAATTAAAATCATAATAGTTGTGATTTTCAATACCGATGGCAGGATTTTGTGGCGCCGATGGAGTTCCAGGTGGACCAGGTACGTTCATCGGGGTCGTCTGCGGACCGCTTTGACCCATGTGAGGATTTTGCGTGATAGGACTTGGGGACATCATTCCTAATTGTTGATAGTTACGCGCTTGAAGAGTAATAATGGTTTTACCTCGGGGTTGCCCTTGATGCTGCGCACTGGGGCTGTACGAAGATGGATAGTTGTTCATTCCCATTCCATTTGGCATCGCTTGACCTGGATGATTCGGCATTCCTTGCGGATGGTTTCCGAATCCGCCATTCTCTTGTGGAGCACTGTAAGGGTGTCTGTTGTCACTCTGGGGTCCGTTTGGAAAGTTCATTCCTGGAGGTCCCTGCTGAGGATTCGAGTACATCGCCGCCTGCTGTCGCAACTGTTCTGAGTAGGGCATTTGGTTCGAGTTCGGCATCATTCCTCGGTTAGGGAAGCGCATCATGTGCGGTCTCATCATTGGATTCTGGCCGTAAGGGAGACGCATTTGCGCCATTTGCTCATATGCTCCAGGAGGCATTCTGTGGCGCATCTGGTGCATCATGTGAGCATTGTAAGGCATTTGGCCGGCAGGACCTCGTGGCATCCCTGGATGATAACCGGGTGGACCGTGACCGTTGTAGGGAAAGCGTTGCATGTTTGGATGCATGCCGGGATGCATTCCTGGATGATGTCCAGGCTGCTGATGGTGCCCAGGATGTTGAGGTTGTTGAGGATGCATTGGTTGGTGCATTGACGCTGGTGGTTGTTGCAGAGGGTTCATTTTCTGTTGCTAAAGATTGTGTTTATTCAAAGCAAAATTGTTCAAGCAGAAACTTACATCGATCATATTCTGAATCATGTCGTGATTTTCAGGAAAGCTATTCGGTCGTACTTGATTAACACTTGTTGGAGTAGAAGGATTTCCCGGCGTCATTTGATTGTTCGCCGGTGTTTCTTGGCTTGGGTCCTTCTTTTCGGATTGAATCTGAAAATATTTTGTTTAAAGACGGCAAAAGATATTTCAAGCTACCTCTCTCAGAGTATCCATCGTATTCGGCTCTGGATTCGCATTCTGTGAGGTCGGATTCGCTGTTGAGTTCGGCGTTGAATTGCTCTGATTGTTCATTGTTGCTGATTGATCTTTTAGTTTTACTTCTTCGGTTGTAGGAGTCATTTGAGGAGTTAACGCTGGCGGTGGCGGTTGCTGAGTGTCGCCGGGAGTAGGTGTCGCCGGCGTCGGGGTCGTCGATTGCGCCGCCATCGGTGAAGGCACTGGCGCTGGGGACTGTGGTATCCTGGCATCCTGCGAGAGTGCAGGCGACGCAGGTGGATTCGGACCTATCCCCATGCGCGACGAGGTCGAGCCGGGCGTTATTGGACGACCATCTTGTTGCGGAGTTGGAACTCGATGTGGCCCAAGTGGCGACATCACGTGATTGCCCATACCAGGAGACATTCCACCAGGATTCATCGGCGACATCGGATTCGCCATGTGCGGGTTCATACCTGGCGACATCCTGTGATGAGGCATTGGCCTCTGGTGCCCGGGCATGTGGCCCAGTTGCGAGGCTGACGGAACAGGAGGAGTTGTGTTGGGCGTCATCTTCGGCTGGATTCGTTGAGGCTGATTTCCTGTGTACTTTGACTGGTGATATTGCACTAGATTGGCCATCTTCGGCGAGTCGAGCCCCTTGGCAGCGTCGTTTAGCATTTCAGTAGAGAACATATACATGTGCCCTTCAATGACACCTCCAACAGCGGTCTTCTTTGGCGGACGCTTGCGCTTCGGAGGTCCTAAAAACAGACATAATTATTGATGAAATAGCGCCTCAAGCTCCTTATTCGAGTGATAATTATACCGGCTCAATTGGAAAGTTAACGATCATAAACTATTGTTTGTCACTTTTGTGTGGTCTACGGCCCAATAGGGAATAGTCTGGATATAAATGTGGATATCTACTATTAGCAGCACCATGGCTGAATAATTTTTACTATATCTGGTAGTGATAACCCTCAGAATTAGTCCAGAATGCGGAACAAACATGGCGAAACGTGGGTGGACCACATCAAGCTATTATTAAATAATACCTACTACGGCGACAAAAACGTGAATTATGAATAATTAATGCATTCCCCAGGGGTTATCATTCTGCTTGGAGGGCTTTTCTTACTGGGCCTTCCACGTATCTACTGGCTAAGTGGCCACGCTAGCTTGTAGTAGTAGTCCTTGTTTTGCAAATCAAAGCTGTATTCGGAAGAAAGACAAAATTGTTTATTTGCCGAGCCCCAAATCTACTCGTGCTTCTTCCAATAACTAATAAGCAGCACTTGGAAAAGTGAGTTATAGCCCGGAAGTTATGCTCAAGGTGGCACTGAGGAGGTACTAAGGCGATTTATCGCCTCGCGCGACCAGCTCATGAGATTTCCGAAATTGAAAGAATTGTCGCCAAACCCCAGTCTAGTCGGAACTAAATAAACAGCTTACCATACACCAGTTGGCATAGTAACTTACTAAGTGACAACAAGATGAAATAAAATAAGCATTTCGAGCTCACATTCTTTGGAATTTTGGGGCCACTTCTTTTCCCTATCGCCCTGTACCTCCTTATTCATAAGAAATCTTTACGAGCTTGGATAAAAAGCCGCGTAGAGGGTTTTCCCTTATATAAATCGGCATAGAGGCTTCGCCAAAATAACTTTTTAACCATTTTTCGAAATCCTGACTCAGGTTGTCTACACTGAGTGCCAAGCCCACTTGAAAAAAACAGTCCTTTTAATGCTTCTTTTATAAAAAAGGGGTCATCGTTCCTGGATGAATTTGACAATGAAACAAATGCGAGCAGTCATTCACTGTCAGTTTTCTTTCTTTCTACAGTAGAAACTGCATCAAGCGAGCGTCAGAACATTTCCGTTACTTATCACTGATCCTGTTTTGCAAACAGCGACTTGGTGGCATGAAATAATTATTATCGCCCTGCGAGACAAATAAAATAATGCCCTAGATAAAAGCAGTTTGGATTAAGCAGAAATAATTCACAGGAAGGAAGGTCCAGCAGGCGGAAGGCCTAGAGCTCAAAAATCAACTCAAGGGGTGAAAACGCGACTAATCCGATTATATAATTACACAAATGTTTACTGAGTTAAAAATGATGGGTCAAAGATTAACACGAATACGAAAAATAAAGAATGACTAGAAGAACTCTAGTTAGTGTAATAAACTCAAGTGTCTGCAAGACTCATCACATGACCCGAGGTTACAGTCAGATGGGTCCAGTCCAATCTCCCTCAAGTTATTTATCATTGCGTCTAAATTTAAACGAGTGCTAAGCCCCACAAGAAAGAATGGCTCGAGTATTTCGAAGCTTTGCTTGCTAGAATAGTGCTACTACGTGTGTGGATTTTTATTTTGCAACAAAACGGTTCGGGATATTCTAATTGAAATATTGGAGTTCTATGGTGGAGGTGTAGATGGTTCTATAACTGCCGTTTCAATAAAATCAGTAACGCCTACTCGATTTGATGCGCCGCGGGCCTGGCCGAGTACAGCGGGGCTCTGCATTTTGGCGCCCATTTTAGAGGGAAAGCTTGAAGCCCGCTCAAAGTATAGCGCCACAATTCATTCCAGACTATATCATCATCAATCGCCCGTATTATCCTTTCCGAGCCGATTTAAAAACCAAAAAGTACAAATCACTACTATTTAATCCTCATTAATTGACAGTAATTACCTTCGCTGGGATCCTTCTTTCCTCGTTTCTTAGCGCGGCCTTCTTCTTCTGCTCCATCTCTAGAATTCTTCCGCGAAGGTCTTCGATTTCTCTTGGCGGAGGGCTTCGTTGGTTCAACTACCGGCGGGGTTGACGCGGGGCTGACACGGGGATTTAATGAAATGAACGTTCAAAATAGAGCACGAAATAGGGGGAACATGAAGGGGCAATCTGCGTCAGGTAATGACGCAATCTGCTCTCTCCGACAGACACGACTTCCCCCAAGTTCAACTAAATAGTAACAGATAAAATAGACCGATTAAATCCGTTCCTTGTAATGTGGGACTGATCCGGGCCGCCAAAGCCCGGACCAGGGTGGCGCATTGGACCAGGAGGGAACCTGAATTCATTTTAGTCTATATTCTATATTAGGCCGTATTTATGCAAGCCATTTAAAAGATAAGGAAATTATTAAAAGAAAAAAGGTCAGATTGAACTTTTCAAATTATCCGATAAAAGCATAAAAAGGAGGGGTGCAGAATAGATTTTTCCTTGTTTTGGGCTCGGCAACCTCTTGTAGGCTCCAACTCAGGTTTCGTGCACATCTTCAAACCGAGTCCTTGTTGATTTTCATAGTATAACTGCACCCCCTAATTATCGGACAAGAGTTTCCTTCATTCTTTAGTTCATTGTTCAAAGAGAACTTTATTTCAAAATTAGACAAAATAAAATAATAAAAAAAGGTTAAAAATAGGTGTTTCATTCTTTTTGTCTCACCTGAAATTGGTTCCCTGGCCCATCATGCCAGGATGATTAGGAGGAAAGTTTCCAAACTGCTGGCCGAAGCCTGGTCCGCCTGGGTGCATGCCATGCATTCCCTGTGGCATCATGCCTAAAAACAAAAACCGGTCAGTTCTTGTTCTACGAACAATCGATCATACTCTGGCACAAAGCCAGGACAATCATTTTATTCATTTCTACTCACCGGCGGGTCCATTTGCTCTGGTCATTCCTGGGTTTCCAGGGGTGGGGGACATGGTAGAATTGGGAATTTGGGGGCTTCCGGAGATTTGGGGACTCATTCCCGGACTCTGAGAGTGACTCATTGGTATGTTGCCACTGTTGGAATAGGGCGTTGGGTTGTTGGAGTGGAGGCGGGACATCTTCTCCAGCTGGGACATTTCCTTGTTGCCGAGGATTTTTGCGAGCTCGGAGGTCTGCTTGGGCGCTTGGCCGGGGAGGCCAGCTGGCGTCGGGGCCATTCCCCCCATCGGCATCGTCGGTGGTGCCATCGACACTGGACTGATAAAGGGTTGGATAGAGGCCAATAATCGACGAATTAAATCAACACACTCGCGCGTGCCCAATCATTGGGCCCCAATGCCCTGGGGAGGGATTAGGGCGCGCACAACTGGGCAGCCAATCTCAACCTTTCCTTTGCGGGTGTGGGTTGCTCCCTGGCTCGCCTGGGGCGATACTACTCGCGCTAACGCCGATAGTTTCATTCAGAGCGCCGAGCTCGCCTGGGATTTCTCCTGCGCCGCTCGATGGTGGAGGCGTCGGATTTGGATTGTTAGCCATGGCGAATCCAAACGCTTCTTTTTCAAGAGCTCAGAATGATTTTCAAAAAAAATTACAAAAAAAATAATGCCTCGAAATTACTAGACTTGGCAATCTGTGTAAAAAACCTAAGTCATGATCTGAAAGATCTGTACTGAAAAGCCCACCCGCAGGATTTCTACACAGGTTTTTAGAGTGACGCTTCGGAGTATCAATTGAAAAAATCTATGAAATTGACGTAACTTTTGTTTAATTTTAATTCACAAATCATCAAATTTTGTTAAATTATAAATTTATAAAGATATTAATTGTGAGCCCAACCTTGTTGTGCCTTGGGAGAAACCTGGGAGAGGTTCATCGGCTCGTCTTTCTTTTCTGATTCGACCGCCGCGGAGACCATTTCGGACATTTGGGTTCGTAATAACTAAACGCCTAATTCGCCAAGTTGTTCCATATTTTCTCTCTTTCGAAAAATAGAAAAACAAAAAATCGAGGCCTCGATCTGTTTACGCCGCCTTCAGAGACCTTTTTGCTCCAGATTCGGTTAACCCTAAAACGCAACTAAGCGTAACCGACCAGAGTTTTCACTCTCTTGTTTCTCTCATTCGCTGAACAGCTGTTTCTGGGTTCCGCAATATTACTATTTTTAATTTAATACCTACTTTTATACTAAATTTAATTTAAAATTTTGGCGAAGCCGCTCCGCGGCTTTTTATTTTGCATTTTCGAATCCTGATTCAGGAGTTTTATACAGGTTGCTGAGCCCAAAACTATTTCTTCAATTTACAATTATGAACAATAAAATTTGAGATTACAATAATTGAAAAGAATAAAATAAAGAAAAAGTCGAGGATTGGATTCTGAATTTATCGAATTTTTCAGCAAGCTCAGCCAATGAGAAGGAACGTCCGGGCGCGTAAATAGAAAAAGCGGAAATACAACTTGCCCCGAGGCGAGTGCCCTTTACCTGTCAGTAGGTTGTGTAGGAATTCTAGCGCGAATTCTTCTCAATCTGCATCGCTCTTCTCCCGTTCGACTTTCTCTCTATTTCCCATTTTTCTCAGTTTTCTTTTCTTCTGAAAAATCTCTTTCTTCTTTTTTTCTCTCAATTTTTGTTTGTTTGAAATTTTATTTTTCGTTGTAGTTTTTTTTTTTGCGCGTCGGTAAGGTCGATCGCACGTGTCAATTCGGCCTCGGACGAGAAATAATAATGCTCGGGACGGCGGCACGCGCGGGTGCTGAGACCGAGAGCTGGGGCGGGAAGAGAGCTGGGGCCAGCAGCGACGGACAAGTCTCGAAAACTGCAAAAAACAAAACCGAGTAACGCGAGACACTGCCCCAGGCCAGGCTTCGGCCACGCGAGGCGCCTAACGCACTCAGGCCGCTCCGCACTACACCTACTACACCGGCGAGCGCGTACACAAACATGCACCGCACTTGGGCGCGCGAGGGCCAATCAGCGCCCGCGATGGACCACCACACTCGAAATACTGCACTAGCGCAGCGGCGGTGCTTTAATTTTTACTTCGACGATTCGAAGATCCAATTCTGCAGACGAATCGTCCTCTTTTTCGAACTCGTCCCTAACCCGAACCATTTTCGAACCCTAACTGGCATTCATTCTTGATGAGTCATGATGAGTAATTTCGCGCGGGCCTCGTCTTTCTAAGCTGCTGATTTAGAATGCGCGCACCATGCGCACTTCACCACACTAACACCACCAGAAAGAGTAGCACCAGTTTTTTATAGAGCTTGTGCGATATATTGCACATGTACCCAGTTTTCTGTCAATCGCCCGCCCGGTCGTTCAAAATCCGACTTCCGATATTAACAGTTCTGCAAATCCAAGAGCTTTAATTTGTTTTTACTAATTAATTTCACGGGCGTAAATGTCAACCCTTTTCTCGCCCGGATTGAACCGGTGGTAATTGAATTGACCGGTAATAACCTTAGTCTCCCCTCGAGCCTCCGTTCAGCATTTGTCTATAAAACCTGAGCCAGGATGAGGTGCTTCCATAAAAGCCGCGTAGCCTCGCTGCTTTTATGAAAGCACTTTTGTATTCCTTACTCAGTTTTCTAGACTGGTTTCCGAGCCCGGGTTCGAACTTTTACGCTCAGAGAAAGAACTGACTGTTCTTCTTGTATTGGCTGCTAATTGATAATTAAAATCATTGAATGAATAAATTACATGTTTATGCATACACAAGTCAATACTGACCAAGTCCAAGCGGCTTTTTTGCTGGTGTTATCTATGGACAAGTCCAAATGTAAAATCGAAACGAAGGACTCTTGATTTCAAACCCTCAAATTAACATGTCCAAGGACGGACTAGTTAGATAAGGGTGTCTTAGATTCAACCAAGCAGAAGATAACCTGAAAGTGACAAGACTTGGCTGAAGTCAGAATAGATAGAGGGTAAGTTCGTTCAATAGCCTTTCTTGGTGAGTACAGGACTGGTCTGTCCGAAACTCAATTTTCTTTATTAGAAAGTCTTCGATAAGAAAATTGTTTCTTATCGAACATTTGTTACTAAGAATGAGGATATCCTCTTGAATTGAAATGGCCTTTGATATTTCTTTAGTTATCTTATTGATATGCGTAATTGCAGGGGAAATGAAATGTGCACTCGAGAGGAAAGTGTGAGCGCCAATAATTCCACCAGTAATTTATTGTCTATTTGGCCAGCAGTTGTTGGATCGTTGTTAGAGGTCGGGATCGTAACTGGGGGCAGCGGGAGTAGTGGCGTTGTGGTGTCACTGGAGCTGCAGGTCTCTGCAAATTTGTACTGCGCATTGGCACCGGCCTGGACAAATTGAGCCACATTTAGGATTGATAAATAATCCGCCTTCACGACTCTACTTGCTCATTATATGGGCTCGGAAACATGTCTAGAAAACCTGAGTCAGGGTCTGAAACAGATTAAATGAGAAGCTGCGTAGGGCTCTGCCGACCCTAACTCAGATTTTCTACACAGATCGCCGAGCCTAGACTCTTATGCGGTGCTTTATAATCGATTTGGAATACAATTTTAGTTGTAGTACGTTTTGATAGTAGTTGTAGTAAGATGCTGCTGAAAAAGAAAATCACGTAGCTTCTGGGTTCGATTTATTTTATGTCTATTTCGAAAGAATTAAGCAATTGAAAAGTAGATTTATACACGCTAGATAAGTGCTTGTAGTGAATTTACTACTGCGGCAAGCAAATATTATCGTTATTCTGAGTGAATAATGATTTTAAAGAAATATAGAGGCTTTACTATAAACTTGACAACTTTACAGCAGTTTATGTAAAGGTCTGTAATCTTATTGAATTTTTCCACATGAGAGCACTTTCAAACATAAATATATCAAGTTTTAGTTATAAATAAATCGATAATATAAGTAACAATTTAATTGTTATAATTTCAAAGAAGTTTGATTACCAAGAAGTGTTTGGGCAAGTCGTAAAATGGAAGGTACCCGGCGCCATTTGAATGTAATGCCAAAAACAAACATGAAAATAGAAAAAGAGCAATTGCAGATACACATTTTCAATTTCTAGCTTTGAGCGATTGATAACGGTATCAGTGTCAAAGTTGGTGGAACACTACAAGTCGCCGCCACTGGTGCCAACACCGACCGGCATCAGGAGCACTTTTTTTGGTCGGCGTCCAATAAATTCAGGAGAGAGCCTATCCCGCGCCGGGTTGATCGCGCGCTACCCCGCGCTCTCCTTTTTTTCCAGCGGAGGACTCCACCTGCCGGCCTTCATCCCTTTTCTTACTAGACGCACCTGACCGGAAACACTAGCCCAGGCGCGTGACAATTAGAATTGCGCCTGTTTATCAGGAATTTTAGATGCATCGTGCTATCCACATGACTTTCAGATTGCCATATGAATAAATACAGTAAAACCTTAATTAGAAACTACAACCAAAAATTGCCCTGCTCGATTCATTTTTTTTGGATATTGTGCCCTGCAGCGGAGCTTCCGCATTTTCTTATCATTACCATAAACAATTTTATACAGCACTTTTTCTGAAAATTTGCGCCCTTAGCCTTGGAACTCAGAGATATAAAGAAGACCCTCCAAACTGGGCTCGGCAACCTGTGTTAAAAACCTGTGTCAGGGGCTGAAGGATCTTTAATGAAAAGATCAATCAGGCCCTGACTCAGGTTTTCTACACAGGTTTCCGAGCCCAGCCTCCAAAGGGACTTTTTCATATCATTGTTTGTTTGATGAATAATAAGTTTATTGCACCTTAGATTAACTTTTGAACTAGTGTAAATTGGGCGAAGAACTAATTGTTAATAATAGTATAGTAGGAATATTTTATATCGATGAACTGGAAGCAGTTATTTTCTGTATAAGAAGAAAGTAGGACTTGAAAGTTTGAAAACTTGAAAAATTGAATTGAAATAAAAAAAAATGCGCCTATTAACAATTGTTACAATCGTAGCTAAGGCTTGTTGTTTCGTTTTTGAATTGATAGAATAGCAGTGTTGATAAATTTATTTCCGTAATATCAAAATAATAATGTTGGTCTATTTACAGAAGAAAATAAAAGTACGAGTTTGGTCATTTTTACAGTGAACTTGATTATGATGTTAGATACTTTTTTCGTTAAATATTTTGAGAAAAAATATTGAGTTTTTAGGAAGGGATGATGAGTGAAAAGAAGGGTTTTTAAGGATTGGCATTTTGATTTTTAATTTTAACGAAGGGGACGAAAGGAGAGGCCGGAGGAGCTAGAATTATTTGACATTCTGGGTCTTCGGCAGGTATTTTTCCCACATTGCGACGACTTTCTTTTCTGCCTCGAGCATGTGCTTCATCCATTTGAGAATGAACATCTTTGTTTCCTGAAAAGCGCGATTGAGGTTTCCGCATGTTGTGGACCACGGATCGAAATTTATAGTCAATAATTATTACGAGTGTTGAAACAAATCCAACAGGAAAGCTGTGCATTTTACTTACCGCTACACGCTGCGTTTCCCACGTATTTATTTCCTTCTTCGCCACGGCGCTCATGTCTTCAAAGCCCTTTTTCGCCGTTGCTGCTTTTGTTTCCCACTCTTTATTTAATCGTTAGTCAAAACGATTAATTATTTTTATTCAATTTTGAATGTATATTATTATGAATCTATTGTCTTTAACTCTGGCCCAGTAACCTGTGAATAAAACCTGAGTCAGGGTCCTAAAAGAACCCGATTGAGGTTCTTCCGGATTCCTGACTCAGGTTTTTACACAGGTTTTTGAGCACTATATTAAATTTAAATGCTCTAATCAAGCTTGTCTACCTTTAATTTCGAGCTCTGCGCCGGGGATCTTCTCCGTCCTGCCAGTAGCTTGGAGCTGAATTAAGAACTTGTTTGAGAACGAACGCAAATCCGTTGGATTACCCTTGTGACCGCGTCGCGCTTCTTCATGAGACCCTGCTCAGACGATTGCCAATTTTGCCACATTTTCTGGCGCGCTTCGAGGATATTTTTAATTCCATCGAGGCCGCGTACCTAAGTTCGGCGTAAAACACCAAAAATAGAAAAAGTAATGACCTGGTCGGAGAGAAGCTCGCTAAAGTCGTAGAGGTCTTTGTCCGACAAGTCGGTGTAGATTTCTCCCAGGTTTTCGTAGATCGTTCCTACATTTGCGAGCCTCCTTGAAAGGTCTTGTTTGTCTTCTGCATTGGCGAGCATGTTGCTAGCTCGAGCAAGGTTGCCTGATGACAGGCCAAGCTCGCGCCTGTGAACCGACAGATTGCCGGAAGCCATCGACAATCGCTTCAGCTGCGCCTGCAAAAGTGTTTGACAACGATAACAAGTAAGGGGGTACCTGAAGGTTTTCAACGGAAGCAGATCGATCTTCGAACCAAGAGTCAGTTTCTGGCATCTTCTGAGTGACCTGCTTTGTAATCACATTCTCGACTTTTCCGACAAGACGGAGCATTCCAGCGGCACTCAAAGCCCGAGTGCTAGAAGCAAAATTATAGAAACAAGGATTTAAAAAAGGAAACTTCTATTTTAACAGGCATTTTTATTTGTTTACCTAGTTGATGGCGCGATGGTATCCTGAGTGAGGAATCCCTGGAAGTCGATATCTCTCGTCAGCGCTGCGTGTTTGGCGATGTTGTTGATCCATCGTTGGAGCTGCTGCTGCCTGCGCTGGACAAACATGTCGTCTTCATTTCCGATTTTCACTAGAATAGCTTTAGCAACAAATTTTCAGCAAGAAAATGAACCTTTAGTGAATGAGGAGATCGATTTCTCAGGCGCTGGGAAGATGAAGTATCCCTTGTGTTGATATCGCCCAGCTAGCTTTTCATACAAGCCGAGAAAGTCGGAAAATCTTCTGTTAACTTCAAACACTTTTCCTCCCCAGCCACTTCGGCTCGTCTCAGTTTTGACGGTAAAAACGATGAAGGCGCCAATTCCATCGCCCGCTTTTCGAGGATCGCTGATGATGATCTTGATGTCGTTGACGGTGCCGGACGGGGCGCTGGCGACACCGTTCGAGGGTTGAATCGTTGGGGCGGGAGCTTTGGCTGGAGACTCGTCGGCGAAAAGGTCGATGGATTGTTTGGGAGGGGATTTTGGCACTGGGGCGGCGGGGGTTACTGCGGAGGGGACGGGGGTCACCACTTAAAAAGTAAAATAGCCTCCTAACTGGTTCTGAACGGCTTACCTGGGACAGGGACAGGAACGGGTGCAGAGGCTGCCTCTTGGGTAGAAACAGCCGAGGCAAAGACATCAGAAGACTCGGTCGAGCTAGCAGCGGGTTGAACCTTATTCGGGTCACCGAAAACATCACCACCTAATAAATCCGCCATTCTATCTGTTTCTAAGAAAACATAAAATACCGGTAGAACTTTTTTTTTTGTAAAAAGAAAAATATAGAATAGAATTGGTGTAAAATGCGCAAGCAAGAAATAAATAAACAGAAAACAAGAAAATAAGAAAGAAGCTTGAGATTTCGGGACATTTTTGAGGTTTTAGAGAATAAAACATAAAAAAATAACAAAACAAACACGAAACGGATTTACTCATGACAAAAATTTGACTGAACAAAATTTGAAACTGAAAAATGGAAAATGAAATTTGCAATTTGATGATTCATAGCCGATGAATCGAAATCGTATTGTCCGAGTATACAACTGTAGCACGATCATTACTAAAAGTCGATTATTTTTACCTTGAGAAAATAAATAAGAGAGGTACCTTAATCGAATTGGAAGTTGAGAAACAAGCGGGCCACTTTCAGGCACACGGTTGGGCACAAGCTTGTCCAGACTTTCGCATTCTTTGCAGACTTCCTGCGGGTCGCTTCGGCTCACTTCCAACACTAGAAAAATGATAGGTTCTCTTCAAAAAACGGTCTTTCACAGGTTCATTTTCATAGGTTCGTTTTTCAGAAAAAAATGGGCTGGGCCAATTTTTCCGAACATTCGGCTCTTACAATGCGGCGATCCTGAGTTCACACTTTCCTTCAAACAATTTCAATCTAAACAAGAAATCCGCCATGCCAAACAAGCGAATACTTTTGTCACTTCGAAACCGAAAGTAATTATTTGGCGGTCTACACTGATTCTATATGAAAAATGACAAATGGCCTCATTAAAAATATTGCTGTTTTTAAGTCTTACCTTTGATATCGCACAAGGAGCCGGACTCGATGGATGCTATAAGAACTGTTTGGAAGGCGATAGTTTCTTCTGTATCGATAGCCTAAAAAGAAAATTATTAAAAAAATCTTTGGAGAAGCCGTCGTAAAACAGGATTTTGGAGATCAGTGCTATAATTGCTTCTTTTTAAACCAAAATTCTATTTTTTCCTATAAAAAATTCCAACAATGATGTATAAGGTGCCTCAGTGCTGGTTGATGTCAGAGTCTGATAATGATTTCAGATTATTTCTGATTATTAAAACAAAGGATGGCCAAATTTGAATTATCATAAGAATTTTCCCAATAACACATTTGTCAATTTACGTACCCAAATGCTCTCTTCATACTCGATGACGATTAAAATCTTTGGCCAGCAGCAATCTGCTGCTAAAATTCTCGAGTCATGCTTTTCCCAGTACAGTAGGGCGTCAGCATTTAGCTCTAGTAGTAACGTTCCGTCAGCCAAGCTAAAAACGGTTGTTTTTCTTTTGGAAGACAAACTTGCTAACCTCACTCTTAGAAGTCTTCCTGCATGAGAGATTTCACAGAAATGCGAAACAAGCTCGTTGATGGTGTAGAAGCGAGAAGTGGAGAGGGATGAGCGGTACTGTCGGTAAGACCTGGGCTTGATTCGCGGAGAGACGGCCCGCGTTACGTAACCGGTCTTGCACTTGATTTGTACCGTCTCAGAGTCGATGGGTGAAACTACACTAGTCGGTTTATCCTTCAACGTGCTGAAATCGTGACACTCCTAGCACCGATCAATACTTTTTACTTTCCACTCTACTCACCTCTTTCCTTCTCAAGGGACCGCCTTGCGTACAAACTGGATGCCAAATGGACAAGCTGGCTTTCTCGTTGTTCAGGAATTCCAGCAAGCTTCCTTGTCCAAACTCCTTGTCGAGCAATGAAGCCTTTGATTTGCTTTTTTCGTCGCGGATTACGAGAGAAATTACGCCTTTTTCTTGATGAATGGACTAAAGAAACATTTTTATCAGAAGGGCTGATCAAGAGAGAATCGGTAGTTACCGGTATGAGACTGTTTTCTCGCTCGATGACGACGAGGATTTCGTTCTTTTGATTGTGGAATAGACGGACAGGCTCGTCATCTGAATTTGAAATACTCAAAACGAATCGACTTTTTCAGAAATCTCGCCTGAGTCATAATCGTAATCGAGCTCATTCAAGGCAATCGGATAAAGAAACTGTCCAGTAGAAATGGAGAAAACGTTGAGAAGGGAAACTCTCTCCGCGACGTCGCTTGATGACGTCGAATTTCCATCTGTATCATTCAATCCTTCCCAAAATTAGCAAATGAAGGAGAAAATCATTAATTTTGTCTGGCATTTGTTAACTTTTCCTGAGTCAGAGACAGACAGCGTCTCGAAATATTTAGTAAGCCGCCTACTTTGCGTCTCGATCGTCACGACGAAATTGTCGGTGACGCAGAATGATACGAAGCCAGTGGAAGATGTCTGGAGCAGGATTGAGTTCATTGTTTCTACATTTTGGAGCACCAGCTCTTTTCCTTTATAAAAACGTAAAAAGAAGCAACATGAAGGTTTTCAAAGAGTACCTCTTCTGAGCGGAACCCAAGGCCACGCATAAGGACAAGTGATCAAGTACGACCCCGGCAACGGATGAAGAAGCTTATAAGACGGCTTTTCATTTCTCGTAAAGCAATACTCGTCAATCGCCTCGTTCAGCAAGTGAAGACGGGAGATGAAGGAAAGCGGCGACCAGCAGGATGCTTCGGAGATATCACCAGCAAGCATTCGAAGAAGGGATTCGTAGATCAAGTAAACTGCTACTCCGAGCTTTTTCAACTGCTCATTTCGAAGGGTTTCTTTATCGCTGAAGATTGCCATGCGAACGATTTTTTGGCAAATTTCTTCTGGCAACACATCTCCGCCTGATCATAATTTAAAAGTTTGGCAACAAAGTGAACTAAACTACCTATTATTGAAAGACATTCGCGTGATTGATCTGCAAAAATTTCCGCCGCCAACTTGAGAGCTCTTGAAGCAAGATAAGTCCAAATAACAGAAAGCAATAAAATACATTCTTTTCGAAGTGATTTGAATGGTAAATGAAGGAGGATAATTTTTCATGCCATGAAAAGTTTCAATTTGAAATTTTTTCACGAGAACATTTTTGTTTGGTAATTGTGACTGTGATTGTTACCGGCGACACGAATCCAAGTAATCAGGACTATGGACACGCGACAGGGCTCGGTGTGCGATTATCGATGATGCCCAGCTCTAAATCGTTTGACTAGCTTCTTCTGCGATTCTTTCAATTTTTGGGGAAAAAGTCTTGATAGCCTGAGCGATTGCTCACCTGACATTGAGGGGAATGATCAAATCGCGAGTTCCAAGGCGAGTTGTGCTTTCGATTTCGTTTGTCTTTCATTCTGCAAAGGTAGCACTTCCTACTTCGGCTGTTTATGCATGCGGAAAGGACACAGTCGATCATTTGGTTGTCACCAACACTGAAATCCGCGAACTGCTCGCAAATCTACCAATTCCAAATGAATAAATCAACGACCAACGTTGGGTTACTAACTTTCAGTAGCTCAATTCCAACTTTGCTCTCATTGCGACTCCTCCAGAGTTGAACGCACCTGCTCGAGGAAGCCGCCAGCTGGACGAAGGTGGAAGCCGGTGCCGCATCAATTTGTTTAGCTGTAAGTGCCTGCTCTGTTGACAGGGTGGTAAGAAATCATTCTAACTAGACCTCAATTTTCGACAATTATTCATTTAAAAAGTCATCGAATATTCTTACTTGACACGATATAGAATAAAACTGAGTTTGCTAGCCAAAGGGAATTTTCTTTCGTTAAAAAAACAACACTGGAACCTTGGCTGAAATTAAGACACAAGGAAAACTGATATTCAGAGAGGAAGTTTCCCTCATAGCATTTCCATCATCATTCTTTCAAATGAAAAATGCTTACAGTCGACTGCCAGAATTATGACTGCTACAATTTGGTCCGTTTTCGTAAATGGTCCGACTCCAGAGAAATTACGTTTTATCTTTCTCTTGATGCAATTTATTTTAAACTTTTCGCTATAGAAATAACCACCCTGCCCTGCTAAAATGCCGATGCCTTTCAAATGTGAGATCTCTCGCTCCTCATTACCGAGTAACTCTCGGAAGCCCATCCGAGTCCGGCTAAACTGACATGTAAAGAGGAGACAATTTTACAAGGTGCGCGTTTTTTATGTTTTTTGATTCATGTATTGAGTTGTGCGGGCAGTGCACCGCAGGTGAACTTCAAATGGACATGTAGAGAACAGTAGAGAGAAAGAAAATTTGTGGCAGATATCAGTGTAGAGATTTAAGGGCAGTTTGGTAATCGCAAAGGTACAGAGAGGGACGATTTCTGTACATAACTACTACCACCACGGCGCCTGGGAGTTGGTTTTTGAAAAGAAAGCAATAATTGCGGAAAATGCACTTTACACCTCGATTAAGCAAAAAAGGCTTGAGCTTGAAGCAGTAGTTACTATTTTTATATGTTGTATATTTACTTAATAAATGACTATTGAATTGAAAAATAAATTTATAAATTTGTTCTAGGTGGGGTTTTTTCACATTTAGGTAACGAAAAAGGGGCGAAATATATTTATAGAAAAGGGGAAGTTGATCTTTCATTCAGAAAGTCGAACTCTGGCAGGATGATTCTCTTAAGCTTCCGAAAGTGGCGGGGCTTTTTGGTAGGCAACACCCTGGCGGAGAGCTTTTTCGTAGAAAAGTTCCAGTTGCTTTCGAATCTGAATTTATCAGGTCAAAAAAGGCTAATATTCTTCGCCTTACGTTTGGATGAGAGTTGACAAACTCGGCCTCCCAGAAGTCCTTTCTCTTCATCATCAAAAGGCACGTGACAAGCGTACCCCACGGATGAGGGGCCTGTAGCAGCACTCGCTCAAGCATAACACTAAATTGAATTAGACGACTATCAAGCTGATTGATCTTACCGAGATATCTGCTCGCGAACGGTAGCGCCAGACTCAGCGAAAAGATGGAGAATAACTTCCATAAAGTACCATGTATGAACGTTGGGGTATCGAAGCTGGTTAGCGATCGCGTTCAGGAACATGTATCGACCTTCGGTGTCCAAGCTGACTGCGAGGCTCTAGAATATTGCTTTAGATCCCAAGCCAAACGAATTGATGCAATACCTGGTAGATATCCATGAATGAGTTGTGGGCAACAGTGTCCGGATTTGGCGCTTGTTGCTAAAGAAGAACATTGATAGTCAGTTTTAATGCAATTTATTGTACCTTTCCGAGTATTTGAGCGATCGCTTGCTCACCAACAAAGATGACAACGGCGTTGATGACCAGGGTGTTCCACTTGGTGCCAGTTGTTCTTTGGTCTTCCTTGGTCTTCATCAGGTAGTTGACGAGATCAAGAGTGAGGAACTCGGTGTTTTGGCGGTCCTTGAGATAGCTCTCGAGTTTCTGCTTGAAGTCGTCTGGTTTGATCGAGTTCTAAGGAAATTAAGAAGGGCCTTTTGATTTTCTTACGAACCTCGTATTTCGTAAGAATTGATGGAGCTCGGTACATGTCTCCCATGAGCTTGAGCTTCTCGTGAACATCATTATCCAAGATAAGCTTCTGAGTATTGTACTGCGGATCATCAGCAATATGTTTGGGATACGCCGATAAGATAAGGTTCCTAAGCTGGATGCAGTTTGGCGGCACAATATCACAGAAAGCTGAACAAGTTTGGGTCAATTACAGAAGTAATTCTACGATCTTACCGTAATGATAAGAAAGAAGGAACTGTGGATAATCATGGAAGAGCACCAAGAGGAGGCGGAGCATGCCGTCGTAGAGCTGCTTGAAGGCGGGGCTCATCGTGCTTGGATTTCTAAGATGAGGCGCCATGAACTTGATCATGTCAGACAGAAGCTAAAGAAGCGGTTGAATAGAAGAGTCATTAAGAGTTTTTGGTATTACCTGGGCGTACATGGGCCATCCCTTCTTCTCTGGCGTGTGGCTCATCATTCTGCTGACATATGTTCGGTATCCGATGAGCTCGATCCAAGCGAAAACGAAACCAGGCGCTAATGGTAAAGTATAGAGCTGGTAATCGGGTTCACTTTTTACCTTTCGCTGGTCGAAGGTGATGGTAAGCTTGGGTGAAGGCTTGAAGAGTGTGCCAGTTGATAGAGACAAGAACTTCCTCAGGAGCACAGAGCTCGTAGAAGAGCATGATGAAAATACGCTGGAAGGGCATCTGATCAAAGTCCTTTCCACGCTGCTGCTGATGCTCGAGGCAAACACCGATAACAATTCCAAGAACCTGGTTCAACAAATTAACTTTCGTGCCTGAACGAAAAAATCAAAGCCGGAACAAGGGAAGCGCAGTGTTACCAGGGTTAGTTGTATCGCCGGAATGCTTGATAAGAAGGCAAACGAGCCTAACAAATGCATCAATTTGTTGATAGACATTGAGTCGCATTTTCATATCGTCGAGGTTAGAGGGGACATCAACACAAATTTCTGTACAGCAGCGGATAAATCTATAAAAATATCGGATTAGAAAAGCTTTTTAATGGCAAGACGTACCTTTTGATGCACTCGTCGGTCTTCAAAATGTGCGCTTCGTTGAGAATCGCAACATAAGCCGAGAAGCCTCTGGTCGAGTCTCGGCCGGCATCTCTTCCTGAGAAAATTTTGACCCACTGTTCCAGCAGTTGTCGAGCAGTATTATTTTTGAATTCAGCGCCTGCTTGGCGAAGGTCTTTCTTGGCTTCGGACATGCCAGATTGCATCATTTGTTGGGCAGTATTGCCGTTGGACATTTGGATTTTGAAGCGAGTGTTTTCAGCGTCGAGATATCTCGTTTTGAACTCTTGAAAAGAGTGATTAAAAATGGCCTTTGAAAATAAGTCTTTACCGTGAACTTTAGAACGAGTTTCTTCAGAAAGGGAGTTGAACGGGTGGCTGTTGAAGTTATTAACGATGATTGGAATCGTTTCCGCGAATTCCTGAACTAGCTCGTCGCCCTTGTTCGGCCCAGTTTGGGCTGGATTGGCCAGTAGTGATACCCACAAGTCTATGCAAAATTGAATGATTCGGTCCAAATACTGTCTTGGCGAAAGGGCTCCAAGCTTGAACATCGTGGCGTGCTGATCAAGGGTACATTTGGCGACTTGAATAATAGAGTGTTGAAGAAACTTGTCGTATTGGTCAGGTAGGACGATTTTGTTTAATAAAAGAAGCTTCATTTCTTCGGTGTATCGAGGGTCAAGGTAAAATGGATCTAAAAAGTGTTGAATAAACAGAACTCGTGTACTCCTTTTACCGATAATTCCAGTCGTTTGGGAAGAAGAAGCCTGAATATCCATGGAGTAAAGAACTCTGTTAGCGAACCAGTTGGGAGAGACTTCTTGGTCGAAGCTTGATTGCATTTCCCTAAGACAGAGCGCAAATAGCGAAGCAAAACTCTTCCAGTATCTATCCTCGTCACTGCCCGCATGGGGATCATGTGACTTTCGGAACGCAACGATGAAACAATAATGAAGATTTTTGATGAATTTCGTAGTCGACTCTAAGTCTCTCGTGGTAGCGGCAGTTTGAAGACCATCGGTGAGGGTTTGGAGCACTTGCATCATTCCGCGAATGTCGGCAGCCGGGATCGCAACGTCCTGACGCGGGATTTCGGCCATTTTGCTTTTGAAAGTTTCAAAATGCTTCTTGTATAAAGGCACAAGATTGCTGCTGAGCCAGGCTTGACTCGTTGGTCCTGAAGGATTCAGCTGCGGTTGAGCTGGCTGTCGCTGGTTGATCGACATCGGCGGGCTGGGGATAAAGCCTGGAACGTTGACGGCGAATTCTTCATACACACGAAGTTGCTCTTGCTTAACGCCTTGAGGAGTGAGACGGATCTGCTCGGGCATAACGGCGAGGTGATACTGTCGAATGTTCGACAAACTCTGGACAAATTGCCGCTCTAGGCCTGGATCAGTACGACATCGTTGACGCGTTCGGATTTCAGGCAAAAGTCGTTGTTCTACTTTTCTTATAGCTTGGTGCGAGGTGCGTTTTTGAATGAAACAGATAAACAGCTCGATGTTGTCCTCAACGAGGATCTTTGCGTTTTCATTGATGATTTCATCTGGCGTCGAGACAAGCTTCTGCTTGATCAGCTCCTGTAGTCTGTCTTGGATGTTACGGGCGAAGCCGATTTCTTTATTCGCAAGCGAGTTCATAGACATACCAGCAGCCAGGTATCTGCTCAAGTAATTCGCGCACGAGGACATCAAGTGATCATCGATTTCAAGAGCAAAGTCCTTCTTGATAAGAGCCTCAGTAGCAATGGCAGCGATTTGCGAATTCCTGTCGATTTGACGTTCGATAAGATCACACAAGGGCTGTTGCTCGAGGAAACACTGCGAGAACGCTTTGGCGAGAAGGAAGAGCTTGACTTGTTGAGAGCCGCCGAGAGCCTGGACGATTGGCAAGTTTTCTCTGACCTTGAGGTAAGGAAGAAGAGTGTTCATATCGTCTGTCGACACGTCAATCTTGTCGTAATAGAACTGTGGCGTGTAAGATGGCAAAGGAGGCTGCTCCATTGATGTTTGCGAGGGCATTCGCTGCGGCTGGGGAGGATGGATGTTACCCATGCTGCTAGGGATACTGCGTGGATCGACAGGGGTCGTAGCAATCGGAACCTGGAGACCAGCGTCTTTGTTCACGCTCAACTGAGACTTGTAACGAGGAGACATGATTGTCTCCATCATTTCTTTGCTCTGGAGGACGCTTTCGTGCGCTAGTATTTCAAAGTGCTCCATCGACAATTTCTGCTCTTTCAACAACAGCTCGACCTCGAATTTGACCATTTCCATGGCATCAGGGTCCTTGCAGAGCTCGATAAGGGTGCACATGACACCTCGGGTCCAAGCGTTACCGGTGGCGATGAGTTTCGGCTCTTGACGATGCTCTTGGACGGTTTCGACGCGAAGGGCGAAGACTTCCGACTTTTTCGTCGATTCAATCACTTTGGCGACGAAAGGGACGACAAACTTGAGCTCGACATTTGAGTTTGGACTTCCTCGACGTTTTCGAAGGTGAGCTTCGAGCAGAAGTAGCTTGAAGTCGATCTCATCGGCAATAATGGGACGGTTTCTTTCGATGGTTATTAGGCCTAAGAAGCGACCCATGTATTTCAGTCGTTTTCTTGAGTCCATGTCTCCGGATTGCTTCTCCTGTTGAAGCAAAGCCTTGATTCCGGCAACTAAATCAGTTCGAACAGTCTGCGTGAACGGAGGATCGATAGCAGTCTTTTCCGAAAGCGCTTCGGTGAGCTCGGCATAGAGTCCAAGGAAATTCTCCTCCTTGAGGATTCGCTCCTTGATCATATAAGTTCCAAACCATCTGTAGAAGCCTGGATTATCGTCGAGCAGACGACGCACCTCATTCGCCTTTTCTTTGACATTGTTTGGGCTCATGTTGTTGATGATAAACTTGATCTTGTCGGACACATCGTTGGGTGGATGGCGCACATCTGCCAAGGCAGCGCATTCCTTCATAAAATATTAAATTTTCCGTGATTTAAAAAAACTGTTGCGCGCGTTCTATTTTTTGACTGTAAATCTGGGAGTGTTCAGCGGGGGCTGGGCTAAAGGGGATACGATTTCGATCATCGACTCGACTCGGAGGACCGACGGCGTGGGCGGGCGCGGCCAATTACGGACTCAAAATAGAAGGTGCGCGAAAACTAACTTACGAACCGGTCGGTTAAAACTTAAGGATAGCGTAACAATTGTTTCATAATGGATTACTGACCTTGATTCTTGCGATCATAGACGGCGGCGTGATGCGTTTTCCCCGCCATTAGCAAATATTTCACGGACGACGCGGGCACAGAACTGCTGATAAATCGCTTTCTTGGCAAGCATCTCCTGTGCATTGCTCGATTTGAGGATGAAAATCTGAAGTGCAGTTTCACCAAAGAGCAGCATCTTGTCATTTCCTTTGAGGCCTTCTTTTAGCGCGTGATAAACATGATCCAAGAATTGCTTGAGGTCTCGCGCATCGTCCAAGATCTCGTCGGAGAGAATCTTTCCCCAAACTTTCGCGATGCATTCGACTTTATCCGTCGGGAACTGCGAGTAGTGTCGAAATTCTTTGATCAGCTGGCTGAGGATCATTTTGAATTCTTTTTGCTGATTCGGGTTCGTCTTCATTTGTTGGATCTGTCCAACGAGGTACTCTTCGGTGATCTTTCCGCTGAATAATTCGCGATAGAGGTTGTCCACAGATCTCATCAAAGGATCCATGACTTCTGCTTCTTCTTCAGGCATTTGCATTGGTCGCTGCATCGGGTTCGCAAGAGGCTGGCCGAGATTCGGAGCTGGTTGAAAGTTGAATCCTGCGTTGCTAACTGGCGGCTTTGGCATTCCAGGAAGAGCGCCAAAACTTGCTGGTGTCATCAAGCCCGTTGGATCTTGTGGTAATCCTTGAATGAAGCTCAAACCGGGAACTGACGAGGGTGGCACTCCAGAAACATTGGGTCGATTGAGATGAGGCAGTCCGATGTTCATTTCAGCTGGGTTGTAGCCGCCGATGTTGGGAGGCGAGGTCTGACCCATTACGCGAAGATTGGCTTCAGAGAAGGGCACACTTGGCGAAATCATTCTCGGCTCCATGCCCTGCGAGACGCCGGGTGGCTTGCTGCTCATTGAGCTCAGTTGCGAAAGAAATTCGCGAATGATTTCGATTTCTTTCGGCTGCTCCATTGGCGACATCGTATGCGCGCTGACCATGAGTCGGTATTGATTGAGCTCGCGCAGGAAGGTTACGTTTGAGGAGTAGTCCTCGAGCCACTTTTTGAAGTTCAGGTAATTATGCCGCGATGCTTGAATGGCGAGTTTAATGGCAAAGGCGAAATCGGCTTCGGACTGGACTTTGAGCAGAACCTGGAGCGCTTTGATCTCCTTGGCAATGTCGCAGACGCGTATTAGTGCCGCATCACTTTGGTTCTCCCGGTAGTACTTCTTGAGCGAGTGCACGAGAAGGTCTCTAATCTGAGGAACCTGCTCGCAGTTGGTCCAGATGAAAGTGATAATGGAGAGAGAATTCGGGTGTTGATTAACGACGTATTTATCCAGCAAGAGCTCGAGCAAATCCCGCCGCAGCGCAGACCAATGCACCTGGGCTTGCGCAAGAGCGAGGACGATCACATCTGGGCAGTAGTTGATTCCGTCGTGGATCAGTTCCTTGACGCGTTCTCGTACACTCGCGTCGTCGCCAAGGTTGAGCAGTGCCTGCATCAGATCAATGCTCTGCCAGCACTTGACTTTTGGATCATTGGCGTCTGGAAGGGTCTTCAGCGCAGATAGCTGCGCCTTGTTGCATTCGTAGATTCCGAAGGGGATAATATCTGGTGATAAGAGAGCTTGCTTGAGGAAGGAGAACTGGCCTTCGCGGTTGTTCCATCGCTGAAGAATGCGATCTACTGGAAAGGGTATCTTGTCATAAGGCACACTTTTGTCCCGTAAGTGCAGCCCGTACTTGATACAGCTCACCAGTAGATTGAGCGCGGGTTCGTTGTCAACTTTGAAACCAGGGAAGTCGAAGGACTGGACGACATCGTGCCAGTTGAAGTGGGGATCGCTTTGGTAGACGGCCTCCGCGAGAACTTCGGGATTCCAGCCCTAGATTTGAGAAATTGAGTTAAAAAGTTGAGAGATTTTACGGTCAGGAATAAACAGCCATTGGTACGTTCATTGTGCGCAACCGGTAAGTAGCCTGCTGCTTCACACGGTAATTAAAGTCCTCCTTCCGTGGTCAAGGAAGGGTTAGAATTAATACCGGACGGTAAAGGCCGTAAAAATCTTATGGTTATTTACCTTTGGGATGTCATTGGCAGAAAAGTCCCTTTCCAAGAAACTGGAGGTAATTGCAGGCTCAGAAGTTAGTCCAACAACAGTCTTTCCCATCACAAAAAGGGTCTTTGCGATTGCCGAGGGCGAGATCTTGTCGCCTTCCTTCGTCCATACTTTGGAGAGAACCTTCTTGCAATCGGCGACTGTCGATGTGGAGCCATAACCGACTTCACGGAACAGATCAGGAAGTTGATTTGCGTCCATTGGCTGGATGAGCTTCAGGAGATCGTCGGTTTCGTCTTGTTCGGTTTTGTATTGTTCGCTTGAAAAGATTTAACTAACATCGGTTTTTTAAGTGGGCGACTTACAAGTTGGGAATGAGAGGTCGATAGATAGTCGGAACAAAGGTGAATTGATTCACCAGGTGCTGGTAGAACTTGTCCTAAAGAGCAGTTGCACACGTGAGAAGAAGCAATTTTTTCTCACCTTTGTTTCTTCGTCGACTACTGATGGATTATTCCAAAGATATAGCAGTAATCCGTGTACGATGAGATCTAGGCCCTAGGATAAACGATTTTAGGGGCTTTATCAACTGTACGAATATTACTTGGAGGTTGTCTGTGGCACAAACGTCTTCCAAGACTTGCGGGAGAGTTTTTTGAATGAACTCTATTCCAGCGGCTCGTACTTCGGGCGATTTCGCTTTCGTGAGGCTTAGCGCAAGGGCAAGACTCTAGAATCAATAGCTAGATTTTCGTTGTCTGAGAGACACGCACCTGAGCGGATGATAGGCCTAGACCGTCGGTGATGAGCGGGAGTAGGTCTTTCGCAGCAGTTTGGTCCGCTGAAAAAGGGATGAGTGTGGATAAGAGGTTCTCTAGGTGGGGAAGTACCTGCGGTGACGAAAGCAGCGCGGCCGGACTCTGAGCTTAATAGCGATGCAAGTTCAGAGAGGACTGCTGGCTCGACCTAAAAACAAATAGACTTTGAGCCGACCGGTGGCTGCTATCTTACCGGGTGAGCAGACTTCTCCTGGAACTGGAGAAGAACTTTGAGCAAATGAACGGTCGCCTCCTGCCCTAACGATCTACAGAGTGAGCGTATCTCTTCTTCTAGTCTTTGTGGACTCTGAACATCTTTGTCAAAAGCTGCTTTCTCTGAGGCCTGTTTGTCTTTTTTTTCAATTTTTCAAAATTTTTCCTCGTAAGTTGGCGGCGACGGGGAAATCGCTGCCGCTGATTGCTCTTTTTGGTCTCGGTGGGCATTTTTTCTCTGTCACCCAAAAAGAGTGAAACCAACAACTCTCGAAAAGAGCCGGCCGCGGGGGTCTTCTAGAGAGATCCCGGACGCAAGTTCAGTTGAGCGGTGGGTATTTTTAAGATTTGCAATTCAACATGTGACCTGTTCTAGTGATTCTTTGCGTACCTTTTTCTGATGTTTACTTTCGACGAACTTTTTCAACTGGAAAAGATTCAAACTGAAACAGTCCAAGTTCATCCTAGCATCATAGGATGATTCTAGTGCTCTCTGAACGCAACAATTTAACTCATCTGAGGCCGCTCATCCAAACTTTCGGTCATTGAAAGTGAAAATCTATATTTCTCTACCTCCATTCGGGAAAATAACTGTTTAGGTAAAATATAGTTTGACAGAGATATTTTGGGAGGGAAGATAAACACGCTACAGTAGGGTTACATAACATGCATTAGTCAGCTATTCTAACTTCGATAGAACAAAAAAGATAGCAGAAAGAAGAAAGGGTAAGTTGATCTTGAAAAGGAGCGGAGCAAGTAAGTTTGAAATATAAATATTTACAGATAAATAAATAGTTAACTGTTAAATATAAGGATTGCACGTAGGTAATTTTTTGTTAATAATGAAGGTAAAATTGCATTATCAGGTTATCAGCTCGAAAATAGGTAAGTTAGTAAAGCTGTTAAAAATATATTGCACCATATTAATCAATTATTTATTAAATAATTATTATAACAACATCGCTTTCAGCCTCAAAAATTCAGGTATACCGAGGAGATCAGAAATAAGGTCTCTGACGGATAACTGTTATTGGTCCATAGTATCTAAGGCTCATTTTGGACCAGAAGTTTACCATCGATCGGTATATTATTTAAAAATAAATAGGCAACTGGATGAAAGATGTTTTATTGAAACCATTTAAAAATGAAAAATAAAATTATTACGAATACACGTGATAAGCCAGGAATCTTTATGAATTGGTCAGTTGTTTTCTATTTTTTGTTTGATTCCGAAGCTAGAATAATAAGGCCACAGAAGGTGGAAGACAGAACAGGAATTTTTGAATTGCAGAAGACGGTTTTGCAGACTGATTTTTTAGGGTTTTGAGTTTTACTCGACTGTCACCGATTTTGCGAGATTTCTCGGGAAATCGACCTGAAATGGAATGATTAATTTTGTATTTTCTGGGAAGAAGTTAGCTTACGTTGAGGCCTCTGAGCGTAGCTAAATGATAGGACATGAGTTGAAGCGGGATGATTGTGAGAATCCCCTTGAGACAGTCGACAATTGGAGGGATGGAGAGAATCTTGTTGCCGAATCGGCTCAAGTCTTTGGTCAGACTCTCTTCGCAAATAAATACTGGCTTGCCCTAATAATGGTTTTATTTTTGCCTATTCCCGATTTTGCTCGAGGCTTACATTTCTGGCTGTGACTTGTTGGACGGCGTTGAGGCACTTTTCGTAGGTGTGGTCCTTGACGACAATCATCATTACAGGCATTGTATCGTCGATGAGCGCAAGTGGACCGTGTTTCAACTCGCCAGAAAGAATTCCTTCCGAATGCATGTACGTGATTTCTTTAATTTTCTAAAATGAGGATGATTATCAATGAATTCTCTTTCAACATGCGACTTACAAGGGCACCCTCCATACAAGTGGCGTAGTTGTACCCTCTTCCCATCACCAAGATTGATTTGTTGTCCTTCATCTCTTTTGCCAGTTCCTTGATTTCGTTGTCTAACTCGAGTACCTTCTTGATCTTTTCCGGCAGCTCTCGAAGCCCCTCGAGGATCTCCATGTATCTGTCGCGCTTGGAAAACCTGTCTTCGGACATCATCAGGGCGAACATCACCAGAGCGACGAACTGACTCGTGTAGGCTTTTGTCGAGGCGACGCCGATTTCCGGACCGGCATTGATGTGAACGCCGCAATCGGTCTCACGGGAGATGGAGCTGCCGACAGTGTTGGTGATTCCTACCGTCAAAGCACCACGGGACTTGCAGTAACTGAAATGATAGAAGTGGAGTGAAGATAAGGTAAGGAGCAGACGTACCGGAGTGCCATGAGAGTGTCAGCAGTTTCGCCAGACTGAGAGATGAAGAAGCAAACGTCATCTCTGAAGATGGGCGTTTGTCGGTCCAAGAAATCAGAAGCAAGCTCGACCATCACCGGAAGCTCGGTCATTTCCTCGAGCAGCTGCCGGGTGGCGATGCCCGAGTGGAAAGAGGTTCCACAGGCGATAAGAATGATACGACGGCATCGTTTCAGCTCAGCGATGTGGTCCACAAGGCCGCCCAATACGACGCGTTCCTAGAATTTTGAGTTGAGAATGAAGCAATATTATGTAAAACTCAAGCCAATGTATCAAACGATAATTTGGCGAGTTTCTTAGTAATTAATTGAAAGTCTAATTGAGGAGGACTAAATGATTGCGGTAAATTAAATCATAAGTGCCAGCTCCATTCGGGATGGGTTTTTTACCGAGTTAGAATCCTTGTCGTCGCCCTAGTTGAACTTGTGTTAATAAGCGTTAAAAATACAATAAAGCAATAAAAGAAATCTTTCTCTAAAAACCTTTTCGAAGGACACTCGTCCTCGCATCGTATTCACGACGGATTCGGGCTGCTCAAAGATCTCTTTCTGCATGAAGCTGTCGTACGATCCTTTCATAATCTGCTGAAGCTCGAGCTCGATTTTGCTGATGTTACGCTGAATTAAACTTGAATGGAGAGCGATTACGAGTTAAGTACGAACCTGTGTATCGTTTACACTGGATGACGAGCGCACTCTGTGGAGTGAGAGACCACCATCGACAACGGATGCCACGTCGTCGTCTTCAAGGTAGATGACTCTGTTTGTGTGCTCAATAATGGCGCTAAAAAGGAGTTAGAAAAGCGCCACTTTTGTCCTATCATTTATTGAGTGTAGGAAGGGTAGGATTATTACCTAGCGTCGGAGGCAAAAAAGTACTCAATATCAGTCTCCATTCCTTCAGCGAAGAGGGTCATCGAGGAGTTTCGTCTTGGACCCAAAGATTTTCCGGATTCTTTTGTGTTGGCTGAAATGACAGTTCAATTAGAGCAACAAATGTTTCATCAAAAATAATTTTAGACCCTAATAATCAAATGGGCATTTTATAAGTGATTTGAAATTCATTTCAAGCATATTCGTGCGTAGTAAAAAAGTGAAAAACCCAAATTAATTTTTTTGCAAATTACAATTAAAAATGTTGTCGCTGGAATTACGAGTAATGAGTTTTCGTTGTTTCGGATCTTTTCCGATTGGAAGCTGGAATCTGGAGACTTTTGAAAACGAGTTAATATAGAGCGATAGGAAAACATGGTTAGGAAGCAATAAGCAACTGTAGGAGTCGTTAACTCCTTAGGAGTTACTCCTAGCTATCGGTATATTTTGACGTTTTTCGTACCTGCGGAGTACATGATAGGAATATGGTCGCAATTGAGCTTGGAGCTTGAGCTGATTCCGATGAGCAAGGGCGATCCTCGTCGAGTAGCAATCACCTCCCCTGGGAACAAGTGGGACTGAAAATTTCAGCTCGATTTGCGATTAATTTTTAATGCTGCTCACCTTGACGCAAATAGCGTAGGCACCTTCGAGCTGCTGAGCACATCTGGTGACGAGTTGGAGGAAAGTGAGCTGCTCGTCGCCTTTTGTGTCCCACAAGTATTTGAGAAGAACAGGAATGCACTCGGTATCAGTGTCGGACTCGAATTGGTAACCGTTCTTTTCCAAAAAGCACTAAAAATGAGGTTAACGCTGATGACGCACGCAAATGAGAGTGACCTTGAGAGGATAGTAGTTGGTCAGGATTCCATTGTGCACAACGACAAAATCGTTGTTTGAAGAGCGCTGTGGGTGCGAGTTGAGTTCGCTTGGGGGACCGTGCGTGGCCCATCGCGTGTGCCCGATGCCGCAGTGGTTGTTCAGCACCTCGTCCATATCCGTGTCCATCGCAAACGTGGCATCTTCAAGCGCCTTCACTTTGCCGGGCATTTTGCAGAGCTGCGTCTTTCGGGAGCCATCAGCTTCATCCGCTGATCCGTCAAAAGCAAGACCTAAAGAAGGACTCTTTATAATTTTTATTCTAGATTAACGAGAGTTTATTAAAACTAAAAAAACTCACCTGCAGAGTCGTAGCCTCTGTATTCCATTCGTTTGAGAGCATTGACCAGCGTCTGGAGAATTTCTCTTCTCGTCTTCGGCGAGTTGAAATTCAAATATCCGAAAATTCCACACATCCTGGCCCGGCGATTACTTTTATTTTATCTGAAAAAACTCTTTTGTCTTCAAAATTTCTTCACGTTCAGACGGCGTTTCGGCGAAATTCCGACTTCGCCTCCGGTTAAAAACAAAAGGCTGACAACTCAATTATCTCAGCGTTCTTTGGTGCATTCACCTGCAATTAAAATTACAGCCAAAAATAACCTGGGTTGGAATAAAAACGATGAAAAAGCTGACTGATTCCTTGCCCAAAAAATGATGCTTTACGACTCCGAAAGTTTTATAGATTTCTACAGCTCAAACTCAACGCGCTTTGTTTCAAGAATTTTTGGCTTATTGCCACAAGAACAAAGCTACCAATTTCAGACTCAAGAATTCAAAAACAACAAAAAAGTTTCAGAATTACAAAATCGTAAAAAAGAAATGACTTACAATTGAATTTGGTAAATGAAAACCAGGTAAGTTGATGAAGCTAACTGAAGAAAATCTCTGTTGGCACTTTACGAAAACGATAAAGATTTACGAATCTAGAAAAACGTGGTAACTTTGAATCTGATGGTATTATTAACTTGTTTCGTTGAGCAGTTTTTGGACCCGTTCAGAATGTCTTCAAGCGATGCTTGTTCAAATAAATCGCAAAGTTCCATTTACGTGAACATAAAAAAGAAAGAAGCTCGTGAGCTCTTCGTAAATATTGAACTTAGAACGGGTGTTTTGATTTTGATTCCGTTCGCAAAAATACATCCTCAGTACCAAAGTTCTAATAAACGACCAACAACCTCAGCATTTTTTAATTCAAAAATTTTATTTGTAAAAGATAGGTTTTAAAATTTGATTTCAGGATAGCAAAATTCTAAATTTAAAGAAAAAAAAAGAAACGGAAAGTAATTTCTAAGTTCGCGGTTTTTAATCTAATGTTGAGTAGATTATTGATGAGAGAGCCTTAATTATTTCTGGATTCACCTTTTATCAGCTCATTTTTGGATAATTAAAAGCCATTCTTGTTAAAAGGCGGCGTTGGGCATTTTTGTCAATATTGTTCGATTAGACATACTTGTATGCTAAGCCTAGTGATCATATGGTACGTCTCGTTCGGAGGAAATAATTTTGCTCCGGGGCTGGTGCCCAGGGGAGTTCAGCGCTCGCGGAGGCGTAGAACGTAGTGCGCCTGGAAGAACTGTCGGACATATTTTTTGCCAAAAGCGCGAGCACCGATCGATCGACCCCGCTCGGGCCGGATAATTTTTTTGTCGATGAGCACCGTTACAGATAGAAGCAGTAGCACCCCGCTGCTCGTACAGAGAGAGATTACAGAAGCATCCGGGGATTTGAGCCAGAGCTTGGATTCAAATCTAATGACCAAAGATTTACAGACAGAGAAGCTTATCCTCGTGGTTTATTCAATTATCGAGCTGGTCGGAATTATTGGCAACCTTTATGTGATTATTTGGAGCTTAGTTGGCTCAAAAAAGGTTTGAAGGAGAATCAAATTGAATCCCCCTTGATAAAACAATTAAGACTCTTACAAAACACCTGTTGGGAAATGTAGCATGTGCGCATCTAATATATTTGCTATGTGTGCCAACGTTACGAAACTGGAAGATGTTCACAGTTGTTTTTCCAAAAGCAGATGTGGAACTTCCTTTTTCCCCGTGTGATTACGTAGCTCCAGTTGAGGTAAGTCTAACTATTTAAAATTTAAAGCCATCCAGCTCATTTAAAATTAAATTCAACGAGGAGAGGTTGAATCCAACGCTGATTCTGATCAAATAAAGGTTAAAAAATGACGATCATAATAATCATCATCGTTCTCAAAATCATGATGATTGGACTTGTTTTATTGGAAATTAATTATGCAGCGGACAGATGCAATAAATTGATTATTAAGACGCTCACGGTTTCGGTAGTGGTGCTGTCCTTCTACGCTCTTGGCATTGAACGGTTCAACTCGGCCTCAAGAATTAATAAACCCTATTCGTCGGTCCCCAGTCATGTTATTGGAAGGCTGCTGGTCATTTGGCTCTCCTCCATTCTACTGGCGACGCCTGATATACTTCTGTTAGGGGTGCGCAAATTAACGCTTAATTGATCTTATTTTTAATAGAAATGAACGGCGTTTACTTACAAAATAAGTAACTCGCTAGAAATAATATGCAAGCCCTGAAAAAGCAAGACTCAAAAGTACCCTCGATTCGATGTGCGGACAAACTTTTCGCGAACCCAGAGCTGAGCACCTCCTTGCCGTGGCTCTACAAATTCACTGCCCTGTACAAAAGCAGTAGATTACTGTGGATGATGACCTTTTTCTTCCTAATGCCAGTTATTTTCACCGCTCTTGGAGCAGTTGTGATTGCACTGAAAAGTGCACAGTACAAATATCACGGGCCAGCTGGCCGGCTCAAGGCCAGAGACGAGCGACGCATGAATGCGCTAGTCATTGCCATCTACGTCGGCTTCATTTTATGCTGGATACCGCACTACTGCTACGAGGTACAAAGTGAACTCTTCCTTGATTTCTTATTTATGAGTGAATTAGCTAATACGCGAGTTTGGAACTGACCAGGGCCGCGGTATACTCGGCAGCTTCTTAAGAATCTTTGCTGACATGAGATATTATTTCTGCGCCTTTGGGACAGCCATAAATCCGATTCTACTGGGACTTGCTGGGCCCGGTTTTTGGTGCAGCGACTCAAAGGACTCATCTCAAAAAGAACCTCTTCTCGGTCAAAAAAGCGACCGCCTGTAAAAAATCTTTCACAGCCTTCTTCTTTTTCTATAAATAATGCAACGTTCGATAATTATTAAGCCTAATTTATTAGTCACTTGCATTAGCCGACTTCAGCTCAAGCAGAACAGCGGACAGGTCAAATACAGTGAGCACCCATAAGTATAATTAAAAGAAAAGGGGCAAGAGTCCGGTTTCAGACTGTTGAGATCCCTCTGCGGATTAACCTCCCGAGCAGGTTTTTTTATTCGCGCGAAGGTACTGCCCGGACGGTTCTTACCGGCGAGGGAGCTCAAGAAGCCGGACTCAAGCAAGATGGTCAACACCAGCACGGCTAGCCGACGCAAAACCCATCCCTACCTCGCTCGCACACTCCTTACTGAGTTTATTTCTTTACTTTGATAATTGTGGTGCATTTGAGCGGCGGTGCACGAGAGAGGGCGTAATGAGGTTTGCGGCCCGACAATTTGAGTACTCGACCAAGGCTCGACTGGATCGCACGGCGAGCACCTAGAATCACTAGAATCCGGCGCTCGATGCTTCTTTCCAGGGCCGTTCAGTTGTTGCGAGGCTCATTAGACGTGCTGGTCGAGGGGAAGAATGGATAAAAGAGAGAGGGAGAGATTGAACAAATTCAGAATTCGAAAATGGACTAATGATGAGCTAGGAGAGCGGTACACATTTGGTACACGTGGTGGTAGTAGAGAGCAAACAGAATTGTCGAGATAGGAGTGATAATTTCAGGTCGAGGACGGTTACATTCTAGCCTAGATCATCTAAGCAGTGACGCCAGCATCAGCAGCGGCTTTCTTGGCAGCCTTCTTCTTCTTCTTTTTGTTGCTCTTTCGGCTCACTGACGATGCCAAGAGAGTCTGAAGGAGGCAAATTTAGAAACTTCTATGGAAGCAAAGTTGTTACCTTGATTTCTTCGCACTCGATCTTGAACTCAGATTCGTACTGGGAAGGATCGAAGGGAAGGCCAGTGATCTTCAATGGACCGTTGGGCATGAGAAGCGTCGTGAATTTGAATTGAGTGACGACGTCCTTTTCTTGCTCGAACTAAGAGAGATTGTGAGTTGGTGGTGTGATAATAATGAACTTACGAGGACGGGGAAGGGAGTGATGAGACCGTGGTTGACGCACTCGTTGATGCCCATCTTGGCCTTCTTCTCGTCGTCGAGAGCTCGGAGGTTAAAGCACATAGCGTCGAACTTCTTTTCGACCTCGGAGAAGATAGCTGAAGAACATGATAAATTCGGCTTTTGGAGCCTTTACTCACCTCGAGAAGCCTTCATTTTGAGCTGGTAAACCTGGTCTGGTTCTCGCTTGTAGATAGTAGTTCGGACATCCATATCACGGGATTTACCGTCACCAGTGGAAATCAACATATCGATAGCGTAAACTTCGTTGACGGCGAACTCGCACTAGAATTCACTTTTAGATAGGAGGAAACAGAACCTTATCGACATCGATTTTGACATTTACGCGAGCAACATAAACATGCGACAAAATCGCGCATGTTTACCTCTGATGAGCTTTTAAAAATTGGAAATCGGAGTGGATGCTTCAAAATTTTTTGTGTATTTTGTGAGGAAGGAATTTTGAAGACTTACCTTTTCGTGTTCAAGTCGCTGCTTCTCAGTTGGGTTCTGGATGATGGTCTTCTTTCCGTCGATGGTGTCCTTCTCCATCTGGTACGAGAGCATACCTTCGACGGCGCGGCAGTTGTATGATTCGGAGATTTTGGAGACAACATCGGTGACTTCGTTGTTCTTGAAGAAAAGTTAATAGGCTCCTTTCGAAATTTGAATACTCACTTCTTTGCCTGGTCGAACGAGTCGGAGAGCGGCTTCAGCGCAGTAGTGGGCAGCAAGAAGAGCATCAACAGCTCGTCCCTTCTTAGCGTCACCGAGGATAACGGTGTGGGCGACGACAGCGATGTATCCGTCGACGTGGACACCAAGATCGAGCTTGACGACATCGCCGTCCTTCATGATGACGTCCTTCTGAACGGAAGAGAGAGGAGCGTAGTGGCAAATGCAGTGGTTGACGTTGGCCTGGGTGGGGAAGGCAACACCCTTGGTCATGTCCTTCTCTTTCTTGTAGATTTTGTCGGTCTCCTGGACGATCAAGTCGTCTCCGTATTTGCAGATCTCGAGGGCGCTCACTCCGACCTTGGTCTTCTCGATGAGGAGGGCGAGGACTCTGAAAAGAGGGAACGTTCAAAATGGAAAATTTACTAGTGGGGCTTACCGGTTGGCGATTTCGCCGGCCATCTTGTACTTGGTGACGACCAAGTCATTGGCGATGGTGATTTCAGTATCCGATTCGGAGTCAGACATTTTTGGCTTGTGAGATTCTGAAAAGAAAAAGGTCAGTTGCGATTTTGAATTTGGTAAATTGGAATTGTGAGGTGTGATAAAGGGCAGTGATAGAAAAATGATTTCTAGTGAGAAATGAAAAGTTCTTCATTCTTTGAAAACTCGGTTGAGGAGTTTGGTGAAGATTTTGACGGAGTGCTTCATTTCTCCGTGGTAGTACTTCTTGGACAAGTCTCCTTCTTGCTTCTCGATCACTTTTACGAGCTCTTCATCGTTTTTTCGGAGGCTGAAAACGGTCGGAACAGCTTCTGGATCGAACTGGTCCACTTCTTTGGAAGTGAAAGGGACGCAAACTAAAATGATGTTAGAGAAAGATTATAAGAAAGATGTCCTACCTTTTCCAGTCTTCGGATGGACGGAAAACGGTGCCTTGAGCAAGTGATTGAATCCCTCCGTGACTTTGATATCAATCCTTGGGTAGGTCACCGCCAGCTTGATTCGCTCGATGAAAAGTCGGTCTTTGTACTTTTTCGTATGCGCTTCTCTTTTCTTCTGCTCAAGAACGCTCCAGCGCTCCATCGTGCTGCCATATCTGAGCATATGTTCCTTCCATTCATCTCTTACCGACTCGTCCATTTTCACGTATTTCAGGATTTTGTCGACTTGTTCTTCTGAACCAAGCAAATCTAAAAATTTTCTCTGTCAATTTCTTTTGTGAAAAAAAATTTTACCTTGAGATTCGAGATAGGCATCCCAGTACTCGTCGGTGATCTTGAGCGAGTTTTGGATGTGTGTGTGGAGTCTGTGAGAAGTGCCAATCTGTTGCGCCGTGACCTGGCAATAGTGAGCCAGTGCAAACCGCTCCGGCCCGTTTAGCTTTCGTGCTGCCTCGTCAAACACCCAGCAATGGATTCCTCTTCGCCCCGAAAACACTATATTTTCTCATTAGTTGTCGGAAAAGAAAAAGCGCGGCTGCGATTTTCCGCGATTTTCGATGTCAGTGCCCAGTTTGCCGACTGACGGACGTAGGAGTTGTAAACCACCCTGGGGCGCAGGTATCAATGCATTCACTTCCGAAATAATGAACTGGGAAAAATAATCTTACCGAAGAGTAATTTGTCGTAGCCAAAAGTCTTCTTCATCGTTTGCTCCAAGACCTTGACGCAAATCGACATCAGGGGCCAACATTTCTTGCAGATTCGCGCTTCCTGACAGCAGGTTCTCACATCGTCGTAATCCGAAATATCAATATCGAAAACGAGCTGAAAGATGAATTTAATTTCGCGGCTTTCGATAAAAGTTCCTTCAGAACGCTTTCTACACAGGTTGCTTTTTTTCAAGCGCATATGAAAAGATTTCTCTACCTCTCGTTGCTCTTCTTTGAAATCCGGAGACAAGCGATGTTTACAGCTGTAATTGTAGATGGCTCCAATATCGATCTAAGGGGAGGGAAGAGTAAGTAAGAGTCACATACAAACAAACAGAGTAGCGGCTCAAGGTCAATTTTCAATCTTACCTTTTCTGGTTTGGTCTTGATAAACGCTTGATGCAGTTCTTCCTTGCTCGTGAAGCTTCGGAATCGAGTGTAAACGTCGTCCTTGAGGGTGAAACTGAATTCTCGTCGGCTCAGGGTCTCGTCGTTTCGGTAACCCAACCATTCGATAAATGGGTCCAGGGGAAAGTACTAAAATTTCGTTTTACTGAAAGAAAATCTACATTTTTGTAATTTTGATTTAATTGATACTTTAACAAAAATGACGAGAAAATCGAAAAAAAAGAGGAGTTTCGAACAAAAATTCAAAATTTCTAGCGCTAAATCGCCATTTTCTCTTACCTCCTTATAGTAACTCGATAAGATCTCTTCTGAAACTGCAATTTCATCGACTGCGATAACGCCAACCATTATGAAATCTCTGCCTGAGCTCCCCGAAGGTGAAAAACACGGTTACACGACGTTTTCAGCATACCGACGTTTTCAGCAACCGACATTTTCAGCGTAACGACATTTTCAGCGCCGCTGAATTCGTCGGTTTGCTGAAAACGTCGGTTTGGCCAATTTTAATAAGGAGTAGAAATTTCAAATCCTAAGCCCCCCTTTTTATTGTCTGATTGGAATCCCCATAAAAAGTTACACTAGAAAACATTAGGTAAAGTGACTTAGTCATAGATTATGACGTCATTATCGATGACTAAAGTCCCAGATTTTCTAAACTTTCGGACGCTCTTATTCCTAAAATATTTTTCGGAAAAAACATTAGATACAGGGTTTTGACCGTCTTAGGCCACTCTACGCAGGCAACCAAAAATGAAAAAAATTTGAGTCGAAAAAATTTTTACATCTCTAGAAAAAATAGTTTTACATTATTGATAAGATTTTTTTTGCAGGCCTGCATAAAGGAGCGTAAGACGATCATTTTTCATCTTCGAGCTCTAATTTTCCTTCAGTAGAATAAAAATGAGAGCGTCCGAAAGTTTTGGGACTTTTGGAACTTCAATCAATGTCTGTGACGTCATCGGACATGACTCAGCATACAAGACTACTTTTTCTGGAATAACTTTTCATGCTCTTTCCAATGAGCTAAAATAAGGGGGGTTTTTGGTTTTAAGTTTTCAACTTCTTATTGAAATTGGCCTTTGCTGAAAACGTCGTTTTTCACCTGAAAACGCGTGGGTGTTTGCCGTGACGAAATTTTCTAACCAAATGGATCTAAAGGCGACGTTCTCGCAATTTAATTGGCTAATTAAAAGTTTAAAGCATTTCTAAATGAGTCATGAAAAATGCATTATTTAGAAAAAGTAATACGAATAAGCGAAATATCTTTCTTAATACATAATTATCATAATAATTATAATCACCAGTATGTTAAAAGTATTAACTTATTATTCAGATTCGTGAATATGTTTTTAAAACATTGAAAATAATGATAAATCAATATTGAAAAAGATAAAAATAATAATTTTATCAAATACAATCTTTTGTAACTGAGTCAGTTAAACTGACTCATTAATATTACATCGATTTTATGTTATTTTACGATTCACGGAAATATCTTTTTCAGATGAAGTTTGATAAAATGGTTGCCTCTCTAAACGCCCACGCGTTTTCAGGTGAAAAACGACGTTTTCAGCAAACCGACGTTTTCAGCAAACCGACGAATTCAGCGGCGCTGAAAGTGTCGTTATGCTGAAAACGTCGATTGCTGAAAACGTCGGTATGCTGAAAACGTCGTGTAACCGAAAAACACGCAGTTTTGTTGGAAAGAAAAAGTTTGTGAGTGACCAAGAGCAGCCAATCAGGGCGCTCGAATCGTCATGGAAATCTTTGTCTTTTATTGTTGGAATTAACCGCCGGAGGAAATGACATTTTACCGTGAAATTATGTTAACTAAACAAATAATTAACAAAATATACGCGCAGTTGTTGTTGGTAGTATTTTTCATAAATGCAATAAAATAATTTTTTCCGACTTATCTGATTCAAGAGTCCTCAAAATTGTCGGTTTTTTCAGCTTAGCTCAAATCCCTAGCCTAGCTCAGCTAGCTTTGTACAGCTTAGCGAACCTTGCAAGCTCAGCAGCTCGGCAGCTGAGCCCGATCTTAGCTAACCTTAAGGTGGACTTTCAATTTAATCTGCCAAGGGTGCACCTTAATTTCCACCTGATTGTCCCAATCTAGTACTTTAACAACTTTTTAGAATCCTCTCGACGAGATATTTTTATTTATCGAGCAAAAAATTAAAAAACTAGAATCGTTTGGAACTTATAGGGACTTGAATAATGCATTAGAAATCACAAAAACCGATAAATATCCGATAAAAAGTCCGAAATTCAAAAATCGGCTTCCATATGGGAAAAGAGCAGCTAAAGACGATTCTAAAAAGGTATGATACTTGGGGGGTCTAATGGAAACTTTTTCCGGAAATCGAAAAGCAAATCTGGCAGATTAAATTGAAAGTCCACCTTAGTTCTTATAACAAAGATTCAGCTCGGCTTAGGTTAGCTAAGCTAAAAATAAATACGGCCAGCTAAGCTGAGCTTATTTTTTTCCACAGCTTAGCTGGCATGGAATTTGAAATTCTGATTTTTTCAAGCTAATACTTTATTGAATGATATTTATTTCGTTTGCTTTAATACGAATAATGCGAATAATAAGATTTCAGACTGAAGTAAAGAATTAATAGTCAAGATCTTTGATTGCTCAAAACTTCTAAGTAGCTGAACGAGTCGCGCGTTTCGTTAGAATCTCCTCGAATGTCCACTGCTCCATTCTTTGAGGAGAAATCTGTTTTCTTTTTCTACTCAATGGAACTTACGCGGCCGATGTTTCGAAGAGTTGGGCGCGGATTTCGATTCTCGTTGATGTTGATCGTGATCGAGGAGTTGTTCGAGATGATCATTCCTCCTGAGTGCGCTTCTGGGTAGACATTTCGGTAATATCTTAAAATCCTTTACTTCTTTCATTTTTTATTTGCTTTTAAACCGAAGATAGGGAGATGGGGGTCGGGAACTGTTCGCTTCATCAATTGAAATGTCGTTCAAATTTACTGAAAACGCCCGTTTGAAATCAAGGAAGAAAACTAAACATACAGGAAAGACGTTCGGTTCGAAGCGGCTCAGGTTGATCAAAGTCTTGTGATTGATAAGAAGAACTTGGTGGAGCTGATTCCAATTTTTCGAATGGTTTTGGCTCATTTCTTATAACTGTAGCAGGCGATTTGGATGACTCCTTATTTTTATTCTCATTCTTTATTTTCTCAATTTCTTCATCGTTGAGGCCATCAGTCGAGCCCTAAATGACGATTGTTTTATTTTTAAGACCATCTACGAAGACCTCTACCAGAATGGCAGTAGTTTTGAGAAACGTGGTCAATGCTGGTTTGATGAGGCCAATTGTTGTTAGACTTCTACGAGTAGCCTTTGCTATTCGTCGTCGATTTTTCCATCCTGAGCGTGTTCCTGCAAGCAGACACTCGCACATTTCGAGAAATGAGACTGAAATCAACGATGAAAATCAGCCAAAAACAGTGTTTTACCGAAAGAAACTCCTAGTACCAGGCTCATGGCTCCGCCAACATCTGATAGATACTTGTAAATATCGTAGTCTGCTGTTTCTTGATGCTGATATTCCTGAAAATGACGAATTAAGAAGGAAGTCTTTGAACTCAACTTACGTAAGGATCTGGCAGGGAAATTCTAGCAGAAGCGAGCTCAATGTCCGGAAATCGCTTGAGCATTTTCGCAGTCTTATTTCGGAAGTTCTGGTGAATCTCCGTGTAATACACCGTCTTTTGATAGTACAACTCTGAGCATTGAGTTTGGCACACACAGTTTGCGTAGTCAAAGTCCTTCAACTGCTTGGAAACACAATTTACGTGCTGCGAAAAGGTGCACATGGGAATTCCCTCTTTGATTGGAAAATAAGGAGGGCCACATTTGCACTCCTCGAAGATCGCATCGATGAGGCATTCCAAGTGGCAGTTCTTCTTCGTGTAGCTCTTGAAGTATTTCAGATGCTCGTCCGAGATGTTGTGGCAGATTGTGTATGGAGAGCCAAGTTTGATATTTCGATGTTGTTGGAGAAGCAAAACCGGTACTATCCGAGAATTGACTGTAACAGACGTCATCGGGTCCAGCACAAGTTCCCCTTTTGGCGTGTAAAAGATGGAGAACCCGTCCATCATATAATTCCATCCGTAAGTCCAGTCAGTCTTGTTGTACGCCAGAACAATTTGTAGCGACCTCATTGATGAAACACTTTTCTTTTCCCGTTTTGGCGGGTAAAAACGCTGACAAATCCCGTACATGGTCAGTTCTTCGTGCCACTGGGTTCGGCAATTGTCTTTTCTGTACTTGCATAAAATTATCAGATAGTTGTTTTTCGTCGCTTTGAAAAACTCGCCGAGGTTGATGTTGTCCAAATCACTGTAGTTCGCATGAGGTCTTCGGAAACAGAAATCTCAAACTTTTTCAAATAAAATTTTTTATAAAGAAGAAAATAATCCGAGAAAAGAATTTACAAAGATGATTTGAGAGCTCTTAATTATTTCCATAGAAATCCATCAAGCCAGATTTGTCATTTTCTTCTTTGCCTAAGCTTTCCATCCCCAATTCAGGGTAATATGCTTTCGTTTTGTATCTTTAGAGTGATTTAGACAGGAAGCTAATAATTTAACTAAGTACTGATAAAAGAGTGTTCTATCTTGTCTCATTTCTTGAGTGCATCGAGTTGAGACAAATCGTCACTACTGGAAATTTATCCTTTTCATCAGACATTTTCTCCTTCATCGAATAAGGGTATTCAAAGTAGAGCTTCGTGACACTGCAAACATGGTAGACTGCGATAACATTTCCAAATATAAAAAAGCAAGCCCATAAAAGTCTCCTGCAAGCGTTTATTTTTCGCCCGAAGATGTACTTGAGCCAGCCGCACGAAGTTTTATTGTAATCATAAAAGCTGTAAAAAGGTTTTTTCTCGCCTTCCATTTTTTTTCCTCTTGAAGCGAATTTTTAATGGCAGGGGCAGATTATATCCCTTTTCGATGTTCTCTGCCATGTCTTCATCATTCATTAACATTTTCAATCGAGATTCAGTCAGTTTCGAGGTTTATTGAATCTAAGAAGTTTTATTGAATACGTGGATATTATCGTAAATGACAAGATCAAGGCCGAGATTTCTACAATAGACTCTGTTCTCTTCGTAGTTCAGCAAATCGCCATAAACTCCGATGACCAAGTTCCTGTCGCGAATATCCTTCAAACTCTTCTCGAAGGTGTCCTTTTTCAGAGCATCGTTGACGAGAGTATTGACACCCGCCATGTCCAGAAACTCGCACCAAGCAGCAGCATTTGAAATGGTCTTTACTCGAGAGTCGTGGTGGAATCCGTAGTGTCCGGAATCGCCCCAGACAAGTTGGATGACTTCGAATTCTGATTGCTTGAATTTCAGGCAGGCGCACACTCGAGGCGAGAACGAACTTTAAATTTCTTTTTCAAGAAGAATTTTTGAGCAAAACTAACCTGTAAACGATGCCTCTTGTTGTCTTGCTATTTCTGACGACATCAATAATCCTGTCACAATAGTCGTTGATTTCAAAGAATGCCTTCTCCTCTGCCGAGTCCATCGGCGGCCACTTGAGTTCCACATTGAAATCAACGCCCGAATCGACATCATCAGAAACAGCAGCGAAAGTTGGAGACGTCTCTGATCCTGGAACTTTGTCTGTGAGGTCAAAGGTCGGCGTGTGTGTCAGGGTTTTTCGGGACATGTCGCAAACGTCACTACTTCGCATTTCTTCAAACATTTGTCAAGAAGTATGAATTTTTATGCAATACCTTCGAGCGTGAGATCCTTGATCTTAACTTCATCCCCTCTTTGGAGAACTGACAAATCATGGTAAATAATCGGCACCAAATCCTTCGTAATTGTCACGTCAAATTCAACCATATCAGCATTGCCGATCGTTCTCGCCGTAGTGAGAGAATGAATCGAGTTCTCACGGATCTAAATAGCGTCTTGAAGTCAAGAATAACCATTGACGAGCGTTACGTTGGCCATCAAACTTGGATCGACGACATTATCTTTGTTCTTTGTATTGAAAGAATTTCCGCATCCCCGATGGCCCACTTCCAATGGACGCGATTTTCGCCAAGATCTGTTTCCTGTTTTTGAACTAGAGTGGAGTAAAAATGAGGGAAAAGATTATACAACATACTTTTTCGATGAAAGAGGAGTAATCAGCAAGTAATTAAGTTTGAGTTCTTCCGTCCCAAGGGATTTTGAAATCGATCCGAGGCCAGTCAATAGCTCGGATGTATCAATTTCTTCAGCTGGTCCGCCATTTCTTCCGAATTTAATGATTCCTTGTCCGTCAATTTGCCTCGCCATAAGCATGTAGCCAGTTTCTTTGGGTAAGGCGTTGGCCAAGTCAAATCGTTCAAGTTGACCATCGTTAATTCTCGCGCAACTTACGTCTTTGAAAGAGTTGTCGACAGTGACCTTGAAATTGCCGACTGGGAGGTCGAAGGTTAACAGCACTTGTTTCTCGTTCGATTTCAGCGCCATTTCTGGGGAGGGTGCGGAAAATGTCCTAAACTGGGGCTTCAATAATTTGGCAATGAAAAATCGTTTCCTCGGGCCAAACAAGGCGGCGCCAGAGCTAAAGAAGCGTACAAAAGCGTCAACTCTGGACCAGTTTGAACCCAAAATGGATCTCATTCCTCTACTACTACAAACTACTCAAAACTCTGAAGCCCAAGTTATGCAAAAAGGATAAGTTTCTCTTTTCTATAAGGAAAAATATTATAAAATCACTAGTGCTCTAGAAAACGAGCCAATCTTACCTCTTTTTCCTGGTCACAAGACCAAAAAATGTAGTCTTATTTTTGGGAAAAACTCCAGACATGCCCTTGACAAATGGGGTCAGGGACAATATTGACAAAGGCTTTATAATTCGTATTTGAAAAAAACATCACATTTTTGTGCGACACTTTGGAAGCTTGGAAGTTTGACCCCAAAAATAAGTTTGCTTTTGAAATTCCTGCTTTCGGAATCATCTCTTTCTTCTACAGTAATAAAGCCATCAATTTACCTATATACCTATTAACCACGTGATAATTTCAGCAGTTTTATGATCTGGAGGAGTAGTTTTACTGCCACGTTTAATGCATTTGGCCAAGGTTTTTAAAGACGAGCCGGTTTTTCCGTTGTCTATCGAAAGAGACTTGCAAATCCTACGTTTTTTATTCTTTAAAAATGGCAGTTGATAGTAAGTTTTAAACATTCAAGTTTTATTCTTGCGTGTTTTAGTCAAAGACAAAAATGTACAGATGATGATATTTATTCCCTGTAGCGTCTTTTTCGCGCTTTTAGGATTGATTTGAAAAATCGAAAATTTCAAAATTGAGATTAAATTTGTAATCAAATTGTAAATCAGTCAAAAGTAACTGGTATCGTTTGGTACTGTATACGAAGAAAGCGACGAAATCAAATCAGAAGAATCAGTCCAAGCTTCTTCGACCCGCCAAGCAAAAGAAACAGTCCGATTTGGTTAGATGAAGGCTTTGGAAATCGCCACGTGACCCTTGTCAAGGCCGATCCTTACCGAAGTGAAAAGTTTGACCAGCGACATCGCTCGACAAATGTTTTGACGATGAAGGTAATGTTTCTTGAATTTGATTTATTTTTATTTATTAAACATAGCACAAAGAATTCGACGAGTTTCCAGAGTACATAGATGCACCGAGAATGTACTACAGTACGCCACATTTGCTGGACTACAGTCATTCCGGCGGGATGCATCGTCCTCTGTCTATGCGACACATTCGATTCGACGAGGTTGATCTTTATCGTCCGTCTTCTTACAACACAAAGCCTTCTTCGCCTGATGTTCCGAGGTTAGCAACTTTAGAATCATTTTGAAGTACCTCTCGAAATATCATCACGGAAAATATCCATATAAATCGTAAAGCGATGAAAATTAGAACGCCAAAAACGCAGCTAAACTTTCTATACTTTAATTCTTCGCTAAAATTCACCTAATAATTAAAGATATTCCAGTCACGGAATAATAAGGTTTCCAACTCTCTGACATACTCTCAAAATGAATTATACACACCACACTAGCAACCTTCTTTTGATTGGGATGGATTTTTATATCAGTAAATTAAATTGCCGCTAGTTACATCAAGAAGCGCCAGCGAAGAATGGAACGAGATCGGCGGGCAAGGAGCCTCGATATTAATCCTGATGATTTGGAGGATATTTTCTTCGAGGCTTATGGAAATGAATCTACTTAAAAGTCGACCTCACCACTTGGCTTATTCATCCTTTTTTGTTGTAAATAAAGGCAAAACTGTTTTGTTACACGAAGTTTTTTTATTCAAAGAATTTTTATGAGCATTCAATCTTTGTCATTTTCTTCTTTTCAACTTTCCAAGTGTTCTTTTTGTTCTGACACTTTACTCTGTAGACCTTATCCGCATCAGCTCCATTGGTACAAGTAGCTTGACAGACATTTTGTTTTGAGGTTGTGCTGCAGTCCCAAACGACTGAACCATCGGGTATTAAATCTGCGTCGATGTCATCTTGGTGGCAAATCTTTGGTCCTTCCGCGCCACAAAGAGGAGGATCTGTTTTTCTATTTGATTTAACCCACGTTGATTGACCGGTTTTGGGAAACTTGCACTTTATTTGGAATCCTTGACTGTCGCTTCCGTCGTCGCAAATTGCCGTGCATTTTCGATCTTTTTACTGTCTACACAAGTCCACGAGTTTCCGCCAGGAGACTTTAACTTGTCTGGAATCGTCGACTCTTCACATCCGGCTCTTGGAGGCTCAGGAGCACAGCTTGGAACTGAACCTTTACGAAGAGTCCAGATATTGTCATTCGTCTTGCAGCGAATGATGAATTTTTGGTCCGGTTTAGCTTGTCCCTCACATTTAATCTTGCAGTCGGTGAATTTCGACTTCTCTGTACAAACCCATTCAAACGTTCCAGAGCTTGCGAACTCAGGTGGAATGGCACTTTCAGAACATATTTCAGCAGGTGTTGATGTCTGGGAAGTTGTTGTCGTAGTTGTTGAAGTCGTTGTGCTTGTTGTGGTAGTCGAGGTGGTCGTAGAAGTCGTTGTTGTGGAAGTTGTTGTGGTAGTCGTAGTTGTCGTCGTTGTCGTAGTTGTAGTTGTTGTAGTCGTTGTAGTCGTTGTTGTAGTTGAAGTCGAAGTCGTACTTGTAGTCGAAGTTGTAATTGTAGTTGTAGTTGTAGTTGTAGTTGTAGTTGTAGTTGTAGTTGTAGTTGTAGTTGTAGTCGTAGTCGTAGTCGTAGTAGTTGTAGTTGTAGTTGTAGTTGTAGTTGTAGTCGTTGTAGATGTTGTTGTCGTCGTTGTCGTAGTTGTAGTCGTAGTTGTCGTCGTTGTCGTCGTTGTCGTCGATGTTGTAGTTGTAGTTGTTGTTGTAGTCGTTGTTGTGGAAGTTGTTGTTGTGGTAGTGGTCGTCGTAATTGTTGTCGTACTTGTAGTGCCGATAGTTTCTAATCTACAAGAGTAGTGCAGTTTTTTGACTTGTTTGTCTATATTTGAATCATCGAATAAATGATCGCAATCGACATCATGAAAGTCTCGCGAAAATGTATAACCAGTAATAACACATTGTTGAGTGTAATTATTCGGCTGATCGTACTTCGCCTCCCAGTTCAAAAACGTCGCTTCAGTGCCATCTGCGTTCAGCCAAAATTCAGTGGTATTTGAATATTTCTGCTCATAACCGAGCCATTCTCGGCGGTGCGTAACTGTTTTCGAGTAAAGATCCCATTCATGCTTGTTTCGGAAGAATGAGGGATAGCCGACTGTTCCTGGGTAGTTTTTCGCATATTCAGCACAGTTTTCTTTCACTATCGTATAGTTGAGGTTTATCTCGTCCATTTCTTCGAACCAAACGGTCCCAGCTGACATGACTGTTGATGTTGTAGTTGTGGTTGTTGTGGACGTAGTGGTGGTTAGTGTCGATGATTCGAAGCGGCAAGAATGACGAGTTCCGCCGTAGGTGCAATGGATATCATGCCATTTTCGAATATCAGACCAGCCAGTTATGACGCACGGCTGGTCATTTCGATTTGGCTGCCAGGGGGCATCCCAATAGGTGAAGGTGACTTCTGAACCATCAGCATGAAGCCACATTGTATGATTTTCCTGCTGCTCCAGTCCAAGCCATTCTCTTCGAACAGTCACTTGACGGCTGTAGAGGTCCCACTCTTTTTCATTTCTAAAAAAAGATGGATATCCGACAGTATTTTCGTATTCAAGTGCTTTCGCCGCGCAATTTGCCTTCGCCGTAGCGTAAGAGACTGCTACGTCTTCTTGTTCCTCAAACCAAACTGTCCCCTCAGAAATGATTGTTGTTGTAGTTGTCGTTGTAGTTGTCGTTGTGGTGGTTGTTGTGGTAGTAGCAGTTGTTGATGTCGTACTCGTAAATGTAAATGGTGTGGTTGTCAGTGAAGATGACTCGAATCTACAGGAGTAAACGAGATCTGAATGACATTCAACGTCATGCCATTTTGGATCTCCACCATAGCCAGTGATGACACATGGTTGGTAATCATGATTAGGCTGTGCAGTGGAATGCCACAGATCCCAGTGTTCGAAGGTAACTTCCGACCCATCAGCATTTAGCCATTGAGTGGTGTCACCATTTTGTTGCTCAAAACCGAGCCATTCTTTACGTTCGCCAACTTGGTGGCGAAACACCTTGTACTCTCTTTCGTTCCTGAAGAAAGATGGAAAACCGATTGTATCCGGATAATCCAGCGCGAGTTTCGAGCAATTTTCTTTAGCTTCTGCGTAGTTAACCGTTTCATTGTACGATTCAAACCAAACAGTTCCTTCCGAGCTTACTGTACTTGTGGTTGTGGTTGTAACAGTTGGACGAGGAATGCAGGAGAACGAGGTCTCATCAATGTTGACACAACGCTCATCATCAGTACAATTATGATCAATACACGGCTGAAGACGTTCTATACCGTAGACGGGACAAGAAAGCTTCAATTGATGCTTGCCCCAGATGAAAAATTGGTCGAACTCATCATTGTCACCTACGCATGGAAGATCACTGTCGCCTGTATAACTCCATGCTTGTTTTCCGTTTCCAGTTTCGCTGTCGAACATTGTCCACCCACGATCGGGAACTCAAGTCGCTTTGCAAGACTTCCGTCGCACCAGTATACATCTCTTCCGTTCGCCATTGTTCCATTGGAAGTGCAGATCGCGCCATCGTCCCATCCCTTGAGTCGTTTGCAGCAGCCAAGATCGGTTTTTCCGTATGGATTTTTGCAAACAGCAAGGCTTCCGTCTTCATCTGAACCATCGTAGCAATCGACGTAGTTGTCACACAGACGGTGATGGAAAATCGGCCGCATAAAACCAATTACATCTGGTGAGAGACGTTGACTTTTTGGAGGCATCGGATGGTAAACCTCGAGGTCTCTGCAGTAGAGCCAGTGAAGTTGTTCAGCATCGGTGGTGGTGAGCATTACCGCTGATTTGTATTTACCTCCGTTTCTCAAATCATATCCGTTGGGCATCACGCCAGAATAGGGCTCAAATGGATGGCCACTGTCGATCCACTGATTTTTGCTCATCGGATAGTGCCAATTTGTATTATTTACCACGTACTTCCAGACATCTGGTCGCTCTTGTTCATGGAGGAAGCCCAAAGCGTGGAGAAACTCGTGGTGTACACCGCCGAGTCCAGTGCACCAGTTTGGTAGACGAAGTGGTTGCCAACCGTCACGCATCCCCTGGTGGTTGTATTTATGCATGTTGCAATTAGGACATTGTCCTATAAAAGACCAGCATCCTGGACTGGTACCTTCATCGTCTTCGCCGAAAACATGGATTCCGTGCCAGTGAAAGCGCTCTTCATCGAAGTAAAACTCAATGCAACCGACAGCTCGATTGAATTCAAGTAGACCTTCGTGGATTCCTGCGTGGTATTCCTCTGGTACCGTGTGGTCAATGTAATACGGAACGCGAATTCGACCTTTTTCATCGATAAAGTCCCAATTTTTCGAGTACATATAGGTTGGAATCGCTCGTCCTTCCATTCCAGGTGGCTCTGACAGCCCATTGTGGTCGATTCGCATGTGTTCCAGCTTCATACCGAAGTTTTCGGAAAGAATCGGAACTTGCCATGGAGCTATCATTAGATCTTCATAAGGTCCTTGATTACCACGTGCATCAGCGATTCGCATAGGCTCCTCACCATCATCTTCGGGAAGAAAAACTTGATCTGGGTCCCTTTCATGTGATTGAGTCAGCTCCAATGCAACCTGAATAAAGATAAAGTCCGTCCATCTCTATATTTTTGATTTTCTCGTACAATCCCGACAATCACCGCCAAGAATCTCATTTCGCAGACTGAAACGTAAAATGATTCTAGGGTAGCTCTCGCCAATTTTGTATGTTAGCGCCTCTAGTGTAGTCAGAAAATTATCTTATTTTGCTGATTTGAATATTATCTCGACTAATATGTTCTCTTAACCGCGCTGAACTAATCGATCTTGCCCAAGAAAACCGATCAGCGGGTTAATAAAATAACGACTTGATAAGAGGGGAAATTGGAACGCTGTTTTTACGAGTAGAATTAAATGAACCTAGAAAGCGAACCTCAGTTATTCTTCGTAAATCATTCATGAATTTACAAAAAATAATGATATTGATGTCGGAGAGACTCATTGCAAGAGGCGAGCATGCAATATTTTTCTCTAGAAATTTAGACTATGTCTAAGCTAAGCATCGCGGAGAACCCTCACTCCTAACTCAGATCAACGAGAGATGCAGTCCGCCAGCAACGCAGAAGAAACCAGCACCCAAATCAAAGAAGACCCAGAGATCAACATCTTCGGCTTCGAACTCCAGCCCTTGTCTGCCGCTCAAAAGCAGCAATTCGATGTTGCTTCAAAAATGCCCAAGCGAAAGTTTTTGAATTTGGACGATCCAAGGCCTTACAACATCGTTCCAGTCGACCTGAAGATTAAGGAGATCATCAAATATCTCCTCGTCGATGATTTACGAATGGGAAACGATATCATTCACTGGACTTTCACTGATCCTTCTGGCGACTTCTCCTGGTTGACTTCAATTCAGCGACACGAAATCTTTCCTTATTTTCTCTACAAAGCGGTAAGAGTCTGATTCTTAGAAAAAAATGCAAGTTATCTTCAGGTATGGGACGAAGACTTCGAAGCGATTCAGTGGGGCGATCACAATCAAGGAGAAACGATACTCGTTAACTTCGAGCTCCTCTTCCTGGTAAGCAAACGTTAGGGTCGTCTTTACTCAAGAATATTTCAGTTTGCAAGAGGTCACGGACAATTTGCTTCTTACCGTCCACCAAGCTACCAGGACGACTTTATCCCCGGACAGCCAAACCGACTTGAGCACAATCTCGTGCACATTTACGGCTTCAACGGAATCGGCTGTTGCAATTTGGAGGAGGATCGCGTTTTGAACGAGCGATCTCACGTCCGTAAGTAATAACCTCTTACATCTTATGCTCAACAAATTTTAGTTGACGATTTCTTCGAAAAGCTCGACAAAATCTGTCAAAAGTACAACCTTAATTCGAAAGGGCGATGGCACGAGTTCCACCACTCGGACTTCTATCAAGCCGGTAAGAAAAATCACTCTCTTCCTTGTTTTCATTTCTTATGTCTAGATAATCCTTTGATCGAGGATCGGCACAGACCAAAGCGAAAGAACTCGAAGTTCTTTAAAATCTGCCAGACACTGAAGTTCGACTATCGCGTCCGAAAAATTTGCTTCGAGAAAAACGCCGTAAGTCTTAAAAGCTATCCTCACTTATTGATATTGTGATTTCAGGAAGACAAAGTCCCCAAGCCGATCCGAAAGAAGCCTGAACGAGTGCAAAGTAACGCCTCTAACAAAGCGAAACGCACTCAATCTCGCTCCACAGTTTCCTCTTTGGCTTCTGCCTCGGCTGACCGGGCGATCTCCCCCGAACGCGTTCCAATCGGTTAGTCAAAAACTTGCCCTCGACGGAAACATGAATTAATCATTTCAGAAGCCGAAAAAGACTCCTGAGCCTGCCAGAAAGAACTCTCATTTATTTGTGCAATTATTTCTACACGCATTTAAATCCTGTCAAATATAGTGAATCTGAAAATGCAACATTTGTTTTCATGTCCAAAGATTTATTCCCCATCAAAACGGATTGCCCTCTCGGAAATTGCATAATCGTATGCGTATGTACAGTCGTATGTACAGTTGAATTTCGTCATGCAGACATCGATCGCACTTTTGACTTCGATAAAAGTAGGACAGAGATAGCGATTTACATAAGAAAATATAGAATTTATCTAGAAAAATAAAACAACAGCAAGAACGCTGAAAATTGAGCTAAGCATGATTTCTTTGGCGCTGGAGGTGGTTGTGGTCGAGGACTGGGTGGAGGATTCTGTTGAAGAAGACTGGGTAGACGATTGTGTTGAGGAAGATTGGGTGCTTGGTGGTTCAGTTGTTGGAGGCTCTGGATGATACTCCGGTTTTTCAGCAATATCATTCGTCGTAAAGCAGTCCGATTCGGCACAGGTTTCTGTTTGAAAATCTTCAACGATTTCATCGACACCGCTGTTGAAAAGCTGAGCTTCTTGGTAAGAACCGCACGATTTGCTAGTCAACTTTTCGATTCCATCTTCTGTTTCTGTTACAGCCGCACAGACTCCATTATCTGCAAAACATGTGTCCTCCGGTGCTTCGCAGCTGACTGCATCATCACAAACATCACAGATGAGTGCTCTTACAGACTCGCGTGCCTCAGTCAACTTAGTTACTTTCTTGAGCAAACCATTGATGACCTTGCCTGGTTCATCGGTTCGAGCGACACCAGCTTTCAGGAAATAAGTTGGTGTTTTTCCAATAACACGGATTCCATTTTGCACAGAGCACTGGTTGTACCAGAGGCTAGAGGTTTGTCTTCTATTCAGATAATTTGCTCGATAAGATTCGGTGGTGCATTGTTCTTCGAGAACAGATTGCCCGGGCTTGTTCTGGTTCACAGCGTAGCTGATGTCGCAAGTAAGGCACTCGATGCAATCAACCCAGTTACAGATCGTGGCGACTTCGTCTCTTGGAATCGGCTCTTGCCACCTTTCATCGCTTATCGGCACATCTGGGTAAGGTGGCGGCTGGGCATCCTCAGTCTGTCCATTACATAAATCTCCAAGACAAGCCCATGTCTCAATTGTTCGAGAATTGAAAAAGAAAGAACCATAGTAAATTTGAGGTTTGCATTGTCGTTCTACTTCGTATTTCTGGGAGTTAACGAAGGTACTTGTTTCAAAATCGATAGTTTCAGTGACACGAAGGTCACAGTACTCGGCTGGTCCGCATGTTGCGACTGAGGATGGATCAAAGGCACATTCTGTGTTGCCGCCATCAATGTCGGTAGAATAGGTACAGTTGTAGCACTGAAGACCGTCATTTTTCGAGTCTGTGGATCTTGGTAGACGAATGGGAGGAACTGGAAGCTCGTTGATTGCGTAACTGTTGCAGAGTTCATCCTTGCAATTCAAGTGGCTCGATCTGAAAATTTCTAGCCGATGATTTTTCTCATCGGTCACACTCAATGGGTCAATTCCACTGTAAGCTGTTCTTTTGATGACATAATGGTAACCATCGGTAGAAACCTTTTTGTCAACTCGGAGGCCACACATCGTTGGGATTCCAGCAGTTGATTTGAAGAAGTAACTTTCAAAAGCTGAATCCAACTGGTTGTAACAAGCAACGTCATCGGGGATGTCAATTTCGTCAACGACGTTTTGGCAGTTGTAGCATTTGATGCAGAGATCTGTATCAACACCTGGGTTCAGTGGATCATCGCATGACTCTGGTCTTGGAACTGGAGATGGCTCTTCCATTGGCTCGAATGCTGGTGCTTCGTCGTAGATTTGATTGTCGACGCCAACGAATTTCGAATTACAAGAATTTCCCTCGCAAGTTTCTACATGTTCTTCGACGGTGACATTGAATGGAGTTGTCTCCTCTTGAGTGCTGAATATATCGTTTGCGTAGGTAAGAATGACCGGACTGTCAACGCATCTCCTGATGACATTTTCTCCACTCCATCTTGTCTCGCAAATTCCACTCTTGCAGAACTCACTTTGTCTTGCTGCCGCGACTTCATCGAAAATGCCACTTCTACATTCAGCAGTGTTCTGACACAAGAAACACATTCTCGGGCTCGCTGGCGTTTCTACTTCTTCTTGGCCATTACACATGTGACCTTTGCAAAGTGTTGAAGTGTAGGAAGAATCCTCGACTCCTGCTTCACTCTGGCTTACTCCCCGGTCCATGATGTTGATTCTATTGCCGAGAGGGCCGCTGATAGTTGCTGTTCTTGTTGAACATTGGTTGATGACCCAGTCAGATCTCAACGGATCAAAATAGCGTCGTCTGAAGATTCCATTTGTAATCAACTCAGGGCTGTATCTGCAGATATCCGCGTTTGAAGGATCAGCATGATCAGACTCGCAACTCAAGCAACCGATACATTCGTTATCGAATGTTCCGCAAGAGAATGGCACAAGAGCGGGATCAATTGGTTGATCCCAAGATCCAGCCTGTGGTAGTTGAATAAGGTCTTCTGCGTCAAAGTCAACCAGGAGACTATTGCATTCGTTGGTCAAGCAAACGACGATTCGGTTTATGTCACTTTGCACTTCTGGTCGGAGTCCTGGGATGCGCCATGGGATGCAACCACGAGAGATAGTATCGACTCTTGAATTGAGACCTGGATTGAGATTGTTGAGATTATGTGCGATTTGATTGATTTTGATAGTACACACTTCATTTTCATTGCATCTTCCAGAGCCAACATCTCTTGGATTATCGAGGCAATCTTCATCGCCAAAGTTTCCGTAAAGAGTGTATGCATTATCGGCTCGTTGATAGAAGCAACTCTTGCAGTAAGTCTCATTACTAAGATCCAGGATCGGCAAAGATTGATCAAGAGCGATGTCATTGCAGTTATTGCCGGGGCATTTGCCTACGACGTTTGTTTCTTTAAGGATATTGTAGACACCACCAAATTCAGGGATTCCGAATTCATACGTTCCAGCAAAACCGGCGTAGAAGCGATTTACTTGAAGCATTTTAGTTCCAGCGCCTGCAAATCGATCTACGGAAGTGTCGACTCCGCAGGTCATCTGATGCAAGCTCTGTTCTTCGTGACATTCTAGGTTGTCGTAGCTTCCGTGAATTCCATCATATCCAACATCAGCGAGTTCGGGCCAGCAGAAAGTATTCCAGACTGGAATGAGGTCCAGTGAACTGGTGTCTTGGTCGCCTTTGCATGCAGTGCCGGATTCAGTCACTACTCCATCGATTTCAAACAAGACATAGGAGCATTTGTAGCAAGTGAGGCACTTCGAAGGGTCAGTACAAGCTGGAGTTGAGCCTTGCATGTCGATTCTAACTTGATCAGATTGACCTCTTGTGAGCATTTGTGGCGGGTACTTGAGATTCGCACTTGGTTCAAAGGACCATTCGTAGGGATTAAATCCAACTTCATTGCATCCGGCCGAGTCATCACACTGACTTCGCTTGAGCTGTTGAGTTATGGACCGTCGTCCATTATGGAAATCATTAATCTGCTGTGGTGTCGCGCATTTTTGAATAACTACTGTTTCGGCGTCTGATAGACGAGTAGTCACGACGGAGGCGCAAATGTCTTCGACAGCGCAGTTGTTGAAAACAGTAACATTGTTGCAACCCCCTTCGACACAAATAGGACAGCCACTGGCACTTTCCGCTTGGCTTAGGACAGTATTAATGGTGTATTTCTCGTTTTCAAGAAGAACTGATTCTTCTAGCTCCGTACTCATCGGCTTTGGTGTCACTTTGTGCTCAATGAAGCCAACTCGACTCCATCCACCATCTTCGCGAAGCCCAAAATCGGTTGTGCACACATTTTCGATTGTCTGATCTCCAAGCTTATAGAATCGTCTGAATTTTCGAAGGCCACATGGATAGCCCTTCTGACGAGGATCAGAGTAGATGAAAATATGGACACAATGTTGACACTCAATGCATTCTTGCTGAGCACAAAATACCTCTTCCACATCGTTGGGAATCGGATCATTTGGAAGTTGGCGTTCGGGCAGCATTGGGTCGTCAAAGTAATTGCAATCGTGACCGATACATGCCCAAAGTTCTTGGGTACTCACTTTCAATGGTTCGTCGCCACAACCTCGAGTGACCCGAGATTCGGAATCGCCAAAGAAACTGAGAGGATTTTTCTTTCGATTCATAGTGAAACGAGTTTGACATCCTTCAGTACATGTTGTCGTTGAAGCATATTCGCCAATATCGGACTGATCATAAAAACAAGGGCCGATTTCATCTGAGCTGCAAGAGTAACACGTTGAATTCGTTCTTTGTGCGTTCCTTGGAGCTTGAATCGGCCGAACAGGAAGAGATGTAGCAGATAGTCCGTTGCATTTATCTCCGACACAAGAAACAACGGTATCTTGCCGGGTCTCAAGCTTGGCTTCGTTCCAGTTGTAGAAATGAGCTGAAGAAAGAGTTGAATTACGACGGAATCATTCTTTTTCAAACGGAAATTTAAAAAGTAAAATCAATGCGTTTATTACCTGGATTCACTTTTGTGATGGCGCCACGCTCAAGAGAATATTTGAACTCGCCATAAAAAGTAACACTGTAGTCTTCTTGGCTCTTGAGAATTGCACAAACCACTGGGAGCCCATTTTCGTATTTTGGGTACCATTTTGATTCAGTAACATCTCCTTTGACGCAGTTTTCGAAGTCTTCACTGTCTTGGTTGAGAGTGACGCTGCAAGTTTTACACTTGATGCACATATTTTCACTGCAAGTATCGAGCGCTTCAACACGTTGTGGATCGATGTTTTCGAAAGAAATTTCATTATCAAAGTCTGTATCCACTCTTATCGTATGAGCTGCATCGACGTACACATCATTACATCCGTTTGTCCTGCAGGCAAAAGAAGTAGCACTACCAGAAGTCACATTGACATCGCCGGATGATGGATCCAGTCCAAAAATCTTCTTGGGTCGCACAATCTCTTCGGATGATCTCTCCATAAGTTACAGTTTTGCAAAGACCACTCGCACATCTGACGGCAGGATCTTCGTAAGCGTCCAAATCTCCTGTAATACAAGGATTTGTCGGATCAGAGGTCGAATTTGCTTGACAACGGAAGCATTGCGTGTCAGTATTTGGCCGATCCCGAAGATTTCCATTGCAGTAGTTTCCGCTGCAACCAATTATTGATACTGTCTCGTCATTTATGTAAGCCGGTACGTCTTGATCGACTTTGACTTGAACAACATTTCGTTTTATCATTACTTCTGGAAGACCTTCTCCAGAGACGGATCTAAGGACAGTCAACGTACATACATTTTGCAAGAATACACCAGCATCTGAGTCGTAGACAACTCGCAGAAAAGTAGGTGGTTCTGGTTGATTATATTCTGGCATCGTCGTGCAAGAATTGAAAGGATCCGAGCTATCTACACATGTGTAGCAACTGATGCAATTGTCCTCCAATCCGCCGCACATGAATTTCTTCTCGTTCTCGCCCAAAGGTCGGGAGAAGTCTTGACGACTCGGGATAGGAAGATCTTCGATGTAGTTGAAGGGCATGTTGAAAGCGTTGCACGGAACATTTCCCGGTTCACAGATGTTCCTTTCACTCTGATCTGTGAGAGTATCAGAACGAAGTGTTCCTAGATCTTGGTTGGAGCAATTTCTGGAAATCCCCGTTGTCGCATCCCATGTGCCTGTGACAGTTATGTGGCAATAGGGGTAATCTTTTGGGCACGTTATGGGATCGACAAGAGTTGTTTCCCAGCAGTCCGCGCAGACAAAACAAGTGTTGGTCCCTAGATCATCAATATCTCCACCGCCGCTTCCATCTATATCACCACCACCGGTGCCAGGTTCATACTCTTCAAGGTCAGAATTTTTCTGATTGATAGTTCTGTCATTACAGTCGTCACCACGACAAACAGACTTTGCATTCCAAAAGGAATACACTGGATATCCGACGCCTGGTTGTACCAATGGGAGTTTGTCTTCGTTCGATCTTTTCACCGCCACAACGCTTCTAGTAATCGTGAAAAGCCAATAATTACTCGACCTGCGCATTCGATTGTAAACGGAACAGTAGCTAATGTATTCTTCATCAGTTCCATCGCATTCCATGACACCGAATTCATTTATATTTCCTTCGTAGACACTGCTATCAGTGCCATTGATGCAATATTGCTTTCGAAGCCGAACTTGGTCCACGCTCATCGCATCTCCACCATCCTCATTGAAGCAATCCGCGCCACCAACGACGCCATTACTGTCAGCAGAGTAGGTACAGGTCCAACAGCTACCGCAATTTCCCCAGTTGTTCTGGCAATATTCATCGGACGCATAAGCGTCTATGCTCACCCCGGCTAACAAATAGAGTCAATAAATTTAAGAATACAGGTTACTTACAGAGTGGGACATTCTCTTGCGCCAGAATTGCGCCCACTAGGGAGGCAAAGGCGAGTTTCCTGTGCATTTGATCGCTTGAAACTGCCGCATTCGCCTGATGCGGTTCTCTTTATAGCACTTATTTTTTTCACGGTGCAAATACATTAAAAGTTCTCGCACAAAAAAATTCTTGAAGTAAAGACCTGGCTCGTTCCCAAGAACGGTACGTATGGTCGTGAAATCTTTAAAAACATGTTCAGTACTCATCAAGAATTTCAAGATGTTTTTAAATCTGGTCATAGAACTTTTATTCTGTCAGATTTAGAGCCAGATAAATGTTTTACAGAATCAATTTTTTCTTTCAAAAATCTTCCATGTTCTTCTCGTAAGTTCTCAACTCTCTCATCGTCAAACCATTTTATTGCGAATGTTTCGCCCTAGGAAGCAGTTGTAGGAAAAAAAAACAAGGAATTATTTTTACCTTGAAATTGACGAAACTTAAGTTATTCGGAAGAATCATCCAGTCCCAGATAAAAATTTGATCCGCATCAGAAATAGGGATTCCATTGATTCTTGGACGAGATGATTTTACTGATCGCCACAGCTTTTCTTCAGCGTCGATTTCATTTGAAGACATAAGCCCTTAATTTTCTGGTTGTCTTTTTTTTTTCTTACCAAATCCTTACCAGATTCAATTAAAAATTCTCTGAATGAATAATCCGCCTGCTTTTTCCAATCATATGTATCGACTTTCGCAGTAATCAGCGCGATTTGATCGTCATCGAGCACAGAAATCGCACTAAAATCGCCTTCCAGAGCAAGATGCGTCAGTCGCGCGTGTTCCACTTCTTCCGCTCCTAGGAGGGACCTGAGGATTTCATCTGTGACTTGATGAAGGAGCTTGTTTTTGGAGAGCTTGATTCCTAGTTCGCGACGGGTTTCGCCTCGTAGAATGGTCTGATAATTATTGAAATTGGAAATAAACGAGTTTTTGAGCAAATAATCGTTATTATCTGTATTAGGGTATCGGACCAAACCTTGAACATTCATAATATGCCTCTTAATTTGATCTTCGTTCGCTACCGTCAGTTTCCTCAGAATCTTCTTGCAGCCTTCTTTATCTTCTTTATACAATCGCTTCCAAATGAAATCTTTGACTCCATACGGCTGAACTTCTTCATTCAAAAGATAGTCTTCTGTAAAATCATTGAATAGCGAGGAATCCAATTCAAACCAGATATTCGAACGAAGGGCTTTTTTGGGCGAAAATTCGTTCATAATTTCTGCGACTTCGAATGCTTCTTGAGTGAAAGTTGTGTTTCTGTCGTCGATCAGAAAGACATAGGCCCCGTCTAAAATAAAATAAGGCTTTGGGAAAGAATGATTTCGTACCAGAAAGATTAAGATTTGAAATTACGGCGGCAGCTTCTGCTGTTTCGTCCGAAACCAGTTCATTTGTTAATTTTTTGACATTTTTAAAGTCATCTTTTGAATTTGAAGCAAGTCGGAATGTTATTTCTGGAAAATTGTAATACTTTGACTTGGGGAACCAGGAAGAAAGAAGAAAGTTTTTGTAGATTCGGGCGACTGGGCGAAGAATAGATTCTACGGCCGAGCGGTGTGCTTTTCTGTTGCGGATTTTTCGATCGTCAAGGAGAATTAATGGCTTGTGGCCTAATTCGCCTGCCAGAAGAAGAGCTGTCACTGAATGAAAATTTTGAAAGGCCAGTTTTTGATGTGGAATGAAAAAGAGGCAAAGAGCTCAAGAACAAAAAGCGTTCAAAAAAGACCTTTGAAATACCATGTTTGACATCTGTCATTATAAAATAGGTGACATGTGAGTTACCGACCTTCCGTACTCATCCCGAAGACGAAATAATATTACGTAAAAAACGAAGCAGTTTTACTTGACAAGAAGAGAATGAGAGCCAAGGATGGTGATTTTTTTAATATTTTAAGATTCATATTATTCAATGTTTTATCACTAGAAAAGTGCTTGGACTGTAACTGCGTGGGGGAGCTTATATTGAGAGATGATAAAGTTCTCCTCGTCCCAAAATTTCCCGTGGTTTATGAAAAATACGATGATAAAAGCTACCTCGAGCCTCAGTAAGAAGGATATCTCAGAGTTACTCTTAGTTTTATTTTAGTGGAAATGCGACAACAAAACAGAAAATCATCTTTGTCGGACTTGGGAGTATATTTTGGATGACAATAGTTCTAATAGCGAACTATATCGGCCTCGAAAAATTAAACGTTGTCGTTTCAGACTGCAATATTCAATACCGAGCGTGTTTGAAGAATCACATTTATGACCCTTGTACTCTTTCATTCAACCATTGCCGAGCAAAAGGGGAGTTTATCCAGCCAACCGAAGAGATCAAAAAATTCTGGAAGAGAGACCAGCGATCGAAGAAGAAGTGTTTTCAGGAATAGATCAGAAAATGAATGTCCGAGCCTGCAATCAGCAATTTTTCTATGGCAGAAAAATATGCGAGGGACTATGCGGAAATGCTCTTGAATGTTTTACTTTGTGCGCCGCGATGGCAGACGAAAAAGAGGAGCTTTCATCGAAAGTCTGTCCGTTTGCTTCGTTATGCCCAAAAGGCTGCCCTTGCCCTTACTTCAAATGTACGAAGCAAGGAAAAAGAGGGCTGCAAGTAGTTCAAGATGTGCAAAAATTCCGTCGGAGAGAGATTCCAAAAGTCTGTATTCATGACTTTTCTAGCCAAACTGAAGAGACAAAATGTATGAATCAAACTGGCCTACTTTCGGATAATAATATAATGATATGGACTGATAGCACCCTAAACGATTACGGATTTGATTGTTGGTATTACTACATGCGAATGACAAGCGTTTTGTTTGAGGGGAAGTTTTACTTGATCAGCTACAAGGGAGGCTTTGCAGAGTTCACCGGGGAAAAACTCATCCCTCGTATTCCACCACCGCGAGCGGGGTAAATTCCACTTTAGAAATGTGAAAAAAGTTTAGGCGCATGTTTTACAAATTCAACTTTCCCGGTGGATCATCAGTCACAGGTTCAGCCTGGCTTGAGAAGGATTCACAAAGACTCATTATTTTATGTGCTCCAGTGAGTTCTGCTGACCAATGCTTCTACGTGAATCCTTCTATTCACAAGCGAACGATCAGCCTTAGACCAAAACTAAGACATTTTGTCTCTGGAAGATCGCACATGTACTCATGGAAAGGAAAAGTGTTTCTGATTTTCAAAAACTTTGAGGAAATGAACCTACGTTGGGCTACTTTGTCAAGTGTAAACGACAAAGGTAACCTTCGCGCTTTTTGAAAGAACGGTAAATAGATGTCTAAGAGTGGTCCTACTCCTCCTGGGGAAATAAATGCATGGGGAATAGTGTGATTTTTTCACACGATGAAAATTGCCAGATCATATTTACGGACGTACAAGATACAGTGCCGATTGCAGATAAAACAGGCGTGAATTTTTTCATTGTTGCAACGAAAAAGCAAGAATACAGCTTGTGGATAGTCGTCTATAGATACACTCTCGGAACTGGTCTTTTTGCTTACTTAAATTTTTCAAGTTCAAACGGTATTTTCACTTATTTGACCTAAAAAAGATCGATGGATATACATGGGAGGTCAAAATCTGGACGTTCAGTCTAACTCTGTACTCGCTGGAAAATGGAACTTTTACTTCGATTACAACTTCCTAATCAACAGTCATGGCCGGATGATGCTTTTTGGGCGGAATCAAGATGCGTTTCTTGAACTACACATGAACATGTCAAGTTACAGCATCTCCTTCTCCCTACAAGAAGACGTCGGTTATGTTTTAATGCCGCAAATTTACGATGCCGGTGGATACGATAGCTATCGGCTTTTAAACAAATGCTAGCATACTAGCGTAGTCTTGTTTAGAGTATAAAAACTTCTTGTTAATAGACTATTTAGTATCACTGTCTCATAATTTTAATAATATCATTCAGAAAAGAGCGTTGAAAAATCGGGTTAGCCGGATCTGGGCTCGGCATTCTGTGAATAAAACCTTAGTCAGGGCCTGAAGGATCACCAGAATCTAAAAATAGACTGGAAAGGTAATTTAAAACTATGCGGCTTTTCATACGATATTTCAGGCTTACTCAGGTTCTCTACAGAGTTTGCTGAGCCAGGCTAGGGTTCGGATTCAAACTAAAAGTTCTTACCTGAAACAGCATCTCTCATCGTAAACGCCTTTGAAACATCAAAAACAACAACAATCTTCCTCGCGTGATTGTTAACCCATTGATTGATCTTCTTCGCTTCATGCAGTGGCCAGTGATTTCTGATAATTCCTGTTCTCTCCAAATTCTGAAGCAAGTCGTATTGATTCTCCAAATCTCGAGTTTGAACGCGCTTCTTTCGATTTCTTCTGAAGAGATCGCGCTTTTCGTCGAACTGGAGAACTTGCAATTCTTGCGTTAGTTTCTCGCCTTTTGAGAGTTTTGAAAGTTGAGAGGAAAAGATTTTCTCGGGCTTAGAAGATGCAGCTCTGATGATTTGAGTGACTCGATTTCGAAACATTTTCTGAAGAGAAAAAAACCATAAAATTCTGAATTATTGAATTTTATTATTTAGAAAGACCAGTTTTCAATTGAAAAATGTCTCAATTTAAATACCATTCCATTTCCCGATTATAAAAGAAGTGAGTACTACAGTAACCTGGATTGCCGGAATTTCTGGGTACAGTCCAAAAATCTCTTGAAGGAAAGAATCGGGCCAATCAGCGCTGTCGCTTGACGCTTGAGGAAGAATCGCCCTTTCGAGAAGTACAAAACGCTAGAAAAAGCACGGATTAGTTGCTGATAAGAAAGAGAAAATGTCGGAGACGAAGAAGTTCAGAGTTCTGATTGATATGGACGGTGTTTTGTGCGATTGGGAACGTAAGAAATAACCTATTTTTACCTTATTTTTGATTTTAACTTTAGCGACTTTCTTGAAAACCTACCAAGAAAAATGGCCAGGTCGACCATTCATCCCTCTCGAAGAACGCAAAGAATTCTTGGTTCGAAACGATTACAAGAACCAGCTCGGAATAACGAACCCGAACGAGGTCTACGAAGAAGAAGGCTGGTTCCTGAATCTTCCTCCAGTGAAAGGAGCCGTTGAAGCATTTGAATATCTCAACAGTCGAGAGGATATTGAAGGTTATATTCAATTAAAATATTGATTAAAAGCTTTATTTTAGTTGTGATTTGCTCGGCGCCAATTACGAACTACAAATTCTGCGTGACCGAAAAATACCAATGGGTCGAAAAACACCTCGGAAAGAAAGCAGTTTCCCAGTTGATGCTGACCAAGGACAAGACAATCGTCCGCGGCGACCTGCTGATCGACGACAAGCCCGGAATCAAGGGCCTGGATTCACCAAGCTGGTTCCATGCGCTTTTCACCGCCGCGCACAATACCTGGTTCACCGACTATTCCTCCAACCAGCGGCGGATGGACTCGTGGGACATTAAAAAGCTCGACGAGCTGATTAACGACCTCCGAACCAAGAAAAACTAAGCTTACGAAAATGATACTATTGTACGCTTTAGTGGTGCGCTTATTCTTATTAGAATCTTCCCCTTTTTCCTTCTTTAGGCTTTCATATTAATCCCGCTCACGAAAAATCCAATCACTTCCAAAACATTTCGAAATTTGTGAATAGTCCGCAAGTTTCGACTGTCTAATGCTACTTATTTATTTATCTCCTTGAGTTCCTGACGAATAAACTCAATCTTGACCTACTAAACCTGCTCTTTTTGGACATTTAGCTAATTTGTAAAGCCTTTAGTATGGAAAAATCGACAGTAACTGTAACAATACCGCCAAATTTTGGAATCAAGAATTTCTTCAACAATGAAAGAAAAATCTTCAAAGGAAGAATCAAATCTCGACCAGAAGATTTCATCGTTACCGAAATTATCGACCAGGCGATCATTGAATCAGGATCAGAAAAGAAGCAGAAACGAAAGATCGAATCGGTAGAAATCTCAAAGGATAAAGAAGAGGTGTTGATCTCGTCGATTGAAGGATTTTCAGAAAGAATCAAAGAGGCGCTGAAATCAGAAAATGATGGAAGAAAAGAAGATCTTCGAATTCCTCTTCCTGTGCTAGAAGAACGAGAGTTTCACTACAAATTAGTCGGAGAAAGATTTCCCTGGCCAGAGTTGTAAATTTTCACTTTTTCATTTTTCTCGCTTTCCACGAATTTTCAAGATTTTCATCTCTACCAAAGCTCTCGATAAAACCCGTTAGTCAGCCGGAAAACAGCGGCAGTGGTTATTTTTTGCTTGCAGAAGCACCGCTTTTCCGAGAATTCCAAAAGCTGACTAGCTTCGAAAACTGCTGCGAAATATTCCGCCTGAGCATCGTCAATCAAAAGAAAGTTGAAGTCACCGATCCTTCTTTTTGCGACAAGAATGTGCGTACTAAACTCCACGCTCTTATAAAGAAGAAAATGGGGAAACTCGGGCGATCTGATTATGACAAAGAGCGAAATGTTTTTGAAATTTGTATCCCACCGAAACAAGAGCAGTTTTTTCATCTGGTCAAGGTTCAGAAGACTGGCTTGGAGCACAATGAATTTCTCCGTCTATTGAGCAGGAAGATGAGAATAAGAGGTAAAAATATAGAAAAATGGCAGTTTTTCAACTGATAGGATCTATTGAATGTTGTTATAGAAATCGACATCGCGTATGCTGGTACAAAAGACGCAATCGCTGTGACAACTCAATACTTGAGCATCAAAAACTGCCCAGAAGACGAAATCAAAAAGGCCCTGTCAACCATTTCGTCCCTAGAACTCCTGGAAGTGCATAAGTTCAATCGGCATTTGAGCATCGGCGAATTGGAGGCGAATCAGTTCAAAATCAAAATCGAGTCTGAAGAGAAACTTGGTCCAATTCATCAGAATTCATTCATCAATTACTTCGGGCTGCAAAGATTCGGAAAGGGAGAAGAGGTCAAAGCTGGAATTTTACTTCTTTGCGGAAAATTTGAAGAAGCGATTCTTGCCCTCATTCCCGAAGACTCGACTCTTGAGAAAGAATGTCAACGAGAGCCAAAAACAAGCTACAAATCCTTGTTCTTCAAGAACTTTCAAAAGTCAAAAGAAGCCGTTTTCTCTTGGAACCTGGTTCCACTGACGAAGAAAAAATTCATGCTTCATGCGACTGGGAGTTTGCTTTGGAACATTTTGTGCAACAGGGTTGAAACTGATGAGCTCGATTTCATTGGAAGCGCTTCTGATTCAGTTTTTGAACTGTATCTTGCTGAGCTGAAACAGATTGCCCCCGGTGTAGAATTCTCAAAAGAGCTGATAAACAAACGACTGGGGAAGATAGGAATGAGTTTGGAGAGCATGAATGGCTCTAGAAGAATAATCGTGGAAGCGGAAAATGTGAGGCAAGAAGAAGAGAATACGATTTCTTTTCAGCTTGGCAAAGGAACTTATGCAACGATGTTTCTAAGAGAACTATCTCACGGCGGGATTGTTGGATGACGACTTTTTTTCTTCCTTGATTTCCGCGCTTGTATAAATAATAAATTGCTTGACGAAATTTTATTTTACGAATATTTTAGAATCGAGCTATTTGATTCTTTTGAGAGGATTGTGGCTGATATCTTTGCGCTCGGCCTTGGTAACTGCAGCAAAATCGAGCTTTACTAGCGATGGAAGCAGCTGTAGAATGTATTTTCTGTACGCTGATTGAGTTTCGATCGGGTTGCCGTGGACGGTTAATTTTGTAAGAGGGAGGCGACTTAGATGTTGAATTTCTTTCAGTTGACTTTTTGAGGCTAGGAAATGCTCATTAGTATTTTTGAATTTGAAAACTATTCATTCCTTTCCCGTTATCGATTTACTAAACTGTAGCCGGGCCTTATACTGTTCCCATGAAGATAGAGCACTTTTAGCGAAACCAGATCGTTGAAGCTGTTTCCAATCTTTGCGATTTGGTTGAAGCTCAAATCGAGCCACTGTAGTGCTGTGTGATCGACAATCATCGTCGACAGTTTCTCAGAGAGTCCGTCAATCGAGGCTAGCTGATTGTTCCTAGAGAAAACTATCTCCAAGATCACCAAAAGAACAATATACCGTAAGCGCAGCGATTTATTTGCTGTGTAGAGTCCTTCATCATTTTTAGCGTATTCCGAATCGTCGTAAATACCTTTCGTTTCAAGGGAAAAATCCTCGAGAGTCTCTAAATCTCGGAATCCAAAATCAAGAACCTCTTGTGTCATCGTTCAGACTTTTATCTTGAAGATCACTTTCCCTTGTCGAAAAAAGGAACGTTCCTATGGAAACGAACAGTGAATCAGAGCTCTTCTGAAGAGATTGTGAATTACGATTTTTGAACGAATGAATTTTAGACTGAAACGAATCGAAATCGTGAAGAATGAAAGCGATTTACTTCGTTGCCTTCTTCGATCTCTTTGCAGTCTCCCTTATAGTTCCTTCTCTTTCTGGTACAATTAAACGCTTAGACAGTTTTAATTTAATTTCTTCAAGGTCACTTCTTGGAAAATAACGTCGTCTGGGTGGGTTCTATCTACGGCATCGCCCAGCTGTTCTCTCAACCTTTCTTCGGGCGACTTGCGGATAGTTATGGCACTAGAAATGTCACTATTTGCTCTTTGCTGATCTCGTCATTCTCTTACTATCTACTTTCTCAAGGGACCGGCTTGGCAATTCTCATCCTCGCGCGTATCATTGCTGGTGGCTCAAAGGTACAATGAAAACCATCAGTTTTGAATCGAATTTGTATTCTAGCAAACGCAAGAACTCTCCCGTCTCGTTATCGTAAACGAAGAAACAGAAGAAAATCGAGCACGCGTGGTCGGCCTTTTCAACTCCATCGGCTCTGCTGGCTTCATCCTCGGCCCAATGATCAGTGGATTCATCCGAGAATCATTTCCAACTGATGGATTTTACATCTGCGCCAAGCTGACATCGCTCATTTTCGTAATGAACGCAGCGCTCGTCTTTTTCTTCGTCGAACAAAATAATTCGATTTCGCAAAAGAAAGAAAAATCGAAGAAAGAGCAGCCGGGAATCAAATCGACAGTGTCGCAATTGTTGAAAATGTGGGACTTGTGTCTGCTGCGGTTGATGCTGACAATGGCGATTTTGATGGCGCGATTCGTGATGCCGATTCTTTCGGAGCGCGCTTTCGGCCCTGTCAGAGCGGGAATGCTCACTTCCTACACTTCTTTGGCGGGCACTGTTTCTGCCGCTCTGGCTTCTAATATCATTCCAAATTTGTCGAAAACTTACGATTTGAAGCAGCTAGAATTGTTTACTTGCGCTGGTCTCGCTGCATCTGTTCTAGCGCTAGGTAAGACAAGAATATAACATTTCCAATTATAGTCTACTGTTTTAGCACTTTTGTGGGGAAATTCCTTTTGGCTCCTTTTCCTCGCCGTTCTCTTCATCAACTGTTTCTTCACACAATGCTCAAGAATCCTCCTGACGCAATTAACCGTCGCCCGCGCGCCGGTCGAAAACCGCGGCACGATCATGGGCTCGGTTACTTCGCTCACAGCAGTCAGCCGATCCTTATGCGACTTTGCGAACGCGTTTCTGCTTTCCTTTGGCGATCTGGGTCCGTTACTTGCTTCTGCGCTGCTTTGCTCATTTTCAAGTCTACTCGTTGCAAAGGCGATTCCCAAAACTAAGCTCAAGGCGTCTTAATTTTTTCCTGTTCCGTCTTTCTGCTGCAATTAACAATTGATTTATTTCCGTGTAAATAAACAGCTAATTGATTTTTATTATGATTATGAAAAAGAAGCAAAAATGCGAATTCAAGTTTGAGAAAGCGCATCTTTGAAAACAAATGGTCGGCATTTTTACTGAAAACTTTCAAGCAGGCAAGAAAGAGGAAAGATTTTTTGAAAATATTAAAAATTCAGTAGGGAGCAACTTTCATATGCGCATCAGAGACTTAGAAACGTCCGAACATCCTAAAATCGTCGGTAATTTATCACAAATAATCGCTTCGAATCTTCTTGTCTCTCGAAAAACTTGCTCAATTCTGATAACTCTTTGATTTCTTGATTCGGGGTGAACTCTTCTAGACGCGAGTTAGTTTCAGGAAGAAAAAATGGTAGACGGTTTTCGACAAAAACTCTACTTTACGAGAAAATATTGAACAAGAGCGTCTCAAAAAACTCAATTTCCTTTGCTTTTTACTCCAATTTAAACCTACAGTAATTCCGTCTTGTTTTAGACAAAATAATGTCTTCGTCTTCCGACACAGAGCTCGAAACGTCGTCCTACACAGATTCTGAAACGTCGCCCGACACAGAGTCTGAAATCTCATCGAACTCAATCCCTGAGTCAGAAATGATTTGCCACGAGTCCTTGTTTCCAGCCTCCTTCAATCGCTTTTGCAAGTTTCGAGAAGAGTCGAAAGGGATTGACGTTGTGATTAAATCTGGCTCGCTTCGATTCGAAGCCCATAAACTCGTCCTAGCGTCGGCCATTCCGTATTTTGAGGCACATCTAATGACATCATGGAAAAACGGAGCAGAAATTTCCCTTGATATTCCTGGGGTCGATCCAGAGATCATCATATCAGGTATTATTCCAACTCCTTCCCAAAAATTGTAAATCGATAAATAAGTGATCAAGTGGGCATACACTGGCGAAATTGAACTTACAAATGAAACCGCGCAATCCATCCTCGTCGCTGCTCAATATCTCGGATGTGAGCAAGTGGTCACAGCTTGTTTCGATTTCATTGAGCGCCGCATGAGTACGGAAAATGTCCTCGATGTTCTTCAACTCGCTGAGAGAATTTTCCGACCGGATTTGGAACGTCGGGCACGACAGTACATTGACCGCTACTTTTGCGATTTTTACCAACTTCCTGTTTGGACAACCGCGCCAGCTAAATTAGGTACAAATCAAAAAGACTGTTTTGTCGACTTATCCAATTGGCTTTCTTGTTCTTAAAAATTTTCAGTTATGAGCATTCTCGGTTCTTCTGATCTTTATGTCAAGGAGGAGGCAACTGTCTGGTCCGCCTTTAAAATCTGGCTCGAAGCGAACCCATCGTGTGAGGACAAGCTCGTTCATGAGATGCTTAGTCAAGTTCGTCTGCATCTGCTTCCTCCGCAATTCCTTCAAGACGAGGTTCTTACCTTCGACTTGATTTCAAGCAATGCCCAATGCTGCGCATTGATAGATCAGGCCAAGGAACCCAAAATGAAAAAGCGGAAACGAAAAATTTCCCAGGTCAACATGGTGGGGAACGGGAATGATGCTGAACGATTGAAGCCGAGATGGTGCTCGCACTTGGAGAATGACATTTATATTTTGACAACGTGGCCTGAAAAGATTGAAAATGGCTGCGGATTCTTTCAGGAAAACTATCAGTTCGTTCGTTTTGATCCAGATTCAAAGGTAAGATTTCGTGCGAATCAATTGATAACATTTGTTAATCGATAAGAAATGTAAAACAATGCCTCCGATGAAACATTGTTGGACAGAATTCGGAGTGGCCGTCTTGGATGGAATGATCTACGCAATAGGTGGAAATTACTCCGGGAAGGCTGCTGAACGATTCGATCCGAAAAAGGGCAAATGGGAATCCATAGCCAGTATGATTAGCGAACGATATTGGCCGGCATGCTGCGCGATGAATGGCCGCATCTATGTGTCTGGTGGCGGCAAGACATCACCCGTAAACGAATGTTACGACCCGGAGAAAAACATTTGGCAAGAAATTCCATCCATGAAAACATATCGAAGCTCTGCAGCAGCAGCTTCCTTCGAAGATAAAATGTATGTCACTGGAGGTTATGGCGATTTCAGTGGAATTCCACATTTAGACTCTGTCGAAGTCTTTGACGGAAAGAAATGGACCGAGGCTCCCCCAATGCTGAGCCCTCGAGCTGGTCATGGAAGCCTGGTCTTCCAAGGCCAGCTTTGGGTTATCGGCGGTGAAACTGGTCCCAATCCTATGAGAGACTGCGAGCAGTTCAATTTCAACTCTCAGCAATGGACACGCGTTCAGGTTTCAAGCTGTAGCTGTTTAAATTAAACAAAATTTAAGAAAATGAGTTGGGGGCGAGACAATCTCGGCGTGGCTATGAATAAAAACCGACTTTTGTTTTGGAAGGCGACGGCGGAGTTGGCGATTCCTTCGAAATTTATGATCCTGAAAACGGCTGGTCTTCTTCGAATTTTAAGTGTCGGAAGCCATCAAGCGCCTGTGTTCTGGCGGCTGCTATTCCTAAAAATTGCTCTTCCCTGCGACTCTAACAAATTAACTGCCGAAGAAAATTCAAAACATTTTCTTTTCATGACTTGTATTTTTATTTTTTCGCCAAAATAAACTCTTCAGTGTGGTTAGAAATCAGTTCGCAAAGCAGGGGAGATTTAACAATAAATTCCAACGATTTCATATCTTTCCCAACAAAATCATGGATGTGATAGATTTTTCCATCATTTTCGAAAAGTTTTAAATTTCGATCGTCGAGTTTTTATGTTTTAGACAAAATTATGTCTTCGTCGTCCGACACAGATTCTGAAATCTCGTCGAACTCAATCCCTGAGTCAGAAATGATTTGCCTCAAGTCCTCCTTGTTTCCAGCCTCCTTCAATCGCTTTGGCAAGTTTCGAGAAGAGTCAAAAGGGGTTGACGTTGTGATTAAATCTGGCTCACTTCGATTTGAAGCCCATAAACTAGTCCTAGCATCGGCTTTTCCGTATTTCGAAACACAACTAATGTCATCATGGAAGAACGGAGCTGAAATTTCCCTTGATATTCCTGGGGTCGACCCAGAGATCATTATTTCAGGTGTTATTTTAATTTTTTCACACAAGTAGTAAATCGAAGTATAAGTGATCGAGTGGGCTTATACCGGCGAGATCGAACTTACAAATGAAACCGCGCAATCCATCCTCGTCGCTGCTCAATATCTCGGATGTGAGCAAGTGGTCACAGCTTGTTTCGATTTCATTGAGCGCCGCATGAGTACGGAAAATGTCCTCGATGTTCTTCAACTCGCTGAGAGAATTTTCCGACCGGATTTGGAACGTCGGGCACGACAGTACATTGACCGCTACTTTTGCGATTTTTACCAACTTCCTGTTTGGACAACCGCGCCAGCTAAATTAGGTACAAATCAAAAAGACTGTTTTGTCGACTTATCCCTTCGCTTTCTTGATCATAGAAATTTTCAGTGATGAGCATTCTCGGTTCTTCTGACCTTTATGTCAAGGATGAGACAACTGTCTGGTCTGCCTTCAAAATCTGGCTCGTAGCGAATCCATCGTGCGAGGACAAGGTCGTTTATCAAATGCTTAGTCGAGTTCGCCTGCATCTGCTTCCTTCAGAATTTCTTCGCGACGAGGTTCTTACCTTCGATTTGATTTCGAGCAATGCCCAATGTTGTGCATTGATAGATCAGGCGAAGAAACCCAAAATGAAAAAGCGAAAACGAAAAATTTCTCAGGTCAAAATGGTGGAGAACGCAATTGTAGGTGAACGATTGAAGCCGAGGTGGTGCTCGCATTTGGAGAATGACATTTATATTCTGACAACGTGGACTGAAGAGATTGAAAATGGCTGCGAATTCTTTCGGGAAACCTATCAGTTTGTTCTTTTTGATCCAGATTCACAGGTAAAATTTTGTGTGTCAATGTCGTTTATCGATAAGAAATGTAAATCAATGCCGCCGATGGAAAAATATGATTCAAATTTCGGACTGGCCGTCTTGAATGGAATGATCTACGTACTTGGAGAGATTGCAGAACGATTCGACCCTAAAAAAGGCAAATGGGAATCCATCGCCAGTATGATTTGCAAACGATTCTCACCGGCATGCTGCGCGATGAATGGCCGCATCTATGTGTCTGGTGGAAATTCGAGAAGGGAAGATCCATCACCCGTAAACGAATGTTACGACCCGGAAAAGAACGTTTGGGAAGAAATTCCATCAATGAAAATGTATCGAGAATCTGCAGCAGCAGCTTCCTTTGAAGATAAAATGTATGTAACTGGAGGCTATGACAGCTGTGGTCTATATTCTCCACGGTTCGACTCTGTCGAAGTCTTTGACGGAAAGAAATGGACGGAGGCTCCCCCAATGCTGAGCGCTCGAGCTGGTCATGGAAGCCTGATTTTCCAAGGCAAGCTTTGGGTTGTCGGAGGAGAAAACGGTCCCCATGTGAGGAGAAGTTGCGAGCAGTTCAATTTCGATTCGCAGCAATGGACACGCGTTCAGGTTTCAAGCTGTAGCTGTTCAAATTAAAAATGTTTTTAGAAAATGAATTTTGGGCGATTACATCCCGGCGTTGCTATGACAGGAAACCGACTTTTTGTTTTGGAAGGTGACCGCGGAATTGGCGATTCTTTCGAAATTTTCGATCCTGAAAATGGCTGGTCTTCTTCGAATTTTAAGTGTCGGAAGCCATCAAGCGCCTGTGTTCAGGTGGCTGCTATTCCTAAAAACTGCTCTGTCCTGCGATTCTAATAAATCAACTGCGGAGGAAAATTGGAAACATTTACTTTTCATGACTTGAATTTTTTATTTTTTCGCCAAAATAAACTCTTCAGTGTGGTTAGAAATCAGTTCGCAAAGCAGGGGAGATTTAACAATAAATTCCAACGATTTCATATCTTTCCCAACAAAATCATGGATGTGATAGATTTTTCCATCATTTTCGAAAAGTTTTAAAATTCGATCGTCGAGTTCTTCTGGATGTTCTTTGAAATAATCTTCTTGGTCTAAATAATCTTGTTACTTTCCGACACTTGAAATATTGAATAACCTTTTTTGGTTATTTCAAAGTTCCAAAAATTATCTTTTCCTAATTCGCGCATCACAAAAGACGGAAATGAAGCGTCGACGAACTCTCTATTGACCAAATAATTAACAACTCCAGCTTGAGTGAAAATGATCGGCCAGGAACAAATCATCGTCGCGGAGAAAAGAGTTGTATTAAAGCCTCCTTTGAACTTGACTTGTTGGGAGTAATTGAGGCTCTTTTGGATGTATCGCTTGAAGACGGAAGTGGCGAGCGCGGTGACGAAGAATCCAGCGCCGAAGATTTTTACTGAAGCGCTGAGAAACGTTCTGTTCTTTTCCCACTCTTCGTAGGATGCTGGGATCAAATACTGCTCAGAATTTAGATGCTGAAGTTTTCAGTGATTGAAAGCTTTAATTTCGAGGACTTACTTTTGGGTTTTGAACCGATGGAAGGAGCTTCAATTTCTCATCAACAGGCAGTTCAATCGCTGAATTTTTAATTCGCTCGAAGAGCCTGACCTAGAATATACAGGCATCCGATTCACTTCTACAGTTCTACCTTTTTATCCTCCGGCAGAGGAGCTATTCTCGACCAAACAGTTGCCAAGATATCATTCATGCTAAGAATTCCAACGTAAAAAAATGGATGAAATCAAGGAAGAGAGTGCAAGTAAAAAAGAAAAAGATCAAAAATATAAAAATAGAACAGGGCTACAGGAAAGACGGTTTTTAGGAATTAGCAGGTAAGATAGAAAACGTAGCTTTGACGGAAGCGGCGATTATTTTCGTCTTTGATTTCTTGTTCAAAACTTGGCTGAGTTCATTCGAGTCTCCAGCAGCGCCTGTATTCATGAAGGATTCCGTTAATTCAACATCGCTGATCGACTTGAGCGCTCCTAATCTGACGCCCATTTGTTTCGCCGTAGTTTTTGCGTTGTTCTTGACTTTATGGAGCGCGTAGTTGGTTAGTTCTTCGCGCTTCTTGGCGACTACCTCTCGCGAATGATGAAACTCAAGAGGAAGAATAGTTGTTCGATCGCAGTCGAGTTTTTCGACAAGATGAGAACGCAGTTTCTTTGAAAGGTTTGAGTTTTGCTTTGAAAATGATGAAAATACCTGCGCAGATTTGTAACAACTCAATTTCGTGTTTATTTGCAGCTCAAACGAGTATCCTTCCGCAGTTTTCTCCATGTTTTCATACGTCTAAAATCAGCTTAGAAAATGACGATAACAACAATTTATATAAACATACGACTATCTGACTTCTCTCAGTCGCTCCAGCTTTCTTTGCATGAGTGATGATATAGTTTCTCCATTTATCTACCGCAATTCTGACGTCTTCCGCAGTCGGCTTTTCGTACCTCAGGATTACGATCAGCTCGATAATGTCTTCAGGAAATTTTATTCACCGTCCTTTTAAATATGCATACCTGGCGCTATGACAGTACTAGTACTTCCAACTGCGTTTAAAATGCACTCATCTATCATTCTTTTATTGAACAAAAATATGACTTTGTTTTAAAATAGTTATTTTTATTAGATACATGTGCGAAAGGAGGCAGTGAACAATTCATATGATATGACACAGCAAGGGGTTCAACTGCTCTCAAAAAATGTGATATTTCCTTTTTAAAACTTCAACAGTTGAAGAGAAAGAGCAAGATTTGAAGGCACAGGGCGTTTAACAGGATTTAACAGGAGCAAATAACGACAAGTGTTTTTATGGCGAACGCGTGTCAATAACATGGATAGTATGGATAATATGGATATTTGATGGCTCCTTGATTTTTAAATTTTGAGCTTTTTTTTCTGACAGAAAAAACTGCCGCAGTGGTAGTTTTTTCAGAGGCAGGTTTTCATGCACCGTGTGAAGTGAGCTGTGTCAAAGTTGTGAATACTGCACTGACAGCGTTTTTTTAAATGGGAACAACCTGGGGAGTGAAATTTCTCATAGTACAGTCATAGGAGAGAGCACTGCTGTCACTGCAGTCTGCAGCGGCTGGGTTTGGCGGGCGAGATTATTCGGGCAAGGGATTTGGCAAGTTTCGGACAGCAAGCGGATGGAAGGGCGAATCAAGGGGAACCTGATCGTGGTCAAAATGAACTCGTGCTTGGTAGAAAGCAATCACTAGCTGCGGGATTTTTTTATTCGCTACTTCGCGTTCGATGAACTCATATTTGGGATAGTCCTTCCACTTGACCAAAAATTTGAAGCCGTTGATGTCTGTTGCACCGACGATTTCCTCGGGAACGAGACCTTGGTCGAATCCTGAGACATGCTTCCTGGGCGTAGTTTCTTTCTCATTTTTAATCTCTGCTGAGGTAGGTTCTACCCCAGAGGTAGATGGGGTGTTTTCTTTGGCAGCATTTTCCTGAGATTGAGAAGTTTGAGCTTCGACGGGAACTTGAACTGGGAGATTTGTTTCTGTCGGCTGGAAAGGTTGCTTCTTTTTGGTGCTGGAAAGAGTATCAGATTTGTCTGATATTTTCTTTTCTTTGGCGATCGTAACTGTGCCAGACATGCCGGATATAACACTGTCTTGATCGTCATCAGAAAGAGCTTCATTTTCTGGAATAAGGTTACTCCATGTTCGCCGTTTTTGTGTCACTCGAATTCGTCTTTTGCTTATCTTCTGGCTTCCCTCTGATCCTTCAGAATCCAGATCGATCACCTCGCTCACCTTGCGCTGCTAAAAAGTTTATTAAACTCACATTTCCTGAGAAACTACTACCTTTGCTATCCTATCACCAGACTCTCGCTCCTTCTTGATTTTTCTAGCCGCTGAATCTTCTTGTGGATACACCTTCTGTGAGTCGTTATGCTTCAGCTTCTATAAAATATATCAGTTACTGAAAACAATTAAAAAAACTTACCTTAGGATGAATAGCGGTCGACTCATCTCCGAGATCAGTATCTGATGCATCGGAGATTATCTTTTTCTCTTCGGATTCAGGGCGCTTTCGTTTTTTCTTGTTATTCTTTTCTTTTATTTTCTTGGCCAATCTTGGCAAATTCTTGGAAAAAATGATTTTAAAACATAAGTCTTCCATGATTTCAATACCTTTTTCTTGAACTCCTTTAGAATGTCCGTACAATCGAGATTCTCCTCTGGCTCCCAAGTGTTGTCCTCCTCATTATCGTAACCCTTCCATTTGATCAGATATTCTCTAACTGCTCCCTTAATCTTTTTCTTTCGAGTGTCCAAGATGGCTTCAACCTCGTATTCGTCGTCAGAACTTTCGACCTCTGACATTCTAACGCGCGAAGAAAAGGTCGTTTATTAACTTATTTATAATAAGTTATAATTATTGCAATATTTAAATCAGCAAGGACACGCTTAAGAAACGGTCAACTCGCCGGGGAGAATATTTAAATTGAACAGACACCAAGTTTAGGGTTGATTTTGTCTTTAAAATCTCAGAATAGTCTTGAGAAATACAGATGAGGACTGACAGTACAGAAATACTCCTAAATAAGCAGCGGCTTTTTGCTTAACTTGTTTTTCCTAGAATTGTTAGCTGCAAATGTCTCAACGCAATACGATATAAAGTTAGTTTTCTGTTGAAGAAATAACGCTGTTAGCTACATTAGTTTTCTGGTAATAATAATAAACCTAGAGGTAGTCGATGAAATCGCCTAGAACTTAGAATTTGCCATCCGGGAGGAATTCATATTCGCCTTTGTAAGTGGCGATATGATTCCACCATCTAGCCACGTGCGCGTAATTATCGACTAGTTCGGGTTGAACATGCGCGTGCGCTTGAACATCGAGTTTTGTCGCTACATCGTCGACGAGGTACGAGCGCTCGCTGAGCCAAGAGTTCAACTTGCGCAAATTCGTTTGCCGCGACAAATCGCCGAAACGCGCGCGCACCGGACACGTTCTACAAAGTTGAGACATTTTCCTGGAATTAACGGTAAACGAAACATTACTTTCGCAATCTCTCGAAGTCAACGCGGCAGATTGAGGCATTTTGACCGTTTCGAAGGTCGTATTTGTAGCCACAGAGCTCTCTAAAGAAAACAGTTGGAGACAACAAGGAGAATTCTCTAACGCACCGAATATTATTCATTTTATATTTGATCATCGCTGGGCGTTCTAGCGACAAGCCCCAGGCAATGACGGACACGTTTTCGGGCAATCCCATCGGCCTCAACATTTCTGGTCTGAACATTCCAGAGTTGCCGATTTCGGTCCACTTTTTCAATCCTTCGTGATACGAGAAAATTTCCATAGACGGTTCGGTGTATGGGTTGTATGCAGGCTAGGACGATTTGAGCGTTGGAAACAGGAACAAAGAATACCTTGAACTTGAGCTTTTCGATTCCGAGTTTCTTGAAGAAAGTGTGGAGGACGCCAATCAAGTCAGCTAACGAGACATTGTAATCAGCGATGAGTCCCTCGACTTGATGAAATTCTGCCAAATGAGTGTTGTCCAAAGTTTCATTTCGGAAGACGCGATCGATACTAAAAGTTGGCCTTAGAATTTTCGCAATATTTTTTTCTCCCAACCTGAAATATTTAGTGGGCTTGAATTCCTTCTGCTGAGCAAGTTTGTAGAGCATTTTCGCGGAAACAGCGGTGGTATGAGTTCGGAGAACATTTTTCATGGCTTCTTCTTTGCTCCAGTCGTAGCCGTAGCCTTTGGAATCGAAACCACCGTGACTGTGGATGTTTTTCACCCGCTCGAGGTAATCTGCTGGTGGATCGTTCAAAGCCGATGCTTGGAAATATTGGAAGAGAGCTGGGGAATGACTTTTACCTGGCTCAGAAAGGAAGAAAGTATCATGAGCATCTCTCGCTGGATGCTGCTGGGGCTGGAAGAGGGCATCAAAGTTCCAGAATGATGATTCGACAAAATTCGATGTTGGCATCTCTTCGAATCCCATTTCGAGGAAGATATTTCTGTAGGCGCTTCGGAGCTTCAAAAGAGGATGGAGGAATCCATGTGGGGGTCGAACACCAGTAGCGTTGTAGTTGTATTCTTTGAAAGTCTTGCTTTTCCACGCATCATTCGCTATTTTGAAGAAGTAAAAGGAAAAGTTGAGTTTGGGAAAGACTCACCGAGAAGTTCTTTTGTAAGTTCCGTTTCTGGCTTTTCGACGGTCGTTTTGAAGCCAGCTGATTTCTTCAAGTCAAAGACGGTTAATTTCTTCTCATCAACGAGCTTTCGTTTCTTGGCATCAGCAAGCTCTTTTGCTTCTAGTGGCTGGCCTGCAGCGACTTTCTTGCAAATATTGCCGATAGTATCTTCTGGAGTTTCCTTATTTAGGGATAAGTGATAGAAAGGTTTTTGGGTGTTTACCTTGACTGCTCTGTAAATCTTTCCATCTTCCTTGTTCTTTGAAATCCACTTCGCCGCAAGTGCTTTTCCCATTCCAAGTTTAGCATTTGGAATGTTTTTCATCGCGTCTCCTTGAGTAATTCCCTCTTCCGGCACATTCGACCAGAAAACGAATTCGTGGCTACCATTCTTTGCGATGCCTTCTCCCTCTGGCTTCAGCGTCACGTCGACCTTGACCCTGTCGGTGGCTGAAATGTAATCTCCGGCTGCTTGAATCGACTTCATGAAGCCAACGACTTTCTGGTGCTCAAGCTGGAGGTCTGATGCAAGATCAGTTGTGCATACAGATGCATCGCTGATGAACAAAGCTTCAAGCTTCACTAATACGTCCTCTACTGTATATTCTGGCATTCTGAAAAGAAGAAAGAGAAGGTTATAATTGAACTTATAGTTTCAGAGGAATGAGCAAGTCAAGCTCATCCACTCAGCCGAGTTTCAATAGTTTTAATCGCAGAAGTAATAACGCTTTCCGTCGTTTCCAGAATTTCACTTTCAATAACTGTTTCTTCCTTTGCCTTTCTAAGCTTGACGGCGAAGGACTTGAGAACTAGTCTACTTGGGCCGCCAAAAAGTCTCGTTGCGCCTTCCAAGTCGCTATGAAATAAAAACTAGAAAAAATAAGGGGTATTGTGAGTACCTAATTCCGATTTCCGCCAAGTTCTGTGCAATATTACACAGTTGTTTACACTTCTCTTCTTCCAAATACCAACTATTATCGGCCATCAAAGCGCGGATGGCCTTTTGAAGTACACTCGCTCGATTTGACAAGATTTTAAGTTGGTCCTTTTGAGATGGATCGTCGATCATTGCGATTTCTGCATAACATGCCCAGGCTTCTTTAAAAGATGGCTTCGCAGCGACAACTTTGTGAAGCAATTCTTTCATTCTCGACAGTTCATTTCTCGCAGGTTTGTCCGCGTAATCTCGTAAATCTTCCACAATAGCTGAGAAGGGAAAAATGAGAATTTCTTATCGCTGAAATATGATGAGGTACCTTGCGTCAATATCCTCAAAACTGGCACATCCTTGAAATCCTTCTTTGGGTGAATGTCCAACAGCGTGCTGTAGGCCCTTATCGCGCCATTGAAATCGCCACAATCGGTCGATATCGTCAAAAAATTCTCCCACAGCTCCCACTTTCCGTAATTGCACTTGATCGCTTCTGCCAAGCTTCGGTGCGCGGCTGGTTTGTTTCCAGCTTTCAGCTCTGCATTGGCCAGGTTTGCCCACGCTTCGAAATTATCATACTCTTAAAAATTTGATAAGCCTACGTTTCTTATGGAAAATCAATCAGTTCAGAAAATCGTACCTAATGTAACGCATCTCCTGAAGGACCTGGAAGCTCCCTTGTAATCCGAGCAAATCAAACTCGCGCATCCGTGCGCAAACCAGGTTCCAGGCTGCAAATGGTTCAATTCCAGCGCATTCTTGAACGCCGCTGCCGCCTCGTCGTATCTTTTCAAATGAACGAACAGGGCGCCCAAAGATCGCATTGACCGTGCGTGCCGTTTTTTCGACAGTTCCCAAGCTCGTTCGTAGAATTCTACTGAATTGTGAATGTCGCCTTTGATGCACCAGAAGTTTGCTTTTCGAGCATCATCAAAATCTTCTCGGGCGAGACATTTATCCGCCAGTTCTTCAGCCTGTTTATTCATATCCGCGGCGATATAGCAGTAACATGTGTCCTCAAACATTTCCAAAGCTGAAATTTACCGTTAAATCTCCTCTTTATCCTTTCCCTCACCGATAAACTCATCAACAGCTGACTTTGCGAGGCCCAATTTTACGTACGAGTCACAGAGTTCTTTCCTCAGCACCCATCTTGGTGCAACTTTGCTCGCGAAGAATAAATCAAGGGGGATGATATCTTCTTCTTTTGAATTCAAAAATAAGTCGTTGATTGCTTGCAGCTGTTTCATTCCTCGCTCCACTTGCGAAAACTTGTACACTTCCAACTTGCTTCTGTATCTTAGAGCCTCGGCAACTGAAGAATTTCTTTAGTTTGAAAAGACTCTTTCTCTCTACCTGTATAATAAGACGCGCAACGAGGATTCGCAAGGATAAAATCAACCATCGCAAGTTGCTCCTCCTCGTTGAGTTTTTCCCGGGTTGGTTTTGTTTTCATATCGACGCACAACTTCGCTAGAACTCCAGCGTGGCCGAGCGGCGTGATTGCGCCCATGGATTCTTCGATTGATTCATCTTCGAATTTTATACGACTAAATTAGAAATTTTGATTTTTGAAGCTACCGAAACGCATGTTTAAAAATTCTCTAGAGATGATTGTTTTTCTCGGCAGGGTTGTCTCCCTCACAAGCTGCAATGCCAATTTGTTTTTTGATGACAGCTCTAGAAAGGAAAAAAGAGGATTCAGTTCTACGAGTCTCTAGAACTGTTGTTTTTTTGAAAAAATCGGGCAGCAGGGTTGTCTCCCTCATAGGCTGCCCCTGGAAATATAAACAACGGCGAAAGCCGAGGTGGGCACACTTCACTCAAAGTCAAATTTAGTGAAACATGTCTGGACGAGGCAAAGGCGGAAAGGGTCTTGGAAAAGGCGGCGCCAAGCGTCACCGCAAGATCATGCGAGACAACATCCAGGGCATCACCAAGCCCGCGATTCGACGACTCGCTCGACGAGGTGGCGTCAAACGCATCTCTGGCCTCATCTACGAAGAGACCCGAGGTGTTCTCAAGGTCTTCCTCGAGAACGTCATCCGTGACTCCGTCACCTACACTGAGCACGCTAAGCGAAAGACCGTCACTGCCCTCGACGTTGTCTACGCTCTCAAGCGACAGGGCCGAACTCTTTACGGATTCGGTGGATAAGTTCACTTGTCTTTCCTGTTAGCAAAAACCGGCCCTTTTAAGGGCCACAAATATTTTAAAAGAACAGGAATTACCTCATAACTGATTCGTCTTCAAGTGCAACATCAATGACTTTACTTCCGTTTCGTTTGACACAGTCGTATTTCGACTTTTCCAGCTTCTTCGAATCATCATTTTCGACCTTGAGATAAAGCTGCGCAAGACTGTCTTGCTGGAAGCGCGTTCTTTTTCCAAGAGCTCCAGAAAGTGAGAATGTCTTTCCATAGAACGCCTGGAACTCGTTGATGCATTTGACTGCCGCGTCGTATTGATAAAAATCGAGGGTCGTATGAGCGGCCTCGATGAGAAAGAGCAACTTAGTGCCAGGTTCCGCCATGATGCACGACTTTTGAATAAAGGAGAAGGCTTCTGAGAAAAGTTTGAGAAGCGAGGGACATTTATCAGAACCGACGATTTGCTGCATCACTTGAGCATATCTCCAAAGCCACCAGTGAGTTACTGCCTTAGTTGCTTCATCCTCTGAGATTTTATTAGCAAAGATGGTCTTATTTTAACTTGAAAACATACGAGTATCATCAAGAATCGCCGCAAAAACATCCCTTGCGTACAAAAGTAGCGGAATTGCAACTGCAAGAGGAGATGTTGGTTCTCCATCAATGTGAATTACTTCCTTAGCTTGAGCCCAGCTTGGCAGGCGATCAAATACAGTCGGGCCCAGGGCTGGTAAATTCGCGTCCTAAAATCTGTCGAAAATTTTTAGTGCACTAAAATTAGTGCGCGAATTTATTTTGTCGAGACTTTAGTGACTTTCGCGTCTCTTTCGCGTGTGTCTCGAAAAGTGTCGAAAATAAGAGCTGCTGATTGGCCCGCCAATGAGCGCGGGCTCTTTAATTCTGAAGAATACGTAAGTTTGAGAATTTCAAACTTCGATAATATTAGAATTTCAAAGAGTTTCAATAAAGTGGATTGGGTAATCGAGGGCGTGAATTTTAATATAAAGTCAAAAAAGACTTTATCAATCCATTTGTTAATTTTCTTTATAAATATAAAGTAACAAATATAGCTTATATTATATAGGGTAAAAATTGAATTCATTTTTGTTTGCAACTCTTTCTGTGCTGGATTTGAATGATAAGCTTAGACTCTTAGACTAAGATTAGCTTTCTAAGGGAGGTCTTCTCCCGAATTTTTTTATTGAAGCTTGTTCTTCCTGCATTTTCCCTTTCTTGTCAATCTTCTTCTTGTCGTCGTTCGACTAATCTTCGGTGTCCTCAAAAGTCTGTAGCAGGAGCAGCCTTGTGCAGATTGTTAATATAATTCATAATTAACAAAATCATATTTATTTCACAATTCAGAAGGGAGATCTTCTCCCAAGTTCATGCTTACTTTATAATTCAGAAAGCAGATTTACTCCCGATATATTTTACTCTTAAAATATAGCATTGCTATATCCTAGAAAACTAATAAAAAACTTTGGGAGGAGTTCTTCATTAGCAGTTATCAAGTAAGCGTGAATTTGGGAGGAGACCTCCCTTCTATATTGTCAAATATATATAATATATAATAAATATAATAATATAAATATAAATATAATAATATAATATGATTCTGTAAATAAAGAATTATGTAAAGATATTGAGAAGAGCTCTTAGACCACGAAAGTAGGGGAAAAGATCGCACTCAGGGTTCGAAATCGCCTAGGCGAATTCGCCTAAAAAGCTAGGCTAGGCTAGGCTAGGCGAATTCCTCGGAGGACTCTTGAAATTTCGCCTAGCCTAGCCTAGCCTAGTCTCATACTGGTGCCTTAGGCGAAGCTAGGCGACAAGGCGAAAATGAAAATTCGCCTTGAATTTAGCCTAGGCGAAGAAATTAGGCGAATTTAGGCGAAATCTAGGCAGATCTAGGCGAAATCTAGGCAGATCTAGGCGAAAATTTCGCCTAATTTTCGCTTTTCGCCTAATTTTCGCCTAATCGCCTAAAAAATTGAAATGAATCGCGTTTCCGCTGTGACAAAAAATTCGCCTAGCTTTTTTAAATTGATAATCGACAACCGAAAATTGGTAATGGGTTACCAAAAATTTTGGTAATGAGTCCGACCGTTCCCGGAAAGTAGAACGTATCAGTCAAGGCTGCTCCAGCTTCAGAGACTGTTGAGGACAGCGATGAGAAGTTGTCGGACGATGACAAGAAGAAGAAAGGCAAAAAATGAAGAAAAGCAGGAAGATCCAGCTGCGGATGGCCCTGCGATAAAAAATTAGGAGAAGACCTCCCTAGCAAAGCTTATCTTAGCTCATCATTAAAATATTCGACAAAAGAATTTCCAACAAAAGTTGACTTTTATTCCTTTCAACTTTTTTGTTTCTAAATTAGAACACTGGAAATATATTTTTTCGCAAAACTGAAAAGTACTTGTTTCAGAGAACTAATACGCTCAGGTGAAAGAGGATGATCGATAACCTTAGCTGACTTAATCTGGTGGGGGCTAAAAACGATTTTTAAAAATTAAATTGTGTCATATTTATGATTCATTGATTTTTAAATATCTAGCAGTTTCAGTTTGAAGAAATTCTTCCCTGACAAAAATCGTCTTCCATGAAACTATCATCCGGGAAGAGCCCATTGGATGATGAAAAAGAGCCTCTTTTTCGCGTCTTTAGTGCTGATCAGCTCTCGAAAAGTCACTAATTTCCCCAAGAGGAAAAATTAGTGTCATTTTAGTGCACTAAAGGCGCGAAAGACGCGAAAATGTCTCTAAAAAATTAGTGCACTAATTTTTTTTCTTCGAGAGAAAATAGTGCGCTAATTTACCAGCCCTGGTCGGGCCTGTGAAATTCTCTCTGATAAACAGCTCCAACGCAGCAATACCGACATCAAGATTGAATCCCTCACTGAGCTCTCGAGTGGAAGGAAGGAGAGAGATTTGACGGGAAATGTCAAGATCGGATTTGCTGTGAATTTGGTCTAAGTACGATTCCATTCTATTGAATCTACTTTGAGCCTTGACTTCGAGAGAATAACTTCTTTCATCGTTTCATTATTTTTTATTGAAAAGAAAATATACAGAATACTATTTTAAATGTCCTGGTTTGAGCTTTGTCAAAAGTTCGAGACTGCCATGGCAAGATTAGTGATCGATAGGAATGGAAAGGAAGAGCGCAGAAATACGCAAAAGGTAGAAATAGTTTTTGAAGAAAAGCGCAAGATTTATTTTAAAGAAGGCATCTTCGGAATGGATAGTTTCATATTTTGGAAATTCGAGAAGGATCAGAGGGCGAGCGAACGAGCTTTGAGGCTTTGTGTCGGATGGAAAGAGGGACCAGGCGATTTTGTAGCTTCGAGATCGCGTCGAACTAGGGTTGGATTTGTTAGGAACTTTGCGGAGCGGAAGGGACTTACTCTTGGAGAGTTCGTGGTAGGCTTGACTGGTTGGAGAACGCGCGACTTCTTTTCGAGCTCATTCTGCAGCTAAATATACTTTTTAAATGCAAGAAAGACGGAGCTATGGGAACCTCGTTTAGTCGTCTTTCCCGATCATCTAATGACTTTTCGCGCTGAACAAGGCGTTCTTCCCAAATTTTGAGCTCGAGTTCTGTTTTCCTTCTTTTCGAAGGACTCCTTTCAAGTGGTTTTATTGGAGAGGGACTGTCACCGGCAAGATTTAGATACGGCACGTTGTTATTCGACCTGTTGAAATTAGCTGTTGAGAAGAAATGGAATTGGGAATTACCCGGATCTAATCGGCTTCGGGAGACTGGAAGGTCGTTGACTAGAAATCGGAGGAGAGGGCTTTGAAATCGGCGTTGAGTTATTTGTGTCGTAAGATTTGTAGCCGCTGGAGTTTATCGAATCTTTCGTAGCACTGCTAGCAGTGCTTTCTCGCTTCAACGAGCTAACACGTGACACTTTTGGCGTCGTGGAACGTTTTGGCTTGGGCATCATCAAAGTTGGATTTATGTACGGCATTTCTGAAACCAATTTGAATAAGTTTTAATAAGCACTTTGACTTACGAAGTAGACTTTCGACGGAAGGCCGTTTTTCCGGATTCTGTTTGAGCATACTACTCAATGTAGTAAACAACTCCTCCGAGTACGCGTGAGGTATTCTTCTGAATTCTCCCTTTTTGATCTTGCCGTAGAGTTCTTTTTGGTCCTTCGCGGTGAAAGGAGGATGAAGCGCGCAAAGTTCGTAAATGAGACAGCCGAGGGACCAGACGTCGGACGACTCGTTGTAGCGCATCTTTGCCACTTGTTCTGGGCTCATGTAGTAGGGAGTGCCGACGTAGGAGATTGCCATGGACACTTCGGAAGAGAGGACCCTAAAGTTCAAACGATTAGGCTTCGGCAAAATTTTTTTGCTAACCTGGCAAGTCCGAAATCTCCCAATTTAACATCACCCATCGCCGAGGTAAGAAAAACATTAGCGGGCTTCAAATCGCGATGAAGAATTTTTCCTTGTTGATTTTGATGAAGTTCTTTCAGCGCTAATAGCAGCTGGTAAAATACTTTGAGTACAAATTCTTGAGGTAGCATTGAGTTGAGCCGCCCGGCGAGGCGTTTTTGTTTTCTGTCTTGAATTAATTGCGCTAGATCGCCGCCTGCGCAGTATTCCATCACTAGAATTAGTTTGAAAAGGGTGTCCAAACGCCTAATTTTACCAAGATAAAGGGTTGAAGAAGATTTGACAACGATTCTGTCGATGTAGCGGACAATGTGCGGGTGCCTCAAGTCGCGTAAAAGATTCACTTCTCTGACAAGCGACTCTTTTTCCGCCTCCCGCATATTTCCATACCGGACTTCTTTCCAGACAAATTTTTGGCCATCGACAAGTCTCTTCACTAAACAACACGTCCCGAAGCTTCCGACTCCGATTTGCTGCACCACAGTATAATCAGACTGCCTTCCCGGCATTTCTATTCTGAAGAAATCAACGATTAGCTTCTGAAAATGATTAAAATTTTAGTCAGCAAGAAGTTCGTCTTTAGAAGTATCAGCAGTTTTCTCCGCCGTTTCGAGCTTGGCCAAATGCAATCTTCGCTGCCAAATTCTGTAGCGCATTGGTCCTTTCTCCTTGTCGACCCATTCTTTCTTCCAAGAGTGGCCTCCGATATTATCTTGGGACCAGGGAGACATTTCTTTGTATCGCTCCATCACGACTTTTTCCGTCGGCCAGACTTCTTTGCCTTCTTCATTTTGAGTTGTAGAGATTAAACAGGTTTTTTTTAAGTGTGCCCAAAAATGGTGGAGCGTTTTTGAAGGTGTTAGAGTCGAGATATTTGAATTCTCTCTTTTGCACCTTGTTGGAGAGGGTCTGTAGTGTGTTAAATAAGCTTTTGGTGATATTTGCACCAGTGAAGGTGGAGTTATGACGTAACAAAGTTGAAGGCCCCCTTTTATAATGCATTTTTATGACGTCATAACTCCACCACCAGAAAAGATATTGACACCAACTCTATCTAAAATGAGTAAACTTATACCCGGCTACATTCTGCAAGTTACAGATTGTAATTATATTAACCCAATCAAAAGTTACGAAAATTCTTGGGCACACTTAAAAAAATCCTGTTTTATTGGATCTAAATTTGGGTTAAAACTTCGATCTTATAATAAGATTCTTGCGGCTTCTTTTTACTCGAAAAAATGTATCAAATTCTGAGTTGATTACCTGTAGCTTTCATTAGACCAGGTTCAATAGCATCCAAATTCACCAAATCGTCTTCGTAATTAACAAAATATTGCCGGAAAAACTCCAAATGCTCCTTTTTCTCGTCCACCGTATAAAAAGGGTTTTGCGAAAGACCATAGGCAGCAGATTCCATGAAGAGCCCGATCGCTCCGTCTTTTGGGATGCCCTTTAGATACTTTTCCGTGAAGACGTGGTCCCGCCAATCGCCGGCGTATTCTTTATGACGGGCGCCCTAAAAAGTAAGTAAATTTGGTAATCGCGCGAAAGAGCCGTAATTGCTCTTTGCTATTTTTTGGGAAAATATAAAACAAACGATCTTGATTTATTGCATTATCTCTGAGTATTTCTCTGACAAACCTCTTCATTAGTAGTTGGCAGCGAAACAGATCTTCCCTCTTGAACAGCGGCGTACTTTTTGTTCCAGCCATCGTCGTAACACTCGTTTTGAAATGTTTTGTATCTGTCTAAACAAACACTCTAACTCCTGTTTATTGTCTCTAGAATCGCCAAATCTCTTCTTCTGAGGGATTTCTTACCGGCGAGGAACTTTTGAAGTTTCGGCGCGCCTATTTTGTCTCTTTTTCTGTTTTCTTCCACCTCAGCGGGGTCAAAGTAGCAAACTGAATAATTCATTAAAAGAAGAAGACTTTCCCATATTTATCAATTCATCAAAATATTGATTTTTTTCGAAAATAATCAACATAAAACTTGATGATCTTTCCTTTTCAAACATATTTGTAACAATTCTTTTTGAACTCGAAAAAGGGATGATCCGATTTTTTGACGAAATAAAAAAAATATCGAAATTTCTCTTATTTAAAATCTCTTCAACTTCGATCTTGATTATTTAGCGAAAAAAATCAATGGTTTAGTATTTTTCTGTTTCTCATATCTCCCCATATTACTGCCCCATTGGCTGTGAAACCTTACCGGTTTCATGGGAAGCTAATCCTTGCGTGAGAAGTTCGAGTTCTTTAATCTGTCCCAAATCCGCTTTAGCCTCGCGCGTCTTCGTTGATTTCACCTAAAGTTCACCTTTAATTTCTCAGTCTTCTTCTTTCTCTGTCTGATGAGCAGTGGTCTTAATTGCTCCCGAAAAAGCTCTTATTGATTTCGGCAGTAAACATTTCCTTTGTGGGAGAGACAAAACATACGCGCCGCGGTTTATGGTCATCGAGGCTCAAAGGCAAACATATTGAAGATGGACCCAATCCAACAAATTATCATATCCACTTCATTTATCAGTACAGTAAACCTCTTGTGATAAAAAATGATTTTATATATTTAAACTTCGCTTTTCTTAGTCGCTAAAATTAACTTTTACGATTTCCTGCGTTATTCACGCGTCGTAATTACGAATTATGAAGCGCCAACTCACCTGAACCATATTATAAAAATGAAAAAAACAATAATCATCAAGGAAATCGACTTTTTACTATCGATAGAAGAAGACTTTTGAAGCTTTTTTTCTATTAAAATGTAAATTTTTGTTTTTAAAAACAGTGGGTGGTCTTAATTCCGTTTTTCAGTACGAAATAGCCTCGATTTCGCCATTTATGAATGGGCCCTAGATTTTTACCTGTCCTTTCATCATGGAAGTAGTTTCAAAGATTTGATCGAGGATTTTCTGTGCCTCCTCCATTGACGCTTTTCTCTTCTCTTCTGGGCTCTTCTGATTTCCTCTTCCTTGATTTCCATCCTTTTCGCAAATTCTCGCCGAAAGAATGAGCTTCTTTCTGCTGCTGCAAATCTAAAAATGTGGCAAAATATAAACATGGCCCAAAAAAAGAAGGCGGCAGTTATTTGCTGTTCCACAAATCACCCACCTGCGCTGCTTTTCTGAGCATATTTTCTCTCCTCGCTTGGCTGGTTTTCAATCAAGTAGTCCTTCGCCCGGAAATAAAAAAGAGGGTTTGTATTCTGAACTGTTCTCTTTTCAGTATTCTGGTTTGTTCCACCGGCGTTCTTTTTGATCGTTCTGGTGGAATGGGGGGAGAATTGGGAGCAAGTCAAGTTGAGAAAGGAAGACGATCCCCGGTCGATTGGATTATCCGAAATGAGCAGTCTTAAATTTGACCGTTGATAGAAATTAGAAATTAATCGATTATTTGGTCAAGAGCTTTGGCGGAAGTTTTAATGAATTGATCATGGCTGTTGATTTCGAGTCCTTTGGTTTTACCCGGCATTTTTTTCCGGGCAACCCGCAGATTTTTTAGCGGGTTACTCGCACGGAGAGTCTTTTCACGGGCTACCCGCGCTACTTGTTTTCTCCTTTCCGCCGAGTAGCTCGCGATTACCCGCAACCCTTTTTCTCGAGCCAATCAGACGAGCGAATTTTATTTTTTCTAGGCGAAATTTTCGCGAGTAGCTCGCGATTATCCTTTACTCATTTACTCGATCTACTCGGACGGGTCTCCGCGCGAGTAACCCGTAGAAAAATCTGCGAGTTGCCCGGAAAAAAATGCCGGGTAAAACCAAAGGACTCGAAATCAACAGCCATGGAATTGATTGATTTTTTCAGAAAAATATTTTCAAAAGCAAAAGCATAAAAATAGTTTACAAGTAAGGATGCCCAGGCGCTATTTTGAGCTGCACATTGTATTTGTACAGAACTACAGTATTAAGATCATAGACCCAGACAGTGTCTATGCCGCGGCCGATCGTGTCTATCGGCTTTTTATTTGGAAATTTAAAGCGGCATGCAATAATCTTCGCGTCCCCGTCGATTTCCGCAAATAATTTATCTTCCAAATCGGCCATCATTGGGCCAACGCCGAAAATTACGATGTTGCCGTATTTGTCGAAATTGTGCTTCCAAAGATCGGACTTGAAAAAGCGCGTCGAAGATGACTGACCGGAAAGGAGCGATTTAACGCTAGAATAATAAACCAGCCAGCGATTGATTTCGATGCCCCAGCAAAGTGGAAATTTCTCCATTTCAGCCGCCATTCGAGTTATTCTAAGAAATGCGTTCAATTTCTTCGTCGAATTTAAAATCTTTACCTTCCATCACCAGAGCCAATATCAATCAAATCCCTCTCCGTCCCGTGTTTCTCCAAGGCTGTCTTGATATTCTCGAGTTGGAGTTCTGTCGCTGGAATGAAGGGAAGAGCATGTTTCTTGAGACCAGGAGCGACAAAAGGAACGCAAACCGCGGTTATCGCCAAAGCAGTTCCACCAAATCCAGCTGCGATTTTCAAACCAACAGATGAAGCTGAAATTGAAATTTTATAAAAAAATAAAATAGGAAGTCCGCATTTTAACGGATTTGAGATTCATCAAGAGGGTCTCGAAGTAAAAATATAACGAAACAAAATTTATATAAATCCGTTAAATTCGAGATAATGCATTATTATAGTAACATCAATAAAATCAATTAGAAAACCGAAATCACCTCTTACCGCCGCCAAAATCATTTCTCTCCCTTTAACCGTCCACTTTCATATTTCGTCCAATTGGAGCCCGCGCGCCGCTTTACTTGAAAAGTTGAATTTATTTCTATTTTTTGAATGGCTGAGTTATCTTTCTGAACTAGAGACTATGAACTTCTTTTAGAATGGATCCGGAGAATTATGACGAGTTCGGAAATTATATCGGTCCGGAGCTGGACAGTTCCGATTCGGAGCCGGAATTGGAGGAAGAAGAGGAGCAGCCGATTCTAGCGCAGGAGGCTCTCGCCATTGAGGGTACTGAAGAAACTCATGAAGATGAATCCATGCAGGTACGATTTACTAAAAGACTTTCAGTCACCAGATTCAGAACCAGTTCTAGAGAAAACATGATTTTTGGTCAGAAGTTAACCACCAAATTTAATCCCTTTGTTCAGATCGTTCTGCACGAAGACAAGAAGTACTACCCATCGCATGAGGAAGTCTACGGCCCAGGAGTCGAAACAATGGTCGAAGAAGAAGACACCCAGCCCCTCTCGGAAGCCATCGTCAAGCCGCTCAAAGTGAAAAAGTTCGCTCTTGTTGAACAATCTCTTCCGGAAACTACGTTCGACTTCAACTACATGACGCAAATGCTGGACGAGCCTAACTTGGTGCGAAACATTGCGATGGTAGGAGCTCTGCATACGGGAAAGACGGCTTTCTGCGACTGCCTCTGGGAAGAAACGCACAAAGATGTGATCAGACACGATCCTTGCGAGAAGAATCCTCAGCGAAACACGCGCTACAACGACACCCTGCACACCGAGCGCGAACGAGGCTGTTCGATCAAATGCACTCCGTTTACAATGCTCCTGCCAAACACCAAAGGCAAGAACTACGTGCTCAACATGATCGACACTCCCGGCCACGTGAATTTCACCGGCGAGGTCTCCGCAGCGCTGAGAATCGTCGACGGCGTCGTTCTCTTCGTCGATGTCGCGGAGGGAGTAATGATGTCCACAGAGCGGCTGATCCAACACATATGCCAGCAGAAGATCCCCATCACGCTCTGCCTCAACAAAATTGACCGACTGATCATCGAGCTCAAGCTTCCACCAGAAGACGCTTACTACAAAATCAAGCAAGTCATCGACGAAGTCAACGCGTTGATCAAAACTCACGCTGGAGACGATCTCGAACTCATCTCCCCATTGAAGAAGAACATCATCTTCGCTTCTCCGGAGTTTTCTTTCTGCTTCAATCTCCATACATTCGCGGAGATTTACTCTGATTCGCACGGCAGCTCTTTCCAAGCTTCAAAACTCGCCGAGCGTCTTTGGGGAGACATCTATTTCAACCCGAAAACTCGCAAGTTCCAGAAGGAAAAATCATCTTCCGAGTCTGTCCGCAGCTTCGTCCAGTGGATTCTCGAGCCCCTCTACAAGATCTTCGCCCAAACCATTGGAGACGTTGATACTTCTCTAGCAGAGACTGTTGAGCAGCTCGGAATTCGACTGTCGAAGACGGAGTTGAAGATGAACATCAGGCCGCTTCTGAGAATCGTCTGTTCTCGATTCTTTGGTGACTTTTCGAGTTTTGTGGAGATGATTGCTGAAAAGGTTCCCTCGGCGAAGGAAGGAAATGGAAGAATAATGCAGGATGCGTATGCTGGAACGATGAAGTCGGATTTCGCCCAAGACGTTGTCAAGTGCGATACGAATGGACCACTGGTTGTTTACGTTACGAAGATGTTTTCTACTGATGATGCTACAAGGAAAATGGTCATAAATCATGAAAACAACGTCTACTTAGACTTTCATTTTTGACCACGAAAAAGATTCAATGCGTATGGACGAGTTATCTCAGGAACCATCAACTCTCATAGCGAAGTAAAGATCCTCGGCGAGAACTACTCCCTTGACGACGAGGAAGACTCGCGAATTATGCGATGTGGACGACTGTGGATTACTCAAGCGCGGTACACCTGCGAGGTCGATCGAGTTCCTGCTGGTTTGTTTTTCTATTCTTTTCTAGCTCTTATTTTTTCAAGGATCGATGGTACTGATTGAAGGAATTGATGAGCCGATTTCAAAGACCGCGACTGTTGTTGGAATCTCTGAGGATTGCTGCGATGGTACAAAATTTTTGAGAATTAAAGTTTGATCCTTTTTCAGCCGAGATTTTCTCGCCACTGAAGCACAACAGCATTTCGGTTATGAAAATTGCCTGCGAGCCGATCAATCCTTCCGAGCTGCCGAAGATGCTTGACGCCCTGCGAAAAGTGAACAAGAGTTACCCAATGGTGAAAACACGAGTTGAGGAATCCGGTGAGCACGTCATTCTTGGAACGGGAGAGCTTCATCTCGATTGCGTGATGCACGATTTGCGCAAGATGTATTCGGATATCGACGTCAAGGTAAATCGCAATGGAGATTTTTCCCTTTTTTACGATTACCTTCAGGTAGCCGACCCTGTTGTGAGCTTCTGCGAAACTGTCGTCGAAACTTCCCAATTGAAGTGCTTTGCCGAAACCCCTAATCGAAAGAACAAGATCACAATGATTTGCGAGCCGATGGAAAAGGGCCTCGCCGAGGACATCGAAACGAACAAAGTCAACATTGGCATGGATAAGAAAACGATAGGCAACTTCTTCAGAGAAAAGTACGACTGGGATCTACTCGCTGCCAGATCGATCTGGGCTTTTGGACCAGAGTTCGAAATTTTTGCGGCTCCCGGGCAAGGGGGCGGCGGGCGGGCGGGCACGGGCAGAATATTTAAGATTCCCGGGGGCAAAAACGGTCACGGGCACAAAAACGAATTTTCCCGCGAGCCAAGCGGGCACGGGCACTATAACAAATTTTCCCGCGGGCAGATACGGGCACGGGCATGAATGAGAAGATTCCCGCGGGCATAAACGGGCACGGGCGGTTTGCCCGCGTTCCCGCACGAAATATTCCCGAGGGTAGCCCGGGGGAACATTTTTTTCTACTGCTAAATCTCCAACTCGCGCTCGCTCGTGGCTCGCACTCACCATTTTTTCAAACACTGATCATCGCTTCTCGAATGTCGATCATGGCTTCTTCAAGATAAAATTGGCGTTGAAAAAGCCGAGATGGAGATGGATGAAGCCGGGATCGACGATGGAGAAATCGGGATTGACGTCGAAGAACCCGGGATGGACATTGGAGAAGCCATATTTGAAGTCGGTGAAGCGAGAATTGGCGATGGAGAAGCCATAAATTATGGCCCATAATTGATATAGTGTCGATGATATTGGAGAAAACATGATTGATGTTGGTGAAGCATCATCTGATCGAAACAATTCTGCATTTTGCATGCTCATGGACCATGAGTTTATTTTTGCATATAGACGTGCTTTTTTAAGGTTAACGAAGTTTTCCAGCCCACTTCCGCCTTATAGACCCCCGAACACCATACTTTTTTAGAATCAGCAGAAAATTTCAAAAACTTTGACGGTTTAAAATTCTAGAGAACTCCACTTCCGGTCGACTCTAGAGCCGGAAGTTGACGAAATTTAGTTAAAATGGTAGTGTGACCTATCAAATTGATGCTCAGAAGATTTCGATTCATCCTAAAATCAATATTTCTGAAGAAACAGTCCCAAACCTGGTCAAACCGACCGTTAAAATTATGTAAAAAAGGCATAAAGTGATGAATTTTTTTTTTCACTTTTTTCCGGTTTATTTTACCGCGGTTGGTCTTGATTATTGGTCTAAAATGATAGGAAATCGTCTGAGCATCAATTTGATAGGTCACACTTCACCATAACACCTAAATTACGTCAACTTCCGGCTCTAGAACCGACCGGAAGTGGAGTTTTCAAGAATTTTGAACCGTTAAAGCTCTTAAAATTTTCTGTTGATTTGTAAAGGTATAATGTTCGGGGGTCTATAAGGCGGAAATGGGCTGGAAAACTTCGTGAATCTTAAAAAAGCACGTCATAACAGTTCTATATGCAGATAAGTTTTCAATATACTCCCTCAAGTATTTGGTGTCTATTTCCACGCTATTTAAATAGTTTAAACACTTTTTCATAAGGTGCATTGAATCTGCCCGTGCCTGTTTAAGCTCGCGGGAATCTTGCCCGTGCCCGAATTTGCCCGCGGGAATATTTTTTATTGTGCCCGTGCCCGCTTGGCCCGCGGGAAAATTCGTTTTTTTGCCCGTGACCGCTTTTGCCCTCGGGAATCTTCACTTTTTTGCCCGTGCCCGTATCTTCCCCCGGGCAAACGCGGGATTTCGAACTCTGTTTTGGACCGTCAAATAATGGGCCGAATATTTTGCTCGATGATACGCTGCCGTCGGAGGTCGATAAGGCGCTCCTTTCATCTGTCCGGGACAGTGTTGTTCAAGGTATATTTTGTGCGAACAGGACAGGTTTAACTCTTGAATTCAGGTTTCCAGTGGGGAACGAGAGAAGGTCCCTTGTGCGACGAGCCGATTCGAAACGTCAAGTTCAAGATTCTCGACGCCGTCATCTCCTCCGAGCCTCTCGCTCGTGGTGGTGGTCAAATCATCCCCACGGCTCGCCGAGTCGCTTACTCCTCCTTCCTCATGGCTACTCCAAGGTTAGTCCCGCTTTCAATGGAGCGTGTCTAGGTGCATTTTAGATTAATGGAGCCATATTTGATCTCCGAGATCGTTTCCCCCGCTGATTGCGTCGCCGCTGTCTACACCGTTCTCGCCCGTCGTCGTGGTCACGTAACATCCGACCAGCCGATTGCTGGATCTCCGTTGTACACGATCAAGGCATTCATCCCTGCCATCGACTCCTTCGGCTTCGAAACTGATTTGCGAACACATACCCAAGGACAGGCCTTCTGCACGCAGGTCTTCTCCCACTGGCAGATTGTTCCTGGAGATCCACTCGACAAGTCTGTCGTCATCCGACCTCTCGAACAACAGCCCGTAAGTACTCACCAAAAATAGAATCTTAGAGCCTTTGAATATTGATTCCGTCGTAAAATTAATTACTATCTTTAGGTCACGGCTCTTGCGCGAGAATTCGCCATCAAGACCCGACGAAGAAAGGGCCTTACCGACGACGTCACCTTAAACAAGTTCTTCGACGAGCCGATGCTGCTCGAACTCACCCGACAGGATGTGATGACGATGGGAGGCGGACTCATCTAAAAATGATCGATTGTCGAGTTCAAAATTTCTACTATTTCCATGCATTTTGTCACTTGTCACGAAAGTGTGTTTAGGATAATTTTTCCCACAATAAACTGTCTACTGCCCGTCTTTGGATTGTTATTTTTCTTCTTCTCCCACCAGTTAGTTGTTCGAGCAAAGGTTAAAAGTATTTGCGCCAAATCCAAAAAAGTATTATCGATTGGCGAAGCAGCTATTGAGCGTGTTACTCAGAAATTAGCTCCATCAATAAGAGGATCAAAAGTTTGCCCTCTATTATCCTTTCAAATAATCATAAGAGCTAATGTTTAGAATAGTGGGTCAATAGGATTGCATGAGATTTACCTCTGACGTCTGATTTTTTTTTATGTCCAGACTTATTTCTTGATAAATTTAGATATGAATTGAGCTGATCATAAATGGGAGACGCGGAATTGAAAGACCACATTGAGGGGCTCTATGCTAAGTTTTTGACGGGGGACGAAGCTGCTGGCAAGGAATTTGCAGCTTATGTTCGGTTTGATTATATTTTTTCAAGACCTAAAAATATATCTTAATTTCATTCTTAGTTTAAATGCCGACGTCCCTCTTCATGCACAACAATTGTTGGCTTACAAGATCCAAAGCCCGTTAGAAAAAGAAGCTGTCCGAGGCCTGGATCTGTTGGAAATCTGCGTTCGATCCTCTGGAAAACTCTTTCACAATGAAATCGGAAAATATAGATTTTTAAATGAACTTATCCGCGTTGTCTCTCCAAAATATCTTGGACCAAGGTAAACTCATAAAGAAAAGCCACTCGATCAAATTTAATGTTGTTTTTAGGTCATCACCGCAGGTTAAAACTAGAATTATTGAATTGATGTATGGCTGGACTATTGCATTAAAAGGTTGAGCCTTTCTTATTCTTACAGCTACTGACTTTGACTTTAGATCAAATAAAGATTGCTGATGCGTATTCAATGCTGAAGAAACAAGGCATCGTCAAAAAGGACCCAAAATTTGACGACAGACGATTTCTCCCTACTCCTCAACCAAAAGAAAGGTACCAATTTAATCAAAGTCAGTGTTGAAACATTGTTCAGGTGCGCATTAATAAAAGACGATGCTGAGGAAAAGCGACTGGCGGAACTTCTTGCGTCCAAGAATCCAGAAGACATCGCCCTTGCAAATGAAATGATCAAAACCATGTACGAGCAAGACAGTAAAAAGACCGAGCGAGAGGCGCGCAAGATGCTTTTGATGACAGAAGCGAAGGAAAAATACATGCTCATGGATGATATGATTGCTGCTGGAGCTACGTAAGGCCAAGTTCTTCTCTCATTTTTTAACACTCTGAATAAAGAGCGAAATCGGCGATGGCAACAGTCTATTCGGACTTGGAATCAATGAGGCCACAGCTCTTCCGTCTCGCGTCAGAAGCAAATGAAAACAACGATGAGTTGATGGCGGTCCTCAGGTTAACAGATGAAGTCAATCGAGTCATCAATGTCGTGAAAGATAAATACCCCGATGTAGTGGAGCTTTCGAAGTAAATTCTTTCTCATATTTCCTCCCTATTATTGCATTCTAGCGCTTCTACGCCAACTTCAAATGGCAGCAGCGTTCCATCATCTGGCCTCACTGCAACATCAAGTCCTGATACCCAAACTTCTCGCCTCCACGACCTCGGCGTCGACTTGAATCTTCTCGGCCTCGAGGACGATCCTCCATCGAACAGACCAGCTCAAAGTAGTGGAAATGTGATCGACGATTTGAAAACTCTGAACAGCATATTTGGGTCCTCTCCAATAGGAGGAGCACCGTAAGTCTCACGAATTTTCTCGTAATCAATTTATTAGCTACGATCCTTGGCAGAGGTAGTTTTTATAAAGGATTTTGTTCATTTATGCATGCATTTATCATCAGCTAACAATTTTGCCTTTACCCGTCGATTTTGATGATTACTGAAGTTCTAGCAAAATTTTCAGTCAGCCAACTCTGCTCGATATTAATCCATCAGCACCTTCTGTATCCGCCATGACGAGCCAAGCAAGTCCCCAAATTGCTGTCTGCCCAACTCCATCCGAAGTGGCGGCTTTGACGGGAATCAAAGTCAATCTCGCTGATTTCCAGGCTTCTTCGACGACAAGAACTCTTGTTGACGATGATGGAGTCAGAGTCATCCTTGTCCGAGGAGAGAATAAAATTCCAGACAGAAGTGATGTCTCTGTACTGTTAGTCACTTTTGATTCGACAAATCCAGCACCTATCGAGAATTTAATGTTCAATGCTAAAGTTGCAAAACCTTTCAGGTACGGGTCCCTTTCATTTCCCATTCTTACCATCGTTTTCAGAATAAAACTATTACAGCCATCAGGCAACGAGTTCCCTGCGTTCAACCCCGTTTCATCAACTTCTTCGCGCATTACACAATTGATTCTAGTGGGAGGCCGTCCTTCCCAAATCAACTGGCAGCTCTCGTTCGACATCAACGACAATACTTTATCTAAACAAGGAGTTATAAACTTGTAGATCACCTTCGATCAAGCCCTAGCTTTCCAAATAATCGATATTATTATAAGAAAATCACTTGTGTAAAAATCCCCTTTTCGTGATAACAGCCTGTATGAAGCCTGTTTCCCAACAATAAATACATCTTCTTTATAGAGTTTCTTCTTTCTTCAGTGGAATATTTTGACTTTAGTTGAATACTGTCCCAGTTTACCTTGATTTCTATTTTTTCCTTCGTTCTGCAATAAATGCTATAGTTCAATAATAATAAATAAAAAGGGATGAAAATGAAACAGATGTTCCTTCTATGATCAAATTTGTTTACATCGACGTGTTTAAACGTGTTTAGCTCGACAGAGACTTTGCAAGCCTAATATTTATACAATTGGCAGACCACCAAAAACTCGAAATCGAGAGAAGTTTTATTTAAAAATGCGACAGAAATGAACAGAATTATATTTGAAATTTGAAGTTTTAACGCTTTTCGGAAATCGTGCCTATCGTACAGGTTCCCATGAAGTCGTGAATGCCTTTTCCAGCCGGATGATAGCCTCCTGCTGGGCGCTAGAATTCAGCGTCACAAAAGTCTGCTTTCATTAGTTTCACCCATGCTTTAGGTCTTTCTCCCTCGTGCAAAATACCCTTAGTTCTCTGAAATCTTAATATCCGAATATCTAGCCGTGTGGCTTCTCCTTCCCAAAGAGGCAACTTTTTCACTTGAACTCTCTTTTGTGACGCTTTCCGATTTTGGCTGTGGCAGGGGACTGAGTGCATTTGCCTTCACAGTCTGCAAATTATCAAGTCCGTCTTTGCCCATTCCGACGACTGTCTTTTTGTCGAAGTATTTATGGTCAGTGTTTCCATCTGTTGTTTTAGCTTCTTTCGCTTGTGGATTTGCTTGTTCCTGAAAATGATGGGTTCGCCGAAGAATTTTGAAATCGAGTAACCTTTTTTCTCCTGTGTCTTTGATAGAAGAAAGTGCCAATAGAAAGAGACGCAAGGATGAAAATAATCAATCCAATTTGCCCGGCTGGGTTGACTCCTCCAGCTGTAGCATCGCAGACAGGCTAGTATCAAGGCTGGTTATAAATATTTCGAATGCGATAGGTACCGAATCAGAAAAGTCCCATCCCCCAGAAGTGCAGGTAATTTCTGGCGGAATCGCATGTGCTGCTATACATTCGAGCTTGCAAACTTGTGAAGTCTTAACGTCGGTAACTCCGCCAGAGCCTTAAAAAATCAAGGAGTAAGAACTAGAATTGAAATAGCAAGGTTTCTTTCAATTAAGTTTAACTTTTCTACGCCACATCAAGGTGGTAAAATGGGGCAGAGAAAAGGTCGCCTTTGGTTTCCACCAAAAATACCACCAACCGACCAAGAACAATCATTTAGAGTTGTTGCATTGGAGGATTACCAATATCATTGATATTTTGAATCGAAGTCTTCAAGACATTCATGGCGAACTAATGATAGTTTTGTCCATTACTTACGCCATTAATTGTTTTAATCATAAATTTTAATCAGTCCTTAGTCAAAGCTTTCTTATTGGTATTATTCTGCGAATTAGATGAAATTTGGAAAGTTCTTATTCGAAATTTTCGATTTAGCTTTTATGAGAAGACCTTAATCTGTCTGATTTTTAAGATCTCGTTCATGACTGCAATCCCGATTTTAAACATTAATCCGCAACTTACCCGGGCAAACAATGTCCATTTCTTTCGCTGCAAAAATCAAATCGGCATTACACCTAGCTTGCTTCATGATTTGATCTCTCTGACTCTCAAATTAATTTTTAAAAAAGTTCAATTCGAAGTTTTTAGTTCGCTGGCCAGATAAACGTCCGGTAAATTAGATACTCAAATGCGGATAAGCTCGCTAGCGCCGACGGCACTGATAGAACCCGGAGCATTTAGCGCGGTGGCTTTTTTCTTTGCAACGCTTTCTTTGATTCTAAATTGTCTCTAGAACCGCATCTTGTTGTTCTGACTGACTGCTTGAGTTGCTCAGTTTGAAAGGAGCACCATGGCCAGCAAGCCAAAGCCAGTTGAATCGTCGGTCTTTCGCTCCGAAGTTCGCGCTTCTGGTTTCAGCGAGGTCTGGACGCACAGCAACGACCTCAACAAATTCCAACAGGTTAATATTCAGATTCTCAGCTATACATACACATATTTCTTTATCATCAAATCTTTTCGCTTTTATTTGTAGATCAGCTAAATAATGATGATTTTACTCGTCTTATTTTTATATAAAATTCCACTTTGCTTTGTTCCATCATATCAAAAACCTTATTAATTTAATTTTTTCTTCAAAATTTCCAAAGTATGGCTGGCGATGCACCAACAAAGAGGACTCCTACTCAAACAACACTCTGGTCGGAAACTGGAACGAAATCCGATGGGACTCCACCGAGTAAGCCTTCCTCCCTCTTCGTTATCGAGTAACTCCAACATTTTCAGATGCAACAAACGCAAGCCCATTCCGAACAAAGAAATCTTAGAGCAGTGGAACTCGTCCTACCGAATTGGCTACAACAAAAACGACCAAAAAGAGCGAAATCAACAAAGACTTTCGCAGCTCGAAGAGTCCAAAACAACCACTCGATCGTTTCCCAGACACCAGCCTGAGTTTGATCCTCTGGATTATCGAAAGAATTACGATTATCAATCAACGAGGTATAATTTTTATTGAGGCTTTCCGAATTTTACTGTAATTATCAGCCGACTCGCTTATGGAACACCATCAGAGGAGGAAAGATACGCCAAGTACAAGAAGGAAGAAGTGACTGGACCGATCATTCCTTTGAATCACAGCTTTCTCTCCCAGGTCGACAATGCTACGCCCCGTCTTGACTAATTTATAAGTGTACTTGATTTATTATTTATTAATAAAGCTCGATTTTCATTAACAACTCCATCTCTTGTCTGTTTTCTATCTTTCTTCCTTGCGATGATGAAGAACTACTGCGTTTTTTGGGTAGATCGCTTTATTTACAGATTCTTCATTTTATTCAGGAAAAATTCGGCGAGTAAATAATGATAATTGATTACAAAATGAAAATATATTAAAGCGCGCTTTCAGCAGATGGCGCGCGCGAGCGCAGTCTGTCCCTAGGCGCGATTCTTTGGAAAGCTCTTCCAGGGATGAGTATAATTCGCTCTGGCTTGAAAAAATAATCCAGAAGATAAATTAGAAATTTAATCGTTTAACCTTTAAAAATCCCGAAATCAAAGTCCTCCTTGATTTCTCAAAACCACAAAAGAGAGAGAGATTTTTGGATTCGATTTCCATTTTCATGCTAATAGAGAGATCACTGGAAGGCGGATGAAGCGGGTGGAAGAACGCCAGCGATTGTTTTTCCAGAGAAGGAAAATTCAAAAGAAAAGAAGTTATGAAGATCTTGAAGATATGTGGTGCCTCCCTCGCCCTAGCTACTATAGGCAATGAAGGTATTGAAGGTTTCTGTTTTCCGGTTCGTGATTTCTTGATAACAGGGCTCGGCAACTTGTTTAAAAACGTTAGTCAGATTCCTAGGAGAGCTTTGATAATAGAGCAGAAAAAAAATAGATTGAAATTGAAGTTTTGGCAATGCCGCCTCGCGGCTGCGTTTCGAGGAAAGCCGCTACGCGGCTTTTTCAAAGCTCTTCAAGGACCCTGACTCAAGTTTTCTGCACAGGTTGGTGAGCCCAACCGACTAATTTATCATCAGTTTTAGGATAAATAAAATTTCGAGCAATATTTTTTTAGTAAAACAAGTATTTTTATTCAGAATATTCCGTATTATATTATATTACTCGTTGAGGCACAATTTTCATCAATAATAAACTCCTCGCTAATTAATTTATTAGTCGCATGATGCTCTTTAATCTTATTCGAGAAATAAACAGCGATACTTTCTTGTCAGTTGCAAGTTGTCTACGATGGACAGGCGCCAGAACAATATTTTTTAAAAGACGAACAAACTTATCGCTTACAAATTTAATGAGTGGCGAAGCGACCTGAGAGACTGAGTATTTTTTCTAAACGTCAGCGTTCACACACTCGAGCTATCAATATAGATTAACCTTTAGCAATACTTTTCTTATTGATTTTGTACATGAAACTTGTCTCCGTTCACATAAACATAGACAGTACTTACTAAGGACTTTTTTGAGCTGGTCGGACATCGGATACATCAATTTTACAGACCTTCAGCTTGAAAAGAAGATTTTCCGGGGATTCATTTCTTTTTAGTTCCTGACATGGCTCCAGAGTTCCCGCCCGGCACGTTCAAGTACTTTTCCGTCGAGTTTGCATCGAGTGTCGCCTCAAGTTCGTCGTCGAAGGAGCTCCAGTCAGCGGCACAGAAATATTATTCGGCGCTTGGCTTTGGCGTGCCCCGGGTAAGTGACGGAGATGATAGCTTTAGCCCTGTAAATCTGAGAGCGGCTAATACTATCAAAGTGTCAAAGGGCCGCTGGTTTTGGAATCAACCATTTTTAACCCCTTGGATTCCAGAAGCCGTGTTGCTGTTCTGACCAATCTTTTGGTCAAAGGATAGAAAGACGCTACTGTATCTGTATCGGAGCTTAAATTTCTTATTTTGATTTCTGAAATGGAACATGATGTCGTGCCCATCTGGCGACCGGCTAAGTGGTTTTGGGATAATTTGTAATGTTGGAAATTGATCCATCAATAATTTTATTCAGCGATTGATTTTATTCGCGCTTCAATTACTATTAACACAATCTCAATTATTCACCCGTCAAAATATTGTCCGATCTGATAGACAGACTTAAGCTACTGTATCTTGCAGCAAATGATTTCAGATCGAGGTCAAGCAAACAAATGGAAGGCTTGTGTTACGATTGGGCTTTGCTTGGGAAAAGTTATATCTTTCCAATGTCGACAAGGTAATTTGAACGCGTAGATATGCATAGCTTGGCTTGTGGGGATGGTAATTCCCCATAAGTGGCCTGAATTATCGGCGGTATCTGCTTTACTTGAAAATCGATGCGAATGTCACCCTATAAATTTAAAGATAATTCTATTTGACGAGTGATCAGCCGCGCATTATACAGGCATAGACAGACCCTGTCCGAAAAATTAAGGGAGGTTAAATGAGTGTTCAATCTGCTTTCTACGATTCTACTAGTAGTAGAAGTAGTTTTACTGTTGATAAGGGTTGTAAAAAATGAGGATGCGGAGAACAGGTGCCATGTCTTAATCTATATTAATTGGATGGAAAACCGCGGCGGGGATGAATAATTCGAGGCGCGCGAAAATTTCCTCTGGGGCCATTTAATCAAACGAATCAATTTAAATCAAAGGTCATCGGGTCATAGAATGACGAACAAATCAGGCCCAATTCAAATCAGAATCAAAACCCCACGGGCCACTCGCCGCAGGCTTCATCTAAAATTAAAAACCTACTCCAACAAGTGCTACTCACTCATCAGTTTATTAAGCTGGACGTCTTCTAAAATTGAATGTGATTAAAATTATACAATTTCAAAATTTTTTTTCTTCTTCAAAATTTCAGTAAAGAACTAACATTCTTTTAGTTTGAACTATCAGATTCCCTGCGGCTTTTCTCCTACCCCGGACTTTTATCTGGACAAATTTACGGAGAACCTTTATGTCCCTTCGCGGAATGCGTCCTGGGCGACTTTTCCATTTGCACAGAAGACGAAGACTTCTACAAGCCAATTTGCCGATCTCCTTGTGCAACGGTACTCCTTGTTGATTCCAACAAGATAAACAAAAACCTATTCTAGGGCTTTTGTTCGGATGACGCGAGATGTATGCATCCGTCTGCCACTGTTTCGCCTAAATGCTTTTGTTTGGGTGCCGCTTCCTCGGTAAGCTATTTAAAAATGCATTTTCTGCATTTGGAGAAGCTGTATTAAAAAGCAACACACTAAATTCCACCTCCTTTAGCTGACGTTTGGAAATAGTTGCGAGTATTCACTTCCACTCTGGTTGCTCCTCATCGGAACGACGTTTCTCGTCCTCGCCGTTTTGTGCCTTGCTGCTTATGCCCTCAAGGTAGCCATCAGCAGTCAGAGTCTTATTCACTTTTAATTTCGCTTAGAATAGCGCACAGCAGAAATCACAGCGCCTGTCTCAATACATCGACGAGAGGGGACATGCTCGAGTAGAACTAGCGCCAAGCTGACCTCCTAGAATCTAAAAATTAGCGAAAAATAATTAATATCAACCGAAACTGCGCCTGCCTCGCGAGAAAGAATACGCCTGAGAAGCCAAACTTCCATGAACTGCCAATCATTTATCTAATTCTGTATTTATAAATAAAGAAAGTACTGAATTGGTTTCTATATACCCGGAAAATGATTCAGAGATAACTCTTGTAAGTGTTTTTCATTTTCTACTAAAATCAAAATGGACTTTTGAAATAAATGAATAGATAGTTGCACAGTTTAAAAGGCCTTTACTTGAACAACCAGAAGAAAAGAGTCAAGAAAAGTGGCGCTGTTGTTGTAGCAACTTGTTCTCCTCCAGCAGTAAGGCCACAAAAATCAAATCCACAGCCGTACCATGCGGAGTAAAAGTCGAGATCCTCTTGCATGAAGATTGAAAATTATTAATAAAAAAACTTATAATAAAATGCGATTTTTCAAAACTCAGCTTGAATATCATCAAAGTAGTGTTCGTAGTCGGCGCAATTGTAGTTATCTAAATCGATCTTTTAAGAATTAATTGTGGGATTATTCTTACCTTCGAGATAGTCCAGATATTCGTTTATGCCTTCGCATACTTTTCCACCATGCTTTGGATCCTTAGCTATCAATTCTCCTTGTTCCTTGTTTTTGGCATTTTCTACAGCTGATTGGAAAGGGTGGTCTCCGTCGACAAATTTTTCCATTTTCGTCTCTTAGAATTCATGCATCGTTTCGTGAATTTAAATCCCGACTAGTTAATAATAAGCTAGCAATACAGTAAGAGCGAAATCGTTGTTGTCCAGGTGACTAGCTTGAGGATTGCTGTAGGATTATGGTGACCGGAACACTTGCGCATTATGTGGATTGTTGACAGCTTCGCTAAGGAGACTCACCGAGTCAGGTGGATTGGTATTTACGGTTCGTAAATCTTTGATATGACCAGCGATTGACCAGAATATTCCTAGACTGAACTGCCAAGGAAAAGTACAGTACAGAATCTGAATCACAACCGAGTCTCGTAAATTCCTCATTTTATGTACCATCTTCCTGATCGGAAGCTATTCTTACGAATGAATTGCCTACGTGAGGGAATAAAATTGCTATCTTTAGCTTCTAAATCTCATCATTATTCGATCTCAGACACTAGGATAACCTCGCATTTTCAGCATAAAATGGACATGAAAGCTTTCAAATCACATTTCACCGAATTCTAACCGAACATTATCAAAATATATTCGAAATTATTGCGAAGAATTCTAACAAATATGTTTTCTTTTTGTTTGTTCTTTTATTTCGCAGATAATAAATCAGAAAGTCCCAATTCGAGGAGAGCTTTTCATTTGAATAGCCACAAGAACAGTGTCAAGAACAGTGGTGCAGTAGTTGCAGCGATTTGCTCGGCGCCACCAGCAGTCATGCCACAAATTTCCAGCTCGCATCCGTAGTACTCAGCGTACAAGTCCAGGTAATCTTGCGTCTCCTCGAAATAGTCCTTGTAGTCATCGCAGTTGTAAACATCTAATCAATCGTTAAATAACCATTTATCAAAATTAGCTTACCTTCCCACATATTCAGCGAGAGATTGAAGTATTCGCAGATGTACCCCTCATGCCTCGGGTCTTTCGCATTGAAGTCGCCCTTTGCCTCGACTTTTTCAATAGCAGCCTTTAGTGGGTGGTCGTCTTGAAAAATTGTATCCATTTTTTGTGTTCTGAATGAGCTGGGTCTCGATCGATCTGCATGGATTTAATATTTTGATAAGTTAATAATAAGCTAAAATTGTCGTCCTGGTGACTACAGCACAAAATAACCGTACCCTGCTAGTAGAAGGCAGGTTCTTCCTGTTCCATAAAACTATAGGAAAAAGTCGATTAATTTTAGAGATACTGCAGATTTACAGTACACTTGACATTTGTTTGAATCATCTCATGATGAGATTCTCATCATATGAATCGGGATTGGGAGACTAATTCTTACAATTTGATTTTTTTCGTATTCCTTATCTTTGTCGAATAAGAATGATTTGTGGCCCTTAAAAGGGCCGGTTTGAGCTCTTCGTAAATTGAAAATTTACTTAGAAGCTTGGTACTTGGTCACAGCCTTGGTTCCCTCGGAGATGGCGTGCTTGCCGATCTCGCCGGGGAGAAGGAGTTTGCAGGCGGACTGGATCTCTCGAGAAGAGATGGTCGATTTTTTGTTGATCTTGGCCAATCGGGAAGCCTCGGAGCCGACTCGCTCAAAGATGTCGTTCACGAACGAGTTCATGATGGACATGGCTTTGGTGGAAATTCCCTGCTCGGGGTGCACCTGCTTCAGGACTTTGTAGATGTAGATGCCGAAGGACTCCTTTCGGGCCTTTTGGTACTTTCGGGCACCGGCGGCGGGCTTGGCGGCTTTGGAAACGTTCTTGGGCATCTTTTTTGTTTTTGACAAAAGTGAAATGTGACTGAAAATGAGAAAAACACGCGCTTATATACAGTCACGTGGGAAGAACAACAATCATTCTTCTAGAGAAAAAATCAAAACGAAAACCCTTTTTTACATTTGCTCAATACATCTGACTGATTTGCTCTAGAAAGAATTTGTTTATTACAATCATTCAGATGATGAACATTTTAAACATTTACGATCAGAAGACAAATAAATCACACTAATTTGTTTTCAAATATTGACTCCAAAGCATACCCCGTCCACAAGAATTCCGAAAATTTTTATTGAGAAAATAGATTATGGACTGGGTGATCAGAGTACTTGTCAACCTTTTTCATTATTATGGATGGTTATGTTTAATCGTTGCGCTTTTGAGATGGTTGCTCAGAACGCGGTATCATTTGAACGATGCTCAGAGAAAAGGGTCTTCGAAATATCGGTTTGTAGTCGTTGGAGCAGGAATGGATTTGTCACTGAAATCAAGGAAGAAAAAAAAATCACCAGATTTCTTCCATATAATTCTAAGTTTGAAATTCTAATAAGGATTCTCTGGCATGATCGTTGCGTATTTCTTCAAAATGATGGAACTGAACTTTACAGTGATTGAACGAGGATCGAAAATTGGCGGAGCTTGGTACTGGAATACATATCCTGGAGTTGGATGCGATGTTCCTAGTCACTTGTACTCTTTTTCGTTCTTTCCCAAATCGAATTGGACTCATTTATTTTCTCTAGGCGGAGAAATTCATAATTACTTGATGAGCTGTTTTTACCATTTTGGGCTTGAAGAAAATATAGAGTTTGAGACGGAAATAACTCGAGCTTTTTGGAATGACAAAGCTCGACTTTGGGAGATAACAAAAGTGAATGGAGGCAGACAAACGGAAGAGACGTTCAATATCTTGATCTCATGCGCTGGTGGACTTCATCGACCAAATTGGGGAGGCATTCAAGGCTTTGAGAATTTCAAGGGACTGAAGATTCACACGGCCCAGTGGCCAAAGGATCTTGATTTGGCAGAGAAACGTGTGGGGATCATCGGTTCAGGAGCATCCGCTGTCCAAGTTTTACCCACAATTCTCCGTCGCTTCAAAGTCAAAAAACTTGTCCATTTTCAGCGAAGTCCGGCATTTATTCTCCCTCGGAATCAATTTGCATACTCTTCCTCCGCTAAAAGCATTCTAGCGACATTCCCATTTGGAATGATTTACAGATGGTCTCAATTCATCTACCGAGAGATCCGATACTTTTTTCTCTTGCGTTTCTGGAAAATTGGAGTCAACAACTGGATATGTAAAGAGCATGCCAAGAGAGTCAGAAAAGAAGTCAAAGATGAACGGGTCGCAGGAGCGATGATTCCCGATTTTCTTCTTGGCTGCAAAAGGATCATGATTTCTGACGAGTTTTACTCGGCTCTCAATGAGCCATGCTACAAATTGGACAACTCTGGAATTATTGAACTGAGCGAGAATGGAATTGTTACGAAGGATACTCAGCATGAACTCGATGTGATTATTTTTGCAACAGGATTTGATTGGACTGCGAATCTTAATTTTCTGATAAAAGTTTTTCTTACATCATTAATTCGAATTCATCATGTCATTAAGGACAACACGCATCTTCAGATGCTGAAGCCAGGAGCTGAGAAGAGGACCTTTTGGGGAGTATTTCATCAGAAGGTGCCGAATCTTGTCCATTTATTGGGCCCAATGACAGGAGTAGGGCACAATTCGGAGATATTTATGATAGGTAGGAAAGAAGGATTGCTATTTCAAACAAATATTCTTATAGAATGCCAATTGCAGGTTATAATAAATGTCATCAAAGCGCTTTTTGAGGAACGGAAAGACTGTTTCATGGTTACTGATAAAGCGTAAGCGCTTTTTCTTTTTTTTTGATAAGAAATGTATTCTAATAAGTGTTGATGAGTGGAACGAGGAGTGGAATGATCGAATAGAAAGTTGCATCCTCTCAAGAACAAACTGCGTCAATCGATATCAAAAAGGAGATCCGAAAAATCGAGCCTGGGGATTTTGGCCTGGGTGCACCTCTGAATACTGGTGGCGAACGAGAAGAATTTCAACGAAAAATTTCAAGTTCTTCAATTAATCTTTTTGAGTAATTCTAACTGATGACATTTCTAATGCTCCATTAAAATTTTTTCTTTATAAATTGTGCCAGTGTGATTTCATGGCAACGCATATTTTCTTGGATTTTTTGGCAATTCTTAATTGCGTTACTTGAACCAAACGTATCAATACTGATTATTACTGAAGATTCGAAGTGATTTTCCACACTGGCCTACTTCCATCTGCTCAAAACCAAGCGTGATTGCATCTTTCTCGCCTTCGTCCTCAAATGCGCCACCTATCTAGGTTTGCAATCTATTTTGAATAGATCTATTATTGAATCTATTTTGATGGTAGGCTATTTACACAGTGTAAATACTGCAGTCTGCAGAAACTTAGCCGAAATTCGTACAAGACTAAACAAATTTCGGTTTGGAAAAGCAATTTTTTGCAAAAATTACTCTTACAAAGCCAAGCAAAAAGCAGAGAGAAATGATCACTATTTACAAATTATTCGAAGAAGATGCCCTCGATCAAAACAATAACAAAAAAGGTAACATAGACTCTATGTCATAAAGATAATTCCAGAATGCTTACTGATTTCAAGGCTACGAAAACTGGGTCTATCAGAAATGGGAGGAAGAAACGATTGAGTTTGAAGACTCTTTTAGAATTCTAGACAGGCTTCGATTACTGGAGAGCAAGCTTGCCCAAGTGATCAAGGTAGGAAGCCCGAACCCTACCCTCGAAGAATGAAAATCAGGTTTTATTCTCTTATTTAGAATAGAAAGCAGCGACTGGGCAACTTCGAGGACAAAGTCTTCTTTGGAATCTGGACGGCAGACGACATGATCATCAAATGGGAGAAACAAAAGCTTGAAAAAGCTGTCGGTGAACAAACGGCTATCCTGAAGAATATAATGAAGTTGGAAAGCGATCTTTACAAACTGCTGAATGTCGCATAATTTTGCTTTTCTTCAAAATTGATGAACAGATAATTATGAAATAAATTAACAGTAGACTCATCATTCTTTCAAATATTTGCCAATTTGCTCATGCCAGAAGAACTAATTCTCAAACCGGACTCAAAAGGATATAATGAAAATTTTACTGTCTCTTTTTGCTTCACTTCGCGCAGAAAAATGTGCTCAGAGCTGTCCGATGCATATTGATACAGTTTGTGGAACCGATGGAGTAACCTACACGAACTCTTGTTTACTGGAAAGCGCTGCTTGTATGCTGAGGCAATCTGGGGAGGAGAAGGCTTTATTGAAGGTAGTTTTTCAAGGGAGTTGAAATATTACTTTCGAAGTAGGCTTATGATGGCGATTGCGTTGACTTTGGAAACTGCAAAGTTGCTTGTCCGCGAATTCTAGCTCCAATTTGCGCCTTCGACGGAAAAGAAACTGAAAGAACTTTCTCGAATTTCTGCGAATTTCAACGAGAAATCTGCGAAGAACGAACCAAATCCGCCCGTGTCATTCACGAGGGGGCCTGTCACGATTCCCTGTGAATTAGAAATAAAAACTGATTGGCCAGTCTCTTGGCAAATAAGAAATCTTCTGTCTTTTATTCTTTTCCAGAATAGTTTATGATCAGTAGACAAATAAAGAGGCCCATGCTTTACAAATATTGGCTCTGAGACAAACTCGTTACAGCAGAAAAAAAATTTTTCTCTGAAGAGATTTTCGAAGAGAATCAACTCTAGGAGAGAAAAAGATGATCGACTGGTTGATCAGTCTTTTGGTCAGCCTTTTTTATTATTATGGCTGGCTTTGCGCGATCGTAGCAGTTCTGAGATGGCTGTTAAGGACGAAGTATCAGTTGACAGATGCTCAGAGAAAGGGGTCTTCGAAATATCGGTTCGTTGTTGTTGGCGCAGGAATGGATTTGTCATTGAAATCATAGAAGAGAAAAATATACGCTAGAGAGTTTTTTCAGTGATTAATTCTATAACAAGGCTTCTCTGGCATGATCGTCGCATATTTCTTCAAAATGATGGAATTAAACTTTACCGTGATTGAGCGAGGATCTGAAATTGGCGGAACTTGGTACTGGAACTCCTACCCGGGAATTGGCTGTGATGTGCCGAGCCATTTGTACTCGTTTTCTTTCTATCTCAAGTCGAATTGGACGCATTTTTTCTCCTATGGTGGAGAAATTCACAAGTATATGATGAGCTGTTTTTACCATTTTGGTCTCGGAGATAATATAGGAAAGGGATCAGCATTAATTCTATCGATATTAGGTTAGAAAATTTTGAACCCAAAGAAAGAGTTTGAGACAGAAATAACCCGAGCCTTCTGGAATGATAATACTAGACTCTGGGAAATCACAAAACTCAAAGATGGCAAAACAACAGAGGAGTCGTACAACATCTTGATTTCCTGCGCCGGAGGACTTCATCGACCAAACTGGGGTGGATTCAAAGGAGTTGAGAAGTACAAAGGCCTCAAGGTTCATACAACTCGCTGGCCTCAAGATCTCGACTTGACGGGAAAACGAGTTGGAATAATCGGCTCCGGAGCATCTTCAATTCAGATTTTACCGTCAATCGTTCGTCAGTTCAAAATTGAAAAGCTGGTTCATTTTCAACGAAACGCAGCATTTGTTCTTCCACGAAATCAATTCGCTTATTCCAATCGCGCGAAATCCATTCTAGCCGTCTTTCCCTTCGGTATTCTCTACAGATGGTCTCAGTATTTGATCCGCGAAATTCGATTCATCTTTCTCTGGCGATTTTGGAAGCTTGGAGTAAACAAGTGGATCCGAGGACTTCATGCGACGGGGATTAGAAAGCATATCAAGGATAAACGAGTGGCAGAAGCGATGGTTCCTGACTATGTTATGGGATGCAAACGAATTCTTATATCGGACGAGTTCTACTCAGCACTCAACAAGCCCTGTTATAATTTGGACAACTCTGGCATTGTCGAGCTCAGCGAAAAAGGAATAGTAACGAAAGATGCGGAACATGAGCTCGATGTCATCATTTTTGCAACAGGATTCGACTTGTCCTCGAATTTTAACTTCTTGGTTGAGGTTCACAAGAGATTTTTATTCAAATTACTGATATGATTCTAGCACAACCCCAACCTCGAGATGCTGAAGCCGGATGCCGAGAAGAAGACTTTCTGGGGAGTATTTTATCCAAAGGTGCCGAATCTTGTTGGTTTATTAGGACCAATGACTGGTCTTGGGCATAATTCTATCATTTTCATGATTGGTAGGCGTGGAATTCTGAATTTATAAATATGAATATTGTAGAGTGCCAGCTCCAAGCAATCATAAACGTCATCAAATTGCTTTTTGAGGAACGAAAAGACTGCTTCGTGGTTACTGATAAAGCGTAAGAACCTTTTCTGCTAGAAAATGTTAAATCCGAACTAGTGTTGATGAATGGAACGAAGAATGGGTCGAGCGAATCGAGAGTTCCATCTGGGCCCGATCAAACTGCGTCAGTTGGTATCAACAAGGAGATCCAAACAATCGAGCTTGGGGACTTTGGCCAGGCTCTACTACTGAGTACTGGTGGCGAACCAGAAATATTTCTAAGAAAAATTTCAAGTTCTTCAATTAATTTATCTCTGTTAATAACAGACTGTTATGAATAAAATGAGCCAAGGCAACAAAATGACCTCGTTTGACATTTTTTTTAATTATGCTGTGGTAGAAATCCTTGGCGATATTTTTCTGTTTTCAGACGAACCAACGTCCTGTCTCCTTGACTCCGGGTTCGCTCAAGACCCCAAGGGATATGACTTCAATAAACGTACAGTTTGATGAATTGGTACTAAGCAACTTGAAGTTCGGGCTAAGTTCAAACTCATACCTTGGCAGCCAAGGCTTGACGGAGATAGATCAAGGTAGCCAAAACACCAACCCCTCTGTAACCATCTTCCACATGATCTCGGATTCACACACCTTCTTTGATCTCAGTCACGAGATATCAAACATTGGGAAGACTATTTATAAGAAGTTACAGTCATTTTTCAACAACAGAAAGAATCTTTCTAGTGCCAAGAGATTTGATAAAAAGCTCACCTCGACAAAGGTGAAAATGATCGACTCGTTGATCAGTTTATTCGTCAACATTTTCTATTATTACGGCTGGCTATGTGCAATAGTGGCTGTCCTCAGATGGTTGTTCAGGACGCGGTATGAGTTGACAGATGCTCAAAGAAAGGGGTCCTCGAACTATCGGTTCGTTGTTGTTGGAGCAGGAATGGACTTATCATTGAAATCATAGAAGACAATAATGTATTTTTGTCATTTTATTCAGTGATGAGTTCTATGAAAAGGATTCTCTGGAATGATCGTTGCAAATTTCTTCAAAATGATGGAATTAAACTTTACTGTCATCGAACGAGGATCTGAAATCGGCGGAACTTGGTACTGGAACTCCTACCCGGGAATCGGCTGCGATGTCCCAAGCCATCTCTATTCGTTTTCTTTTTACCTCAAGCCCAACTGGACACATCTGTTCTCTTATGGTGCGGAGATTCATAAGTACATGATGAGCTGCTTCTACCACTTTGGTCTTGGAGATAACATAGGAAGGGGTCAGTTTATTTTCAGGGTCTGTAGTATCAACAAGACGAGTTGTTGGTGTCTGATCCCAAAAAAAGAATTTGGAACAGAAATAACCCGAGCTTTCTGGAATGATAAGACTAGACTTTGGGAGATCACAAAACTCAAAGATGGCAAAACGACAGAAGAGTCCTACAATGTTCTGATCTCATGCGCCGGTGGACTTCATCGGCCAAACTGGGGAGGATTCAAAGGAGTTGAGAAATACAAAGGCCTCAAGGTTCATACAACTCGTTGGCCTCAAGATCTCGACTTGACGGGAAAACACGTTGGAATAATTGGTTCTGGAGCATCTTCGATACAAATTATACCGACTATCGTTCGCGACTTTCAAATTAAAAAGCTTGTCCATTTTCAAAGAAATGCAGCCTTCGTTCTACCACGATATCAATTTGCATATTCCGATCGGGCAAAATCGATTCTGTCCATCTTCCCCTTTGGTATTCTCTACAGATGGTCCCAGTATCTCATCCGTGAGATAGGCTTTTTCGTTCTCTTGCGTTTCTGGAAACTTGGCGTTAACAAGCTCGTTCAAAAACTTCATGCGGCTGGTATCAGAAAATATGTAAAGGACAAACGCGTAGCAGAAGCGATGGTACCCGATTACACTATGGGGTGCAAACGAGTCTTGATATCGGACGAGTTCTACTCCGCACTCAATACGCCCTGCTACCATTTGGACAACTCTGGAATTGTTGAACTCAGCGAAAAGGGTATCATTACAAAAGATGCAGAACATGAGCTGGACGTGATTATATTTGCAACAGGATTCGACATGTCCTCGAATTTTAATTTCTTGGTTGAGGTACATTCGATATTATCTGCTGATTTGACTGAAAAAATTCTAGCACAACCCACATCTTGAGATGCTGAGGCACGATGCTGAGAAGAAGACTTTCTGGGGAATATTTTATCCAAAGGTGCCAAATCTTGTTGCTTTATTGGGGCCTATGACCGCTCTCGGACATAGTTCAATTATTTTCATGATTGGTAGGGAAGTTCTGGACTTCATATTCATTAAAATTGTAGAATGCCAATTGCAAGCGATTATAAACGTCATCAAAATGCTTTTCGAGGAACGAAAAGATTGTTTCGTGGTTACTGATAAAGCGTAGGGAAAATTCTTGTTAAAAAAGTTTTAACAAGAACTAGGGTGAATGAATGGAACGAAGAATGGATCGAGCGAATCGAGAATTCAATCTGGGCCCGATCAACCTGCGTCAGTTGGTACCAGAAAGGAGACCCGAACAATCGAGCATGGGTGCTATGGCCCGGCTCCACCATCGAATACTGGTGGCGAACCAGAAATATTCCAAAGAAAAATTTCGACTTCTTCAACTAACTTCTCTCTGTTAGTCATTAAATACGAAGTTACAATGTCACTATTCTTTTTTGCTTTTATTTTCTACAAATGAAGATGAAAAAGCCCGTTTGGTCTTTGATTGCAAACAGGGCATTTTCGTTCTTTCCAAAAATGGTCTGTACAGTCTTTACAAAACGTATGTCCGCATGAAAGCGCCATTCTTCCATTTTTAACCGGCTGAACGCAAACGACACAAGCTTCGTACGAGTCCACCTGAAAGACAAATGAGATCTCCATCAGTATTTTCGTCAAACCTGTTGTCTCAGCTCATGCATTTGCCCCTCGACTTGTTTGATCCTGCTCTCAGCTTGAGCCAGTTTCGCTTCCAATAGCCAGATTCGCTCTTTGTCTTTTATATTTTCAATTTCCGGGTAGAAATCCGCTCCTGACGTTAGGCCAAATCTTTCGGCCGCCTAGTGAATGGATTGTTTAGCCTTTTTCTTCAATATGATCAGTACCTTTATGTAAGTAAGCGGTAAAATTCCAAGGCGATCTTTTTCGGCTTTTAGGCGTACTACTGCCCAATCTCGGTCGACTTTGGATTCGCACAAGATTTCCAGCTCTAAATTATTCATCAGACCATTTTTCGGCTACAACAGAACTGAGAGCGCTCGACTAAGACTACCGAACACTTTTGAAGCTTCAAACTTACCATCATTTTGAAAAACTTCGAGTTCAAACTCATATCTTGGAATAAAGTCAAACTTTGCATAGGCTGTGTTGATATCGAATCGTTCTAGCGCGCTTGAATTTTGTTCATTTGCACTTGAAAATTGATCGACTTCTTTTCGCAGCAGCTCCAGGAGATTTTGAGGTACACTCATTTTTTCTCTCCAAACAAATTGTTTTGAAAGAAATTTTCTGGGTAGTTTTTAGCTTTTCAAGTCACATGTTCGCACTTGCAAAAAAGGCGTGAAAATTGCTCAAAAAGTGGATCAATCAATTTTGATTCTTTTCGCAAGTTTCTGATATTGTTTTCTCTCAGAAGAGGATTTGGTTTCGTTTCTCTTTTGGATCAGAAAAGGATCAAATTCTTGAGGGGTCAGAAAAGCGAGGGTAAGAGCGACTTTCGTGGGGCAAAAGCGCTTTGTCTTGGATAGCGATGCACCTGGCACTTTGCCATAAATGGACCTTGAGGCTTGAGAGCAAGAAAAATATACCCTTGCTGTTTGACAAAGTTGAATTGACTACAAATAAACTCAGAATACTGACGCGATTCTAGTTGAAATCTAGAACGAAAATAGACAACGAAAAACTCCAATCAGAATAACTGAAACAAAACCTACTTGAGGGCAAATTAGCTTTTTCATACAAAATTTTATTATAAATTAATTAAATTTATAGCGATTGTTACAAAAGTCAAACGTTACGTGATACAAGACAGGCCAAACATCCAATCCATCGTGGCTCCCAATTGTTTCTAAATTTTCGATTTTGTCTTCTTCATCCAAGTCTATGCGCTGCAACTCGTAATTATCGGTGCTGTCACCGGGAATCACATAAACCGATGCTCCAATCTTGATTGAGGAATAATTGTAAACTCCCTTAAAAATTTTTCTGTCTCAGATATTGTGTTAATAATTACTTTTTGTAAAGTTCCATCCAGGGTCCATTCTTGGTTTTCGAGCCGCCAAATATTCTTCTTGGTGCTATCGCTATCTCCCCCTATAAGAAGCAAAGAACCAGAATCCAAGCCAACAAGGCCATGGCGCGAAGAGCCTCTTATCAAAAATACAATAGCTTCCGAAAATTAAAGCATTTACGTTGGATGGTCGACGAGACTAGTCCATTGATTATTTCTAAATGTCTCGACTTTTGTGTTTCCGTCTGAGCACCAGCTTCCAACTGTCGTTGGGTTACCTTCGTAAAAAGCAAGATAACCAGTTGCATGAGTGAATTTAGAAGAATTCGTTGGAGAGCAAGTGGTGCCATCAAATTTATCACATAAATTGGCGAGTTCGCTATTTTCAGGAAAGCATAATAATGCTTTTTTAACTCAATCAAACTTAACCCAAAATAATAAAACTTACCTTCGGTACCACCATACAACGCAAGAGTAGCCGGAGGAGCACCTCGAGAATAAAAGCTTAATTCTGCTGAAAGTTGAATGAAATTGCACCCTTCAAGTCGTGCGATCTAATAAGCATTTCTTAGCTGATATTATTACAAAAATAAACTTTTTGCCTGTTATCTCCTCCACTAAAAATGTGAAGCTTATCATAAAGAACAGCATAAGATGCTCCTTCGTAAACATAATTGTCTGAAGGTGCTGTGATGCTCGGTTGATAAGATGACACTCCGTCTCCAGATATGACATATGAGTTCGAGATACCGCTACTCAGAAGAATCATGATTGCAGTTTCCTCCTTAATGTCGTCTTATAATAAAAAATTAAAAAACTGGTTTACCGGAGAAATCGAGGGGGGTTTCGTTGTTGTAGTAGAGGGAGTTGAATTTACCTTCAATAAAATATTTATTTATTTATTATATATATAATATATATATATATAATTATATACTTCTATTTGAATATAAATTCATAAAAAACAAGCCCACATGAGCGCGGTATTTTTAAATTTCCCATGCGTTCCGCTGTTAACCTCTTCATTAAAACAAGGACACAATGCCATTTGATCAAGGTACTGATCATAACAATCATTGAAACAGTCGTTCGTTGGTTGACACTCTTTGGAGCATACATTCTGAGAATCGAATTAATACGTGAAGATAAGAGGTTTCTTACAAATTTTTCAAGAGCTAGAAGCAAGCAGACTCGATACTCCTCATTTTCCTCCTGGGCGTTTTCGCAAGAATTCTCGCAAAGATAATTTTCACAGTTATCGCAGCCACCAGGACATTGAAGTCCACACGGACAGAAAGAATCACAAGCTTTTAATTATAAGATTTTTCTTTGTTAAAAGTCCTACATGAAAAATTGTCCAAGCATTCGCTATGACAATAAGAACTCTCACAATCAGAAAGACAATTAACGTAGCTCATTCGGCACTCAGTCAAGCACTGATCATAAAGATCCGGCACACTTAGTTGGAAAATTATAACTGTTATTTTTGATGGGCGCTTACTTGCATTCCATGTCTGTTTTAGGGCCGAAAGCCCTCACAGCATAATCATAGCAAAGTATTAAAAATACTATCTCTTTCATTGTTCTAATGCTTTCGCAAAAAATTGCAAAGTATTTATTAACGTCGTTTCTTACAAGAACTGTGGGAACGATTCAAGCCCGGACAGAAGGAGAAATTCGGAAAGAGAATCGTTGAAGGAGCAAATACCTTTCGAATATACGGTATACCGTGGTTTTCCATCTTAAGAGCGCCCAACTTAAGAGCGTTTTTGCCAATATTTTCCATATTTTGTCATCTGCAAAAATTCCAACTTTAGAGCGTTTTTGGGTATTTTAAATCATCAAATCAGAATAACGTCTATTTCAACCTGAAAAAATCTTTAAAAAAGCTGGTTCATACGCTTTTTCTTAGTTGAAATTAGTGACTCTGATTCAAAGATCGAAAATATTTTATCATAAATAGGTAAAAATGACTTCGGATGCATTGTTAGAGTTTTGGAAAGAGCTCATTTTATGCATTTTCAGCATCATTTTTTCCCACTGTCATCGTTGCTTGATCGTAAATTTTCCAACTTAAGAGCGTTTTGGTCAACCCTTGTCATCCGAAAAACGCTCTAAAGATGGAAAACGACTGTACTAGTATTTACGCAAACACGAACAGACTCAGGAAACGAAGATTATTCGACCCTCATGCAATAGTTTAAAATCAGTTTTTTTAATTTCCTAATAAAAATTCCCATCAGTATTCCTCTATGTTGTCAAATTCGATTGATCCTCCTTAGCAGATCCGGCTTAAAATTAAAAATGCTCCGCGTCCTGCTCAAAATTCGTTGATCAAGGAGGCCTTCATGGCTTTTAATTTAACGACTCAAGGTCTGCTGCCATTATTGCCATTAACCTGCGCCAGGGCGGATTGAGTTTCAACTTACAAAGAAACGTAAAACGTCAAAAACGCCAATTTCAGCGGAAGCTGATTTTTTGCATATGCAGTAAAAAATAAGAGAGAAAAGAATATCGGAAAGCGAAGAGGCGAAAACAAAAGAAAACGATGATTTTGAAGAGTTTCTGTCAAATGCCGATTATTTTATATTATATCGGAGCAGCTGTATTTTCCGGCGGAGTTATTTTTACGAAAGGGCTAGGAAATTTAGTTGTAGTAGAATTTGTTTAAAGAATAATTGGAGTGAAGAAGTCGTAAAAAGGAATCAGAACTTTTAATTCTGAAGCAATTTTCGATCGTAAAAATGATCATAGAGGACTTTCGTTTCATTCTTTCGAAAATTCTGTAATTCTGTAGAATAGCAGTTGATTCTAGTTGATGGTATTTTGCTCACGTTACAAATATTCCAAGCCTCTGCGAAAGCTTCATTCTCCCGGAGAAGACGAACATGGAGCACAACCGGAATGTAACTACATCACTCCTTGTCCTGCTGGTAAAGTGTCATTTTCTGAAAGGCCGGCAATGATCAGGCACTCTCATTATACTGCAGGAATATGCTGTCTTTTTGACGTGAAGAAAAACACGTTTTTCTTTGTTATAAAAATATATCTAAAGGAATGTCGCAAAACAAGCAGTTCCAAAAAAGACCAGAAGATGATCCATCCGCGCCCGCAATAATTGCGCTCGCTGGAAATTACAAAAACATTCTTCCTAAATGTAATGTTTTCTTTTAGCATCCGGATACCGAGCCCAAAACACCACTTTCCGATTTAAACCGACTTGCTGAGTACAATTCAACGCGGCTGGAGAAGAACTGCGCATTGTGTCATCCTTCCTGCTTGAAACGGGCTTTGTCACTTGCAGACGCGAATGTTTGTCTTCAATTAGTCCTTGCATAATTTCAGAGCGTCCTTATTTTTTTAAAAAATCCCAAGACAGCCAAGAGTCATGCGAGAAGAGATGTTATTCAAAAGAATATGCACTCCTACACTTCATAAAGCGACGATTAAACTTTTAGATCAAAGGGGATCAGATGGATAGTTATGGTGGTTTAGAAATAATTTCATACTATAAATATCTTTTTTTATGATCAATAATTTATTGACAATAAAGTTCGAAAATTGAATCCCCCTTCAGGTGTAGTTGGAGTTCCCTTACTAGCTATTGGGGCTATATTACTTGCCGTCGCATTTTGCTACCCAGATGACTCGAAAAAGGTACTTTCTCTTTAGTTAGGAATCCTTACCCTTACCCTTCTAGGAATACAATTACATCGGAATAAAGCGACATCACGTGAAGCTCGATGAAGTTCCTATCCGCTCAAGAAACTCTATTATGATCGATAAATATCATCTCGACGAAAAATAAGCTGTATCTCCCTGTAATAACAACAACTTTAAACAAAAAATGAGCCTCAAATAAAGACTAAGACATGCCTTATTATTGACTTCAAAAAGCCGTCTTTACGATAAGGAATAATTTTAATTAGAGATCTGCTGAGAAATTATAATATACATATAAACAGGCTGACTTCTCGAGTGCTTGAGTTAATTAAGAGTCTTCCCTTTCACCAAAGCTCAGAAATAAAAGGAGCTCTGTGGAAGTAGGCTAAAGACGTCAGACATGACGCCGCGCTGAATACAAAGCACTAAAATTGCTCCAGCAGTTTTAAAGTTATTTTTTTGAATAGGCAAAAATCAGAGAAAAAAATTATTGCAAGCGTAAAATAAAATGTAGCATAAATGTAGGCATAAATTTTATAAATGAATTCAAGTCTCTGAGAATTTTAATTCTCCTTATCTTTGTTAAATTTAAGCTTGTTATGTCCTTGTTTATAAGTTTGTTAACATCACTCTGTTCTCTTTTTCCCCGAAAATATGGGCCGGGAGCTTACTCTATCGCCTTTTATCTTCCCCTCTTTTTACATATATTTTAATATGTAAGGAGAATAGTCTCCAAGCAAGCGTAAAAGAGGACTCCGATCGGTGAATTCTCCTTTACACTTTTAGTAAAATCATCGAAAAGAGAAAGACCTCGGTGTCAAGCTCCGAATAGTTGCGATTAAGCCGCTTGAAGTAATACTACGACCTCTCAGGTCACGCTGCTACTGTTCGATGAAACCGCTGATAAATATTTTTTCGAAGAAGAAGGTCAAACTTCAAGGTAAAAGTCAAGAAAAAACCTTAGCAAAAAAAGATACCGACCCCTGTATGGAAATTTTTTCCTTAGAAAAGCGCCACCGAGCGAGAATAAAATAATTTTTTTCAGGCCAAGTTTACGAATGCCCGGAAATGGACGAAACTTTCTTCTTCGATTTGAAAGCAACTCCTCATGTCTTCAAAGGAGAAAATCGAAATGATTTTATGGTTCGCCAGAGCTTAATTTCCATCAGTTCACGTACTTTTCAGTCCTTCAAGTTCGATCCTAACATTCGAATGTTCACCGGAATAGTTAGATGGCAATTGCCGCATAATGATAGAATCGCTGAAAGCTGGTTCCAGTTTAAATTTACGGAAGATTACCAAAGCGTTGAGAATGTTCAGCGCAAAAATTACGATACGGCGAAGCAACAAGTAGATGCCGTTTGGAAGAATAAGAATCTTATGTATGAATATATTCAGCCTAAAACGAATAAGGTAAGAATATACAATAGATATATGTTACTTTAAATCATTCTCAGAACGAAAAATGGCGAACCTTTGATATTTCGCTCGAAGAATGTCCGACCATTAGTGGAATTCCGAGGGTCTTATGTAAGTTGAAATTCCTTATGAATCTTAATAGTTTTAAAAAGAGAGCTTGATAAGGGTTTATAAAACTTAATTCTAAGACATTTGCTGTTCTGCGATTGAACGTCGCCCAGAAAAATCGTTGGGTGTTTATCGTGCTCCTGGCAATCGACAGCTGCAGGAGCGCCTTATCAAAGTCCTAAACAACAAGCGCCACAAAACACAAAGCATAAAAGAGCATGTAAATGGTACGTCAAACCGCTCTTTTCCTGTTTTCAACCAAAGATAAGCCTGCGACTCCCAAACCCTAGCTTCCTTGGTGATCGACTTCATCCGCCGACTTCCGCAGCCAGTCCTGTCCGATGAATTCCTCGAAGACTGCCGAGAAATCGTCGCGATGGAAGACGACATCGAGCAAATTCGAAACTTCAGGAACCGGCTTCTTCCTTCATTTTTGATAAGAAAGACTTCCTACTTCTATTCGATAAGAGATTAGTTTTGACAGCCGCGCGCAGATCGCTCCTTTCAGCCATTCCGAAAATCAATTTTGACACGATTGATTACCTCAGGTACGTTTACGGAGAATCATCATCAATTCTAGCGCCTTTGAGTCATCTTTTTGCTTGTCAAGCGGTTTCGGTAAATGGGGTTATAATATAAATTTCGGACTAAACCAATTTATGGAAGTGCATTTTTGGATTACCAATAAGATCGCTGTATTTTGCCTACCGGCCAATCAAAACCCTGATCCATAAAATCACTTCCATAAATTGGTTTAACCCAAATTTTTAGCTACCACTTCCACCTGGTAAGCAGTTTCGAAGAGTCAAAAATGGATCCCTTTAACCTGTCTGTATGTTTTTCGGCTCATCTCTTTCGTCGCGTATCGTCCACCAATTTCGCCACGGGTCCGGAAGTCGTTCAAGGTAAGTCCGCACGCTAACCACCGTCATCAAGGGCATTTTCAGCCGCTAAAACGCTTCAAATCCAATGCGAGATCCTGTACCTTCTCATCAGCCGCTATCCGGGAAGGGACTAGAGCTCTTCGTTTTCTTGGCAGTTTTAAATTTCCACAGCTGCTGGTCTTCTGTCAGCGCGATAGAGGGCTTACGACACTGACACCTAGATAACGCAAAAAGGGCTGGACTCTATTTTGGAGGGGTTAAGGGAGGACCAAAGCGATTATAGAAGAGCCAAAGAAGAGCTTAGGATGTACTGGAATCGGAGATTGTTCCTTTTGATTGACCGCCTAACTCTTATCTAACGGAGCTTTTAGACGTTTGAAGAAGAGTAGTTGAATGGTATTGTTACTTACAACAATCTTATAACATATCTTTCAAGCCCAAGATTCGAGCACCGTTTCCGTTTCCGTTTTAAATTGAAACCGCCCAATTCCGGGTGAAATGTTAAACATAATAGACAAGCCTCTTAGCAGAACAAACGAAGTATTTAAGTATTCTTAGTCCCCATAAGTTTATTTTTACCAACGATCCTCTACCTGCCGTTCTTCCTGCCGAATACACGAACAACTTCAAGCGAAATAATTTCAATACCCTGATGGAAATGCTTTAAAATGCGCTTTAACTGAATAAATCTCAGTTTTCTTAAAATTCTTTTGTTCGCAAAGAATGTTCTTGGACAGTCCAAAGAGGGGACTAGTAGTAATTTATTGTTCGTGGAGCAATTAGTCTTCTCAGTAGGTGTCCGCGCGTCAAAATGGACTATTTCGTGGATACCGAGTAAATAGCCCCTTTATACAGTATTTTACTGTTTTCGTCATCTATGAAAATCAAAATAACAGTTTTTACAGATAAATTTCCAGCTTTAATTTCAGTAAATGAGAATGGTTTCTTTTTTAATCAAGCGTCACGTTAAAACGAACAAAGCCAGGTTCTTCTTCTTCCCATTTTTCTGACCATTCGAATACTTGGTATCCGTAGTCATAAAAGCTTTTTGAATGGCGAGTAACAGCGTCAGATTCCCCAGTCTCCTCATTTATTTTATGGACAGAAACATTGAATTTTGGATCTCCTCCTAAGAAGATGTTTGTTTAAGTCTCATATTCTCTCTGCGCGATCCTGAAGGCTTGGATATTAACCTTTTTTCTTTAAACCAAAAGTGTATTCACGAAATGTCACAAGTTTTGTTCTTTCTATAAACTCTTCATAATCATATAAGTATTCTCTACTTATTATTTCTCTTTCTTCCTTATCGATTTCAAACTTGACGCTCCATCCATGAGCATTAAAAAGAACGTTCTCACATTTAAATTTAAAATTGACTGTTTTCTGACCGAGAGAGAGTAGCCGTAGAATCTTGTTTAGTTCTTTCGAAGTCATATGATCGCGGTAACCACCGTGTTCAACAGATCTGTCGTTTTCAGTGAAATGTCCCGCACCACCTTTCGGGCCCAAGATTTGCATTAATTGCTGTCCGTTGGTTGACAGAATTGGTTGCGTATTTTTGCCACGGGAACGACTTGATGAAGAATATGAGTGCACATAATTCTCATTATACTCGTTTCGTATATTTTCGAAACTTGATTCCAATGTTTCTGCCTTCTTCGACATTTCATTCGATATCTTTGGGGGAGTACTGGATTGTGCCGCCCTGCGCCGCCCAGCGTTGCCCGGTCCGGAACCAATCGACTCTCATTCGACCAAACCATGACCTAGGAAAGAGTTCTGAACAAGAGCGAGAGTTGGGCCCCGCCAACCCAATGACTCATTGCCAATGAGTCATTGGCTTACCGGACTAAATTTCGACCCGTATTTCTAGCTTAGCTGGGTGGTCATATGACACAGTTTTAGAAAGCCTAGCTTCTGGGCTTTCATTTGGGCACAAATTCAAGGGGTCTGGGTCATGCCCGCAAGGCAATTCATGGGACCTGAAGTCCCAAAATAGGTACTAAAATCCTTCAAACTAATTTTTCGATGGCCGTCCGGGCTCGAGAGTAGTCAAGAGTCACATATTTAGAAAGCTGAGGCTCTGAGCTTTCAGTAGAGCTCAAGAAATCTTAGTGCCAAGTGGTTTGTGTCCACCTGGAGGCGCTAGAAGTTGGCGGTAAAAATCCGGAAATGCCGGAAAACTCGGTTTTTGAGTTGTAAACTCTACAATTATATGTATAAAACATTTATAAACAATAATTCATACATTAAAAAGTTTAACCGCGGTCGAACCGGGTGGTCAACCGGGTGGTTCATCGTGGGCCATAATTCCATGTTTTTGAAGGTTTCTAGAGTTGAACCACCCGGTTCGACCGCGGTTAAACTTTTTAATGTATGAATTATCGTTTATAAATGTTTTATACATATAATTGTAGAGTTTAGAACTCAAAAACCGAGTTTTCCGGCATTTCCGGATTTTTACCGCCAACTTCTAGCGCCTCCAGGTGGACACAAACCACTTGGCACTAAGATTTCTTGAGCTCTACTGAAAGCTCAGAGCCTCAGCTTTCTAAATATGTGACTCTTGACTACTCTCGAGCCCGGACGGCCATCGAAAAATTAGTTTGAAGGATTTTAGTACCTATTTTGGGACTTCAGGTCCCATGAATTGCCTTGCGGGCATGACCCAGACCCCTTGAATTTGTGCCCAAATGAAAGCCCAGAAGCTAGGCTTTCTAAAACTGTGTCATATGACCAACCAGCTAAGCTAGAAATACGGGTCGAAATTTAGTCCGGTAAGCCTGGCAATGAGTTCTCTACCAGAAAATGCACGCGTAAGGGCCTTTGGCCCGTCGCGTGCTCAATAAATTAGTGATTTTATGCAAGATCTGAATTTGATTGAGAACTACGCTACTGGCACCCTGAATTATATGTTTTACTTATTTTAACTTTTTGACTATATAAATAAGTGAGAATAACTAAGTTGATACAAAAAGCTTAAATTGTGGCCTTTGAAAGACCAAGTATCTTCAAACCCGGTGAGGCTGGGCGGCACAGGGCGGCGCAGGGCGGCACAATTCAGTGTCTCCCATATCTTTCGCTGTTTATTCTGATTCTCTCTTAATTTCTTTATTGTTTTCTCCATCTTCACTTGATTTTCCTCGAGCATGATAATCTTTTCCTCCTGAAATTTCAGTATCTTCTTCAATTCTTCTATTTCTTTTTTCCAACCTCGACCTTTGAATAACGTTATCAGAATTTCGGTATTTCTTACTTTTTGGAGTGTCACTCATATTGTGTTGATTTTTAATTATTCAAAATTAAAACTTGCTGGCTCTAGGTTTAAAAACAAGTATTGGGGAGAAAAAATGAAAATTTCAGGGTATGAAAAGTCGTTTTTTTGCAGTTTTTTCACTTTGAGGGTGTTTCTTGGGCGCTAAAAAGAGTTTCTAACCAGCGCGATTTTTTTCAAAAATTTTCATTTTTGGTCAGGGAAAAATTTTTTGGGACCGGAAGTACCTACCTTGCGGAGCTCCTCCTGGCCAACTCCCCTTAGATTTTTTTGTTCTCTCTTTTGCACGTGATTGCTTGGGGCCTGAGTGAGTCCGCAAGGTATAGAAACCCGAGCCAAAACAAACGCCTACGCATTCCAGAGCCATAACCTGTTATCACTATATTGGCATATCTGGGGTCATTTTTCCTACGTTTTCGGCCTAAATGAACGGTTTTATACTTGTTTTATCTTTAACAATTCAAAACATGAATAAAATGATCGACCGACCAAGCGGTTGACCGCGGTTAACCGCGGTTCAGCCCTTTAAATTCTTCAAAACACTACAATATGTATATTTTTCGACAGGAAATTTTAAATGCAACATTTTTGCAAGTTTTGATGATTAACAAAGTGGTGGAGAATTTATTCATATAGGAAAGGGGCTTCTAAATGACCTATAAAAGCTTATTCAATTCAGAGAAATCAAGGAAAGGACACCTTGTACTATCCGGCCTCGCATTCAGCGACCAAAAAAAGCACTGTCCAAATCGATGAGATCATTATTAGACGAACAGAGACCGAACTGACATGCTTCCGCCTTCTTTCTGACATCAGAGACGGGATCTAAAAGACCATTCAGAAGGGAAAGCTTCTTTTGAATATAAATATGGCGAGCGTCAGCAACTACGGTCCTTTAGAAGAGTACTGGTCAAAACACCTCCAATACTGGAAATTTTATTACCCCAAGTATCAAGTAAGTCGACTTCAAAATAAATAGCATTGATAATTTTATTAGAATTTTGCGAAACAAGTGGCTTTTGGCCCTGCGAAAATTCATAGTGGGCGAGATGGTTGACTTGTTAGAAAACGAATGCACGATCAATGAGAAATCGATATGAGATGACAATCAATCGCAAGGCAGTTGCAGAATTGAAGAAAACGATTTTCAGATACAAATAACCTGACAAAACTGAATTCAGCGAGAAGCTGAAAAACCTAGCAACTGGACAAGAGAAGTTCAAAAGGAGAAGCTACAAAAAGAGAGCTCTAACGTTGGTTAACGACAGGAGCATTGTCGAAGAAATCAGGAGATATTTAGTGGCGAATCGCGCATCTGGTGGCTCCTTAAATCAAACTCGAAATCTTTAATCTTTTTGAAAATGAAGAGAATTCAACTTTAAAATTGTGTGCTTAACAAAACAATTGGAATAAAAATGAAGTGTAAAACAATTTTTTTTATCTTAGTTTATTATTATATATATTTTTCGGAAATGGAAATTTTCGGAATAATTTTTGTTCCTTTGATAAAATCGTATCTAAAAGTATGTATTTTAGATATTCAGATATTCAGATATTCAGATATTCACCTATGTCTTGATCGAATTGAGCGTAACGTGTCACTGTTAAAATCGTAAGTCGGAATTCTTTCTTTTTCCAAGTAAATTAAGCAGTTGGTTATCGCATGGGGACTTGAATATAAAAAAAACGCGAAGTTTTTTTCACTTACCCGCAATCATCAACATTTTGTAACTTCATTAATGGTGCATCAATCTCAGGATTTACTCCCCAAAGATGTAAAAAGAGTCTTTTGAGAAGGGGCACTTAAAAAAAGAGTTCTATAAGTAAAAATTTGTGACTTCTAAGAATAAGTCAATTAATTATTATACGAACTTGTATAAGAATAGTAGCCGTAGCTTTGGACGTGATCTGCGATGCCAATGGTTGATGACTTCTTGTCCATAGACACGGTGAAGAAGTGACCGGCAGAACGTGCTTGAGTAGCTATAAATTTTCTTTCTTGAACCATCTTTTTGTCTTTCGAGAAATGAATTTTTGTTCATATTTTTTGTTTTCTTAATTTTATTCGAAATGATCATTTCGCATTCCTGTGTAGCAAACAAATATAATTTTATCATAGTTCTTCCATTTTATATCTTTTTGCTGGAAATAAACTGCCTTGAGCTGGAAATCATTCAGTCGTTTTTCATCAAAAAGATGCAGTAAATTTTGCGTTTCTTTTGATTTGATAAGAGAAATATATCTATTTCATTTTACCTGTCGGTGTGAAAATAAGTGCTGTTTTTGGGGACGTGAATCGATAATTTGTAAGAAGCTTCTTTTTCTAGGCTCTTTTTTACTCCACAATTAATATTTCTACATTATCTAAGAACCAGGCGTTTAATATTTCTGAAAAAAGGGTCATTATTATAAATTTTGAATTATTTTTTATATTTAATTTAGCCTTTAATCTGCCTTATCTGAGAATATTATGCTCAATATCTATGACCCAAGACTATTGAGTATGTTCTGTTGAGGATATTGCTTTTTCAATTAATTTTATACTCAATGTTCGACGAGTCAGTGATTGAATTTAATAAATTGTCAATGCTCTTAGTTATTTGAAATTTCGAGTCTTGAGCAGACTGACGGGCTTAATCAATTAAAAAGTTCAATACCGGGCCTGTTTTCTTTGAATCCATTCAAAATTTCTAAAAAAAAGGTTTTCTAGTGTTTTTTTACCTGTACGTTATACCTTTTGCCAAATCATCGTTTTTAAATTGGATTAAATACTCATTTTCCAATTCCGTTGTTTTGTAAGCAGGAGCATCACCAATTTTCAGCTCGTATTGATTTTTATACTCAGTTCTTTTCGGTTCATGAGATGGAGGCAAATCTTTGCTTATGATTCGCGGCATTTTTACATGCGATGCTTGAATTGTTTCTATTGGTTCGTCCTCAACCACAGGGTTTTTAGTTTTCTTGAGATCAATGACGTTTCTATTGAATAATTGTGGAAAACTGCTTTAAGACTGATATATATACATAAAAGTCATCGAACCTGTATAGAATTTCCTTCCAATTTCGTTCACATTCTTCAAAGACACCCTTTATGAATTCAAAATTTTGCACGGTTTATAATGTCATTATTACGTCATAGTTTCGAACCGTTTTAAATATCGAAGAATGAAATCTTTCTTGAAATTTGAAAGGTTTATAAAAAAACCTTAATCAATATAATTACATAAGCATATAACGCTTTTGAACCTCGACCTGAAGACATTTCTCACACTTACATTGCCGATTGCAGAATTTCATTTGATTTGATTGTTCATTCCATACCACCATCCGAACCATTCGCGCATTAAAATTGGTTTCAATTGATTCGTCACTTTTGTTATCGTAATCCTCCGGAATTTCGATAAAATGTCTATCCAAATATTTGTTTTTTTCAATTCTTTTGGATTTTTGTCGTCGCTCCAGTAATTTAAGTTCAGTTATGAACTCTTTTTTGAGAATACTTAAGGATAAATTCATAGAAATATAAGTTAAATTGTTTGTGATTCTCTCCTGGGATTGATAAAGCAAGATCTTGAGCATTTAAATCGCATGCCGCTCGTGACACAAACTAATAATGTTTACTCACCTATCTTAATCTACTCACCCCGTGAAATCCATCTTTTGTTTTCGCTTTTTATCTGTTATTTAAAATAGAAATTTATTTAGCGAAAATCCTTGGCTATTCTTGATTTGCTACATAAGGGCTCATTTCATGTTAGATGCATAAGCTTTATCGTTAAGGAGTAGAGAAAGAGCCCTAGCTGTGGCTTCATTTAGAGTTATTCATTGATTTTTATATGTATTTTTTTCATCAGGCAATGGGTTGATGACTAGGTTCGTGGGACTAGGTTCGTCACTTTTTAAATGGAAGAGATTCTGGGTCAGTAAAGAAAATTGGTTGATGACTAGGTTCGCGGGACTAGGTTCGTGACTTTTTAAATGAAAGAGATTTTCGGTCAGTAAAGAGAATTGGTTGATGATTAGGTTCGTGGGACTAGGTTCGTGACGACAAGGTTCTTGAGATTAGGTTCGTGGGACTAGGTTCGTGAAGACTAGGCTCATTTAGGATATAAAATCCAACATTTTGCTTGTTCAATAACCCACGAACCTAGTCCCTAACCCTTTTCTTGTTAAATCTTTAACACGAACCTAATCCAACCAGACTAGTCATCAACCCATTTCCTTTACTGACCGAAAATTTTTACCTTAAAAAACTTACGAACCCAGTCCCACGAACCTAGTCATCAACCCATTTCGCTTACTGCCCTAAAATATAGCCCGATCTGGCAGAACCCACCACGAACCTAGTCTTACGAACCTAGTCCTCACGAACTTACCGAAAATTTTTAACTCTTACTTGGTGCTAACATAAATAATAAAAATATTGATTAGAGGATATTTAACTTACGAACAGGTTTGATCTCAGATACCGTTCGAGGTATTCTTCGCATTCTGATTTCGGTAGTGGTTCAGTATTGCCTATAAATGCTTTTCCATACACACCAGAACTAAGGTCAACTGTAAGAGTGACTTCCTGTTAATAGATTCGACCATGTTTATTAAGTGTTTAAGGACCCCCATTTAGAGTCGCGTCTTCAACTTTGCGAGACTCGCATATGAACCATTGCAAGAGATCCCCGCAGATATTCCCACGGGACCACAATACTCTGTTAATTTTCGAATCTTTCCTTCTGCTTTAAAAGCTAAGAACCAATTGCTCGTCATCAATTACAAGAAGGGAATTGAAGGAGTCTAAATTTTCGAAAACAAGTATTTTTAACTCACCATTTAGATTTTGAATATGTCTCGATTCAGGGGATTCGACGGGAAATTGCTCGCTTTCACGCTTTGCTCTTGCCAATCCAGCTTCGTAAGTGTTATGACTAATAAACATCAATATTTTTTTAAAATGAAAGAAAGAACCTGATAAACTGCCGCTCATTTTCAGTCTTTTCATCAGAATCACGTAACCGAAATACAGATGCGACGAAATCAGTATTCCTCTCAGTTTTATAAATAACGTAAGAAATATAAGGGATTGCGAGCAAGCTTAGAAAATTGCTCAGCATCTCTGATTTGATTCTCTGAGAATGAGCGCAACCGGGGCACTCCTTTTGATAATAAGCTGGCCAGATTCAATTAGATTGAAACGATCGAATCCAATCAGGTGAAATGAAACCGAAAGAACAGCTCATACTCGATCTAAGACCATTTGAACTTTCCAAGAGAATACTTATTGTTTCTCGCCACCTATGAATTTTCGCAGGGCCAAAAGACACTTGTTTCGCAAAATTCTAATAAAATTATTAGTGCTATTTATTTTGAAGTCGACTTACTTGATACTTGGGGTAATAAAATTTCCAGTATTGGAGGTGTTTTGACCAGTACTCTTCTAAAGGACCGTAGTTGCTGACGCTCGCCATATTTATATTCAAAAGAAGCTTTCCCTTCTGAATGGTCTTTTAGATCCCGTCTCTGATGTCAGAAAGAAGGCGGAAGCATGTCAGTTCGGTCTCTGTTCGTCTAATAATGATCTCATCGATTTGGACAGTGCTTTTTTTGGTCGCTGAATGCGAGGCCGGATAGTACAAGGTGTCCTTTCCTTGATTTCTCTGAATTGAATAAGCTTTTATAGGTCATTTAGAAGCCCCTTTCCTATATGAATAAATTCTCCACCACTTTGTTAATCATCAAAACTTGCAAAAATGTTGCATTTAAAATTTCCTGTCGAAAAATATACATATTGTAGTGTTTTGAAGAATTTAAAGGGCTGAACCGCGGTTAACCGCGGTCAACCGCTTGGTCGGTCGATCATTTTATTCATGTTTTGAATTGTTAAAGATAAAACAAGTATAAAACCGTTCATTTAGGCCGAAAACGTAGGAAAAATGACCCCAGATATGCCAATATAGTGATAACAGGTTATGGCTCTGGAATGCGTAGGCGTTTGTTTTGGCTCGGGTTTCTATACCTTGCGGACTCACTCAGGCCCCAAGCAATCACGTGCAAAAGAGAGAACAAAAAAATCTAAGGGGAGTTGGCCAGGAGGAGCTCCGCAAGGTAGGTACTTCCGGTCCCAAAAAATTTTTCCCTGACCAAAAATGAAAATTTTTGAAAAAAATCGCGCTGGTTAGAAACTCCTTTTAGCGCCCAAGAAACACCCTCAAAGTGAAAAAACTGCAAAAAAACGACTTTTCATACCCTGAAATTTTCATTTTTTCTCCCCATTCTGAAACTCTTTGACAATCTCATTTTACTTCACAAGTCATAAATATAAGCTAAATCGTAAAACCTATTGAAGATTTATTATGTGTACCTGCGAATAAAACCTCAAATCCCAGTACTAGCCAGAAAAGCGCTCGATCTTGAAATCCGGAAGTAAATCTTTGTCTCTGATGCAATCTGCCCCGACACTTGTGATCTATTTGACAGTCGATCTTTTAAATAAATAGTTGTTACAGGATAAGAACATGCAGCACACGTTTTTTTTAAAGAGACGACAAACAGTTTTATTTCCTGATCTCAGCACATCTCAGCTAGAAATTTCTTCCAGTGAAAAATTAGCCGCGAAATTGCTCGAATCGAAGTTGATCTCCTTATCAAATAGCTTGCCACGTGGTTGAACTTCTAACGAAACTCAAATCTTTCCGCAGAGCTATTTGAAGCTTTTCATGTGAAATTCATCCATTCTATTCTAGCACTGGCAATTCAAAACGTGAGTTATATCATGAGCTGCACCCGAAAATTCTTCGAAATACGATTGTAGCTCGTTGTAAGATCAGCTCTTGCCCCCTTGTCCGGATAAAATAGGTGGTGGTCTAAACTTTAAAGTTCGTATGTGCGATAAGAACTTCGGGTGGCCTAAACTTTGATCGTTCCCATGTGTGACTCTTTGAGAAAGTGGCCTAAACTTTGAATTTCCCCGGAGGCGCTTCTGCCATCGGTGACTAGAGCACTGCCTGCTAAGGCCACTACGCTTTAAGCAGACCAATTAGGTTTACGGTTCTCATACAAGGTGATGACACATGGAACTAGTCAGAGCGCCTCAGGAGAAATTCAAAGTTTAGACCACTTTCACACATGGAAAGAATCAAAGATTAGGCCACTTTCTCATAGAATCACACATGGGAAGAATCAAAGTTTAGGCCACACAAAGTTCTTATCGCACGTAAGAACTTCAAAGTTTAGACCATCACCTATTTTAATCTACGGACACTTGTTTACCACCAAACGTCGTTTCTGTTCCTTTTTCTTCTTTTCCCCTAAACAGGTCAAAAATTCACGAAACAACGCTAATAAAACTCGAAGCTCAAAATCTCATTTTCAAAATTGAAAATTCGAAACGTTGCGCAAAATTTCTCAAATCTAAATTCTCCAACAAACGCCACAGCTCGAGTTTAATCTCTATAAATTTAAATAACAAAGGTTACAATAATCTAGCTTGATTCAACAAATATTTAAACACTGAAGAGTTTTTACGGCATTTGAATTCTGCAATTTCTTTATTTGAGAACTCTGCATTCCAGATTTTTGTTACGTCTTCGTTTCTTGTTCCTTACTGTTACCTGGGCTCGGAAATCTCTATCAGGGTCAAGGAAAAGTTTTTAAATTTAGTCATTTTATGAAAAGCCGCGTAGCGGCTTTCTTTTTGAAACCAAATATAAAAAAAATCCTAAAATAAAAAAAGCCGCTACGCGGCTTTTCATTCAACATAAAGTACGTTATTAATAATAGAGAGATTCTGTATGAGCCCATACTGGGACGGGAGAAGACGAAAAGAGCCAGTTTGGAAGATGGAAACGCCGCTTGGTCTCCTCAGAAACATGGATTCCGTGGTGGTGATGGTGGTGTGCGTCGTGGTCCAGCTTGGCTACCATTGCCCGAGTCCGGTGATAGCAGCACCTGAATAGGCAAAAACGGGGAGAGAACCCTCGAACGGACGACGTCGGCTGAGGACCCTCTCGAACCAAGAGTGAGAGAGCAATCCAAAAATCAGAATTTCTAGCAATCTCAGAAAAGTGATCTTATCACCAGAAGCAGCAATCTCTCGGCAGGAAATGAAGAGATAGGTGATAAGCTGGCGTTTGAGTTTGGGTGAACGGAAAATTGATCACCAAAAATACTGATGATAAAAAATCACGTGGTCGAAAAAGATCAATTGAAGAAGATCATTTTCATTGCTGATTTAGCCTATCAAAATGCCAGAAAATTCTCTCAAGCCAATCAAAGTTGTTGAATTTAGACTCTGACCAATCAAAATTGACATTTTCGACAATCAAGTTTTTTAGGCTTTTGGAGTCTAAAAATGGTATTTCGAAAAAAAGTGTCAATTAATAAATTCTCACTGTCTTTAATTCTAACTCCTGTTGGTTAATGCTTACCTCTGACAAAAGCAATACCTTCGAAAATGGAATGTCATGATTCTATCAATTGCCGGACGGGTTCTGTCGCCCGAATTTATACGTGAAGACGAAACGCATTAGCATTTTTTCCGAAACCCACCATCTACTATTCATTTTTGTCCGACAGGAAGAAACGATCGATAAAAGACAACGTAGCAATCGCCGAGCAACGTTCAGGATCTCATTTAGATAGCGATTCTTTCTTTGTTTCTAGCGCTAAGTTCAGAGGTCGAATTAGTAGGCTATGATAACTCGTGCAAGGTTATTTTGGTCAGTGTTTGAAATAATGGTCAAAACTCTCGCGAGCGAGTGAGCGCGAGCGGAGGCCCCCAGAATTTAAACATGAGTGAGCACGCGCGAGCGGACCCTTTTGATTCTTTTCGTGAGCGAGCGAGTGCGAGCGCAGATACCGGGATTTTTCTATGAGTGAGCGAGTATGAGCGCTCGCTCGCTCGCTTGCGCTCACTCGCAGCTTTTCAGCAACGTTTTGATTGAGTTTTTTCCTTAAAAATTCTAATGCTTTTTAGTTTGAAGGACTTAAACCTATCATAAGTTGATAATGAGTATTCTAACGAAATAAAAAGACAATATCAAGATAGATCTCATGAATATTAAATGACTTTGTCTTGATAGTGAGTTCACAAAAATAACTGTGAGCGAGCGCGACTGAGCGCAAGCAGGAACCTTGAAATTTTATGGTGAGTGAGCGAGCGCGAGCAGAGGTTTTCAAAATTTGAGTGAGTGAGTGAGCATGAGCGCTCGCTCACTCGCTCGCGCTCGCTCGTGGCTCGCGCTCACCATTTTTTCAAACACTGATTTTGGTTAAGTTTATTGGACAGTCAGTGATATTTTGTAATTATTTTTTGTTACTGAAAATTTCGAGCGATAATGGTTAAGAATTCAGAAATAGCAAGGAATCATTTTATACAGAATTATTTAATATTTTTTAAAAGCAAAAATAGGCTTCATAGTGATAACGGGAGAGAATTTTCTAAAGATTCATTTTTTGACTAAAATTTTCAAGTGATGCGATATTGCTATTTTTCGTATTTATACCCTGTTCTTTACCGATAAGAATCAGGTCATCTATATTTCACATCGATTTTGTAGCCTGCGCATTGTCGATAAGAATCATTCCAATTTTTGCAACAGATGGCCTTTCAGATGTTATCTCACATGTCCTTGAACGAACCATTTTTGGCTAGTCAGTTTTATTTTTAAGATCTTATAAAATTGACACCGAAACCAGTATAGGAATTCAAGTAAATAACGAATCATTTTATGCGAAAAAATTATATTTTTGAATTTTCACGGATAACGGTACAGAATTTCGTCAAGATTCATTTTTTGATTGTTCTAGTGATGCCATAGTGCGTTTTTTGTATTTATACCCTGCTTCTTGCCGATAAGAATCAGATGACCGTCTTTCTAGTACAGATGGCCTTCCAGATGTCAATAAACGAACCATTTTTCCCAGAGAATTGAAGCTTACATCAGCAATCATTCAAAATTCAATCAGAGTATTACTCTGCTTATTCCCGTCAATTTTAGTCAACCTCATAAAAAAGCTGCTCAATAATCAATTCGCATTACAACCAGGTTTTATGTTCCTGCCAGATGAAATCTGCCCGAATCTGGAACAAGTTAAAAGTCGCATGTCTCTTAACCATGATAGCGAGAAAGTAAAAATTCAGTATTCAAATTTATTGATTTTCAGAAACATTTGTCGCTGATATTCTTCCACGAGGTCATCGGACGAGTCCCTAAATTCGGATCTTCTGTCCATTCAATCGACGTGCAACCAATTACAACAATCATCAAAATGAAGAGGAACAAGACCGTCAGTTTCGCTAAGAAGAAAAATAAAAAAATATTTTTTTTTCCAAAATCAAAATCGATTTAGCTCGACTAAACAAGCAGCTAGGGCAATTCAAATCGCATCTGGATTTGGAGGGCCACGTGCGTAAGCCGACACGGTTTTTGATTTTGGGCTTACCTATCACTAACGCGATCGTAATAGGTTTGCATTGTGAGAAATACATCTTATTATAGGCATATTTTTATAAAAAAAGAGCATTGAAAGACAATAGCTGATTCTAGGACTGGGCTCGGCAACCTGAGTAAAAAACCTGAGTCGGGGTTAACAAGATATCAAATGAAAAGCCGCGTAGCGGCTTTTTTAAAATCAAAGCCGCGAAGCAGCTTCGCCAGAAGTTCATAATAAGATTGAAGAGTAATATTGCGAAGCCGCTTCGCGGCTTCGTTTTTAAAAAAGCCGCTACGCGGCTTTTCATTTTCGATTTTTATATCCTGATTCAGGTTTTAAACTCAGGTTGCCGAGCCCAGTAGGATTTGTGTAAGCCATTCCTTCCAGTGAAAAAATCTGGAGTGTTCGCATTTGCCATCAACGCATTTCTCAGTGAAGTATTCATGTAATTCTTTCGGACCCTGAAACACCAGATTATCTAATGTATTTCCCGCGTCTTACTTCATCTCCCTTTTCTCGAGTTCCATTTTCGATATTTTCAGCTTTTGCTTCTGGTATCGTAGGAATGTCTTTTCGCGTGGATCAAAAAAGGGACACCTGCAATGAGTCGCATTTGACAAAATTTCGCGTCTTTTACATCGGCTTTTGGTGTTGCCAATACGTACTGATTAATTTTAGAACATGTTTAAAATGACCTACTTTACATTGAAATTTTGAGAACGAAGGAGTCTTGGACTAGGCTCGGCTACCTTTGTATACTCTGAGTCAGGTTCAGATACAGCAAAAATAAAAAGCCGCGTAGCGGCTTAAATAAAGGGAAGCCGCGATGCGGCTTCGTAAACTTACTGTTTCAATATGATTTGAATTTTTGGCGAAGCCGCTTTGCGGCTTCGTTTCTAAAAAAAGCCGCATAGCGGCTTTTCATTTTTTCTCTTTCTGAGCCTAACTCAGGTTTGGTTACAGGTTGCTGAGGTTTGGTCTTGAATTAGGTACTTATTCGATAAAACGGGGTAGTACCCCCTTAGAAGTCGCTTTGAGAAGCGATATGTATCTCTTTCAACGTATTTTGACAGTGTAACTCGTGCGCTATAATTTCACGCATATCTCTTTAGCAGGAGACCGTAATTACGCTCCTCCATCAAGTTTTTAGCCGTTCTTCTAGCTGCATTGAAAAAACTTAATCGCTCAACGTAAACAAGCGAAACTCGATTCTAAAACCAGGGAAGGGAAGAAAAATTGAGTACTCAATTTTCCGAGAAGCTTCTTATTTTCTTCTGAGAGCGGAGATTAAATTCTCATCAGAGCATGAGTTAACCGCCGGTTTGACCTTGGAGCGTAACGGGAGCAGTACTTCTTGGGCTAGGTGGTAATTACGGTCGTTTGGAATTTCTTCTTTCTAAGCTATAAATTTTTGATCCGCGGCTGAGAGAGGCAGTTCAATTGGCCCGACGGAGTTTGCTGCTGCTGTTGCCATCGATTTTGGAAAGAGACTGAACATCAAGTTACATAGATAGTGATTGTTTGGATAGATGTTATATTGTTGTTGTTTGTTTATCATGTAATCCTTGTTTTATGCTGAAAAAGCGATGTTTTTGGAACATATGTTTGAAACGTGAATTGAATGGAATCGAATCTAAACCTGGCTGATTGTTGCCCGAGCTGACCATTTGGTAAATTTCCTTTGTAAGGTTTATGGTTTGAGCAGACTAAAAAGCCCAATTCGGAACCCTAACTTGAAGAGAACTTCTGGTCGCGGCGCCTAGACTCATTCTCTCTAATTCATCGTTACGGCGAAAGAGCCCATGCAAAAACATTTAAGCACAAAAGCGGCTTCTGCACGGTTAAGTTTATTCTCCCGCGCTCAGAACAGTAAGGATAGTGTTTCACCTTCATTTTTGATTCAGAATAACTCACGTTTTTTGACGCTTACTGACTCTAAATTGCAAGTAAACTCTGAAAAAAAAAATAAACTGTCGAAAGCGTTGTTTTTTGAAAAAAGTGTTTTACGACCTTGCTACTCTTTGCAAAACGCTCCTCGTAAATCCGAAAGATCAAAAGACCAATTTCCTTTACTTATAGCTAAAGTTGCTCCTTGTAAATAAATTTTGCCAGAAGTGAATTTATTTGGCAGTGTCCTCCGCGCGCGGAATTATCCTCCTGATCTTCTCCTTGGATTTATGGGTCGTTCGAAGAAGCGACGTAAATTTCAATAACTATTTTCCTTTTTTGTAACGTTGAGTGCGGTAATTTCAAACAACATGTATCGCTTTACTACCGGTCGACAGGAAGCTGTTTGATTGTAAAGAGGCGGAGCCCAGTCTTTTTTTCTGGAGAATACGCGCTACTTCCACCGGTAAAATGGAGATTTAGGGTTTCAATACTTTATTGAAAGCGGATTTTGTTAAGTGCAATAATAAGGGGCTTGAATCGATGAATAAAATAGACAGGAAAGTAAATGATTCTTCGGCAGGTCTTTGTCAAAATTGGGCTTGAGGATGTCATGGCGGGGTTTTTGTCAGGAAAAAAGGCACTTGTTCGTTGTTGATGTATTTTTCTATTAAAACTAGCCCTTTAGCGTTAGGACAATGTTGTTGTTGGTAGCTGCAACCAGGTATCTTCCAGAGGCAGGAGTGGCAAGGTCGTTGATGATGGTTGCTTCTAGCGGCACTTGTTCTAAAAATGAATTATCGGGGAGTGGGATGATTGGAGGAGTACCAGTAGTGGTTCGTTTGACAATCGGCCAGGGAATGACTTCTTTTGGCTCTTGGAATTCTGGACTATCGTGAGATAAGTCCGGCTGAACATATATACTGAAGAAAGAAATAAGAATGCTAACGAACCTCGTATTTCCAAATTTGTCCATCTTCATCGCCTGCGTAAATCTTTCCCTTGCACGCGAAGCAATTCAAGTAGACTTTGTCCGTATTTGACCAGTTGAGAACTTTCACTGGTTCGAGGTGGTATTCTTCTCCAGTAGCTCCTTCAATTTCGCTCTCCACGCCTTCTAGCGTCCAGATGAAGATGACTCCTGAATCGGCCACTTTCGTTATCATGTGATTTTTATCCAACTGCTCGATTGAGTCGACAATGACAGTATCCGGTAAATTTGGGTGGTAGAATTTCGCCGCGACTTCTCGCTTTTCTTTCTGCGCCTTTTCCGCTCCCCGAATGTCCCAAACTCGAACACCGTGATCCGTCGAGAGGAATAACGCGCTCAGGCCGCTGTTCAAATTCGGCAGACACATCTTGACCGGCGAGGAGGATTCTAATCCGTGCAATTCCATCAGCTTCTGGCAGCTTTTGGAGTTGGTGTTCACGCGCCACGCAGAAATGACGTTTTTAGACGGGTCGTTCAAGGCGGGAGCGATGAACAGCAGCTCTGGGTGCTTTGGAAACGCAAATTTCACGGAATTGATAACTCCCAGTCCTCTGATCGCCTTGATTCGGTGAATGCAGTGGCCTGTATGCGGCTTCATAATGTAAACCATTCCGAACTTTCCTCCAACAGCGATCATCGTCTCCATTTGTAGCAGTGGATTTTGAGGATCTACTGACCAAGAGCAACAGAATAAACTCTCTTCTGGTTCGATGAATTTGCTTTGAACTCTCCCCGTTTTTGCATTCGTGAAGCAAAGAGCATCACCACCGCAGGATGCAAAGATATGAGTTGTTTCATTGTTCTTGATGACATCAGGCTCAAATTCCACCGCCCAGAGGGCAACATCGGTCTTTTTTGGATGCTGGGAGTGGCACTGGAGGGCGCTCAAGGGAGTCCACTTGCCCGTAGGTGTGTTCGTTGTTGGAACGCCAAGCATACCGCGTTTCTTTTTCAAGTTCTTGTAAAAATCATTTTCGGTGGAAACTTCTTCCTCTGCTGATTTTACTGGAGCGTCGGAGTTGATGATGTCGGTGGCGATTCGCTCTGCCAGCCAAGTTCGGAAATCTCTCAAACTAAAAAAGTTTACTGAATGATTCGGAATCTGAGATTCTACCTTTTCGGCCCCGCCGGTGTTCTCCTCGCTCTCTTCAAAAACTTCTCCTGTCCAATTTCCTCCGCGAGTTCATCCTTAAACTTCTCCGCCGCGAGTTTTGTCAAGTCCCTCGTCAAAGTTTTCTTGATCGTGAAAAACACGTCGTTTTCTGGAACCGTCTCTCCGTCGAGCAATTTCAACTTTGGAACTAACTCGCGGATTTTGAACCGTTCATTGATGTCCAGCGCTGGGTTTCCTCGTGTGTCGATTTCTTCCAGCGTCCAAGACATTTCCGCGTCCAGGGGAAAGGCTTCGAGGCAATTGTGGCTGATGTTGAGCACGCGGCAGTCGGAGAAAGTCAAGTCGGGAAACTTCTTCAGCCGATTGCCACTTACATCGAGAGTATCAAGGGCCACCAATTCCGAGAGAGCGTCTTTTCCATCTTCAAAATCCGCGTCGCTCAGATTTTTGTTTGACAAGTTCAAGTTCTGAAATCAATTTTCTAAGTCTCAAATTGTCTCAGATACAGTTTCTCCCCGTAAAATAGACTTTAAACTACTGTTAATTGATCGAAACTTTACCTCAATATTAGCGATTTGTTTTCCGGTCAAACTCTCCAAAAAACTCTTCGTAATCATTCTCCCTTCTTTCCAATTTGTAAATCTCTTTTTTATGCTTCGTAAAAACGCGTAAAATCGGTGTCAAAAAGTCGGAAATCGATGAAATCTCCAGCGCGGGATAAGCTCCTCGCGCTCAATAGCCCGAGTCCACCAATTATCGACAGTAGTTATAGTAGTGACCCGCATTCAGCCAATTTCTCTTGCTGCTCATTGGCTCGCTGTTTCGGAGCACTGTTCCCTGGCACTCACGCTGCTCAAGGCGAATTTGTTCATCAGATTCCGTATGTACTCATAATTAAGCATATTCATATATTACGTAATAGTTACATAATTATGCATATAATATTCACATATGCATATAATATTCACATATGCATATAGATGACGTAATAGTTACGTAATCGTAAAAATGGCTCAAAAACTAAATGCTGTTCATTTAGCTTCGTCGCCGAGCAAACTGAGCTGAATGTTGGGCTGCAGCTCGACCCTGATACCAATGCTCCATATCGACCCGAAGAACGAACCATTCGTTTATACTGTCTACAAATTGACTCGCAGTATCAAAAACCATAACAGGTATATCGATCGTGTTGCTTGCTACTGCTATTCACCTCGACTCTTTGCTAAAATGTAACACAATCATATTCATAAAATTAACCTGCTCCGCCAATAATAATTTAGCTATGTCGAGCTACAATCTGACTCTATACCAAAAGGTTACGCAAGATGCTGGCAACTCTCAGCCTGCTTTCATACTGTAAGTAAATCAAATTGAGTGCTCAACCAACTAGTAAATTTCTAGCGATCGGTGCTACAAATCGATTGGCAACACAACTTTGTCGCAAAAAAGTTTCGGTGCTTCTTTTACTACTGCCAAAGCTGTAAATTTACCAAACTACAATACAGTAAAAACATTTAGTAACACATGCATGTATTTATTGATCAAGTGGAATAGACAGAGTCGTCATGCATTTGAGCAGGTGGGTAGAGTATTTGAAGCTGTCAAAAGTATTCTGCACAATATTAATCTGTTCTTGCTTCTGAAATTCAAAGGCAGTGTAGTATCGATCTTCTTTGAGCAGGGCAGCGACGACTTTCAAATTGGCAGCTTGGTGTTGAGCAGTTTCTGCATATTTTTCCATAAATATCTGGTAGCTTTTTACGGTAACTGGCGAGTAAAAGGTCAATTCCGGCGAGATGGGTTTTTGGCGATTTCCGACGTGCATGGCAGAGCGGGTTGCGCGGGTGCAGCTGTCGACGTTGATTCTCATTATGTCAGCGTATTCTAGTCGGTCCTTGGGCGTTTCTGGCGGCGGCATTTCTCACTATGTTAGAAAAAAATTAACCTCAAGTTTGCAACAATTGCCACAGTTGCGTAAAATTTATAAAAAGCTTTAAAAACTTGCGTTTATGGTTCCTGCCAAAAGCGCAACAAATTCTGTTTTCTGCTTTCTAGTGGAGACAAAAATCGAACGATGGCGATCGAGATCGGCACCGTATAAAATAAAATGCAATTTCTGAATTCATACAACAAAAATGAAATATTAAAAAAGATAAAATGAAGCGCTAGTTTTTCACTCGCATAATAGATAATAGAAGATTAAAAAATGAAACCTGTTCTCGAAACACCTGAAACTTGAGCTCTGCTACAAACTTACCATGTTTATTAATTGAATAAAATCAACAAAAAATTATAATCATCGCATATATTCGTCCTCTTCGTTGTCGTCCAAATGGTAGTGGATATGAAACTTTTCGAGGCGTTCTGCGAGCTTGTCAAATTCTGAATTGTCAACTTTTTTGATACCCAATTGTTTAAACAAGTCAAATGTGTTGTTTGAGAAAAGTTTAAAGTTGTTATTTCGACCTCAATATTTTTTTAATAAATGCAGAAAAAAATGATTTTACCTTGGTTAAACATTACCTGTGTTGAAAGTGGTCGATTTCCGCCCGTTACACTGACTTTTATACTGTTATTCCGTACTTTTTCAAAAATAAGTTGGAATCATTTGCGATTCCTTTTTTTATCACTTTCAGTGTTGCTTGGGCTGTGATTCGAACTCGGGGCCCCTAGAAGTTTGTCGGCGTATGGTTTAATGACCCTCGCCACCTGGGTCGGGCATTTTGAGTCAAATTCCCGCAATTAAGGGACGCGCTAGTGCCTCGCGCTCTATCTCCATCTCAAATAAAATCTTTTTAAGTGCTACTTGTAAAATATTTTTACTTGAAAGATGGCAAATCTACCAAGCAGCAAACCAATTCCAGACTATGCAAGCGCCTTGCCGGCAGATTGTAGCATCTTTCTGCGCAAAACTGTCGACACCATTGGAGAAAAATGGGCCGATTTGCAGTTGTGGATGATCCTGTACGAATCGGGTAATGTCGAGTGTAAGCGTAACGCTGTCCTTGAGCTAAGCAATATCAAGAACTTTTAAATTTTCGCTTAATATCACTTTTGCTCAGCGACAGCATCTGCTCAGTTACAAATGTCGAGTGTGTACATTCATCGCAATCGCGTCGATCAGTAGTGTTTTTTTCACAATTTCAACTCTACTCTATCTCAGCCATAGCTAATGAAATGTACAAAAAGTGGTTAAATTTGGCCAAGAATGATCTGCTTTTGTACCAAGTATTGAGGCGTTGCGACCGCTCACTGACGAGCGAGAGTCAGTTATCGGCGCAATTTCACAAATTATAAAGTTGACGAGTTTGTTGAAAATGTTGTGCGAGCACAAAATTGATAATGTCGTGGCAGTATTCTCATTTTTGTGTTAAGAGAAGCGGTCTCAGTCTTCCTTGTTGCCAACAAATTTGATCGAAGCGGAGATTGCCTTGGAAAGAGAAAGAGGTATTTTTTCTTCAAAAAAACATTTTTCAGCTGAAAAATTTTAGTCACTTTTGAATTACTTTGCCAAGAACAGCTCAAAGTACGGGCGCGACTTATGAATGCCGTTGTCGAGTATACCCGACAAAAAGGTCTTGCCGCTAAAAGTCTTGCGTCGCCCGATTCAAGCTTCGACGGTTCCGACGATGATGATGACAGCGGCAAAACAAATGTTGTTCCAGAGACTGACGACGACGAGGACGACGCCCAAGTCGACAAGGATGTTGAAAAGTTGATCCAGTTTCATCGCCGACTGCACAACCTCAAAAACAGCTTCCCTATAAGGACAAGCGCTCCTCGTCTGTTGCATGGTGTCAACAAGATTCTCCTCGAGTTCAAACTAGCTCATGGGATGAAATTCGACAAACGAGATATGGCAACTTTGCAGCGCTCCGCCGAGATGTTGAATATAAAAGTAAGCAAGCGAAGTGGCGTCAAGGAGGTGAAACGTATTTATGACATTGTTGAAACGAAATCCATTGCCATGAATCACGAAAACCACTCGAGCCAATCTTTTGTTGAAAGGTGTCCTCATCGAACGATTTCTCATCGAACACTGGCAACAAAGGATATTGAGCAAAAGAAAAAAGATGGCGAAGTTAACACAGATACGATTGATCCAATTGTAACTGATTAATGGCTGGCTTTGATGGATTAGGGGTTGAATACGCACTTTATTTCTTTAATTTCCTTAATGTTTAGTGTTAACTGTTAGTTGTAAATTTTCGGAGATTTCATTGATCAGTTTTGCTTAAAGTAAATGCTACGATTATTTAAAATTGTTTTCGTCGACAGCATAAATCACTCGATAATCTACATGTTTTCTCGTTTCTTTTACTCGCCATTTTAACCCGGTGCTTTTACTCGCCATTTTTACCCACTGCTTTTTATTCGCCATTTTAACCCGGTGCTTTTCCTCGCCATTTTAACCCGGTGCTTTTCATTCGCCATTTTAACCCGATGTTTTTCATTCGCCATTTTAACCCGATGTTTTTCATTCGCTATTTTTGTGTTAAATGTCAAAAATTTTTTTCTTTTCCATTTGGTAATAATTATGACCATTTATTGCTTCGCGGATACTTGCGACAGCTCTGCACATTTGTTAGCTACACCTGAAGATATAAAAACATACGAATAAATGACAGATAAATGCAGTTAGTGCATTCTCTTCAACCCCTTCCTCCCCATCACCACCCTTAAGCGATTGTCCCAAATTATAAAACATTTCAAAAAAAACGCAGTTTTTTCGATTTTAAAAGTTGAGTTCTAGAACTTTTAATGTTGATTTTCTGTTGAATAAAACCATCTGTTCAAAAAAAAAATGTTGATGATTTTTATTTTTAAAGTCTCTAGAATAGGGTGTTGTTCTCAGCAATGTCTATATAAGCGGCCGTTTGAGCGAGCAAGTTTAGTTTTATTTGCTGGCAGCCTTGGTTGAATGTCGCGCAAGAATTCGTACGAGGTACGTCGAGTTAAGCAGGTCAAGTTGTAAGCAGGGTTTAAAGGAAAAGTCTGAGCGTCGGAATCGACGCGCGTCGGGCAGCAAGGTTGAAAAACGCGGTCCACCACCACTTCCCGAGCGAACACCGGCTTCGTACTTTCTGGACGGTACAAAAGTGGTCCACACTCCATCTCGACGATACTCGGCGCGGGATGAACCGAACTACCTCGAGCCCGATTCTCTCGACGAGTCGTTTGCTGCCGCCAACATTTTGGAGCGTTCTGCTGCATCTGCCGAGTCGCTGGCCGATGCTACTTTTGTTGTGCAAGAAGAGCGATCTCCTTCGCACATGCTCAATTTACCCCATGTCGGGTACAAGAAACCACTTCGCCGCGAATCGCGACGCGGCCGACGATTTGGAGACGAGGATGAAAATCCCAACTTTTTGGATCGCACCCGTTCCACAATGGCCGACGCTTCGATGCTTGGAATGACCTCCATCAACGCGTCATCAAATGGCTACTCTGGCGTCGACGAGGAGGAGGAGAGCGGCGACGATTTTGTCCCTTTGGAAGATTGGGAATATGAGGCGTTGGACGAAGCTGCAAAGCAAGTGTACCGTAGAAAGTACTTTGCTTTTATGCACCGTTCCGTCGCTTCTTCCCTTCCCCTGTCTGAGCAGGGCAAGAGAAATGCCGATTTTGCGACGATCTTCTACGGGCCAAGGGCGAAAAAGGCTGGCGACAGCGAGAAGGAAGTTGCTCGATATCGGAGCCTGACAAGCGGACGAACTGGACCCTTCCACTTTCGTCCCGTGTCCAACCGATTTTGCAGGACCACCCATGGCTATTTGATGGTTCCTGACAACCGTAAGTAAAATTGAAATTTTCAAATTTTAATTCTAAATTTTTTAGTCGAGCAGATGTACCCTGATCCCCTCGAGCGAGCGTTCGCCCTCGCCGAGGAAATCTATAAAAATAAAAATGATGAAATGGGCGCAATGTTAGCCGAGATCAATTGCGGCGCCTATGGAGTCATCATTGAAACTCCAACGTGGGTAGTCCCCGTCAAAGACATCGAAGCGGGTTTGGCCGATATCAAAAACACTCCCCGACAAAACCAGTACGAGCATTACGATGAGCGACCGTCATACGACCAGCTCCGACGATGCCGACGACGAATCGCCTTCGACGATTGGCGCCAATAAAAATAAAACTTTTTTACTTGTAACATTTTGTCATTTGTTACAGTAAATAAAAAACAATTATTCTGTTAAATTATAAAAGATTGCTAGTACAATTTACTAGCAATTTTAGCGAGTCCATTTTATTGCAGGCGATTTCGAAAAAAAGGGAAAATCCCAGTCTAGTCTCAGTGATTTTCATTTCGAGAAGTGAGCAGCCGGGCGCAGTGATTTTCATTTCCAGAAGTGAGCGACCGGCGCAGTGATTTTTCATTTCCAGAAGTGAGCAGCCGAGCGCATATTTCGAAAAAGGCGCTAATCGCGATTAATCCGCAATTTTCCAAGGATTGCAAAAATCATTTTTACCAGCCAGAAAGAGAAAATACTGTTAGAGAAATTGCCGGCTATGAGAAAAGGCAGAGTTACGATTAACTGCCCGATTAAAGAGAATATTTTTGCCGGTGACGGACTTGTACAGATATTGCGCTTTGATTTTTTGATTTGGTTGCCTTTTATCTGTTTTTTTATTCTCACGAGTTCAATCTTTTTGGTGCGGCGTAGCGCTGTTACTGTAGTTTCAGATTGAAGGCTCGGAGGCGCTAATGTATCTTTACGATGGTTACCCCGTGCCTCAACCGCAACATCAATCCACTCCAAGCCAACGACCGGGCAGTCCCTCTCGTTCAAGTGCACCTCCTCGTTCGCGAAGAGAATCGCCGACTTCGTCTATTCGCTCTTTGGCATCGGCAGTCGAAAGCCACCCGTTAGAGACGACATTTCTACGACCAGCCACTCCAGCTTCTCGGTAAGTTTTTAAATTGAGAGATAAAATGGGTTATTAAAATTGCTTTTAGTAGAAACATGCCTTTCCACCCATCGTTTGTCGGTCAAGCACCACCACCACCGCCGCCGCAAACGACCGCTGCTACTGATCGCGAGATCAACGATCCTGAGGCTTCTGGTCTTGGACCAATTGGTTCTGGACTTCCCGACGCGCCAGGATTAAATCAAATCCCGATGACGCAGGAAGCTGCGATGCCGACAGCGATGCCAATTGTCGACTCTAGCGCTGCGTTTCGAAATGACGGTCGCAATCAAGGCCCGGCAATTGTAAGTTTTTGCCAAATTGCCCATTTTGATTATTTTGTTTAGATGTCGCCTTTTGGCCAGCGACTTCGATTCGACTGCACATTTCTGATGCTGGCATGTCTCGCTTCCGCCTGCATCGCCGTTTTCATCTACGTGTGCATTGCGCTCCAATCAAAGTGCTTGCCAACGCACTTGGACGGAGGCAGCGAGAATTCCAGCAACGTTCCTGCTCTCTCTCGACGACCGAGCCTTGAGAATGACGAAGGCAACTCACTTGTTGGCGGAAGTGGACGACGACGGCGACGTTCGTTGAATGACAGTCGACGGGGACTCTACCCAGCCTGCGAATGTCACTGCCAGTGCATCGGTGTCACTCGCCAGTGTCCATCCGAGGACGACAAGGACGCCGACGCCGCTCCCAACTCTATCCCAACCGCTCCCAGCCCTTTCCCAACTGCTCTTCCAACCGCGACCCGCGCTTCTGCCGACGCCACTGACGCCGTTGCTTCTGACGAAGATGATGACGCGCGATCCATTTCGACAAAATGGGCGTCCGATTTGGAATTTGATAGCATCAGCATGAACCGTAAGTTTACAATTTTTAAAAAAGCCAATTTTAACTTTTTGTTTAGCTGGCTTTGCTGAGTGGATGGAACGGCAGAATGCGCGACTTCTCGAGGAGGAAAGAGCCGAGCGTCGACGTTTGGCCGCTTTCACCAGCTCTTCCGGCGAGGAGGATGAAGACGGCTCAACTGACGAAGCAATGGCTCATCTCGACGCCGTTTTTGAGGAGGAGGTCGGCTCTGGCGCTACGATGGACGAGGTTCCAGAGCTTGAAAACGACGAAGAAACTGCTTCTCCACGCCAAGGTCCTAATTTTGCCCTTTTGCTATCATGTTTTATCCTTTTATATTGATAGCCCTCACTACTACTGCTGATCCTCTTGCCGAGTCCTTTAACGAAGCCAATTCCGCGTCTGATGCCATTGATGTCGCCAATTCTTCTTCTGCTGACGTCACTGCGCATTACGACGCCGACTTGGATACTGTTGTGGTAAAACTCAACTAACTTTACTTGCGCGCCAACTAGTCAACCCTTGTAGCACCAAATTATGAGCTTCATTTAGGATAATTTTTCTCTCTAAATATTTTCGAATCTGTCGCCTTCATTCTTATCATTACCTCTACGACTTATTCATTGCTCATTCTTAAACCTTTATCTCTTCAACTCTTATCAATTGTTCCTTCCTCGCTTTTCCTTCTTTTGCATTTAAAATTCCTTTTGCTGTCATTTTGTATTACTGAAAAATTTATCAACACTCGGCGACTTTTAAACTTTTTCCAATCTAACCTGAGTGACATGCGATTTCGACCATTTTATCGAGCACCTGCTTTACTGAATGTCACAATGAAGCCTTTTACATTTTTCACTAGTTTTCTTTTACTTTTTAGAATCTTGATAGAGTAATCGATGTCGGCTTCAAAGCGCGTGCCAACTTTCGGTCCTCCGCGAATCCCTCCTCGGCCAGACACTCCACATTGGCGACATCGAAAAACGACTCAAAATGTCGCCATTATCAACTCGCCAATTGTTGAATCGCCAATTGCGCAGCACTTTGCTCGCAAGATTGTCAAGCGCGGTGCTAGGTACCTTTTTCTTTTTTCTTCTTATTTAATAAAACGGTGTAGATTCGCGGAGCGCACTGCTATTGGACGAAAGTTGGTCAACACTTGCGGCGCCGCTCTCAAAACACTGCCAATTCCTAAGCTCGCAAGCGAGCTACGAGGTAATTAAAAACAGGGTTTACTCTTTTTGTTTAAATTTTGTTTAGGCGGTAACCGCAAGCGAAGGCGATCGTCTTTTGAAATTAACCAATTCAATCGACAATTTGAGCGCTCTCAATCCAGTCGCCAAAGCGAAAGAAGCAATCGTTTATTAAGCGATGCCACAAGAAAGCGGTGCTCTATGGAAAAACGGCTATGGGAGTTGCGAAAGGTAAAGACAAAATTTTTCTGGCGTTTTATCAACTCAATATTATTCAGCAATCAAGAAGAATCCGCCACATTTGAGCACTCAACTCTTCATGGGTCAGTATACGGCTTCGTTCAAGCTCACGCCAACACGCTACGCCGCGATTGAAGAGGGCATTCTCGCTGCACATCGCCATAGCGCAACACCAACTCGCGATTCGCCAAAAGCACTGCCAGCACCACCAAAAGACTCTCCTCTCGTCATTAGCGAGGATGGAGTTTTCTTTCCGTACACTGCGCTTCAAAAATCGCCAATTGCAGACACATCTTGCGCCACATCTTCTCCTCAAGGTAAATTCTTGATAGTTTGGACTGTTAATTAAGCAATTTAGTTCAGACCGATAATGCTGCTCGCGTAATGGAACTCATTGCTGCTCATCCCTACTCGCCGAAACCATCTGTCAAACTCGCTCAAGCCATCGACGAGCTAAAGAAAAATTTGGCGAAAGCTAAACTGTTTTTTATTTTTCTTTTTTGAAAAATATATTTTGTTTGACAGTTACTTTTTTGTTTTTACTTGTTTGCATTTTTGGCAATTTAGCAATTGAACGTGAGTCTGGCGACATGTGGTTGCACGAGTCTCCGCGTGCGCGTAAAAAGCAGCGGCAAAAGAGCCTTGGTCGATTTACTGTTTCGGATGAGGAGGGTGACAGCGATTGCACGATTGTTCCAACGGTTAGTAAAAATGCCAATCATCTTATTATAACTGACGCGTTAAGGCTCTATCTCAATCGACTCGACAAAACTCTGGCGCAGTTCCCGTTCGGCAGTACATTGATGGATATCGGGATTCAGGCGGGCGCACAATAAATCTCGATTAAGCAAATGTTTTATCAAGAGTTATTTTGTACCCCTTAGACAACAACAACAACGACCGCTCTACTCGCCGCCGCAGCGCTGAGCGCATTCAATTTGACGATCTTCCGATGAGCACTCGACGAAAATCGCAGCCGCGACAGCCCGATTCTGAGCAAAAGAAGTTGGTCACTCCTGACGCGATTCAGAAGCTCATTGATGATAAAAAGTCGCGTGATAGGGCAGCGTCGGCGGCTCGGAAGAAGAGCGGCAACGGGCTTCAACGATCCATTGAGCGCCGCGGAAACAACTTTTACGACGACGGCGAAGACGCAGATCAGGTCGCCGAGCGTTTTGGCACAAGTCTGCATGTTTCTGGATCGGACGTCGAGTTGGCAAACGAGGTCGATCGACGGCGAGTGCGCGCAGAGAGCAAGCGCGGTCGCGAGTCTCCGTGTCCGTCTTATGAAGCGGCTATGCGACAATCGTGCGAGACTTCCATGAATCAGCAGCGGCCGACGATTGTTCCGCCGCGAAACTTGAGCCAGAAAAGAGGTCGTTCTCCAGTACGCCGCCGCAGCGGGCAACAGCGCTCAAGCCCTGATCTTCAACGTCGCCGAGAAAAAGACTGGCGCTCTACGCCCAAGTATCCCCAGGAAACTGTGGTTCAGCCGCCCCGCGAGCCTGGCATCGAACATCCGCAAAAACCCGTTAAATTGGGCAAGGCTCAAATGCCGTTTTTGCTCAATTGGAATCGAGAACAACCGCACGATTCCATCCACGCTTATATGCCGGCATCTGTGGAGCCGCTCAACTCGATTCGAGGGCCTGGAGCAACATCGTCGCCCATCGGTTTCCGGGCAATGGGCCGAGGGCATTTTCGGAACCCGCTGGAAGACACGACAGCTTTGGAAGGTCCCTCGTGGCTTTTGAATCGCCACCAATTGCGCGGAATTTTCGCTATTGCGTACGATACGCGCAATGGCCTTCGACCGTCTTTGGCAGACGGCTACTTTGGAGCTTTTCTTCAAAAATTGGCGATGATTTGCGAAGCGGCTGGAGCAGACGTCGGCGAGGCCGTAGAAGAGCACATTGCTCTCATCAACAACCATCACGTGTACACGACCCTCGACATGTATTGGACATTTCCGGGCCAGTTCAGAGGCGAAGAGCTTCAATGGAAAGCGCTTGGAAGTTTCTACGCCGACTTTGCCATCGACGCGTTTGGCCATTATTACATCCATAAATTGTATTTATGGGTAAGTTTTAAAACTTTTAATTTTGAATAAAAGTGATTGCTTAGGTGAAATATGACGACAAGTGGCAAATTGTCGACATCAACAGCCGACGCCAGCTTGGACACCCTGCCAATGTTCTGCGCTACTTGAACGTCGTCAAAGCCAAGACGTTTTATCCTTGGCCAACACCTGCCACCACTTCTTTCTCGCATTACAAGAGTCAATTGCTTCTGTGCGCAGGCTTTGTGCCTTTGACAGTGACTCCGCCCTATGCAGAAGCCAGTCGACAATTTATTTCGGACTCGGTAAGCAATTTAACTGAAATTGTAAATAATTCAATATTTTTAGTTTTTCCAATTTGTCGGGCTCAGCTGTGCAATCATGCAACCTCCTTGTGACGCGCAAATTGGGGCTCTGAATGACAATCTCGAGCTGCGAATCTGGCGTTCGATTCCGTCAGCGATGAGAGTCGATTTGCTTGGACCGTTTGGCGGTGGCGAAGGAACTCGAACTGCTACTCGCATTATCGCCGAGCGTTTCAACGCCATCCAAAACAAGATGGACATGGTGTTTCGAGATCGCGCCGAGGCTGAAGCACCACCAGAGCATCACCGTCATCAGGCGCAATTGCCGAATGACAATGGCGACGACGAAGCAGCCATAGCCGCCGCCCTAGGATACTTACGATCGGCTCTGCCGCCAGTGTTTACTCGCATCGACGATTTCATCCCCACTGAAGAAGCGCTCAAGATGATCTTGTTTGCGAGCTGCACGACTGCTCCCACAGAGGACGTTTATTTTCTGTCCTTGGTAGGAGAGAGACTCAAATGTATTGAAAATTAACCCATGTTTTCTAGTTTGGAGTTCAACGACAGTTGTCCTCGGCGCTAATCACTCAACACGCAAGTCAAATTTTCCCGAATGTAATTGACTCTGCGCTTGAAAACGCTCGGGAGACGCGTTCGCGACTTCGTCGCGATCTCACACAAGGTACAGACTTGCAACACGTCGTGGGTATGGATCCGCCTGAGTCGTTGGCCACCCATTTTGGCGGCGATCAGCCGTTTATCAACAACGATTTGGCCCTTGCTCGCCAAAAACCGCACCGCCGCGGCATTCGACGCCCAGACGAAGTTGCAGACGAAGTACGAGCCGAGAAGCACGAAAACAAAAAAGTTCTGTTTCTGCTGCTGCGGGCGACAAACGCCAAATCAAAAAATGCCGCAAGTGCAACGCGCGCATCTCTTTCACCGCCGACGCTGGTGGACCTCAGAACGACATCACTGACGAGTTCTACCCTCAGTCTCCATTTGATGCTGGACACTTTTGCTTTTAAATTGTACCTATCTGCCTTTAGGAAACCACTCAGGATCTCTATCTCTCGCTCACGTTTAGGTCAACATTATCAACATGTTCAAAAGTTCAGCCCCCGAAAAACTATTTTCATCCTTTTCCCTTTTAGTTGAAATCGGACCGTTTGCGAAATGATGGTGGCGGCGGCGGCAGCGGTGGCCGCTGTTTTTGTAACGCAGTCAATAGTTGCAGCCGACGAGCATTCTGATCTTCACGAGTTCAACAGCCATGAAGAGTTTTGTGCAGTGTATCCTGATCACTCGCATTGCGCGGTGCCAACAACAACAACAAACAATCCACCGCCGACCATATCGGCGCCTACAACTGCGTCTACTACGCAAGAACCGACTTCCACTCTTTCTGAGGCGCTTCTGGGAATCAATTCAACGATTTCTTTGAATTCAAATGCGACTGCAACATCTGGAGGTTATTCGAGTTCAACGCCGGTTCCGCGAATTGTGTTTCATCCCAGCGGCATGGAAAATTCCACTGGCAAGAAAAAATCAAGAGCTCATGGTATGTCGGAATCGCAGGGTATACTTGAGCGCATGGTATCATTTTTTTAATGGTATGCTTAGTTTTTCCCATCTTTTGATTTCATCCTATCAGCATTAGAACTTTGCAAGCTGCTACGTTAAAGTTTTTGTCACCCCGCGCTTCAAGTATAGCATGAAAAAATGATACCCTGCAACTCCAATTTTTTCATCCAAGTTTGAACTTTTAGGATTAGTAAAATTCCATTGACGATTTCTAGGAAACAAATACTGGTGATGGCCGCATATTTGGCAATGGCGCTGATGGTTATTTGCTGCTGCTTGCCTGCTTGTATTGTCAAGTACCGGAACACGAATGAAAGCTGCTCAAAGATTCTCCTCCTTTTGCTGATCGATTTTCGTGACCTTGTCTTTGATGTGGTCTTCTTTCCATTCGACTTGATTCGTTTTGCTGCAAGTAATATGTGCGAAAAGAAAAAAGTATCTTGGAAAACAATTCAAGAAAAGCGGCGTCATAATCTGTGCTGTTGCTTTGCTTGCGTCAAAGGTAAAAAGACTGATCCTGGTTTACGCGAGGCGCTCAATTTTGATCGAAACAGCAGCCGCTACGGAAGTGGTTCAACCATTTACGAAGGGACCTTTGCTTCAAGCCCCTATTCTAGTACGTTATTGCCTAAAAACTTGCGTGTTTACACAAAATTTAGAACGGAAAAATACTCGTCACGCTGCCAAGAAAAAGGGTATTATGAAAAACATCAAGCCCGAAACGCTCAAGAAGTGCGCATTTACAAGGAAAAGGCCAGACGCGCTGAAATTGCGCGACAACAACGTATACGACAGCAAGCAGATTGGATCAATTTTCATCGCCAGCAAGTCTTGCGTCGTCAGGCTGAAGAAGATGCTGCAATTTATCGTCACAGACAACAACTGGCAGCTCAACAACAAGCAGCTCAACAACAACAACAACAAGCAGCTCAACAACAAGAACCAGAAACAAATTCACGCGTTGAAAATGTTCAATGTGCGCCTTTTCGCCCTGCTCGTCGCTATCGAAACAATTCCGATGATGAGGACGATTACGACAAGCGCCAAAACGCTTCTCGTTCTAGTTCGTTTTCAGAGCGTTTTTTATCGCCTTTTCGAACCAAGGCTTCAACTGCTCCAAACGGCGGCGATCACAAGTACCAAGAAACGCCAATAGATGATCCTGACGAATGTGTCGAGTGCGAAAAACAGTCACCGCCGCCGCCGCCGCCGCAACAAGATAAAAGTGATCTAAAATCGGAGCCGCCGTCAAGTGACGCCGCACGTAAACTCCCCCCTGAGCCAATGGTTTATTACAGTAGCAGCGAAGATGAAAGCCGCTTTCAGCAGGTATCTCTTGACGACAATGTCAAGATCGAAAATGTGACTCTGGAAGATTTTGGCGAGCCTCTCCCTCCTGTGCACAAATTGCTTCGATGTTCTTCCTCCTCGTCGGATGATGAGGAAACTGCGCCGGAGCTTGAAAAGCCCAAAATTCCATCCCAGAAGAAGACCCAGCTAGCCACGATTGTGGAAAATTCCGACAGCGAGACAGAGGTAAAAGATGCACTGGGATTTTTAGTCGAGAACAGCTTCCGGTCTGCGGAAGCGCAATGTCCGGTTTAAGATTCTGTCACGTGATTAGAGATCCTCACACACAATTTGTTTGATCGATTTGTGAGGGGTGTTAGGGTAATAAACGCCGCTTTCAAGTGTATACTGATAAAGGCGGAAGTAGCTTTATGTCGCGTGCTGTAAAAAAAGGGGCGCTGTTAGATTGGCGCCCTCTTCTAAGATATATAACTTTGACATTGAACCCTTTTTCAGTATACACTTTACAATATGATTTTGAATATTGAGCAAATTTCGCCCAAGAAAAAAAACATTGTCAGAGCGGTCCAAAAGTTTTTCAAAAGACGTTTTGTCACTTACCAATACCCAATTTCTGAAATCAACGACCGAGCTTCTGTCAATGTCAACCCAGCATCATCGCCATCATCCTTGACTGCCGCATCCGTTTCATCGGTCCTCCATTGCCCGCCACCACCCTATCCGAAAATTGTCGGACTTGCCGCACTGATGACAAAGGAGGAACCGGCTGACCTTTATTCTCAATTTTCAGACGAGACGATCAAGTATGCAACAATTCGAAAGTCCTACTCTCTGCGATACAAAAGATCCACCAGACGCCATTAATCCTTTCCTTCTACCATCTCACATTTCGATCAAATAAATTATAATAGTCGATTGATGACAGTTTTTTAAAAAAAATGACAATTAAAAAAAAATGACAATTTAAAAAAGGGCAATTTAAGAAAGAGCAAAAAAGACAACATTGCCTGCCGCGAAGCGGCAGGCCCTGTGAACGACGAACCTGCGCATGCGCAGGTTCGAGTGAACCACGAAATCGAGCGCGCGCCCCAGGGGCTCCCAAAGGGAGCCCAGCTCAGAAAATTTTGATCCCCTTTGGGGATCAAAAATTTTTCGCAACCTTGTGACGGACACCGTTTTCGCAAATTCTCCTATTTGGAAATTTTTTGTCAAGAAATAATTTGAATTTCAGGACTCGCCAGGGTTTGTCAAGCTCAAGGCGCAGATGAATCGGCAGCTCAAGACGTCGTACAAGCTCTCCAAGTTGACAAATGCACCGACGCCGTCAAGAGTGGTGCTCGACTCGGGCGAACAACATCGTCGCCGTTTAGCCGATCGTTGTGGCACCGCAAGTCCAATGGGGACCTATTTTCGTAAAAAGGCTCAGCTCAGGAAAGCTTTGCAGCCGCCGCCGCCACCGTTGCCTGAGATGCCCGCCGATAATCAAGTTCAACCACCAGAGGTACTATTGAGCTGCGCGTAAGATTGCGCTTGAAGGTGAATTTGAGCATTATTTCTAGAAGATGGGCGTCGCACTCACAACATTTGCGCCAGCGGTGAGACAGAGCGACAAAAGTAAGAAAAATGCCTTTTGTGCCACTTTTTCAAGATTTGACTTCAGAGTACATGGAACAACCTGTCGCCAATGACCAAGAGGACGGTGCAGCCAGAGACGGTTTCTTTGGTCACAAAACTCCCCAAGGATTCGCACAATGGTAATTTTCTTGAAAATTCTCTTTGTGCTCATTTGTTTCCCAAGTTTTGAGTCGAGACCGCGATTCATGTCTACAAAACTGCTCGAATTCTCAGACGACGACGAAGACGAGGACAAACAGTCTGACAATTACTTTGGTCGTGGACAAGCCCTCAGCGCAAAAATCCTCGTCAAAGTCGAATCAGCGTCGCCCCCGCCACCGCCGCCACCACCAGGCGGAAAAACAGAGCCCAAAGAAGAGCCAAAAATGGAGCCAAAAGAAGAGCCGGAAGACGAATTCATACCGAAAAAAGAAAAAGTGGAAACAAAATCGGAACCACAAGAAGCAGGTGGCGAATCTGTGCTCTTTATTGATGAATGCGGCAATCGACACCACGCCGTAGTTGGAACTCGCCTCCTTTCTAGCTGCACGCCTGAGCCAAGCGACGAAGAACTTGTAGATGTCGTCTCTGTGAGTGAAACTATTACAACGAATAGCAGCAGCGGATTTGGCTCGGAAACGTCCTCTTCGCTCTTTTCTTCTTCCACTACGACTACCGGGTCAACTTTGACCGATGTTACAGAATCAAGCGAGGAGCAACCTAAACCAAAGAAAAAACGGTAATTTGTAAATTGTTGTTCAAACAACTAATTTCTTTTTCTAGCGCTCGCCGAACTACTCCTGCTGATTTCAAACCACGACGATCCGCACGCATCCTTTCTAAAAAGTAAACTGTTTAGATATTGCTCTCTCTGTTCACTCACTCACTTACTCCCTCGCTCTCGCCGCCGGTGCTCTGGTCATATAAAACTCGGACTTACTTTAGGAATGTTCACTCACTCATTTTAATAAAAAAAACCAACTTTTACAAATGATATTGTTGTAGTTTTTATGATTAAAAAGCCGCAAGAAAGTTGTAGAGATGGAACTTGTGGGGTCGACGAAAAGACGCATGCTGAACAAGGCTCTGGCAAGCAATTATCAAACTCGATTCTCTCGGCTCGATCAACCTTTGCCCACCACCACCACCACCAACTCGATCAAGCCCGAATTTATTCACGAAATGAGTTTGTTGTCCACGCGAATCCAGCGAATAATCACAGACGAGTTGTCAAAAAACCCGACGACAACGACGACCAAAAATGCGGAAGCCAATCTCAAGTTTATGAAGAGAGCTCTACACGTGGTGGAAACAACTCGTTGCACTCCAGTCTTTTATGTCGACAAGGAGAAAAAGTCGGAGACGTTGCTTTATCCGATGATGAGCGACGACGACAAGTTCCTGCTAATCTGTTATCACTTTGTGGACAAGGCACTTGCTGTGACACCGCCGCCAGTTCCAGCGACACCGCCAACGACCCAGTCAAATCCAACAACACAGTCAACGCCAACGACACAGTCAACGACACAGTCAACGCCGCCTCAAAAAAGCGACATCAACGAGTTTGCTTCAGCTCAAGGATTAAATCAACAACACGACACCGTATCGATCGAAATTTACGAGCCCGAATCCGTCTGCTCGGAACCGGAGAGTACACAATCCCCCCACTTGCGAAATCAGGCTCAATACTGCGAGGAAAACGACCTGCCAGCGCCTCCTCGTCGTCGTCTTCGGACAGCTCTTTGGACATTTTTTCCGGGATCGACTTGCCGGAACATGTGCTCGATATTGGGGATATCCCTGATCCTGTCGGCCTTGTTGATGCTCTTCATTATCCTAGTGATCAAGAATTATGCAGATGCTCTTATCTCAACTCGCCAACATCAATTTATGGATCTCGACAGCGACAGAGATCTACAATGTCGCATACAGATACCGCCAGTGTTTTCCCAGGCCTTGATTCGCTTTTTAAACAGTCTTCAAAACGGTAAAACTGCGTATTCTTGTTTTTGGTTTCAAGCATTATTTTCAGAGTACCGCTGGTCGATGCCCCACAACTCGACGAGCGATTAGTAACTGGACGCTTTGATTTCAATACAAATACAGACGATTACGCCTTTGAATCTGCAATCAAAGAAACGATTTTCACCGCGTGTAAAAACAAACAAGGCTTCTTTACATCTTGCGCCATGCAATTTACGGACATTGGTGCTGCCGATACCGATTGGCGTAAAAAGTTGGTTCAAGACACGACTCCTGACGATTGGAACAAAATCCGGAACAGAATTGCCGCCGATCCTGGCGCGGGAAGCCCAATTTTGCTCCCATTTGAAGATTCGCCATTTTTCACGATTTCGGATCAACAAACTTTGGAATCAACACAATACGCCGCGCTCTTTAAGCAAAATCAAACGCCTGCCGAGACAATTGACGCGTGGAGAAATATGCAATCGGAAAAAAGTATCGACTTGGCGCCTGATCAATTACTTGGAAATGTAAAATGGAGCACGGCGAGCGGGGCTTTGGCAATTTTAGAATTTCATTACGCGCTCTTGGATCCATGTTTTTCTCCAGCGAGCGACGGAACAACAATTGTTTCAAATCTTTTGCGACCCGTAAACGCTCCCTTGCCACAATGCTTTTATAAAGATGGTTGTTCCCCTTCTATGGATAGAGGTATCGACATTACTCGTGAAATTTGCAACTTGCTGGCAGCATTTTCTACCGAATCGTACATAATCGCCAAAAAACATGCTGCAGATGCTGCTGCAGCAGCGGCTCGAACACCTCTTACGTATCGACTCTGGAAAAATTGTAAACCTTCTACAACTGAAGAGGAAGCGATACGGCTTACTTCGGCAGAGTTTATACAAACAAACAAAGTGTCTTTTTTCGATAGCGATAAAGCGCTGGAACTTGACAATCCGTTGCGAAAAAGGCTCCATCGCGAATTTATGGACAGAGTAGACGAGCATGTAGCAGCCTCAAAAGGTCCTCCAAAATATTCGCCTCTGTTCCCTCGCTATAAATTTGAAGAGGGCGAAGTTGATTTTCGCTTTTCTCCAACCCAGTCAAAAGCGTACAATTACAAAGCCTCGTCATTTCATCTTCATTCGGAATCGTTTAACAAAACAGATTTGTTTGCGTATTTGCTTCTGCTTGGGCGATCTGTGGCTCATACGGCCAAGTATTATTTGCAATGTCCGCTGCTTGAGTCGACTTGCGTATCAAGCCATGAATTGGCAAAGTTGCTGCCGCCAATGATGCTTGGGGATTGGCGCTGCGGAAGAGCAAAATCTCTCAAAAGCCGTGTTCAACCGCATTCGACCAATATTGTTCGCCCGCCGGTCGCCCCTACTGGTCAGGTCTGTTTCGACGAGGAAAATCTTTCACTCGCCAAGCAATTTAACCAGGATCTCTTTCGACTTTATTGCATCAAAGATTTGGTGCCCAATGCGCATTTTCATTTGTTGCTTTCAATGCGAAAGGCCTTTGAGCAATTTATTGAAATTTTGAAAGCGCGAGCGAGCCAAGTCCTGCGATTCACTTCTTATGAAATGGATACGCTACAAACGTATGCTCTTGGAGAAAAGGAAAGCGACCGCCAGCGCGTTAACAGATTTCGCGTTATGGCCATTCATCTGAAATCGCGCGCTCAATTGCACTGCCATCAGCAACGTCAAATAAAGAGTTTTCTTAACAAACTTTTGGTGGCTTACATGGGATTTGTTACACATTGTCCGCCAACATGTCCAAAACTTTATCCGACCAAGACGACATGTTCGCATATTTGCAACGAATACAAAAACTCTGTCTTTATTTGGCCAATGGAATCGCCACCTCTGCCGCTGAATTGGAAAAAGATCGGTGCGATCGTTGCTTGAGCCGCCTAAACAGCGCGTATACTCGAATAAGGTCAACAAACGGACTTGAAAACAATTTACCTCCAAATTATTTGTATTTCAAGAGTCTGCAAATGGAGCGGGTCTTTAAACGAGCGGAAACGCGCTACAACTTGAGCAGAAGCGATTTTGCAATTTATGGCGTACACGATGTCAACAAGTGGTTATCTACTCAACCAAATTTAACAGGTTTTGCTCGACTGATGATTGACATTATTGATCTAACATATATAGACTCCGAAGCTACGAAAAAACGCTGCGCACCGGAACAACTTACATTTGCGCAATCGAGCGTACTGCCAAGCAACAACTCGCTAAACGTCGATAAAGATATAAATAATGGCGCTGTTACGGTACGTTTTTACTGCCCTCGCGTGCGCTTCATTTTTTACTCTTTTTAGCCTTGCTTTTTTCCATCCGAATACTCGCCGCCGCCGCCGCTGCCTCACTCATTTCCTGCTGACAAATTTTCCAGCTACAACAAGAGTCAAGATGGAGTCTCAGGTAAAATTTTCTTGTTAAAATCGAAACAAATTAATCGATTGTCAAGACGCCGCCAGAAGTTGTGAATCTTTGCGACGACGACGACTACGAGGAAGTAACAAGCGCTTTGCAGGAGCAGACGGTTACGACAAGCTCTCAAAACGCATGTATTCCGCAAGCTCAGACGCCGGACTCGTTGTCAGCGTCGACAGCCGAATTGAGCAGCGATCAAGTCGTTCCCCAGCAATCGTCTTTGCAAGCGACAGTCAAGAAAGAGCACACGCCGATATGCAGCAAGCCGAATTCTCCGACTCTTCATTCACCCTTGACGACTACCTTGGCAGCGACGACTTTGATGCAGTCTTATCCCTCGCAAGCGCCTACACCGATTCCCACCCGTCCGCCCCAATGTTCGACACCTGCACCGATTCCCGCGCCGATAGATGCAAATCTCAATGGAATGACCCCTTGGCCTCGCCAACTCTCGGAGGATGGTCAATGGAGCAACTGCCCGTATACCAACTACTGGAACCAATTTCAACCTCCTCTTGCTTTTCCAGCGGCGCCTCACCCGCCACCTCCTCCAGCTCCATATCAACCACCGCAGAGATTTCCGCCAACGTTCTTCCCCAGCCAACAGTATCCAGCTCATTACGATTATTATCGCCAGGCTCGACCGATGCCGACGTCTCCAGTGCAGCAGCAGCAGCAACAGCCACCGCCGACCTCGACTCGATACTCTGCCTCGTTGACGACAAGCCTCGAGTTTCTAAATCAAGAGACTTACTTTGTGGTCTCAAAGGACAAGATTCGGATTCGAGCTCAACCGTGCCTCCACTGCTTCCCAAACCGGACGCTCAATCCAGCAATCGTGTTGCAGTATCACAATGATCCGCCCCCTGAAACGCCAACTGCTACAAAACGAAACACCGACACGCTCTTGGACAATGATGCTCCAAAATTGAAAAAATAGGTAAATTTTCAAAAAAGTTTTCAAATTTTACCGCATTTTAGCTCGACCTCCACCGCCACCACCACCACTCTTCTTCTGGCCTGCTCCTGCGATGTTCAACTTGCCGTTTTTCATATTTACTGTTTTTCTTATTCACTGTTTTTCTTATTCACTGTTTTTCTTATTCACTGTTTTATGTTCTTTTGTACTTTTATAATAAACAAAATTTTTTAATCTACGAGTTTTATTTAAACAACCATGCAGTAGGGTATTGTCTTAGCAGGATTTGATACGCCAGAATTCTATGCACACGAACATTGCTCTCCGAGAACACATCCCTTGAGTGAAACGTGTTTCGCAGGACACCATCAGCAAATCCAGCAGGAGTTATCTCAGCGCATAAATCGTCCAGGTCTTTTTCGTTTCGCACAAATTCAGTCGTATTCACAGATCCCCACATGTTTGCGTACACAATGCCAGTTTTTGTTGTAGTTTCAACTTGACCTTTTTCCCAATTGTAAACAGTTGCAGTGGATTTTGTACTGTAAAATGCGTCCACGCTAACTCTCAAGAGACCAGAAAAGTTGTGCACCAAATCACGAACCAATTGAACTATGTCGCGATCGCGTAAAACTGTAATGACATACTTGTTGCATAAAGTTGAATAACGGCCCATTCTATCAGCGCCAACTCGTAAGGGGTAGCGCCGCCATGATTGATCTAAAAATCGGAAAATCGTTTTTGTCTGCAGTTTAACTTACTTATGTAGTGCTTGATTGGGTAATTCAAGGGGCTGTCGCCTCCAAGAAGCGCATGCGTTTCCTCGGGTTCAAAATAATCGTCAGGTGGGATTATTTCCGGCACCAATTCTTGCAAAAATTTTTCTTCAGCACGCGTATTGGGCGAAAGCGCTTCGTCCAGAATATCAAAATTCTCGTTGGATTTTGACTGAGGATAAAACCACTCAATCTGCTGTGGAGTTAATTCATATTGACCCTTTTGTTGCGCATATGCTGACATAAAATCTGTCATACTTTCGCCCGAGGAGGGCGGCTCATCGTCCAGGAAATTTGAAAACAGTCGATATTTTTTGCGAATTTGTCGAGCTGTTTCAAACAAATTGCCGCCGTAAACGCTTCTCATCAACTCTGTCTGTCCAAGTTGGCGAATTTCGCTTCCGCTTTCATTGATAACCGATTGACTCTCGACCTCGCTAGCATCAGATTTTAATGTATTTAAAAGACTTATGTTATCCATTCTAAAAGTAATTTATTTACATGAGATTGTTTGTAAAACAAAATTTATAAATATGTTCCGTCAGCATTCTGGAGGGCAGAAGTTGTGATTTTATCCGCGTGAATTATTCGCTTTTTTAGTGCAGCATTGATGACGCGTTTTGTGAGCGTTTTCGTTTTCATGCGCTTTGCAATTTGATCAAATTGAAAAAGCGAAATGCTTTTGATGACGCTCTGTTCCATATCGTCGGAAACTAGCGCAGCTAAATAGTCCAAGTGTCTTAATAATTTTCATAATTTCTAAAATGATCGTTTTTGCTTACCTGAGTTTAATAGATTGGGAGCAGCCCTTTGCTGATCGTTTCACCTCCAGCGCTCCAAGTTGCGCCCTTTCATGCTCGTCAATTAGTTCATACACGCGATGGCGATTTTTTGGATCAAAGATTTCTTCTTCAATCGTGTTTCTGTCGCATTCTGTCATGATGTAGCATTTTGGGCTTAGAGCAATCATCCACCCTTTGTTGATACGGTGTTCTTCTTTTAGCAGCCCTGGTTCTTTTTGTGACGCTGCGTCGCCGGCCTTTGCAAACCATTTAGGCACCATTTCCTCATCCCACTCTTTAACAAGAGATGGTTTTACGCATTCTCGCAACGAGTCAGCAGTCATAGCCACCATCAGCGAGTCTGTGTCTGCGTAGCATAACTTTGTCCATCCATCTTTCATATATTTCATAAGAACGTCGCGAAATTAAAAAAACAAGAGTTTGCTATTTTGATAAACAAAAAGTTGAACTTGTAGAGCGGTTATGTGGGTGACACGTTTTTCTTAAAGAGAGCCTCGTGCAGCGGATCGCAATTATGACCCTCATTGCGCAGCGTGTTGAGCGCTTTTAAGCGCGGATTTCGCAGTGCTGTATACAAATCGCCAGATGAAAGAATTTTTGTATTCATGAATTTTGCTCGGTTGATTGCAAAGTATCCAACAGCCGAATTAAGAACAAATTTAATCCAGTTTGCCATCGATGTATCATTTGCTTGGGCAGCCTTCACTCGATCCGCCACCAACGTATTTACAAAATCTTTAAACGGTTTATCCCTGTAGTATGAAACAAAGTATTTGACGCGAAATTTGAGTCCCATTTTTAAATAATAGACCAACAACTCTGACGAAATAAAATAGTCTTCCACGTTGAAGCAAAAGACATTCTCCTCGCAGGGAAACATTCTTTGTTTTTGTTTTTCAGAAAGCGTTCTTGCCAAGTCACCTTGCAAATGTTCCAAAGTTAATTCCTTTCGTGCAAATATTGGTGGCGTATGAATATACTTTTCGACAACTTCTGGGGGCGACCACAGATCCACCATGGCAAATCCAAAGAATTTACTATTCCCATTTTCATCTTCATCGAGTAACGCTCTTTTAAAATCGTCGTGAGTAACGCCTTCTTTGCCGGCCTTTATTCCAGAACGGGTTTTTGCGCCTTTAAAGAGAAACGGATACGTTTTGGAATACGGAGCAGCGCTTTCGTCGTCGTCAAGTTCCAAACTGCGCCACTCTTTTATCCAGCGGCAAGCCATCTTAATGACGAGCGTATGCGGAAAGTTTTGAGGACCTTCACACATGACAGCTATTCCAAGCTCGTTTAATAAAACTGGCGGAGCGCCCCAATCCTCGAGACCGTCGCGTTGTCTTATATCGTCAACGATGGCGTGTATGCGAGCGTCTTCCTTGGCAAGCAACTCGTCGCGAGTAAAGTCAACTTGAATCGGGTGGCCGTCGGGCCCATTGATGACTTTTTTCGCCGCTCTAAATGGTCGTCGATTACACTGCGTACACGGGTGGAAAGAGCAGCCTCTATACTCGAAAAGATAACGTTTTTTAACGCTTTTAAAGGGTGTCACTTTTATCCAGTTTCGCTCATCAGCAGCTTCAGGATAAATCGCTTCAGCGTAGCCATCAATAAAATATGGACCAAATTGCATTTCTTCAAAATTATACGAATGTTTTATTGCACCATTAAAATCGTGCCGATTTGACCAATTTAGATATTCCAACCAGCGAACAGACTCCAGTGATGTGTTTTCGCGCTGGTTAAACATTCCTATGCCAAAAAACCGTTTTTCTTCTTCCGATGAATTTGAGCAAGAGTAGCCAATTTTTTGTAGTTGATACATTATTCCAGGACCACAAGGTAAATATTGTCGAAACGATTGCGGGTATAAACTATTGAAATCAAATGTTGTTACATTTTTGTAAATTCGCCCAGTTTCAGTTTTCCACGCCGCCTCTGGGATTTTAGGATTTTCGCCATTCAAGTAAATTGCTCGATGCATCACTTGTACAATCCCACCAGTCAGATTTTTACGCATATCTCGCAGATAAAATGGAAACTTTGGCGAGGTCGAATAAATGCCCGGGCAATCGTCTTTATACTTGAGAAAAGCAATCTTTTGCGCTAGTTGAGAAATGCTCAACTCTGAATGAATGCCAAGGCCAAACTTTTCTTTATTACTTTTACCAAATGCGCGAATTGACCCTTCCAACAATATGCAGTCGTTATAATTGTAATTGATAAGGTATTTCATCATTGTTGGTCGAGTAACGATTCCAGTAGTATCTTCTTCCCACTCTTGGCGCATCTTTTTCCACAAAAGCACACTTGCCTCTTATTTTCGCGGTGAAAACTTGAAAAATTTTTGCGCATTGTAGTCTTCCTTGTCGAATCGCCATCTTTTAATGTGTCGCACCAGATCAGCGCAACTCGTATTTGAGATTTCCAATCTTCATACAGGTCAAGTGTAGAATATATGCCTTCTGAAATTTGCTCGCTCTCGCCCTTGTTCTCAAAGTGCTCCTTTGCCGAAGGATCCTCATGAATAGATTGCAAGTGAAGAAAGGAAATAATTCGCGATATCAGCGCGTCCCTCTCGTTTGGCCACTCTTGCGCGGCTATTTTGTCGGCAACAATATCATCCATCTCTTGGACAAAACTATTGGATGCAACTGTCATTGAAGAATAGAAACAGGGATACGCAGCCATTTGTGTCGCTTTTCGTAACTGATCCATTGTCGTGTACCATTCGTATGGAAAGGTACCCTTTACAAATAAACTAGAGTCAAGTCCGCACGAACGAGCCAACTTTTCTAGCGACATTGGACAGGTATAATTTTTGAAATCGCGAAAACTCAGATTATTTGCCTCAACCATCATATATCCATTTGCGCGTTTTATAAAATTGATGAGCTTTGTATCTCCGCCAACAAAGTGATATAGCACCGACACCAAAGAAGGAAATAATATGCACATGTCGTATCTTTCGCCCATCCAAGCGTAAATTTTCAATTTGTGAAAGTCTTTCAAATATTTGAGCTTTTTTCGAAAAGACGCCACTTTTTGCACACAACGGGATTTTTCCTTTTTGTTTTCATTTTCGATTTCTTGCTCGTAAAAAGTAATTCCATTGTTGATACAGTCGGGAAGCTCGCGAACCATTTCGCGCTGAAGAATAATCAAATAGTTGACAAATTCGGTAAGCATCACAAGAGTAGCTTCGAACCCTTCGCCTTTACGCGTAAAGCAATTACGCTCTCCGTCGCTTGAATACGTGCACAAGGTTGCCAACTTGTGAAACTTGTCGCCCGACGAAAACATGCCACGTGACATTATACATTCGATGTCGTATGTTATAAAATACTCTTGGACGTAATCGAATGAGGGCAAATAACCTTCGCTAACCAATTCTTTTACATGATCCAACACTCGCCAACTTTGCACCGTTTGTCGAATAATGTCGATTGGCTCAGTTGAACAACACATTTCGTGCTTTTTCATCTTTTTTGCTTTAGAGCTTGTAAATAAACAGTGTCGAGTTTTGCACTTTGGTAACGCCCGCACATGACGATCCGAAAGCACTCGGACAAGTGTAGCATCAGAAAAACATTTGGCATGATGCTTAAAACATTTCGTATTGGTTTGTACTCTGCGTAGAGACTATTTTCAACGCTAGAAGACCCTGTGCCCGCATCGCTATGGTCATCAACATTTTGCTCAGCTGCTGGAACCTGAGTCAAAACTGTTCTTGCCTCTGTATTTGACTCCCAATCGCTAAAAGTATACTCGAATGCTTGTTCGTCGTTTTCGGCGTCGTTGTTGTCTTCGACATTGCATTCAGCATCAATAAAAGGGTTTTTGCGCGCATTCCCAAACTCGCTTGCATTTTCCGTCAATCTATCAAAATCGACAAAGGAAATATCATCTTCATCGCAGTCCTCGGCAGCGTTAGCAATGTGAAGTCCCTGCTCCATGGAATTGATGCTATCATCATCATCATCATCCAAAAACGTTTCAGACGCGTCGTGAAATTGATGATTATCGTTTTTGGTCCACCGCAAGATCTGAGCAATTTTCGTCTTGTCAAGAAAACGATTGCACTTGGTCGCTCTACGCTGATAATCCTTGTTTGCTGCATAGAGAGGTAAGAGTCCAGGGTAATTATCAAATTGACGATAACATACGCTCGTCAATTTTTTAAATTCTCGAGCAAACTCGTCTTCTTGAGGCGGAGCAACCAAAATGTTTAAATTGACGCAATTCGCAGTCCCAATAGTCGAATAAACGCATTGCTTCAAATTGACATTGTCGTTGATTATCTTGCCAACAAATAATCGTATATTAACGCTGTAACGTTGACGAATCTTGTTGAAAATTCCATCCGCAATAGTAAACTGAGTGTCACGTTGACCATCGCCAAACAGCTCCTTCTTTATAGCGGCAATTTTTATAAAATATTCGCGCTGTGGTAATTTTGGCCATCGTATTTGTACCAGCGCCTGCCAAATACTTACCCAATTTCGCTCCCGATCTTCAAATGTCCGCCTAGTTGGCAAAACATGAAAAGTACCAAGTCGATGAAAATAAGGTCTTGCTGATTGAAGTACAACACATGGTCGCCCTGCATTGAAAGGTGAAGCACTTTCCAATCTGTTTATTATCTGAGAAATGTTTTCCCGGTTGGTAAGTCTATGAGGCCGATACGAAATTCCCAACGGTGTAAAAGTTCCACCATACAAGACATAAATATCAACGTTTAGATGTCGTTCAAGCTTTGGCAATACAGCTCTAGTAGGAAATGATCCGTATTCGTTGACAAGCTCTCGAGTACTATAATTGCATAACTCTTTCCGGAGTGTTGGCGCTATCTTTTTTGGCGTTTTGGGATAAATTCTTTTCAAATAATTCCACCAATTTATTCCCATCAAAACAGTGTCGTATATATTTGAAGTGCCTTGCTCATTATCATCCAGCGGATCGGCGGGAGTGTAGCCATCAATATCATCATCAACGTTGTCTGCGCCATTATCATCGCACTCGTCCTCGCTGCTGCTGCTGCTACTACTTGCCAATGGATCAAATCGTTGTCGAGAAATATTGCGCCGAATTTCCTCCTCATCATCACTCATGTCCTGCCGATTATTTTCTAAATGACGTTGACTACTCGGATCTGCCATAAGACGGCGCCTCCTTTTTTCAACATCACTTTTAGAAAGACCCTCAGGTCTATTTGGTAAGAACCGTTTCATGCAATACAAATAAAATTCAAACAAAACAACAACATATTTATTATAAAAAACGTAAGATTGCGTCAGTAGAGAGTTGTCGCTAGAACACTCTGGCGTTTGTCGCTCGAGCGCTGCTACCGCAGCCTTTATCGTCCCAGCTTTCGTTTTACCCCAATTTGAGGAATAATTTCTTGGGCCAAGGCAGAAACGGAAACATCTGGTTTGTTAACAACTGCTGAAACAGCTTTGCTTTCCACAGTCGCCTCTAAAAACTTTTTGAAACAAATGAAAAACAAAAGGAAATTTTACCATTTCTATTAGCATCAAGAATAAGGTTGTCAACGTGAAACTTCATTATAAATGGGCACCAATCGGCGCCCAGTTGCTTTTTGAATGTAACTCGAATCGTAACGAGCCCAGACATTCCTCGACGGTCACCCAAATAAATGGGCACATGCCAATTATGGTTGCAAAATTGGAAAAAGTTTAACCCTTCGCCTATTGACTTGTTGGCATATCTGCCGTTGTGGCGCAGAAAATTCAAGTAATGATCTTGTCCAGACGTCCAAGGAGTTCCATGAATACGATCACCATCTATCATAATTTCTACCTGCTCAATTTCAAAACCAGGCTCGTACAATTGAGTCTTAGTTATGCAGCGATCAAAACTCGGAGTTTTTCTAGCGCTGCTCATTCCTGTAAAAATAATCATATCTGGAAATTCTCCGCGCGAACATTCAACAATGTACGACTGATATCCTTTTGTCCAAACTCCAACTGTAAGTCTCGGGTTATAAAAAGGAATCTTTGCTTGTCGTTTGCCAACAATAAATGGTCGCTCATCTTTTTTTGGCGTGCAAAAAACACTTTCAATCTGCAAATGTCGAAGATTATCTTGCGAGAGTTTAAAATCTAATCCAGTCTTGTACCAGAAATAAACCCATTTTGTCTTGTCTTCATCATTCTCATCCGTAAATCGCTCGTATCTGGGAATAACTCGTTTTACCTTGTGGGGCGCCCATGTAGACGGTTTTGCTGCGACAGCCTTTACACCCTCTTTGGCTGCGACGCCTGGAGTACCTTTGAAATACAATTTGGATCGTTGCGACTTTGACACAAAATCGCCGCCCAATTGATCAATTCCTAGATACTCTTTTTTAACATATTTTTCTGGAGTGCAATCGCATTCTTCTTCCGTTCCATGTTCTACCCATTCGGTTGTCGTTTCAAGTCCGTTAACAAAAGGCCAAGAAAATAGCTCTCTTGTTATTTTACCATCGGCGTCGACTTCAAAAAAATTGCTCTCCAAAGTTCTACACTTTTGATAATCATTCCAGCGCATTGCCATTCGTTTAATCGCTTTTGCAGATTTCATCGACGAATCTGTAGGATCCGAAGCATCTGTCGAAATTTCAAATTTTAACCTCGAAGCTGATGGTAAAACACGAGGCTGTCTTGCTAAACCATGACTTAATGGAGAGCGAACCAAATAACGATGATATAGTCCATCGCAGGTAATAGTTGTCGCAATGTTTTTTGAAATTTTAAGTGCGTTCGGTAGCGCCACCCATTCAGCCATTGCATATTGTTGACGGTTTTCCACCAACGTCATCCCGCTACTTATGCATTTGATTTCGTTCAATTCGTCCGCATCGGCATCAAAAGAGTCGTAATGGCCCTCGGGAAATAATTCAATCTCCTGAGCAGTTGGCGAGTAATTTAGTTTTTTTATAAAATTGTTAAAAAATAAGTACTCGAGACCGTCTGTCCACGTTGAGAAAATGCAATCGTCCAGAATATAAAAGTTGAGCTTGTCAATAAGTTTTGTCGCGAAACCGTTGTCAGGCACAAAATTAGAGGGCATTCGAACTTGAAAAATCAACATACACCGATCAAGCTTTATGGGTAACTTATCGGGTGGCATTTGAAATTCAATTCGACCGTCAGAATGGTGAAACTGGCCCATCGTATGAACAAGCTTATAGCCCCCATAAGGATCTTCTCCTTTTTTAGCCGGTTTTTTATAATACAAAAGATTTCCGTAATTTTCCTCCATTATTTCAGTATTGCTAAAATATTGATCATTTCACCTTTAGAAAACAAAAAAGTCAATTATTTGCCAAACCGCGCATCCAAAAGAAAGGGTTAAGTTTTAAAGAACTAAAAAGTGGTCTAACATTTTGCAAAAAAATATAAAGGTGCGCAAAAATAATCGAAACAAGAATTAAATGACACAATGCAAGAATGATTAAAAAATCATTAAAAAATTCTGTTTTAGAAATGTTTCAAAACATTCTATAGACGCGCAGCGTCTAGCCTCAATGCTTAAAGTGCTCGTCGTCGACGCCTCCGTCTCCGGCGTCGTGGTCGTCTGCGCCCTCGAACGCCTGTTGGTGCTCGTCGTCTCCGCCGCCGCCGTTGTCGTCGTCGGGCTGGTCGCCGACGACGTCTTGGTCGCGCAGTCAATGCAGAAGTTTTTAATCGCGATATTCGTGGTTTAACCAGAAAAGACCGACCAGTTGACATCTAAATTAACCTGTTGATAGATAATAAATAGCTATGCTTATTATTGCTTGACTTCAGTAAAAGGGATAACTAAATTTAATTCATTTTCATAATAACGACGATCTGCAAGAACCCCTTTAGAATTATGAACAGAAAACGTAAAAACCCTAGCGCCCTTATGAATTTGTCTAATTTGATAAAGCTCTTTAGTCCACTTGGCAACTGAGCCTTTCTCAAAACGTTTTATATTTTGCCTAGGAATTCTAACAATATCTCCTACATGAAATTTTGTTTTACGTTGTCGCGCTTCCTTGGAACGCTTACTCTCTAAATACTCGAAAAGTAATCGATCATTACTATGGTTAACGTCAGAAGGTTTCATATCAATTGAAGAGTGTACAGTGTTGTTAATTGCGTTATTTATATCATCTAAAATGGGTACCCATCTTTTCACATTTCCTTGGCTTGTAAAAGCCCTTTCCAATCTGCTCTCCAACGTCCGACTAGAATTTATAATTATAAAAAATAGCCGGTTGCTTACTTACTTGAAACGTTCGACCATAGACGCCTTGTGTTTACCAGTCATAAATACGCGCGTCATGCCCCACTCACGCAAAAGCTCAGACACTTCTCCTTGAAATTCAGAACCTTGATCAGAGCAAAAAAGTATGCCCCGGAAGATCAAGTGTTTCAAAAATAGAACGCAAGTTTGATGCTGTTTCTTTGGCATCATTATTTACCATTTTCCTAACAAAACTTTGACGAGAAAGAGCGTCAATTACACATAAAATATACTTGTAATTATTATTTAAAGAGCCATAATTTTTATAAGCAACAATAGTATCAGCGAATAAAGACGAATAAAGACTAGTGGCGATTATTGGATTGCGAGTAAATTTAGATCTTAAAGGACGATGAAGCGAAATTGGCTCGTTCATACGTTTAAATTTTTGCATATCCATTCCACTATAAAAAGACGGTTGCTTATTATTGTAAAAAAGATCCAATGTAAAGGGCGCTTTTTGGGGTGCATTATCGGGACCAAAAGTTGCTTGCGGAATCGAGGACTGCGTCGTCGCTGTCGGGTTCGTCGTGAACGCTCTTGACGTTCTCTGGAGTTGAGGCTCTTGAAATGTTTTTAGGTCGACCCCGCTTGCCAGAGAATTTGGATTGGGCAGACTTGGAAGCGGCCTTTCTAACGGTAGTGACACGTCCAGCGGGCGACTCCCAATCTCCGGTCCGTCTTCGTTTAAATTTGTGCGCCGGATTCTCGACAATAACTGATCGCTCTCGCGAGTATCGTCTGGCAGCTCTTGAATCTTGTGTGCGAGAGATGGATTCTTGTTTGTCATAATCATCTTCGGAGTCGTGGGCGGTGGCATTCTCGGATAATTGGTCACTATCAACTCTTGAGGGACTTTCAGCTCGCCTGTTACGGGATTCCTTGCGCCTATTAGAGTTGTCATAAACTGAACGCCGGAATCTTCTATAATCATCGCTGGTGATAGTAAAGCCGTCGGTGGGGGATCGTTTACGTTTTCGTCCCGCAATTTTTCCAGCGTTTTTCCACGAGCTTGATTTACCTTGCTTGAAATGCTCTTTGTCCATCGATCGAGAATGCCGCTCGTGCTCAGCGCGGAGCCGCCCTGTTTTCCGTCTGCGCTTGTCGCCATGTTGTTCTTCATCGTAGTCGGAATCGTTTCTATACTCTTGCTCATCGTTGAAGGCGTCGTTGAATTTACGTTTACGTTTTGTTGATGTGCGTTTGCGCTCATACGAGGCTTCTTCATCCTCCGCCCCTTCGCCGCTAATGACACTGCCGCTTTCGCTGCCGCTCTCATCTCCTTCTGTCGCTCTTCCTCTTGCCTGTCTCGTTCGTCCATCTTTGCTGTAAGGAATGCTCCTGTTGCATAATCCTGCAACCAGGCGGGCTGTTTCCTCCTCCTCGGAGTCATAATCTGGATACGGCTCAGCTTTGGTTTTCGGCGCGCGGACTCTAACTCTATTAGTTAAGGGATTAATCTCCCAAAATGAGCAAATATTAAGCATTTGAGACAATGAAAAATAACAGCCGCCATTTACAGGTGCTTTGTTACTATCAACAGACTTCATCTTTAAAAGGTTATTTACATTCGTCCAAAATAAACTGAATAATAATAATAATTATTTAAAAACTTACAACTAAAAGTCGACTTTTTCTCCAAAGCTGCTTATCCCGAAAACGATAATTTTTAAATAAGCAAAATAACTACAGTAGCCGCTTTTTATAGTCAACGCGCGGGCGCCATCAAGTGCCAGCCCAAAAATCTTGTATAAAAAGGCCATTTCTAGCAGAAACAGTGCACAACGAAAAATGCAAGCACTGAAGGAACAAGCTGAAAAAGAGTGCACTGCAATCAAGTTGAATTGTACCTGGTTAACCTTACTCGGAAGTAATCGTTACAATTCCGGTGGCGACTGTGTCGACTTCAAGCACGGTGAGAAAGACTTTTCTGGGCGAGAACTGATTGAAAAGCACCAAAAAATCGGGTTGCGGTGCATTTCTGGCGCTCTCGGCTGGGATCAAGAAAATTCGGAAATTCGCGCGTACTTTCGCGAACAATTGAAAAAGGACTTGGAGGAAAAGACCATCATCGCCTACGTCGACGGTTACGAGCCTCCAGACTTTAACTCGAAACGAGCGAAAAACGACTTCAAAGTAGAAGGCTACTTCAACGTCCGCTACGTTAAATGTTTGAACATTTAACTAAATTCGTCCCGGATGTGCGTTTTGTGCATCCGTGTTCGTTGTTAATTGCGGGCAGCACTGGTACAGGTAAATCAAATTTCGTAAAAAATATTATAGAGTGCGACGGCATAAAAGGGGATATAAAAAACATTTATTACTTTATGCCGAGGCTAGAACCCATAGACGTTAAACCTGGCTCTAATCAACATTTATACTTACTCGAGGGTCTCCCTTCGCAAGAATGGGTTGACGATACTTTTCAAATAGAATCCGACAGCAAAAGCCTAATTGTAATAGATGATTTATGGTCCGCTTGCATTGAACACAATGTGTGCGAATATTTACTAACATATGGCCGTAGGCACCTTGGCGTAAGTCTTATCTTTGTGGCCCAAAATTTCTACGAAAAATCAAAAAAAGCAATCACCTACAGGTACGTGAAAATAATTGTATATTTATTTGAATTTTTATTTTAAAGAAACTGCATGACATCGTATGTATTAATGCCTAATAACACAGACTGCGGCATTAATAAGACAATTGCGACCAAGTGTGGTCTTGTAGATGCTTACAACTCAGCTGTTAAACTATTTCAAGAAAGACGAATCCCCAACTACAACTATATAATTCTCATCAGAGAAATTTGGCATCCCGATCAACCTCGCGTCCTGACAAATTACTTTGGCGAAATTGCTGGTTTAGGTGGAGCTCCATGGATTTTTGGCCTGTCTCAATAATCAACGACTGTTTATTATTTTGACATGAAACTTTTATTATAAAAAAACAAATAAAAATCAGTAAAAACTACATAAAGATACAGTTGGATTCAGTAATTTCTTCGCAGACCTCGTCGTGAATGCCACATCGTGTAGCTTTTCGATAACAAAAACAACTTAAAAGGGCCGTATATAAATGCCAGTTTTAGGTATCGCAGGATAAAAATAAACTCGTTTATAATATTGGCCAGAATATGTGAACCCGTCCCAGCCGCCGATGTCGTATCTTCTCAAATTGAGCTGCAGACATTTGTGGTGAGATTCTTCGAATTCAGCTAAAATTGAAATTTGAAAAAGCAGGTCGCGAAAAAGAAAACTTACGGTGCGCTTCAAGCTGCTTAATCCACTCTGCGCAAAGATGGCGATAACCGCCAAAGATATCGCCGCAATTTTTTTCGTTGAAAATAAAAGACACGACAATGTGGGTGCCATTTACAGTTGCCTTGTCCATTTTGTCAACCACGAGAGCGTCTTTGCCGATGCCTGCTCTTTCAAGCAGATCGAAAATGGCCATATCCACGCCTTCCTGATCGTATTCGCGAGTTTTCATGTCGAGTAAGAAGCGCGAGTCGTTTTGTAAAAGACCTTTTGCCCATGACGTAATGTACGAGAGAAAAATCGCGTGCTCACAAAAATAGAAATTTTCGATTAGCGTTTTGCCAAGAAAAAATTCTTTTAAATTCGGATACACGTATTTTTGTTGGTTGCAAACAACTTTTTTGTTTGCGTACTCGAATTCGCGAAACACTCGACCTCCATTCATTTTTTTGAAACCGTAATTAATCGGTCTGCTTTCAGCTTCGTCGCCAGTATCGATCCTCATTCGTCGACGCAATGTGTGCTTGGTGGAAATGTAACTGGGAATTTCATCATTCATCGTCCCATCTATTGCCAAATGCGGCCCTTCGGCGGCTAAAAAACCCTTATGCCCGTGAAGACAACAAAGACTACTCACTGGATTCTTCAACTTGTCTAACCACAACGGATTGTACTGTCTTTCCTGTAGCTTCGTCGACACTGTCCTTTATAAAAAAGACAATTTTCGAAGAGATAAGATCGTACGCTCGAGCCGGGAAAACCGAAACAACAGGTTGAGACGAAGAAAACTTGTTTCTATGCGGGTGGAAAAACGGAAATTTATACTCGTGCAGATGGTCATTTTTCTCGATTGTAAAAATTTTTTTCATTGAAAATAACAACGCAAAATGTAAAAATATAAAAAAGAGTTTATTTGAAAGACTCAGTCGTCGGCAAAAAATTTGTACTCGTAAAGACGTTTGGCGACAGCGCTGGCGCTAGGTGACGAAAGAGAGAGATCGTATTTTTCGATTTCAACCAGTGGATCGAAAGCAACGTTCGCGTCCTTGGCTCCTTTTACAGTGTAATCGAATACAACCACTTTTGGCTCTTCTTTTTGCTCTACCTCGATAAAAAACGGCATAAACTAAAAACAAGTAAAAAAATTTGCAAAGGAGCGCTTACCAGATCGTAATTGCGACTAAGCGCAACCTTTTCAAGCTCCCGAATGTGTTCTCTTAGAGCGTCAGTGTTGCCAAAAAAGAACATGTCATAGAACGGCAGTTTTCGGTAGTGGCGAAATGGATGATGATAGAAATATCCAATGTAAATCGTACGGCAAGTCGTCAAGTAGTACAAAAACTTGTTGCGAGGAGCTAAAGTTATATCGATTTCATGATGTGGGATCCCAGTTGATCGTAAGATTTCCATTATATATCGATCAATGCCCTCGTTATCGACTTGACCACTCGCAGCGTTGATAAATCGGCGATCCCTCTGGAAGACTTCTTTTGCCCATAGGCGCATATACAGGATAAAGACGATGCGGAAGGGGAATTTTGCCAGATTGCCAGGATTTATACGATTAAAAAACTTTTTCAAATTAGGAAAAGTAATTTTCATCGTGTTAACTGGCGCTTTTCCGCTAAAGCATTCGTGAACGCACTCAAGGATCAAATGGCACTTGTTGGTAATTTTTCGCAAGCCAACATTCAACGAGCTTACTCGGAAACCAGTAACTCCAAAATACGGTTCATTCAAATACGGCCAAATGCAATCAGCAGCATTGATTCCAAGCGAATGGTAAGCATTAAATGGCCCAAAATCCACTAAAGAAAAGATGAATATTAATCTGTAGATTAATCTTACCAATTTCCTGCCACGACCGAGTGACAACTTTTTGCTCAATTTTATTGGTTTTTCTATTAAAAACTGATTCAATGTATATGCGAATCACTTGTATTCTTCGGAAGCTCGCTTGTCCCTTGAGCGTCTGAAGCAACTCTTGTCGGCAATTTTTCTCATCGTTTTTAGTAAAAAATACTGGAAATGCGTTGACACTGTCAAAATAGTACTTGTATTCTCGAATTAGCATCATAACTGGGCGCGTTATTTTTCGCTTACTCTGAAAAAAAAGTAAAAATGAATTGATCGCTAGCGCCGTCGCTGGCAACTCGCTAACCCAATCAACGAAAATCATTTTTTAAAAAAATTAAAACTGTTCTAGAACAGTTTGTTTATGCGGGCATAGAAACGTGCGCGCAATTGCTCATTATTAAAAACTTTCGCGATTAATCAAAATGGGCTATATAAATGCTCGCGAGCCGCCATTATTTCACTTTTTTAGGTCAAAATGGAAAATCAGGAGCTCGAATTCCCGTCAGACTCGGAACTGGACACAATCAACAAATACATAAAAGACACTAGACAATTTGCAGCGCTCGTAATCGATACATGTAATCACGAAGGGGTAGAATTCCTGAATCCGATCGGCGTTCGAGTACCCGGGGTAAATTAACTTTTATTAATAAAATTAACAACGCTTTTAAGCTTTTGCATCGAATGGAGGATATGCGCGAAATCCTTAAAAAGCCGTTTTGGGCCTCACTTGACGATTCTCACGAACTTGCCCCACTCAAAAAATGCACTCTTCAAGTTCTCGACAAATTTGAAGACATGTGCTACAAAAAATTCCGACATCACATTGAAGCCTCTATAGAAAGTCACGAATTTTAGATCACTCACTACCTATCCTCGAATTTGCATGCTCTTATTAATTTAACTTCACTTTAGACCGCTTGAAAAAAAACACAATACACAGATAATACAGTAAAAGTTTTTATTTGCAGCTAAAAATAGCGCAGACAAGTTTGCCTTTTTATTGCTTCTTCCAACCAAAGCCGGGGATGATCATTTTACGGTTGTTAGCCGTAAGCAGCTCGAGTTTGAGCCGACCGTTCACGATATCGGACCAAAATCGCCCATAACGCCGGGCGAACGCTTGCTCCAGCGCAAAGATTCGCCTTTCCAGCTCTTCGCGCTCCAAGCCGCGGAGATCGTACCCCAATATGGAAAGTACCATCTGCACGGTCATCTCGTCCTTGTGGTTTTTCGAGTAGACCGGCTCGAAATCCTGGAGGGGAATCTGGCGAGCTAAATAAAATTTCAATTGACGCTAAAAAAAGTGATGCAAAACTTACAGGTTCCAGGAGCAGGTTCCGCGGCGAGCTCAACCCGAAGAGGCTGTCGGAAAGCCGGGTTTCTAGGCTGGGGCACCCGCAAATCCATGCCTTCGTCTTCGGGCTCGATTGGTGGTGGAGTTGGGATTCGTGGTCGATCGGACATATCGGCCATAGAGGGGAGCGATGTCGGGGCTCGGTTCGATCGCCATTCGCTGGAGTGCGTCGAGTCGACGGTCGAATAAGCGTGGACAACTTTTTCGTCCCGCTTTTGAGCAAGTTGGTTCGGGGGAGTTCGATTGACTCGGCGGAAACCGCCGAATCGGATACAGAAGTAGCCGAACCTGAGGAAACCGCTTCATCAAAAGAAGACGAAGAGGAAAGATCGTTGGTGGTGGCTGCAGCGGCGGCGGCGGGGGCGGAGAGCAGAGTAGAACACTCAACTACAGTGTTGAGCGAGTGTTTTGCCTTGCGAAGAAATTGCTCGGCATCGGCAATGGCTCGCGCCAGGGTAGTAGCCCGAGTAGTACTCCGTGTTCGCTACGCAAACAAAATTATAAAAAACCCCAGCTTATAAATAAAACTTACAGTCATTTGCGTTTTTTCGTCTTCACTCCACTGCAGAAAAAGGCGAACTGACAAAAATTTGGAAAAAGTGACGACAACAACGACTGTTCTAGAAAAAAATTTTTCCGAGAATTTGTTATTTTTCTCTAGAATTTTAGATTCGAGAGATTTTCGTAATTTGCGAAATACGCCACCATTCCGCACCAAGGCTGAAAACAACAGATAAAAACTCGAGCACTGCAGCATTTTTCATAAAACAGTCGCGCAACAGTCCGACAAGCATAAATGACCAGCAATATTTCCGCAAACGGCGATTATATTCTCACCGAACTAACTCCTGTTTTGTCCCATGATGAATTTATAGCCAAATGCGAAAATAAAATAGGTGAACAAATGCCTAGGTTGCGTCCTGCGCTTCACAATCGACTATGGACAGTCGAGGGTGACGAAGAGGAATTCCAAATCCCCGCGACCACTCTTTTAGCAATAATCAAGCGAAAGAAACTCAAATATAGCAACAAGCTAATGAGAAAAATTCAACTTGGTGCCGACTATGATGCTGCACCAATTTTCATCAACAAACGCGACTTTGTTTACAGCGGCTCGACGCCAAATGACGATCCTCACCTCATGATAATGCGCAGAGAGCTAAGGGAAACAGCAGAAATGCGCGCTCAAGAATCTGATTTTTTTAGTGACGACGACGATGACGGCCAGTACAACGTAGACAAAATGGAGTATGAAGAAAAATCTGCTCCAGAATGCGTTCGATACTCGTACATGCCTGTCCAAGATGTTCTAGAAGCTTTAGATCCAAAACATCCACTCATTCCTCCAAAGCCGGTCATGCACAACGCTGCCACTCAAACCGTTGATGATGATGATGAAGCTACCCCAAGAAAAAAACCCAAACTTTAAGCTTGCTCCTTGTTGATTCCTTCTGCATATAGAATAAATGTTTTTATAAATGAAAATAAAACTAATAGTTGTAGACATGGAAACTAACAAAGCGCCTGAAGAAACTGTGAAAGAGCAGCTCCCCGACAAAAAGGTATCAAAAATACAATTGAAAATTTAAATTAATCTATTATCAAAGTTGGACCAAGATGAATCAGAGGAAAACACCGCCAAGGCCAGTTGCAGCGAAACAAGTAGCGAAGAAGCAGACACAGAGGAAGAAGACGAATCAACAAGCAGAAAACGCCCATTTGTAAAACCAAACAAGACACGACAAGATAAACGCCGAAAACTCCTTCAACATCATCAAGAATTTAAACTCCAAGAAATCGCTCACCGCCACCTCTGTGATAGCCATTTTTCGGACAATATCGTAAAGAGGGATTGCAGCACCATCGACAAGAATAAAATGCCACAGCTAACCCAAGAAGGCTTCGACATGGTTCAAATTTTGTTACGCGACACCTGCCCCAATTCAATCTGCAAACTTACAACAAAATTCCTTGCAGGTCTCTGTTCAACCATTGCATCAATGGATCCAGAAGACGCTCGCTTTCCCGAGGATCTGTACATGTTTCATGTATATGAAACCACTCCTGCCGAGTTTTTTAGATTTGGCAGAAAAGAATTTGAATTTTAGAAACATTTTTGATTTCTGATTATAATTTTAGCACTTTATAGACACATGGAGCATCTAGAAAAGCCGAAACTCAAGCGTCACGATGACTTTGAACTCATGAAACTTGCAATGGACATTTACACAAATCACTACAAGTTTGATGACATTGTCGACGAATGCCGCCAAGTCCAAGAAAACATCAGAAAGGATCCAAAGCAGCGCAACATCATCACTCAACGCTGCTGGGATTTGCTTCAAGTGCTCGAGTGCGACTCTTGCACAAACCCAATTTGCATTTTGTCCAATCTCGTCCTGGCCGACTTGGGCGAGCACTACACCCTCGACGATTTGAAAAGTGAAAAAGCCAACGACATGCATTTACTGTACTATGCTCGCTTGTGCACACCACATGTGTATTTTGAGGACGGCCGAAAATTCCACTAATTGTATTCGTTGTTGATTTTGCTTCAATTTAAGAATGTATTGTCAAAAGCTCAAGAAACGTAAAACAAAGTTTTTAAAAGAGCTTGCCGCTCGCTACCTTGATGATTACGACAATTATGAAGAAAAATGGATCAAAACTGGTGTGGATCTTGGCAGTAATTTTGGCACTTTGAATCAAAAAGGTTATGATATACTGCAAATACTGCGACACGATGGATGTCCAAAAAACTGCTGCAAGTTCAAAACCGAATTTCTTGATGAAACTGCGTTAAAACTGCTCTGTGACGATCCTGCAAATGAAATTTACCCTAAACAACTTTTTTTGTATACATGCCTGCGCAATACACCTGCCGGTTACTTTCCAGACTTTGATAAACACAAACTGCTTGTAAAACGAAAAGATTTCCAGCTGCAAAAAATTGCGCGTCAAATGCTAGAAAATAAAAATAAATTTGAATATGCTTATAAATGCGCTCGCTATGATCAAAATGGTCCTCGCGGAGTTCAAATTTTTCAAGAGTGCTATGATCTCGTTCAGATATTGCGCGAGGATTGCTGCCCAAGTTTTACCTGCAAACTAACTACCAAATATCTTGATATGCTTGTTAAACAAAACGCCTTTAAAGACGATAACCACTACTTTATTGATGGAATGTCCATGTTTTATTACTTTGAAAATACTCCACAAAATTTCTTTAAATCTAAACCTGTAAAATATAAATCGAATAAATGAACATTGTGTGTAAAATATTTTTGTTTTTATTGTTAAAAGTTTGAAATTTACTGAAATGTTGCAAGCACTTTTAGTTTAACATTTGATGAAATTATCAATATTCTAGGTTCAGAAGATAATGCAGCATTTTATAGCAGGAATAATGTAAGCGGAATATATTTTTTTCAGCTTATGCTCGTGTCATCATTTTATCATTTATAAGTTGTCAAAGAGAGAATAGAATAGTGTAGACGGAACATATTATTTTTCGGCTCATGCTCGTGTCATCATTTTATCGTTTTAAAAGTTTTATTCTCTAGGGACGGTCGAAAAGGTAAGAATGGAAGAAAATTGGTCGCATTTTATTTGAAAAGAGGTAGCATGAAATTGGAAAAGGGGTCAGCACTGTGTTTGAATAAGGTTGATGGATGGGATTCTATTTGGATTCGGAAATGGCGCGCATTTGGTCAGGAAAATGTTTGTACAGTAGTTGATCAACATCGAGAAACATTTTCACAAAAGTCTCACGCGCTTCGCGATATTGATGCCGTAGAAAAGGATGACGGGTGTTCCACACGGTTTCGTAAACAATCTCTCGTATTCTTAGGAGCCGCTCTATCAAACCAGGAATGCGAGCACCTAGCTGATGAACTGTGTCTGGCTCGTAACGTACTCGGTCGTTGATTGCCACGGTAAATTGATCCATATACCTGCTAAAATTATATATCTCTTTGAGCAGTACGGGATTTGGCATTCCATCGGGGTTGACTGCCATTTTGGCAACTGATCATTTTCATTCGGGCTTCTTAAAAATAGACAGATTACAGTGCGTTGTATAATATCGATATTGTACCAGTCAGGAAGTACACTTTGGGTAATGAAGCACCGAAACAGTTTTGGACTTGTTGGGCAGTTGGCATGATGGAAAATGGTTTGTTCTGCGACGCCGTTTGATGAATGGTTTGTTCTGCCGATCGATATGGAGCACTGGTATCGGGGTCGAGCTGCAGCTCGACATTCAGCTCAGTTTGCCCGGCGACGAAGCTAAATGAACAGCATTTAGTTTTTAGCCATTTTTTCGATTACGTAACTATTACGTAATCAATATGCATATGTGCATATTATATGCATATGTGAATATTATATGCATATGTGAATATTATATGCATAATTATGTAACTATTACGTAATATATGAATATGCTTAATTATGAGTACATACGGAATCTGATGAACAAATTCGCCTTGAGCAGCGTGAGTGCCAGGGAACAGTGCTCCGAAACAGCGAGCCAATGAGCAGCAAGAGAAATTGGCTGAATGCGGGTCACTACTATAACTACTAGCGACCAGCTTTCGCGACTTTTGCGTTTTTCCCTTTCTCGGTCGGCTGCTCTTTCATCCTCAAAAAAGGGATGATATTTTTACGCCCAAAGTGTTTTTCAATGACAAATTCTGTTTTCAAAGATCTGACGCAAAATTTCGACTATTTTTTAAATAGTTTTAACAAAATTTGTTAAGAATTTCTGTAAAATCCGTTTTGGTCAAGAAAATTGAATCTTCCCACAATAGAAGCTTTCTGTTAGATTGATGGTGGAGCTCGAGAAGCGCCAATTTTCGGCTCAGCTAGAAAAACGCAGCTCTAAAACATGTGCGTGTCACTAGAATTTCACATTCTGCTCCTAAGAGCCTAACGTTCAAGCCTACTTTTGATGAAAAGCAAGTTTCTTCCGGCCGAAAATAAATTACTGATGCTCCAAGAATCGTGATTAATTTCATTTTTAAAATCATTGAATTACGACGCGGGCAAAGTGTAAAAACGCCGCTAGAAAATTTCTAAGCAAATCAAGTTTGTTCCTTTGATCCCAAAATGACAAATTGGTTTCTCTTGAAAACACGCACCATAACGGTAAAAAGAACGAGATCATCCCGTCTTTTTGGAGGGCTGAGGATGGTTGCAGGTTCAAAATGGAATTGATGAGGACGCTAGCTTAGACTATCGTGATTGAGACCGGGTCGGGTCCACCCTGTTACGACTTCAACCGCCCGGTGAAACAACTGATCCATTGAGTATCCCAATGATGCTCGAAGAATCGATGGATCTCCGTCGACAGTTCCCGAAAACTCTGAAAATGTCAGTGCTGAAAATATCTCATTTTTTGGTTTGGCAAACTGTGCAGAAAAACCTGAGTCAGGACCTGATTTTTAGTAGCTTCGCAAAATTGAGCCGCGCCTTTTCGTTTTAGCTCTTTCATACGACCCTGACTCAGGTTGCCGAGCCAAGAGTCCGTTAGCTCAGTATTCTTCCATGTGAAGGAATATTTAATCTCATCACGTGGCTCATTCTGGGAAGAAAAGAAAGACGCCTGAAATTCGGAGATTTGAAAAATTGAACCGCATAAATCACACGTGCTGTTTCTAGCATTTCTAGAGCACGTTCATCCGGGAATCCGACTTTTTTTAAAGAACAAAGATTCAAGAAAAAGACGGAAGAGATTTCATGGATCATATTTTGAGCGATAATTTTGGACGTAATCAAACACCATTTTTCTTGTGATGGATTTGCCTGCACTAAGTATTTTGCAATGTTTCTCATGATAAACAAGCCAAGAGCAAGGCGGATCGATCAGGCGCACGTTTTGGAAGCAAATCACCACTTCCACAAGTAGCTGTTTAGATCCGCTCCCGTTTTTTGAAAAATAATGAGCTCACCAAAACATGAAAATCCAAAAATCCGAAAATTTGATGATTTAAATGTTGAATGAACGGGGACAAGCGTTGATAAAATTCGATTTCGAGCTGAAGAAAAAAATAACATTGAATGCTGGAAAGTGAATAATGTTGCTTCAATATTGGTACAAAATCTAGTCAGTCAGAAGTGAGAATCATGGTATTTTCTTTCGTGCAATCATTGAGCAAACATTTGCCTTTATTAAAAAATTGACTCCATACTGTAAGGACCATACATGAGAAAATGAAAACAGAGAACGCTGAAAGACTTACCAAGAGTATCGAATTCTTCAAGAACATAATCTTCCCATATGTAAAAATCATTCTAAAAATTGCTCTCTTTGTGACTGATGTAGGGTAAGAATAACATAGACTTTGATCAATTTATATAAGTACCAACAACAAAACCCATATTTGGTATAACAATTTGCAATTAAGGGATCCCCCCCCTGTTTTTTCAAGTGGTTGATAAGGGTCTATATTTGGTATTTTCAGATTCCTCGTGTTTTTAGGATCATTTTGATGTATCACATGACCCCTTAACGAACATCTATCCCCGAAATTTTAGCCGAAAATTGCCAAAATGCATGTAAATTGTACTTAGCGTGAAAATCGGATTTTTTTTCGATTTTTTAATGTCATCGAAATAAGACATATAAGGGGTCTATCGAAAGCTTAGAACGTACTGAATAAGAAAATCATAACCGCACAAGAAATATCAGCCTTATGTTGGCGCTAGAGAGCGAAAAAACACCAAAAAACGCCAAAAATAGGTACATTTGGTTGTTCTTAAGAAAAATTTTTTATTACTTGACCAAATGACTTCTCTGTACTAGAGTTTTAAGATTAAACTCTACCCTTTCTAAATCCAGTCGCAGATTTATTCTAACTAAGCCTAAAAAAAAGTAGTTTGCCCTTGAAAATGACCGAAAACGGCGTTTTTTCAAAATACACTAACTTCAGCGCCCCCGTGTGGCAGGTTTGCGTTTATGAATTTTTATCTCTGTACTAGAGAATTAGTCGCTATAAAAGAGCTTTCATTTGCGCTATTGCACGCGTAAAATTGAAAGCCCAAAAAAAAGTAGTTTGCCGTCGAAAATGGCGAAAACGGGGGGGATCCCTTAAGTTCTGACATTTTTCTCGGAATCCAATACTTCCTTACAAAGAATGTTGTCTGGGGAGGCATAACGATTCTCATAACTGTTCTTTCTGGTTGGCTGGTGGCATTTCATTCACTTTTCAAATCTTCGCGATACAAGTCAAAGGGCAGTAGATCGGTTCCGGTTATTTTGTGTCATATATTTCTGTTTGGCCCTCTTCTGCATTTCTGGGAGCTGCTCAAGAATCCGTTTCGATCAGGTACGGATCTTGACACTGATATTTTCAAATTGCGGCTTCTGGAAGGAACAACTGAAGCGGCTCCGCAGGTAATCCAAAGAGATGAAGATTTTCCATTTTTAATAAAAATTTAGTTATTTCTGCAAATTTTGATATTTTTAAAATGTATGTATGTAACGGACAACGAGTTCTGCGACAAAGTCGAATATGGCGAGTGGTATGAAGTTATTATGAGAAATATTTCACTGGCGACATCGTCCTTGTCTCTGTTATTAATGGTTACTTCTCGTAAAAGCGATCTTCAATATCCGGATCAATTATCGATTTGTCAAAAAATCTACATATTTTTTATGGTAAATAATTAGCAATAAATAATTGTCAAAAAATAATTGCAAACAAATATTATATAAAATAACATTTCATAGTTCCTTTTTCAAATGTTCGTTCGATTTTTTCTCATGGTTGTCACTGTGATTATCAGTGTTGGTTTTTTGTATGATGATCAGGATTCTGATGTCGTGATGGACCCCTTGTACTGGGTGGTTCCGATCATTCTTCTTGGTCATGGTATTATTGTGCTAGTAATTGATTGCTGTGCAAAGGAACAAGATGTTATTCTGGCTTTATCAAAGATTGTTTACTACGACCTTGAAAATAGCAATGCTGATAATGTCATTCCGGTGAATTTATCAAAACAATTAGTATAGTCCAATTTCTAGGGTTTTATTAATTTCACTTTTATGCAAGTTGAACATGCTATTATACTTCTTATTGTTTCTATCTTCGATGAATTTGATAAGGGTCGGTTCCAGAGACTCTGGAATGAACCCATACCCATTATACTTCGTACGGTTATACCTTTATCTATTATTGCGTTTTTGATGAATTGTTTTTGGACAGTTTCATGGTCACCTGGATGTAAAAGAAGACGAAACAATCCGAAGAAATCTCTTGAGGAAAACGACGAAAATCTGCTGGAAATGCACTCCTATCAATAAAAAAGCCTGTTTATCCGATATCCTGACTGCTAAAATATATAACGAAAAAAGAACTATTTGCTTACGCAAGTCGTCGTCAACATACTGAATAAGATCATTAGTGAAAACGCATTGACGAATGTTTTCAAGGTAAAATGTTTCTAAAAAGCACCAAAAGTCAGGTGAAAGAAGCGCCACCAATAGAACCATGTGCTGCGGCGGTTTGCGTTAAAAGAAAATTGATTCAACCCGAAAATGGATTATGAAATTGAAGCTCGAAAAAGCTGCGAAAATAATATTTTACCGAGTAATATTTTTTCTGAATAAGTAATTAGATTTCGGAAGGGTTGTAATTTGAATATTCTATTGATAAGGGATTGTTAAAGCATTCAAAACAAAATTCTAGCTCTCTCGCGCCGCTAGAATTCTAAGCGAGCCCGATATCGCGCGCGAAGAGGAAAAAACGCGATGGCGCTCGGGAGCAGCGCCGCCTGAATTTTCACGATTTTTGAAAAAGGAAGAAAAATGACTAACTTTGCAAGCCTATGAATGTTTTTTATTGAAAAGTGACCTGTTTCAATGTCTTTTTTCACTGTCTTTATTCATTTTGGAGAGCAAAAAGAGAGTTTTTGAAGATTCCCGAGAAGATTTTCGAAGGTGAGAGAATTTTTTAAAGAAAAGGGCTTTGTTTTTTGACAAAATAAAATTAAAAAAAAATATTTTTAAATAAAATTTTTGAGTTTTTAAGTCGTTCATTTTACTCTTTGGAAAATAAGAATATTTTTTCGATAAAAAGGTGTCTTTTTTAATTGAAAATTAAGAGAAAAAGTGATCTTCTTTGTATTCGATATTTCGTCGCCTATTAATTTCTAAATAATAGAATGTTGCTTCAGCGAACTTTTTGCCTTTATGTTTTTACGGGAAGGATTTAATGAGTATCGCATAATCCAGTTCCTTGCCTAGCGGGCCGCTTTATTTATTCCGATCTACTTTTCTCGCTAACGTTACTTTTAATTGCACAAACAGAATTACTTTTAGAAAAATTACGGTATAAAAAGACGCCGCACTTGATTCTCTTTTTTTCGACAAAGATGCAGAAAGAATGAAAATCTAATAATAAATTGCCTGAGCTTATAACTGTTTTTTGAGCAACAGTATCTATTTCGAGCAGTTGTTGATAAGAGAGCGTGCGCTCCAGGATTTCTAGTTTATCGCCTCCCGCGCTTTATACTCGCTGTCTGCCCTTTTTTCACGATGGATTATCCCACTTTCTCCGTTTTCCAAACACTCCTGCACTTACTGTATTCCCCTAAAGCTACCTGTAGCCCGTCTTTATCGTGTTCAATCTTGTTCTGGCGAAGAGACACCGTCACTATCTTTGATTTACTTTATCCGTATTTATTTGGAGCTCATCCCCAGAAAAACGAAAAGCCACGACTAGCACTAGTAAGAGTTTCCACTCAAAAAGAGTCGAGTAAATCTAATATTTGTGAGTGTCGTCGTTTGGAAGGTTCATCGTACCCCGCCGATTCATTTGCTAAAATAATATACTCGTCATCAATTTGATTTTTTAACAAATTGACAAGAATTAAATTCTGATTTCTTTTACTAAAAATGACAAGATAAAGACCAGTTTTTAGCAGAAAAAAAACATGAATATAGGTAGACAAAATAAGGGTATACCTCTGTTAACGATGAATATTTGAAGCAAAACCTTCATTTTGGAAAGATAAAATAAGGGTGTCACAATGCTAATTCTTCGAGAAAATTTCACAAAATTGCTCTTTTGATGGATGAAAAATACGGGTGTCACGATGATATTTTGAGCTATCTGAATGAAACAGTGGTTACTTGAATCGGTTCTTACGAAGTTGCTTTGTTTTATTCTCCCTTCAAGTTCGCTGGTGAGGATAACAAGAGGCCAAAGGGTGTGCATGATTCTATCTAAGTTGGAGTGCGGCATAACTGTTGGATTAAATTGTCGAGTGCATCGAGCATATAATTCTCACATTCCAGACGTCGCTTAGCTCCTTCGCCGTCCGAAAATTACAGAAATTTCAACTTTGGATTTCAATTTCCCTCGGAACGCGCAAAAATGACGTTTTGAACCGCAAAAGAAAAAAGGAGGAAGGAGCACTTGAGTACCGCCCTGTCACCAAAGATGACAGCTGAGTTCCAAAATCAAGAACCGATACTCGAAAGAAACGATTCTTCTCCTCAGAAAAAGGCCACGTGATCGCCTTTGACCTGCGATTAAACTCTTTATCCCGTGCAAAAATCACGCTCAATCTTCATTAAATAATTTTCGACGCAATTTGCTCTCCTCTAATTCGCGTTTCAGCTCGAATTTCGCGTTAAAAATTGAACAGCGTGAGAAGCTCAAATTTTAGATTCGAGGGTCTTTCCTTCCTCTTTTTTTAAAAGTGCGCCTGACAAAATGTTGACAGGAAAGAAAGATTTTTTCAGTGAAAAAAGCACTTTTAGCAGATTAAATTTCTCATGTCAAAAATTGGATTTAGAAATGAAATAACAGCGATTTTTCCTGGACTCTGCAACCTACGTAGAAAACCTGAGTCAGGTCCTGAAAGAGCGGCGTTTTTTTTGAAAACGAAGCCGCAGAAACGACTGAAATTGCGGCTTCGTTTTGGAAAAAGCCGCGAAGCCACTTTCATTTAAGCTCTTTCAGAACCTGACTCAGGGTTTCTACACAGGTTACCGAGCTTAGTTTTTTAGGAGAGATGTTCAATTTAGTATGTATGAATATTTGATTCCAAGGGAAGAGGTTGATAATGTCACACAAGCTTGCTTGAATTATAAACAAGAAACACAAGGTTTTCCCCGGTATCTAAGTAATACTGGGTTCAGAGCATAATTCAGAATTTAACCTATTGCCCTGTTCTAAAGGCATTAGCAAATACTTTGTCTTTTACCGAATTAGGTCGCTGTTCCCCTTACGCTGTCAAATTTAGACATCGTAAATAAGGGCGGAGCGAGAAACAATAATTCAATAGTTAAATGAAAAAGGACTGTTCATTCATTTGATTTCTAGGGGTTAGAAAATCATAATCAATTTTCCCGAGCTTCAATCGTAGAAAAGAGCCGTATTTCGTCACGTGCCAGATCGCGGCGGTAGGGTTAAAAATTTCACACCATCGGCGAATCTAACCCAGAAAACGTTTTGACGAGATGGCGGACCCAATTTGTGCGTTTCATTTTCTTGTTATCAAAAATTCTCAACGTCGTCTTTCATGGTATCATGGGGTGCCGATAGACCAACTTATCGCGCGTAATTTCGACTTATCGCAATATTTTGGCAGCAGGGATGAAAATGACGGCAGGGAAATGACGGTTTATTCGCGGTTTATTTTGGTTAACTCATCAACCAAAATGTTGGTTAAATAAATTTTTATTATCTAATGATTAAGGAATTTCCAAAAGAATTAGCAAGGGGTAGGTATCAAGAATTGGATTTTCTGTCAGTGTTTTCATAGTGAAAGTTAATTTTTAACATAGTGACCCCCTTATTTTTCTGCTCAAAATTTATTTCCGACAATTATCTCTTTCCTATGGAAGCCAAAAATTTAGATTTCTTGAGCTTTCGAGGTGCTACAATGCAAATCGGGCACCTCCGATTGTCGCCAAAATGACCATTTTAGGAAAGTTAGCGATGTTTGACGATAAATTTGGTTAAAAATTTTTTTTGAAATTCGAAATTTTGGCTTCCATAAGAAATAGAGAAAGGTCTAAAGTTTTTGTTTTCAAAGTAAAATAAGGGTGTCACTATTTTAACTTCGGGAGAAAAGTCTGACGGAAAATGGCGATTTTTGATATCTACCTCCTTAAAATGAACAAAATAAAATTGTCTTCTTTTCTTTTTAAAAATTCTATCAGTAATAAATGACGAAATAAGCGACCATCTAAAATCGAAAAGAAAATCGATTAGAATATTTCCGACACGCAAAAAATGCTTCATCCCCCTCTCTCTCAGCCCTCAGCATGCCGCTAGAATTACTCCTGGTACTCTCTTTTTTTTGCTAATAGTTTCGAGACACGTGACCTCATAAAGTTTCAACCTTTTTTTCTTTATGAGAGAAAATTGCGACTCGACTTTTGGTGGAGCCGCAGTTCGATCAATTAAGATTCGGTTTCGGAAACGTGTGCAGGGATTAGCGGCCAGATTAGAAAGTGGATCGTACTGAGCCGGATTGATGAGTTAAAATTCGACTCCAGGAGGGCCGATGATCAAGTTCTTGACTTGTTCGTCATAAAGGAAGGGATTATTAACCGGGCAAAACGGGTTGAAATAAATTATCAAAGCCTATTGAATATTTAAAACTGAGAGTAGATAACCTGAGTCAGGCTCCCTGAGTCAGGATTACTTTTAAAAGTATTACTAAACCCTAGACGAAAAGCCGCGGAGCGGCTTTTTCTTAGACAAAGCCGCGTAGCGGCTTCGCAAAATTGAAATCTCAATCTTAATTCTTCAAAAGCCGCTTCGCGGCTTCGTTTAAAAAAAGCTGCTACGCGGCTTCTGATTAAAAAAATGAATGACAAACTATTTACTACAAAAAGTAGGATCTTTGAATTCCAGGTTACGGAGCGCACGTCCAAGTCCTGAGTTAAAATCCATGTTCTTTTTTTGTGTGATCCTCTTATGCTTTGTTTTTCGATCACGTGACCGCATGAAAATCCGGCAGTAACGCAAATCTATATTTAAATCCCGACCCTGGAAACCTCATCCGGCGCGCACGCTTTTCATCCCGTTTTCTTCTCAGAAAGTACGGGAGTCTAAAATATTAAGTCTTTGCTAGTTACTATCAATTGAGATCGATTTCCGACCGAGGTGCTCAAGCACAGCGGTTTAGAAAAATCGCCGACTTCGATGATTTGATAGCAGTACCGCTAATGAGGGCCCATTTTGAGAGGGCCCATCTCATGTAAAATCTAGAATGCCAGCTCACTTTGACAGTGATAAGGATTCCAAGTAATCATTAAGCAAACTACAGTCTTTTCTCTTACAACATACAGAAGGCAATTCAACCAGATTAGTTCGTAAGTCGTAATTACGCGATGTTTTCGGTGTCCCTTTTTAAACAACCATACTATACTAGAATTTGTTAACGGCATTTGTAGTTATGTCAAAGAAATGTTTTCTCTTCGGGGGAAGCCTTAATTAAAAATTTATGGTACAGGTGAACTGTTTAATTCTTATGTCTACTTTTTGATCGATTTTCCGCACGATGGCGCAATTTTTTATCGACCAATAAAATGAGAGAGAGAGATATTCTTTTAAAAAGTTGTTCCTAAGTCTTGGCATTCCTGGATTCGACTGTATATTATTTCTTACGCCACACCGGATTCGTCCGCCCAAAAAGCGGAAGCCAGGACCCTTATTTTTGCATGTGAAATGAACGCGCGAAATTCTCGTTCGGCGAAAAGCGTCACATCTTCTTCGGTTCACCTCGCAACCGCTAATTTGTATTCCATAAGTAGGGCCGACGAGCAAAAATTCAACCCCAAGAACCCTTTTTGGTAAAGACTTGAAACTTTGGGACAATATGTATTTGGGCCCAACTAAAAAAATTGTTATTGAAAATTTTTTGGTCTGACCACGTGATCACGGGTTACTGACCTTCGAAAAGCTAGAAAAGCTTGCCGAGCTTGATCCCCTTATGGCATCATCTTCTCGTTAGGCTAAAAAGAAAGGTCTTGGTTTGTTCTAGTGGTTTAGTCAAAAAAATTCTTGGTGTCGTCTTTACAGGACACGCTAGAAGCTATATAAGGACTCAAAACTCGCTAAAATTGAGGTAAAAATCCAGGTTTCACGGGTTACTCAGGCCAAAATACATTGCAAAAAGGGCCATTTTGGACGCTTCATTTCCCTCTAGCGAGTCATGTGATCTCGCCACCAAAAATGTTTTGGATTCTATAGGAAGGACTTTTTGTGCTCTTTTATGTGAGCTACATTATGATCACCTGCAGTCAGGGGATCGAGGTTGGCAAGCTTTTCTAGCTTTTCGAGGGTCCGTATCACATGATCACGTGATCATACCAAAAAATTTTCAATTACAAATTTTTAAGATGGGCCAAAATACATATAGTCCCAAAGTTTCGGGCAGTTACCTGAAGGGGTTTTAGGGGTTGATTTTTCGCTCGTCGACCCTATCCATAAGCACCTGTCATGCATATGCGAGATAAACGTACCAGGGAAATGTACCGATGTTGTTGATGGCGATTTGTTTCTTGCTCTCACGATCGTGTAATGCATATTTTGTATAGAGGATTATTCCAGTGCAGGGCTTCTGTTCTAGGGCTCCTTAACAGTGAATGTCGCCAGTAACGGCGGATTGGAATTTTGAATCCCGTTCGCGCTGACCGCATAATACCTTCACGTCTTTGCTGTCCCCAATCCAGGAATTCCTACCTCCCAGGTGACGAGCAAGATACTGTACCAAACGAACTGCAGCTTTCGTGAAAAAAAAACTCTCCCCGTTCAGACGCGGGACGAAGAGTGCCACGCGTCAGCGGGTTAAGTGCTTCAACAACACGTCCTGCCAGTGTTGGAACATGTTCCATAAGTGGCTAGAATATTGTTTCACAAGGCGGCGATGTTATGTTTTCCAAAGTTTCAGACTTTGACTGTTTCGAAATGGGCAAAAACAGCGAAAAAAAAGTCTCCTGGAAAAGAAGCTCTTCGATACTGCTTCCCTTAAAACATCGCTCAATTATAAGTCCGGCGGCGCGGATGAAACGCTCGCGTTAGTAACTGTCGTCTTATACACAACGTCCGTCATCCTCCTCCATTCGGATGAGAGCTGTTTCGACAATAAAGCGGTTGTTTTGAGAGCAAGCGTGGCGCACGTACTTTGATGCACCTTTTTCAACGGATTCTGCATCATGATTCATGAAAGGAAATCCCTCTATTTGCGTTTGAAAACTGGGTGCGGCTCAATTATCCTAACAGGGGGCTAAAACGTTGCATCACGGGTCGATTAGGGTTAATTTTCAACCCTTTCAGATGCCAAGATGAAATAACGTTTGACGTGTGAACCTGGGCTCGGCAACCTGTGTGAAAAACCTGAGTCAGGGTCTGAAAAAGGTAAAATCAAAAGCCGCGTAGCGGCTTTTTTAAAAACGAAGCCGCAAAGCGGCTTCGCAACTCAATCACTATAATCTATTTATAAATACTGGTTTGACTGGTTTGATTGGTAAATACTTCGTTTTTAAAAAAGCCGCTACGCGGCTTTTGATTTTACCTCTTTCAGACTCTGACTCAGGTTTTCTACACAGGCTGCCGAGCCCAGGTGTGAACTGAGGATAGATCAAATTTGGCAGAGGAAAAAGAGCAGTGTTCTTGAGCCTCTGAACATTTCCGGCGCTTGATATTTTGGGCTCGTTACTCTTCAAAAGGGATCAGAACAAGATCAGACTGACGACATTGACCTCTGGAGCTGATGTGGCGTCTAAAGCTGCCAGTGTAATGAAACATTCACGGCGGCGTTTTGCTCTTTGTCCAACAACGACTCCTCCACCGCCGGGACGCGCCGTTAGATTCTCTATTACCGGCACTCTCCAAACGACTGTTCCAAAACAATTAAGGGTAATGGTCTTCTTGGAAGTGCCTGTTTGTGGGGCTAATTGCCGCCTCGGAACATATTGAACGCTGCAGCGAAAATTCTCGAATTCTAGTTTCGAGAAAAATTTAATCCCTCTTTTCTGCTTTGAAATGTTTCTATTCGCCGATGAGAATCTCCAGTCATAACATCTCTCCTTGAGAGGATATTTTCATTTCCTTCAGTCAAAGCCCGGTCCCTTAAGTAAGCCCTGGCCCTATCTCTATCAACTCCTCTCTCATTTCTGGAGCGATAAAGCTGCCTTATCAATATCTCTCCCGCGGCGGTGGAAGGTTGAAAAAATTAAGTCAGCTTCTGAGCAAGTTGTGTTTGTTCAACTCGACTTGAGTGGGGGAGGAAGGATTAAAGGCACACAACACGACAGCTTTCGTTTTTTCGTTTTCTGGATATATATATTTTTAAAAAGAAAATTGCAGAAAAAGGCACAATGAGGCGAGTTTTCTTTTGAAAGTTTTGGCGAGTTTGGCAGGGATGAGTCCCACGTCTAAATCCCTTTTCACGTCACGTTGTTTGTTTTATCTCATAATCGCTGATTTTCGAATAGAATAACATCATGAAAAATGAAACTGAGCTAATGGATTAGGCAGCTTTTCCTGACCGTCAGTTTGTCCGTTTGGTTTAATGAGGATTGAATTTTGGAAAGCTGGATTTCTAGCGCTGCAGTTTTGCTCGCTTCTTTAGCCAATTGCTCTTTTAGATCTTTGACTAAAGTATCTATATGTTCTCGTAAGTCAAGGTCGACGTCGTAGATTTCTTTGTCAAGTTTGTTCTTTCACAGGGGACATGAAATAATGCTATATATCTTCTTACACAAGCATTTTCTGTGGATATTTCAACATCTGTTTGACATTTGACAGGATAGAAATTCTGAGGGGAACAAGAACAACCACAAGTTGTGACAGGTCAGCATTTTATCTGTCAAGTACTGTGTTCTGGTACGTGGAGCGGCTCAATCACGTTAGTTCTCCTGAGTTCCCGAGGTGGCGATTTCGCCCTCGACAAGGTTGAGGGGCTGACCTCTAATGAGCGCGGCAAAATGACATTTCAAAGTGAGCCGCGGAAACAGTTAGACCAGAGAACAGGATAGACGCACCAATTAGCAACTTCTCTTATCGCACTGATTATAGCCCCTTTCCTCGATTGTTTCTTGGAGAGCATCGTTGCTCTGAACATTTTCAGCGCGCAGTGTTTCTTTGGCAGTTTCCAGAGCATTTTTTAACTCTTGCTTCGTCGCCTGAAAATAATATTTTACCTGAGCAAAACTATCTATATTTTTCTGGATCGCACCTTGTTAGATTTGAGATTTGTAATAATTATATTCTGTTGCCTATCCTTCTCTAGCAAATCGGCTTCCACATTGTTTATTCTTTGCTTTAAACTACCATCATTTGCCCTCAATTCAATGCGATCTTTCGTATGTCTTCCATCTTGTTCCTTGAGTTTTGTATCCAGCTCCGTTATGTTCTTCCTGAGTCGATGTAAATCAATCCCGTGGCTTTTGAAAGGGTTAAAATCTAGCTGCGCGTGGATAAAGCGGCGATTTTGATCTGACGTAATAACGTTTTGCAAGGTAACTTTGAGGAGACGTGGAAATGGCAAATCTTATTTTTCTTGCAACAATCCACTTCCGTTTTTAAATCTTCTCAACCCTTTTCCTGGACAGCAGTTTTTCAGCAACATAGGCTGAAATAAGAGTTAATAGACGTAAATTTTAGGAAATGGAGATTTGGATCCCGGGGATTTAAGGGTATCTGCTGCGGTAAATGCGGACGAATAATGACCAAGATTTGGTCAAAAATGACCTCCTCGTTGCTTTTCTTATTCAATTGTATTTACTGTTTTCGGGTATTTTTAGAGTTGTTTCATTTTGAATTCTGATATTTTCATCGAATTAACACCCCTTTGAAGGTTTTATAATGTGATCAAGTTGGTGGTTTACGCGTGTTTCTGCGAAGAGCGGGTGGATTACGGTCAGCCCTGGCGGCGGGCCAGAGTTCTCTTGTTTTGTTTGGTAACATTTTCAAGGGTTCAATTGATTGTTACGCCATATTGGGGACGTGTTCTTGATCGCTCGCTTATTGAAGTTCCACTAGAAATAGCGAAATAGCTACGACTCCCCCTGTTTCTCAACAAATATCGGTCCGGCCGTTCATAAGACTTTCTAAGCTTGTAAAATTGTAAATTAAAATTCCCGTGGCGAAATATTTATACGTAAGAAATTCGAGTTCTTTGCGTCCACGGGAGGTGTTAACAAGATAAATGATAAATTGGGTATTTACCGCGATTTTCTAGGCCTGCGGATTGATCGTAAGCGTACCAGAAGTTCACCAGGGCGGAGAATGAGAAGAAACTAAAAGATTAAATTATTTTTTATTAAAAACTCTCTAAAAAGGGTAGGTGACATAAATCGATAAAAAGAATGCGTCATTTTTTAACAAAATTTTGGCCAAATTTTAGACCAATCAAATGTCCGGATTCTGCTTGCAGGCCAATCAGATTTCAGAAGAAATTTTCGGAAAAATTCGATTTTTGTCTCAATTTTTTGACGATTCGAGCCCTAACCCAAACCCTAACTTTTAGACTAAGAGTCTTAGTTAGAGTCTCTGACCCTAACCCTAACCCTAACCTGAAAAAACCCTTTTTCTAATTTTTTCTATGAGCTTCTATTACTCTAATTTAATAAGCATGCTCCCACCGCTGCTTGAAATAGTTAAATCAGCATCTTCAAGTGTCTCTTTAAAATGAACTTCAGAAATACCACAGTAGAAAGCAAAAGGTGTGGTACCACATCTTCGCCGTCTTTGAAGATGATTTTTAGAAACGCCAAATATTTGGCAGAACGTTTTCCCAAGCTGACATTTTTTGAGTTTAACCTTTTTGGCGCGGCGGAAATTTCGCGAAATTTTCTCTCAACTTCTTACCGCCGCGTTTATTTTACAACCGGTCGGGATCATCCAAAGAAATTCGTGTTTTTCTTTTTGACTTTTCAAAGATTTAAGGACCCCCCGTCAACAATTCCGGGTTTTTTGAATAAAAAAATAAAACTTTGAATATTTGAGCCGGAAGTCAAACTACCAGTTTTTCGAAAAATTAGCTCTAATAAAAAAATAATTAACGGAACAAATTTGAGTGGCGCACCTTAAGACGGTTGTCATTTGCATGAATCTTGGGTTGATTTGCATTTTCCGCGATTTCTCGCCACTCTCTTTGAATCTACCATCCATTCATCTCTCTCAATAATAGCACTTTTTTTCTCTGTGTTCGATCGATGCTACTCTGCGCTAGAATTGATTAGTCCAGTAGTGATAATTCTGTACTTTCTCGAAATGCGATACATTCGCGCTTCTCATGCATTTTCAAATACTCGACGGGAATTATTTAGATTCCGCGTTTTTGGGAACGACCAAAAGGTGAATCTACCTTCTGAAAATTAAATTTCGATCTTTTTTCAACCCTTTTAATTATTTATTCTTCTCAAAAAATGGCTCACTAAAACTTATAATCTACAAGTGGAAAATACAATTCTGTGTTTGGCGACCTGTGTAGAATTCTGAATTCCTGAGTGAGGATTAAAAAGAGCGTTCATCAAAAGCTGACTCAGGTTTTTAAAACAGGTTGCCGAGTCCTGCAATTGATTTCTTCTTCTTGTAATTCCCCCAAAAATAAACCTGTCTTTGGAATTCTTTTTCTGCACTAGAATCCCTGCATTTTTCGTTAATTTAATTCTCCGACTAACAGTTCAGTTTTGTTTGAATAATCGTGCCTTCGAAAGTCCTATTTTTGCTTCATTCGGTTTTTTTTTATTTTATTATGTTTATCGAAAAACCAGAAAAAAAGTATTATTTTGGCAGCAAACTATTCTCGCCCCGTTGCATAAATTTACAAACTGAGATACACAGATCAAGATTGCACCTCAAAGCCGATAAATTTCATCAAATCTGTGTTTTACACTAACATAATTTTTCACTTTATTTTTTCTTGCTACACTACTAGTTAGTAATTTTATTTTCAGGAATCGACGCACTCCAACAATTCTTCATCTGCCACTTCATCATTTTCAGAAGAGAGATCGACTTACTGTACAATTTGAAAACATCAAATAGGCATGATATCAACCAGAAATTATAATTGATTTGATCCAGAGAAGATGATTTTCAGGGAATTTTGAAAGGGCGTATTTTCAAAAACTACGCCATCTAGCGGATTTTCTCGGCTAATCAGGACTCGTAGAAAATAAGAAACATGTTCTTGGATCTGATTGGTTCCGATTAATAACTCATTAGCGCCCTCTACAGAAGAGTTCATTAGCCAATAAGATTCAAGTAGAAAATTTCGATTTTTTTCTCGATAAATTGGAAAATGCGATCTTTCCAAACATAAATAACATCTTTTCTACGTCTTCTTTTAACTATGTTTTCTCATAAAGAAAAAACGTATTTACGTTTATTACGAAAACTTTCCTCCCTCTCCTCTTCTCTGGAATAACCAATTATCCTTCTTCCCAAATTACATTTCTGTAAACTAATTTTATTTTTTAGGTACGTACCCGCTTTAAAAAAAAACGAGAAAAAAAACGATGAAGTCGCGAGAAAGTCGCAACTCAAAAAAACTCCAGCTGATTCGCCGTTGCGTCAAATTCCATCAGCGCTAGAATTTTTTTCCCAAAGACAAAATTTTCTTAAGGGTGTCTCAACGATAAAAAATCCATTAAAATTTGGCTCCTCTAAATGGGTTTTCTATTTTATTGATAAAAAATAACTAAAATGACCTTGATTTTGACCCTGGGAAAAAATCTAGCGCTGGTGGTTTTTACGCACGTCAGGCTGGACCATTTTCTATCTGAATAAACGTGACACATTCGGCAGGAAGCAGGCAATCAGCAGCTACTTAATTTGATTAGCAGTTTAGAATCTTTATAGCCAGTTCTGTTTCTTTTTCTATTGCATTGGATTTCATTTCATTTGAAATTTTTGGGGAAAAATAGCAAGAAACGCTTGAATGTTTTTGTTGCATAAATAGCTACGCAGGAGCACTAGAAAATAAGATGTAACGGAGACATAATTGAAAATTGCGAAGAAGACTGATTTCGTGAATTGCCGCGTTGCGTTGATGCGATTTACGCTCGGAGACGCATCTTTTCCCTTCTGCGGAACTGTCTGTTGTGACCGCAAATGCGAACACCATCAGATTGACTTTTTGGACCCTTCAGGTGGAGCAGCACCTGACATCCGAGCAAAAATGGAAATTTCAAATTTGGAACATCTCTTTTTTCAAAACTCAGCAATGTTTTCAATAACAAAAATAATTTTAAGGAGATTGACATCAATAATCGCCTTTTTTAGGAAGTTTTTCTTCAAAAGTTATCAAAGTGAGACCCTTAAAAATACTCTGCTGGGCTCGAAAACCTGTGTAGAAAACCTGAGCCAGGGTATTTTCATCCTTCAGGCCCTGACTCAGGTTTTTTTTACAGAAAGCTTGGACGGAAAATTCGAATATCGATGTCAACCCCCTTAAATTTGAGGCATTCCTTATGTAAGCACTGGGGTAGCTCTTTATCCAAAAAGGCAATGATATGACAGCTTCTTAAATTTCTGCGTCTTTCTTGACCAAAATCAACGGCAATCGCGGTAGACCCCAACGCTCCACCTGGACCCACGTGACTGGTTTATTACACTGATTTGGCAAGGGTAACAAGCGATTGTGGTAGCACCAGAAATTCTTATTCTAAGCCATTTTCACGAATCAAATATTAGCTCTAAGAAAAGTACTCTTTTTGATGTCAAAAATTTTCATCAAAATTAGCCTATTTTTGATCAAAATTAAAATCGTTAGAAATTCAAGAATTTGACCCTCTAATATTTTTCGAAATCAATTAGGAAGCAGTTACTAAATATCACTTGTCAAAATCCAAACATCGAGAATATTTGCTAGAGGATCATTTTTTTCGGAAGTCATAATTCTTATCGACCTTTTGAGAACTGCTTCAATCAGCGATTTTCTATTCCGTATTTGACCTCTATTGAAAGTTTTCTGCTTCCGGAGGCGTTTTTCTTTTCCCTGTGAAAAGGACAAAAACCAGTGGAAATTATCTTCCTGCTTTTGACAGCTATTTCCGAACTTGAACTTTTTTGTCTCCGTCGATAGATTTGAGTGCTGTTATAACTGAAGCGCAATTTTCTGAACAGTTATTCCTCGATACGCTTTCAGTTGAGGGCACACCTGAATTCGCCTGAATTCTTTCAGAGTATTACAGTCAGACCTGGCGATTTTAGGGGCAGTTTTCTGCCGAAATATTAAAAATAACTCATTGCATTTTGAGCATCCCAGTTCGGAATTCTCATCTAAAGTCATTGATAAATAGGTTTATGGTAAACGGTTTATCTTATCGGTAATAAGAGGCCCTTGGGTTGAAATATTTTTCGACATAAGTTTTCTTCGCTATTCCTTTTCGCGGCTCGTTATATTTTATACCGCAACATAACACGTGAGGTACCAACGTCAGTAGCTTGCTTTAATCCAATATTATTAATGAAACCCAACATTGTGCAATCTCCAATGAACATGTTTCATGTTTTTGTCCAGCCCAAAATCCAAGCCTCAATATCATAATGACAAGTTCCTCCCGGACAGAAACAAACCTGATACTGATTATGGCGAAATTGCGTCCTAGAATCTTTCGCCATCAAAAAAGCATCAGTAGCGGATTATCCCCAGCACCCTTGTCTTATCATCACCAGTCTTGAACCAGCGAAAAATTGCAAAAGAAGCAATCCGAACATTTCGATCAAAATCAATTTTTCAGAACTTCAAAAATTAGGGTTAGAGTTCGGAGTCGTAACTTAGGGTTAGGGTTAAGGGTAGACAGAAAGTAAGGGGCATTTGAAATTTTGAATTGTGTACTGCAACAATGATTAAGGAGCTCCATTAAAGACGCAGGTTTACCGCAAGACATTGATTAATAATCGCCGTAGCAGGTTAAACAACTTCTCGATTATGAGAATTATGCATTTCAATTGAATCGTTTTTCGTCCACTAAAACTGCTTTTTTAGATCTCTCCTCGCCCCTTCCGCTTCTGCCACTCCTGCCGTTCCTTATTTCAAATTCAACAAGCTAATAACTCTTTTTAGATTTTGACCTTTGACGAAAAATTGAAAACAGAATTCTATCGTAATTTTATTTTGACAACAATCGAAATCGGATTATGGGAGCCTTGGAAACAGCCATTCGGAAGCATTAATAATAATATTTTCTATATTTTTACGAAATTTTGAAATAGGAAGCATTTTGACTGCAATTTGAGTCGCTTTTTTCGTGTTTGAGAAGAACACGTGGTAAGAATTTAAACGTTATGAGAGACGTTTGATTTTGACGAATACTTGAGGTAAATTCCCACTTTTGTCGAAAGAAGTTTTATCGCCGCACGTTGGAAAACGCCTCGACGAGAAACGGTAAGAATGGCCGAGATAAGGAGCCTCCAGGAATTTGTGGAGGGAATGACGAGAGCCAGATCTTGTGGGAGAATAGATATTATTCGCGTTTTCTCGATATGATCATCTAAAAAAACTGGCTAGAAAAAATTTGTTTTTCAGCAAGATTTGAACTCACGACCTTCTCCACCACAACTTCGATTTTGTGAAAAAAGTCTAGAAAATATGAGTTCGAATTTTGCAATGATCGTTTTTTGTCAATAAATACCGATTAATTCAGATTATAATTTTTTCAGGATTCTGGTACAGTCAAAAATGCTGCCCTTTTGGGCCCTGTTACTTGGCACGGCCGCTGCTGCTGTGCCCAACCGTGAAGAAATCAACGAATCTTGCAATGTTCAAAATGCGCTTGGTTCTGTCGTGAGGACGGCTTACGCCCGTTTGTTGGCCGTTCACTGCGCTACTGGAGGTAAGAGCCTTATCTTGAGCCCCACCTTTTAACAAAAATCAACTTGTCAATTTTCTTGTAAACGAGTATTTTTATTTCGAACATTCTTTTCAATGGTATTAATTTTGCGAAGCGAGAAAGTGTTCCGAGAAGCACTCGTCGATCTTTGCCCAATTTCTGATTTTCTTCTTAATCCGGCTCAACGCTAGAAATGTGTTGACTTCGAAAAACTGGCCGATTCTGAAATTCACTAAAGCTAATCAGATCAGCGCCAAGAGCTGCTCAAACCCGAGCTTATCCTCCAATTCTTCGCGTAATGACAACATCGTTTCGTGAAGCATTCCATCCACTCTGAAAAGAGCATTTTTACTTCCCAACCAGGAGATTAGTTTCAAGCGGTTTTCCCTTCTTTTTTCTTTGATTATTGTAAAATCAAACAGTTATACGTAGAACAAGCCACCCTTGATGACAAGAATACATACCAGGAAAACCGCAAGGCCACGAAAAAATCTACCATTGGTAGTTTTGAAAACATCCAAATTTTTAGGGTTTCACTGATAATTCTAGATTGCAAAACTCGTATTAAGTCTGGGCTTGGAAACCTGTGTAGAAACCTGACTCAGGCCTGACTCAGGCGAAGCAGTATTTGAAATACTGTATTTCAGGAACATGAGTCAGGTTTCTACACAGGTTTCTGAACCCAGTAGTTGGATATTATGTAAGCCTTAATTTAAGCCCCGTTTTTAAACTCATCTTTATTCATAATTATGCAAAAACAACCCTAATTACCAGCAAACATTTTGGCACGTTTGGACTCACCTGTTTAGAGTTTTTCGCGAAATTGCTTCTTGAAAGGGATTTTAACGTGACCAAGAGAGCGCTAGAAATCAGCCCTGCTATTAACCCATTTAGCGGACATTTAGACTAGCCACATTTCTCAAGATATCCCTCTTCACGAATTTCTGAGTCAAAAACGAAAATTCAAAGCTTTTCAGTCCTCTCGGTTTTTTTAAGAATATCCTAAGACCGAGAGGGTGAGCTAAAAATGACGGGCGCAGATGTGGCTTTTGGTAAAAAAGGGTAGATGCAAATCCGAACAGCTTGTATACGCTTATGCAGATCGCGGCCAGTCCACCAGATCGCCAACAGGGATGAGATCTCGAAGGCAAGCTCATGCAATTGGGATTTGAAGGATTTACTATCGTGTTGCGAGAGATTTTTTAGAAATATAGATAAGATTTCTTCAAAATCTTATGTTCAGAAAAACATAAGAAAGTCTGGGCTCCTCAAACCGTGTTTTAAATCTGAGTCAGGGTCCTGAAAGAGGCTAGCTAAAAAGAACTTCAGAAATTTCTAATTAAAAGCCGCGTAGCGGCTTTTTTAAGAAAGAAGCCGCGAAGCGGCTTCGCATACTTATCTTCTGAATCAATTATCAAATTCTTGCGAAGCCGCTATGCGGCTTCGTTTTTGAAAAAGCCGCTAAGTGGCTTTTGATTGAAGTTCTTCCTGACTCTGACTCAGGTTTTCTACACAGGCTGCCGAACACAGTTTTCAGTAAAAATAATTACTGTTATTTAGAGTTCATTTGTAAAGAAGAAAACTGTAATCTCTCACAAAGTTAGTCTACCGTTCCTTTAGGAAGTGGCCTCTCAAGCGTGACATTTTCCTGAAGGAAGTTTAAACTTTAAAACGCGCCGATTCTCACGTTAGAATACAGTACCTTTTGCCAACTTCTGTCGGGCGGTTCTTCTGCTTCTTTGATCTGCGCCGATCTTGTATGCACTGGACTTGCGCTCATTTCCGACAATTTGGAGAGATTTCGAGAGTCAAGCATAAGCGAGAGAGCACTAGAATTTCGGCTCAGTTTTGAGATGACTTTTTAGAAATTTTCGATTACCGAATCACATCTCGCAAATCTCGGTTTACTGGAGCTCGGAAGGGAGTTAAATGAGTCTTCGCTTTTTTTACCAGATGAAAAACAAGAAATTCTAGCGCTCCGGGGGACATTTGTCAGCTTGAGTTAAAATTCTAGCCCGGTAAGTGGTTTCATAAGAGCTGTGGTAACACGTTATTAATGTTTCTAATCCGGAACTGCGGAAGTTTCTCGGGAACGCTTTGACGGGATCGCGGGCGGCTGGGTAATCATTACCTCCTCCTTATCGAAATTGCCAGGAAACGCTGATCGCACAGATGCATTGCTAAAAAGTTTCATTGCAATGCTGTTCTTTTTCGACTTTGAAAAAAAGCTTGGGATCGAAAGGTCACGAGTTCGAATCCCGTCGAAAATTTTTTTTTCTCGAAAATTGGGTACTTAAAATTCTGAGTATTTTTAAAAATATCTCGCAAGCGTAATCGAGTTTATTCCAAAAATACGTCTTCGTCGGAAAAGTACACGGGAAAATGCAGCGCTAACCACTAAACACTGATCTGTGTTTTGCCGTTAATCGCGTCGCTAAATTCCCCTGTATCGAGATTTTCTACAAGATCAATTTAAAATTTCAAACTACGAACTTGATGATTGGAGTAGCTGCTGAAGAGTGGTTGCTTGAGCACTCGGGGATGAGACGAAGGATATCATCTAGGAGAACTTGATCGCGTGTTTCTAGCACTTGAGAGCGCTGATCAGAGACTTCCCCAATTTTACCACAGAATACGTAATTATTAAGGGCCCCCTTAAGGAAGCCCAGAGAGATTTTTAACGAGCGAAAAAGTCTGGTAATCGAACTATCGAGAGCCTCTTTTCCGATGAGCAAGATTGATAAAGAGAATCGAACCCTCCTCCTCCTCGTTTGATCCCCCTTCATCAAAATCCTAAACAGCAGCGTTTTGAGGAAAAAGACGAAACGTGCTGTTCCATACTGTTCTCCTCGAAGCAGGGCTGCTTGTTGATGTATCTTCGACCGCCTGAATAATATTTGAATATTCATTGCTTCTAATTTTTGTTCTGCTTGTTTTTCGGGTATGCGTCACCTCCAGTACTCGATGGTGGAAGTGATAAGCCATGGACCACTTGTCAGTTTGGTCCGGTTGCTGCTCCAGAAAAAACTCGCTGAGTGTGCGGGAAAAGACGTTTTCCAGGATCTCTTCGGGGTCTTTCGAACCGAAGTGGCCTCAGAAGATCCCTCGCACCTAGAGCTGTGCTCGGAAACCTGTGTAGAAAACCTGAGTCAGGGTCCTGAAAGAACATCAATAAAAGCCGCAAAGCGGCTTCAAGAAAATAACCCTCTAGGCGGCTTTTTATAAAAGCTCTTTGAGAACCCTGACTCAGGTTTCTACACAGGTTGCCAAGTCCATTCTTTGAAGGTTCAAAAAAAGACCTTTCCTTCTCGACGAATTTCCATGATGCAACTAAAAGTAATCCCTCACCTGATTAAATTCATGTAAAACGCGACTCTCAAAATCGAAACACCACTTGTCTAGAGCTTTTTCGGAAATAAAATTTTGAGTGCGATCAAAATTTCCGGAACCAATTTTTCGTTTTTCTATTTACCTCTCACAGGTGAGCAGGAAGTGCACAGTGCCCGATGGAGCAGCTCTGAATAGATTTTTAAGCATTTCAAGGGCGAATTTTACGTTTTTGCGTCTTTTAATTAGTTTTACCTTGAAGATCAGGGAAATTTATGAGTTGAAGGAGGCCCAGACTTTGCTAAAGAAAAAGGGAAAGTAATTCAACTTGGATTGATTTTTAAACTCACGTTTTTCTCCGCGACAAGGATCGCAATAGAATCCAGGAGCGCCAAAATCATTCGGATATCTGAATTTGATAGGCAGCGTCCAACACATGTTTTCACCTTGCAATGTTTCAGCTTTTTGCATCAGCTGGTAGTGCAGTTGAGCCAGCAACCGTTGTAGCCCGCTGAACATGATTTTGGAACTGGCTTGTTAAGCTACTTGCTAGTAGAAACCTGAGATGGAGAAAATTGTTTATTTCGGAGTCGCGGGCTTCAAGGAGGAATTTTTTGATTTTATTGATTGTGTGTCTTTTTCGCGGGGTTCCGCGACCTGCGTCGAAAAGCTGAGTCAGGGGCCTGAAAATCTTCTCAGGACCCTGACTCAGGTCTTCTACACAGGTTGCTGAGCTCAGCTATTCGGCAAAGATCTCAGGAGCTCTGCTAAAACTGCTGAAGTGCTTTCATCGTCATTTTCTATCTTTCCACGGCCAAATTATATGATAAAGTCAAGTTTATTCTAGCGTAGACATTTGGAAAAACAAAAGTGGTTATGAAAAAAAGTGGCCCGCGAGTTCCTTCGTTGTTTTGACATTATAAACCGCGGTCGATTTTGTCTTCCGTTCAGGCCGAAGAGACGCAGTTTTTCTCTTTATCGTGCTGAAAACACAGTGGATTGTGTTGAAACGCGAACTTTCTCAAAGAGGCAAATCTCTTTTTTTACCGGAGTAGACGATTTTTCATTTTGAACTTTGAAAAATTCCTGAAGAACTGGAAAATTTGAAACATGAACGGTTTTGTTTTCGAAGGGAAGGAAATTACTCTCTTTTTTCATTTCAACCGACATATTCAAATTCAACAAGTCATTAATAATTATTGAATCATATTCATAATCGGCTATCTTCATATTCATATTCAATTTAGTGAACGAGCAAAAAACCAGTCATCTTTACGATTTATTCGAACCTTTGGACGCCATCAGCTCATTCTGCTCCGATGCTGTCGACGGATCATCCGCACATTCAGCCCTTTACGACATCCAAAAAGGTCTTCATCGTCCAAGTCATTCTTCTTCGGATCTTTCCCTCTTCGACGGATCAGATGAAATCAAACGCGAACGATTCCAAATCGGCCGCAAAATTCTCGACTCTTTCGAAAACATCGTTTGCGAAGACAGCGACAAGGTGCAAAACGCGGTCGAACGAATCTTCACCAGAGCACGTGATGGAAGCGAAGATGCCCAGCGACTGTTCGGCTTTGCCAAGACTGAAAGCCTTGAAGATCATTGCGACAATGTCGAAAAAATGATGATGCCCAACTCCGTCATTTTTACGAGAAAGAATGAGAATCAACCGGAATCGGCGAAATTGCCCGACTTGGATATGGACAACGTAAGAACGAAAACAATACTAATCTTGGCTCGGCAATCTGTGTAGAGACCTGAGTCAGGGTCCTGTCACAGGCCTTCTGAATGAGCAGCGGCCTTTTCAGGACCCTGATTAAGGTTTTTACAAGGGTTTCCGAAAAGAATTGACCTTTTCTTATTACAAAAGTTGTTCTATGAAAATGACGTGATTTGTTTAGCTACTGGAAATAATCGCTGATGCACGAGAAAAGAGCGAGATTTTCATCTTTATCGACTCTCCAGTGCTGAAAGACAAATCAACCGCCGTCGGGGTCGCTTCACTAGCGCAAACAAAGGTACAACAGATCAACTTTTTCAAGGAAAACAAAAAATAATCTTTTTCCAAGCGAATTCATTTTTATAGGATTTATTACTACAGGAATTTGTACAGAGTGAAGGTTCTTGAGTTCGCTGTTTAGGGATAATGAGCATTGAAATTAACAATCAGTCACAGTCAGTGATTCTTTTTCGTTTCTTTTTGAGTTCGATTTTCAAACTGCGCTTCCCAAGTCGATGGAAAATCTGACTCTTCGGGGTTGACAGCCAGAGCTCTTTCGCGAAGACGGATTTTTCGACCGATCGAGCATTGCCGAGGTCAATTTCGCGGCGGTCTGGATCTTTTTGGTGATTTCGTCGACCTCGTCAAAGACTCCTTCCTCTTTATCTTCTTCTTCTAAATATTTTATTAAAACAAATCGGCTTCTAAAATGTCTGTATTCGACATAACTGCCAGATACAGTAGTGGTCTGACAGTTGAGGACAGCCATGAGCTTGACAGACTGTATCAAGATCACAGGGAGATTATCTGCTTTCATTTTTGAGATCATTCAAACAAAAATTCGAAGTTTTCGACTCGCACAGCTATTTTCTAGCTTTTTCGTCTGATAAAATTAAATCGGTCAACTTAGGGTTAGGGTTAGGGTTTAGGCTCGGCAACCCATAAAGAAAACCTGAGTCAGGGTTAGGGTTACGGTTAAAAAGGACTTAGATGAAAAGCCGCGGAGCGGCTTTTTGGAAAAAGAAGCCGCTTTGCGGTTTCACCAAAAAAAACCGCTCAATCCTTTTTAAAATTCAAGCCCAGGTTAGGGTTAGGGTTTTTCTTACCTAATGCTCTGAGCGCCTTGATAAAGTCATCTGAGGGTGAACTGGCTGAGGATCCAAGTCGCGTAGGAACTATTTAAAAAATGTTCTTACAACCGATGAAAATATTTCAATTTGGTTTTACCTGATGCAGATCTGATAATCGGCTTGTGTGTTGTCATTGTCTGTGGCATTTAAAAATACTGTAGTTTTTCTCTTTGAATTTTTGATTGAGTTGTTTCGCGAATTTTAGCTTTGAAAGCGTCTGTATCGTAAGAATTCGCTATGAAGATGGTTTTTGGTTGCAGAATTATTCTTTGTGAAACGCGCTGCCCCACTCGGCGTTAAAAATAGGACTAGGGGCGCTAAAGAGGGGCGCGCTCGGGAACTTCCAAAGGCCAAAGAACTTGTCCTGCCCCGAGGCGTGCATATGGGCGATAGCTTCACTTTGATGGACGTGTTCTGATACAGTATCGGTGAAATAATTTCCCTTCTCTAAATAGGGAAACAAACAAGGAGATTATGTAATTTTGATTAATATTTGCACTAGAATTGGATTTAGTGAACTTTTACTGCATCCATCTAAGTATGTACAGTATTTATGACGAATAGAATGACCATTTCTTTCTCACGGTTGCAACTTCGTGGCAATTACAGTAATAAAAATCCATTTCCGCCTACTCAACTCAAGCTGCTTTCGATTTTCCAGTAATGCTGTGATATTAGCTCAGTAGTTTGTAAAAAGCGCGTGATTGCGGGGCGGCACGAGTTCAGCAGATTTTCAATAACACTATTCAAGCACCTCTTCAAGTATGCTCAATTGAAATGTTTTAAACAAATACTGTAGTTGTTACAGTATTGCTCGGTGAGCAAGAAGTAAACTTGGAGTCTTATTTTATTTTTTGGAATGGTTAATAAGTTTTTGAAGTTGAAGATAAATGGGCAGCTTCAGAAAAAAACGTAAATGAGGTAGTGTTTGATAAATGGAAGTGCTTCTAGTTTTGTTCCTTCTCCGGATGCAGAGTTGGTTTATTCGACCGCAATGTTTGGCGCGTGCTCGACATCGCCTTGAGAAAGTCGCTTGTTCGAGACTTTGGTGACTTTTTCGATGATTCCCAAAGTTTGAACTTGAGTGGAGCAAATGTGAACCCTGCCCTTGAGCTGAAGCTTTCTGGGTCAGTTTGGGGTCTGTGTTTTGGAATCATTTCCTTTGGTGGCGTTCCATCGTCCCGAGCGATCGTTCCACTCGATGGTGCTCTGCACCCAATCATCCTTCTTGAGCGTGTCGAAGCCGTCTGCCTCGCTCGAGTGGAAGAAAATGTCCCCATCGACGCCCTGAAAGTTCTGATAACGAATACCATAATTTCATGTTTGCACAGGTTCTGCGGCTCAGACTCACTTCTATTCTGATGAAGCCAAAGTTTTCTTTGACGAGTCTGATCCAGCCGATCTGCGGCTCAGCTGGCTGCACGTTTACGGCATAGCACCCTTCTTCCATTTTTCTTGTCATAAATCGGACCTGAATTGAGACCAGTGGATTAATCAATGAGGCGCAGTTCTCACCTTTGTTCCAACATCCAGACGGACGTGGGTCAATTCATCTGCAGAAACTGTCACGAAAGTCTCACACTACAGTTTTTTATCTGGATTAATGAAAGCTAGCACTAGAATTTCCGCTAAAAAGGGGTTATCTTTCTAGCTTCCCTAATCCTTTGGCTAACCCTAGACTTAGGGGCATAGGATGGGGTAGTCTAGCTATATTAGCCAATAAGAAGGCCGTATCTCTTGTTTGGGCCAATCAAAGACCGCCATCACTCTAAAAAACCGTTCCTCGGGACCTTCTCCGCAGCTCATATCCTTTTCCATTTGAATCTTTCCGTCGACCTCGCCGTCCGGCATTTCGAACATGACTCCGTTGTACAACATGTCCGAGAGTGAATCGTCCGAGTGCTGCGAGGAGATCGATCTGTAATCCTCAATTAAAACCGTCTGTCGAATAATCGGGGCCTAACCTTGAATCTGAACAGGATTTCCTCTCTTTGCGTTTGCGCCCTTCGGATTCAGGCGAGAGCTGCAGCTTGGATTGCGCGATGATCCGGATTCTGAATCGAGCTGTAGCTGCAAACAAAATGACATGCCAAAGTCTAACCTAGTCGCGTGGCACCGGCCGCGGTAATTTGCCCGTGCAAGTGGATCCCGAAGGGTCAGGAACTCCACCTGGTCGCCGACTTTGATTTTCTTCGTCGATGCGGGCTGAGAGTCGAGCACTTCCGATGAGTGGAAGAAGATGCGCGAGTCGCCCTTTTGAGCCTAAAAAAGGGGAGTCACTAAGAGAAAATTTAACCTATTCGTGCGCTTTGTCCCGATTGGGTTTCGCACTTTGCGCAAAGGTTAAATAATCAAAAAGAAGGTGAAGAAGTTACCTTTTCCCGTTTGATAAATCCAAAGCCCTCCTTGACAGCAGCAACAGCTCCTGAATCAGAAAAAGTTGAACTCTATTCAAGATCTCACTTTCAATATTTAACCCACTTGACGTTGAATCAGATGAAAGCGATCTTTCAAAAGCTACTCATAACTTGTCCTCCAGCAAGTGAACTTTGGGCGAGCTATTTGCAGAGGACAGTCTTTATGGGAAGCGGGAAGAGTAGTAACCATTGTCCCTTTTGCGATTCACCTTTTTCTCGTCGATTCCGGCCTTCCATTTTGTCTAGCACAAGGCGGATGTTGATCGCTCGCTCGCTCTTCGTTCGCCGATCTGTCGCAATGTTGAATATGATCCGGTCGTGTTTCTAGATTGATACAATCAGTTTTACGTATTTTACGATGATTGAAGACTCTCATTTCTCAGTCGCTTATGAAATTCGAGGGTAAAATCGGGGGTGGTGTCTGGAACCGACAAAAAATTTCGACAAATTTTGCGTAGGCGGCGACTCGGCTGCTGATTGGCCAGTTTGCCGAATCGAGGCTTCTGATTGGTTGAGAATTTCCAAGCAAAATTTGTCGAAATTTTTTTGTCGGTTCCAGACACCTCCCCTAAAATCGAGGATACCGTTTGTAGCCGTTTGGTCTCTCGAATGGTTACAGTAAATCCATTTATGAATACAGTAAGCATTTGAAACAGCGCTATCTGCGGACGGATGTCTGTCAGAACGCGGCGTTATCAGGCGACTCGACTCTTCCTCTTTTGCGTTTTTAAAATTCGATAACCAAAAATTGAAAAAGAAGACCTTTGATAATTATTCCTGAAGGACGAACTTACAAGGAGGGTGAATGAGCTCTGTCGATCGCGCTCAAAGTAGTGGAGCTCGTTTTTGCGACCGCCATATTTGTGATTTCGGAAAGAAACGATTCCCGGCTCGTATTTGATCTTGTAGTTCTTCTTGCCCTTGTCGTTGCTCAAATCCTTCTGAAATCGTTTCAACCTCTTCATGGTCAATTAAATTTTACCTTCAAGCAAGGCTTGGTGATTACTCCTTCGAATTCCATCGGGAAACCGTAGACATCTAGTTCAACATCGTCGAAAATGATCGGGAAGGATTTTGGAAGAATGGCAATTTTCAGCGCGACTTCTTTTTTGTCATGATTGCCGAGGGAGAAATCGACTTTATCCCCAACTTCAACCCTAAATTTTTTGAATGAAAATCGTTCAATCTGGGGTCGGCAACCGGACACCAAATAGCCGTGTCCTGTCCTGTCCTGTCCGGCAGGACATTTGAGAGGGCGATGTCCTGTCCTGTCCGGTTATGTCCGGTCGTGTCCGGTGATTCTTTTTTTACAAAAATTTTAATCAAAATACGTGGTTTTTAAGAAGAGTACTAGATATATGTATTAAAAGTAAATTAATAGAGATCAATAAGTACAGAAAACCGACAAAATTCGAATATAATATATTTTTCGTGAAGTTACGAAGAACAAATTTTGTTTCGATACACATTGTAGTGGAAAAAATAGGTTATTTAGAGGGTGAATTGTGGACCGGACACGGAACAGGACACCAAAAACCGGTGTCCTGTCCTGTCCTGTCCGGTAACAGGACATAAAACCGGACATGACAGGACACAGATGTCCTGTTGTCCTGTCCGGTTGCCGACCCCAGGTTCAATGATTTGGTTGATAAAGTTTTAAACGAAAGGTATTGTTAGTTTTTAGAACACGTTATATTCCTCGTCCGTTTCCGATCTATAATTTCCCAGCTCCGAGCATACCTATTATCCGCCTCGTCCTTGAGATCAAGAACTTGGGAGAAGTGAAAGAAGGTCTCGCTTTCGACATCGAGACGTTTGATGAACCCGTAACCGCTTTTTACGGAACAGACTTCGCCCTGAATCGGAAGTGGAAAACTGCGCGCGAAGGAAATTTCAAATTAGTGTACCTGGAAACGCTTTGCCTTGGCGGGGCAGATGATTTTCGCCGCATTCTTTTCTTTCTCGCGGTAGAAATCTACCCAGTCGTGCAGGCCAAGAGTTTTCCTGAAAATAATGTTTACCGCTTGTTAAATTAAGCTCCTTGGCGGAAATAAAACTTACTCTGAATCTGGAACATCAATAACATCACCGCCATTAAATCGGACAAAAACGCAAGTATTGTTGTGCTTCCACTCGATCACACCGGCCTTGTCCTCTTCCGGAAGATGAATGATTTTCCCATTTTGCTTTTTAGGATCGTATTCGGCATCGCAAAATCTGCTTTATGGGTGGATAAAAGCATTCAATAGCCCTTTTTAAAGACTGGCTTTTTCCTTTTTGCCGCCACCGTGCCTAGAAGGTCTTGCTTCAATGTTGATCGCTTCGATTCCCATTTGATTGCAGGCCAAGTCGCATTCAACGTGCTCCCGCTTTTTCAAGGCGATCTTTGAAAAAATAACAATTAGTGATCTCGAAAGATTTTTTGCTTACTTCTTTTTCCGCGAGCTGGAAGGGAACTTCCAGTCCAGTCAGCGCTCCTTCTTTCAGTCGGATGAGGCCGGAGTTGTCGTTCTCGGTGTGGACTACTACGCCGGATTGGCGGCCGGGGACGAAGTGGGGTGAGGTCAGATTGGGGACACTAGGATATTTTTGAGGATTTGATGCTCTAGAATGACCAGGACATTTTTTAATTCGATGATGTTTTGGAAATTATTGATGTTTTCAACAACCGGTTTCTATTCTAGAGCTCTTTGAAGAGCGACTTTTAAACAGTCTTGTTTGTTTATCAAAAATATGGGGGACTTACAAAACAGAAATGTTACCAATCTGGTTCATCATCATCATCCACGGGCTGAGAGCGGGGTCCGTGATGTCCATGGGTTCAAAATTTTTAGAGTCCGTAATTTTGAAAGACTTCTCGATTTTTTCCTTTATCGAGTCAGCTTAAAATCGAAGACGGGATCGCCTTGTCGCCGTCTTGTTCGCTTGGAAACTGATTAGCTCAACTGCAGTTGCTGACAACAAACTCAATTGGTCTAGAAACTAAATGCTCCCTTTTTAGAATCTGCAAATCAACATTTTGCTCATCAATCCAGAACGAATTCCGCGAGATATTCAGGCGATTTGGAGAAGTGTTGCGAGGTAAGAGTGATCTTTTATTACAGTCAATAATTTCGTGAGGAAATGTACTCGGCAATGTTCTTATTAGCAAAAGGTTCTGCTCCGCGGTCAAAGAATATTTTCATTTAGAACCGGGTTGGTCAAATAATTGGTGTTCTATTCTGACCGAGCCGGAAATACTCAATACACAATTTAGCATCGCACTCGCCACATCCGTCGGTCCTTTTTACCAATTTCAATTTACTCTTTTTTTCTTCCGTTGTTGATTTGTCTAACACTCCCGCGAGTTTATACTGTATCAACTGATGTATCGGTGGTATGTTTTCGAGTTCAGCTGGAATTTTCCGCGGGAAAATACGGAATCAGGGCTGGATATTTTGAAATCAGCAAAAATTTCAAATCGATTTTTTTGTGAAATCTCATTTTCATTTCAAAATTTTGCACCATTTCAACAAATCTCAAATTTCAATATTATTGCAACACCCTCGTCATAATTTTCTCCATTCTTGAGATTGCTGAGATCTCAAGATCTCAAATCTCAAAATTTTGCAAACCGCGCAAGGGCCGCTGACAAACGTCGCGGGCTTAGAGCAAGACTTGTGATTGGTTCAGATGCGTCTGAAATGCTTGAGATCTCAGCATTTCCAATTTCATTTCATTGCAACGCGCGTGTCCAACTCACGCAGTTTTCTGAGATAATTGAGATCTCAACATTTCAAATATCATTTTTTTGCAAAATTGAAAATTGAGATCTCAGACAGAAAATTTTCTGAGATTGCATTTTTGAAATAGATGAGATGATGATTCATGTTTTTTTCGGGGTTTGAAATTTTTGTTGATTTCAAAATATCCAGCCCTGTACGGAATAGTAGCTCAGAAATAAATGCTATTCAATTATTGTGAAAAGAGCCAATTCAAAACGATTCAAAGCTCCCTCTCTCGTTCGCATAATTGTGCCTTGAGGGCGTGCCCAGACGAAGGGCAGACTCTTTTATGAAAGATTCGAGTCGGGTCAAGTCAAGTTTCAGGTCAAAATATTTTTGGAATCAAGGAAGAGAACTGCATTGAAATTCGATTCCTTGTAAAATTGCTCGGCTAGGGTTGAAGCCGAAAGTTTCTCTTGCTTCTTCGGAATTTTCGTACTCGTCGACTTTTTCGAAGATTCATCACAAGAGCAATTTTTTCGCTAATCAGAAACATTTAACCTTGACCTAATACTGCAATCATGTCGCGGTCAACAAGCCCTCGGAGCGTTATCACCTTTTAAGCAGAATTAAGCGAGCCGATAACATTCGTAATACCTGCATAATATCTGATGCAATCGTCGGGAGAACACATTCAACGGTACTTTTGGCAGTCGCCAAGTTTGCCTGAAGATTAACGCTGTCAATTTTTGATGATTTTTGGCTTTTGAACTGACCCAGTAGCTGTCGTAGCGGCTCCCTGTACTTCGCATGTCGCAATCGCCATCGGCAAGCAATACAGTAGTTGGAATATCGTTACATAATTTTTGAATCGTTTTTGCGAGTTTTATGGAGTTGATCGTGCTTTTCATGTATTTTTCAAAGTTGCGATTCATCATTTTTGCGTTTAATTTTTCGAAAATCGATGGTCGTATAATTTCATTTTCGCAAATCGCTCTTTTGAGGTAAATTATTTTAAATTTTCTATGAGAAATTCATCAAGGATAGTCATCTTGACCCCTCCCAAAAAGTATCTGCGTCGGTACTTCATCAAAGTGAACATCAAAATCTTTGACTGGGTCCAAACCCTCAATCATTGTTTCTCCACTATGCTTTGATGGGTCTAAAACACAGAATTTCATTCCATGGTATCGGTGATAATTCTAAAAAGAAATTCATGTCTAAACAAGGTCTTTTCGGTTCACCTCATTTTTGACCTGAAGATCGGTAAAAACAGCTTTCACTTTTGAGAGTCTTCTTCCGACGATGTAAATAAACGAGTTTGGCATCTTTTTGATGCACATTTCCGCAAATGCATGTGCATTTTTCCCAGTCCCCATGATAACTAAACGCGTAATTTACCTTTCCTACGAGTATTTACCGATAATAGACGATTCTTTCTTCATTCTGGTTGATTCTCAGAGTGTAAATATATATCCTCATGCCAACGAGGGGCCTTTATCCCTTCTTGGCCTCTTTCCAGAGACAATTTTTCACCTTTCTTTACATTTTATTATTCAGATCGACGTACGGTACTGTCTACCAAACTCCTGCTTCTCTTCTGCACAAACTCTCTCCTCTCATTTGCGATGGAACTCGCAGCGAAAAGGCGCTCATTTTCTCCGACGATGTTACCGCCGATACTCCAATTTCCATCCCTGTCGACAAGTCTATCAGACAGCTCCATGTCGAAGTCTCTGGCACTCACATCGAAACCGTCATCGTCGATGCTCCTGATGGCGCTTCCTTTGAGCCAGTTCTTTCTAGAAAAATTGACTTTTCGAACTTGAAATATTTCCGATTTGAAAACGTCACCGATGGAAACTGGTCGCTTCGAGTTCTCGGCGAAGCTGATCACTTTAAACTCACTGTCTCTGCTTTTGCGAAGGTCAACTTTGAGTACTCCGTAACTTCTCAAAAAGACATCATGTCGCATACGATTCACAAAGACGGCGGACACGAATTTACTATCGGTTCGCGACGAGTTAGCAACAGCGACGGCGCCAACTTCATTTCAAACAACGCCGCTGGAAATGGAGAGCCAGTTGGAGAAATGAAACTTGCTGTTTCTCTTCCTCAAGCGCATTTCCATCGGATTCGAAGAACAACAAAGCCAATTTTTACCTCCGTTTCCCGAACTAACGAAGTGATTGCCGGCCGAACAAATGTCTTTTTCTTCAGAATTGAAAACGAAGGCGAAGCTCTTCAGTTCTCCGCTTCTTCTACCAACCCGCAGTGGCAGATCTCAATCTCTCCCGAAATTGCTGATAATCTTTCTTCCGTAACTGATCTGGAAGTTTCAATTACAGTTCCTCGCCATACCAAGCCTGGAGCTAGTGGTCAGATGACCCTTGCCGCGTCCAATGGAGAGATGATCGTCGGTTCAACTTCTTTCTTTTCCGAAGTCACCGACCAGCTCCCGCCCCGTATCGCTTCCAAAACCGTCACAACAAAGATTGAGAACCGCTTTGCGAAGACTGTCTTCAAAGCAGTCGCGGTCAATTCCCAGCCTTCCATGGCTGATGCTCCTTTCCGTACCATCATCCCCGCCAAGTCCTTCCTTACTTCCTTCTCCATCATCACCGCTGAGGGGCGCGTTTATAGATCGAAAATCGTCGAAGCATTCGAACAACCACAGGTTCAACTGAAAAGCGCTCTTGGAGTTGAATCAGCTGTTCCACTCCACCACAATCAGAAAATGCAAGAAGCTCTTGTCGTTGAATCAACTCAAAATGGCGAGTCGCGAGTCGTTCAAATCAAACAGGCTGGACAACATTTGATGGTTCGGGCATCTGTCGAGCCTTTCTCCAACTTGACTTACGTGATGGAATATGTTGAAGTCCTTGAGCGCACAAGAGGAAGCTACAGATTCGGAGTTCATTTCGACCCTGAATTTCCTTCTGAAAACCTCCAGGTGCGAATCATGGTGGAGGACGAGAACAGAATCAAGTTCCTCCAGCCAATGCCTCGTCAATCAAGCTCCGTTCGATCAGAAACCAACAAGCAGTTCTTTGATGACTACCACCGAGCCATTGTCGACTTTTCCCCCTCTATCGATTACAAAAGCTCTCGATACTGGTTCGGAATCGAATTCGACGTCGAGCAAACTGGATGCAGCTTGTTCACGGACTCTCAGTACTTTGTCCAGCGATGCCGCCCAGTTGATCTTTTCCCAGCTCGATTGAGAAGTTCATTTGGAATCAACGCTATCTTTTTGATTGATTCTTCCGGGTCGATGATGGGCGAAAGAATTGAGCAAACACGAGAAGCTTTTAAATTCATGATCGAAGCACTCAAGCCTGGAGACACTTTCAATATCGTCAGCTTTGAGTCGGTCAACAAGGTCTTTTCGGATAACCGAATGGTGCCAGTAAATGACAGAAGCACATTCGCAGCGCTGAAATTTATGGATCAAATGAAAGCAGGAGGTGGAACTGATGTCTACGCTGCTCTTGTCAAGGCTACTCTTCTTCTTTCACAGGTGGTTATTTTTACGTAAAACTCGCGCAAACAATTATTTTCAGAACAAGCGAGATTCAAACCAAGAAAATATCATTTACCTCCTGACCGATGGTGCTCCAACTTCAGGAGTCACAGATTTGACCTCGATTCTTGACATGGTTGATTTCATCGCCCATAAGAGCGAAATCGGTGAGCAATTCATTTTTCTTTTCTGAAAAAGTAATTATATCGTTTAGTTTTGAACACAATCGCATTTGGAGAAGAAGCGAACGACACGAAAATGAAAGACTTCCTGACCTCTCTTAGCGCTCGTTCGCAGGGAATGGTCCTCCGAGTTCCCTCTCGCGCAGATGCTCAGTACATGATGCAGGACTTCTTCCTTGAATCTTTGGTCCAAGCTCAGAAACGACACGGCATCAAATCTACTGACGTACGAGTCATCAACGAATACGGAAGATCAGGAGCGACAGAGCTTTCAATCGACGATTCAAATATTTCTCCATCGAGAGAGGTAAGAATCAAAAATCTCTTTCAAATTTAAACACTTTTTAAGATCATTATTGGTGGAGTTATCGCATCAAGCTCCTTCGAATCCGAGCTCCAAACTCAAATGACCACAGAAGAAGGCCTCCTCGACTTCGATACCACCACTTTCACCCAAGTCAACGGCAAAGAGTACTTCAATGCTGTTAAGATGCACAATCTTCTGATCGCCCGTGAAAATGCATTTGACGATTACGAGCACACACAACTGACCGAAATCGCCGGCAAATTTTCTGTTGCCTGTAAGATAGACTATTTGTCTCAGATAACTAATTCATTATTTTAGCAAATCTTTTGACTCCCGTCACATCGCTCCAGATCAGCAAACCCGGCCGAGATCGACGATCGTCAGACTCTGGAATCAAAGAGCTAAAATTCAAGTTCCGACAGCTTCGTCGACCAACCAAGAATCACGTGATTGTTCCAACTGCTTCGCTCCAAGAAGAGAAATCGCTTGTTACGTTGTCCGATAACATGGTGGTGGTCAAGGGACAAAAGACTGATTTCTGCTTCGGACTTGAAAACGAGAAAGAGTTGGCGCTTCTCCGAGAGAAAGGACTGGCCCTCAAAGTTTCTGTCGAAGAAAAACTTCAGTCAGCAAAGATTATGATCGGAAATCAGACAATCTTTGAAGTTGATCGAAATGGCCCCGTTGGTTTCAATTTCGCTCCTGGAGATGAGTTCCAAATCGGAAACGGCCGGGGTTACGTTATGAAAGACCGAGTGGTTGTGCTTCTTGATGATGGGGTCAAATTTGAGCTGGTTTGGGGTCAAGAATTGACGATCAACCTGATCAACTCGAGCAATAACATGACTGGCATCATGAAAAGCTTGTTGAAAGTCGGTGAATCTGGAGAAGTTATTGGACAGATTTCTACAAACGAGCTTCCTATCAAACTCAATGTAAGATAAATATACATAATTTTCGATATCCAAACAATTATTAAGGGATTTTACACTGTTGGAAGCAACATCGAAGTATCTGGCAAAAATTGCCTGTACATTTCCGAGCTTGGAGAATTCCTCATCGATGCCGAGCAGTCAGAAGAATTCTAACTCCCTCAATTTTCCTAATTACTAATTTCCTTTCGTGACTCGTTTTTCACATAATTCCCGATATGCGATGCGATCACCCTAACACCCCAAATGCAGTCCCCCTTGAAAACATTCAACAATTTTAAATTTTAAATTTGTAAAGCTGTAAATTGGAATATTTGTAACATTATTCCTCTACTAACGAACGAAACCTACACTTGCCATTTTGTATATAAAAACGCTGCTTCAAACAAACAACCGCCAATTTTTCGACGACCGTCGCGTCCGCTGGTTAACTCAACAAAATTTTGAGATCTCCTGGACAAGATGAAGAAGCCCGCTTTTCCAAGATCCTACTAAAGGGAGGCCTTTTTGCGCGGTTGGGCGACCTTTTCCCCCTCGCACCACAACGCCACCAGTCGGTGTCGAGCGAAAAAAGCAACAACCAGCCCATTTAATTATTTTTCACGTCTCTACTATTTTAAACACAAACAACAAAAGTTGAATTCCACGATAGCCGAAAAACATATTTATATATATTTTTTATCACCCGGAGATATCGCGAAGACAAAACTATGAACAAGAGCGTTTAGAGGATACCTCACAAATGTTCTTTCAACCAGATAAATTTAAACAACCAATTATTCAAAAAGATACTTGTTAAAACTTTCTCCCGCTGAAATCAACGAAGATGATTCTTTTCTTTTTCCTTTTTTCTCTGTCTCAATTTGCGATGGCCACCGTTTCCAGATGGGACATCTCAGATTGCCCTTTCCAACGTAAGCTGAATTCGCTTTTTTTTGGTTTATCACGAATTTCTAGCGATAATAGCAGAAACCACGCGATCCAAGCAAGTCGTTTCTCGATCCTGGCCATCAGGATTCGGGACTGTTTGGGCCTGCGACTATTCAATCATAAGTCCTGATAATACGAAGAAGATTCTCATCGAGTTTCAGGAAATTCTGCTTATTGGAAAACAAAATCCAGAGGGTAAATTACCTTTCAAAAGGAATTTGTTCAAAGCGAAAATTTTCAGAGGGCGAGGGTGATCCAGAGTGCACCTATCATCGTCTCAACATCATCGACGAAAAAACCAAGCGGGACACTGGTTACTACTGCGGAACAGATACACCTCCATCATTTTTATCCGACAGCAACAAGATCATCGTCCGTTTCAATTCCACCGACACTCCAGTTGGCTTCTACTCGAAGGGTTATGCTTTCACCTTCAAAGCAGTCGCAGACACGTACACTCTCAAGCCGAAAATCGACCCAACTCAGCTTCAGCAGCAAAATATGGCAATGCTCTATCCTGAGATATTTGGATACGGTTCTCAACAAAGATTTCCGATTCAAAACATTCAGGCTCAACCAGCTCAAGTTATCCCTCAATACGGTCAAATAGCTCAACCTGGTCTTATTGCTCAACAACCTCAATTTGGAATGGGTAGAAATCCTGACGTGGAGTACCTCGATCCTCCACCCCAGTACGACAATCCCTTCGCCATCAATGATTATGAATACGACTATGGCCAGCGAGAATATGGAGGATATGTTGTTTCTAGCCGTGGTGTTGTGCCTAAGCAGCAAGAAGTTCAACGAAAACGACGGCCAAAGAGAATTCAATCGGTTCTTATTCAAATTTTTATTTCAAGATTCCAAGCTGAAGAACCGAAGTTAACGTTATTTTTAGAGACCTCTAGGAACACCCGAACCACCCGCAGGAATGGGTTCCTTCCTTTTTGGCGGTTCCGAAAACGTTCTCGACGCCGAGCCAGAGCAAAAAGCCTGGCTGCCCTTTGGCGGTCGGGAGGAGCCTGAATGGACCGGTGATGATGACAAATCGACTGACTTGGGTTTCAAAGAGATGTGGTCGGCGAATGCGGTTAGGAGACCAAGTTTTATGACTCTTGGCATTTCCGATGGAGAGCAGCCCTACGTTGACCCTAAAGGTTTAGAATCAACCGAGCGCTTATTGATTTTTATGATTCCTCATAAAAGTTATAACATTATATCAATATTATTCTATTTTCAGTTGAGCAAATCTTTCGAGCCGAGCTTGGCGAGGTCAACGATGCCTCCAACACTGTAGCGGTCAAAAAATTCCTTGGCGAAGATCTCTTTGATGCATATTCCGGCCTTGTCGATCTCCTCGGCGTTGCTGCTGCAGATCCGATGAAGATTGTCCTCATTATTGGCCTGATCGCTGGAGTTATTATTCTTATCTGCTGCGGCTGCACCGTCCATTGTTGTCTTCGATGCCGCTCAAGAAAGATCGACAACGAAGCAGCCTTAGCACTGGAGAATCTCAAACGATCGAAACAACAGGCAGCGCAGCTCAGAGCTCAAAAGTCTCAAAACTTCGAAACGCTAACTCACATCTCTTGCCAAAGCCGCTGTAACTCGATGAAAACCTACGAGTTGCCTGACTACGATGATGATCCACCATCATACTGTCCCGATCCAAATCAACGAACTGTCCCGATCCGAGCTTCTGGAGAAGCCCGTGAAATTTTAGCGAAGACTATTTCTTCGGAATCAAGGAAGAGTCACTTACCTGTTTTCAAAAATGAAGCTTCGCCAGTTTTGACAAAGACGAAATTTATTTCGACCGAGTCAAACAAACGTCCTGCTCCACCAGTGCCACTAGGTAACCATTGTTAAAAACTATATATTTTCTGGAGCTTCAGTAGATTTTTTGAGGAATTAATCAATGCGGTTTGACCTTTTGTCATGTAACTTCTATTATTTTGACTAACCGCGATCCTGTTTAGAACCAGCACAGGTGGATACGTCAGTCAAGCCCGAGGACACGACCACGATCGGTGCAGACCACACAATCTCCGTCGTCACTCTGTCCGAAATCAACTCCGAAAGTTTGAAAAGCTCGAGTCCAGAAAACTCGGAAGCGGATGACACGGTGAAATCCATGAGTGAAGCAACAATAACCAACGTTTCAAAATTGCGAGAAAAGATCGTCTCGGCCGGCGCGAGCATGTCGACCATTGTCACGCAGAAGTCGCTGAAGATTGTGGACGAAATTGAAAAATTAGAAAAGCAACGAAAAGTGGACAAGAAAGATCAGTCCGTCGTCAACAGAATAGATCAGCTTCAGAAAGAGCTGTTGACATTCATGGAGTAATTTACTGTACAAAAGTATCTACAATAGTCGAAATTCAAAAAAGCCTGTACAAAGTTCCAACCCGTTTTTGAGATCTCTTGAATTTTCCGTCATTATCTTTGGTTTTTTCCTTTCAAATAATACTTGTAAAAATAATTCAAAAAAATTAACATCAATTAATTTATAATTTATAGAACAATAGAATAGACAAAATTCAAGAGAATTCTCGAATACTTAACTGCATGAATAAATACAATTCATCAATCACATTTAATTGTAACTTTTATGTTATTGAAAAGGCTCAGAGTACGACCGTGTTTTGTGAGGGCAAGTTATGACTCAGAAAGCAGATTTACCATTTAGCTCATCGTTCCTAATCCGTGTTTTCCAAGAGTACACAGACGCGGTAGAGATGAGTATCCTCGGGAATTGGACTGCAGTAATCTTATGTCTAATCGAGACATTTTTTCTCAACGGATTGTATCATGGCTGGGGCATATTTACGAATATTATGCGCAAAGAAAATTTATTTGTTGATTATTGCAATGCTAACGATTGCTCGAAAAGAGACGAGGTAATGGAAAATGTCAAGATTGTCGTTAAAAGATATAGTTATTCAACGAGTTGTATACAATCACAACGATCGCAGTCAGTAGCTCCAGCCTTCTTTCTGGGGCAATGATCACTAAATGGGGCCACTTCTCGTGTTCCCTTATTTCTTTGTTTCTCACCACAATTGGCTTTCTCTTCCTTGCACTGATCAATATCAACCAAACCTTTCTCTTCCCTGGATACCTTCTCATCAGCACTGCTGGTTTTCTTAGCCACTTGATGAACGTTCAAATTCCACGAGCGATTCCGAAATGGACAGTAATTCTGATGACGACATTTGCTGGACTATATTCTGCATCTTCAAGTTCCTTTCTTGCCATTCAATACTTTCATGATCTTGGCTACTCCCTAAATACAATTTTCTCATTTCTCGGAGCGCTGACGATTCTACTCAAAGTTCCAAGAATCATTTTTCTGACCCCACATCATCTGCCACAAAAAGTAGAGTCTGAGTACTCACTGTATAAACGCAGAGCCCTCTGTAACCAACAAGAAGTTAGAGGAGACGATCAAATTGAACGAACTACTGATGCTTCTTTGAAAGCGATTCTTCGCGAACCAATGATTTATTTCATCTGCATCGGATATTCAGCCTTCAGTCTGAGGAGCCTCACGTTCGCCGGTAAGCTATTCCTTCAAATTCATAAGAATTACACAAATTTGAAGCTTGGATGGGCTCGAGCTGGCCCACCTGGATCGGAGGCGAGCATTTCCAAATCGCGCTCAATAATTTCAAAGAATATGCAAATCTAATCATGCTTGGACTCTCTTTTATTCCCGGTTTTACGATCACTTTTCTCGACCGAAAATTGTCTGTTGGTGAAAATGAATTCGGAAAAGCGATCGGAATTGGTATTTTCTACGGCTTCTGCGGGGCGCTTTTTGTAGCGTCTGGAATTTTAGGCAGCTTTCAAGGAGAAATCTTCGGGTACTTCTCGGTTATCACGGCTTTATTAGGGCGAGCATTTGGATCTCTTTGGCCGCCACTTCTACTCCTTGTTTATGAACCAAAAGTAGACCCCCCTTTTGTCCTCAATTTTAATTTCTTTTAGTATTTTTCACTTGCCTTTGGAACGATGCTGATATCCTCCGTATTTGCCAAAGCTGCTAACTTACTACTGTATAAACTGGTTCTTGCGACTGACAGTTTTCACAAACCATCGATGATTGTTGGACTTTTATCAGTTTGGGTCTTTATCTTTGCTAAAATATCATTCGGAAAAGCGGTACAAATCCAAAAAGCACCAGTTCGAAGAACTGAATCTGCCGAAACTGATTCTGACACTGAAAGTCTCTTATCTGCTTAAAATATAATATATCAACATTCCAAGAAAGAATAAGTCTTCATAAGGTAGTATTTTGTTTCTACAAAATACTGACAGCATATTTTTAATGAAGAAATAGACATTTATATTTTCAAGGAAAAGTAATGAATCAGAACGGACGTGAACACTGAAGACGATTAACTTTAATAATGTTAATTGAAGATAGTAATTGAAGATATTGGTAAAAGGAGAATGTTTTCAGTCGAAGAGAGCGCTAATCTCAAGGAGGGATTCTGCGAGTGTTTCGCAGAATTGTTGCGAATCGAGATTTTGTTGTTTCGATGAAGAAACAGAGAAGACCAGTCGATCGTCGCCGATTATGTAACTAGAATTTCCGGTAAAGACTCCTGTCTAATAAAACTGCTTCTTACCCGATTCCGAAGCCATTGGTCCAGCCAAAACCGGTAAAGACCGTTTCCAAATGAGGATACTTTTTCGGGTTGTAAAGTTCTCCAAGAGCAACTGGAGCGCAGCTTCAATTTTGTTCAACAAAGATATTTCAAGAAGCATTTTACCTGGTAGAAAGCTCCCAGCCGCTGACATTTTCCCATTTCGCGTTTCTGTATTTGTTCAAAAACTCATGTTCCATGTTCAACCCACGAGAGGCAACGCAAAGGGCAAATAAGTGACGATCAACAGCTTCTCCGACCATTGCGTGCTTTGTCAATTCTCCGTGAGTCGTAACTGCCGCTTTCAAGGCGTTTCGTCGCTTTTCTGAAGAATTTTCTTACTTAAAAGAACCAAACAAATTAATCGACTTACGATTGTCTGATTTTTTGTTGAGCATTTCTTTCACAAAAGTAGCTGAGGCAGTAGTACAACTTCTGATTGTTTCCGTCCGACCATCCTAGAAAGCAATTTTTGAAGAAAAATTCATGGCTGAGTAAACTTTCTACCTTGAAAATGCGAGCAAGGGCAGCCTCGTACGTCATGGAGAATTTGTTTCTAATCTTGAAATTGGTGAGTTGGTAGGCCAATTGGCAAATTGCATCGGGCGAGAGGCGCCACTTCTTGATCTCGATCTTGCCGAATTTGGTAAAGGTGAGTTGCGATAACGAAAGATTGTTGATTTCTTTCTCGACGGTTGGCAGTTCTATTATTTCAGGTTTATCTATCGACTCCTTGAAGAAAATTTACCTTTTGATATTTGCGCGAGAGGTTCTTCAAGCGAGTTCCATTTGAGAATTTCCAATTCTGGGGTGATTTCTTTCTCTTTGCTGAGAATCATTCCTGTATCAGGCGCGTATTCGATCAGCAAGTGTTCCAAAACCTGGACTTCTTCCGTAATGTGAAGAATGACAGCTCCATCGGCCCATGTGTGCTCGACATTTTGTCCGATATGGCCATTCGAAGCGGCAATGATGGAAAAACACTTGTCAAACCAGATATTTTGTCCAGATCCGTGGAGGCATCTCCTGGCAAACTCGACCATTGAAGCGGGCTTGGAAACATTTGCCGGCGAATCGTCAAGCCAAACATGAAACAAAGCCGATTCAATTTTCTGCAAGGAATATTCATTCTGCGCATCGGAATTGATCGCTTCTCTGATCGATGCCCACTTGTCACGAGAAAGCGCAGTTCCAGCGGCGAGATATTCGATTTTTTCCGCTTCCGTCGGTTCTGATTTCCGGATCGCGTCGAAGGTCGATTCTAGCTGCTTCGGGGTGAGAAGGTGTTCACCGTTTTTATCCACCACTTCGATGCTGTAAACGGCGTTTTTGGAAAATGCGACGATGTGACTGCTCTGTTCGTGGAGCACTAGGGCGTCTTTGTCTTTTCCAGGGGTGCGATTGGTGCCGAAAGCGCGTTTGTACTGCATCGGGCAGAGAGGGACGAGCTTTTGAAGCTTGATTGGTGGCACTTTTCCGTCGATGACAGCGTCTTTTCTCCACTTTAACAGGGACCAGACATCTGGGGTCGGCAACTCGACAACTCAAAAACTCGACAGTCGAGTTGTCGAGTCGAGTCGAGTTGAGTTTTTGATAACTCGACTCGACTCGACAGTCAATTTGAGTGTCGAGTTATGTCGAGTTGTCGAGTTGTGTCGAGTTTTTGTCGAGTTTTGTCGAGTTTTCATAACTTAGGCTGAAATCTTTCGCGATGAATTAGTGACATTGACGGTCAAAAATGCCGAAGTCATCGTCTCTTTCAAAAATTTTCCGAGGTAGACCACCTTTGAAAGCCGGTCGAGGCAAAATTTTGGATCATGTATATCATGATCATGAATATCATTACATTTTCAAAACTCGACACAACTCGACTCGACTCGACACTCGCTGAAGAAAAATGAACTCGACTCGACTCGACTCGACACGAGATTTGAGTGTCGAGTTGCCGACCCCAGCCAGACATAACCAGCAATGCGGGAGGTGCTTCGGAAGGAAGGAATTCGTTCTTGCCCGAGCCCAAAGTAGTTCGAGTTGATCATCAATGAATCTCGTGAGGAAAGGTAAACGTATTCTTCCCACCAGTCAGTTACGTAATTCGTCGACAGCCAGGATTTCTTGGTGAGGGCAGAGTTCAGCGCTGGACCGACCCCGGTTAAAAAATCGTCAGAGAGTCGCTTCAATTCGGCGAATTCTTTGTCCGTGATGAGCGGCTTCATCGATTGAAGATATCTTCGGACGGTGTTTTCCAACTCGGGGACATGCAGATGCGGGCAGAATTGATAGAAATAGCTAAAGCCTCGTTTTCCAGCAGTGAGCAGTCTCAGCGAGACCGCCCAGACTCGCGTGAACAGAGTCGTATTTCCGCGACCTTCGAAAATCCAGCCCTAAGCTCTTTCATAAGAGGACAACTTTAAACTTGATCTAACCTTGTAGGTCAAAGTCCATCGGAGCAAAAGATTGTAACAGAGCGAGTACGAAAGCCAGAGCAGCAAAACGGAAATGGAGAACTCGATTGATTCACCAAATGATTCAGGAGAAATATATTCGGAAATGTAAAACAACACATTTTTCTCAACCAACTAAAATTTCAAATTTTGAAGACAAAGAAGAGTAATTCCGCTTCGTACCTCGAATGAAGCGGGCTTCTTGTCGAACACCTTGATGATGTAAGCAGTGATGGTGGACAAAATGACGAGAACAGAAGGAGTTCTGGAGATTGAAACGCGCAGCGCTTCCAAATCCAGAACGGGATTCTTCGTCCCAACGTCCATTTTTCGATTCTCTGAAAAACGCAAATCTGAATGATCTGGGTCCAAAAAGTCAAAAACAGGAAACAAAGAATAGAATAGGAGCAGCTCAGAATGATTGGGCAAGAGAAAATAATAGAGTTGGGTGGTCGCCAAAAATCGTCATAAAAATAAACTTGCGTGCAAGCATGATCCTAGACACGAAGAGTAAACAGCTGACTCACAAGGCAAAATGAAAGAGATTGACCCTGACCACAACTGGTCATTCCTGATTCTCTCATACTTGGGCTCAAAAGCCTGTATAGAAACCTGAGGGCCCCGGAAGACCTTCAATAAAACTCTAATTTGCGGCTTTTTTTAATCTCAACTCAGCTTTTTATTGAAACTCTATCAGAACCCTGACTCAGGTATCCACACAAGTTGCTGACTCAGTCTTAGAAACAGTAGAGTATTCTTTTTCAACCTATCTCTTTCAAATCGAACACGGTTTCTCCTACACAAGCGCCCTTGTCGATCAATTTTCGTTGATGATTCATGCCTTCAATTTTAAAATGGAACGAGCCTCGTTCATGATTAAATATTCAAAAAGAAAGAACTCAAGATGAAGAACTTGGACTGACCTTTTTGTTTGTCTTTTATTAGTGATGTTCTTTTTCAGTGAAACGGACAAATCTTATCAATAATAATTGTCTCCTGGGTCGCAATTTTGAATTTTTCTACTGTAACTTTTTGGAAACTGGCGAAGTGATAAATATGAAAATTGCGGATGAGTGTGTTTACATGTAACTTTCGACAATTTTGAATTGTCTTTTTTCGTGAAGCAAAGAGGGTGCTTGTTTTTTCTGGAACTTCAGGTGGTGAACTGATCAGTGATCGGGTAATTTTTCGAAGCCTCTGAAAACGGATTCGACGGAGACTTCGTCTGATTCTTGAGGGATGGTGAAGGCGGCGAAGAACTTGAACGATGCGGGAAATTCATGCAGCGTCACAGATTTCATCGTGAACATGCACTCGGCTTTGATCGATTTGTCCTCTTCTCTATAAGTTAAAAAATAAGTAAAAAAACTGGCGACAAAAATTCCAGCGACAATATTTTTCTTACATGTCGAAACTAAGAAGAGAAGCGCCAATCGTTTTCAAATTCTTCCACTCTTCCAGCGGGAAATTCTCAATAATGTCTCTGAGAGACTCTTTGAATATCTTCTGGCCCATCATAAACGACAGTTTGTCTTGGACTTCTTTGAGACAGGCGAGGCGGGATTCGTTGAAGAGGCCTAGAAAGTCGGCATCGATGCAGCGGACATTTTCCGCAGCCAGATCGATGATATTCAGTCGCCTCGATTCCATTAAATCGTTGAAGATGACGCAGATGTTTTCTTATAAGCAGAAAGTTTAATGATTTGATAAACGAAAGATTTTTTACCTTTTAGAAAAGTGCCATTCAGAAGACCGGCCAAGTGTTGGTAGCCGTAACTAATGTTTTGTTTTAAACAAGTGCTTGCCCGTCAAAACAGGGAGATCCTCTTTGAGGAAAAAGAGACTGACCTGAGCGAGTCTTGATGAATACAGTAAACTTGTTTTTGCATTTCTATGAAGCCACTTGACAAATCTAGCACCAGTAGCTGATCGGTGTGAGGGTCGAAGGCAATGTACCAATCTGGGCTTTCTGTTAGCTCGCAGGTTTCGACGTGCGTCCTACATAAACAAGCGTGAGCAACTTTGCAAGCGATTTCAATCTATTAAAATAGATCAATTATAAGCTGCTTATAATTGAGAATAAGTCGTTTTATATACCTTTCGGAAGTGTACCTATTGAAGAGATAACGTAGATTTTGAGCGTAGAGGGCGATTCTATCTTGCTTTATCAGTTTTGACAGTGTGTTGGCCTGAAAAAAAAAACACTAGAATGGGAGGGGCGAAAATGTTTAGCAACATACCTTGAGCAACATGGCCAGATTCGAAGGTTGTCTTCGTTCGCGCAGGCAGTATCTGAAAAAGGTGTAGACCGAGTGGTAGGTCTGTTCGTTGATCCACATGAACGCCCTAAAGAGCGACCAGTTGTCATTGTCGTAGCTTCTGGCGAGGCGTCTTCCTTCGGCTTCGGCGCCGAAAAGACGCATCGACACTTTTTCGACTTCTTTTACGGCGTACTGAAGCTCTTTTTAGAAACGATGAGGGATTGATTGTAAACCTGTTCGAGTTGCTCGCCATGTTCGATGCGAAAGTGGGTGTTTGTGTTATAGACAGCGAATTTGTCGGCAGTGTTTAGATGAGGCAGGATCTTGTTCCAGGCTTTTTTGTAGCGTCTGTCCAGAAGTTGGTTCGACTTCAATCGCGGCGAGGTCCAAATCGCTGGAACTGGAGTGCGCAACTTTAGCAGGGGTGTATTTGCCGTATTTGCGCGCTACAATGGTTTTTAACACCAACTTCTCTAAGGCCGTACCTTTGCAGAAGGGCCATTTGATCTGGAGAAGCTCTCTGGTCGTTTCCATCTGTTCGTTTGGCTGATTGAGTCTCGATCACTTTCGTGTCCATTTGAGTTGTATCGAGCGATGTTTCCATTTCCGTCACCGTCTTCTCCGATTCCTTTTCACGGATTTTTATGCTTTTCCAAAATTATTACTTAGAAATTTATCGAAAAAGGGGGTCATCAATAAGCAAAGTTATTTATTTCACAGTGGCTAATAAACAATAAAAATCCGTCCCGTTGGAAATCAATTCTTCCTCCTCGTCTGACATTTCGCCCCTCTTTCTTGAGCCTTTTGACTGCAAGCCAGCTTCTGTCTGCCAGACGATACGACTGTTTCTTCTCTCTATTCTCTAGGAAGAAAAGTGCTTTCGGAAGAGTTCCCCTTCGCCGCAATAAAACAGAATAAAGAAAGAACAAACTATCGCGTGGGCGGACGCTGGGAAAAAAAACGACGCGCCATTCTGAAAATTAAAAAAATGAAGATGAAGATTTATCCACTAAAATTATTGTTTTGGTAATGAGAAGATTCTTTCGATAGAAGAAGATTTTCTTAAAAAACCTTTTTATAAAATGTATTTTCTCAACCAATTATAATAGATTTTAGCGCGTTGAAGAGTTATTATAGCAATACAAATAATTTACCTGATATTATAATACTGATGATTGTTAATTATAACCTGTTAGATGCATACAAATATAAAATGTTGCTTTTACATCTCAAATAACGTCGTTATAATTAAATTGTTATTGATGAAAGTAAATAAATGATCTGTAAACTGACTTCTTGTATCTTGTTTCATGTGACTGTACTTGACTTTTGGCTTGCCTGTAGTGTAATTTCAGTCTAGCGGAAAGAAGCGTGAGAAGGGGGTTGAAATTTTTTGAAGCCGGTCCAGATGGGGCTTCATGCATCGCAGAAAATTGAGCCGCTCAGCAATCGCAACCGATCGATCGGAAGATCACTTTTAGAACTTTTAGAGCGAGCTACTTCTTCTTCCCAGAACTGTCCTCATGATAAATAAGGGCCCGAATAACCTTTTCGTACCGTACTCAAGCCCAAATCATAAAGTCAGCCCTTGGCATTTGAATAGGGCAATTCCTGATCCACCAACTTGATGACCAAGTTGAAGTTCGAAATCTGCCATTTCAACTCTTTCGCCGTGAAAAAGGTCCCTAACCCTTCGACTTGGATTTTATCTCTCCTTCCCGTGGCAAATCTCCAACCTAAAGGGTGCGAAAAATTCAAACGATGCCCTGGAAGCGGGCCAAGACAGCCATAAATTCATCAGCGCAGGGTACCGCGGACAATAATCTCAGCGGGGGATCAGATTGTTCTTTTCCTAAGTGTAGCACCTTTTTGCTGATAAGGATCGTCTGTAAGAAAGACTGTTTGATCAGTTGATATATTTCAGACAAAATTTATTCAGCAATCTGTGTAGGAATCCTGAATCAGGCCCTCAAATGAACGCTTCAATGAAAAGCCGCGTAGCGGCTTTTTTTAATGTAGCCGCAGAGCAGATTCGCCGGAGTTCAAGAATAGCGATTATTCATTATGAAAACTTTCGTTACTTTTGCAAACTTGCTTATTCAATTATTTTGGTAATCCAAAAAATGCCGTTGATGGAATGTTTCCGCTGAGAGTGGTTCGTTTCTCCGCGTTAAAAATTGAAAAGTGGGCATTTGCGCTGCTTTCAAATGTGGCGCGCGTCGCTGATTCGTCCGCGCGCGCCACCGTTCGCGGCTTGAGCAACGGCCCGGCCCAGGACGAGCTGCCCGGCCTGATTTGAACTGAACAGACAAAAAAATAACACGAGCAACGAAGCAACCCAAAAAAGAGCGCGAAGAGAGATTGTAGTTTTTTGTCTCCTCGGCTAAAACTACTGTCGTAGAGATCTCTTTCGCTTGTTTCTTACTGTAATCAGAGAAAACACTACAGTAGAAGACAAGCAATCAAAAAATGTCGCAGACGTCAATTGGAAGTAGCCAAAGCAGCCAGCAGAGTAGCCAAGATGTTGCCCCGTTCCAGGTAAGCTTATCTTTTGCGTCTCTCTTTGGGCTCTTTTGCGGTTTATTTGCTTAGCGCTAGAATTGAACTGTGTAAACCCTGAGTCAGGGCTCCTACTGAGTTTCAATCAAAAAATTCAATTAAAGTTTTTGTTGGCCTGACTCAGGTTTTCTGCACAGGTTACCGAGACAAGTCTTAAAGACCGATGAATTCATTCCTCTTGTCTCTAGAATAATTATTTTCAAGTTGGATAAACCGATCGATTCTTTAGTTCAATTTCGCATATTTTACCCCCATTTACCAACTCATTTATTAACCCCTTTTTGCAGCAGAAAACGATGGAGACGAACAAGCCACGAACCGTCCTGGGCGTCAGAAACAATGTAAGTTTGCCAAGCTCAAACAGAAAATTTCATCAAATCTGATTCAGGGCGTCGTCAGCGCGGCCGTGAAAAAAGTTGCCGAAGCAGTTACGACTTCCCAATCGCAGCCGAAAAAGATCAGAAAAAAGGTATGAAAAAGAGGAAAGGGCGTAGTTTTATGAGCTTTTCAGCGCGCCAGTCCAACTGATGATACCTCTATTCATTCGCTGGCGATTGATTACAAAAAGAAACCGTACCACGAAGACCCCTTTTCGGCGAAGATCAGCGGAGAGAGAAAACTTCTAGAGCCGACGGCGATCGACATCGATCAAGATAAAGGTAGGGGATGATCAATTATTGCAAAGTTTCACTTTTTTCTTCATAAAAGCGCGTTTCCATGAAGTCTTATTTCAACTTTTAGATCCAAACGAGTACTCCGAATATGCCATGGCTAGCTTTGAATACTTTCGAGCTCGAGAACACGCGCAAATGGTGCAAAACTACATGTCCGGTCAGCCTGAGCTCTCGGAAAAAATGCGCCAAATTCTCGTCGACTGGCAGGTCGAGGTCAGTCTCTTTATCCAACCGTGACCTTTTTGATTTGCCTATTTAGATGCAAGAAAGTTTCCAGCTCACGCATGAGTCGCTCTACCTGTCCGTGCTCTTTATTGACCTCTATCTCTCAAAGAAGAGCGTCAAGAGAGAAAACATGCAGCTGCTTGGCGCGTGCGCGATCCTCCTCGCTTCCAAATTCTACGTAAGAAATTCTCCTCCATGATTTCAATTGACCAAATCGTTTCAGGATCGAATGCCTCCATACGTCGACGACTTGGTATTCGTCTGCGACGAAGCCTACACCCGAGAAGAAATCCTCAAGTTCGAAGTCGAGCTCATGACTGTCCTTGAGTTCGACATCAACTTGCCCGTTTCCTACCTCTGTCTCCGACGATACGGCAAGGTGGTTGGATTCAACATGAAGCAGGTAACTAATCAACTCTTTCGACCAAATCTAATCATCCGATTTTCTAGCTAACCCTCGCTCGATATGTTCTGGAACTGACTCTGATGGAGTACCAGTTTGCCAGAGAGAGTGCATCCAAGATGGCTTCTGCAGCGCTCCTCTGGACCCTCCTTCACTTCGGCAAATCCTGGGTAAGATCTTTTCAGTACTCTCATTTCCTAAACCTTCCCTCCTTAGAACGACTCCCTCGTGTACCACACGAGCTACAAGCGAGAAGAACTCCTCCCTCTGGTCTTCAAGCTGAACGAGATGGTCGCGAAGGCGCCTAAGAAGAAACTCAAGACCATTTATGACAAGTACAGCCACGAGAACTTCTTCAAGGTAAGAATCAACCTATTTCTTCATCGATATTAAACGATTTTCTTCAGGTGACCGAGAGCGTGTCGAAGCTTACCGATGCAAGAATCAACGGCACCGAGCAGATCCAAACGGCGGTTGATGGAATGGCGGCAGAGTCGATGGAGGTCTCGTTTTCCCAGCCAATGTGATTGCGAAAATGACGATCTTCCTCGTGTACATACCAATATCGAGTACTCCAACGAAACCAGCAAAGTGATATTTAAAAAACACCACTCCAACTTACGAAAGATCATCCGACGGCTGCCACACTGTTTGAAATGTCTGAATCTTGCGATTTCTATATTTTTCTTTCTTTTGTTCCGTACCTCGCCCAGTTTATCCATTTCTCTCTGTATATAAGTACGAAATGACCATTACTTACTTTTAAGTATTTCGTTTTCAACTCTGCGAATTGCGAAAACCCCAAAAAACGAATTCCTATTCCACATTCCAAAATTTTAAGTTTTGTTTCGACTGTTGGTGAGCGCTTCTTGCCACAGTTAAAATCTGAAAAATATAAATGTTGACAACAATAAACTATCTCAAAAAACATAATCCAAAATTTCTTCTCTTCTATTAATAAAATGGTGTCTAAACTGTTGATAAACATGCGATGGTTCTTCCTAAATTGTCGTACACAAGCATACTGCAAAATACTAGAATATTAGCTGAAATATGATGAATTTTCGCTAGAATGAAAGCTCCGGGTCTGGAAGAAGACATAGGCTACAATCCGATCGTCTCAAGCATCAAGACAGAATCTGGCCTGTCTCGTGAGAGTGGAACATTCTCCGAGTACAGTCTCCAAGGATCGGTTAAAGATGAATTCGTTGAAGATGTAAAAAATCGACTGAGAGGACTTTGTGACAATGTCGAAGCTGAACCCTTTCTTGGTAAGAACAAGGCAAGAGTGCGGAATAACTTTTTTTGTAGATCACGAAATAACTTACAAGCTGGAAAATTCAACTGGGGGTTCGGCCACTCTTCGTGTTTCTCGCTCCATGGCACAGAGCAAAATGCCCTGGCAACTGAAATATGTCGGTGCGGTGGAGGTAAGAATTGCATTTTAGTAGTGATTGAAGAACTCAATTCGAGAGAAAGAATCGAGAAGCCGTGGCTATACTTATACTTTCCAAAAGCCGCAAGCGGCTATAAGAATACAGAAGAATTCACACCAATTTTAGTCGGCAACCAAGTCTTGTCTGATGCGAAACCAAGTGACCGTCGGATGCTCCGAAAACGTCACTTCTTTCTTGACCGAACTGGGCTTCCGAGCCGAGACAGAATTTCTCAACAAGGGCTATCTCTACCGAAAAGGGCGAGTGAAGATCACTCTCTCAAAGCTGAACAAAATGAAGGAGCCAGGACAATCGGCAGAAGCAAATCGAATTCCATTGACAAAGAGTCATTTTGTCGAGGTCTCTGTTACTGTGCTCACTGGAACTGAAGATCCAGGAAAGCTTTCGACTTGAAATTTCGCTAAAAAATGAAGAACGAAAGTAAAGCCTAAAAAAGTACACGAACTGAAGCACTTCGCCGAGATGTTGAAGCCGCAAGTGAAGTTGGTCAAATCGGACCACCGAAACATCTCAAATCATAGAACAAGTTACTGAACCTTTTAGCTGTAAACTTGCCAACTGCCCGAAAGTTCGAAAATGTAATTGCATTTCTATACTTCAATTATCAATTTTAATAAAAACACTCATTGTTGATTGTATTCATCCTCGTTTCTTCTTCAATTTCCGCTGCATTTTTATTTGATAAAATCTTCGTATTTTCAATATTGGCCATAATCCAAAAATATTCTTACTTTTTAATTTATTTAGTTAATAGTATCTACTTTCATTTTTTATAAAAAAAAAAGCTGCAGAGCGGCTTTTATAAACGAAGTCGCGTAGCGGCTTCGCCAAACTCCCAAATAATGAGCTTCAAGGGAAAAGTAATTGAAATGATACCCTAAAACATCGCGAAGCTTTGGATTAATAAAAAATATTCAACTTGTCAAAAATGAAGGTTTTGGAGTTGGCTGTGGCGTTGATAATATTTTCAAGTTGAGCGGCGATGGGTGGACAACGAGGCGGAAAAAGTCAACGAGCGCTTTTTCAATTTACTGAAGTAGTACTCCCTCTCTGGAGATTTGAGCTCTTCTGCCTTTAAATCTTCTTTGGAACTCATTTTTCATTCATTGTTGAGGAGTTTTTTGGTCAGAGAAAGAATTTGTTTCTTGTTTTGAAGATTTCTTTTTTCAAGGTCACCGTTTATGATGAAAATTGGGTTTTTTCTTTGGTTGAATAATTGCTTTTCAGTTGGAAAGCAGGAGTGATATTCATATTTGTTGTTGTGGCAGAGTGTGTGTAGTATATTATGTTTAATGCGTTTTGCATTATGCTGCGAGTAGATTTGCCTTGAGGGCTATCGATCTCCCCCCAGTTTCATATTTTACAACTACCGCGGCCAACTTTTGAAACTGACATCAACCGGACAAGTTATTTCAATTAACCCAAAATAGAGACTTTATCAACCACCCAACTTCCGTCTCCCAACGTTCACATCATGGATCCTTTTCTAGAGCTCTTGAAATTTTACGATTTTAGTTTTTTGTTTATTAGTACGAATTAGTAAAATGGCAGCATTTTTCGTAACACAACTCGTGTTAAAAACCTGAGTAAGGATCTGAAAGGGCGCAGCGGCTTTTTTAAAACGAAGCCGTCACGCGGTTTCCTCGGAATAAAAATTAGCTTCGCGGCTTTTTCAGGCCCTGACTCAGGTTTTCTTGAGCTTTAGTTGAAGGTAACGCTTTATGTTTTGATCATTTCCTCTTTCTTGATTTCAATAATTTTCCAATTAAAAAAATCCACTTGCGCCCCAAAAAGAGAAAAAACAACAAAGACACCTTTTATATTCTTTATTCTTCTTCATAAATTAAATTTTTTCGAACACGCTTTGTTTGAATCTCCCTTTGTATGCACCCCTCTTTTTGGAGCGCGAATTCAGAAAAACACAGAGAGAGACTTAAAACGAATTAGAGTGCCGCCAATTTGTACTCTTCACAATTCGACTTCTTCAAAATCAACAACGAAAAAGAGAGAAAAATTCAATGATGAAGATTTTACGCTCATTTTATTTATTGAGGGTTATTCGTGATGTCCATATTTATTCATTATATTTCGTAAAATTAAGGAAGGGAAGACCTTAACTCTTCGTTGATTTATTTTGTAATTATTCACGAAAAAGCCATCATAAAACTGCTTGGATCTGACGCAGTGGACTATAAAACTATATCTTTTAATTAATTCAACCATTATTCACCTTCTTTCAATTCCTATTTATGAATTTTTAGAGCGCGAGAGAATTATTTCAATTTTTAAAACGGTGCAATTGTTTTCAGAATTGAAAATCGGTTAAGATTCCGAGCGACGGACCCCACCTCATGAGAGGGGTAGCCACCCGGCGCAGTTTGGATTCAAACGCCCCTGAACGAAAGTCCGGCCGTGCAGCTTTCAAGGCAACGGTTTTAAAAAAGTCAAAGAGAAAATATGAGTTATTTTCAGAATTGAGAATCAGTAGCAGTTAAGAATCTTAAAAACAATCGCAGATTTCTTTTGAACCCCTTTTTTCTAAGACGAATTTAATAAAAAAAAACGACCAAAACCGGTCCGAAAACGACCAAGTCCGACCACTAAAATGGGTAGTCGAATCAAGCCTTAGCTCTACTGTTAAGAAAAAAGCACAAACAAGCAAGCTTTCCAACGCTTCAGTCCTTCAAATAAGATCTTTTTCTTTTATGAAACTTTTTTCGTGGCCGGAATTGAACTACCGTAGCGTGGGATAATAAAATTGCTTATTTGTACTTTCTCTTATCAGCAGATCGAGGAGTCAGAATTCTCAATTGAACTAGCAAACAGCAAATTCGAAAGAAAAAGAAATCAAATCTGCGCTTGTATTTGTAGTACTGTTGCTCATTTTCCGATTCTATTTGCTCATTTCATTCTGGCGCGTAAAACACGATTGACACGGGCGCGTTTAGATTGTTTTATTTTTTCGCCGCTCCATTTTCAGAAGTTGCGAGAAAAAGAGAGAGAGCAGCGGAAGTTGATTTTTTTAATCAAGTTTCTGAATCCTTTTTAAAACCAGAAGTAGTCAGCAAAGCTTATGTTCGAGAAGCAGCGCGCGCTGGAACGAGGAGACGAAGAATACGGAACAACGATTTATTCAGCCGCAACGCTCGGCAGGGAAGACAGAATCATGGAAGATGTGGCCGAAGAAACTGGGGCCAAGTCCATTAATGATCTTATAAAGGTTCGTGCTTTCTTTTTCTTTTTACTAATAATTAGTAATCTGTAATTATTACAGACTAGCTAACTTTGGAAACCTGAGTCAGGATTTCTACTCAGGTTGCCGAGCTTAGAAGAGTAACTTACTAGTCTCAGAAGCAAAGTTTAGCGAAATTCAGAAGTTGGAATTCCGAAAAGTTTTTATTCATTTCAATATTTCAGAATTTCGAGCAAATGTCGACCCCAGTCAGCCGTGGAAGAAATTTCGGCTCCGCGCGTGTTCACAGAAGCGCCTCACCTGTCAAATGGAAGACGCGAAGAAGTGCGCCAACTAAAACGAGCTATTCGCCGGACGAGGACAACAACTCGATTCCGACCATTCCCGTGAGTTACGAATTCTTTTAGCACATTTCCGCTTCTGCCTGCTTAGAGCAAACATGGCGCCTCGTGCAATCAAGAAACGATAACTCTTTAATGTTGACGCATTCCAGTGTCAGTCTCAATTTATGACCATCTTTGTTGATTTTCTTCGGCTAATAGATTTGGCGGGAAAAGCAAAATTTGCCTAGGTGATAACTCGTCTCTTTAAAACTCCTCTTTCAAGTCAGAATAACATTTATCCCCGTAATTAAACTGAAAACTGATTTTGACGTAGGCCGAGTTGCCCGGGCGTCGTAAACCGCCGCGTCCGAGCATCGAAGTGAACGAGCTGGACACAACCTTTTCCCGCGACGTTCCAGACTCGATCGGAGGCCACTCGCGCTCGCAGTCGTCATTGTCGGATGTTACTGCCGTGGAGAATGTTCCGGTCGCCACTTCGCAAATCAGAAGGACAGACATGAGTCGACTGCCAGATCCGAATCTACCTCACCATTTCATTTCTGGCCTTCCTACCGAAACAGACTTTCCTCCCACGCGCAAAAAGCTGACTTGGAGCGAAGTAAGTTCAATCTAGTTGGAGTCTCCGATTACCATAATCGAAAATTCAGGCTCACATTCTCGTTGGAGAAACCCACACGCCGGAAGACTACGAGCGTGGCAATCCCGATCTGGACCCAGTAGCCGAGTCCGCAGTCTATGAGCTCGAAAAGCGTCTGGACAAAATGGACCAGTTTAAAGTAGATTTGGAGAAAGACGACAACGGCTACGGCTTGAGCATCATCGGAATGGGCATTGGCGCTGATTCCGGCGTCGAGCGGCTCGGAATTTACGTCAAAAAAGTATTCCCCGGCCAGGCGGCTGAACGCGTCGGAATTCAAATGGCCGATCAAATTGTGGAAGTCGATGGGGTTTCCTTGGTCGGCGTTTCGCACAGCTTCGCTTCTGACGCGCTAAGAGGCACCAATCAAGTAAGCATGATTGCTAGTGATTTATTCCAAATTTTTAGAGTCAATTGTGATCAACTTTCGAAACTTCTCTTTCCTCACGGTTTTTTTTTCTAGCATGTGAGATTTCTGATGGCGCGAGATCGCGATCAGGAGTCGTCAGAAGTGCGCAATTTAATTTTGAGAACGCTGGAGCAAGAACAAGAGGCCCAGCTCGAGCAACAAAGTACAGACTCCGAGTCGGATCAAGAAGATCTCAACGGAACTTACGACGTGAACAGAGAAGATGACCCTAATCTCATGAGGGTGAGAACCTGAATTAGTGATAGTTTTTGACGATTTTTAAGGATGTACAAAGCAGACTTTTGGAAGAAATATCAAGCCTTCGCTCAGAAAATGACCATTTGCACGAAGAAAAGAACCAGATTCGCTCGGAACTAGACGCTGCCTTGAAAAGAATAAAAGATCTCGAAGATCAACTCGCACACGCTCGCTCCCTTGGCCAACCAAGGTATCCCAAGTTTTCTGTTTAACCCATCATCAACTACACCATCCATTTGCCATTCTCCGAATTTCGAGTCCATTTTTTATTCATCGATTTGTACTGTTTGTGTTCAAATTAGAAACCAGCTTCACCTGCCATTTCGTAGCCACTACTACACTACTTTTTAATTTTATTTTTTAAAGACGGATTGAACCCTTTCAGAAGCTGTTACTCGACGCTAGAATCAAACACGCTCGATGCGCTGGACGATTTGGAAGAATCGAGAGTCGACGATGTGAGTTTTTTCGAGCAAATTCGGCAGAGAATGCTTGCCGAAAGTAGCCAAACTTGATTTGTCAAAAATCAATGCGATTTTTGGTCCACTGTCAATAATAAAATAATTATCGTTCGTCGTTATTATATTTCAAGCAAATATAATAAGAAAATTACTTCTAGTGATTGAGGATAGGTACATTCATTGATTCTGCTAATGTAGATCTTGTTGTTTCATCAACAAGTAGCCGCTTGAGGCTTCGAGCAAACGAGAGAGAAAGGCCGCAGAAAGGGCGGTTTTACCTGAGTTTTCGCTCGAAGCCGCGAGCGGCTTCTCGACCAAAGGTGTAGGAAATCTTAGGATAAGGTTATTTATCATCCCTATTTTCCTCCGTCAAGAAGAGCCTCAACTGAAATATTTTGCTAGAGTCTCCTGGCGCTTTGGACGAACGAAGACGTTCTTGTGTGGCTGAACAACAATCATCTGGAGAGTTTGGTTCCACTTTTTAAAGTTCACAATATCGACGGAAAGTACCTCGACAAAATTAGGGAGAAGAACGACTCCAAGGTAGGAAGGAAAGTGATTTCAAAAATATCTCTTCGGTAGATGCTGAAGCAGCTCGGGATCCAAAAAGACCAACGCGCTCAGCTCCGCACGGCCCTGCGTCAACTCGCCTCCACCTGTTAACAATTTTCCCTTTTTCGAAAATTCTAAATTCAAAAAAATGAAGAGCCACTTCAGCAGCATTCCCACTTCCTCCGACACCAACTTGCTCAAAAAGAGCCTCCACATCTGAACTCGCAACTGAACACGGAATTTCTGTCTTCCAGAAAATAAATCTCAAAAAATATGAAAATAGAGCAATGGTTGCTCGTTCTGCCTTTGTTGTTCAACCCTACATGTTTCCCTCAATTCAACTTCCAATAAAGTGACCCCTTTTTCCCATTAAAACTTTCTGTTTTTCTAATTGAAATCAGGGTGGAACGCTGAGCTCGGCAACACAAGTCCAAAACCTGAGTCAGGATCTGTATAAAGGGAAAGTAATTTTAGGGAAGCCGCTAAGCGGCTTTTCCCTCGCGCTCTTTCAGCTCCTGACTCAGATTTTCTTTACAGGTTGCCGAGACTCGCTAGAATGAAAAAGGATCTATTGCAGGCAATTCGGAACAAACTAATCTTAGGAGCATTATTCATTTTGCAATTATAAATTTGCGCTACAGCCAAAGAAAGATTGCCCGATTAAATTCAAAACCCACCTGAGATAGTTTCAATTGATGGAGTAGAAAGGGCGGTATTGAAGTTTCCCGTCAAAGTAGATTAATATCTTTAATTTGGGCGCTTGTTCTTTATAAATTATCTGTCACGCGGGATGAACTTAGATCAGCATGAATTGTACGAGTGATCAGAGCAGGAATGAGTATTTTGGAGTTTGGCAAAACTGCTTCTTTTTATGGAGGAAAGTGGACGATTCCCTTTCGCCCGAAAAGGGCCAACTCCGTTCCCTTTTTCGAGAAAAAGCCAAAGCCAGAGAAGAAAAAGAGGAAGAATATTTTCAGAGCTTTATTAAAAGTAAGGCTTTTTCGTTTATTTATTTCTATTTTGAGCAGGATCCGTTCCAACCGATGATTTATCCGCCTCACCGAGAAGTTACTAACGATTTGTTCCTGACAGTAAAAGCAAAAAGCTTCAATCTGAACTTATCAAGAAAATCTTCCAAAAGAGCTGACAGGATCAGTAATAAGACAGTTGATAGAGGACTTGAGAAGGCAATCGGGGTAATAGGTTTGTCTTCCTTGATTTCATGTCCCGAAAGTAGAGTTTTAGGTTACAAAAGAGGTCGATCCTTTGGCTTGGAATCGGGAGCTGTTTCTGGCGTAGCGGGTTCTACTCTGCATTCTGGGTCGAAAGGGAAGCTGGCTTCAGACAAGGCTAGTGTAAGAAATGCGGCGCATTTGACTGCTGCCGCCGCAGAAGAAGAAGAGGACGAAGAAGGATCTGATTCTGACGGCGGAGGAGGTAGAACTAGGTCACTAGTGATAGGGATCAAATTTTAATTTATTCAGGAGCCGAAGCGACGCAAGAAGGAGACCTTTTTGTGGAGATGAATGCTGCTAATGAGTTTGAGGATGACGATGATGACGGCGGCGACGATGATGAGGACGAAGAAGCAATTGATGCGATGGTTGCTGAAATTGAAAATGACGTGGCAATGCTTGGAAATAATGAATTCGGGTTCAACTTTTATTACTGATTTTGAGCTAAACGCTTCTGTTGAATCTTGAAAAGACACGGATGTAGACAAAGGAGCCGAGGCAAATGAAGCGCAAGATGACCTAGGACAGATTTCAAGAAATAATGGACTATATTTTGCCTAAAAACTCGGTTTGAAATCATGTTCAAAGAGGAAGAAGCGAATGAAGGCGAAATGCTGGAGTTCAATCAAATGGATCGCCCGCACAAGGGAGATTCTGACAATGATGGGCCGTATTCGGACGAGTGTCAGATTCTCGACGCTGAATCGGATAATCACACCATTTCATCAAGCAGTCTTAGGTACATCCTTCCAACAACTTCCTGTTCCCGCAACATCATGATTTATTTAGGTCTTATGACGACTACTATTTCGACATTTACCGAGAATAAAATGAACTGTAATTAACACTTTATTACAAAAGATCAATTGAAGTCTTCAAAGTTGTCATTTTTCTCGTCCATTTCTGAAACAGCTTCGAGCGTTGAGAATCCGCTGACTCGACCAATGCTTGGCATGGGCGATTTCGTCCCGATCGAGGAAAAGTCTTCGCGTGAATTTTCGCTGATGGCGTCTACTTCTGCAATAATATTTGTTGCTTGACGAGTTTTAGCTTGTTCCCTTGTTGTGAATTAAAAGTTTTGATAAACTCGTTCCTGAACGCCTTGTTTTGTATTCATCAATATTCTTCTGCGTTCTGTTGCTAATTGTGAGCCCAACATCAGTCGGGGCAATCTTGAATGCTTGTTAGCCAAGAAAAATGATGCTACAGTCAAATTACGATTTGGGCATCTTCTTTTATCGCGCTCGCCCTTTCCGATTTCTGATTGATTCTGTGCCTCAGCTCATCTTTTTAGAAACAAATTAGGGTTATTAATCTTATACGCAACAAACCAAGTTCTTGTAGCAAATCTTCTTCTCGGTTTTTCTGCCGTTTATTGTACTCGTCCCATTTCTTTGTCCCGAGAATTTGGTACTCGGAGATGATTTTGTCGAGTTTCTTTCTATTTTCTTCTGTATAGGGATATGGGAAGTGGTAGAAGCGGAGGAAAGAGGTGAAGATGACGATGTAAATGGCCAAAATTCCCAGTAAAGCCAAATATGCAGGAAAAGAGATGGAAAAGTTTTCAACAACAAGTTTTGATTTCTGAAAGGCTCAAAGAAATGCCACACGAGTTAATATTACCTCGTGAGTGAGGACTGCAATGTCACTCGAAAACTTCTGTTGCGTCGGAATAAGCAAAACAGTAACACTTGGCAAGAGGATAAAGGTGTTTCCCACGAAGAGCATCATTGCGGCCGCATTCCAAAGAGAGTTTCTATTGAAGCTCTTTAAAGTGGCTTTCTTGAAAGACAAGATCAATCATGTTCAATTCTAATGAAAAGCCATTTTCCTTTATGAAAACGAGCAGTAAACCGAGCGCGATGCAACCGATCCCAGCACCGTACATTTGGCGACAAAAGAGCATTTCTGTGGTAACCCAACTGCGGCTTTGCTGGAATAAAGAAAAAGAACACGTTAATTTTCTTGTCAGAACAAATAATTTAAGACAAACTCGTGTAAATTCCATGTCATTCAAGGGCACTTACAAAAAAGTTATCGTAGCAGCCTTCTCTCTCCCAGTCAGTCCAGTTGTTATCAAGAAGGGATGTTCTGTCCCATTTTTTGCAATGAGCTCCGGTATCGTCGATTTTGTCCGAGAGTTCTATGCACCGATCCCATAAACCAGCGGAAATAACTGCTTTCCTAAAGTTTATCTTATTTTCTTTTTTCAGTGATTTTTTCCCTACCTTTCCATTGGCGTATCATCTTCGCAATTGATTTCTACTGTAAACCACGGACTAATGCAGTAAGAAGTTATGATCAAAATGAGCATTAGAAGTGATGAAAAATATCCAATAACTTCGTTCCAGCATAAAAAATGCATCCTGAGAAACTTTGGCGGTCCTTCATCAGGCATGTAAATTGGAAGACTGTAGATATCCTGCAGCCAGAAAACTTTCTCTGATCTGTCTTTTTCGTCCCATGAGCAACCCATAATTTATTGGATTACTTTTTCACGATGGAATGACTTTGGGGACAGTCATTTCGTGACCTTTTAATATTTGAAAAGAGCGTCATTTTTCACAAATTTGAAGCTCATTGATCATCAAATTCAACAGTAATCTGAGGGACATTATTTTTGAAGGCTTTTGGCAGGCCCTTCATACGGCTTTTGGGGGCTTAATTTCTGAAATAGATATCATATATTAGATATTTTGATAGATACATTTTTGGTAGCAAATTCTGAAAATCTAGGTCAAATTTCTTGGTTACTTTGAACTTCCCCGGAGAAAATAGATCACCACTTGAATGATTGAAAAAACAGATGTTAACTCTGCCATCCTTCAACTTCACCGACAAATAAATGGAGACTACCCTTAATTATTGAATGTGAGCCCTGCATCATGTCAAAGGTGGCGCACTGGTTGCCGAGTATTTATTCCGATGGAACTTCCTTTTTGATCAGTTCAAAATGCGTTTTCTTTTTGTAGCCTGTGTCTGTTCCTTTGCTTGTAAGAGACTACCTTTCATTTCAAAACAAATCATAATTATAAAAAAAAACAAAATTTTAAGCGGCGATGGCCTGGCAAACCAACCACGAAAAAATGCTCCGATCACTTTGGGACAGATATCCCAAGAATATTTTTCAAGTAAGCTTTGTTTGACGAGCTTTTTTTAATTATTGTTGTCATAATATCAATGCTTTTTAGGAGCGATCTTACAATATGGACGATGGAAATTTTGTCGACTCGATGCCTGAATACAGACGACAACTGTATCTCTATAAATAAACATGTACTGAAATGCACGAATGAGGAAAATAAAACTCTCTTCCTTGATTTCTAAATGCTTTTTTTATTCTTTTGGGATTAATCGTTATTATCGCTTTAGGTTCGCCCAGCTCTTTAAGTAAATTTATTTGAAGGCTTGAAAACCTACAGTAGTATTAATCTGATTCCGACATCATAGAGCCCGCATTGAGCTCATCCTTCTAAGAAATTGAATTCGATCTTCGTTTTTGTTACACGAATAATCCTTGTTTCTGTCCCACAAGTTTAACCCGTTCCCCGTGTATCTGGTTATTGAAACAGGTTGATCAAACCCGACGAACCTTCATTAACATTAACAGTTGCAAGCAGCTTGGCGATGGATGGCAAAGAAATTCATTTTCGCAGCTTTGATGTTTCTGATGTTTACCAAGTACGACTGTAGCTACTCATTTCACTCCTGCGTTGTCGGATCGCCAATTGACAAGGGGTACTTCACGTCGCGCCCAGCATTTTTCGCGTTGAACGGGAGCAGACGTTAAGAATTTGTGCTCATCAAAATTTTTGCAGCGCCCCTCTCCGCGCTCCCACCACTCAGCACGACATTCCCGACAAGTCAGCGAGTTGCTTATTCTAAGTAACGAGAAATATGTTCTCTCTCTAAACATTTATTCTAACAGTTAAAGCTCTTATACTTTATCATCATGTTTTAATCGTAAATATTCCACCTATCTCTTTCTTACTCACTGAATTAAAGTCTCACTTCTTTAGATTTTCCTATTTTTAATTGATTGTTTTATAAATATGAGTCGTAGCAGCAGGAATAAAATTAAGTTATCAGGCGATAAATTATCGCCTTGATATATTTAAGATTACACAGTAAGAAACTATTGGCCTGTACCATAGATTTGGAAACTTGTGTAGAAAACCTGACTCAGGTAATTTTCGCGAAACTGCAGTACAGATTGGTACCGGTATATGTAAAATCCTGATTCAGGGTTTCTACACAGGTTTCTAAACCTAGGGTACAGACGAATAATAACGGTAAGCCGTAACAAAGAATTCCAGAAGTCTTGTTGGCCCTTTGTCATTCCGCGGATGACAAAAAAGGGATGAATAAGGGTCGTCAGGTGGGATATCCAACCGGCAATTCCTGAATACTAAAATAGCCCCGCAAACGTAGTCATCTTTAGCAAGGCCTTACCACGAGCATTTTCTAATAGTGAAGCCGAGAATTCGCTTGAGAACAAGTTCATTTTCATTTGAAAAATTCAATAAAAACGAGACGGATTTGTTGTAGAAAAAGCTCATTGAAACAAGCAATTCGGCCTTATCAAGCCGAGATAGGGAAACTTAGAAAGTTGATTGACGATCTTATTATGAGAACAGTTCAAGAAGCGATAGGTCTTATCCCCCGTTCGGTTCCGTAATTCCGTCCTTAGTAGCGCTTTCAGAGCTAATTAGTTTTTAAAATGAGCATCGGAAATTCCACTTAAACTTGTAAGAAGCTGGCAGTTCATGTTGGCGGCGGAGCCCTGTGAACATTTGGATTGCACTATTGAGCGGTTTGTCAATGCGGCCCACAAGCCACTCAATCCCCACACTATGCACCGTCACCACCAGCGCAGGGCGTGCAGGAATTTCTTTAAAAAGTGCGCGATTCAAGCTGGCACCAAACCGTAGATACTGGTTTTCGAACTTCTGTAGTTTGCTTTTTAGACAGCTAAAACTGAGCTCAGTATCTTCTTACTGATTTTCGAGGGAAGAAGAGTTCGTAAAATGTGCAATTTTATGTCACCCAGAGAAAATCTTTCAATTAGGCTGTGTAAAATCTTGGAGATTGGAGCATGAACTTGAGAAGAAAGAAAATCCCAAGACACCAAAATTGTCGGTTCCCCAAATTTTCACAATGAACCTAATGGCAAAATAAGCAGCGGGCAGAACATGTCATCATTTGATGACTTACTGCGGAACTAATCACTGGCGACCTTCATTACCATTTTCTGAGTTGAGCTTTTTTGAAATTGCAAGAAGAGGATTTTCAGTTAGAAGGGTACACGAGTTTACTTTTCTTGCAAAACGCATAAAAAAAAATACATTTGCTGAGTTAGCGGGTAATTCAAAGTAGCAGGTAACAGTAGCAATTTGACGCCTCAAATTTACGTTATTTTTGCATGAGGCAATGATACGATTCTCTCGTGTCAATACGCGACGCTAGTTTTTATTTGATAATAATTGAGATAAAAGCGACGCCCCGTAAAAACGCACTAATTCCATTAGAACAATGTCGAGTCGGTTGTCTAAAAGAGTTCTTATCAGAAGTTCCTTTCTCTATTTCCGAAGTTAGGTATTTCATTGCCGCTTATCTGAAATTTCCGAGTTTCCTGATAAAAAGCTGAATTACGGAGAGAACGAATGTATAACTAGAATTTTGCTCAGAAGAAACAGAAGAGATGAACTTTGAGCTTTGAGCTTCCGGAGAGCAGAGTTGCAAATTTGCTGAGCTGAGTGAGCTGAGCGGGCTGAGTGAGCTGAGCAGTCGCTCAGCTCAGTGATTTTGGAAAATGATCTGATCTGCTCAGCTCAGCTCAGCTCAGACAATTTTCACTCAGCTCAGCTCAGCTCAGGTCAATTATTTTCGAACATGATCTGTTCTGCTCAGCTCAGACAACTATCACTTAGCTCAGCTCAGCTCAGCTCAATGATTTGAATACAATTTTACTACCGAAAACAGTAAATAACAGCTCAGCTAAATCAGCTCAGCTCAGCTCAATTCTCTTAAACAAAAGGTCTGCTCAGCTCAGCTCCGCTCAATGACCTCTGAAAGAGGCCAGCTCAGCTCAGAGAAATTTTTACTCAGGTCAGCTCAGCTCAACTCAGAAAAATTAATCAAAATTTGCAACTCTGTTCCGGAGAGGTTCCTTATTTTAGGGCATTTTTTCTGACACTATCTTGACCCCTTCGAAACCCAGCTCCTCGGATCTAAGCGCTCTGAGTAGGGGATACTAAAATTGAGAGTCGCGACGGATAACGGCTCTTTGAATTTCTAAACAAAGATCAAGCGACTTACGCGCTGCAAATCCGTTCATAGAAGTACCGCTCTTTCTTACATTCAAGTTCCTTATTGGAGCATTCGAAGTTAGCTAGAATCTTTTGCGTATTTTTAATAAACCCGTCGACCGCGAACCTGACCGAGCTGAGGGAAAAAGCAAGCTCAAAGTTGAAACAGAAGAAAACCACGTCGCTGAATGAGTTTTCGCTGAATTCGGAATATAAATATGGGAGAAGCGCGTTTTATTGATATTTGGTGAAGTTTTCATTTAGGCAAAATACTAGCGTACACGTAAAATTCTTTTGTGAGCACGTAATTTCCTGGATATTGATATCTAATACTCTTTGGAGGAATAGACTAATGGGATTTTTATACATAATTTTATTTGCTTACGTGTTTTGTCTTCCGCAAGATATTTCCCTCCTGACCAAGGTTCGAAATCGCCTAGGCGAATTCGCCTAAAAAGCTAGGCTAGGCTAGGCTAGGCGAATTCTTCAAATTTCGCCTAGCCTAGCCTAGCCTAGTCTCATACTGGTGCCTTAGGCGAAGCTAGGCGACAAGGCGAAAATGAAAATTCGCCTTGAATTTCGCCTAGGCGAAGAAATTAGGAGAAAAAAGTGCGAAAGGTCAAATTTTGGAGTAAAAGCAAAATTGACTGGAAGACGTTGCCTTGCAATAAAACTAGATTTAAAAAAATTCGAAGTGGTAAAAACTTAATTTTGCTTCTCTGTCTTTTTCATCTGCTATGATTATAAATTTTGGTTGAGTTTGTCAAGATTTGAATATTGATATTTCAAAGTAATTGAATCAATTTCTCCTGTGTGAATATTTATAAACTCTCGCCATTTTTGATTTAGAACAAGTCCTAACTGTTTATTCGCTCTATCGAAATCACGCTTCTAATTTTCAAAAAAATCTGCGTTTGCAAAAATTATCAATTGAAATTTGACCGCTGCGATTGAGGAACGAGTACGCATTATTCATACTCTCTCTTGCGGCGGGCTCTTACGTCTTGCTAGATAGTTGACCTCTCTGTTGCCAATTTAGAACTTCAGCTGAAGCGATAATGGCCGCCGCTAACGACACGCTGTTCAACTCAGCTTCAGCGCCGCGATCTTACACCTCTGCTGACCGCCATTCGTTTTTGCTCTGGTTATCATAATCCCAACAAGATACTCTTTAAAATCAAATTTCACGCGTTTTTCGAAGAATTGGAAGTACACGGACACGTATCAAATTTTGATACTTTTGAAGTTTTGAAGCAGAATCAGTTTAGTCGGCTATTCAAAAATAGTGAGACGTAACAGGCTTACTCGGTTTAAAATAATATTCCAGACTTTCTTTGCGCCAAAACTCCTTTCTTTCAATTTTAAAATCTAAAAGGCTTTTTTATAATTTCTTTCTTTTTCCAGCTCTTGATGTTGCTTAGTATGTCTCGAGTAAAACATTTTCTCGCATATGTTACGCTCGAAGCAAGTGAATTTTATAAACGTCAACCTTTTTTTTGAACTCATGAACTACTGTCAGTAGATCCAAAATCTTGATAGAAAAATGCCTGGAAAGTGTTTGTTTCCAGTTATTTTGAAAGGAAGAGTGACGAGCTGTAGAATTCAACGGCAGGATGTTTGGTGACGATGGAATTCAAAACTTGGTTGTTTTCGACTTTTTGCGAAAAACATTGTTCAATGCAGCAGGCGTTTTCTTTTTCCTCAAATCAACTTTCAGCCCGAACACGTCTTTGTTTGACATAAGTTCTTTCCAAAAACTAATTGGATGCTTTTTTGAAATTGCTCTTTTTTCTGTCCAATTTTTACCCCGAAAAATGAGTTGGGGGTCCCTTAATTTTGACTAAAAACCTTTAAATGGGAGCTTTTTTCTAAATGCCTATCTGACTTAAAATCTCCAAAGACTCGTGAGAATTGTTTATGACCTCTGGAGCAGCAGTCGTAATGATTGGAAGGTTTCCTCCGGGGTCATCTGATATCGATTAACCCGAAATACTCTCGTCGATGCTTGAGTAGCAAATTGCACGTTGACTTTTTGAACCCGCACGTGACACTGTTTTTACGAATTAGATAAAGGCTTTTTATTCTTTACTGTTACATAAATTTTATGTTTTGGAAGTCAACATAAGATCTAGATTGGATCTTTGATGTTCGAAAAGAATAAGATCAAACTTTGATCATAAAAGAGGTAAAAGGTGAACACACATCGCAGCTGTGTATAGTCAATTACTGTATGATCATCTGGTCCAGATGTTTCCACTTTAGGTATAAGGGGTATAAAAGGGCCAGAGGAAAATGAAAGACTCCAAATATAAAATGAAACGATAATGAAAAAAATAAAGGGATAGAAAATATATTTTATTTTTTACCTTTTTATATTTTCCATCCTTCTTGTTTTTGTCTTCTAGAAGCTAAAATATCTTAGTTCAAGAATTAATGATCTCACCATAGTCCTCATCTTGTTCTGAGCTTCAAAACGAGCGCTTATTTGAAAGTATCGGACACCAAAAATTTTTTCCGAAAAAATTCTTTCTAGTACAGAAATCAATTAAAACTCTAATTATTATGAAAACGCTTGACGTTATGAATGAAACGTTCGGACCTTTTTTGGTCAAAATTTTATGAGGAATTCATTTCCGATGAAAACTTTAACATAACCGGTCATTGGGGTAATCGACGGTAGTACCCTTAAATCAACAGCAACAAGAAGACAATTATTTAAGGGATCACCCCCCGATTTTTCAAACCTTTGGCACCGGTCATTATCGCCTATGATTAGATTCCTCGTATTCTGAGGATCATTTTGATATATGATAGTACCCCTTTACATAGATGCATCTCCGAAATTTTGGTTCCCAAAGTTCGGGAAAATGCATGTAAATTGTACTTAGCGTGAAAATCGCAATTTTTTTCGATTTTTCATTGTCATCGAAATAACACAAACAAGGGCTCTTTCGAAAGCTTAGAATGTGAAGATTACGAATATAATAACCGCTTTAGAATTTTCGGCCAATTGTTGGCGCTAGAGAGCATTCTAACACCCAAATAACGCCAAAAATGGTTTTGAAAAGTTTTACAACTAGAATTTTTTTATTCACTAATCCGATCATGCTGATTCTACCAAAAAATTAAGATTAGCGTCTATACTTTTAGATAAACCAAAAAAATCTTGAATCACAACGCCCAAAAAAAAGTAGATACGATTTGAAAATGACCTAAAATGGCCATTTTTCAAAATGTTAATCACTTTGACGGCCTGTAATGCATAGGCGAATGTTATGCTGGCAAGCTGATTCTACCAGAATTTGCTCCTTTCGAAGCGGGCTTTCTAATGCACCCAAAACCAGCTTCCTACGTGAGCTCAAAAAAAAGTAGATAGAGGTCAAAGTTGGCGAAATTGGGGGGGGGATCCCTTAAGCTTGGATCAGTCAAAAAATTATTAAATAAATTTCTCGAAAATATTTGTCTTTTATCTTATACATGAAAAAACGCTCAGAACCTTTGTTTAGAAATCTTTGCTGTCAACACAGACGGTTATTTTCTCTCTGATAACCAGTTGTCGCTTATACAGTGGCTCCAAGTCATTCCCACGTTGAATTGTTCTTCTGCATGGTATATTATGTTTAGTTGATCGTATTTTTAAAATAAGGAGCTTTGAAAGCAACGTTCGCAATTATTTTGCCATCAAATTGAGCTGATTGTCTCTTGTTTTCATTTAATGGTGGTGAGGCCCTTAGAGAGCCTAAAGGTGAACAGAAAATAAACAGGTCTTAATTATCAAACATGGATTTCCGTTACGGGCGCCTTGTTACAATTAGCAAAGAACTACAAACAAAAGAGTAGTCAAAACAGTCCCAATTTCGCTAACCAGGACCACGTAAAGGGCCATGTCGGGTCGCTTTTATCGATAATTTCATGCTGAAATCGTGGTGCTTATTTCATGCTTTTTAATCTGCTCTGGAAAGTTTTCACGTGGATATTTTACAATTACAAATTTAGTCCAACCAAGCTTCTCTGAAAAAAGATCATCACTTAATTGATGAAACGTCAAACTTGGGCTAAAAAAAGCTGAATTATATAATTTATACACTGAGGACGCTAGAATTCACTTCATTATCCTGGGCAGAGGGCGAGCAAAGGAGTTGTGCCTCGAATTTTAATTACTTGTAAAAAAAACTGGAAAGCTCAAGCAGCTTGATAAACAAGTTCAACGGACCCAATTTTTGTGCGTTTCAGCTTCTTCGAGAAAGGATGCCAATTTGTTTTCAGATCTCGGATCGCTAGAATTTCGACAAACAAAAACAGCGCTAGATAAATCTGGCGATAACAGCACCCGTAATGTGTTTTGATGCTTGTTATCAACCGGTCATTTTAGGGGCCGTTTCGTGGGTAGAAGGGATTAGGATGCGCTAGAAATACGGATCCAGACAAGCTGGGCTACGAAATAAACACTTTTAATGACGCCAGAAATTCTCGTTTCTCTTTTTTGGGGTCTAAAGTAAATTTTTAAATTAAAAATCGCGATTTTCTTCCGCTCAAATTACCGAACGACCATTTTGTTAGAGGAAATTATTATCTTATTTTTAGTGGAATCAACAAAATGTCAGAAACGATTGTTAAATCCGGGCACGTTATAAAGAAATCACGTTCAGGATTACCAAGAGGTCAAAATCTCAAAATCTTTAAGACTCGAAATCTGCTGCTTCTTATTGATGATAGAAATGGATGAAAAGATCAGTTTCTTGAAAGAAAATTCTGCGAAATGGAGCGAGAAAAAAATTTATTTACGAGGGATTAAAACTTAAATTCTATCTCTTGAAACGTCCCAGTTAATAGCTAAATTCAATGATCCGATTCAGAATCCAATTTATTTCTCAAAAACCAAAGCATCGCGCTAAAAACCGTTATTTTGGGAATAACTCCTGGACTCTCCTAGTTTTTGCCATTCTAACAGTTCGAATCTCAAAAACGAGGGCAGGAGAATATTTAAGAAGACAAAGATTAATTTACTATTTTTTCCTTTTCCTTTAAAAAGCCATCTAACCCTAACCCTAACCCCACGAAGCGCTGAGTTGATCTTTCTCCGTGCGCGATTTTCGGTGGTCGGAGCGCCCTCATTTTTACGCTTTACGGCGCTCTCTTTCTGAACTTTTGCAGCGGCGGTGAAATTCGTACTCACGATTTCAGTTAGAAATTTTGTACGATCCTGAGATACGTTGGATCTTAACTTGAGTCTTCTTATTTTATCTTGGCGTAGTAAAAATACAGTTTTTTGAAAGTCTGAAGAAAAAGATTAAGAGATGAAGATTCTGCCTACTTTATTGTCGTCGACACTTGCAGGTTCGTTTATTGCTAAAAAATCTAATTCAAAATCTCTTTTTTCTATTGAAAAATTCTACTCTAACCCAAACCCTTACCCCATTTTTCCATCAAAATTTTCGACTCAAAAGCCTAAAAGAGCAGAAAAAATCAAAATATTAATTCTATAAAAATTTTATTCATTAAAATCTGAGTTTAATTCTCATGCTAGACCTATTTTATCACTAGAATCTTCCTTAGACCTCAAGAATAATTTCTCCCATAAAATATCCATATCATTAAGTTCTGAGACGCATCCGTTACGGACGAAATCAATATGTAATTTACGTGTTTTCTGAGCTAGCCATTAATTTTCGAAGGGATTTTTTTCCTGAGAAGCACTTTTTTATAATTCTCTATGAGGTTGATTTTATGGATAAGTGATGCATAATCTGAGGTAGTGGATTCAAAAGTGCTCTTTGGTAAAATAAAGTCTATCTAAATCTTAACAAATGGCCGCAGATTCGACGTCCAAAATCTGGATTTAACTGTATCTCAATTCACAAAAGGGCATTTTCGCCGCATATTTCCTGTCAAAGAAAACGGAGATGATTTGAAGGACGTGTTTTCAAGAATTTTTATTCAAAAAGCATAGCCTCCGTGAATCAAATTTAATAAAATAGGAGACTGCCTTAATCGTCGTTAAAACGTTGCATCGGCTGCCTTAATCGTCGTCGCTAAAACGTTGCATTGGGCTGCCTTAATCGTCGTCTTGGGAGAATCTGGAAAGTCTAGAAACACTCTGAAAGCGCTGGTTGCGCGCGCCTACCTATCTTGAAATTGAAAAAGGCAAGATGAGTCAGACAACGATTAAGGCAGCCCATGCAACGTTTTAGCGACGACTAAAGCAGTCCGATGCAACGTTTTAACGACGATTAAGGCAGTCACCTATTTTAAGCCAGTACTTCTAATGTTCAACCTCGATAAAAAAAACCGAAGTGATTTAGGTGGAGCAGTTTGTCTAAAATTTTATCAGGCTTTCTACCTCATTGTGGTGGAAATTCAGTTATCGCTTACGCGCCAAGCTGTTTTATATAGCTCATAAATCTCTGTTTCCAAAACTCTAATATAGACAGAAAATTACTAGCGACACTTTGAACACGCTTTTTAGCTTGAACTTTTTGATCTTAACAGTTTTTCTTCGTCAATAGCTCTTTTTGTTTAAAACAACGTTTTTTTTTTCTTTTTCTTTAACTGACCTTATTGCCCTACCGTGGCAAATTTATAATCAAAACGGGACTCCCCTTTTATACACATAAACATACGGGAATCGGTTCTAATGCAAAATAGATAATTTCCGAATACGTGGCGATCTTGTTGTTTAATTCCAGCTTACGCCCCGATCAAAACAATCTTGAGAGAGCTCAACTAACCCGCTATTTGTGTCTTACTGCTGACGCTTCTATTTTGACGGGGTCCTTCAACGGCACCCCACTTTTTTACTTATCGGGGGTTTCGATGACGAAAACAATACTCTTTCTTTGAGGCTCTAGCCTTCTTCATACAAAACTAAAAAGAATATTCTTCCTGGTAAATTGCTTTCGCAGCTATCCCCTTACTCCTATCTTAGACTATCTAACCCCAGATCGAACTTCCTCCGTCATCTTTAACGGCCCAGAGGAAATTATGCTAGCCCTAGGGCCTAAGGATTAGGCCCATCTTCAATTTAGGACATCTGCGGTCGTTTTAAAGACCGAGTTCTGTCATCTGATGACTCTTAATAATGGAGTGAATTATTTGAAGGGAACGGAACTAATTGCCCCTTTTTTAGCCGATTTCAAGTTGCACAACACGAAAGAAGTGCCTTCCAAAATCTACCAAATATGCGGAGACGAAGGACTCGTGGTTGTAACAGCCGAGAACAAAGAAGAGATCGCGGCGGAAATCAAAGGCAATTCGAAGTATCTTGTCGCTGGGAGGGATAAAAAGGACAGATGTACCTTTATCGACAGAAAGGCTAAAGTTGTAAACAGAAGATGTGGAAGAAAGACCAAGTATGTTTGCAGCACTGAACCTGTCACAACAACAACGGAAGCTCCAACAACAACTACAACGACAACCACAACGACAACCACAACGACAACCACAACAACAACGACAACAACTACGACAACAACAGAAGAGCCATTTGTCTGCATCCCCAGCGCAGATCGACCAAGCCTGACCTCCTCTGAATATCACGTGGTCACTTCCCTCTCTTCCGGCGAATCACGAACGTGGCACGAAGCACGTGACATGTGCCAGGAGCTCGGAAGCGAGTGGGACCTCGCTGTCTTCGAGAAAAAAGGTGAGTTCGACTATGTTCGTAACATTGTTCAGAGTAATTGCGCCCACTCCCAAAACTTCTGGCTCGGCTACAAGAACAAAGAAACTGTACATAAGCGAGCAGCTGAAGGATTTCTTTCCTGGGCGGCCAATAGCGACAGCAGCGCGAAATTTGAATGCGCTCAGTGGGCTGGAGACGAGTTACTGGAAGTCCCGTGCAAAAACTACTGGAGTGGAATCGATGAAAATGACGTTGGAGTTGGATACATCTGCGAAAGACATGCATGTAAGTTGTTTGATTAAGGGTGTCAACAACCAAAGGAATGTCCTTGTTCAGCTAGGTTTGATTAAGTAGCCTCTTATTTACTATCCTATTTGATTTCGTTCTCGAAAAAGGATGAGGTGTCATAAATGAGTGCAAGTAAAGCTAAGATAGTGTCTGATAAGATTTGCACTAGAAAAGTGCAACATTAACTTTACGATAAAAAGTTAACCGTCTCATCCATCGATTTAGATGCTGACAGTTGCGCGCCACGTGCCGAAGACGAGCTGCCAGAAGATAACAGATACTTCATTTCGCAAAGGAGCGGTTATTCAGATTCTTCAAAAATACTTCCCAAGCTACTCGTCCTTAAAAGTGTAAAAATTGAAGAATTATTCTCGATAACCGGCGAAAAGCGGCGATTATACTTGGGAAGACGCTCGGCAAAGCTGCCAAGATCGTGGAAGTGGCTGGGATTTGGTCATAATTGATGATGTGAAAGGTAAATTACATATCTTCTTCCCCGTTGTTTTTAGAACGGTAACAGTCTTTGAACAAACTGCAATTTTGGAATCAAGAATTGTTGCGATAATATTTTTTCACCAAGTTAAAATTTGACCGAACCTCATCGCCAATAACCAATTATTCTTTGCGACCGAAACTTTTGCGGATTTTCAGACAACTCACGTGCTATTCAAACTTTTTTATTATTTTTTTTTGTCAATTACAGTAAAGCAATTTTTGCTGGAAAACCTACTATAGTAAATTTATTAATGACTTTTAATATTTTTTTCTAATGAAAAGCTTATTCGCCAGCGTAGTCTATTTTGAACAGCTGTTCGAGCTGGTAAAACATGAAAAACTAATCAGGAACATAAGTTCTTTTTGCTTCGAATCATGTTATCAAAAACAGTGCTAATTGGTTTTTCCATCCAAGAGGTTGTAATACCGTTGTTTTGGAAAGTCAACAATATTATTGATTAAAACTTCTGGGTGATAATTACTTTTCCGTTATGTTCTTGCCATTTTATCCTTGATGGGCACTTGCTTTTAAGTTTGAAGATCAGATCCTTTGTAAAAATGAAGTGAACCTCTCAATATTATATGATTATAACCCCACTTTCAAAACTTAATAACTTCAAAGACATAAATAAACTAAAATCTTCAGAGCATAAAAACTCGTCCAAATGACCAACTGCGCCAATCACGCCTTCTGGCTCGGTATGACTGAATCCGGCGGCCTTCTTACAGACATCGACGGAAATAACGTCCTCCATGCTCCCTGGGATCGTCACTCAAACCAAGATGTTCCAGAGCCAAACGACGCCACTGGCGAAGAAAGATGCATAAGAATGAAGGGTGAGGGCGAAATTCAAGTTCTTTAGAAACTGAAGAAAAATTGCGCCCCCAGTTTCTTAACTCGGGGTGGAATAAAGTGCAAATTTAATCGTTTTAATTAGGAAATGTGTACAACGACGCGAAATGCAGCAGCACGTCTTCCGGCAGAGTTCGCGACAATGCTGGCATGGGATACATCTGCGAATACGACGCCACAAAAGGTAGAATAAAAACTCATTGAATAAAAGCTTTAATTAGTATTCAGTGATTTCGGAGCTTCAAGCGCCACTGGGCGGTCGACAAGCGTCAGAGTACGTATGTGAGACAAACCTCAACGTTGACCCTTACGTTCCTCCGCGGGGTTGTCCCGCGCCCCTTGATTGCCAAGAAGGAGCAAGACTTTCGATCATTGATTCGTGGAGAATTGGTGCTCATCATGTCAATTATGGCTTTGCCGCCAAAGTCACTATTCCAGGAAAGGCTTTTTCATCGTCCTTTAAAATTTATCGGCCGCTGATTGGCTTGTAGGCCAAACACGGATTTTTGATTGGTTAAAAATCGACGCTGTTTTTCTCCGTTAAGGGGCGGGTCGACGAGAATCGGAATTTTTAAACCAATTTTCCCGAAAAGCCCGATTCTGTAAACATATTTTGACTTATCAGGTGAGAACAGAAGGGTATTTAGAAGACAGCGGCAACGAGTTTCACGAGTTTTTGCAGGAATTTCGTGCACTTCATTACCAAATGTGGCATAAAAAAATAGCGAAAAAATCGCAAAATTGCCAAAATTGCGATTTGGGGTCCACTTTGAGACACGATTACGCCCATTTTTTCTGGACAAAATTTTTTCTAGTTTTCGCCGCTGTATTTTTCAAACCCTTTCCTACTCACCTGACCAATCAGAATTTTTCATTCAAAGCTAGTTTTTCCGGAATTTTGGTTGAAAAAATCCCGATTCTCGTCGACCTCCCCCTTAAAATGATGACTTTGCAAAAGCCTGAAAAAAAGATGAACTTGCAAACGGTTCCTGGTCAATCCTGATCCGATTCTCCAGCAATCGCAATCGCGGGAATTTGCAGCTCTGGAACGCCAAGTTTTTCAACTTCTACCAGAATAACAATGAGATCCTCATTCAAAACAAACTCTGGAAGAACGACCTCGAGGACGAGAACTCTTTTGTTTTCATTGGTAAGATTAATACACATTCCCCAAAGTGGTTTGCCCAAGTACTCCAAATTCGCGAGGCTGGAGTAAACATAAATTCGATAAGCAGAAAATCACTCTCTTGATTTCCAACGATCTCAGTTCCGTTCAAACTTGTCTTCAAAAAGCACTGTATTCTCAGTTCACTATTCTCATGAGAATAAGGAAACGTGTGACATGTCACATGTTGCATTACCTCTATGTTTGTTTGGGGACAGCGCAACAAAGTTGTTTCTCTAAGAAACTTTAAATGGCTTGAGAATGTTTTGGGGAACGTTTTATATGTTTGTGGAAGTGCTTATTTTAAAAGCTGTTGTTGCTCAAAAGACTCAATTTCCCTTAGACGAACCCTTTTCAATGAGGTAGAAGGGGGTTATCCTGCTGCCCCTTACTCTATCCTTACTCTTACTTAGAGCCTTTACCCTAACCCTAGGATAGGGAGCAACAACGTCGAGAACACTCTCCCTATTCAGGGGCTTTGTCCTCGGACCACACTGTAAGTTCTTTTTCAGAGCCTTTCACTCTTAAAGTAAGTGCCTCTGCCCTTACCTCTTTAGTTCTTGCTGTTGTTCAACCAGTTATTAGAAGTTAAACGGAACTGGCCCGTTACGCCCTTTTAAAACACTTGAATTCTTCTTTTATTTTTTCAGTTTTTCGATAAAAACTTTCGCTGTTTTTATTGACCCGTCTTTAAAACATCAGCACGTGTTTATCTCTTTGAAGCCGCATTTGTTGTTTTATCATTCTTTCGCCGAGATAAGGACTCGAAAATGAATTATTAATTCAGCCGATAACATGAACACGAACGAGTACCCCGAGTTGGTGACCTTCCGCGGTCGCCAGAATCGTCACAACTGCTTCAACGGGCAATTCGCTGGCGCCCGGTCGAGCGGACCCAGTGAATTCATCAGAGCAGTTGTTGGCGAGCAGGCAAGAACGAGGACGACAGAAGACTTGGAAGCATTCCTCGCGGCGGAGCTTGAGGCCGTTACCAGGGTAAGTAAACCGATTCGACATTTAAATTAGCAAGTAGCTGGGTAGAGAGGAAGCGCAGCGGAAATTGATAGCTTTTTCGCGATGATAAGCGGTACTGCTTCCGACAGCGTTTTCTCGTTTGAAAATTTCAACAAATAATAATTTTGAATTTTAGGTCCGCGGCGGCAGCGCTGGAATCAGAGTCAACAATCGACGAAGCAAGCGAAAAGATCGACTTTAGGAAACTAAGTCGACTGTACATAGAAATGATTTTATAAAACCAGCAGTAAGAATCCAGCGTTTTCAACAAGCGCTGGAATGACAAAAAACTCTACCTGATTAAAAATCTGCACATTCCCGCTTTGGAAAATTCTCCGTTTCCGAGAAGGAACTTTGAACAAAGAAAAAAATCTGCAGTAATTGTCCTGTAAATTCAAACCTCATCACTCTGTACATTTTTATTAATAATAAACTTTTATAGTTTTCTTTTTAAACTGATCGCGTTGGAAAATGGAATGATACTTCTTACGGGAAATAATGACATGTAATTCGGATTTGGGCGGTTCATCGAAGCCAGCTCACGGTTACTTAACTTGGCAAGTCTTCCAAGCCCGACATCTCATTATGTGATTACGCTGCACCCAAACCAAGAGCACCAGCGTTCAAGGATGCAAATATTTTTTTCTTAGAAATTGCAACGATTGTGCTTATTGAAACTGCAATCGCATCTGAACAATGACAAGAAAATAATGCCGTACAAACTTAATTTTAACTTGTGTCAAAAGTTTTATTATCTAACATAAATAATTATGCGGTATCATCATCATCATCTTTGAAGTTCGAGTTCAGATCTAAAATGATGAGATTCAAAATATTTTACTTGTTTTTTACTTTCTCTGTTTCAAAAAGAGGCTTTGAAGACAAAGAAATAATACGGTTAACTGCAGCGTCAATAAGATCAAGAGCACAAAGAAGTTCTGATGAGCAGTCAGGCACACCTGATATTTTCTTGCATGTTTCTGGTAAGAATTTAGCTGAGTCCATTTGATATGTTTATAATTCAGGGGGAGATAGCTTAGGCGAGAAAATGACATTGGAGGCAAAACTGAACATTCTGAACTACACCGCAACTTTGACAAATTGTGATATTCTCATCGATTCAAAGTCATTTCGTATTCTTGAAGATAAAACGGTTACAGCTACAGGGTCTCTGTTGAGTGTCCAGAAACCCAACGACGCAATTATCGAATTCAGAAGGTTTTCAACGTCTGTTTCTTTAATGAAAAAGATGGATTTTCACTGCGACATTCAGTTGGCTTCTTGCATACCATCTATTGATCCTCGTGGGCGCTATTACACCGGACATCATATAGGAAATCCTCTAAATTTATAAGTTTCTTTCTTGTTTTCTGTCTTCTTGATTTCTGATATAAATTCTCGAAGATTAAAAGTGACTAAGTCGGGACGCTCATGCCAAAAATGGAACTCACAGACACCCCACAGCCATACGCGTGAAAATATGGTTCGACAAAGATATGGCGAGAGATATGTGGATACTAACTACTGTCTAAACCCGGATGATGAGCCAGGTGGGCCATGGTGTTACACATTGGATCGCTCAAAAAGATGGGAGTACTGTAATATTCCAAGCTGCGATTATTGAAAAATAAATGAGTAAAATGAAACCAGTCCCGACCTGACTTCAAAGTGTAAAAATGACCAAAGATGCTATATTAATCTAAAGCCTTTAGACTAAAGGATAGTTTAATACGAAGACATCAAATCAATTTGAATCAACTATTTTTAATTCCTGAATAATTTTCAATGAGAAAAAGCCTGAAATATTTGACAAAAACAGCTTGACAGATGATTAATTATTCAATCTCGCAGAAGTTGCCAAACACAATGCATCTTTATCGTAGAGTAAAGTATATAAGCACACTCGCCGGGAAAATGATCTCCCCCGCGAGGGATTACTCTCATTTGAAGAATAAATTCTTTTGAAAAAGAGTTTTCTGGAAGAAATTTCTCTTTTGTAAAACCCGAAATCGAACAGAGAGGATTGTAATTGTTTCAGACCGGAAGACCTTTGGCGTCACCAAAATTAGAAGCGATTAGTCTCGTCGATCAAAGCCGACCCGAGCTGACTCTGATTTGGCGAAATCACTGTAAGAGAGTTTTAATCGAAAACAACATAAACGCGAGAGATGATTTTGAAAAAGAAGCTTGGCAACTCGGTCAAATTCGCCGCGGATTCTAGCGCCAAAGAAAAGGCTGATCCGTTTTCCTTCTTCGATGTTAAGAAAAAGAACCCGTTGAATTTCTACGTCTTTGTTCATGAAGGAAGGAAAATTTCAAAAGGAATGATCAGCGACTTTATCGACACGCCTGATCCATACATATCCGTCACTGTACCTTTCGCAGCGAAAACAACGAAGAAAACGCGATATTTTACGAACCAAAAATCGCCAAAATTTAACGAAGAACTTTTATTCAAAATTCCACCATTCGAGGATTTGGAAGACAACGAGGAGATTGAAATTGCAATAATGGATAAGAACTACTCAACCGACGATTTGAATTCAAGGCTAGGGTTGAAAATTGAAAAGTTGAATTAGCCAATGTCAATTTTTACCCAAAACAATGGATTTTTGTTGAGCTGTCGGATTTGGCAGTAACGAAAGAATATCAAAAACGAACATTTTATTTCTCCGAATCAAGTGAAGTCGATATTTCTTTCAAAGTAAGTCTCCGAAATATCCATTTTTAATGAAATTAGTTTGAAGAAATCCATACGCCAGACTTACGATATTCCCTCGCCCTTTGCGGTTCAGAGAAATATTTCCGAAGTAAGAGAAAAGAACGAGTCAAACTGAAGCTACAAGAATTACTCGGTGAGCGTGGTCCAAAAAGCGTCCGACACACACCAACTATCGCCCTACTCGGTTCTGGTGGTGGTTTCAGAGCGATGGTAGGGATGGCTGGAGCGATGAATGCGCTGCAGTCGTCGGGAATACTGGATACAGTCACATATGCGGCGGGTTTATCTGGCTCTGGCTGGTATATTTCCACTTTTTACAACTCAAGCTCTTTGAACTCAAAATCTGTGAATGAAGAAATCAAGGGTCGAATCGAAAATTCGAAAATGAAATTTCTTGCGCCTGAGAAGCTCCGTGGATATGTAAAAACTCTCTGGGAAAAGCATAAAATCGGACAACCAGTAAGTTTTACCGACATCTTCGGCACGATGATCGGCGAATCACTCCTCGGAAAACACAATCTAAAAGCCCGTCTATCCGATATGACCCGACATTGCGACGCCGGCGAAAACCCTCTTCCGATCATGGTGGCTGTCGTGGTCAAGCCAAAAGAAAGCGCAATCAAGTACCACGAGTGGGTGGAATTCACGCCTTTTGAAATCGGCGTCCCTAAATATGGAACCTTCATGAAGCCGGAAAACTTTGGTTCAGAGTTTTTCATGGGCTCGATTGTCCAGAAATTTGAAGAGTTTCCGCTGCACTTTCTTCAGGGTCTCTGGGGATCGGCTTTTAGCATTTTGATTCATCGAGTTCTTGATCCGAAGTCTCCTGCAATGAAAGAGTCAGAAACGGAAGAAATGAACCAAATTATTCAAGAAGAAAATGTAGGCACCAACTCTGATGAAGATATGCCCAGGAGAAGATCGACAGGGAAAGGTTCTGACTAATGATTAATTTGTTGATGAATTTGTTGATTTTGTTTCGAAATAAGTCTGAACTTTGCCAGTGAAACAGAACAACAAGGGCGTTTTTAAAAAATCAATCAACTCTATTTGGTCAGCCGGGAAAAGTGTATCAAAGTGGTTTTCGTCATCATCGATTTCAAATGCCAGCGAAATTCACACACCGGAGCCGGCAAAGAGGTCCTCTCGACTGGAACTCCCCGAAAAGAGGCCGTCGCAGAGAATGTCAAGAAATCCTTCTGGAAGCCCTAGAATCGAAGGGGAAAGAAGGCGATCTTCGCATAAGAGGCGGCCATCAATGAGCGTTCTCAACATCGACGAGCCAAAATATGTAAGTTCTTTCATATCTATCAAGCCTTTTTTATCGCTTCTTCGCTCAGTGCCAAAACGAAAACAACAATTGTCTGACAATTGGTCGTGAGAAGAGCGTCTGCCGAAGTCCTTCCATTTGCGACGACGGGTCACTTTCCTTCTTCAACAGATTCTGCTTAATTGTCAATGATAGATGCTCGTTTCTCTCGAACCGTGGGATCAGAGCGCCCCGGGTTTTGAACTTTATGAGAGGCTTGGACATCGAGAAGAACTACCCCTTGTCGCCGTTTACAAGCGACATTCCTGTTGTTCAAGAAGAAGGCGAGTTCCAACTTCTCGACGAACCGATTCCAGATCGAAAAGTCCTCCATATCGTCGATGGTGGCCTAGCAATGAATCTCCCATTTCCACCAGTTTTGAGACCTCAGCGAGCAGTGGACATTTTCATCGCTTTTGAATTTTCTGCGCGAAGCCTTGACGATCCTGCCGGGGAAAATTTCGATCCTCTGCAGCAAGTTCGATTGGCTGAAAAGTGGGCTAGAATACATGACATTCCATTTCCACACGTTCCGGTTATTGACCCGAATAAGCCCCTGGAAGAGGTTTATTTGATAAAAGATGAGGTGAATATGAACGCGCCGATTATTATTTTATTCATGCTTGTAAATAAGAGCTTCAAAAATTATTCAAAACCAGGTAGATCGACACAGATTCAAGCAGAAAATCAATTTTATTCAGGAGTAAAACGAGAAGAAGGCGATAAAAGTGGCGATTTCCCAATCTTCGAAAATCCATCAAATATGTATTCTACTTTCAACTTTACTTATGATAAGGGTTTAGCAGATTATTTTAGTATACAAGGTGTTCTGTTTCTAGGGCAAGATCATGTGCATTCTCCAGGCGGCGGGTGGTATTTTCGAAAGTAACCAAAGGCGTGAGCTCATCTCGAAGGGATGAAATTCTCTGTTTTTGGAAGAAAATAAAGAGTTCTGAGTGCTTTCCAGTAGAGCTCATTCTCGTTTCTTTCATAAAAAACTGAGCTTTCCCGATTACTTTTATATGAAAATAGCGCTAAAATTTCAAGCAGCTGTGGAAATTTTAGAGCAAGGGACGCCCTTGTAGATTGTTCCGATAACCTTGTCACCTGCCGAGATAGAACACATGATCTGCTTGTTATGTGCCTTTTCAAGTGCATATGTCCTTTTCTGAGATCACTGAAAACCCTGGAGGAAGACAAAAAGTCCTTTGAAAATTTGGAAAGTTTGATGGAATACAATGTGCTTAACAATATCGAACTCGTCAAAGACGTGATAAGTGACGTTGTTAAACTAAGACGACGATTCAGAACGCGTCACACGATTTCCAGGTTTGTTTCTTTTTCTATTTCCAACGCGAGTTTTATATCAAAATGATTGATGAGCGACGCTGTCAGATTAATTTTTATTTATGGCGATTTATTTCAGGAAAGATATCGAGGGCAGCAGCATGCGAGAGCGGGAAAAAGATGAACTTCTCAACACGATTTTCGCTAAAGATGACCTGGTCAATATTTAACTGTGCAGATAACTGTGTATTCTTAGCCGGATTTTAATGTCTGGCGAAGCTGAAAAATAAAAAATGTATTTTCTTTCAACGAAATTTCGATGCTACCTTTTTTTCGCTGCGGTAGAGCCCAGCAAGGGTTTGATTCTCCATCTTGAGCTCCTCTATCTGTTTGCATAATTCATGAATTTCTGTTGTTTGCTTGTCGAATTTACAGTTGATTTCCTTGAGTTCAGCAGTTTGGCTGTCGAATTTGCCGTTGAAATCGTTCAGTTGGTGATTTATTAGGGAGAGAACTTGTCTGCTTTTTGATTCTGACTTCATTTGCTTCATCACAAAGTCAATTTTCTCCTGCCTTTTTACTTCAAGTTTCGCTTTTAGATCCGTTATTACGTTCGTATCTTCTAATTCTCGATCCCGCATTTGCTCTTGAAGTAAGACATAAGAATCCTTCATCTCGTTTATTTCTTTTTTCAATTCATCTTCAAGCTCGGTGTGTTTGGAGATGTCTTTTTCCAGCTCTATTTTCTGTTTCTCGAGCCGCTGTATCTGAGATTCTTGGCGAGCAAGAGAATTTTTCTGATCTTCGTTAGTCCTCATTATTTCTTTCATATTTCTTTTGGCATCTTCATCATCTAGTTGTTTCCTTAATTCGGCAAATGAAGTCAGGCTGTCATGAGTTTTTCTGAGATCTTTGATTTCATCTGTTATAAATATTATCAGCTTGTCTTTTTCTTCCAGTTTTCTGATTTCGTTCGCAAGTTGTAACTCTTTATTCCGAACATGTTCCTGCAATAAGGAGTAGGAATCTTTCAATTCGTTTATTTCTTTTTTCAATTCTTCTTCTACCCCAGACTGTTTTTGACCATCTTTTTCGAGTTGCTGTTTTAGGCATTGAACTTGAGACTGCTCATGCAGTAACGCCTTTTTACGATCTTCGCTGATTTTCATCATTTCATGCATTTTTCTATTGTCCATATTTATTTGGGCTTGAAAATTGTTGATGATCTGGTCTTTTGATTTTAGTCTTCCTTCGTGAAATTTGGCCATCTCGTGCAGATTTCTTGTAGCGTCTATCTCAAATTTCTGTTGCTGGCATTTGATTTGAAAATTCTGATGAATTAAGGTTTGTTTACCATCTTCGTGCAGTTTTACCATATCATCTAGTTTTCGTGTCTCCACATTCATTTGAGCTTGAAGATTTTTGATGATTTCGTCCTTGGATGTCGACTCTTCACCGTGCGATTTTATTTCAGATTTCAGCTTTAGAATTTCAGAATTCTTAGTCTTGATGGTTGCGGTGGCTTCATTAAACTTTCTCTGGATAGTGGCATTGCTTTCTTTTTGGTTTTTGATTTTGAGCTTTAACTCCTCGACGCTCATTTCTGTCAAAGTTTTCATTCAAAAGTCAATTTCTCTGTTCTTACGAAATGAAATCTTTCCTGAAAATTGCAGCAGACAAAAAACGAGATTTTTTTTCTCGAAGTGGAATAAGAAAACGAGATTCTTTCGATAAAAATAATGGTAAAACGGTCTCACACGCACCGATTGATCTAAGTGAGATAACAACTTGCAAAGAAGGACTAGGGGACATAAATGATGCTTTCAGATAATTATTTATTTCAGGATAGTTATCAAATGCACCCGCATGTAAGAACGGGAAAAGGATGAAGTTCTCAACAGAATATTTTCCAGGGATGACCTTGTCAATATTTTAGACATAACCAGATTTATTCTTCGCACGCAACTAATAAATTGAAAGTTACATCGATTATCCAGTTTAAAATACCTTTCTTTCGCTGTGGTAGAACCCCGCAAGAGTCTGATTCTCCGTCTTGAGCTCTTCCAGCTGTTTCCGCAATTGCTGGAGTTCAGCAGTTTGGTTGTCGGATTTGCTGTTGAGTTCCCTCAGTTGGTCGTTGATTAGGGATAAAACCCTCCTAGATTTTGACTCTGATTTTACTAGCTTCATCAAAAAGTCGCTTTTCTCCTGGCTCTTTTCTTCAAGTTTCGTTTTGAGATCTGAGATTTCATTCGTTTGCTTTCGTTCGTTGTCTTTCATCTCGAGTATTTCTTTTTTCAATTCTTCTTCTAACAGAGAGTGCTTTTCTCCATCTTTCTCCAGTTCTTCCTCTAGCCCCCGAATTCGAGTTTCTAGGGCGCTTTTCTGGGCATCGTTAGCTGATTGCATTTCGTGCATTTTGTTTTGGTCTGGTGAGTCTTTCAGCTCTTTTTTCAGCTTTCGATTAATATTTTGAGTTCCCTTGAGATTTTCTCGAATATTGGCCAAAGTTTTTTTGAGCTCTTGTATTTCTTCCTGCTGATTTTTGATGATTACGTCCTTGGATGTCTTCTGCTTTTCTAATTCTTCCTTCTGCTTCTCTAGCCGCTGGATCTGAGATTTTTGAAAAACTAGCGCCTTTTTATTGTCCTCCTTGATATCAATTTTCGCTTCGCCTTCAACTTCTTTTCTTAGATTTTGGATGGTTTGGTCCCTCGATTCGATGATTCCTTTCAATTTTGTAATCTCCGAGTCTTTTTCTTGATGGTTGCAGTGGCTTCATTATATTTTCTCTGGAAAGTAGCAACGTTCTTCTTTTGACTTTCTATCTTTATTTTCAAGTCCTCGAGGTTCATTTCTATTGAGAGTTTCATCGAATTTCTAATCGATGAAAAATAGAGGTTTTTATTTTTATCCAATGAAATCCTTTCCTGGACGATGAGAAATAATAATATTGATTCTCTGGGAACTGAAAAAGAAGAAAATTGATAAAAGAAGTAGGAGCCGAATCGTCTCAATCTCTGTGTGAGAAGTCAGCTCTAGTTAGGCGAAGAACTTTCCCTTTTTTGGAAAAAATGTTGCATCCTCAAGCGAAATCTCTCTAGAACAGCTAAAATTATGTTGTTGAAGGACAGAATGGTCCTTCTCAACCACAATGAATTGTTAAAAGTGAACCTGCTTTTTCTCTTCATAAATTTTTCTTTCAACCTCTAACTATTCAGAATGATTTGGACTAATCTCATCACGAAGCCAATTCAATACCTGTACTGCTTAATTCGCTCTGAGATGTTTCAAATAATAGTATTCGGCGGCCTTGTTTTACAAAATTTCTACCTCACCGGGAAACTTGATATACTCAGTGAAGAATATGTTCAGCTTGGGGAAGAATACACTATCTTACAGGTATAAATTTATTCAAAGAAAAAATGTTTCTGAAAACAAAATTTCTAGGAAAAATGGGAAGAAATCGAGATATGGTTTAATTCGACGTTTCAAAATATCACACAAGAAATTTCAACGCAGTTTACTCAAGAAAAGATTCAAGACTTTGGCGGCCAGTTTTCAGATGCGTGTCCAGAATTGACGAACGCTATGGCGGAAAAAATTCTTGTTTAGGATCCTTTATTTTTTGTACAAGACAATTCTGCCAATAAAACTATCGAGTTTATCGTCGAACGCACCACGGGTCATCAGTAGCAGGAGTTGTTGATTTTGCCTAGAAATAACATTATTGATAGTACTTAGATGATTCCATACAGAAGACGACAAGGCATCGCCGACAGAGAGTCGAATTCTTTCGACAGTTGCGGGCGAGTGCCAATCCAGGAGTTTGTCAGTGTTGACTTGTCGAATTGCATCTCGGATAGCATAGAAGACACCTGCTCCCATGAACAATGGTGGTTCACCAACTCCCTAAATCATTGTCAAATGTCGAACAAATGCTGCGGAGTAACCTTAGAATGGTAGAGGCCATGGCGATTGCTGAACTTGTCGTAGAGCGAAACTTTCAGTTTGGCAGGAATATCGGCGAATCCAGGTATTTTGTATGCACCAGGACCTCGTGTCAGTAGCCGACCCGTTGGACTGTACAGTTCTTCTTCCATGGTCATGAGACCTACCCCCTAAACGACAATTTTTATGGGCAATGATCTAATGTTAACCTGCATAAAAGCGCCTTCAATTTGTCCAATATCAATAGCGGGATTAAGTGATCTTCCAACGTCCATCATGATTTCCACGTCTCGGATCTTATGAATCATAAGTTATGATAAATTTACCATTGTTGACTTGATTTATTTTGAAATAACTTACAGTATGATTTCCAGTTAGCAAATCAACTTCAACTTCAGCTCCGCAGGCACCGTAGCAATAGTAATCGGAGTGTTTTCCGATTCGAGCGACTGGATCCCACGTGATATTTGGTGCCTTCCAGAAGGCAGTAGCAGATAAACTGATTCGCTGGAAGTATGCCTTTTTGATTTTTTCCTCCCAGGTGATGAAAGGATCGGTCTTGTGAATCGACTAAAAAGAAGTTAACTCTGTGTTTTCTACATTTTAGTAACCGAAAGTCGCTCTCGAAGTTCTTCACAAGCTTTCTTCACTGCCCAGCCGTTGATATCCGACGAATATGAAGCTGCCGTGGGTGAAGTATTTGGAACTGTCGTTGATGAAGTCTCAAGAGTGTGAATCTTCTCGACTGGAATATCAAGCTCCTTGGAAGCGATTTGGATCATCTTTGTGTAAAGACCCTGCCCCATCTCAACTCCTCCATGAGCGACGAGCACACTTCCATCTTTGATTCGATTCTCATATTTTATGATGAAAGGCTTTATTTACCTGTATAAATCTGTACAAGTGCGCCACCTTGATTCAAGAATTTCTTCTCTGCGAAAGCTATATTGAACTGGGTGGGAACAAGCGCAACTCCTCGTTTCTTATACTTGTTGGCTTTGTTGAACTCGTCATTTGCCACGCGTTTCTTCGAAATGTTCCAAGTTGAATCGGTCTTTTCGTAAAGTTCCTTGATGATATGTTCATCTGTGAGGATTTGTTTATCGTCTTCGCCGAAAGGAAGTCGATCGCCAGGCTTGAGGAAGTTGATTTGACGAACTTCTTCGACTGGCATTTCCAGGTAGTCAGCGACTTTGCTGATGATATCCTCGGCGACGAGCATGCCCTGAGGTCCACCAAAGCCTCGGAAAGCAGTGTTTGATGGCGTGTTTGTCATCATGCAGTGACCAACGACTCGGAAGTTTGGAAAGTGATAGCAGTTGAAGCTGCGGTCGATGAAGCAGGAAAGAACAGCAATGGAAAGATCAGTCGAGCATCCAGCATTTTGATAGCCCATAATTGAGACAGATGAAATCTTGCCACTGCTATCGAAACCGACTTTATAATTGCTCAAGAAGGCGTGTCGACCACCAGTGTACATCATGTCTTCGTCACGATCTAACATGCATCGAACAGGGCGATTGAATTTTTGCGCGGCAACAGCGACAGCGCTCGAGAGAATGTGGAATCGACTTTCTTTTCCTCCGAAACCACCGCCGAGACGTTTCACGGCGAAGTTGATATGATTCATTGGCACGCCAAGAGCATGCGCTGCAGAGCGCTGACCTTCGGCAACATTTTGGCAGCTAGAGTAAATATGAAACTCGTCGGAGTTGTCCATCGGAATACAGTAGCTGGCTTGCGTCTCCAAGTAGAAATGCAACTGGCCGCCCACTCGCATAGTTGATTCAATTTTGTGCTCTGCTTCTTCAAAAGCCTTGTCAGGGTCACCACGGTCATGTCGAAGACGAGGAGCGTTGGGCAGATAACTCTCGTATTTGATCGCATCTTCGATGGTGACAATGACTGGAGAAATGTCTTCATACTCAATCTTGACAAGCTTGGCGGCTCGCCTTGCGATCTTTTCATCGACAGCGAGAATACCCGCGACAATTTGACCACAAGAAGTAACAACCTCTTGTCTAAAATATTCCTCGTCGTTGATTTTGTTGTCTCCCTTCACATCTTTCCACCAAACATGACCAGCGACGCCTTCAACAGCTTCAGCAGCAGAAAAGTCTACACTCTTGATCTTTGCATGTGCGCGCTGCGACAAAACAGGACCAAAATAAAGCTCCCCATCAAGTTTTCGCATATCATCGAGATAGACAGCCTCGCCAGTACATTGCTTGCCTCCAGAAATGATCTTTATAGACTGACCAACAGCATCAGTAGTTTGAACGTCGGCACATTGGATACTTTCGAATGGTTCACGATCAAGATCCGTAACATCGGAATTCTCGTTCGGATCACAAAAACCTTCTTTCGAAAGTTCCTGCTGCACCGTCAAAAAGAATTTGAAGAAAAACGATGTTACTAAGCATTTTCGATACGCTACGAAGCCACCAGGACAGTTGGCGGGCAGGTCAAATTCATTTTCTAGTGCGGCGCTCATCTCAGCCAGGAGTTTTTCATTCCATTCTGCTCCGATAAACTTATCAGCACTCTTTGCAAGTCTTGTTGTTGGGCCAACACCTCCATATGAAGCGCGGAAGGTTTTGATATTCAAGCTTTTGGACTGAAAATCGACCAAAAATGCTGCATTCACGATTGCAATATCGTCCTCCTTTCTTTTCGATTGCTTGTAAGCCCTGACGAAACCGTTTTCGGAGTTGTGAGGGATGGAGATTTCTAAAAGGGCAGATGTCTCTGGCATGACCGTCTTTCTGTATCCCGTAAAAAATGATGCATCGATTGGTACGCATTTTGTCTCCGGCACATCAGAGTTATTGAATTTGGCAAATTTCGCCGTGGCTCCCGCAGTCATAAGGATAGGTGTCAAATCGGAGATCGGACTGGCAGTCATCAAGTTTCCTCCAATTGCGGAAACATTTCGAATTTGATCACCAGCGAACCATTGAAAAATCTGAAAAGAAAAATTTTATATTCAAATTAGTACTCAAATAAGTTTACTTCTATCATTGCGTCGGCAACTTGGTTCTTTGCACTCGGCTTTTCCTTTCTAAAGGCCCTGAGTTCGGCATCTATTTCGTTGAGAGTTGCATTTGCACCAGCAATGATCCTCGATTCAGTGATGGTTATCTGGTTTAGCTCTGGAACGGCGACGGGTGAGATCAATTTGGGATAGAATCTCCCTCCGAACTTGGTTTCAACGCCACATTCAGTGTTGCCAGTGATCACTTTTGATTCTGGATGGTCCATTCTGAGCTTGAGGAAGTCAATCAGAGAGTTTGGACGGAACCATGTAGCTCTCGGTCCGCTTAGAATTAGTGGTGCTCGGAAATTCTTGGATTTTAGCTCTGGTGGAAATATTGGCTCTTGAGAAGCATCGTCGGGAGTGTAAGCAGATTTTTGAGGAATGACAGGAACGGTTGAATTTTCTTCATTTTTCTTATTCTTACAGCAATCGTCCCCAAGAGCACAAGCATCTGGAACTGACTTTTTGTTGATGTCATCGTGGACATTTCCTTCAGCAGTGAACATTTTGAATCCTTGTAGAATAGGTCTGTAGCCAGTGCATCGACAAAGGTTACCCTGGAGCGCTCGTTCGATCATATACTCAGTTGGAATCGGGTTGTTTCTAAGCAAAGTGTACATCGACATAACAATTCCGGGTGTGCAAAAGCCACACTGGCTTCCATGGTTTTCAACCAGCACCTTTTGGACTTTGTGGAGCTTGGTTTTTGTCGACCCGATTCCTGAGCAGAGTGAGGGACGAAAAGCAAGATCATCTTACCTTCAATCGTTGTTACTGCGCACAAGTGGACACTCATTATAGGAGCTAAGCAAGCGTTAACAGCACGATGGATGACTTTGCCATCTTTGTAGTGCGAAACCATAACAGTACATGCTCCGCAGCCTCCTTCACCACAACCGAGCTAATGATTTTTAGCATAAATACCGGGCTACAAGGTTCTAATTTTGGCCGATAAAGTTTGAACGCGGGCTATCATTCTTCTTTAGAAATTTACCTTCGTCCCGCATAGTTTCAATGAATTTCTCAAGTAATAAAGCAGCGTTTCCTCTGGGTCGACTTTTGCATCCTCGACTTTCTTTCCATTAACAAAAAATAGAAGGGAACCTTCTTTGCAAGCTCCCATGCTTACTCGTCGTAAATACCGTATTTGAAAAACGATTATATTTTTTTGTTTCTCGCAACCTTGAGCTGGTGCTAAATTCAACTTTACTGTTTGATAAACAATGGCCGGAAATAATATGAATTTCTGCATTTGCTTTCGTTTGCTGATTCGAAAGATGAGAGGTACCACGGAAAGTCAACTACCAACTGGTACAAGCTTCAAGTGCCTCGATGAGGATATCCGAAATCAATTCATGGTACCAGTACGTGGAAAAGGTGCCGCGCCCAAATAAGGAAGTTCCCTTGGCGGATGTTTCTGCTGAAGCTTTATAATTGCCGGAACACCATTTTTGAGTGACGAAAAAAAGCTTGTGAAATTCACCAACTGTTTTTTTAATGAAGAAAAAAAGCAATAACTTTCGCGAGTGCACGAAATGAAATTCTTTCCTGTTGTTATGATCTCATTCGCTTACGCAAGGATAAAGAGGTGTTGCTGAAAGTCAAGCGCTACAAGAATTTAAAGGGCCTCAATGATGAGGTCCGGAAGGAGTTCATAGAAATGGTGATGGCAATCGAGAGCCCTGCTACTGAAATAATCGAAATTGTTGACTGAGGAATGAAGATTGAACTTCCGATCCTCGTTGCCGAAAGCCGATTTATCCCGGGCATCTAATCTCGTCGCGGGCTGCCTCGCGAACTAAGAGTGCTTCAAAAGAAAAATAAATTACAATTGATATCCGAATTAGAAATAAGTTATTGCTCAACCCCTTTCCCTTCCATCTATTCGACTATCCTTTCGACGAAGACAGAAAATAAATGTGTTTAGAAAATTGTAATTGAAGGTGATAAATTTGTGAAAGTGAAAAGTGGCAGTTTTGACTGTGGTAAAGTGGGAGTTTGTTGAAGACTGAAGAGACTGTCTAGTTAGTTTCTTCGATATCTCCGAGGTCCTTTTCCAGCTGCTCGAGTTTTTCTTTCAAAATTTTATCCTTGTCGTTTTCCAAAGAGACTTTTCGAATCTTCGCCGCGCGTTTGATTGATTCTGTCAGCTTTCGCTTTCTTGGCTAAAATAATTCAATAAAAACCGAAATAAAAAATGATCTGCTCTTACTTTTCTATGTGAAGGATCCGTTGGAAACACCATCAATCGTTTTCTTTTCAGCTTCGAAAACGGATCTGGCGAGTCCTTCTCCGTGATAGTAGCCAGGGCTTTACTCGCTATAACGGGCGATTTCACCGATTTCTGCGTGTAGATATCCTCCAGTGACTCGCTCTTTTTCCTTTGGAGATTTTAAATATCCGATCTTATTCTTAGAACTCACTTTTTTGTTGCCTTCGCAGTCACTCGCATTGCCACATCCTAAAAGAATAATTGATAAATAAAATCAGCCAGATTTTAATCAAGACTTACAGTATAATCTCCTGTAGGTTGATAAGTTTTTACTGGGACTTTTCTCCTTGATGATCTTCGTGGTTCTACAGCACTTTCTGCATTCTCATTATTTTTCTCCGACATATTCTCGGGTAAGTATGGTTTATTTACTGGCAAAAAAGCGAGAGTTCGTAAAATTCATCCGCGGAATAGTCAGATCTCTTTTCTCACAGCCAATCATCGCGCGGAGAAGACAGAGCTCGTTGGAGATTTTATCTAGAATTTCTTTACTCACATTCTTCAGAAACTCAAAATTTGAATTAACCGTTTCAAATACAGGTAGGAAGTCTTCATTTTAACATCCAAAAATAACTGTACTATATATAAATATTTATAATGTTATCGAAGAGGAGGGTGATTTATTGTTCAACAAAAGGGATGATAGGTCGATGTCGCAGAGAAGAGAGGTTTGAGAAGGTTGTTTCTTCTTCTCCTTCGATTTCCCTGTCGAGCGTTTCTTTCTTCTCAATTTGCACTTTGATGTGGCGTTGAAGTTTCTCGTCGATGATTTCCAAAAGAGTCATTATCCGCAGTGCACGTTGCTTGTCGCTTGCTGAAATGACTTCGATGATGTTTCTCATTTCTTCTTTTCTTTCTTCGCTTACATCGACATACGCAACAGTCTTTCCATTGTCGAAAATGTCGTCAAGTCGACGGCGATCCCAGTAACTAAGCTGCGAATTCAAGCTTTCCAAATTTGTTGATCCCGAAGAACTCTTGTTGCAAAAAGGACTAATGACCCGTTGCACACATGAAAATAATTGAAGAACTAAAAACAAGAATTTTCTTCAATAAACTTTTGGTTAATTACCCAAACGTATATATTCCCGATGCGGCGAATAGAAGAAAAATATGCGATGAAAGCGCCCTGCAGATTGTCAAACATCGAATCAACATCATTTCTTTAACGAGCTACAAGATCTTTCTACTTTAAATTAAGGGGAAGCAGTGCGTCTGATGCACCCTTAACATCCTGTCAAAAATAAGTGTTTTCACGCTATTTTGGTTTTCAACAACCTCACCCCCTTTAGACGTATTTCAAGTAATAATAATTCTTTAATTTCCCATCAAAGAATTCCGACGAGGAAATGAGCCCCTACAACAGCTCTACTACCGGTCTCACGAATAGCTCCTTTCCTGAAAGACTGCAGGGAGCACAAATATGGGCACTTGATTTTCACCATCATGTTTTCGCAGGAAAGTTTGAAAGGCGCAACCTAAGCATGATTAAATTCAACAAGATGGAAGGAAATGCTCACCGTTACAAGAATATAATGACCTCCGGCCAATAAGAGCATATTTTCCGTTGTACGGAGGAGAATCATGTTTGAGGTTCTTGGTCGATCTTTTGGCGACAGCTTTCGAGTTTGTTGAATAGCGAAGTACCCGCGTATAACCACAAAGACAAGGAAGGAGGAGAACAGTTTCTCTCGAGTCGACTCGAAATTCCTGTGTTCAGTATAAAACGAATCGTCGATCGGGTCGTTTTCCGGTGGTAAGTTCCAATGATATAAAATCGAAATAGCATAGCCAAACCAAATAATAAAAACCAGATTTCGTAGCATTTTTTGGTAGTGAAATCGAGATTGGAAATCCTTAATTTTCTTGATTAAGGGTACTACCTTCGATTTCCGCAACTTCGTCAATTTTGGAAATCGAAGGTAGTTCCCTTAAAGTAATCCTTGTTTTTCTTACCGTATAAGAATTGATTGCTGAGATGAAATAAAATATTCGAAGTGCCATTAAAATGCGGAATAGAATCTTGGTGTAGTTTTCCAGTTGAAGCAAGAACGAGTAAATTGCAGTGGAATGGTCGCCGTTGTGAACGAAGGGCAAGCATTGATAAATCATCGCTGCAATGAGAATGTTCCATTCAAGGACATTTACGTTGTTTCTCATTCCTCGCAGTTTTCCAATAAACACTAGGAGGAACACTCCTGAGAGCATGGCGATACTGGTCATCGCAGCGAAAGACCATATTTTGAAGGGCAAGAAAGATCCGGTTTTCTTGTTTCGTAGAGATATGTATCGTGTTATGCTTAATTTTTTTAGTCAGAGTATTAACTTCTTTGTATACTTGAAAAATCGCTTTGTTGTTTCGATCTCGGAAAAACCAAGTAACTGCGTGTAGTTGTGATGATGATGATCTGTCAGAAAAGGAAAATCTGAGTCGGCCTCTTCTGAGAACTTGGAGTTCGAGTTTGAACGTGGAAGTTTCTGCTCTAAGACAACTGCCAAGTATTCGCCGAAAAGATCGTCAGTGCTGAGGTAGAGTTTGTCTTTACTTCCATTAATTCGATAAAGCTCGAGCGAATGATAAGCTAACCCCATCAAACCGCACCTTTTTAGAATCCTCTCGGGCAGATCTACTGTATCAACAATCTATATCGTGCTATTATCGTACTTATCTATCTGGTCAAGATGATTCTAAAAAGGTTTCGTAGCGATGATATGATATCATTGATATCGTTATCTCAGATAACTTATCTCAATATACCTCCCTCAACTCAATATCTCAATAATATGGGCCATATTGTAAACAGGAAGTAAATAACTGTGCCTTAGGCTTTCAGCAGTCCAAGATATCTAAAATAAGCAGCTGATTTACATTATAGAATAATCATTTTAATAGAAAATATTACTTTAATTATTCTATCTTATGAAAAATATTACTTACATATCCGTTTTCGTGTTCAATCAGCTGATGAGAAGGAATCTTCGCAAAATCCTCAGAAAATGTTGGAAAAAGTTTGTTCTTTTAGGTTTTCTTAAATTTTTATCACTTTCAATTTGAAAGTTTCAAATTGAAAATAATTCTAGTGAAATTCGAAAACGTAGCATAATTGAGTTGTTCTTATGAAAACAAATGCGTTCAAATTTAGGGCAAATCGTCGTCATATTTTGAGAATCGTAAACATAACCGCCTGTTGAGTTGTCGCATCGTATTTCAGAAAAGACAAAGTTCGAGGTGACCAAATTATCGACGAAACGGTCAAAGAAGTGGACGACATAAATAAGCGGCCGCTCATTTTCTTACAATGGATCTTGGTTAGTAAAAACTCTGAGTTAACGAAATCGTCTTTTTAGATGACGGACCGGGTCATCGGATTTTGGCGGGACCACATTGCCAAGGTGGCATTAGGTCAATTTACTTGGTCTGGGAAAGCGGTATGTCGATCGTTGAGGAATCATGTTGCATCATGCAACGTGCCCGCAACACGATGTTATGTCCTTTAAATGTCCTATTTACATGCTGTCAGCTAATTGATGAAGACACTTCAGCTGAGTAGAGTTTTTGGTTACCCAAAAATTATGTGGTTTACTTCGCTGAACAATACAACAGGTCAAATACAGCATAGAGAGATACCAAACTTTATGACGTTTGTTGGGTAGTACGTCGAAGTTCGTCAAGGTCGCCGTTTTCGTTGAAAAAACAACATTTCATTTCAACTTGAACGAAAATAAAAATTGGTGTTATTCGGATTAATTTGTCTAGTTTGCACAATTTTGCCCGAAGAATTAGCTTATTAGCAACAGGGCGATAAGGGGAGCACGTGAAAGTGCACGTTGATACCGAATGATACGAATTCCGATCGAGGGGAAGCAGATAATGTTTAGCCTCTAAGCTTTATAGTCGTTGCACTACAACGTTCTCCGTTTATCTTGAAAAAAGGGATGTTCAATGGTCGAGCGAAATTAACGATCAAGTGCGAAAAAGTGCCTACTCTTATGGAAAGATTGATTTTCTTACGATCGTGCTTATTTTCTGAGTTGTCTTAGAGTACCTGAGATAAACTAACATCAAGACCGTGTCCTTTTAACAGTTGAAAAGGCGGAAAGAAATCGTCAAATTCATTGAACTGGAGCGATGGACAGTCTTTTCGGCTTTAAAAATGCGTGAATTGTATTTCATTTTTCCACGAAAAAATTCATAAAAAATGTTGTAGTTGAGCGAAACAAGTGTTATCAACAATAGGGGATTTCGGGCCTAAAACGTAAATTTCAGAATATAATTTGACATGTTTTAAGTGACATCATTAATATTTAAAATATTTTTAAAGCCAAAACAAAATTTTTAAATTCATTTTTCTTGAGCATGTGACCATAAAGAGCTTTCGACCTGAAAAATCCCATGATCATCTCGATTGTATCTAAGGGGAAATCTCTAATATTTCGACATTTTTCTGGGCATAGTACGGTAGGCACATACGGGTATTATACAGTTTTTGAAAGCCCAGGAGCTAGGGATCATTTCGACTTTTGATATTAGGGGGTGATCTTGCACCCTGAGGGCATTAAGGTACCACCGAAGACACAATGATCCGCAGCTCCTGGACTTTCCGAAACTGTATTATATGCCCACCCTACTAAGCCCAGAAAAATCGATTTATTAGTGATTTACTCTAGTTATATCTCGGTTATTCTTACAAAGAGCATCGACTCTGTTCATTGTTCGTATCGCTAGGACACTTCCAGGGCAGAATCTCCTTCGCGGCACAATCAAGTGTTGAATAGTACGAGTCCAAAGAATAAGTTAGGCTGAGATAGCCAACTGCTCCAACAAGACTCAAAACATCGTGGACCCTATTTGTCTGCCAGATAGTCAACTGTGACGAAAAATATTCGACGAAACCGAATAATGAAAACGTAAAAATAAGAGAACGTAAGGAACGGAAGAAGCTCAGCTGTCGGATGATTCGAAGCTTAAAAATTACTCAACTGCAAGGATGATTTTGATCTTATTTACCGGAGAGAAGCTGAGGTTCTTAGCCACTTTTCGATGATATGCTTTTATTAAATTCTCGTTTTTCAAGCTTTCTGAAAGACTTGGAAACCTTTTAAATTCATGAAAAAGAAAGAGCTCTCTAAATCTCATTCCGCAAACTTGAAAATAAACTGTGCTTCAAGGACTTTTTATACATGACATCTAATTTCAGCTTTTATCATGTAAATGAGGTGGTGTCCAAATGTGTCCTCATTTAATCTTATCTTTTAGACACTTTTTGTCGTCGAAAAATCGCTTCTAAGGCGAAAAATTTATTCTTATTAATGTCATGTCAAACAATATATCATCCATTCTTATAGCAATATAATAAGTTAGAAGACGTGTAATTCAATACTGTAATCACATACCACACTCTCTCAATAAATTAGCTTCTCGTAGTTATTTTATAATTAATGATCATCAAATTCAGAGAGAAACTCTTTCGACGTAAAATTACTATGGCACATCCTGAGCTGGATCCCACGCACCACATCTCCAAATGGACCGTTGCCGCGGCTTACCCTTCACTTGATAAAAAAAATCGCGCTCGCTACCACATCCCGAAGTGGACCGCGGCTGAAAGCGGCTAAAAGAAGCGGCTGAAAGAAATTCCGTGGTTTTATTTTTCAGAAAAAGGCCCCAATTTCGAAGGTTTGTGACGGATAAATTCCAAATTTAGATTCCGGATTTTTCTCTTTTTATCGTCGATAGAAGTGTTGCTAAACCAGGGGTCACGGCTAATCTACATCTGTGACACGGAGCAAAAAAAAGGTCTGATTTTTAAGATGCTTGCGCTTTGTGGGTAAGTGCCAGCTGAGTTCTATCGAAATATGCTGTATTTTTTCGATTTTTGTGGGAGAGGCAGATTGATTCTTACTCTCTAAGTTCATTTGGCGCATTTTACGGTGTTATGGCTCACGAGCGCTAGCGCACCAGACGTTTACGAAAGTACTTAAACGACTGTTAAAGTTACTTTCAGCATCATTTGCTTCGATTACTAAGCAAAAAAAAAGAAAAGAAATGAAGCTTTTCAAATTCCTTGCAGGTTATATCCTATCACCATATATTCAAATCATCATATATCATTATAAATTATATATAACTCAAGTAAATTACCCGAGATAGTACTTGAAACATAATCTAAGATTCAAAACCAAACGGTTTGAAATCCTTACGATACAAGCTTTTAGACAAAAATCAGAGGCCGAAAATTGCAAGTCCATTAGGATTCGCGATTTCAGCCTAAATTTGGCCAGGGTAGGCTAAATTCCATCGTTATTTCTGATTCAGAAATTCTGAGAAGCTTTTAAGCGGCTCAGATAGTCTGTTCAGACTATAAGCGTTAGACAAGCAGACTAGTGTTTGTTAGAGGCTACTCTATTTTGACCGCAGATTTGGAGTCCTCACTGACAAAGCAGTCAGAAAGAGCCAGGGTCGCTTTTTATAAGCGCTTCTTGACCTAGACTCTATTTATGAATAAAATCTATAGTATTTTTTCTCATTAGTAGACGGGTTAGGGTAACCGTTACCGTTCTTTTCGATAGCTATCAGTCACCTCAATATCGCTCTATATTTTATGAACAGTCCTTACTTCTGTTTTAGTCGCTACGGCAGTCAATGCTGAAAACCGACCAGAACTCGATGATACTTTCTTGAATCAGTGCCAAGCGGCATACCTAGAAAGCCAAGGTTACACAGTCGATCCTTCTATGATCATCGAAGATGACTGTGACAAAGAAGATGAACGTGGTGCCTATGTAAGTTCACGTTGACCTATGATAAGACCCACCGCTAGAATTTAGCTCCGCAGCGCCCCGGGAAATGTTAAATCTTTATTATAATTTTCAACTTTAGGGACTCGTTACAAAATGGACAAATATGTGGGACCCCGATCAGAACAGATACATTGTCCCATACTACTTCCCAGACGGGTATGAGGACCTTGTCTACGGCTCGCACACGGGAGCCATGTCCATCGAAGGAATCAACGAAAACGTCGCTCACTTCGAAAGACTCACCTGTGTCAAGCTCAAGCAAATCACAGAAGCTGAGAAGGGTGACTACGATTCCGTGGTTCGAGTCAACTGGGACGTCACTACCAGAGCATGCTCATCCGGTGTCGGTCGATGGTCAGGAGATAACGGAATCACCATGCGACCAGATTGCTACACCTGGAACAGCGGAACAACAGTCAACCACGAGTTCATGCATCGATTGGGATTTCTTCACGAGCATCAGCGAGCTGATAGAGACAGTTGGATCTCTATTCACGCCAACGTAGCAAGCAATGGAAACTACGGAAAGCTCTCTTTCGGCCAATGGGAAGACCTTGGCAGTCCTTACGATTTCAACTCGATTCTCCACTACTACTCCGGAATCGAAGCTGACGGACTTCCAACCATCGGCCTTGCGAGTGATCCATCAATCCGGGCTCCAGTTTCGAGAACTTGGCCGATGTCACCAGAAGATCAATTCCAAATGAACGCCTACCACGGTTGTGAAATGAACAACAAATGCGCCGACGCCGGTGAAGACAGATGCGGAGGTTCCAGACATACCTGCCTCAACCAGCCGATCGGTTACACTTGCGAATGCGCTGAAGGCTACGACCTTGTCACTGATGATGAGGGAATCCAAACTTGCGTCGGCACGGAGCCGATCGAGATTGTCCACGATATGGTAGTGATGATTGACGGAACTGGCTCATACGGCTACTACCGTTCTGATGCATGCACCGGTGTGCAAGACGCAATCAGAGAACTCCAAGAGCTTGGAAGAAACGCAACAGACGAGACCTTCCGACTCGGTATCTCCCTGTACTCTGATAGAACTTTCTCCACAACAGAGTTCACTTCAACATCCCCGCTTTTCTTCGACATCCCAATGCCATTGGAAGACGTTAGTGGATTCACTGAAGACGACATCACCGACGTATACAATCATTGCATGACCCGTCTCGGAAATATGTGGTACGGTGGTGATCTCCCAGAGGATGTTCTCGGCGGCTTGATCTGGACGAGAGCAGCTGATGCAATGAACTGGGCAGAAGATTCTGCAAAGACGATCATCGTCGCAACAGATGTCAATTTTTGGACGAAGGAGTCGTGGACCGGCTACCAGGGCTCACGAACACCACCAACATCCGTGCCTGATGGTGGATCTCTCAATAATCTTTACATTTACGGAACCGATGCGACTCAGGAGGATGGAATCTACTCTTACTATCCCGAAGAAGATACTGTCCATTTCCTCACTTGTTCAGACTACGCTCTAAACAAAATCTTTTTCTCCGTGAAAAACGCCGCCTACTATGCTGCAGACTACGATCGCCTTAGCGCATACGGTTGCCCCGACGTTCTTGAGACTGCTCCAGCGGCTGGATCCATCGCTCAACAATTCACAGACATTGTCGAAAATCTTGAAGATTTTGCAGCGGCCGCTGCCACCGCTGCAGCAGCCGTTGACGAATGTGCTCTTGGAAGCGACGACTGTCACGCCGACGCAACTTGCACCGATACCACCGCTAGCTACACATGTGCCTGTAACGATGGCTTTACCGGTGATGGCTTTTCTTGCACTGCTGTCGATGCTTGCGAAACACTCGTTTGCGACGGCGCACAAGAATTCTGCCACAACGGTGCTTGCACTTGCAACGATGGCTACGAAATGGTCGATGGAAGCTGCGCTGATGTCAATGAATGCGATATCATTGAGGCATCTCTCACATTGGTTACGATCGGAGACTCTATGCTTGTCCCTTGCGCTGACGGAGCTTCATGCCAGAACACCGAGGGATCATATGAATGCGTTTGCGACGGCGAAGGCTGGGAAGAGATCGACGGCGAATGCGTCGACTTGCATGCATGGAAACAAGTCAATACTCAATACACCATCCGAATGCGAAAAGTCAACGGACATTTAGACGTAAGTTTTCTTTTCATTTTTAAATTTAATTTCTATTCTTGATGAATTTGATTAAATTAATGTTCAGCGACTCAACGACCAACTCGAGAAAACAAGATTCACTCGTAAATACATGAACAAGATGATCAAGAGAATCGGCGAACTAGACTCCCATACTAACGAAGGACAGTACCGATGCGACGGATCCGACGAGCCAGAGGAAGAAGCCGAGGATCTCCAGGTCTTCGATGGAATGACCAACTGCAAGCTTGCTTCGCAAATCAACAGCGCTCTCGTCTCAGCTTCTCGAAAATGGGCCTGCACAAGAGCCGGATTCGGAAACTCTGCCGCTGACAGACTCGTGCGACACTTCAACAAGCTCCACCGACAATTCAAGAACCGAATGTGCTCTGAGGAGTAATTTTTCTCTTTTCGAAAGACTGATTCTTTAAAGTTTCTTTCTTTTGAATTTCCTTTTATATTTCTCGCTTACACGCTTGAAAATTCATATAATCCGTCGCCAGTTCTGCTAGACCATAATGGTCGATTTCTCCTGTCGATTCCTTTGTATAATTCCTGCTTTGCTCCATTCTTTTCCCAAATGTTCAAATAAAACTGATGACAACTCATCTAAATCTGCTTCCTTTTCATTTTGTCTTCAATCAGCAGTCAATTTAAATTCGCATCTCGCAGAACTTGTCATTGTTACGTCACTAAAAGTTCGTAAACACAAGAAAAGCGCCGAACTGCGTTAAAAATATGAAAAGTTTTCGCCTGCGAGCAGTCCGAAAAAGTGACGAAAAGGAATGCAAGAGGATTTGGCTGATAGGAATAATGGAAGATTTGCCCCGTCTTTGGTGGGAGCATAATTCTCGGCAGGAAAAGTGGCTTTATCGTAAAACGAGAATTTTAGAAAAATAGTACTCAGCCATTGTCAAGCCTGGTTTTATTTTCGTATCTCTATTTCTGACAATAGCTGGATATTCTTTCGGATTTCCCATTATTGGACTGTTAGCAGCTGCAACTTGGATATATTACAGTAAGTTTTAGCTTCACTTATTTCATTAAAAATCACTGATTTTAAATCAGTTAAAATGCGAGCTAAATGGGGAAATGCATACTACGTGGCAAGTCGAAAGGATATGGACGCGATAACTGACGTTTATGGGGATCGATTCATCGTCGCTGAGGATACTTCTAGTGGGGATATTCTGGGAACTGCTTGCTACCAAACATTTGTTGAAAATTACACGCACTGGAATAGTAATAAATTGCCAAGAAGGTGTTGGGAGCTTTTTTCGCTGTCCGTGAAGCCTTCCGCGAGACGATCAGGAATGAATAGAAAGAACTTTGAACCGAAATAGGCGGTCAATCTTCGGGGTAAGTTACGTAACCGGGCTAAATGATAGTGCTAGGGGGGGTTCCAAGGGCGCGAAGCCCCCTGGATTAGGCCTTAGGGTTAGGAACTGTGTACTTTTTTATCTGGGGGGTCCCGGGGGGGGCGAAGCCCCCGGGTTAGGAGTAGGTTTAGGGAGAAACAGTTTTCTATACCCCGAAGATTGACTACATATGACCCTTTGAACAACAATTATTAAAATCAAAATTCATTTTGCGATAATATTCTATTACTCTCTCTTTATATTCATTTTGAAGGAATCGGAAAGGTGTTACTGGAAGAAGTCGAGAAAAGAGCAAAACTAGATGGATCGGATTTATTTTTCACAGCCTCAGTTTGTAACTATCCAGCTACAAGTTTTTACACTAGAAATGGATACGAAATGGTTCTTGGGTAGGAAAATGTCTGATGTATAAAAAGCTTATTCCATTTTTAAGAGAATGGGAGGCAAAACCAAGCCTGCTGGCTGCTATTATCTGCAATCAGAAGATAACTACATTTTTCAAAAAGCTAACTCAAGAATAAATTTAATGATCATCTAAGATGCTTATTTTTTGTTCTCCTTGGCATTAGAGTAGTCGTTTCAACCCGCTTTTGCGGTTCTTAGATAAGTGCTCGAAACCGCTATTTGAATTAATACGTAAGCTCAGGCTATATAAAGTCGCTAGACCCAACTCTTCTGATAAGAGAAAGAGAAGATGAATTTTTTGACGAATTTTTTTCCCCTCATTGCAGCCAAGAATTTAGAGCAAGCAAAGCAATGCTCCCTTGAAAATGCGCTTGTCACTTGCTCACTGTCAAACAGCATCCTGCAAATTCCAGAGATGGACTGTGAGATGATCGAAGAAATCATTCCTTCATGCATGAGAGTGAGAAGAGGTCCGCCAGGGCAAAAGGTAAGACTCGTTTTTGTATAATTTTCTTATCAAAATTAAGATGATTCAAGTTCCGTTTGAACAGTGTTTAACAGAAGTCTTCATAAACGATGATGGCTTTTTCAGCTATCGAAACTCGTTTATGTTCAATGGCGAAGTAAAAAGTTTTACCTGCAATTCAAAAGTCAACTCACTCGTCAGTTTGAATCTCTCAAGCGATGACGAAGACCAAGAACACATGGCAGATAATTCGAAAATCTTTGACATTGAGCTACTTGAAAAGGGAGAAATGGAGGAGTACACAATTGAAATCAGCGCACAAAGTCAATCGGTCCCATCTTTCCTCGAGTACCGCGTTGAAAGCTGCGTAATGACCGATCATTCTGGTGTTGAGATGAAAGAAAAGCAAATCGTAGAAGACTTCTGCCCCGCGATTAAATTGGTCAATGCCTTACCTTCTGGGTATATTAATTTGATAAAGTGCAAATTTAATTTTGTTTTTCAGAGGTCTTCCCTTCTACGAAACGACAAAAATCAGATTCATGACGGAAAAAGTCGACAAAAGTAAAATTTCGACCAAGTGTGATTTGCGAATCTGTTTGCGAGGATCAGAAAACAATCTTTGTGAAACACAATGTTAAAAATTATACTTGCCTTTTGAATAAAAAAATGGTGAAAAATCACTGATATCGATGAAAATTGAAAGTGCATTCACACAGTCTGACCTTGGTCTCCACTATTAATTTTAAAGACTTGCAAATTTTAATGCTATTCGACGAGAGTAACAAATTTTTACGTACGTTCCAGTTTTAACTTAGATTTTTTCATAAGAGAAAATGCGTCTTTTACCATTTTTTCTCTGTATTCAAATTGAAGCAAGGCATCGAGCTCACATTTCTCTATGCGAATATGAATGTCAACAGGGTCAAGATGTTGCTTCTTGCTTGGAAGGATGCGTTGATTGTAAGGCAGCGTGCAACCAGCATAAACTGGATCAAGAATATTGCCATGAACTGAGGTAGAAAAAGAAACAGAATAAAAAAAATTATTGCTCTTAAAATAACCACGCCGAACATAACAAATGCATTCACGATGCAAACGATCGTCACCATGCTTGCTCAGATTTCTGTCATTGCCAGAGTGAGTGTGAAACCCGTTATGTGAGGGAGCAGGAAAAATGCAAAAATGTTGAAGATGAAAACCTCATTCCGCTTTGTTATGCGAACGCTTGGGAACTCTTTCAAAGCTGTATGCTAGCAAATTGTGATTCTGAAGTCTCTTCAACTGTAGAACCATCTTCAACAACGACTTCAACGACAACGACTACACCGACAACGACAACCACTACTGCAATGACAACAACTGCGACAGCGACAACTACTACGACAACGACAACATCGACTACAACGACGACAACGACGACAACTACGACAACTATGACTACAACTACAACAAGGTTCTTTTTGTGGACCTAAGGAACGTCGAGAGATCGCACAAAGTCAATTATTTAAGAACAAGTGAGTGTTGAATATTTGAGACGATAGAAACAACTGTCCGATCTGCCACGCTTGAAGTTCTCTCCCTGACATATTGAAGGAGAATATATATTCGCAGACAAATTGAGAGGCGAAAAAGCGACTTTATTCCGCTCATTATTGGGTTTTAGCGCTGTCAACAGACGTGATTTGAAACAGACCAAATGAAAATGTTTGCGATATTCAATGATTAAAATACTGATTTAGAAACTTGCTTTATAAGTTGGCTTCATCCAGCGGTCCTCGCTTAGCGTCATACCGCGTAGAATAAACCAGTTCTCGTCCGATCACTGAAGTCAAACTACGACGGGCGGGGTTAGTACTTACATGGGTGACCGGTTGGGAATACCTCGTGCGCTAAGCATTTTGACTTTTTCAAATGAGTAGCATCATTTTTTCTGCATGGTAACTTTTGCACCGCTAATACCGCAAAAGTGATGAAGAATCAAGTCAACAATCATTGAAGACAGTCACCATGTTTGCGTGAGGCAAGCATTTCGATTTGAGCTTGCCTGGCGGGCGGCGTAACATTTGAGAAAAAGCGCCCTCTGCCGCGCGCTTTTCTGAAAAGAGGCCGAAAATAGGAGCGAGCAGCGACAAAACGACCTCGAAATCAAGCACCCCTCCTCTTCACTCATCCCATTTTTGAGTCCGATTTCGATTGTCTAACAGGTAAGAATCGTCTCCATGCCCTCTCTCCTATCCCTCTCGCCTCTCACAAACAAAAACATCTTTGATAAAAGTTCACCCACTGTGATGAACAACCCAACGACGTGCTTTTTCAAGTTTCCCGTATTTCAAAAACCCACTTCCACTTTTATGAAAAAACACGTCGTAGGGCTGGACGCGCTTTTTTAAGGTTGTGCAAGTTATTTTTCCAGCTTTTTCATTGAAATACCCGGAGCTTCATAACTTCTAACTGAAGGTGGTCACGTACGCCTTCAGGCAGACATAAGCGCGACTAAAGCTTTCAAGTTCGGAGTGAGTACACGTGACGGATTGTGATCCTGTAGGGAGTGTGTCATTTTCTGTGTTGTAAGAGGCGAGAGGGATAGGAGAGAGAAGGCATGGAGACGATTCTTACCTGTTAGACAATCGAAATCGGACTCAAAAATGGGATGAGTAAAGAGAGAGGGTGCTTGATTTCGAGGTCGTTTTGTCGCTGCACGCTCCTATTTTCGGCCTCTTTTCAGAAAAGCGCGCGGTAGAGGGCGCTTTTTGACATGGACACGCCGCCCCGCCAAGCACCCTTCACTCTCAATGCTTACCTCACGCAAATACTGTGACTTTCTTAAATGAAAGATGACTTGATTCATCAGCGATTTTATGCGGAAGTGTTTTTGCAGGAAAAAGGACTTTCCAATTTTGAAAAAAATTAAAAATGCTTAGCGCACGAGGTATTCCCAACCGGTCACCCATGTAAGTACTAACCCCGCCCGTCGTAGTTTGACTTCAGTGATCGGACGAGAACTGGTTTATTCTACGCGGTATGACGCTAAGCGAAGGATGTAGGTTCTATGGACATTATATGTCCAATTTTTAAATTTAGATTATGTGTATTCAGATTAATAATCTGTTTTACTATCGTTGAATATATAACCACCGTGGAACTTGTAAAATGTGAGCACTGTAATTCTAAGATATTTAAAAGTCGAGACCTGGCTTGGTTGGGCCCTAAAGACGGACTGACTCTCCTCCTCGGAAAGGGCTGAGGCAGGGAGCGCACGGCAGCGCCTCGCACCACCCCACACTCACAAGCCTACTTACTACCTACGTATCAGAGGAGCCGTAAAGTGTTTTTTTCTTCATTTAGTCTTTCAATTTGGAAAATTAACTCAGCAGCAGATCATAATTTAAAGAAAAAGAGTGGCATTTTCATTCAATTGAATTTTCGCGCCATAGAATTTTACGTCTCCCTGGAGCATAAATTCTACGTGATTACGCTTTTAACCTGAGCAAATGATCGGATCAGAAAGAAGCTCGGCTCAAATATTTATCGATCTCTCAGTATTCTGAATTGATACAGTCGCACTCCTACTGTCTGAAGCACGGACAGCTGATGAATTGTTTCAGTGTTGCTGAAAAGCAATTTTCAAGCTGCAGCAGTTTGAGAGGATCATCAGTCAATCCAATTTTTCTTTCGAAATCAAGGAGGAGTCAATCAAGGCTGTTTTTGTCTGTTTCTTTTTGTAGACAAAAACAAGCAGCTTCAGCTTTTTCTTTCTAATGCACAAAAATAACTGATGAAGAGCAAGGTCGCTTTTTAGTGTGTTTGTAAGTATATTGTACATCCGAGCCCATAAATTTCGTGAGCAATAAATTGAAATCGCTAGGAAAAAGTATGACGCGCTAATTATAGAGGGAGAATCTCAAGTTGATTGAGATGACTGCGCTCTTCTAAGGGATTTGAATACTGTAATTGCTTGTGGACTTTCTAGGGTCATTTTTCTTGCGCAAAAAGAGGGGTAAAGATTTGTTCTAAGTGCCAGTCGCGAGCGTGACCGAAGTTGCCAATGCGGCCGCTTCCGACGCTAAGGTCAACGATGGGGACCTCTCTGAAAAATCTAGCTCCTCTGCTCCCTCAGTCCTCGTCCATCGAAATTATGGATCGTATGGATGTTTTCAAGATTCCGTCTGTCACGAATGACGGAAGCTGCGATAGTGACGTTTTTCGGAGTCGTCCGGTGATCTGGTAAACTATGGCCAAAAGTCTATGGGTCTCCTTTTTGATTTTCAAAGAATCTTAATTTTAGAGCTCGAGCTCGTCGGCATCTGTCGACATGAGAGGGGTAAATTCTAGCTTTGAAATTCTCTTTTATTGTTAGACCTATTGTTATTTTATATCTTAACGTCATCCTTTATCTTATCTATCAACTAACTTTAACCCTAACCCTTACTCAAAATCATCTCTTTTTCTCGTAAAAATGGTTTCCCATGTGATGGGTGCACCAATCATGCAATCACTTTGAGCAAGTCTAGAAAGAAACAATAAAAGAAAATGCGCGCAAAAGTTTGCGCTTAAGTGCGCGGTTTTGAGTTTGTTTAATTCAATGTTGATATACTGTGTCTAACTATAACAGACTCTTGGTATGGACCAGGATGGAGAGCCTGTGATTTATTAAAGGAAATGTCTCGTAATTGAGACATTTTCCAAAGAAATCTACCCGAAGACGAATCAGAAACTAGACTGTTTTAGCTCCTACTTAGAGGGGCCATTGTACTTCGTGAATAAAAATAAGGTTCGATTATATTTACCATTTGATATTTGAATGTTATTCTTGTTTTTGTAAATCTTTCGAATCTAGCACTGCGACTTTATGACAACGGCGACTGAGATGAGCATCCGAAATTTCCTACCAGTGAAATGCCGATTTTACCGGAAGGAAGAAAAAGTGCAAAATTTGATCTTTAGCGCAAGAGAGTAGCACATTTGGGTGCAATTTACTATTAATTGACTTTTTGAAAATTTCCTGAAAAGCATTTCTCCAGCGAGCTCTCCAGGAGTACATCAAGGGAAAAGGTGCTAATGATCCGGACCCATTTTCAACTCTCTAGCGTCGCACCTGGGACTCCCTGGATCAGTATCCGCTGATCACATACGACATGTTCCTGGAGAACTGTATTGAACACGAGGAGAAGCCGGCAGCGAAAAAGGGAAGTACAATATTTTAAAATTATGTTTTAAATTATATTTTAAAATTGAATACAGAGTTAAACGGGCAGTAAATGATGTTTGAAATTATTGTTCTTGCGAAAAATTGATGAGCTCTTTTCCTCCTTGTTTTTCTCCGAGAAGCCGTTCAGTCCATTCAAGCGTAGGTTCCGATTTCTGGAGCAGTTTCTGGAGCAAGTATAAAGTCGGTACCGCCTCGCACTACCCCACAATTTGCAAATTGACAATGGTCCAATAGTCAACTCCCAAGTGGACAAAATTGGGTTATTTTTCATGAAAAAGACGGTTTATGGACAAATGCTAAAACAATCCAATGCTTCCATTGGCAATGATCAAATGAAAAATTTTATATGTTGGCCAAACGGACAGTTGTCTGTTAAAATCTCAATTTAAGACCCTCAAATTGTTTAATGAAAACACACGAATGCCCATACTTACCATCTGACCTTTGGATCATTTCCAATGATTCATTGGACCGTAAGAGCATTGGTTTACATTTAACAATTTGAGGGTCTCAAATTGAGATTTACACAGACTACTGTCCATTTGGCCAACAGATAAAATTTTCCATTTGAACATTGCCAAGGGAACCATTGGACCGTTTTTGCATTTGCCCATATACCGTCTTTTTCATGAAAAAATGACCCAATTTTGTCCACTTGGGAGTTGACTACTGGACCATTATCAATTCGCGAATCTAAGAATAACAGTACTCACATTTTACAAGTTCCACGGTGGCTATATATTCAACGATAGTAAAACAGATTATTAATCTGAATACACATAATCTAAATTTAAAAATTGGACATATAATGTCCATAGAACCTACATCCTTCGCTTAGCGTCATACCGCGTAGAATAAACCAGTTCTCGTCCGATCACTGAAGTCAAACTACGACGGGCGGGGTTAGTACTTACATGGGTGACCGGTTGGGAATACCTCGTGCGCTAAGCATTTTTAATTTTTTCAAAATTGGAAAGTCCTTTTTCCTGCAAAAACACTTCCGCATAAAATCGCTGATGAATCAAGTCATCTTTCATTTAAGAAAGTCACAGTATTTGCGTGAGGTAAGCATTGAGAGTGAAGGGTGCTTGGCGGGGCGGCGTGTCCATGTCAAAAGCGCCCTCTACCGCGCGCTTTTCTGAAAAGAGGCCGAAAATAGGAGCGTGCAGCGACAAAACGACCTCGAAATCAAGCACCCTCTCTCTTTACTCATCCCATTTTTGAGTCCGATTTCGATTGTCTAACAGGTAAGAATCGTCTCCATGCCTTCTCTCTCCTATCCCTCTCGCCTCTTACAACACAGAAAATGACACACTCCCTACAGGATCACAATCCGTCACGTGTACTCACTCCGAACTTGAAAGCTTTAGTCGCGCTTATGTCTGCCTGAAGGCGTACGTGACCACCTTCAGTTAGAAGTTATGAAGCTCCGGGTATTTCAATGAAAAAGCTGGAAAAATAACTTGCACAACCTTAAAAAAGCGCGTCCAGCCCTACGACGTGTTTTTTCATAAAAGTGGAAGTGGGTTTTTGAAATACGGGAAACTTGAAAAAGCACGTCGTTGGGTTGTTCATCACAGTGGGTGAACTTTTATCAAAGATGTTTTTGTTTGTGAGAGGCGAGAGGGATAGGAGAGAGAGGGCATGGAGACGATTCTTACCTGTTAGACAATCGAAATCGGACTCAAAAATGGGATGAGTGAAGAGGAGGGGTGCTTGATTTCGAGGTCGTTTTGTCGCTGCTCGCTCCTATTTTCGGCCTCTTTCAGAAAAGCGCGCGGCAGAGGGCGCTTTTCTCAAATGTTACGCCGCCCGCCAGGCAAGCTCAAATCGAAATGCTTGCCTCACGCAAACATGGTGACTGTCTTCAATGATTGTTGACTTGATTCTTCATCACTTTTGCGGTATTAGCGGTGCAAAAGTTACCATGCAGAAAAATGATGCTACTCATTTGAAAAAGTCAAAATGCTTAGCGCACTAGGTATTCCCAACCGGTCACCCATGTAAGTACTAACCCCGCCCGTCGTAGTTTGACTTCAGTGATCGGACGAGAACTGGTTTATTCTACGCGGTATGACGCTAAGCGAGAATCGCTGGATGAAGCCAACTTATAAAGCAAGTTTCTAAATCTCTATTATATTTTAAATATCAATTTTACAAGACTTAATAAGTTGAATCGAGAGTTTTCCGTCAAATCGAGCAAGAGATACCACAGAAGCATTGCCTTAATCACTCAGGACAGGAGCATCGGCAGTGTCGATCGGGATTACTTCCTACTTGTCTTCTTCTTTCTGCACTCCTACAGTGACGAAATCATGGACGCAATCATCTTGAGCACATCCTTTTTATTGTGAATTTCCTTCCTATTGAATCTAGACTCTTGATATGAATCGATAATATTTTCATTTGGTCTGTTTCAAATCACGTCTGTTGACAGCGCTTAAACCCAATAATGAGCGGAATAAAGTCCCTTTTTCACCTCTTAATTTGTCTGCGAATATAAATTTTCCTTCAATATGTCAGGGAGAGAACTTCAAGCGTGGCAGATCGGACAGTTGTTTCTATCGTCTCAAATATTCAACACTCACTTGTTCTTAAATAATTGACTTTGTGCGATCTCTCGACGTTCCCTAGGTCCACAAAAAGAGAAGTTCAACTCTTCATGAAGTACCTGGTAAGATAGAAAGCTCACTTAGCCAAACAAAAAATTACTATCCGTTAAATTTAAGACGCCCTTTGCACGTCCGCCTCCAGGTCGGCCAGACAGGAAGGGATTATCAAAAAACAGACCATAAGTCGAAAAAAGTCGCCATTCCATATTTCGCGGAAAACTAATCCTCGCTTTAGCGCACAGAGTCGCTCCACCGAGAGCGATTATCTTCTTTCTCCAAGTCCCAGTAAGTCGATTTCAATTTCGCCTTCTTTAAAAATCGTTTGATTCAAACGATTTTATCTCAAAAAATGATTTCATGAGAAGTCGTTATAAAAGGCCTCTTCGTCGACAAAGAGCCTTGGAATTCGCGCATAATCAGAGAAAACTTATTAAATCTTTTGCAGCGTCTTCGAGGCATCGATATTCTTCCGTGTCTACAAGGACGAATGATTCTAGCCCGACGATTACTAGGTATCAAGGAGATCTGAAAAATCCGTTTTCAAAATCCGTTTTCACCAAGAACTGTCACCCCCATCCCTCTTGAATTCTCGGAGCTGCCGGATCCCTTCGTCCCAAAAGACGAATGGGCCGTCGTCAACGTCAGCGGACAGCGATTCCACATCAATATGGATCACGTGAAGCTCCATCACCCGACAACACTTCTCGGCTCCGCCGGTACCTGAGAACCCAATGTTTTCGTTTCAATATTATTCTTGGGCGCTTTCAGATTTTGAGAAGATCTACTGGGACCAACAACGATCTGAATATTTCATCGACCGCCATCGTGGTACTTTTGAGGTAGCTGAGAAAAAACTACTGTTCACAACTCCTACAAACTTTCAATATTCAATAGTTAGTTCTGGTAATTTTAGGTGATTTCTTCTTTCCTAATGCGCGGGGGCAGTTTAATCCGACCCGACATCATCCCCATCGACATCTTCTTGAGTGAGCTGACGTTTTACCGACTGTCGTATTCGGCGATTAAAGACTTTCTCGACATAGAAGGTTTACTCTTGGAAGAAAATGAGATTATTCGCCCGATCAGAACAAAGCGAGAGCTAATCTGGGCGACATTCGACAGGCCCGAGACATCCTCTGTCGCGAGGATTGTCTCGCTCATTTCTATTACAGGAAAATTGACTCAAAAGCTCTTTACTAAATTGAAAAACAAGTTGTCAATTTCAACAAGCAATTATCTTATCAATGGTCGTCTTCTGCATCGAGACTTTTCCCGACATCGATATCGAACACCACCACTTAGCCGGCGAGTCACGGGGCCGCTCCGGATCGTCGATGGATTCCGATCTGGGAAATTTATTTTTCATCGAATCTGTTTGCGTCGGCTGGTTCATTTTCGAATTTATTATTCGTTTCCTGAGCTGTCCGAGCAGAACAGAGTTTATGTCGCAGTTGATGAATATAATCGACTTTATTGCAATTATTCCTTACTTTCTTGTTACTGGTAAGAGAACAGTATCTAAATGAAAACGGAAAATCTTCTCTAGCTATCGAAATTTCATCGCGTTTGCGGGAAACACTAGGTTCGCACGTGACCACGTGGCAGCCCCAAATGGTCACCTTCATTCGTTCTGCGAGGATTCTAAGGAAGGTTATACGAGAGAATATTATTAATAAGAATCGCTCCAGGCGACTTTGATAATTGCTTCGATCTGTTCGGCAGTTGCATCTAGATTTTCATGAAAAAATTGCTTCATCCGGAACTTCCGGAAGTAACCGCTTCCGAACTTCAGCTCGCGTGATCAAACAAAACGGGCTGATTCTCTCGGTTAACTTTCTAAGGGCATTTCGCATCCTCAAACTTTCCCGGTACTCGCGTGGTCTTCGAATACTCGCTCTTACTGTTCAAAAATCAGCAAGGAAATGATTCTGATAACAACATTTCTTGACCCTGGGCAATGACTTTTAATACGGGCAATTATCTTTTTGAATCATTTCTCCAGATTACTGTTTCTTTTGGTTTTCTTCCAAATGGTGCTGGCGGTCACTTTCGGCTCCGTGGTTTGTTAATTTGCCATTTCGCGCGAGGTCTTTCTGTAATTAGCAAATTGCCCTTTTTAGGTTTATATAATGGAGGCAGATGGGGAAAGCAACGAGATAACATCCATTCCTGAAGGTGTTCTTTTATTTAGCCTCAAATAATGTTCGTCAATAATTCTCTTGTCATTAAGGAATTTGGTTTGCTATCATTACAATGACGACGGTCGGATACGGCGATGTAGTTCCCAGAACTATTTGTGGAAAAATCTTTGGCTCGATTTGCGCCATGATGGGAACGTGTGTTTTTTAGCAAATTAGCAAAGATTTTAAATTTTGGAGCCCATTTTTTCTGAAAAATCACACTTGCTCAGGCATTTTGTGCATGTCATTTCCAGTGCCATTTTTTGTCTCGCACTTTAACTACCTTTACAATCTGGACCGGATGGACTGTAAATTGCGACCGGAAGATTTCGTCTATGATCCCAAGAAAGAATCGTAAGTTTGTTAACTCGGCAAAATAAAATAGTGAAGCTCTTTTTCTGAACTCCAAAGCTTGAACCAAGGTCAATATTGACCAAAAACGGCCGGTAACAAAATTTTAAACTGATTAAATATTATTAGCTCCGAACACGAAGGTCTACGTGCTTTTGAGTTGAATCTGGCGGAAGCTGTGCGCCACTCAGTCTCAGGATTCAACAAAGGTAACGCTAATTCCCGCGAAGTTTTGGCTCCTTTACTTCCGTTTTCAAGAACAAACGACGATGAATGTGTCCCACCTTTGGAATACGACCAGAAGGTGATCAAATCGAATCCAAATTAATAAAAATGCCACTTTTTCAGAATCAATCCGAAAAGAAGTCGAAGTTTACGATGCCATTTTTAGTTGTGATTTCTGATAGAAATAAAAACTGTGGAAGTCGAATATTGAATTGTTTTGTCATTAATTATACCATTAAGTATTTATTGAAGTATTTGAACGTTCATCATTCAGCTTCCCTGTGGTGACCAGAGTATGGTCAGAATCTGCAGACTGAAGCAAGCTACTTTGGATCAAACAAGGGGTTGATATTATAAATATGAAAAAGAGGTCAACAATAAAGAATCTACCGCGCCAAACATCTTATCCTTCATTTTCATCATCCAGTCATCAGGTGTTGATACTTCATCCTGATAGTTTCATTGTTTATTCTTTTACATACGCGCCGGGAAGTATGAATGTTATGAAACTGTTTACATGTACATATTAAGTACCTATATTAAATTTACCATGTAAATATCCATAATAAATCCGCTTAACACACGCGTTACTAGCGCTTTTTATTTAGCCTCAACTTTATTTCCCTCGACTTATTGTTCTGATCATCGAAATCTGAAGACAAATTGGTTTGGATGTCGAGAATAGCTCAAGAATTGATCAGAAGCCGCTGCTTCGCTCAAATTGTTGGTGTCTCGGACAGGGAGCCCGCCCTGATCACGTACTGACTGGGCAGGATCAACTAAAGTTTTTCTCCTTTTCTGGCTAATCCACTAACGACGGGCTAAGGTTGCTAGTGCCGTATCTCGGCGGGAGAGCTAATGATAAAAATGGGGCTAATTACATCACCCCCTGCAGAATGATGACTATTCGAAGCAGCGCGTTCTGGCTAGTTAAGACGCAGTCTGGTACGGTATCGCTTGGCAGGCTCTCTACTACTCCAGCGTTAGCAACCAGAGCACTACGACTAGGGTGGCAACTAGCCTCGTGCCAGTAGTAGTACAATCCATTTATTTTCGAAGCACTAGTAAAAATGTCAACTGATCCGAAACGAAATCACTAGCGTAAATATCAAAAATACACGTTTTGCAAAAGCTTCTCAAACTCATTCGACTTTTTTCATCAACACAATAAAATCTCTTTTTACAATTTAATAAATTAATTTCATATTTCATATTCTCATTTTTCTCTTTATATGATATTATCAATATAAAAGAGTAATAATTTGTTATCAAGTGGCCTTATCTTTATTTCATATTATATATTGCTACCATCAAGTTGATGGCATCAACAACTTATCCATCAACATTTGCTTTAGATTGACTGAGAATTTTTATAAAAGAATTGCTATCAAATACTTTTTCAGCAGACTTCAAACAAATAAAAATATCAGTTCGACTCTTTTACTACTTGAATATTTGATCTCCGGCCATCACTAACTTTTAATTTGTACAGAGGAGAAACAAGACCAACTCAACTGGAGATGACCCTTGCGCAAGAGTCACTCAATTCTATGGATAATTCTTAAATACTTAATATTTAACTTGAATCATAGAATTCACGTAGAAGCATAAATAATTTATATAGAATAGTTTGAGAACTGTCAATACCATTTTTCGAAAAGGCACTGAATCATTGATTTGTGCGCCTGTTACTGTATATATACAGTTATAATTTATAATTCTAATACTCCGTCACTCTTTGTACACATCGCTGAATAAAAAAGCTAAAATCGATTAACGCTGCGTCTCTTGTTTTCTGACCGATAAAAAAACGCTTCAAAAAGGGGTAATAACCGACTCTCTTTTTCTGCAGAGGCGCGTAGTGTCTGCTCTTTTCCTCTCAAACACAGGAGTCAGCAGATTTTCTGCGGCGCAAATAGCACGTGTTCGCATTTTCATTCGAATAAAATATTCACGTGTTGATTTCAAAAACCAATATTTTTGAGGTTAAACATAAAGAAAAGTTTACATAATTTTGATAATAGAAATTAAGAAGTACTCTATTGGCAATAGTCTATTGGCTGCTCGGGCGAACGTTGAATGATAAGAAGCCGTCCTGTTATCGCAATCCTGTCAAGTCGGCACCCGCGATTACATGACCTTCCTTTGACTTTCATAAAGAGCCCAGGATTATGAAATTCGTCCACAACCGTACATAAATCGAATTTGAGGAAGTTCTACTTTTTCGAATTTATTTCCTCCCAATTGAATAAACCAACAAATCGAGTTGCCAGAAGCGAACGTTTCCCGTTGGAAACGTGCCAGCGAACAACTTTTTTTTCCGAATCCATGAGCAATCTTTCAGCTTTCAAACTCATCCGCTGAAATTAGGACTACTTTCGATGAAGATTCTATTTTTCAAATTTCGGCACGTGGAATTTAATCCAATGATTCTAAATCAATAAAGAGGAACTCATCCTTGTTTTCAATTTTCGGTCTGAAATCGGACAGTCTAGTGCTCGATACAACACAAAGAATGATATAGAAAAGCCTGCTGGAGAAAGCCTGCTACAGTGTCGGAGTAGTGATAGTATTTTTGTCAGCAGGGCCGACCCTAGAGCAGCAGGATCGATGACCCAATGGTGTTTTCTTGTCTCTTTGCGTGGGCCCATCTCAAGGGCGTGTCGGCGCCGCGCTGCTCCCTAGCTCTCCGAGCTCACAGCTCAGCCGAGCCCTAACGCCAGAACGATTACCGTAACGCCAGACCATGCGCCAGCATTACTGAAAACCCCCTTCAATTAAAATTCCAACACTTTTTCACCCAAAGAGCTTGAAAAACACGAAATCAACGAAGAAATACGCCATCGCCAATTGATCAAGAAACAATTAACACCTCTAGAGAAGATCTACAGTCAGTTAAAACAAGAGAGCTCAAGAAAAAGAAGACTCGAACGAAAAATAAACTTGAAGGTAATTACCAATCCGAGTTCTTCTTTTCGGGAAGTAGCGGGCAGCTAGTAAGAAGCTCACGTGATTGGCAACGCACCAAAAACGCTACTAAACAACACTCTCTTTTCCTACGCGAGCGGAGAGGAAAACTGTACTAGCGCGTTTTACTTCTGATTATTTTAGTTTTGACCACTTTTTTGAACATTTCTTCAGCTGGATTCTGAGACTCGAAGATGGAAGAGGGTGGGGTGAAGACGGAGCCAGCATTGTCGGCAGAGGCGTTCACGTTACCAACACAATCAGGAGATAGTACAGGTCCAGGCGGGCAACTACAGGAAGGGCCGGACACTGGGAATTCCAACGAAGACCATTCCTCGCCGAACGAGCTTTCAGAACATTCGAACGCGGACACGCCGATCCAAGCGCATGGTGACGCGTCGACGAGCTCGAGAGATCGCTCCGATGACGATCTCGTCGACGGCGTCGAACTGCTCCTCGAAGAAAAGCTAGAAATCGCCGAATTCGTCAAGGCCAATCCAGCGACTGCGAGAGCCCTGATTCGAGAAAACTTCACCGCCAAATTCGGAAAACAAATCGATCTCGACGAGATTGACAACATCATCGCTATGGGTAAGTCCGGCCTAAGCGAGTTAGTGAAAAAAACGAGAGACGTCCCTTTTGTCTGATTTAATGGCCTTCAGTGGTTTCAATTTTCAGCCACGTTGGCGCTGCGCCAACTTGGACCCGCGCCGGGGCCAAAAACGCGCCGCAACGCCAATCGCCAGAGCTTGACTCGCAGATCGGCCGATCCCTGTAGCGCAAAGCAGGCAGAAAATGTTTTCTGTCTCTGCCGAGCTACAGAAATCGAATCCGATTAGAACTTGAGCTCTGGCGGGCGAGTTTCTGGAAAAAAAAACGTATACACGTGGACTGTCTATTTTTTCATTTTTAGTCAGAAGTTAGCCTACTTTTTTAATTATGAAATGTTTTCACGAAACTCAAACCAAGCCCTAAAAACATAATCGCTCCTTGGGAAAATTGGATTATGAAAACTTAAATAACTCAAATAATTTAAACGAATATCACATGATTACAAGATAGCCATAACAATTATTCATGTGGATTCGTTAAATAAGTGGTTGACATATGTAATCCTTGTTTTAAATCAGCACAATTAAATATAATTGTTCTCGGCAGATTGATCATCTGAACTCGAGCGCACTATGTTATTACTAGTATTTTTACTAGTGTTATTCTGCTCGAAAAGATGGCTAAACTATTTTTTATCACGTATTTTGCAACTCATAAAATCGATGAATATCCTCGATGATTTTATTTTCTTCCTCAGAAGGGGGATAATTTTCCGTCAAACTACTTATCTATCAAATATTTTTTGAATACAAATTTTAAAAACATGAAATTATCGAAAAAATAATCGCAAAAAATATCATCGAATAAAAATGACCATTCGCCAGAAATATAATATGCCTCATTTTGGAAATAGTTTGCACGAGTACCAGGATCGATTAGTTTTCGACTTTGAAAACAAATTCAGCGTGCTCAGAGCGTTGTCTCTTCTGCTTTTCCCTGGGGCAGCCACTGCTGCCATCCGAATAAGGATCATCTACCGAGCTTCGTTTTTGAACTGTCAGAGCTTTTATCTGTTTTCTGATGGTGATTGTTTGAATTCATCCGCCTGGCATTTTGGCGAGTTGCTACAATTTACACAAGCTTTTTACATACTGTCGCCGCTCGAATTTACAGTTTGCCAAAGTAGTCAAACTCGTAAAGCGCTTTCCAAACGTCGGCCAAAGTCAACATACAGACTTGGCAGCAGTCAAAAGCCCCAGCATTCGAGTATTTGAGCTATGACTAGTTACTTCGAAAGCTTTCATAATTACCATCTCATGATGAGATTCTCATCATAAAATGCCATCTCAAAAAAATTTTGAGACTGGGCTCATAAACCTGTGTAGAAAACCTGAGTCAGAATTCGAAATAACGCAGCTTTCATTTATTTTTTCTCGAACCCTGACTCAGGTTTTCTACACAGGTTTCTGAGCCCAGATATGGGAATAAGATAAGAGGAAGAATATATATATGCTAATTCTTGATATTTTTATTTTCGAAAGCATCCGGTCTAAATATCTATGAAAACAGTTCCTTGGCCAGGAAAATACATACGGAAAGTAATTCACCAAATAAACGTATCTTTTTTTTAAGATCCACACGAGTTAGCTTCCGATGGAATGACCCCAAGTCCGAAGTCAGGAAAACTGTCGTTTCCAAAAGGCGGCCCGAGAACTCCCGAGATAGAAAAGTACGTGCTCGGTCTATTTGAAGAAGCAGAAGCGAAGGAAGAGAGCCTCTCTGGATCGGCAGTGAGGACCAAAGCCCTGCAACATGCAAAGCTCATCGGACACCGAAGCTTCAGTGCCTCCAAGGGCTGGCTTCTGGGACGGATTTTTCTATAAAAGAGAAACAAACAGTAAGTGAGCAAAACGGCATAATGTGCTCGCTTAGCTCGCTACGCTAAAAAATTAAATTAAAAAAAGCTTGCTTTTGCTTCGTGATTTAAAAAATAAAAGAGGCATATTTTTCAAAATTCTTGTTGACACCCTTAATAAACATCCCCCTAAAATTCGTTTTTTGACGTTATTTACATTTCTTTATGAAGCATAAAAGATATAAGTAGATCATTGGAAAATGCTGCAAAGTATGAGAGCCCAAATTAAAAATTTAGATTTCTTACAGTATCAAAAAAATCCTCAAAGCGTTTCCTCGCGCGGCACGATAAAAAAGTTTCCCAATCCAGCGCGGACAAGGACTCCAAGCCGGAGGTCCGCACGCGGAACCAATTTTCGCTCTGCGAGAAACATGAAGTCGCCAAGTACTTGGTGCAGAACCCGAATATGCTTGCTAAAGATATCGCGCTGCTCTTCTCCGAGAAGTTCAAAAAACCGCTCACTGCTGACACCGTCCGGCGAATCAAGTCGGAAGGTAAATTTTTGACAGAAAAAATTAAAATTAGAACTGTTATTATTTTAATCCGAAATTAACAAATATGCTCATAATTTGCGCATCTAATCAATCGCGCCAGGAATTAGCGACGTTTCGCTCAATTCTAGCGCTCTTGAAGTATTTGCACTAATTGACGCAAGAAGCTGCATTTCCTAAAAAATCAAAGTGCTAATCCTTAATTTCGCACTTTTTAATTTAACGAAAGAAACAATGCTCACTGCTACCAACTTGCCAGATTGGTTTTTTATCTCTCCATAAGCTCATTAAATGATTATGGCTAGATTTAATCCGCTCTGGCGTGGGTACACAAAACCTGCCTCCAGGTCATGTGCCTCGACATTATTTTGAGCACGCGCCTGGGGGCATGTCGCTTCGCCTCCCAAAAAATCTTCTCGTGTTTAGGCGATAAACTCCTAGACGAGTCCCTCGCCAACGACAATCGATACAAGAACAAGTCGAAATCGTCCAACTTCCCCGAAATCGAGCAGGTCATGCTTGCCGTCATGGATGAAGCCGAGAAGCAGAAAATGACGCTCACTTCCGGCTACATTCGGAACATGGCGCTAGAATTGGCGAAGCAGCTTGGAATTGAGAATTTTAATGCTTCTCAAGGATGGCTTCAGCGCTTTCAGGTTGAGTTAAACTACAGATTCTCAAAAGTGATAGTTTATTTATGATAGTGAGATTCTTAGCGGAGTAAATGATATAACGATCTTTTACGATCTTTTACAACAAAATTTGAGAATTTAACCCACTCGATACTTCAATATCAGGGAGTAATTGCAGTGATAAACGGTTGAATTTAGATGCGACATGGGAAGAAACTCGATGATGGCCGAAAATTGCGACAGAATCGACCGAAACCATCGCCGTTTGTTCGATTGACATTTGGAGAAAAACATGAAATCGCGAATTTTATGAAAGAAAATCCCGGAATGCAGCTCAAGCAGTACGCAGAACTATTCACTAAAAAGTGGAATCGGAATGTGACGGAAAGGTACTCATTTATTTTTCATGTCCATTTTTAACAGACAAAAAATCAGGCAAATCATGGGGACGAAGGAAAACATCGACAAATGGTCAATGGAGCAGTACAAGGGCTCGAACCAAAGCTACGAAAAAATCACGCGAAAACCCCGAACTTGTCTGTCCAAGTCTGAGCGCGAAGAAATCGCCACCTTCATCAGCCAAAACAGGTAAGATAAAGGGGCGCTAACTTTCGATCGAATGTTTCTTGCATTTTGGACGAGTTGTGGTATATAAATTTTTAAAAGTGGAATAACGGCATTGGATATTGTCCAAGTCAAAAACAGAATCCGCGCGAATAATTCAGCAATGTGGTAAATAATATGGAATTTAACAGGGGCCAGCTTGGGAGAACAAGGCCCGGAAGCGGATTAAAATTGAATAGATCCCCGGAAGGTCAATTTTTTTTTGTTCTGAGCTTTGCGCTTGAAATTTATTGACCATGAATCTTTTGCGTTCTGAATTATTGATAAGCAAGCTCTGTAGATAGAGCAATTAACCCGCCTGGCAGCAATGGCAAGATAACATCAGGGATAAACTTACGTCCGAGCTACTGAGCAAGCACACGTGATCGATGAACTTTGCGGTATTTTGTAGCTATTCTCGCTGCTGATGAAGTTATTTTGTCTAGTTCAAGATGTTCCGCCACGCTCTTGAATTGAACTAAGTGCTCTCTGAAAGATGATGACCTCAATTTCTTTAGTGGAATGACGCTGGAAGAGACGGCGCGAATTTTCTCGGAAAAGTGGAGCAAGGACATCAACAGAACGCACATCGCTTCCGCCAAGCGAATGATCCAGAACTTACAAAACATGATCAACAACGACATTACGAACGTGCTTGGCCAGAGCTCCAACGATCATCACAACGACTTGCCGACCATGGCTGGCCATCTTCCGTCAACCAACGGGCTTAGCTCGAATGACAAAGTCAACAACAATTTGGATCAATTCCCGCTCCTCTCCGGCATGCGCAACGATATTAAAACCGAGACGGCGATCGACAGCTTGTCGAGCGCCGCAAAATCGGATGTTTTGGGCAACTCGCATTTGTCGTCGCACGCCACCGGCGGCCTCGATCTTTATTCACACTTCATGTCAAACCCTCAAAAAGTAAGTTCATCCGTAATAATCAATTTCATTCGAGAGGTAGACATCAATAATTAGACTCATCAAGACGAGTTTTGATGTCTACTCCTTGAGAGTCAACAATTTGCTTTATCCTAACATCCTCTTTTTCAGGATCCTCGCGACGATGGCACTTCAAACTTGTTTCAAAAGTCTTCTTTCCCTGACACAGGCCCTCTTTCTTTCTCGAACTCCTTGAACCACAAAATTTCTTCTAGCTCTGGAGTGAACTCTGACTTCAACAACCTAACCTCAAGCTCGCTGGGCGCAAGCTCGAATCCGCTCGATTTGATTAAGTTGCCAAGCTCGTCCGCGCCGCCCAACCCCTTTATCCAGAACCAGCTGTTCGGGCAGCATCAGCTCAACCAGGAGCCGAGTAGCTTCGGCGGCTTGGGACCCAACCAGGCCGGAGCAAATGCGCTCGGGCAGCAGGTTCCTGGACAGTTTATCACGTGCCCGCAGTGCTATCGACAGTTTGACTCAGGTCCTGTTTTCTGGTGCCACTTTAGCATGGAACACTCAAACTTGCTCAACCCCTTTAACTCGTTGAACCCGCTGAATCAGCTCGGCTCCGCTGCGTCCACTCAAGCCAACCCGCTATCGCCTCACGGGGGAGCGCCGCTAGGCAGTGCCTCGCTCAACGGGCCGCTCAACCCCCTCGGCCTCGGCAGCCAGGGCGCAACTGACAACTCCCTCCTCGCCGCCGGCATGGGAGGTCACCTGCCCGGACAGCTAAGCGAGACGTCCCAAGGCAGCGACCCTAATCAAACCCAAAATTATCTCAATACAGGCTTCGGCTTACCTCAACATATCTAAATCACCTGCCATTCAGATTTTTTTGAGCTTTTCAATCCAACCCTACCGTGCCCCGCTAGTCCGCTCCCTATTTCCTCATTTTTCAATTGAGCCGCGATTCTAGAGCCACCAGGTAGTAGAAAAACCCGCAGCGGTACTATCGACCATCTTTTTGGTCAATTCAATTATGTATTTTTAGTTTCTCTTTTTAGTCTTGTATTCGTTAAAACATATTGTTATTTCCTACTGCGGCACGATAGGGTGGACAGATGATAAGGATATCTTATGAATTTTTGACAAGGTTATAAATGTATGCGCTTGATCTTTTTTAAGGATTCTTGAACTTTCCTTCAGCTATTATTTTTCTCATCCCCCGCTACCAGCAAGGACTCGTAAGATTTCGTATTCGAGGCCTCGATTTTGAGCAACAGTTTTTGTGAGCACTGTAAATACGATTTATTTATATATTCGGCAAACATTTTATTAATCCACGCTCCTTTAGTTCCCACAATATTTTTTATTAATATTTAATTATTTATTAAGAGTTTGGCTTATTTCTAATCATTAGAAAAACTCGATCTCTTAGTACCAAGTTCAACCCTTTTTCCCAAGTTCAGAAGTTTCTTCTTTCCAAACAGTTTAAAAAACGGCTGAATTTCAATTTCAGTTTGTTTCAATTTGAAAATTTTCATTTATCAAATTCCTCAACCGGAACGCCTCAACTATTCAAAGAAAAAGTAAAACAAATCAAAGTAAAAACCCAACTCGAAAATACTCTCCTTTTCACCCTTTTGAACCTCCAGCTAAGCTTGAATTTTTTTCTTACTAAAAGAAACAGAACCTGACAGCTTTAAAAAAAACCCTATTTTGCTTCAACAGATAAGAAGTCTTTTATTCTGCTGATTGTCTGCTCCTGTGTGAATACTCGAAATCAACGGCTTTGATTTCAAGTATTACTGTTCCAGTAAAAAATCCGAAGAGTTCCAAATTCTTGTGATGTGCATCCCCGGTGATTCAAAGTCTCCCCCTTTTAACACATTATCTATCTCAAAATTACAATTCCCGCTTACTGTAATTCACAATTAATACTGTTTTGTAATGATAGTAGCTCCGCTTCTCTCTCCAGAAAGCCTCAACAAAAAATATAAAACTCTCATTCACGTATTGTTTCCTTCTCAATTTCTATTTTGGCCAACTAAATGCCTGCTTTTTCTTTCTTACAGAACAATTTTACATCTGTAGTAAAAGCCATTACAAAACAAACACAACATCTTATTCTTACCCGACAGAAAAAAGACTGTAAAAACTGATTTTCAAAAAACAAAAACAAATTAACTTTTGCATATACTGGTTTCAACTCATTCATGCTCACAGAACGTATACCCACAAGTTTAATTAAATTATAATTGTTCTCAGTTTTCAAAATAAAACATGCCTCAAACAAAAAAACTCAACGATTATCATCTTTTTTATTGCAAAACCGAAGAAAAAACTGGCAAATTCAGCCCTTTTTCTCGGAAATTCGTGATAATTTTTGAAGAAATACCAAATTTATAATGGTAAAATTGAAATTCGTGGCAAAAAGAGGCTGTAATTGTCAGTTTTGAAAGTAACTGAGTGCAGGAAAATCGCAGGATGATCGCATTTTATCGGAAAATTATTCTTTCTTCGACTTTTTAGCCTTCTTTGATGGAGATTTTGGCGCTGAAACAGGCTTTGGAGCAGCTATTTCTTCTTCGCCCATGCTGACAAAGACTCTGTACAGAATGTCCTGCAAAGGTTGGAAGGGATCAATGACAAGTCCGAATTTCTCGCCAATCTGAAAATTAACCAACTCAATAAATCGGTGAACAACCAAAAAAGGTTACCAAGATCGGAGCGACGACGGAAAACTGAATGAAGCAGACTTCAGGGCGCGTCGGCAGCCAGCCGAAAAATGCAATTTTCATCGTGGCGCAAGTGTGCAAAATCGCGAAAACTGTTGAGAATTTCGTCGCCAAGGCTGGCTTCTGATTGCCAGTGAACGACTTGTTCTGGACAGCAGTTAGGTAGTGGGTCAAAGCACCGCCAGCAGCGCAGCCAACCAAACCGAGAAAAGCGACGATATGAAAGCTTTTTGAAGGTTCATAAAAATAAAAGAACATTCATCATCATTATGTTTTTCTTCAAAAGTAACACCGAGGAAATAACCCTGGGAAGCTCAAAATTGGCGTAATTACTAATTAATCTCCGATAAATCACGGCAATTGACCAAATAGAGCAGACATTACAATGCTAGTCTAGCGGAAGTCGGGTCTAGCAACCTGCGCAGAAAACCTGATTCAGGTTCTGTTAGAGCTCCTTTGGAGCCATGCTCAGGTTTTCTGCGCAGGGTGCCGTCTAGAACGGAAGATATACAGTATATAAAGTATATCATATACTTTACAAATCAACTGAAATTTACGAAACAAAATAAGCCAGTCCGAGAAATGAACCTTTCCTTTCTGGGTAAATTTTCATCGCTTTGTCAATCGAGCCATAGATTTTCTTGTTCCTCAGAAGTTCTTTTCCCGCCACTAGAACAATCAGCACAGGGGGAAAGTTGAAGATCTTGTCGAACAAATCCGGCATGATAAAATTCATCAACATCCACAAACAAAAGATCATGATCAGCGTCGTCGTCGCTTGCAAGGATCCGAGGATTGGCAGGCCGCAGAGGAAGTTGAGCGTGAAACCGGACAAGAAACAGGAGAAAATGGACACTCCGGCGGAGATAAGAGGCTTTTCACGAGCAGTTGCACCGAGTTTCTTCTTTGCGCCCATCAGCGCGATTGAAAAGTGGCAAATGTCGAGGTAGAAGCCGTAGTCGTTGATGCAACGCCATGATTCTTGAGCGCCTACTTCCAGGAGCTAAACGGAGGATATAGCTATGAGTTCCTAGAATTTGTAATATCGAAGCTTCCGATTGGATCAGCCGGTTTCCCAAAAATTAGGCGGGATTTTCAAACTATTATTTTACGCGGTAATAAGAAAATTCTATCTAAAAATGCTGGATTCTCACATGGTTTGCCAAAAATGATGCCAATAACGAGTAATTACGGTGATATTTCAACAGTACATTTCTCTCACAGTACCTGATCCATCTTCTCGTCGTAAAATGCGAGTTTTTTCTCTATTTGAGTCTTACTGAAGCCGTTTATTTGAAAATGAAGTGACTCCCTCGGGCGCCAAAAGCGCAAAATTCAACTGTTTGCTCCCCATTTTTCTGTACCCCGCCGAAATGCAAAAAATCAGCTGATCAAGTTGGTTGTCACGCGCTCTTTTTCATCCCTTCTTCTGAAAAAAGAGCTCCTTTTGATCCCTCTTCAAAGAAATTTTCTTAGAAATAATTCCATTCGAAACAAAAAAACTCTCTCGAGTCGAAAAAAGTCGGTCACGTACGCAGCTGGTGATCACGTCGTTCAGCGGCAGTGATGCGCGCTGATTGGTTGCGCGCCAATTCCAAAAAAATTGAGTGACGCATTTTTAAAAAATCTAGAGAAGAATAAACCATAATTTTTTGTGCATTTGATTTGGAGATTTGAGAAATGGGAAATTGCTTGAAGTGTTTTGGAAAAGACGAAGATCAAGGAAAAGCTAGAAAATCATCAAAATCGATCTTATATTTTTATTAAAAAAGAAATAAATTTATTTGAAAGCTTTGGAAAAGAAAGATTAATCGCAGAATCAGACTTGGACTCAGACGTAGGAAGCGAACTGCTCGATAATGCGCCAGAAGAAGATGAAGGAGATTTGTTGATAAAAAAGATGACAGAAGATATTCTCTCGCAGATTATTTCCAATGAAGGGCACAACATGGGACAGCGTAAGATTCCTTTTTTTTCGAATAAAAACCACCGATCAGCTGGTTCTTTTTCTGAGTAAAAACTAATCAGAAACTAACTTTCTTTGTCTTAGCCAATAAGACTCCCGTATTTTTTGTTTGCGCCAATCAAAAGCCACTATTCTTTATTCAACACCCAAAATTTCTTTTAGGCGAAATCGAAGACAAAATGCGAAAATACGAGCTCTCTCAAAACACGCTATTCTCCGGAATCTACGTCACCCAGAAGAAGCCAGACAGCAACGAAAACAGAATGGAAGAAGAACCATCAGAAGATCAGGAGCAAAATGAGCTGAGCGAAGAACTCGTCGAAGATCTTCGAAAAAGAATTAAAGCCGCCGGTGGCATTGAAAATGTTCAGTTCACGTTTTAATCAGTTCAGCTTTAGCTTCAGTTAATTTTACATTTTTTAAAATAGGGATCAAAAAGAAGAGAGCTTTATTTAATAATTTTTATGAAGGAATGGGTTTCATTCGTTTTTATCCAGAATTAAGGGTGTCTTTAATTGAGGGAAGAAGTTCCCTCTCTACTCTCGTGGCGCTAGCAAAATGACACCCTTATTTTATTTTGCCAAATCATAGTCAGTTTGAAATTCTGACTTTGAACTAAACGTTTGTTAAATATAATAAGGGTGTCACCATTCTTTCTCTAACAGAAAGTTTGAGACGCCCTTATTTTCATTAAAAACAGAATAAAGCCTAACCCTAATTTGATAATCGAGCGAAAAGTCGATTATTCTCTGCCTCTCTCCCTTCTTTTTGAGGAAAAAACGTCATTATTCTTCAATTTCTTCCACCTTTTTTATCTCTGTCTGTATTTTCTCTTTTTCTAGCCTCTGTCTGTGCTCAAGTCTTGTCTAAATTTTCTGCAAAATTGTTCATGCAACTCGAAATGATCACTCAAGTAAAAAAGAAACAACCTCAAGTAGCAAAAATATTGTAAAACGAGTCTTTTTTAGGGAAATCGAGGATTTTAGAAGTCAATGCCTAAGAAATTTTATGGGCTGTGTTTGCTGCAAAGAAGATGCAGCTTCTGATACAAGTTCCTTGCTCGGAAATGAGAATACAGAGACCGCGACAAGCAGCAGGCCAATTTCCATGCGAACAGATCCGCTAGGTACAGTTTTGATTCTAGAGCTGGAGAAGATTTAGTGTTTTAGCGGATTTGGATGAGGCCGAGCTGTGTGGAACTCCAACTGTAAATAGTCGACTTGCTAAAGAAGATGAAGAGTTGATGCGGGCGACCTGCGAAGCGCTGATCAACCCCCATCCAGAAATTCTCGACCCAGGTAAATCCGCTTGTAATCCTTTTTTCTTCTGGTTGCTTTTTCAACCCTTCTAACAGTCGGTTCTAGTTCAATGCAACGAGCGAATCCGCCAATACAGCCACTCCATTCACGAAATTTTTTCAAATATCGCGGTCGAACGTCCACGGGAAAGCCTCTCTTCTCAAACTACCAATTCGGTAAGAATCGATCCCCTTATTGCTGATCTCAATCCCTTGCGCTAGAATGTGACGCTGCCGGAACCGGATCCAGCGATTCTGCAACAAACAGAAAACCTAGCAGAAGAGCTGGCGAATATTTTCGAAGCTGCTGGTGGCTTTTCGAATGTGCAGTTTACTTTTTAATCCCTTTTATATTTCTCCTTTTCGTACTGAAACCTTGCTTTTCTCTGAAATTCTTCATCGTCTTTCAATCTATCAAGAATATTCACGCTTAAAAAATCCGAAACTTTATTTATTTATATGTCAGATTTGTGTTCGAAATTCTCAGTTTCAAGCTTTTTCTTTATATTTTTTTTTCTTCTTATTGGGAAACCCGATAGGTTTATTCACCGAATTAACGAAAATTCATTAAAATAAAACAAATGCCTCCACTTTTTTACTTTATTTGTCGCGCTCTTTTTTGAATGTCAGTTCAACGATGTAAAAAAAAACAAAAACAATCAAATAAACTATTAGTTCGATTTATCACTTATTTATTTCTAGTCCGTTTGATGGAATGTTATGACCGGAAACGGATTCATTTGTACTCGGCCAAACCACGAGTGCTCATCGCGCTCTTGGTTTCTGGCCTCGTAGTCCTCGTTTCGGCCATAGTTGCCGGGCTGCTGCTTGGTGATGCGTATGAAACCTCGGTGCCTTATCAGAGGGTTGAGGAGGACAGATACAGGGTGTTTATGAGTATCAGTTCGAAACTGGCGAAAGATGTTCATCTGCTTATTTCTTCAGGTAAGATTTTCTTTATCAAGTTTTTCTGAAGGATTTTTTTCACAAAAATATTCGTAGATAATGAGACGAAGATAGAAGTAAGCTTCAACTTCATAGGTATTGGAATCGACAGTTCAATCCAAGCCGAAAGCGGCCTCCAATTTTCCGATTATTCGTGCTCGAACATCACTTCTGCCGACTGTATTTTGCCGATCGTTGAGTCTGGGGAGGACTGTGGTAGTCATCAGATTCCCTGCGACAAATCAGGAACTTGCGATTGGATCCAAATCTTTGGAGCAAGCACTGATGAAGCTATGGCGAAATTGAAACTAACAACGCAGAAAAAATCCTTCACCACTTCATTTTTCATTGACGCAGAGATAAAGACAGAGCTAGAGCGAGCAAAACTGACATTTGAAAGTGTAACTCCCACAAAAAACTACACCGAGCTAGAGCAATTTTTCAAGCTGGGTTGTACTTTTTTCTGCTGCATGATCGCTGGTCTTTTCGCCAGATCGCTGCGGCACTACAAATGGACATCTTGGAGCATCGATCAAAAGATATTTCCTGCGGCTCTGCTTCTTTTCTGTAAGTAACTCCCTGAATAACTGATGAAGAATTTATTCAGCGATCTCGAATTGGCCCTACATTTACGACTGGAAACCTGGATCATTCTACCACCTCTCCCTTATTCAAATAAGGTGAACACAGCGTTAAACATGATGTTCTCTAAACATAATTCAGTAAATGGTCCGGCTTCCTCTCATGCATCCTCTGGATCGTCCTCCTGTTCAACTTATGCATCCCTTCGCACGCAAAAAGCCCTTACCAGTGGCCTTTCGCCATCCCTGCCCTCCTTTTTTCTTCATTCATCGCCTTAGTCGACGTTTTCGCTCAAATATGGCTCTCCTTATGCAGTTCCAAACTATATCCAACCTTTCTAGCGCTCGAAATAGCATCTTTAGTCATCTTCTGTATCGGTATTTTCCGAAATCTTACAAAAACTATTTATACGGAGTTAAGCGTCACGACTCTATTTCCATATTTTCTCGCCGTTTTTAATATCTTGTGCTTTATAATCATTTTAATTTCATCAGGCTTGAGCCATTTATCTCCTATTTTTATGCCTGCTGAAACTTCCAGCTGTGTTCCGCTCGTGCTATTTTACTCTACGATAATTTACTCAGCAATTGTTCTTTTCTTTATTCTACGGCCGCCCGTAGCGGAAAAACCTACTGATACGATAATGCCCGAAATAGAACTTAATTAATATAACCACATATTGATACAGAAATAGAAATCTAATTCAATAAATTTGATAAAAGAATGCTTCGAAACGTATTCCGCCGAGCGCACCATACGATTTCCGGTCTTTCCGCAAATCTATCAGTTCAAGGCAAGAGTACAGACGCTACAGGGATTCATCTGAAATGTATGGATTTGATCAAGCACCCTTCTGCTGATCAAGCTATTTTCAACCTCGATGAGCTTGATTCGTGGGTTCGCCAAAGAAGTGACGCGGAACTGGATATATTCGCTGCTGGAGAACAGGAAAGGTACTATTTTCTTGTCAAAAGAAGACTTTCAAGTCTATTCTTGTGCCCCAAAAGTAGGATGTTCACGGTGACATTTCTGTCTATTCAAAGATTAACATCAAAGCCGAAAACGGGGCAACCTCGGTCTCCAACTTGGAAGCACCTTCCGTCAAAGTCCGCTCAAAAGGCGGCGACATTGTTCTAAATTCAATCAAAATCGCCAACTCCATCCTTGGCGAATCGATAGATCTGAAATCCGCCGATGGAAACATCTTTTTAAACGGGCGGACCGTTGGTGACGTAAAAGCCCACACGGAAAAGGGCGATATTCAAGCTGGAACGCTTCAGAGTCTTACTATTGATCTGAGAGGAAAGGATATCTTTTTGGAATCTGCTTATGCAGGGTTAGTTCGGGTGATTTGATGTGTTCTTACAGTTATTTAGAAATGTGCTTATCCGGGGCAGTGGATCGACCATGGTGAAAAATGTGAATGGAAATACAGATATTGAAGCAGCTGGCCGGGTCCTCCTAGATGGATGTGACGGAGAGCTAAAGATATTTTCCGGAGACGAGATCGATGTCCATCTCGATTCTTCTCTAAAATCCGCCAAGCTGGTTTCGAACGTAGCAGTCATCATCCGAACAGCGCCTGATCAGAACAAGCACACATTCTCAGTCACTGCTGATGAAATTGAAGTCAATGGATTTTCCGATTACTCTGAGAAAACGTGAGGGCCCATTCTCCTTACTATCCTAACGTCATTTCTAGTGATGGACCAACAACAACGATCAACCTCGGCGGCGAGAACACAGCCGGTCATCCCCGAAAGGTCGCCTCAATCGATTTCGGCGGCGTCATCGATGTCACTGCTCCTTCTGTCACTATTCAAGCAGAGTCCTGGTTTGAAAAAATGTCAAATCAAAAGAAGCGATTCCCAGCTAAGAAGACATCAGCTGACAGTCAGTTCAGATTCTACTGAGACACCATCCCTTTCACTACATAAAACCCATTGCCCTGTATAAACATGTTCCATGATTGTATTTAAACGGATATATTTTATTGTGGTTCTGCTTTTCGCGCGTTTTTTAAATAAAAATATGCATATTCGGATATCAAGAAAACATATCTGTTACGCTAGAATGGAAACCGAAAGCAGCGGGGAGCCAGCTGTGACAATCGAAATGTCAGAGACGGACACAGAGAGCTTCGAGGACCTCGGTCCGCGAGTCGCTCTTGCAAATGGAGGAGTCACACAGGCGGAAGTCACCACCATTCCGTCGATCGAAGAAGTCCCCGAAGGAACGCTGGTGAATCCAACTCATGATCCACCGGCTGTCAACATCTCCAATGCATCGTTGACTGTTCCTGCTTCTAGCGGAGTTGTCAGAAGATCTATCGACTCTGAATTTAGGTTATCTCAAGCACATAGAATTCAGTATCTGACTCTTTTTGTAGGCCCTCCGAAACTACAATCGCTGCTGCTGAAATGGTGCACCAAATGGTTTCAACTGGAAAAGAAAAAGGTTAGCTTCTGTTTTTTTTACATTATACGCAATATTTGTTTAGCCAAAACGTGGGTTAAAGCATACGCAAATCTGGACAACTTACGACCACATTTCGATGTGGAGCCAAGGACCGTTGTCAATCGACTCATTCAGAGCTTCGTACCAATTACTGATCTAAGCTCTCCGGAAAAAGGTACTGATTTCCCCTCAATCGATTCTTTTTTATCAGATTTTAGTTCCGACCGAGCTCTACGGACCGTTAGTCACATCTCTCACCCTTGTCGCAGTGCTACAAATGAACATGAAGACCTCAAATACCTCTTTGGAAGAAGCGACATTAATAGAAACTGCGCTGACCACGTGCTTTGGGTACTGGGCATTTCTATCCGGCGTTATCATTGGATTATCTTATCTATGTAGCACGTACATCAATAAAATTCAGGTGGTTCTCTTCCTTGATTTCAGTCGTCAAATTTCTCTTTAGGCATGTAGTATTGCTGGCTATGGAATGGTCAGTCACGTTGTGGTGTCTTTCCTCGCCGAGTTTTTCCAGTACGATAGGACTCCCTTTTTTATGTTTTGGTTTACCATCTGCGGCGCTTCTAGTGCCCGAATGGCCACTGTAATCGCTTCAAGAACTGTCGGTGTCTCTCAAAGAATCCTAGCGTCGAGTATCGTCATTTTTATTCACATGACCTTTTTGGAACGGGCTCGGAAATGATCTTTGTTTTAAAAACAAACGGTTTGTTACAAACCAACAATTCATATCCGTAAAAAGTTATATCTTCACTTTTCCTATCATCACGTGCTTGAAGAAATCGTCGAAGTCGTCGAACATATCGAAGAAGCCCTCGACTTAGAGTAAATAAAAGCTATCATCGCTCATACCTTGCACGTCGAAGTAAATAATATTGTACTTATTAATTCATATTACATCATCACTTCTACTTTCTGCCTATTTTATATTATTTTCTGTAGCAAACCATCGTTGCCTTGACTATCCAAATCTCAAGTTCCTGAATAAAACACTAAAATTGTTTCTTCTTTTTTCTATGAATCTACAAAAAAAGCATCATTTATTAAAACTTTCAGACTATGAAACCGACGCTGCTCCAAGGTCACGAGCGTTCGCTCACTCAGATCAAATACAACAGAGACGGCGATTTGCTCTTCTCCACTTCCAAGGATAAATCGGTCTCTGTCTGGTTCATCGACAACGGAGAGCGACTTGGAACTTACGAAGGTCACCAGGTGAGGATAAATGCGAGGAAAAAGATTTTAATTGGCATTTTAGGGTTCCGTCTGGGGAGTTGATCCCAACTGGGAAACCACACACCTTGTAACTGGTGGCGCTGATTTCACAGTCCGAATTTGGGACATTGAAACCGGCAAAAATTTGACCACTATCGACGATAAAAATGGCGGCCTTACTACCTCCGCCAAGTCAGTAAAGTTTTCCTACTGCGGAAATCTTATCGGTAAAAACTGAATCCCTCCCATCTTTCAACCCTTCTTTTCTTCTAGTTTTCCCATCTGGTGCTGAAATGAGACAGACCCCCGCTTTGAACGTTTTCGACATCAGACAGCCAGCCACGCAAGGACCAGTCAAGCGACAAGAAGTTCCCAAGAGCGATTACCAAGACTCTGTTCCCGTCAAGGTAGAAAACAGCATCAAAACTAATCGATTTTTACCATCTCTCTCAGACTCTCTGGGGGTACAACGATGAAACAATCATCTCCGGAAACGACAACGGAAACTTGTACATCTGGGACGCCAGGGGCCTTCAGCTTCTTCACAAGGATACAACTTCTCATGATAAGATCATCAACGACATGCAGGTAGGTAAACGTCAACCTTTCGCTTGCTCATGATTCTTTAAGCTTTCAAAAGATAAGACGATGTTGATCACTGCTTCGAAGGATAAGTCAGCCAAGCTCTTTGACTCGACCGATTTGAACAACTTGAAGGTCTACAAATCCCAAGTACCAGTTAACTCTGCAATGATCAGGTAAAATACGATCCCTTTTTTCTACATTATACGGTTTTTCTAGTCCTCGAGCTAATCACGTTGTTATTGGTGGTGGTCAAGACGCCAAGGATGTCACAACGACGGACGCCCGAGACGGTAAATTCGAAGCTCGATTCTTCCACTTGCTCATGGAGCAAGAATTCGGCTCGATCAAGGGTCACTTCGGTCCCATCAACACGCTCGCTTTCCACCCCGACGGCAAAAGCTACTGCTCCGGCGCTGAGGATGGTTACATCCGAGTCCACAAGTTCGATCGCGATTACCTGGCCTACAACGACGACGTGTTCTAAGAAACAACTGCTCATTACCAGCACGTACCACCATAGTCTAATTGAATGTTTTCTTCCACCTGTCTCTCTATTTTCAGGGGAAGATCAACCTGTAGGAGAAAGTTCAAGTGCATCTGTACCAATTCGTTCTCGTGACAAACGCTCCCCTGGGAATTTACTCGAATTCCAGGGGTTGACAATTAAAATAACACTTGAGAACCGCAACTCCTTCGTCATTTTTTAATCTTGTTTTCTTTCTAGCCATGGCTGAGAAGCAATTTGAATTGAGCCGGTATGAGTTGAATCGGAAGCCGCAGGAGCTGATCCTGGACTCGACGGAAATCAAAGTCCAGCGAAAGGCTTTAAATGCGCTTTTGATGTGCCCAATTTGCCTCGACATCCTGCGGGGGACCATGACGACAAAGGAGTGTCTTCATAGATTTTGTCAAGAGTGCATCACGACCGCTCTTCGATCAGGAAACAAAGAATGCCCTACTTGCAGAAAGGTGAATAAAATCAACCCGAATCATTTTTAGACTCTTTTTGTTAGAGACTCGTGTCAAGAAGATCTCTTCGACACGATCCCATCTTCGATGCTCTGATCGCAAAGTTGTACCCGTCACGTGACGAGTACGAAAAGCACCAGACGCAACTATTGAGCGAAGTGATGCAAAAACACGATTTCAACCCGAAGAACAAAAAGAAAGGCGGCAAAGAGATAAAAGGCGCCAATGGTAATTTAAAATAGAATCTTGTTGAATTATTGATCCCTCTTGCTCCGACTAGTAGAGTTAGATCACATGATAATGCGCTAATGCCTTTAATAGAACATGAGAACGGCACTCCAAAAGCCGGGGCGAAGCGACAAGCAAAAGAAGAACTGGTGGAAGAGGTCAATGTTTCACTTGTGCCAGGAGCCGATACGATTGGAGAGACGAGTTTCAATCTCATATTCAAAGTCGACCTGGCGAAGAACCCTTCCAATGTGCCAAAAATTGGCCATCTAACAGGTTCGTGATCGAAAAAATAATTGAATAAGCGCTTATTTGTAGTTGAAAGTTGTATTTGAAACTGTTTTCTTGTTCAGAATTTCTGAAAACGAAACTATCCAGCGACAAAATCATCATTCGCGACACCGACGATACCATTCTCGCCGATGGCCAATGTCTGACATTTGCGATTGCCAACAGCCACATGGGCGTGCTGAAATTATTCTACGAGTCGGAAAAGTAGCCCTCGTCGCGCCTAAATTATACTTTTGCTGGTTCTCTTTTGTCTCAATTCTGGTGTTCGAGTTCACTGCCTTTTTCCAAAGCCTTCTTTCTTTATAAATACCTGTGATTCTCTATTTTCTTTTCTTTCTTTATATAATATATAAAAATATATTCAAAAGCTTCTTCTGTTCAAAATTGAAATTTCTGATCAGATTTGAAAAGTGTTTATTACTAATTCTAGTGCAATACAAAGAGAGAAGCTTTTTCAATTCAAACTTTTTTAATCGAGACCCTCTTTTTTGAAAAAGTCATCGTTACTCCCTTAATTCCCATCGGAATCGTGCTCCAGATCTTAAATACCCAACCAAAGTCGATATAGGTTCGATTTGAGCGAGTCCGGATCGATGGGATGACTACGGTTCTTCTAATAATCATTTTTTTGCCTTTGCAACTGTTTTAAATATTCAATAAGTTAATTTTTATCTAATATATAATTAACTATTTTAGATGAAAAATGAATGAGAACACGCTTAGGTAAGAGAGTCTTTTTCCTACTCTTTTTCGAACAGAGAAAAATTACCCTTTCGTTTAGCGAGAATACTTTTTCGGAAATAACCGAGTCCGAGTTACTCGTCCGGCAGCAGAATAATGATCTTGAATTGCTGAGGATCGAGCTCGAGTCGAAGAAGCTTCAAATTGAGTCGCTCAAACATGACTTTCAGGTAAATTATCGATGAGCAAATCACTCATTCACGCATTCAAGGGGCAAAACTAACTCGAGTAAATCTTAATTTTTCCGAGGATTCTCTTCCTTGATTTCATTTTCGGTAAAACTTTTTAGAGCAGAATCGATGACCTGGAAGACCGCGCACAAGGAGCCGAGCGTTCCTCTAGAATTCTACAAACGCGTCTCTCCCAAGCCGTGGCGGAAAACGAGCGAATGTCCCGCAAATCTACAAAAGACTGGGACGCAATTCGAAAGCGCCAGGGCCAGCTTGAGGAGATGAACAAAAATTTAATGTCAGAAGCGCGGCTGCTGGAGGAGGGGCTCGAATCGATAAAGATTGATGAAGAAGAATACGGTAAAATCGCGGCGATTCCACAAAATCAGCGCTCAATTAGACAAATGGTTTCCTCGCGCGTTTATGAGATGCTTCAACCGCAGCGGACGGAAATCGAAGTCTTGAAGAGTCAACTTGATTCCATGAGCAATTCCTTTCAGGTAGCCATTTCATTATAAATGGGTTTTATTAATTTATTTACTCTTTAATATTTGATGCGTTTTCGATTTTTATTGGACCGAGCAGCGATCGATAAAAAAGGACATTTTTCATAGCTTTTGTAAAGGAGTTTGTATACTTGCGGTACTCTACCGAAATCCGAGACTTGGACTTACTTTTCGGACGGAGAATTATCTGTTAGTGATATCGCTTTCATTCTCTAAGACGCACTAGGGGATTTGTGCTAGGGGTTAAACTCAGGGCAATTTGAAGTAATTATACCGATGCAAGTTGCATCATGCAACACAAAAATATCACATGAAGTAAGGAAATTTCTCAAAATTTATCATCGACTCTAATACTTTTAGATGATCATACAGAAAGGATAAATCGTATCATCAAAAAGATAAAATAAGATTATGAAAGAAACCAGTTTCGAAATAAGTTCATATGTCGTCTCTATCTTTATACACATATCTATATTTAAATATAAATACGACAGTATATATAGAAAGCCGGTCTGAATCATGGGATTAAATTTAGGAGCAAGCAGGCCGTCTGAATCTCAAAATCGAAGAATGCCACCGTCTTGAAAACCGACTTAGAGAACTCGACCTGAAATACACAACCGTAGACGATGAATTAAAAGAAGCACGTGACCTGGTCGCGATAAATTTCGACAAAGGAAAAAGGTAGAAATATCATTTTTCTTCATCTGTTCTTGAAATGATTTTTTTCAGGTTTGACGAGTTAAATCAAGCACACGTTCAATTTGAATCTGATCTTGAAATCGCGCAGAAGAAATTGATGCTCGTTGAGCGAGAGAAAATAGAACTTGATGAGCGAGTGAAGGATCTGTCTGTCAAACTCGAAATGACGAAACAACGAGAGTCGCTGCTCACCGAAGATAAAGGATACTTGAAGAGAATTAATACAGAGTTGCAACAGAAAAATGGGGACCTCGACAAAATTAATCAAGGTAAAATTAGGCTTCATAAACAGGGTGACTTCCTTGATTTCAACTGTCAAATTATTAATTTTACTTTAAGATCTTATGAAACGTAACATGGATCTTCAAACCGCCCGTGAGCAGATTATGGAAAAATATCTAACTGGCACTTCCGAAGCCCGAATGAGCGCCCATGCCGAGCGAAAAGAGCAAGTCGAAAAGCTCAAACTTGAAACTGACCAAGAGGAAAGGTGCAATATTGGTAGTACTGAATCAGATTCATTGTCTCTGCGAGCCAATGAGCGTGCCAAATCTCGCGCGTAAACATATTGATTTGAATTGCGCGCGGAATAGGGCGCCACGAGAAAGTGCTGCCCGCAATTTGGGCGGGTATGATTTTTCGATACTTTTTGCACCTTTTGAAAGCTCAACCGGATAAAGCAAGATCTTTCGCAGCTGTATTCAAGAGAGAATGCTGTTCTTCGGGAAGCTAGAGATCAGGCTCAGCACGAGAAAGAAAATCTGGAGTTGGCGAATCAAAGGTAACATTTTAGCCCCCTAACCAAGATTTGCCAAAGAGACCTTTTTATAGGCTTCGTGAGTCGTTATCTTCGGCCCAGAATGATCTGACAGAAACTCGAGCAGCCCATAAGCTCCGGGAATCGGAACTAACGACCTCGTACCAAAGCCTACAACTTGAATCCAAGCGTCATCAACTCGCCAAAACCGAGCTCCGTGAGGCCCTCGACGCTTCCCAGCGCGACGCAAAAGCGGCAACGAGCAAAATGGAACTGCTTCAGCGCGAAATTTTCAAAATCCAAAACTCATCGGAAAAAGAAAAACTCCACTTGGAAGCGGAAAATCGCGAAATCTCGGCCAAGCTCAAGACTTTTGAAAACCTCGAAAAGGAGCTCGATAGCGTGGTACTGCACATTGCCGACGACGATAATGAGAACGACCCGGAGCAAATGCTCAGGAATTTCGGAATCGGCGGAAATATGCCGACGAACTCCAGGCGGCGAATGCAGCAAAGCGTGCGACTCGCCAAGCGTGCGCTCAACCTTGAACGGATTAACGTCGATAAGTCCCGAGAGCTGGATCTTCTGAAAGAAAGCAACACAAAACTGAAAGAACAAGTCCAATCCCTCGAAGCAGCGATGGACGGAGTGAATCAGCCTTATTCCTATCTTGTTCAATCCGCCGCTGATAAAGACAGCACTATCGCCGGGTTGAAAGAAAAGCTCAAAAAACAACACAGGTATTTATTCTTATCAAATCTCGTTGTTTTGATGATTCTTTCCCAGCCTTATTTTGGAACTCACCGATCACGTGGACAAACTCAAACTCGTCAAGAAACAGTTGATCAGCGACCTCGAGCGCGTTTTGTCGAATCGTGATAGTTTGCATTCGATGAAGCAAAGTATAAGTGACCTTCATGTGAAATCCTCCGCGGACTTCGGCGGCCGGGTCAAGCTCGAACCACGTGGTTCAAATGTCGGACCAGTCATGTTCACCAAAGAGTAGCATTCCCTCTTTACACATTCCCTTCCTCTCTAGAGCTCAGCTAACTATTCTCTAGATAGCTTGTCTGTCAGACTAATCTAACTCGTCTTACTCCTGTTTTTATCTTTTTTTGTTATTCATTTCGACTTTTCATTCCGCACATCTGCTAATTTTTTACTCGGCTTCAATTCAAAGTTTTATTTTTTCAACAAAACTCGGACGCAATTTTAAAAATTTTGCGCGACGATGAATCCATCTGACAGAGAATGGTTAAGAAACTTGGAATGGACATGTAAGAAAGACGCAATGGCGAATCCAAATGAATTGTCTGCGCTGCGGCAGATGATATGCCAGTTTCGGGTCTCCGAGCTCACGGTAAGCTACAGAATATATTTTTTCTGCCAGAAAAGATCATCCTTGAACATTCACCGTTTCACGCGTCATAGACTAGTGAATCATCATCAGCATGATCCGGCATTATTTTCTAAGGAGGAGATGTGATGCACTGGTCCTCCTGTTACCATTCTTTGTATAAAAGCAACGGAAACAAACAGCCCAGATATGTGATGTGGAATTTTACTAACTCCAGTTTTCAGTCTCTTCTTCACAGTCAAAATCGCCCAAAAACTGGAAGAAAGCGCGAGCTCATGGAGAGATCCTTAGACTTGCTCAATGGAACCATCACAAATGAGCTCAAGCGGAAGATTCAAGAGCTCGATCAGCTGCGAAACCCGTCGAGAATGCATCAATACCACGGGCCAGGAATAGCCATGTCTGATCTAGACGCCTTTGGCGCTGTTGGTGATCTGTTCATCAACGACGATAGTGGACTTGGTGTCCCACCACTCAAAGGTCCAGTAATGAAGGCTGAGCCAGGAGTGAAACTCCGACCGCTTGCGTTCTACGACAAAATTGAGTCGATTCTAAAGCCTTCCAAAATTCCCGGAAACGGGACGCGCATGAGTGGCACGCAATTTTGGATCAGAATTCCGAAAACTTGTATGGACAAGTTCAAAGCCGGCCAGGTACTTTTCAATTCCTGTTCATTCCAATAATTGATTTTGAGGGAGCAACGAAGGAAAAATACTTATTCCTTCTTCGATTTTTCGACTTGTCAAGTGTTTCCCTTGGTCACAGCATCCTCAACGACGACCTGCCACTTTCCATTCGACTGCGTATTAACGATAGAGAAACAACGTTACCTCCTCACATTCCACCTAGCAAAGCTGGTGTCGAGCCTAGACGACAGAAAAAGCCTGTCAATATTACTCCAGAGGTAAACGAAATTCCATACTCTTCCTTGATTTCAATATCCGTTTTAGCTCCGACATGTCATTGAAAAGGCCATAATTGCGAACTTGTCATACATCGATATTGGCGTCTGGTGCCAATGGAAGGAAGAGAATCAGACTCGACGATGGGGAGTTTCCGTCGACTTGTCAGAAGGCATTCCTGCCGAGCAAGTTCTAGAAAGAGTGAAGGCGAACGTTGTGCCAAAGGAAGAGACGATCAATTTGATTCGAGAAAAGCTTGATCCTAACGCGGATGTTGCTTGTGGAAGCATCTCAGCTTCGCTTCAGTGTCCTGTCGGGTGCATTCGAATGACGACGCCTGTTCGAACCAGACAGTGCTCCCACTTTCAGGTAAAGAAGCGATTGAAATCACGGACGACCCATCCTTTCCTAGTGCTTCGATGCCGATCCATATCTGAGAATGAACGAAAAGAAGCCAACTTGGAACTGCCCAGTTTGCCATAAAAAGGCTTACTTCAAGTAAGTTCCTTGAGGAAGACAGCTTGTAAAGGGATTATTTAGTGAGTTGGTCGTGGACGAGTATTTTGCAGAAATCTGCAAAAAAAGTAAAGCGAACGAAGTGGACTTCGAGCCAACGGGTGGTTGGACTGAGCACAAAGAGAAGAAGGAGAAGAAACCTAGAGTAGAACAGCCGGTTGTCTCCAAGCCAGGTAAGAAATCAAAGTGAGCTTCTAACAAATGACTTCTTCATTTCAGACGATATCGTCGCGCTCGACGATTCCGATGATGAAGCGCCAACGAAGGAATCAATGCAAGAGCAGATCGACAACATGAAGACCGAGGAAGAATTGACTTTCGCCCCAGCAGCAACTCCAACTGGGGACGACAGCATCATTTGCATCTCAGATGACTCAGATGATGAAGCTGCTGTGTCCCCGACTCCAAAAAGATCCAGGTAAAGTCACGATGCCCGGTAGTAAAAATAGAAGTCACAAAAATATTTCACTCATTCCTACTGTACCGAAATTGCATGAAAACTATCATTTTCGTCACTAGAATGGAACCACGAACGACATCCTCACCAGCTGTTCACCAAAACGGTATGATTGGCCAAGAGAACGGTCAGACCTTCGATCAACTGTTTACCTACCGTCAAAATGCAATTTTGCCGGAACAATGCGTACAGGCACCATCTGCAGCAGGAAACAGAGCAAGAACTAGCCGCAATAGAAAAAATACCCCAGATAAAGTAGTTGCATTTTCATTTCCACAGGTCCCTAATTGAGTGTCTTAGAATGCAGAAACGGGGCAATCGGATCAAAATGAATCGTCTGTGATTCTACTCTCGAGTGACGACTCAGACGATGACGTTGAGTTCGTTTCGGATAGCATGATCCCCATTTCGGGTCCGCGGGTTCCTCTACTTTTTGAGAAGGAACCGGACACAGAGGAGTCATCGTCTGATGAGAGTGCAGAAGAGGAAGAGTGGCAGGCGCCAGCAAGAATGTTTAAAAATAGAAACTAATTATGTTATTGATGCGGTTTAGAACCCACTCTGTGACCTATCTGCGGACTGTCTCTCTCACTGCCGTTATCGGTGCCTTGTACACTTGAAATACCACCTGACTAGGTCTAGGATCGGGGGTGATCGTTGGAGATCCGAAATGAGGCGCTCGAGAGGAATCACCAATGAGTGGTGCGCGGGTTCTTTGGATCTCCGATTGCGTGGAGATCCGCGCGATCTCCACCCCGAAATTGCGGTGATCGATCACCACTCTCGATCTCCACTTCTTGGAGATCCAAAAATTTTTTATCCCCGAAGTCGGATGAGTCACTTTAAAACAATCTTCTGCCAGCCTACTGATATCAGAAGCGACTGACCGGATCAACTTAAAAATCTCAGGCAATACTTATTCTCCAGTGTAGATTTCAAATCTTTTGTCAAATCAAGTGCATGGATTGTAATTTTGGATAAAAAATGTACTATTTACTATCTCTGCTCGAGTATTTTCTCAATAAGATGGTTTCAAAATTTTTGAACACTTGAAATCACATATTTTTAAAATTGGTTCGGTTTCAATTTCCAAAGACTCAGCTCCGTGGGTGAGCGATAATTTCTTGAAGATTAGCATTAGAAACTATTATTTTCTGAGATACTGACCCGCAAAGTCCCTGCAAAATATGAATTTAATCGAGAAAAATCGATGCTCGAGAAAATTCAGAGCTGGGGTCGGCGACCCATCTTTCAAAGATGGGAATGATGGGAAAGATGGGTTAGGGGAAAACCCATCTTTCTCATCATTCCCACCTTTCCCACCTTTCGGAAAACCCATCTTTCCCTTTCCCATCTTTTGTTTGAAAGATGGGTTGCCGACCCCAGATTCAGAGCTTCGATCACCGAAAACTGGAGATCGACAAAATCCCTGGGATTCATTTGGAGATCGAGCTTCGATCTCCGCGCTCTGGAGATCCAAACAACCCGCGCACCACTCATCGGTGATTCATCTCGAGCGCCTCATTTCGGATCTCCAGCGATCACCCCCCATCCTAGACCTAGCCACCTGAGCCAATTCACAGAGAACCGTTCGTTAAAACTCATTCTTTCAGTTACTCCCATTCCTCATCACAGCTCACAAACGCCGTCTACAAGCTCGCGTCCTCCGTCCAACATTCGCTCTCACTCGGAGAACCCCAAGGCCGCGCATATTCCCCAACCAGACGTGGATGCGTTGAATCAGTACTTGACCCCGCTCCTCGGCCAAAACCCCGATCCTAATCACGCCGCAGCAAGTAAGTTTGATCAGTCTTCTTTGAAGAGCTGTGATTCGTATTTGGGCACTTATAATGATAAAATATTCTAGTTCTGCAACTACTCGCCTCACAATCTCACCTCACGCAACACAACGCCAACGCACCGCCGAACTTTTCGCACACACAGGTGAGCAGATTCTTCTTCCGTTAATAAAATACTGTCGCTCACCCCCTTCTTGCCATTTATCATCATTTACTCGAGCTCATTTACCAAACTAGGATCTCATCACTATCGAATGACTAGCGGCGCTCGTTGCTAGACAACGGGAACTGATGGTGCAACAGCAAACGACCGCTGGTTTTCTCCAACAACAAATACACGCGTTGCAGACTCTCGCATCAACGGATCCCACGCATTGGGAGTCCTGCAACCTTGCCATTAGTAATTTGCAGAGACAACTGGCTCTTCTTCTCAGCAACCCGAGCCCTGAACGTAAGACTCCAACTCCCTCTTCTTTTATACTGATTTTGTTACAGTCCGTGAAGTGAGTCAGCAGGTAATGGTTTGCCAGGCGATCATTGGAAATGGTCGTCTTCCCAGTTCACATATGGCTACACTTCAAGCATCGCTAAATGCTGTGACTTCTGTAGCTTCGTCTCAAGCAAATTCTTCAACAATGTAAGAGACGCAAATCCCGCCCAATCTTAGTGTAATTCTAGTGGACGTCAACCGCGTATCGATCAAATGTTTGCACCTACCAGTCGCCCGATGTCTACCTCGAGCAAGCCATCCGACAAACCTCTTGAGCCCAAACAGGAACCGTCCTAGCACCAATTATCTTTCCCAAAATTAACTAGTCTATTCTATTTACTTTTTACCGAACAACGTCACTTTCGAACATTTCTCATATCAAGCAAATGTCTTCTTGATATCAATGTTGTTAAATGACCCTGTTCATTCATAAAAACTTTTCATTTTGCATTCTCAAATTTCTTATTTGAGGTTAAAAATGAAAAGTTATAAGTTCAAAAAAATTCTTGAAACCTCGTTCTTTATTGAAAAAAATATCGAAATAAACTGTCTCATTTCTCTCTGAGCTATCCGAACCATCATTGCTGCCAAAAAATGTGGTTAGCTTGAATCCAAAACATAGAAATAAAATCCATTTCCTCTACCAAAAGAAGCACATGATTCCCAGTTTAAAATATAATTAATTCCTCTTTTCATTATGTATATTAGTTCCAGCTTTATTCTTGTACTATCTTCGGACTAACCAGATAACAGAAACAATGCGGAATCGAGTGTAGCGATACTCCTTGTTGATTTCAAACAACTAGTCTCGAAGGAGAAAAGTCTCAATTTTCGATTTATCATATTCCTTTGTTGATTGATCTTTCCCTCCATTCTCCTGATACAGCATCTTTTACTACCAACATTTAAAAACATGTTCGCTGTTTCTCATTCTTTAAAAATAATGATGAACAACTGTATAAATATATCATAAGCAAACACATGACTCCATGAACTTGAATCGCGAGCAGCTGGCCACTGTCAAGTCTTACTCGGACATCGGCAAATCAGCATTTTCCCAACTAAAGCAGCAAAATGAAAATGACGAATTTGATGGAGACGAAACAGAAAACTCAGCAAATAAATTGTAAATATATGAGTGTTTCTTATTTCAGTCCGTATATTTTTTATGATTGATTATATACGGCAGTTTGTTCTTTGTGCAAGATTTACAAGTGCGTTTTATAGTGCACCAGCGGCGAAGAGATGCCTTGAGCTGGTCCTTGAAGTGCAGGGATCAGAAATTATTGCGATTGAGAAGGAGAACTTGCCAGTGTTGAACCGGGGCATTGAGAAGGTGATGAGATTGATGCTCATCCCACCGATGAAAATGAGCAAAAATGTGTTGTTGCTCAAGAAGCGAAACGTCAAATTTTTAACCGACGGTGATGGAGGAAATGCTTCGACAGAGCGCTTGGAGGAGAGGTTGAGGGAAAATGGTGGAGTCCCGCCAGAAAGAAAGCGAAAACTTGAGGGCGCGCTTTCTACGATTGTTTCCGAAAATAATAAGTCAAAGCAGAAGTCACTAGTTAGGGTCCTCATTGAATTCTCATCTGAAGGGAAAAAATATATAAATACTTGTATTATGTAAAGAAAAAATGATTAAAAAGTTCAATTGGTGACCCGACCAAAAGCGGGACCATCCAAAAAAGGCACGTTATCATCCTCAAAAACGCGCAATATCGAGAGCTATTTTGGCCCACAAGCTACCTCAACTCAAAAACCAAAAACGACAAATCACAGTTCAAGTTCCAAAACCTTTTCGAAGAAACAAGTGGAGAGCGCTATCGTTGTGCTCGATGATTCCGATGACTTTGACGACGACGGCGATTTTGACGAAGCAATAAGCCAAATCGACAAAAGTAATTCGAAGACGAATGAAGATGAGTTCGATGATGACGATGATTTCTTAGAAATCGTAGCGTCAAGCAGTAGCAAACCGATAAAAAAGTCGACTGCTTCGACAATTCAGCCTGAAGATGACTTCGACGATGATGACTTTGATGACATCGACTACGACGCCATGGCTCTTGACCAGCAAAGGGAACAAGAGAGACTTGAGCGAGTAACATCAGCAGCAACTAAAGCTTCGACTCCAGAGCCAACGGACATAACTGACCTTGACTTCGCGAATCCATTCGACAGCAGCGATGACGATGACTGCGTTGTGATTGAAGATAACGAGCCACTTGTTGAAAATGATTTTAAAAATGTGAGAATTTCCCAAGAACGAGTTCCCGAAGGCTTTGAAGACACACGATTCTTGATTGAAGCTGATATCTTGCCGAACACATTCCAAATTATTGGTTGCATAAGAGCACTAACAAGCAAAATCGAACAAAACAAACAAGGAGAGTTCAATGTTAACGCCACTATTGCGGATTGCTCAGGAACACTGCCGGTAATTGAGAAATATACTCGCATAAAAACATATTCTAAGGCCCGACTGAGCCATAACGCGTTCGAATACATGTTTCAAATGACCATTCCAACGAGTCCGATGAAATCTTGGAACAAACAATCAAGAGATGTCTTCAAAGAAAAGGGCCAGTTTGCTCAAAAGCGCATTTACGACTTCTTCGGACATATATTTTTACGAAAACTGAAAAATTCTGAACCGAGTTACGAAATTTATCGATTCGTTGAAATAGTATAATCGCCATCTGTTTTCCTGCCATTTACCAATTTCAAAATGATCTTTTTGTTAAGTCTCTCAATTTATTAGAATGGAAGCAAGAACTAAACAGCAAGCACAAGCAATTGACCGTCTTAGTGCCGAATTAGATTCGCTTGTTTCTGATCCTCAGTCGGAGATCGCAAAAGAAAACGCTAAATTAAAATATCAGATTGCTCAATTACAAAAGGCTGTAAGGTTCTCCCCTCGTCCGAACCAAAAGCCTCTCTTCCACCGCCCCCGCCTCGAGCCCTATAGGCTCGCAATTCTTATCACCTCGCCGCCCACGAGCCTCGGGCCCAGCTCCGCGCAACTTTTCAAATATCCCTCACTCGCCAAATTGCAGTCACAGACGCAACAGCAAACCAAGAAAACTTAAGGTCAGTTCTAAAGAGATTTTTGCCACTGTACCTTCGCCGAGAGACTGTAATAAATGCTTATACTTTGACTCGAGATGTGTTTCCAGTTGTTTATGATTAGTGTGGAGTAGTTTGAGGAGTGATACATATATCAGGCCTTGTCAAGCCCGCGCCGCTTTCCATCGCAGTTGGTCTCCGGACCACCGATGGTCAACGGGAGTCTGGGCGGGGCAAGGGGGAACCTTATAAATGGCGTCAGTTGTGGAACTGATTTCACTCTTCTCACGAAACCCAACCGTATCCAATTAGTGAAGCCTTCTCTTGTCATTGTTAGCATTTGCTACGGCCTCTGGGTGAATGGTTAGGAATAAGTGATGGCCGAACGCTTCTTTTTTACGAGTTCTATTCTATTTCAATGATAATCTAGTGCGAGTTAGATTGTTTTACGCTACTTTTAGTTAATTTACATGAAGTTTAGCTGGTCTAAGCTTGCATTTAGGATAGTAAAACGGTCCAAACTCAAACTTATGATAATTATTTCCCCAAATTTGAGCCTTTTTCAACCGCCAACCGAAATTCGCAATTCGGGCGCGCCACAGGCGCGCAGCCAGGGTTAATCCCCAAGGGTCATGGGAGCCGCGCAAGTCCGTCAGGGCTTGGGAACGGCCCTTATCACACATGAATGTCCCGATATGACAGTTTTTGATTTCAAATCAGTCACTAGTCATTCTTTCGCATCAAATTTTTCCGCTTACGCAACCGAGGCTCAAGTCACTTGACCAAGGTCAAATTTTCGACTTTTTCAAATGTGATCAACTTTAATCCACAGGTACTCACCTACCACCAGGTGGCCTCAGAGGGGTCATACGCGCCCTCTAGTGGACAAAAATTTGGAAACGCCCTATAGGCTAAAATTGGCCGAAAAACTCGAATTTGACGGTATTTAACCCGTAAAAGGAGCCGATCAGTCAGATTTAGGCAATATTTTCCCAAATTAGCGAGATTAACACTTCCGACCGTAAATCCTCTTTATTGAACAGTCTTGTTTGCGAAGCTAACCCAAAACGCTCAGGTTCAGCACAGTAAGCCGGTCGTCACAATAGTTGCTTGAGTCCACGTCAGTGCTCATCAGCTAGGCTATAAAATCCGATGCTACTAGTTCCTAGAGTAAGTAAGTTAGTGGACCGGGCTTGAAGTCGATAAAGCTGGCCATGCCTAGGAACGACTCGCGACCCACAATCAAATTGCCTCAAATCAAGTCACATTATTCACAGTGAGCTAAACATGAACATGAGTAAGACAAAACAAACAATGCCCGAAACGAGGTCGGATATCAAAGCCGTCCTTCGCCATGTTCGCCGTCAAATCGCACAAATCGATGAATCAACTGAGGATACTGCAGTCAAGGCCCGACTCAAAGCTCTCAAGAAAGACGAGAAGGACCTCATCGACGAGCTAGTCACCCTCGACTTGGAAGAAGACGACACGCCTACTGCTGCCCGCACCACCACCGATAGCGCGAAATCGATGCAGCAGCACATGCTTATGAGCTACCTGAAAGATCTCAACTTCAACGCGTCAAATGAAGAGTCACTTGGCAATTTTTTGGTCAAGTTAGAGGCGATCATGAAAAGCGTACCACTACTCTCTTTCGACGAGATCTACCTCGCGATCAAACCTTCATTGCCCGCCGCTGTGATCAAGTCGCTCAACTCCAAGAAAATTGATGACATCGATACGTTGAAGAAACACCTGTTGGCGCTGTACGGAAGCTTCTCATCGGTTTACCAAAGACTAGAAGCGTGGATGGGAAAGCCCAAGAACAACGGCAGCAACTGGACACGCCACACAACCGTTCTTCAATCATCTCTAGAATCCCTGAAAGTTAGCTACGCCGCAATGCTGCGCAGACGCGACGAGTCCCGAAGGAGTCGTGAGGAAATCGAAGCCAAGCCGTTCGAGCCCACGTATGAAGATGCCTTCGAGTTACTCCTCTACCTCAAACTGCTCCAGGACATTTCCTCCGTCGACACTGCTGTCCACAGAACCGTCAGCGTTGAATTGGACAGCTTACACACTCCAATGTCCCTCGCTACTCGCGCGGAATCAGTGAAGTGTCAGACTACATTGTCCGCGGCAGCATTCCGAGGAAAGCCCCGAAAACCAGAGCAGGACGATGCCAAATCCGACAAGCCTGCCAAGAAGGGCACAAAGAAGAAGAAAGACAACAAGAATGCTGCGAAAAAGGAAACGGATCAGAAGAAAGGCCAGAAAGGAAAGCCGAAATCCGGAAACGGCCAGGATAACAATGCGCAAGTTAACCAGGCCGCAGCTGTCTACGCTCTTCGAGATCAGTCCGACTACGATAGTGTCGAAGAAAAAAACTGATTCTAGTCGGAGCCGCACAGGGTCCCTCCGACTCAAAACAAAAAGAATCCTGTATTGAATTTCATGACCGCCGTACTGAGGTACCGCCCATCTTCCTTCCTGTACAATTTGAGCTCAACGGGCGGTGGACTCACGCACTGTACGACCCTGGAAGCTTCGCTTCCATCATGAAACACTCTTTCGCCAAATCCCTCAACCTGAAAATTGAGCCAACTCATCAGCTCATTAGCGGGATTGGAAAATCAAACAACCGATGCGCCGGAAAAGTAACTACGGACCTTCGCATTGGTCACCACGGCATTTGGAACAAGACCGTCTTCTTCCTTGTTTCAGACAATGCCATGTCTCTGCCTGTAATCCTTGGCCGGGACCCGCTCCACAAACGATGCAAAACGATAACCAGTAATTTGGAAAACCGCACGCTTCAGTTCAAGGGTGCAAATGGTTGGACTCGAGTACCATTTATTGGATTCCCGCAATGGGAAGATTACGATGCATCAAAGGACAAAGTTGAAGTTTATTTTGCTGAACTCTCAACCGCGGATCTTCTAGACTTAGTTGACCAGCTTGGTATCGACATAAACACTGCTGCTCCAGAAGATCAAGTCCGAATTATGGCCATTAAGATGCTCAAATTGAAAGACGTATTTTCTTCGGAGAATCGACCGATTGGAAATTTCTCACGATTCGAAGTACGCATCGACACCGAACCTGGTGTCACCATCAATGTTCCTCAGTATAAACTACCCGTTATGTTCGAAGAAAGTCTCGACAAGGAGATGGATAAACTCGCAAAGATCGGTGTCATCGTACCGGTTGAAGACAATCAAGGCTGGAACACGCCGATTGGTGGAGTAAGAAAACCTGACGGAACCGTTCGCATGATCATGAACTTCAAGGTCACGCTGAACAAGATCCTTGTCCGCGAGGACCTGTTTTCTATCCCTGACATGGAAAATGAGTCGCGAATACCGCCGGGAAATCACTTTTTCATGAGCTTGGACGTATCAAAAGGCTACTGGAATCTTCGAGTCCGAGAAGAAGACCAAATAAAACTCTGCATCTGGTGGAACAATAAAAATTATAAGTTCACCAGGCTTCCATTTGGTCTCAAAAACTCCGGAAATTGGTTCGCCCGCGCTATCGCCGACGCTCTTCAGTCCATGAAAAACCGCTCCAACGTGCGAATTTTCATCGACGACGTCCTCATCTTCGCACCCACTTTCGAAATCTTCGAAGCAACCGTCGACGAGGTTCTGACGCGCCTCAAGGCCGTCAACTTTGTTGTCAACCCAAAGAAAGTGAAAATCTTGTATCCTCAATGCAAGTGGCTGGGACGACTACTCTCGTCAGAAGGCATGCAAGCTGACCCCGAGAACGTCGCTGCCGTTCAGCGCATCGAGCCTCCCACAAACTACCGTGGTCTTCAAAGCCTCTTGGGAATGCTCAACTGGGTCCGCAACTTCGCGTCCATCAAGGATGGAGACAACATTGCCGAGAACAGTTTCAGTCATATCGTTCAGCCAATCACTTCTCTTCTGAAAATCAACAAGCCGCGCGGAAAGTTCACTTGGACGGACGAGGCGAGTGATGCCCTTGCCAAGGTCAAACACAAGCTCACCGATGGTTCGACTGTTTACTTCCCCGACTTCAAGTTGCCTTTTGTACTCGTGACCGACGCTTCGAAACTCGCGCTGGGATACGTTTTACTACAACCGATTGGCAACAAAAGCAGAATTGTCCGGCTGAACTCCAAAACACTCAACCAAGCTCAGATGAATTACAGTACAACCGAACGCGAAGCCCTGGCAGTGATTTGGGCCATTGAAGATTGCAAAATGTTACTACGAGGTGTCAGCTTCGTCGTCAGAACGGATCATCAAGCACTCACTTTTCTCGATTCAAAGCTGCCCAAAAACGACAAATGCAGCAGATGGGCAAACATACTGAGCGTTTACGATTTCGTTGTCGAATACATCCCAGGCGATGAGAATGCTGTCGCTGATTTTCTCTCTCGACCTGCTGGACTCGACTACAACTTAAATGCCAAGAATGCCAAGAGTGATGAGCTTGCCGGCCGATTTGTCGATTTTCACCAGTTCCGAATTTACATTCCGTCCTGGGTCAAGCCAGGGAACCCTCCCATCAACAAGCTCAACGGCGACGATTTCACTACGCCAGAAGACTTCGTCGCAGTACTCAGTCTGAGCAATCCTTCCCTGTCTCTCAACATGCTTACGAAAATCGCCTCCGCCCAGTTCGACGATCCAGTTCTTTCGAAAATAATGGAAGCAATCGAATACAATTATTCACCGCAAAAAGACGAGAAATGCGAGGAATCGAAATGGCTTTTCCAACGTCGAAATCAGATTACGAAATGCGAATCCACCGGCGCTCTCTCTGTCGCTGGAAAAATCTTTATTCCGATGTCGATGCGACGCGAAGTTCTCAATTCCTACCACGACCGTTGCGCCCATGCGGGAGCAAAACGAGTACTTGAATTGACATCTCACCTGACTTGGCCTCAGCGCAAGAACGACATTGAAAACTACGTAAACAGCTGCCCTTGCGCGCATCGCAAAGGTGGCCGAGGTCAAAGTCACAAGCCAAAAATACGCTCTACGGTCAGAGGAAAGAAAATCTTCGACAAAGTTCTCGTCGACTTCATCGACATGCCTCCGAGTAAAGCTGGATTCCGCCATTGTCTAACGATCCTTTGTACTTTCTCGCGATTCCTCATTGTAGTACCGACTCGAAAACACCGCGCCATTGACGCCGTCAACGCGCTGAAAGACAAACTACTTTCTACTTTCCCTCGACCTTCGACTATTTCAAGTGATCGGGGTACTCACTTCACTTCAGCGATGAATGAAGAATTCGCTAAGGAACACAAAATTGAATGGAGATTACATTGTGCCTACCATCCAGAAAGCTGTGGAGCGCTGGAGGTACAACACCGAGTCATCAAGGACAGCGTCTTCGTCGCTGTACACAGTCTCAACAAAGACTGGGCCGATTGTTTACCAGAAGTGGTCAGAATACTTAACTCGTTGCCGAATGCTGCAACGAAAATATCTCCCTTCGAGATGGTTTTTGGAGTCAAACCAGATCTCAGCGAGTTCGACGCCGTCGACAACAGCGAGGAGTCAACCCCTGCTGAGTACGTCGAACAAAAAGCTAAAGAACGAAAACTCCTCTACGATAGAGTAAGCGAATGTCAACAAAAGGCGGACGAGGCCCGTCAACGAAATGACAACCCCGCCATAGTTGCATCCGACATCGAAGCTGGTTCTAGCGTCCTCATCTATCGTCCATTGTCTGCTACCGGAAAGCGCTCGAAAATGCGCTGGATTGGCCCCTACAAGGTTCTACGTTCAAATGGATCCGTCGTCCAAATCATCGATGACGACGGCAAGACCGATTTCATCCACAGAAGCCAAGTTCAACCAGTTCAACCACGCCGGGAGCACCTTGGTCCACTACCACCGTTTCCAGATTTGAAGATACCTCTTGCCAGAACTGGAGTGGATAACACTACTGATCCTCCAGTTAAGCTAAGTCAGCCACCGCCAAGAGACATTCGTCAATTCGAAGATGAAACCGTTGGACCCAACAATGGAGATGAGCTCAACGCCGCTGGTAAAGACCCTGTCCCTGATCAAGACAGCCCTGAACCGGATGCTGAACTCACCAACAATGATGATGGACCCAACTCCGATGGAACTGCAGATGCAGCCCGCCCGACCCGACCCTCTACTCCAGTGAACGAATCACCGCCCGAAGAAGAGAACTTCGGAACGCCGATGTCAATTGCGTTCACGCCGCCTAACTCAAAATCTCACAAAGCACGAGCACCCGTTGCTCCGAAAGTCACTCGCGCTCGAGTAAGACTCGAAGACGAAGAAAGGACTGCTTCAGAAGAACTTGCGAAGAAACTTCAGTTCGACTTGAACAGACCTTCAACACGCGCGTCAGCCCGTATTCGTCAAAAGAAAACTTCCTAAAAAAAGCCCCTTCGAGTAATCGAAGGTCCATGCTCACTCACGTTTATCGAGTTGGGAGCAGGATACTCTGTACAAATCGTGTGAACCCCCTAAACGTGAATTTTCGCCCCATTTCCAACGTGTTTTTGGTCTTAGAGCGCTTTTCAAAACCAACGTGTACCGCTAGAACTCGTTAGAAACTCGTAAAAAAGAAGCAAGGTCGTCATAAAAAAGATTAATTAGTCGATACTTGCCCCTTAGGATCCTTAGATACTAACCCTTTTACAGATGCGACTCGCAAAACTCGCGCAAACTCAACCTGGAATGTACCAGTACCTTCGCAAAAGAGCAATCGCCGAAATGCTGGAAAAAGCCCATTCCGACAAGCCCGATCCCGACATCATCAACGGTGCCGAGGTCGCCAACGCTGATCCCGATGTCCCCAGGACCGTCTCCGATGATTTGGCCGTCGACAACGTTGAAGTCAACAACGACGCCGATGTCAACCCTGCCAAGTGCGCCGTGGACAACATCGATGCTGGTCCCGACATCGACATGGACTGCTCAACTCCCCTGGTGATCGACGAAGAAGTCGTCTCCACAGTTGCCTCTGGTCCCACCGATGTCATGGTCTCTGCCGATGTCGTCAATGCCATCTTCGACGCTGCCGCCAACAACGAGTCAACCTCCGATCTCATCAACCAACTCGTCCCGATCTCCCAATCCACTCCTTTCGCTCGACCTACTGATCGCCGGAACGAGAGCAGCATTTGGATTGATGACGATGACGCGGAGTTCAACGAGCTCGTCAAGAAGAAAAAGCAAAAGAAAAATGCTCGGCACTCGAAGAAACACAGAAAACTTCAGCGACAGAAGGTGCAGAACCGACACGGAAATCTACGACCGCTAGCTCCGATGACTCCAGTGATGAAAAACCGTGCGACATTTCAATGCCTGGAAATGCTGGAGACCATCACCAAACTTGCTACGAAGAGAAAGATTGATCGAGGAAACATAGCGTTCTTCAAGTCACCGGAAGGCCTGAAGTTGGTGGATCAGATGTGCAAACTCGCCCGTGGACCCAGACGAGAAATGGCTGCTCGACAGATGATCGCCTGGCGCCGCAGCGCCGAAGCCAAGGCCGACAACTTAGGCAGACTCTTCTGGTCCAGCGAAGCCGACGACGTCAACGGTGGAGAATCGGCTGGGAGCAACTGTAAGGTTCTCCCCTCGTCCGAACCAAAAGCCTCTCTTCCACCGCCCCCGCCTCGAGCCCTATAGGCTCGCAATTCTTATCACCTCGCCGCCCACGAGCCTCGGGCCCAGCTCCGCGCAACTTTTCAAATATCCCTCACTCGCCAAATTGCAGTCACAGACGCAACAGCAAACCAAGAAAACTTAAGGTCAGTTCTAAAGAGATTTTTGCCACTGTACCTTCGCCGAGAGACTGTAATAAATGCTTATACTTTGACTCGAGATGTGTTTCCAGTTGTTTATGATTAGTGTGGAGTAGTTTGAGGAGTGATACATATATCAGGCCTTGTCAAGCCCGCGCCGCTTTCCATCGCAGTTGGTCTCCGGACCACCGATGGTCAACGGGAGTCTGGGCGGGGCAAGGGGGAACCTTATAAGGCGATCGCCGAAGAAAGGTCGAATCTGAAGCCGCTCGAAGGTAAAAACTCCCACTTTTTAGTTGTACTGACTCCTTTTAGTTGAAATGAGCTCTTCGATACTCGACACTCTTGTTTCCATCTTCACTGTTGCTATTGCTGGTGCTTTCCCAAATGTCCCCTTTATGAAGGCCGCGGTTAATCCAACATCACCAAAGCAAGAGAAGTTCGGTGACTATCAGTGTAATAGCTCAATGCAAATCGCTGGTATTCTCAAAGGTACGCATTAACCTTTTCACATCGAAAATAATTCTATTGAAGACGCCGGCGAGAAAATTGCTCCAAGAGATGTTGCCAAGAAAATTGTTGATAACATCCCCTCGAACGACCTGATCAAAGAGTCGACTATCGCCGGCCCTGGCTTTATCAACGTCTTCATCTGCCAAAAGTACATGGTTAACCGTATTGGAGAACTTAATAATGTCGGCGTGCAGTACGATAAATCGAAGTCGCAAGGACGTAAAGTTGTTGTTGACTACTCAAGGTAAAAATGGTTCATTGTCTGATAAGATCATTCTTCTAGTCCTAACATCGCTAAAGAAATGCATGTTGGCCACTTGAGATCGACCATCATCGGTGATTCAATCGCGAATCTCTTCGAAGCGTACGGCTACAACGTCGAAAGAATCAACCACGTCGGTGATTGGGGCACTCAATTCGGCATGCTCATCGCTCACCTGATAGACCTATTTCCAGACTACGATAAGAACGTTCCAAGAATCTCAGACCTACAGAAATTCTACAAAGAATCGAAAAAGGTAGACTTGCCGAAGGGTCAAAGTTCAATATTTTTCTAGCGATTTGATGACGATGAAGAGTTCAAAAAGCGCGCTTATGAAAATGTTGTCAAACTTCAAAGCCATGAGCCTGCAATTCACAAGGCCTGGCAAGCGATTTGCGAAGTGTCAAGGATTGAGTTCCAGAAGGTGTATGACCGACTTCAAATTAAGGGACTCAAGGAAGTTGGGGAGAGCTTTTACCAGGTAAAATTTGACATTAACGAGTCTTGGAATCGAATCGACTCTAATTAGGATAAAATGAATGCAGTCGTGGATCAGTTGAAAAAGCGCAATTTGTTGGAATTCGATGATGGAAGATACATCATGTGGGCTCCTGGTATCGAGATCCCTCTCACAGTTGTCAAGGTACTTTTTTACAGCCCGCTTCCTGTACTGACGCTATTTTTAGACCGGAGGCGGTTACACATATGACACCTCCGATCTGGCAGCTTTGAACTACCGTGTGCACGACGTGAAGGGCGATATCCTGATTTACGTCACTGATATGGGCCAGGAGCTGCATTTCAGACAGGTGTTCGCCGCTGCCTCCAAGGCTGGATTCTACGATGCGGCGAAGACTAGAATCGAGCATGCTGGATTCGGCGTTGTTCTCGGAGAAGATAAGAAAAAGTTCAAGACTCGATCTGGTGAGACAGTTCGTCTCGTGGACTTGTTGGACGAGGGAGTCAAGCGAGCTAATGAGCAGCTCCTCGAACGTGGACGACAAGAAGAATTGAACGAGCAGGAGATGAAGGACGCTGCCGACGCTGTTGCCTACGGATGCATCAAATACGCAGATCTCAAGTCCAACAGAAAGAATGACTATGTTTTCAGCTTCGATCAAATGCTGGATATCAGAGGAAACACTGCAGCTTATTTATTGTACCAGTTGACACGAATTCGATCTGTAAACAGAAAAGTTGAAGGAAAAATCACCGAAGAAGAAATCAAAAAGGTCGCTGCCAGCGGTGCCTTTGATTTGGCCGACCCAAGAGAGTTCAAATTGGCGAAAACGATCCTTAGGTTCCATGAGATCCTGACGCAGGCTCAGCGTGATCTCCTCATTCACCCGATTTGCGAGTGGATGTACGAACTGTCAAACGCCTTTTCGCAGTTTTACGACAAGTGCTACATTATTGAAAAGAAAGATGGAAAAGAAGAGATCAAAGTAGGCAGACTCATTCTCGCAAGTGCCACTGCGAGCGTAATGGAAGCCGCTTTTAAAATTCTCGGTATTAAAACGCTCCACAAGATGTAAAAATATCAATCTTGTGTGTGTTTTGAAAAGTACCAATCTAGGAAAATTTCTGTCCAGCAAAGTAGTCAAGTCCTGAAATAAATAACTAAAACTGCTCTAATCTTAATCATTTTAATTTATCTCGCTGCATTTTTAGAATGATTGGACTTCGTTTGGCCGCTGCAAGATGCCCTCTCCGAGCCGCTACTCGAGTAAATAATTTTTGATTCCGATGACTTCAATTTTTATCAATAGGTTCCCACTATGTCGGCTACTCGCACCCTTCTCGCCCGACAGACTGTTAACGTAAAACCCTTCTCCATTCTCTCCGTCGCTAAAATTGTTTAGACCGTGGCTCAAAGATCCTGGGGTGGTGGAACCGTCGGTGTTTCCAAGCTCATCATTCTTTTCGGTTCCCTCGGTGGCATGGCTGCTTTCATGACTCTCTGCTTTACGACCATCGGTGACTTGATGATGTGGGTCATTCCAGCTCTTGCTCTCTTCTGTGGTTACTTTATGTTCGGAGATTCCAATATTTACAGACACGAGCAGATCGGAGAGGCGATCTTCCAGGACATTCACGTCCTCTTCACCCTCTCCTTCCTCATCGTCGTCTACGTCTACTACTAAATCTAAGTCGAAACCTGTGAAAATATTTATTTAGCAAGACTTTCCCTTCGAATAAAAACATAAAAAAACGATCTGTTTTTCAATATATGACCAAATAAGAATGAATATGTCGTCGAGTGATATGTCGACTTTGATGATGCAACATTCACAGAAGTTGAAAGAAGAGCTGAAATTGATCATTCAAACACTAAAAGTGTCCCTCCGCCAGGTGCAAACATTCCGTACGACAGTAGACGACGTATTCCAATTCCTGAGCAAAGGATACGCAGACGATGGATCGGAAACCGTTGAGTCTCATCAACTCAAATTCCAAGAAAAGTTAACGAAAGAGTAAGCCCGAATCGTCATTTTTGAAAGTTTCTCAAAGTCGGCCAGTTTAGAGCGAGTTTTAACGGAGTTCGAAGAATTCAAGAGTACCTGTTTATCACTGCCAAACAATATTCCAAACACTACTCCTCCTTTGAGCAATTTGGCTCAACTTGCACAAGATCCTGACCCGGCGAAAGCCGCACTCTTTCATCAGTTGCAGCATAATCATGTTTGGTGGGAGCGACTTCAAAGTAGCGTTGATCCCCTTATTTCAATTAGTTCCTTTATGTTTTCTAGGCATGAGTGCGGATCAGCATTCCTACCTCGCGCGTAACAATATGAAACGGTCGTCCTATCCAAAAGCCATCCGCAAAGTAAAATCCAGCGCCCAGCAAACAAGGGCCATCATAACAATCCTGAATTCATCAATGTTGTGATGCAGCAAGTTATAAAAGTGTTCGTCCCAGACCTGAAAATGAATATAAGTCCGATATCCGGTAGCTCCCGCGTTCTCCAGGTACCAAGATAGGACGAGCTGTAGCCGGCAATGAAAGAGAAAAGGGAGGGTTAGTGCACGATCTATTCTTAGCAAAGCTGCTAATCTTGCCGCATCTTATCGCACCTCACAGGGCCCCTTTCAAACGTTTGACAAGTGCAAAATCACCAAATAAGGACATATGTTGCAGCGCTCTTCCAAAATAGGCAACTGACGCTAGTTCACACCAAGCAGGGGGTATATAAGCGCTCCGCACTAGGTTTGCAAGTACCAATTACCCAGTTGGACATTTTTGAAAAGGTTGTAAACTTTTTCTAAAACTTTTTCAACATGATGATGCACGATTCTGAGGAGGAGGAAGAGCAGACCGCGCTCGTCTGCGACAACGGTAAGAAATCAGAGATTTTCGAAAAGAAAAATACTTCAAAAAGAAACAAATGCCTAAAAATCATCTTCAGGATCTGGTCTCGTCAAGGCCGGTTTCGCTGGTGACGATGCTCCCCGAGCTGTCTACCCATCCATCGTCGGTCGACCACGACATCAGGGTGTCATGGTCGGTATGGGCTCCAAGGACTCCTACGTCGGTGACGAGGCTCAGTCCAAGCGAGGTATCCTTACCCTCAAGTACCCCATCGAGCACGGTATCATCACCAACTGGGACGATATGGAGAAGATCTGGCACCACACCTTCTACAACGAACTCCGAGTCGCCCCAGAGGAACACCCTACCCTCCTCACTGAAGCCCCACTCAACCCCAAGGCTAACCGAGAAAAGATGACCCAGATCATGTTCGAGACCTTCAACGTCCCCGCCATGTACGTCTGTATCCAGGCCGTCCTCTCCCTCTACGCCTCCGGCCGAACCACCGGTATCGTCCTCGACGCTGGTGATGGTGTTTCCCACAACGTCCCCGTCTACGAAGGTTACGCCCTTCCCCACGCCATCATGCGACTCGATCTTGCCGGCCGAGATCTTACTGACTACCTCATGAAGATCCTCACTGAGCGAGGTTACTCCTTCGTCACCACCGCCGAGCGAGAAATCGTCCGAGACATCAAGGAGAAGCTCTGCTACGTCGCCCTCGACTTCGAGCAGGAAATGGCCACCGCTGCTTCCTCTTCCTCCCTCGAGAAGTCCTACGAACTTCCCGACGGTCAGGTCATCACCATTGGTAACGAGCGATTCCGATGCCCCGAGACCCTCTTCCAGCCATCCTTTATCGGTATGGAATCCGCTGGTGTCCACGAGACCACCTACAACTCCATCATGAAGTGCGATATCGATATCCGAAAGGATCTCTACGCCAACAACGTCCTCTCTGGCGGTACCACCATGTACCCCGGTATTGCCGATCGAATGCAGAAGGAAATCACCGCCCTTGCCCCATCCACCATGAAGATCAAGATCATCGCTCCCCCAGAGCGAAAGTACTCCGTCTGGATCGGTGGTTCCATCCTCGCCTCCCTCTCCACCTTCCAGGCCATGTGGATCACCAAGGCCGAATACGACGAAGCCGGCCCCTCCATCGTCCACCGAAAGTGCTTCTAATTTTCTTCAGAAACTATCTTTCGAAATCGCTTCGAATCTATTTTCTGTCGACTTTTTCTACTCTTTCCTACACTTCTTCAACACTACCTCCTACTTTTCTAGTGTTTCTTTCTCTTCTGACTCCTTACTCTACTCTATCTTTCTACTCTTTCTATCTATCTAGGAAATCTATCTATCTAATACAACTATCTATCCTATCTCTTACCTCTTTCTCTTCTCTTCCTTTTCTCATCATCTTTTTTCAGTTAGAGCTACAATTAGTATCTAGCCGTCATATAAATTATACTCAGACATGTTCTAATCAATATATTAAAACAATCGCTGATAAAAAAGATCAAGGGTCCTTCTAATTGCAGTCTAAAGAGCATTCTTTTCTCACGGAAATAGCAGGAAATCAGAAAAGGAACTTTAGCAGGTAAAGTTCGAAATTGATTATTGATAGCAAGGAAGATTTTATGTATCGTAAGTAAAATGGACTGTTTAGGTGGTGGTAGGAAAAGTCATGTTTGTGCACATTATTCTTCGATCACTGACCATTGAGCGGGTCTTCGTTCGCGGTCTGGACGAAGAAGACGGCCTTGATGGGCTGGATCTGTTTTCCGAGTCGCAGTACAAAGTTATGCGAATGATAACGAGCCACGCAGCTGCGGCTACGCTTCACTTTTATCACACCAACACAACAAATCACCCGGATGCCACGATCAGGCTATTTTTGCAGTGGCTGAGGTAACCTCTTTTGAAGATATTTTTAGAGCTAACTTTATTTCTAGGTCGTACAAGCAGCTGTTTCAAGACAAATGCAAGCGATGCGGTAAACTCCTCCGCGACGGGCTCCCGCCGACTTGGCGCGATTATCGCACCATGGCAGCTTTCCACTTTCACTGCAAAGATTGATCCTCATGTTTCTCTTCACATGTTTCAAAAAGCTTCTCCCTTTCGAAAAAATATTCATACAACATTGACAATTCTGGTGACATGGACCAACACCGCTCGTTCTCTCTTCTGAAATTTTTCTCATCATTTTTATTGACTAGAATGGCGAATGTTGTACAGGTGCACTCGAGGTTGAAACAGGAGTTAGAGGAGCTAGTGTCGCCGCTGATGGAAAGTCTCCAGAAAATTCAGCTTTTGAGGCACTCAGCAGACTCGTTGTTTGGTACTTTGGTAAGACCGTTGTCACAGTGTGGGTAATCGAGGATAAAAATGGATTCTAGAGTGAAGGGAGTTTGGTGAAAGAAGGGGAACAGGTCAACCAGGAAAAATTCATTGCGACGGTACAAGAGAAGCTGGACTCATTGGGTGAAAACTTCACTGCTCTTCTCAACAAAGTTCAAAAGATTCCAAAGGACAGATTTCCAACGGCTGTACAACCCTTAGGCCCGCTGGGGGCATTGATGTTGGACGATAGTGAAGCCACAAACAAGATGGCTCTCGAGTATGCGCCAGTATTTCAGCAGTTCAACGCGTTCAAAGGTCAAATGGACGGTCGTTTCTCAAGTTTAACCAGTTTTTAGATTTCCATAGACTCCTGGAAACATACACGAAACTGAATTCCCGAAAACGGTCGACGACGAATCGCGTTCTTCAGCCTGGCGGGGGGATGAAACGCACTCGCCCACCGCGGGTGGTGATCGAAAACCCCCAAGCCTTCAAGCAACATCTCGCCCAGCTTCTTCACATTCCGAATATAGGCCAGGATCTCAAAATCCAAGTGCGCGAAATGTTCGGCAACACACGCCTCATGTCAATCACAGTTCGCCGAACGCTCAACTGCCACATCATCTTGCGCCACATTCATATTGAGCGCGTCATCATCAAGGGCATCTACGAGGACGAGAGCATCGATGAAGTTGACGTCACCGTCGAGACAGCCCTCGACACCATGAAACTCATAGACCAACACGCTCAGGCGTCCTTGATCTTCTATTCCTTCAGTTCACTTACCGACGAAGAATCATTTCGCAAGTTCCTGCTTTGGCTCAAGTAAATGCTGCTTCTTATTGCGAAATATCTACATTCTTTGTTTTAGGTCTTACAAAACGTTGTTTCACGCGAATTGTATGCGCTGTCGACGTCATCTTGTGGAAGGCTATCCGCCGACTTGGAGAGACTTTGTCACTTTTCATCCGTATCACTTCGGCTGTCGCTCCGGCTAGGGCCTGACTGTAGTCCAAAAATACAGATATCCAGTTATCAGCTCCAGTTATCCACTAATGTACAAAACCCCTTCATTGCCCTTCGTTATTTCAGACGATGTATCGGCTCAGGGGAAAGTTTCTCCCTCGAATGATGGACAAGTTCCTCTATGATCGTTTGATTCCGTTCCAAGATGCCTTTCGCTTCGAATGTATGCCAAATAAGCTCACTGGATCCACGGAGAAGGTCTTCGAATTCACAGAAAAAATGAAGGACAAGATTGAAACTGCTACGGGGAGAAAAACAGACGCTAGAGTGATTGAAATGGGAAATAAGCTCACAGCAAACGATCTTAGAAAAATCGCCCAGAAAGGGTCCGTCCTCAAAGTAAACTGACTCCAAGTGCCTCTTAGACTAAAAAATAAGCATTTCAGCGCTTGGATACACGAGGTAATGTTGATAATCTGAATGCGTTGGCTGTCGGAGTCAAAGTCGTAGAAATGAGGCTGACTTTCGGTTACTGGAATCGAATACAGTTCCTGAAACGATGCTACTCGTATCTTTTCCGACCAGGGACGATCTTTCACAATCAGCTGACAAAACGAGAGCAGCGCGTTTTCACAGATATGTTCGCGAAAGGTCAAGAGAAAATCGCCCTTCATGATCTCATCCGATTGTATGATAATTGCTGGGTTTTGCTCGAAGAAAAACATGTCGGGCTCAATTCAAGTGGCGAAAAAACGCTGTTTAGCCCTATTGAAGGTTAGCTTTTGTTTAACCCGTATTTGGTGTTCATTCAAAGCTTCAGGAATGAAGGTTAAACTTGTGAACTTGTCGGCTGTTGTCGACAAATACATTGTCCCCGAAATGGACACCGTCCAAAACAACCCCGTTTGGACAAACGTCAAGAAAGGCGACCCGTTTTACGTGTTTTACGAGTTTCCCCGCGCCTTGATCCAGATTTTTGTTTGTTCCGTCTTCTGGATCATACTTTTTTCTGGCATTCGAAATGAGGTTAATTACGCAGAAGACTTCGAGAAGGATCTTCAGAGCCAGCTTGCGATTGAATTGAGCGAGTACGACACGCCCTGGTGGAATCATGATGAAAGTAGTGAAACGGGGCTTACTGAAGGTAGACTTTTGCAAGCAAGAACGATAGCGAAGAGAAAAGCGATCGAGTCATTAGCGCTGCGTTTCGCCTTATACCAGAAAAACGATGCGGACTTAGGTAGTTTGCTGTTGTTTTTCCTCATGTTATCCGCCTCTTTTGTAGGTCTTATGTCGCAGGACATAAAATATGTCGACGATGAGTATTTGTTTACAGCTGGAAAGAAAATACTCGACATAAACTCGCAATACTTCGGTGCTTCTGTTCGTAACGTCAAGCTAACCAGCCACAAGTTCATCCACTACCCAGACAGAGTTATTCTCAAGTTTGGCAGAACAACGACGTCAGTTAATCCCGATGATCCAAGCACTTGTAAAGCCGAAAGCGAAGCTTCTTTAATTTGTTTTGATCTCCATCAATCCTTGTTGGAAGAAGGCGCTTCTTCAGAACTTGTCACCAAAATAACTTACCACAAAAATGGTCGATATGTTCTCGATCCGACAGTTTCTGTTGAACGCATGAGTTTACCCGAAGATCATCTTTTACTTCATAACCCATTTCTTCACTGGTTTGTTCCGTATTGTTCTTGGCTCAACAAAAAGTTCAGGAGCTTTCAAGTTAGATATAAAATGCTTCTTTAGGATTTTCAACGAATTTTTGCGAGTTCTATATTGTTAAGATTGTTTCGAGAAAAATTTCAATCGAATGAGTGAGTTGGACGAAGTCGTCAATCATGCTGAAAAAGAAGGGCTGTTTGGACCTGAAGAAAGACAGGTTTGAATCGTACAATTCTGCTTTTTTCGTGAGCGTTCTTGAGCAGGTCGAACAAGAGTTTCCAAACCGCCCGTACGTATCGTTGAGAGATGCGATACAAGCAAGCGACTACGAAGCCGTCATGCCCTTTTTGAAAAGCGACCGTTTCAGCGTAGCAGATCGTGGTGATCACAGTAGAACGTAAGGCTTACGTCGTAAGCTAGCTTTAAAGCTCTAGATTTTGACACGCAATTGTTTAGATATTTGCACGAAGTTTCTCTGTCGAAGATGACTTCCAGTCAGATGTGTTCAGTAGCAAGGGAATTGATTAACAAAGGCGTCAGTGTAAATGCGACTGATGACCGTCGAGAAACGCCGCTACATTATGCAGCAAAAGTAAGATCACCCTCTATCTTCTTTGTTTTGATCATTTTTTAGTACGGACAACATGGGTTGGCTGAAATTCTCGTTAGCAATGGAGCTGACTCGTCATCTTCCTTCAACATTGAGAATAAATTGCCATGGTTTTACAGCGATTTGCTCAGCCCCGAGAGCAAAGAAAAGATGGCGAACATTATGAGCGAAGGATTGCGATCCATGCTGAGCAATGTTCGCGTAGGTTCCTTTCCTTCTTCTAAATTTTCATCTCATTCAGTTATCTGACGATCGAGATAGAGACCGAAGCCACCACAATCATCACGATTCTCCAATCAATTGGGGTCAACCCATGATGAACCACACGAACAACCGGAGCAACTATGAACCGCACCATAGAAACAGAGAGGATTTCATGCCGAATATAGAAAGAAACATGGACTTTGAAGAACGCCGAAGCAGCTGCTGGACATTCCCCAGCACCTCTAGATGGGAACCCGATGAGAAGGCATCCTCCTTTTGGCCCGACCCTCAGTCATTTACTGTAAGCATATTTTAACGGGTTTGATAGTGACCTCTTTTAAGAACTTCAACGAATCCCAAATTGCCCCGATCGGGCCTCCTAAGGATGGAGGATCATCTGGATCACGGATGATCAAACCGATCGGCTCCGAACTGAGCCGCGCTACAACAAATCAATTTCCCGATCATCCCTCGGATGATTCAGATACTTACGACTATGAAAATCTCAATAAACTTCGAGGTAACTTTAGATCTCTTTATCATCCAAAATAGAAGTCCTTTTAAGATTTTCCCGATTTCAACACGAGCACTGATAATATTTGGCCAGAAAAAACTAACCAAAAAGATTTGAAATTCGAAGAGCCCTCAGCAGCAGCAGCAGCTGAGGAGAAGCCAGTACCCAAGAAAGAAGAGACAGCAACGCACAAAATCAGCGTCAGCAAACAATCTGGAGTCTTTATGCGTGCGTTGGAAGACACGCGAGCGGATGCCGACCGCTTGGATGCCACTGTAAGAATTTTGAGAAAATGAAGTTTATTATTCTTTCTTTCTTAGCGTAAACTACGAATCGGTGGCAATTCCAAAATGGACGAGATGATGCCCAAAGAAACATCATCGATTCGAGACGATGAGCGACAAAAGGAGCGCTTCCGAAAGCTCTGCGAGCAATATCGCGGGAAGTACCAGCGACTTGACTCGATCAGAGATCTCAGGGAAAAAGCGAATGCTGTCTTACATTTCAGCGCAGGTACTCTTTCCCTCAAAGGACCTGAGAATGAAAACTTTCAATAGAGAGCGGATTTAATATGGCCATCAATGATGCAATTGCGGCGGGAGTAGATGTGAATAGTCGACGTAATGGAAAATCCGCGTTACTTCGAACTATTGCTTCTGATGGAAAGAAGGTCAACCTTGAGTCAGCTAGGAACGGATCGAACAAGAGTTGCATCGGCCTAATTCTCAGAATAAGATTAATTCAGACTGCTAGTTATATGTGATCAATGATCACCGATGATTCTTTGATCCGATTTGTAGACTTCTACTCAAGCTTGGCGCAGATACAGACTTTCAAGACGCTAATGGGAATACTTTCCTGCATTTAGCCGTATCGGCGGCGCACGTGAGTGCCGTTGCCGCGGTTTTGGACTGTAATCCAGCCTTGGATATCAAAAACAAGCAGAATATGACGGCATGGGCGCTTGCGCAGACCAAGAGAGGTAGTGGAAACGTAGATGTGGTCCGAAATATGCTTGTGAAAGCCTGGAGAGGATTCAAAGCCAGACGAGATGGACGTGAGCCGGACGTGCGCTCACTCGACGATAGGCAGGGTTCGAGATTCAGCGTCTTTCTCGATTGAAATTGAAAATTTTAGTTTTTGTAAATTTTGACCCTGAAAGAAGTGGTACTGAAAGTCCACCTATCGATGGTCTGCATCCTGGTGGAGCCCGAAAAAAGTCTCATTTCCGCGGCCAATTGTGGAGCTCAAGATCAAATCCGACAGCTCCTTTCCGATTCTGAGATCGATGTCAACGAGCAGAGTACAAAGGTGCGCCTCGATCAGAATCCTTTTTGACGCAATTTCGATTTAGGGATACTCGGCTTTGCATTGCGCCGCGAGTCAGGGGAAAATTGGCATTGTGAGGATGTTACTCAACGCGGGCGCTAATCCCGATCTACAAACGCGTGACGGTTGTACCCCGCTCATCCTCACCGGCATCAACACACGAGCGTGGCCCGAAGTGGCCGATGCGCTTCTCAAATCGGGCGCCAATCCTAATCTCAAAGGTTCACTTCTGTTCACATTCTCTTTTACTTACCCACTTCAAACTAGACGCTAATGGCAACACTGCGTTGCACCATGCAGCGAGAAACGTTCACGTTCGTCTTGTGCAGCTTCTCTGCACACGAGGAGCTGATGTTTCCATCAGAAACAAGCAAGGAATTCAAGCTCGTGGAGTGAAGCCGTGGGATGGCAAACGCTCATGGAACTCCCAGGAGCGATGGAATCAAGAAGCTAAGGATGCAGTCAAGGTAATCGAGTGATGTTTTCAGTTCAGTATGAATTTTTAGGATGTCAAAAATGCTCTCCAAGAGGCATTTAACAAGCAACGAAAGAAGGCAGAAGAAGCTCTCGCTGAAATGGAAGCTCGTGATCGAACAGAACGCATCAAGCGCCGCGCCGATATTGCACGCGAAAAAGAGGCTCAAAAGGAATCCGATGGAAGCCCAGTTTCAAATATTCCCTCCCGACTTACTTCCGGGAATGGTCATGAGTCCTCTAAGACACCACCACCAAATGGAAGCTCGTCTCCACCATCTGGACGCTCATCGGATCCAATCACTCAAACGATTTCGATGGCTTCTCAGATAAGCCAAGGTATTTTTTAAAACGAAAAATACCTGAATTAAAATATCAAATAGTCTCTGCACAAATCGTCCAAGTAAATTCATCACTGATTCGTCTGGAATCAGAACAGAATCAAGCAACTCAGCGTGAATACGCACGGGACAACGACCTACGCCAAGTGCTCCAACTTTGCAAGCAAAACTCAGACAGACTCAGCAATCTTGAGACTCAGATGTCCGATCTATTCCGTGAAATTCAACGACAAAGGAACTTGTTCAAATAACTTTCTTTATCTTTAAGTAGAATATAAGTGCGGTCAAGTCTAGACCATTTTTGATGATATTTATTTGAAACAAGAATGAGTCAATTACTTTCCCGCCCAGATTACATGGCCCCGCCAGGCAGTTATCATCCTCCTCAATAGACTTTCTGTGATAATTATTCTACTATCCCTGTGCTACCTGGGTCTCTGCTACTCATATTCTCTTCATCCCACATCTTGCAACTTGACTGGATTAGCAGAGGAGCTCAGTCTCGGGCTAATCATACAGACATTTCGAAAAGTTGCTTGATGTCAAAAAATTGAATATCAACTTTTTTCTCATTTCATGGGACTTTTTGTCTCATGAGAAATTGAAGTCTTTTTTTATTAATAACATACTGCTTCAAAATCTCTCAGCCGCTTTTTAAGGTTAACTTAACGAAATAAAAGGCCATTGTATGAAATGGTCAGGGGTGTCCTCGTTGATTTCATTCCGAAATTTTTGGCTTTCAAATTTTTAGCGCTCGAGTTTGGCAAGATACTCGAATGTTTTCAATTAATATAGCGTTAGATCGTGTATTTCGCCGATGCCAGCTTTCTAGCGTGATCACATTTCATTTTATCTCTCTCATTTAACGCTTTTTTTTATATTTTTCTCTCCTTACCAAACTTATCAATCTAAAGAAACTTGACCTCTTTTAATCGATTTTTACGCGTGTACTGGCACTGTTGACACTGTAGCCTACCTGTTGTTGTAGGTCGAACTCAGAAGGTTCTCACAATGGAAAACACTACTTTTTCATTTCTAAACCTAGATTTTCAAATGCATCTGAAGTGCATAAAACACGTCAACCCCATTTTGGATATCACAAAAAATAAATAGTTACAGATATCCCACCTCGTAAGCATTTAACAATTCACTTCAGTCGCACTAGAATCGTACAAGAAAAAATATCGTAAATGCCGCCGCTTCTTTTATTCCCAGCACCGGTCGTAAATTATTTTACCACAAGCACAACTCACTCTCAAGAAAATTCGAAAGGCATCGTGAAGAAAGGCACGCTGCACCGTTATCTGGAATAAATACCAGCGGGCGGCATTTATTCTGAGACCAATTTCTTCTTTGTGACACAGTTTAACTTCCTAATAAACATCCCGTATCACAATTGTTCAACGATAAATTTCACCAGAATGAAGCGGGTGGGTCTCGTTCGATCTCACATTTCTCGGCGCCAGGGTTCCCGACCTGCTGCTCCCGTTGAAGCTGCTTCTCAAGCTAACCCAGCTGTTTTTGACGATGCCAAGCAAGGTAAAAAACCTTGTTTTCCTTCTTGCTTTTGATGCATATTTTCAGGTATCGTCGAGCGAACCTTGAACGCTGCTGGCAAATGGTACTACCAAAATATCCAGCCATTCGACTTCGCCAAGCACCACGAAGGTCAAACCGGTAATCGACTCGATCATACGTCCGTCACTATGGAAGCCAATTGCACTACTAACCCACAGAGGCTGATCCAGGATAAGTACGCCAAGTTATTCACGGTCGAAGGTCTTCCCGGTTCGGGCAAGGCTGAGTTTACTTCTGGCATCGCTGCTGGAGCTGGTCTCAAGGATATGGGCACTGGTGATCTCATGTGGGAGCTCAATCGTCTTCGGGACTTCAAAGGAGAAAACAACCTTTACAACACCTGGAAGATGCTCTGCGACGTAAGCTGATCATTCTATTTCGCGCTTTTAGGTCTCTTTCAGGAAGGCCATCATTACTTGTCCATGCGAAGCGTTGACCTCCAGAAGTTTTACGAGAACCCAAAAGATCACGTCCACTCTTGCAGAATGCAGGATCACATGAAGCTCCAGCGACACATTCACACTATGGATTGTCTCTACCACCTTCTCACTACTGCTCAGGGTACCATCACCAACCGAACCTACCACTCTGACTACTGTTACGCGTATGCCTCTCAATGTCCAACCAACTCCTTTAAAATTTCTTAAGTTACGCTATGATGAAGATGGGATACCTCTCCAAGAACTACTACGAAATGCGATACACCGTCTCTCAAGCTGCGATCGACGGTTCTGGAACTGCATCTGATCTTACTCCCCATGTCTCTTTCTTCCTCGACATTTCCCCTGAGGAGGCTCTTGAAAAGATCAAAGCCCGAGGAAACGAGGCTGAAATCAAAACTATCACTCTCGACTTCCTCAAATATCTCGACGAAGCGTACCGAGGATTCTGGGCTGAGGATATGCATAACAAGGGCTGCACCGTCATGAACGTCGACCCAGTAAGTACGCGTCGTGATGCGTGTGGTTAATCGTGTTTAGTCGCGAAACACCCCCGCTGACATCGTCGACCTTCTCGATGAGCGAGACGATGATGAGATGCGACACCCTTATTGCCGATGGAACTACCTTGATGAGAAGCAGCTTCCAGTAAGAAACTCTCATCAACGATTTTCCTTATTGATTGTAGGGTAACAACATGTCTGCTTACTTTGGTCCTGGCAACGCTTGGATCACCAACTTCTTGGAAAACTACGAGTCGATGCGATCGCCACGATCTGACATTCCATTTATTGGCCGATTTTTCTTCCAAGGTGGAAACCACTACGAACACGTTCTTATTCGGTCAGTTCTCTTCCTTTTTCAACGCTTATTGTGTGTTTAGGGACTTGTCTAAGGGACCTCACTTTTCTTACGAAATCAACCACACATTCCAGCCTTGGGATGAGCTCTCCGAGTCCAACTCTTACAAGACCAACCTCTCTTGGGTCAACAATTACAACATCATGCACACACTTGCCGATCAGGGCAAAAAGTCTCCTGAAGAAACCAGAGCCGTAATTATATCATAGCGCCCGTTCACATAAGTTAAATGTTACTTAGGAATGCGGTCCAATCAAGTACCACCCAGCTTGGCGACCAAAGGAAGCCGACTGGTTCGATCAGGGTCATACCGACACAACTAGAATTCTCTTCGGCTCTTACAAGCCATTCGTAGGCACTGAACATGTCCAGAGAAGATCAATGCCATACGGTCTCTAATTTATCTGTTCAAAACGTATTTATTAGCATTCTTTGCATCAAACAAGAATTTTAAAAGTTCAACATCTAATTCTATCCCCGTTTTTAGACGATGCTACCGGTCGAAAAGAAAACGGGACCCTACGCAAAATGGGGAGGACAGTATACGATGCTATTCAGAGGCGGTCATCGCGCCAATCATCGTCGCATACCAGATGTTCGAAAGATGAACTGGGACGATCTTGGCACCAATCGCAAGAAAAAAGACGCATACGATCAGTACGCCGAGGATAGCGATGATGACGAAGAAGAAAATGCTGAGACTAAAAACAGCGATGTGAACGACGAGGTCAATTTCGATCTCACTCAAGAGATGCCCTCGTTCGATCGAAACACGCGATACAGTCATCCTTCCGTAGACCAGCCGTACCGCCCATTCAGTTACCGTCGCGGTCAGAAAACAGCGAATCACATCCATCGATACTTTTCGAGAAATAAGCGCTACGAAGTCAAAGAACTTGAGTCAGATCAAACCAGGATCTTCATTCCTACATTTCGAAAGGGAATGATCATCGGTACGTTTCCATCTCATTCGTTTTCATAACCTTGTTTCGTTCAGGCAAGCGCCATACAACTCGCGTAGAGATTGAAGAGCAATTCAATGTATCCCTTAAAATCGCCCAAGGAGAATGTGATGATCGGATGACGCCTGTTATTATCGTTGGAACTAGCGAAGAGCAGCGCAACCTTTGCAAGGAGCATATCGAGGGAATCATTAGCGGAGTGATCCGAAAACCACGAGATAAAGATCTCTCATCTGAATCATCTTCTTCTGAGTCTGAGAGTGATGAAGAAGAGCTAGAAGTGGAGGAAAGACCCGACAGACCTGATAGAACTACCACAGACTCCGACGGCGATCGTCCAGAAGAGAGAATGCGAAATCGAAAACAACACGTGCGTAAAATACTGTACAAAGAGCACAGTACAGTTCGACGACGACCAGCGGTGGACGTCGTAGACTGGCGCAAAAACCAAGGAAATGATCTCAAAATATCTTTCATGAGCAAGAACGAAATGGTGCGAGAGTACAAGCCTTGCCTGAGCTTTGAAGAAGCGTTCTGGAACTTTCCCTTGATTCTCAAGCACCTGAGCGCTCAAAAGTTCGAAAAACCGTCGCCAATTCAATCTCAACTTTGGCCGATTGCGCTCTCGGGGCGAGATGCAATTGGAATCTCACAAACTGGCTCTGGAAAAACCCTCGCGTTTCTTGCCCCAATGGTCGCTCATTGTCTTTATGGCGGTGTTCTCACTCATCCGGATGTTGGATCGACGATCGATGAAGAACCGACAGAGGAAGAAGGTGAAACGAGCGGAACTGACCGCGAAGAAGTCGACGAACCATTGGTTTTCAATATGCAAATCCGCGAGGACTACGAGGCAGGAGAACCGATGGGCTTGGTAATTGCCCCCACCCGAGAACTTGCGAATCAGATCAAAGAACAAGTTGATAAGGTGTTTGGAATACTCGAAAAAACATCCACCAGCGGAAGAAACAATCTCAATACTGATTTCTTCAGTGGCAGAGACAATAAGCGTCCGATTACGACAATGTTGGCGGTCGGTGGCACTGATCGTCGTGACGATATCTCGCGGCTTCAGGATGGTAGTCCACCTACGATCGTTATTGGAACTCCTGGTCGTTTGAATGATCTTTCAGAGATGGGAGAACTCAAGCTTCACAAATGCACCTTTGTTGTCCTCGACGAAGCGGATAAAATGCTCGATCAAGGCTTCCGTGACGACATTGCAAAGCTCGTCGAAAGGACTAACATGCCCAAGAAGCGTCAAATACTCATGACATCTGCTACGTGGCCAGTTGAGATCCAAAAATTCGCAAAACAGTACATGGGAAAAGCTGTCAAAATCATTGTCGGCAAGATAGATCTTTCCTGCGTCAAGTCGGTTACTCAGAGCGTTATCAAGGTCAACAACGAAAGTGACAAGTTCAAAGAGCTCTGTAAATACATCGACGAGCTGAGGAACAGCGGTGAGAAAAATACCGATATTGAGAGTGACTCTGACGACGAGACGATCGAAATCGTTGCAGGGGGGAATAATCGACGAGCTGACTCTCCTGGCCCTCGATTGGAAGGCGAAACCAGCAGCGATGAAGAAAATGCGCCAGCACCACCTCGGAATGCGGAAGGTGGCGAAGGATGGGATGTCCCGCGCAATGACAACGGCTGGGGAGAGCGAAATCAAGCAGGTGGCTGGTCCGATAATGAGCCAGAAGAAGGCCCTGGTGCCGCCAATGCAACTCATGATAACGGAGGCTGGGAAGGACGAGGAGTCAGTGGCGGCTTTGTTTCAAGAGAGGACGAGATTATCAAGCGAGACTGGAAGCTGATGGTATTCTGTGGCCGGAAAGATACAGTTGATCAAGTTTATGATAAGCTCAAGTCAACATACAGGCGATTTTCAAAGGTCATTGGAGCCATGCACGGCGATTTCGAACAAGTTGATCGCAATAGAGGTGCACTTTTCATCGAAACTTCTTCTTTATCTTTTTTTCTAGCTTTGAAGAAGTTGAGAAACGGTCAAACTCAAGTGATGGTTTGTACTGATGTGGCTGCACGTGGTATCGACGTGAAGGACATAACACACGTGTTCTCGTACGACCTGGCTGTCAATATTGATGACCATTGTCATAGAATCGGTCGAACGGGACGCGCTGGAAGACACGGCAAAGCATGCACTTTGTTCAACGGTAAGACTGTCTCCTTTTTCCGAAATTATGATCGTTTCTCAGTCGCTGACAACAGAGACCTGAAAAAGGCCGATCTCTTCTGGAAACTCCTCGTTGAATCGACAATGGACGGCGGCGACCTTATGCCAGTTTCAGAATCAAGCGACACGGATGTGCTCAAGAAGAGAACTATCAACAAGAAATACACCTGGCTGCAACGACTCGCTCAAAAAACAGATTCCAAACGCGCTATCATGAAAGCAGCCGGTAGACGATTCTGATTTATCTTCTGAAACACACTTACATTATTGAAAAGAAAAACGCTAACATGTACATTGAAATTTATTCACTACATTCAAGGATAACTTACAAAAATAAACAACGGGAAACAACGCGCTCAAGATTTTTCTTTTAAGAAGTCTGTAAAAATGCCCCGTAAGAAGCAACTTACGGACGAGGAAAGAGCGGAAATCGAGGAGGCATTTGAGTTGTTTGATTCCGATAAGGACAAGCAGCTTGATCGAGATGAATTCAAAGTTGCCCTTCAGGAAAAGATGTTCAGATTCTCATTTTTTCCTAAAGAACGTTCGAGAGAATTACGTCAGATTTTCTTGATATCTTGAACATCCTATTTCTCAGGCTCTAGGCCACACGATCACGAAAGAAAAATTCAAGAGTATTTTTCGCGCGCCAGAGGATAAACTCTGCTCATGGGAGGTAATCATGCTTAGTTAGCACAATCTTCATATGTTAAAAACATTCTAGGACTACTTTGAACTGGCTCAACAGATTGTACTTGCGAGAGATCCAAAATTGGAAACTGAAAAAGCATTTAATCTTATGTCTGACGATGTAAGTTTTCACTTTAATTTTATGGGCTTAATCGACGAAATAGGGAAAAATTGGCCCAAGAGAGCTGAGAAAAGCATTCAAGCAACTTGGCGAGACTGTCTCAGAAGAAGAAATCGTCGCAATGGTAATCAGGAATGATTAACAAGTAAATTTACTTCGAATAGATCGAAGAATTCGATCAGGATGGCGACGGCAAAATCGATATGTCGGAGTTCTTCGAGCTGATGATGGGCGACGAGTTCTCATAAATTTCGTCTTCTAGTTACAAATCTACAACTTCGTTAATATTTTTACTTCATTCGAAACTTTCAAATAAGGACCATTCCGTTTCTTTCTTTCACTGCGCTTTTTTGTTACATAGATTTTTATTTTGTAAAATGTTCTCAACCTGTCTCAATTAGAATGCAGCTGACAGTGAAAACGTTGCAACAGAAGGCCTTCAAAGTCGAAGCAGAGCCTTCCATCACAGTTAAAGATTTCAAGGCCTTGATCGAAGAGGCCGGCAAATCTGACCACAACGGCGAATACAAAGCTGACGCACAGAAACTTATCTACCAGGTTTTTTCGCCTTTCTCGATCGAAACTGATTCCATGAAACTAGGGTAAAATACTTGAAGATGAAAAGAAACTCGAGGAGTATCAGATCACTGAGAAAGGTTTCATCGTGTTGATGGTGACAAAACCAAAAGTCGTTGCAAAGCCCGTCGAGCCAAAGCCAGAACCAACGCCTACTCCGGCTCCCGCTGCGTAAGTCCCTCCATCATCGTTTTTCTTTACAAGAAGCATCCTAGTCCTGCTGCAGAAGCATCATCCGCCCCAAGCGAATCCGCTACCACCCCTGCCCCGACAACCACCCCAAGCGCCACTACTCCCAGTCAACCAGCAGCAGAAGAGCCAGCTGCCCCAGCAAATCCTCACGTCGCGAACTTGATGGCGATGGGCTTTCCGGAAAACCAAGTGAGACAGGCCCTCGGCGCTGCTTTCAATAATCCCGAACGTGCTGTCGAGTACTTGATGAATGGGATTCCAGAGGAACTGCTCGCTCAAATGGTGAGACATCTTGACTACCCCTATTGTTAATGAAATGTATATTTCATCGATCTCAGCGTTCAATTTTACGGATCAACAATCGTTTTATCTTATTTATTTATAGAAAAAAATCAACCCTTTTACACTTCACTGATTTCACCCGTTTTAAAGCTCATTTCGCTCCTCTTTAGATCCTCCTTGATTTATAAATTGTCTACCACAGAATATCTAGTTCACTGTCCCGTTTTTCTTGCTACAGAAACCCTAACAGAAACAACTTGAAAACCTGCTTTTAGACAACAACGCCAGAAGCAGCCGCTTCCAGCGCCGGAACAACAGCTGATGCCAGCGCCGCTCCGACCGTGACGGCTCCTAGCCGCGCGGCAAGTGGTTCGACCCTCGATCAAATTCGAAATGAACCACAGTTCCAGCAAATTAGAACGCTCATCCGTAGCAACCCACAATTACTCTCGCAATTCATTCAACAGCTCCAGCTTGAAAATCCGGAAGCGTTTGCCGCCATCTCCGCGAATCAGCAAGAGTTTATCAATATGATCAACGAGCCGGATGAGGGAGCAGCGGCTGCAGCTGAAGCACCACATAATCCTGCTGATGGACCTCGCGTTAGACAGACTGAGGTTATTCTTGCGCGGTATTCATGGATTTTTATACATTTTAGGACGGCCGAGTGATGTTAGAAATCACAGCAGAAGATCGGGCCTCAATCGAGCGTCTCAAGGAGCTCGGTTTCCCCGAACAAGCTGTTCTTCAAGCCTTTTTTGCGTGCGACAAGAACGAGAACGACGCTGCCAATTTTCTGTTGTCTGGCGATTTCGATTAACCTCCGCTCCCCAGAAAGACACACCGCACCCTCGCACACTGCATATTTTTGCTCCATACTCTAGCCCTCTCCTTTTAACTTCAACACGATATAAGTGCAATGGGCAACCGTTACCAAACCATCATTTTTCAACCGGAGAAAACATGTTTCTTTTAGAAAATTTTGGTTTAGCTTGTCCTATCTGCTCTTTTGCTCACATTGGTTAGCTTTATTCACACAGAAAATACGCGCTTATAATGTTAATGGTAATTCTCAATGTGAGGTCTTGAAAACATGTAATAGTATAAGTTCAATCAAAATTACTTTTTCACGGGTACTGAACTCGGTTATCAAAAAATCGTTTTGTCGTGCATCAGACTTAAACTCAAACAGACACCGCTCGAAAGTTGCGCCTCACTTTTCATTTTTCATCCTTTTCAGAGGTCATAAGGGAGATCGTAGGCAATGGCGGAGCCAATTTACGTCAACATCAACGCCGATGCGGACTCTATTACCAAAGTCGAGAGCTTGTGCATGAACTGTCACGAGAACGGAGAAACGATGATCATGATGACCAAGATTCCGTTCTTTAAAGAAATGATCGTCATGAGCTTTCGTTGCGAGAAGTGTGGCTACAGAAACAACGAGGTCCAATCTGGCGGAAAAGTTGAACTCCACGGGGTTCGAGTCATCGCCATTGTCGACGGAACCCGAGATCTGAACCGCCAAGTGGTCAAAAGTGAACATTGCACGGTGAGAATCCCGGAACTGGACTTTGAAATCCCCAGCCAGACTCAAAAAGGCTCAATGACGACAATCGAGGGTTTGATCATGAAAGCGTCGGCTGATTTGAAGATGACGGCGGAATTGAACAAGGAGCAGAACCCGGAATGGGCGGCTCAAGTGTTGACTTTCTGCGAAGAGAAGTTGGAGAAGATCACTGATCGAAAATTCAATCTAGAGCTCAACGATCCATCCGGCTACTCAACCATCGAAAACCTCCACCTGCCTTATCCAGATCCAAAGCTCGAAATTCGCCACTACGGTCGAACAAAAGCGCAGGACCAAGCACTCGGATTTTACACAGAGGAAGACAAGGCGGATGTTTTCGGAACTGCGCCGAATCCTGATGAGTTGAAGGGACGAGGTGTAGATTTGACTAACGAAGTCGTCGAATTCAACGAACGGTGCATCAGCTGCAATGCAAATGTCGTCTGTCGAATGAAGCTCGTCCAGATCCCCTTCTTCAAGGAAATTACACTCATGGCCGTTAACTGCGAAAACTGCGGCTATAGATCGAACGAAGTCAAAGCCGGCGGCGGCATTTCCGACAAGGGTAAACGTCTCGAACTAAAAGTCAGAACTGCTGAAGATCTCGCTCGTGACATCCTTAAATCCGAGACTGCAAGCATCCAAATTCCTGAACTCGAGTGGGACATTGGCTACGGCTGCATCAGCGGCAAGTTCACCACTGTCGAGGGACTGTTGACCGATTTGAGACACGATTTAATCGATAAAAACCCTTTTTCGTCGGGTGACTCGGCCATTCATGAAGGGCGAAAAGAGCGATACGCCGCGTTTAGAGAGCGAATCAATGACATCCTCGAATTGAAAACTGAGTGCACCTTGATTTTAGACGACCCGGCTGGAAATAGTTACATTCTTAGGTACCTTATCGCGGTTTCATCGCGCATAATATGACATAAAAAGTATTTTTATTCTAGTCTTCGTTTTTCAAACCGGTTTCTAGCTTGTGTGCTCCTGAGCCAGATCCACAATTGATTGAAACAGAGTATGAACGAACATGGGAACAGAATGATGATCTTGGAATTAATGACATGAAAACTGATAACTATGAAAATGATGGCGCCGCAAGGTACCTTTTTAGTGGCTCTTTAGTCTTAAAATTTGATTTTAGTCCACCAAAAAAGCTTAAATTGGACGACGTTGCGGAAGAGAAGGAAACAGATGAAGCTATGGCCACGTGACACCGGCCAAAGAATCATTAAAACTGCTAATATTCAGAGTTCAAGAGTTTTTGAGTGATTATTATTTGCTTGACTTTTAATCAAACAAACCCTGTCTTGTAATAAAACTTCGCTCAACTTGCGGACGCGTCTCATCCTTCTTTTTTTGTAGAAAATGGATTTTCAAAATCGCGCCGGTGGAAAGACCGGCACGGGAGGACAGGCCTCATGGTCGGAAATGAACAAGGACAGGAGGGAGCGTCTCAGACAGTTGGCTCTGGAGACGATTGATTTGGCAAAGGATCCTTATTTTATGAAAAATCATTTGGGATCGTACGAATGCAAGCTTTGCCTCACGCTGCATAATAATGAAGGGTCCTACCTTGCGCATACTCAGGTACAGTAACTACAGTTGCATTTTTTATACTTACATTTTCAAACAGGGTAAGAAGCATCAGGCCAACTTGGCTAGAAGAGCGGCCAAGGAAGCGAAGGAAATGGGTGGGCCGCAGATCGCGCCAGTTCGACCAAATGTCCCGCTCAAGAAATTCATCAAAATCGGAAGACCTGGATACAAAGTTACAAAACAACGATGCCCGCACACTGGCCAGCAAAGTCTTCTTTTCCAGGTTCGAGCTTTTCAAATATTGATTCTAAAAGGAAAAGAATACTAGCGTCAGCTGTTATTGGCGTACTTCTGAATTAACAAGTACTCTAGGTTGATTACCCCGAAATCGTTGACGGTATCGAGCCGCGCCATCGATTCATGTCAGCTTACGAACAGCACATTGAGCCGCCAGATCGAAAATGGCAGTATCTTCTGTTCGCTGCTGAGCCCTACGAGACGATTGCGTTCAAACTTCCAAGTAGAGAAATCGACAAGGTACGAGTGTAAATTCCACATTCTATCTGGTTCATGCCAGTTCGGATTCTTTCTTATCGTTAAAACTGGGCAAATATTGATAAGGATAATCGAGAATAAGAGAATGTTGTGTTGAACGGTCTGAAGACAAAATTTTGGTGAGTGTCTTTGAAAATATTTTTGAACTCTTTGGCAGGGGCGATTTCTGCAAACAAGAAATCTCCTTATCAAAGTCAAAGCAACCAAAGCACTTCGATAAACCACAGGTCAAAACAATGACAATTTATGGCATAACAACTCTATTGATTCAATGTTTATTTCAAGAGCGAAGAAAAATTCTGGGTGCACTGGATTCCCGAGTCGCGCCAGTTCTTTCTTCAATTCTATTACAAAATCGACAAGGGTGACATGCGCGCTGGCAAGGTAAGACATTCTATCCTTCACCTTGTTAATCGTTTCCGTCATTCAGGGCCAGTACGCAAACATGCCAGCGCCGATGGATTAACCTGCGATTGCCCCATCTGGGGTCACTGCCCTTTCCTTCGCTCGTCTTACGAGAAACTAGCAAAAATTGTCCACAAAATCGATCTAATCTCATATTGTCGCTTATAGAATGTAACAGTCTGTTGAATCTGAAATCGGGAATCCGAAAATGTCAAATCCAGATGACCGCGTAAAGCATCTTTTCGAGCGCTGCAATTCTGCACCAATTCTTCAATGGGAAGTCATTTCTTCATCCCCTACAAAATCAAACTCATCCGAAAACAAATCTCTCACCCCTACCTCTGACCATTTACAAACTCCTGACGAGAAACAAGCTTTTTCTTTCAAACGCACTAAGCTTCGGCGCCACTCATCATTGACAAAGGGACTTCTCCAACGATGTAGGACAACATCTGAGGCTGATGAGCGGCTTGGCGAAGCCAAGGTCAGTCTTTATACTAACTGTTTTATTTTCTACCTGTCCTTAGATCAATACATCAATTTCATTAACAAACTCTACGGAAAAACTCAATATTCTTCCATCATCACCTGGGTAATTTTTGTTCAAGCGAAAACGAATTATATTATTTGATTAACCAAATGTTTTATCAAACTAAAGTAGTATGAACGTTATTTTTTATACAATAATATAACTCAGCTTTGTGTATTTTCTCACCGCTCTATTTAGAAATTCATCAAATTCAACCTTCTTCCGCCCTATCGGCTCACCAAACTCAGTCTTTGATTCCCCACGCTCAGCCAGTCCCGATAGCAGGTGCGAATACCCGCTACGAAGTCGTCAACAACCAGGCCGTCAAGTGTTCAAACCTTCTGGCAAGAGGAAAAGGTACTGTAAAAACCCAAGAGTTGAAAAAGGGTCGTTTTATCACCTTCGCGCATTATGATCGTCAAGTGTAATATTTGCTGTGGTAAATATTTTTGTACCTTGACCAGGGAGCGTTTATTTTTTCTGAGATTCTCATGTTTGCTTTTCCTCCCATAAAAACTGGAAAACACCCTATCGTAGGACAAGACAAAAAATAAAATACTTGAACGAAAGAGGATCTTTTGAAAAAAAAACTCAAAAATGGCCTTCGGAACACCCTATGAGCTACGAGAAAGCAAGTCTGATAAGGTTCTGCGCGAGACATACGATTTCTTGACAATTTATTTGATCCCCTTGACAATGAGCTTTGTTGTGCTCAGAATACTGAAAGAGTTTTCTCTCGTATGCGTAGGCCTTCAAAACTTGTCTCTCAATCATTTGGGAACTTCGGCCGATTCGCTAGCGTTCCATGGCTATTGAGTTTTCATCCTCGGATTTATTTATCGTCCGAAAAACTTCAACGATGATGTAAGTAGCAATAGGCATAACATCGACGAGATGTAAAAGATGTTTCGAGTTGTAAATAAAACTAGGTCGTAGAAAAGTGTAAAAACCAGGTGCAAAACGAAATCCAACAAGTTCTCAATATTCAATTTTAGGAGCCCTCGTGACTCATCTGATCATCTCTCCCCCGACCCGGGCCTGCAACCTCTGCGGCCTCTAACTTCTGCCAAACGACTGCGACTTGAAACCGACGACATTGTCTCGAGCGATTCGGGCGCTTCCGACCTCAACCTTCCGACAGGAGGTGCATTTACTGACCCACCGCTGCCTCCTCCTCCTCCAGCCGCCACAGACACACTCGACTGGTGGCTCGAATCAAACGAGGGCTTCCGCGATCGCATCCGACGAATGTCGTCCGAATCTTCCTTATCTATTGACTCTATCACTCGCGAATTCAATTCCGCATCATCAAACTCCCACACCCCTAAACAAAACCCTCCTTCTCTGCCACCCTGAAAACGTCGAAAATATTGATGAAACGTTCTATTTTATTTATATTCTGCGAACATATTTCTATGTCCATAATTCGAACTTATTTGTGCAGATATATTTAAGTTGTTAAATAAATTCTATCTACATCATTCTTTGATCCTCCCTGAAGGAAGTTATCTTCCACCCTTTGGGCTTTAGCAGCTGATATTTTCGTTGATATAGTTTTCCCGCAACGGGAAGCACTTGCTTGAGTAGCAATCCTTGGAGTAGCTTTCAGCTGGCTGTGGTTGCGATGAATGTACGTCATGTAACGGATCAGACGGCACTTCCTATTTAATACAGCAGTATTTCATCAATGCTCTGATTAATTGAGTTCCGAAAAACATCCCACTTTATCAAAAAGAACTATAACTTATGGTTACTCTTTTCAGACAAATCGCTCAATTGACAATTGTCATTATTTCTGAATCTGAAAATGAAAGCCAGTGATCCCACGAATCACCTGTCGTATCATTTCGAAGTCGTTGCGGTAGTGTTGACTACTGCTATTTCTGATATTTACCTCCTGAACACTGTGTCCGAGATCTCTCTATCATGAACTTTATTCAGCAAGAATTGACAAGAAACCCGGTCCAACAACTGTTACTTCTTCGAAATCAAAAAAAGGCATAAACAAACTATCATGCCAAGATCCCGATCGCGCTCCAGAGATCGCTCAGGAATGGGTCACACTTCATTCTCTCGTTGATTTTTCAACCCTCAAGTTATTGCCCCAATAAAGACCGAAGAAGAAGTCGCTCCCGAGAACGTCGACGCCGTCATCGTCGGAGACGAAGCTCCTCTTCCAGGTACTTGAATTTATAATCGACCCTCTTATCTCTTCTTCTTTCTAGCTCTGACATCGCATCCGATGTGTACAGCAAAATGCTTTCAAAGCAAAAACGCACCGAGAAGAATTACGGCGATACGGACTTGCGAAAAAAGGAGCGTGAGGAAATGGAAAAACTCCGTCAAATCCGACAGCAGGAGCAGAACGAAATCTACATAAAACAACAAGTCGACAAACGTGTTGCACTTGAGGTACGTTTTATTTTCGTTACAGTAAGTTACATAATTTGAAATCAGGTCGGGCTCAAGGTGGAAGAAGAAATTGCTAGACGAATGCCCGAAATCGAGAAGAAAATCGCAGCGAAAATCCGCTCAGAGGAAGCAGCGACTCCCCCTGCCGACACCAGCGATAACAAACTCAACAGAGAACAAGTCGAGCTTATCAACGAGCTCAAGCACCGCGAGGTCAAACATGTCGATCACATTCACAAGCTCGAAAAGGTAAGAGTAACGCTTCTATTCTATAATTGCATACCAAAGAAAGCGAGAAAATTGCGAGCTGACGCATTTTCTACGCGTCAGCACATAAATTTCAGGTGCGGGGGCTCTTGAAAGGAGAATTTTTCGCAGGGGATGAAATTTAATTTGTATTTGAATCAAGGCCGCCTACCCGGGTTCAAGCGTTTTATTGGATTTGACGTCGATTTCGCGTTAAAAGATCCTAGATTATGCCGTCCTGAATTCTCTGATTTTTATTATGACGTGTTTTATTCAACCTTTTCTTAGTTTTGTTATGATAATCCGCCGAATCAGAGCTAAAATGAAGAATGATATGCCTTCGTAGGAAAAAATTATTGAAGGGTTAGGGGTCCTCGATTAGGTTATTATTTATACGTTGCTTGAGTATGTTTTGAAAGCCAAAAACGTGTAGACGAAGGCTCGTAGCTGTCTGAAATCAAGATCTGAGAGACTACGCGATAGTAAATACAAGTAGTGAGGATAAATACGAAGGCACCTACCGGTCCGGCGCCCCTAATCCACTCGGCTCATTCGACTTTTTATAAACAGTAACTCTAAAGTAAAAACGCAACGGATTGTAGAATTGAGAGGTGAGTGTTTTTATTTATTATTTGCATACAGTTAGCTACAGTCTTCTTGTAAAATCACTTGTTGACCGTAGTCTGATTGGTTCCAGTGCCAGGATTAGAAGACATGTACTGCTCTTTGAAAGGTTTTGGAATACTTTTGAGCCATTTCTGCTCTTTTGACAATTTTGGCTCTTTATATCCAATGTCAGCTTCATATTCTTCTTTCTCCCGTTTTCGTTTTATAAAAAAGATGATCATAATTACAAGGAGCAGAACTCCAAAAATGCTCGGCAGACAAATCTTCAGCCAGAGAAGTTTGTTTGACGCGGAAGCTCCAATCTCGAGATCCCCAGTCGTGATGAACCCGTTAAAGCCCTCGTTGTAGTCGAGCTCGATGTTGTCGTAGTAAAGTGGGGGAAGAGTAGGGGCTGAAGGGTCGGAAATCTCAGCGTTGCGCACGTGTTTGAAGCTTGGCGGCTCCGAGGTGCGTTCTATGCGCAGCGCGAACCGACGGAGCTCATCCAGGCCGCCACCTGCGTCAGACTGGAGTCGAATCACCACGGAATTCGACCATGAGACTAGCGTTTCCGGACAGTGACCGCATATTCTAAAAACGAACAATGGTAAACCGCTGTCATGTTTTTCCCTGTTCAGCGCATTTTGCTCTTGGGATAGTGTTGGAAACCGATCTTATCATCTCTTGCGAAAGCCAAAATATAGAAAGCCCACTCATTCGTTTTGGGCTAGTCCTCTAGTCATTGTTTTTAGAAATATGTTTTAGGCGGGTCTCTGTTTTGCCTCTCTTCTAGAACAGAAATTTTCAATTAACCGTCTGCGCATATTTTAACTCAAAATATGAAAATGCGTTGCTGCAATAAAAACAACTCAGATGATGACATGTCTAAGGACGGGTTATTTTTAGCGTAGAACGTGAGCTGTTATGACTTTAATTTGTAGAGAGAGAATATATTGACCCTTGAAAAGCTTTTAAATATTCTTGAAATACCAGCTTCAGAAAAGATCGGTCCTGTTCCAAATATCACCCTTCGCAAGAGCAACCCCGGCTGGGAACTTCCTATCTCGATAATCCTAGTAATTGGCTTGTACACCTCCGTTTATCTTTACTTGTTCGTCTGATCATAAAATCAAGAAATATATTACCGGCTGTTGTTTATCTCTTCTGTTGTTCCGTCAGATAGCATTTCTGTGTCGATAACGTTGACATAGATCCGCTGGCAAAATAAACTCTGAGGGATGTCACATACGAAAAAGTATGTTTTTATCCGGTAACCAGGGTCTGTCTGTATTCTGAAGGAAAAAAATAAGAGCTTTGTTTGATTGTTGAAGTGTTTTGTTAATGAAAACGTGTCAAAAAAAGAGTTTTTGAGAGCAATCCTCCTGATTAGATTGGTACTCTTCCTTGATATCAATCCTGACTCAAGATTGAATATGAAATAAAGCACTTACTTCCACTCAATTTGCGTCTGTCCCGGAACATTTTTCGGGTATTCCGGCGAAGTGACGATTAGATGATTCTCTTGCAAATAAATTATCTTATTCATTGGCTTCGTTTGATCATTTTAAATCTAATCTTCACTGGATTTTCTCTTGTTGTTTGACAGAGTATGACACTACAAGGATAAAATAGGTAGTACCTGGGACTATTGGAACCGCCGGCGGCTACCAATCCTGAGTTAACGTGAAATCCCCCACTTTATATCTAGCGCCACCGTTCCGCGGTAGAAATGGCGCCAGTAACCGTCAGCTTATGAATAATGAGGTTCAATTAAATTCAATCGAAATTGCTGTCTAAGGGTTTTGAGGATTCTTTCGATCTGGTCCACTTGAATTTCATGATTGGGTTTTGTTGTCTGAGTCAGTCCAGCGGAATGAATATGCAGGGCTTGCAGGGCACACGTTACGTTCACCCGGGTCGCGACCTTGCCCCTGCGCACGGATTATTTACGTTCCTCTTTTAGGAAATCGCCGACATGAAGCAACGCGTTACCGATGCCGAGGAAAAACTCGCGGAAGAACGGCTGAGTGTCGTTGAGTCGCGAAGAAAACTCGAAGAAGAACGCACCAGTTTCTTGAAAGAAATGGAGAGCAAGACGAAAGAACAGCAAAATGTCATTCTCGGCAAAAAGAACTCGGCCGGAGTTAAATCTCGACCGAAAATTGCATTCGGAATCAAGGCCAAAATTTAAACCAGAACTCTGTCTGCTCAAACCTGACTTTCAAACTAACATTCATCTTTGCAATCTTTTATAAAATGAAAATTTATGAAATTTGCATTAAGATGCTGCGTCGGGTTGTAACAAGGCTACCTAGACTCGCCAAGCGAGCAGCATCCACCACCCACTACTTCCAAAAGCCTAGGGAAAACGATCCAAGGTAACAATTACCTGTCGCTTTTGAGGTAAACGAGATGACTTCTTTAGGTGGGCAGAAATCGTATCGGACGAAGATGTCTGGACACGTTACGAGGACGAAGTTGACGTAGCAATCGTTGGTGGCGGCCCAGCCGGCTTATCAGCTGCTATCAGGCTCCGTCAGCTCGCAAACGAAGCGGGTTTGGACGCGGAAGAGTTTCGAGTCTGTGTCATCGAAAAAGCCGCGAACATCGGAGATCATATCCTCTCGGGTGCTTGTCTTCAGACAACTGCGCTTGATGAACTTATCCCAGGTATTTAACTGATAAGCGACACGTGTCAACTGTAGTTTTCAAGACTGGAAAGAACGTGGTGCCCCTCTTCACACACCCGTGAAAGAGGATGAATTCCATATCATGCTCAACGACCAAAAGTCAATTAGAGCGCCCTTCCTGGGCAACTCAACTTGGGACTGGATGACCAAGAACTGGCCGATGAACAACCACGGCAACTACATTGTAAGACTGGGCAACGTCGTCGCATGGCTTGGAGAAATCGCTGAAGAACTTGGCGTCGAAGTCTATCCAGGTGAATTTAAGTGTTTGTACTGTGCAATGCTAAGTGGGGTGCTCGTGGCTTACCACTCAACCTCTTGTTAAACGCTCTTAAAACCTCAACGAGCATATTACTTCGCCGCGTATTTATCTCTGTGCGTAATTCTAGCCTTGTTCAAGCTGCTGAACAACGTTTTTTTCTAAACGCATTGTTTAAGGCTTCGCTGCCACCGAAATTCTTTACAACGATGATGGATCTGTAGCTGGTGTTGCTACTCACGACTCCGGAATCGCCAAGGATGGTTCCCCAACTGATTCCTTCGAGAGAGGAATGGGCTTCCGCGCCAAGTGTACCATTTTCTCCGAAGGTTGCCACGGCTCCCTGGGCAAGCAGCTTTACCAAAACCCAGAGTTTAAATTGCGTGAAAATTGCGAGCCACAGACTTACGCCACGGGCATCAAGGTAATCCACTTTTTGCGTAATTTATTGAATTACGTATAGGCTAGGTATTAGGTTATCTAACTTGTGTATTCGAAAATCGATCGGCACGCAATTTAAATTTAATTTACTTATAAATTACTCTAGGAATTGTGGAAAATCCCAGCTGAAAAGCATCGAGATGGTCTGGTTCTTCACACTGTTGGCTGGCCCATGGACAAGAAGACCTATGCTGGCTCTTTTGTCTACCATTTGACTGATTGGGGAGCAGAAGAAGCTGAAACCCTCGTCGCTCTTGGCTATGTTGTCTCTCTCGATTACGAAAACCCCTACATTTCTCCTCCCTCTGAATTCCAGCGATGGAAGCATCATCCTCTCATTGCTGAGATGCTTGAGGGCGGCGAGCGACTTTCATACGGTGCTCGAGCACTCAACGAAGGTGGATTCCAAGGTTAGTTCCATTTTTTAAGCTCATTTACTGGAACAAGTGTAACATAATCGCCCTTTGTTGTAACAATTTGTATTGACCTTCGCTCTAGCGATCCCAAAGCTGACCTTCCCCGGCGGTGTCCTAACTGGGTGTGACGCTGGACTGCTCAACGTGCCAAAGGTTAAGGGAACTCACAACGCCATGAAGTCTGGCATGCTCGCGGCTGAGAGCATTTTCTCCGCCCTTCAAGGTGATTAAGCTCCATTTTCTCCACCTTTCTAAAACGCGAGCGCATTTTCAGATGAAACCCGAGAATGGAAACATGAAAGCCTTGACGTGCCAGAGTACGAGACTGCGCTGAAAAACTCATGGATCTACAAAGAGCTCAAAGATGTTCGTAATGTTCGTCCATCTTTCCACAACCCTCTTGGATTCTACGGCGGTCTTGCTTACACTGGCTTCTTCGTCTGTATGCTCAAGGGTATTTTCGATTTCTGTGTTATTTTCAAAAATATTTCAAAATAAGGAACCTTTGGAATCGACCTCGAAAAGTGGACCCTGTCCCACGGTGGCGCTGATCACGAAAAAATGAAGCCCGCCAAGGACTTCCAGAAGATTGAGTACCCCAAGCCCGACGGAAAGCTTTCATTTGATCTCCTTTCTTCCGTGGCTCTTTCCGGAACTAATCATAATGGTGATCAGCCAGCTCATTTAACACTCAAGGACGACGACCTGCGGAGAAATCTTGAGCTTTTCGATGGACCTGAAGCTCGATTCTGGTGAATTTAACCAAATTTATTCAAACCTGTTAAACTCTCTCTTTAGCCCTGCTGGTGTCTACGAGTACGTCACCGATGAAGAAAGCGGAAAGAAAGAACTCGTGATCAATGCCCAGAACTGCGTCCACTGTAAAACATGCGACATCAAGTGCCCCTCGCAAAACATTGACTGGCAATGTCCCGAAGGTGGTGGAGGACCTGCTTACGGTGGCATGTAACTCCCAATTGTACTTCTTCCCTTCCAAAAACTCTATTGGCTAACAGTTCTAGCCACGTACTGTACAAAAGAAAATATAAAGAAAATTCAACAGTTATAATTAATTAAGTTTCTACTAGTCCTAGTTGCGTAAACATTTGCTTATGATAATTTTACTTGTGTTCCTGATTATACTTTTATTTCAACTCGTATGATGTCACTCTAAGAGCGACCGTTACAACTCTCAAAGTAAATCCTTACGAAAAACCAAATCCTATTTATTTCAATACAATCCCAAAATACCTCCAAGACCTCATAGGCTCCGTTTTCAGAGTAACAAATGGACGGATCGTTCTTGGAAACCGATGGGATCGACTACTTTGATAATGATGTCAACGAGATTTACCGATACAAGACTGAGGAAGAGCTCAATCACTGCCCAAACGACTTTAGCGTTACGTACTACTGGAAGCATGTATCTATCTGCTGCGCATTAATAATAACAGGCCTCGTGCTTTGTTTATCCGGATACCGATGTTTTCGCTTTTGCATGTGGCTATCTGTAAGATCGCCTTTAAGATTTTTTCTCATGATTTTTCCAGGGTGCACTGTTTGCCACTGTTTCTGTTCTTGCCATTTGCAATAGAGTCGATGATCTACCTCACGGCGCGAATTGGGGCGCAGCTTTGTCCGTCGGCTCCTTAGTTGGTTGTATAACACATCTTATACCAGGTATTAACTTTGGCTTAACTCACAAAAGATTCATTCTACTCTAGGCCTCGGACTTTTTCTTTGGGGAGTTTACGGAGGCGCGCTATTCTCTTCAATTATTGTTGGCTCCCTGGTAGCTTTTGGCGTCTTTCTCCCGTCCCCCTTCGCTTCCGCTTGTATCCTCATTCTCCTCGGGGGGATCATTTTTCGGTGCCATGATTCTCACCAAACACGCGTCCAAGCCTGGCCTCATCGCCGCAACTGCCCTTTGTGGCGCGTTTCTGGTTTGTTTTTGCCCTCATTGTCTCCCAAAAGAATCTCATCGATCCCCACTTTTAGATAACCGCAGGGCTCGACTACTTTATCGAAAACTGGCGACTTTACAACTACCTTTGGCATGAGCTTGTCCGACTCGCACCCGAGCCGTTGCCAATGGCGGTCCCCTGTTGGTACAGTTACTGTGTGTTGGCTTTGTGGCCGCTGTTCACCGCAGTGGGTTGTTTTACGCAGGGATTGGCAACTGCGCGTAAATATAAACAAAAAGTAGAGCGGGTTCATGTGCCCCAGGCCGCCCAGCAGGTGACTAAACCGACGATTATTCTAAAAAGTAACAACTGATTTAGGTCTACGGTACGATAAGAAGGACAATTGGCCGTCATCGCGGGAGAGCGCGCATACCACAGGATGCAGAAGCGCCGCGTCCAGCTGCGCGGAGTTCCCGATCGCGCAGCTCTCAGCAGGAGCAGTCCCGTAGACAGGAGCAGTCATGCCCGACACCAAGTGCTCCAAGCAGCGAAATCGCCACAAGAGCCTCTCGAAATCGTGACAGAGCTCGCGAACAGCGAAGACAAAGACTCAGACAAAGTAACGAGTCTGCAACGAGCAACGGCCAAGAACAGGAGTTCAGCGAAAGGTCGAACTCCGACCGACAACGTCTCCTGCACCAAAACAACCAAGCTGACTCTCAACGGCCAACGGTAATCCTATCCGCTGTCTCCTCCTTATCATGCTCATTTCAATAGGACTCCTCACCGCCTCCCGCATATCACGACATTTTCAAAAACATCGGACGCCGCAAAAACTAGAATTTTTCTACAAATTTCATTTTGGTTCTATTTTCTTCATTTTTTCTCTCTTCATCGATTTCTGATAAATATACCTTATGGATCTGTACATAACTCGCCCAGACCTCTCATGACTTTCTCTTTTTGACATTTATAAATACTTGAAAAAACAAAACAGCTTTTGCTCCTCACGTTCTTCGTCACTCTACCTGCTCATACAAACTGAATAAAATACTGAAAACCCTGCCAAATTCCATCCTTCATCTCATTCTCCGGATTCAGGATGAACCGAATCGTTCAAAGTCGAGTATTGAGCCAGTCATTCCGCTTGGGATCCAAGACCACATGGCTTCCCCCATTCAACCAGGGCCACATGGGCCTCCCTCATCATGTCTTCGGCGGAGCTAACCGACCTCATGGACCAACAAGCGAAACATACAACTGCGCAACTCAGAGCACTTGCGGGCACGGTTCCAAAAAGACTTGAATGACCATAGATTATATATCCAGTTTGTTTGCAGAGTACATTCTATTGGAAGGTCCATTAAATTTACAGCACTCCTTAGATCGTCATTAACCTTGGTATTTCCTTTGTTGAAATCAAGGAAGAGTATCTTGTGAAACCGTTAAAAAGTAACTTCGTCGCTGGAGGCAACAAAATGAACAACTATCACTCACAAGAATTCTGGGCTCGCCGACGATTTTCGGTCAACGGCGCTGCTTTCTTCATGGCTGCCTTTGTTTTCCTCGGCTGGTTCTGGAGAGGTCCCCTTGGCATGCACTAGATACCCTTAGATCCTTACTGAGTTCATATTTATTGATCGCGATATTGAATAAAACACCATTCTACGAATATATGCGCATATAAAATGGATAGATCCAAGTTCTTGTTGTTTAAAGAATTTATATCTACTATCTAGTCGATTCGTTCCGGCAGGTTAAAAATGCATTGTATGGGAACACGTGTTGGCCCCACTCCAACTTGTCATCAAAGGGCAAAATTCAAGCACTCTCATGCTCCCGTAGCAATTCAAAATTCAAGCCAATAAAAAAATGTCCGATCGATAAATCATTCGGCACCGACTTTAGGCCCAGACGGCCCCCTGCTGTGTTCAAATAAACTCCCTGCGAGGATCAAATAAGTCACGCTCAGTTGGAAATACTTTTAATTTCAGATAATTTCATATTTAAGTTTGGACGAGGTAAGATGTGTTTGCAGGCGTCTTTACAAGAAAGACAAGAAATTTTTGTCAGAAGTATGAAAAAATAATACAAAAGAGTTGGTTTTGTGTAGTCCACATTATTGTGTTTCGATGAGTTTACGTATTGTTTTAACTTTGTTTTTACTTTGATATCCTCTTTATAAATCGATTTTCGTGAACATTGGCAGTCGATGAAAAGTGGCATCACCTGGCGCTTCACCAGCCGGACTTCTCCTGTTTGGTATCTCCATCCCAGTTGCTGTGACCTTTCCCGCGTCGGGATTTGCCACTTTCTTCGCCCGAGTGGTACTTCCTCGTTGGAGTATGGATCGGGGTCAAGTCTTCCTGGGATGAGTAGTTTTCGCCTGCCATGGGCCCCATGCCGGCTTCGGAGCTGAACAGAAACGGTAAAATTTGCTCGTCCCTGTCGGGTTCATCGCACCCGTCGATGGGTTAAATTTGGGAACAAATATTTGATCAGCGGTGGCCGCGCTAGTTTAGGTCTATTGTTGTTTCGAGGGCTTTTACGGTTTTGAATAGACGCCTGAAATAACTCAACAGCCCTCGGTGGGGCCACGCCAGGGTGGAGTGGCTTACAAGCCGCTGTAAATACTTCTCAGAAGGTTTTGTTTGAACTTCTGATCAGCAGTTGACGACCTGTGACACATCTTTAGCGATCAATCAAGTCCATCAAAGCTATGGCCAAAAAGATGGCTTTTGCGTAAGAGCTCCGGTAAGACTTGATTCATCGACCACAGAGAGGTCTTTTATTATCGAATACAGTGTCTCGGTTCATTTTAATCCGCCATCAAAATTAAGCGTAGAAAATCAATTATTACTGTCACTAATTATTTACCTGTGAGTGAACTGGGAGAGATTAGGGTAGAGCTTGGGGACCTCCTTCCAGAACTTATCCTTGCGCAAAGTACGGAAGCTCTTGCGTGCCTGACGCCAGATTCGGGAGCCCGTCGATTTTCGGGAAGACGCTCGCGAGCGTGAGCGTTTCCTACAAAAATCACGTTAGTGAACAAGATAATATATATCATGTGACTAAGGTTGTGTCTCTGACCGAGCGTCTGGGCAAGGAGTACGTAAGGAGGGAGGTTCCCGAAAGAAATAACCGGGAATTAGGGTTAATTGTTACTGGCGCCACCTGGTATTTTATATGCCGAGATAATAAGTATACTTGAGCGTGCTTTTTTCACGTGAGGGTTGAAAAAAGCTTCTTTATTTTCCCCTTACTGACCCCTTAGGCCGGATGTTCGTGTTCAGATTATGCAGTTTGTGGTGGTGTCTATTCTAACGAGGCGATTTCTACGCTGCGTATTATTCTTAGTGAAACAGAAACCATTTTCTGGAGTTTTGTGATGACTGTAATTACCTCTCCGTGGAGTCGGCCTTTCGACCACGTGGTGGGTAGTACTGGTTGTTCACGAATTGAATGTTTTCTTCGGTGAAGTTCTTGACTCGGCAATCGTTTCGTCGATTGCGCTCCAAATCGTCAATCACATATGGTCGCTTTTGCTTCTTGTTGAAGCGCACGTACCAGCAGAATCCGAATGCGCACATGCACATGGTGCAGAGAATTGCAACGACGACCATGACTGTTATCAGAATGGGCGTCATGTATTGCATCGGATTGTTGAGGTGGTTCATCTTCATCTAAATTTAAGTCGTTGGTTCAAGATTTCAGCTGAAAGGGTTAGAGAAGAAAGCGTTAGTACGGTAAATCTGTCATTCTTTTTTCTTTCCTACGGAAACCATGTTATCCAGCATGTCGCAAAAAGCGCTGGCTTTATCGCGTTGTCAAGAATACGCGTTTTTATGGCTCTTGTTTTTTATGATCACAAAGGTCGTTAACAACGTTAAAGAAAGACAAGAAAACTACTATTGTTGAATTTTAGCTTACCGTCAGCTCGGTGAGCTCGCGTTGATCTGTGATGAGGCCTCGCTCGCTCTGCTGTCTGATATTTTGGTCCATTTGGTCCATGGTGTCCCAGATTTCGTTGATGCCCGCGTCGTATGCCATTTTTGTTAGTTGCGCGACTCCTGAGAAGAAAGAGTTAGCTTTGGGTAAATTAAATCAAGGACTGGTTCTTTTGTTGTTGGGAAGAAAGGGGGTCGTTTTAAAGGGTCTTGGTCAGTGAGGCGGAACCGCGTCTCGCAGCGGGGTGAAAATTAAAGGGAGATGACGAGAGGCCCTCGTAGCTCAAGCGGAAAATCATCATTCCCCATTTTCTTCTACAAGTTTATCTTTTAATCATTAAATAAAACTTTCTATTTCAACAGTTATTAACAGAACATATGTGACATATCCACCAGTTCTCGAACTGTACCTCCGATATAAGCTTCAGCTACGTCCTGTACCACAAAGTTGTCCTTCAAGTCCATCTACTAGTGACACATTGCTAAGCAAGCTTCTGGTAACTCTGAATCGCAATCACGTAGTTCTCTGTTTCAAAATGAATAGTAAGATTTCGAGGCACCTCTTACTGCGCTCGGTGAAAAACTCAAATTTTGACGAAACGCGAAGGAAACGGAGTGCGGTGGTGGCGCCCTACTCGGCTTGGAGCTCCAATGAAGCGGCGCAAGCGAGGCCTCAGGCTCTGCCACCATACATCCTTACACCACCGCCAGTAAGGGTTGAATCATTTGAAAAAGAAAGTTACGATAAGCGGATTCAATCGCACACATTCACAAGCTCCAGCACTAGCTCTCCCAAAAGTCGAATTCCGACGCACCTTGACGCAAAAGTGGATCCAAGCCCGAAAAAAAGGACACAGTCATCCTTCTTTGCGCTAGAATGATATCGCAATGACTCGGCGGTTCATAATCTGTGGTGACTCGGGCTGGAGGAGCAAGAATGTCCTCAATTCTTTCTAATTTTCATGTGAAGATTTATTGCAGTTCTTTCATTTCAAAAGTACCCAAACACTTCAGAATAGTTATTTTTTACTGCCGTGATGTTTTACTTTTTATTAGATGATTAATGTGACATAAAAACTTACCTTACCAAAGGAACCATACGAGAATCAATAGACGAAAAATGCTGAATACGACTCAACAGGATTTCGAGTTGAATACTGCGGATATATTTGAAATATTCTTTTGTTAAATTATTCATCACAAATTTAACCACTAAAGCCGACGAGCATAATGTACGCAAAATCGTAAAATAACTTCCCTAATTCATATTCACGAGAAAATTCTTTGGCGTATTTTGACAACCTCGATATTTGTGGACCCAGTACCAAAATATTCGATTCAGAGGTCGAAAATATGAGAAGAAAAGACTGGGCATTTATACTCCGCAAATATTGAAGGTAAATAGTATTGAGGACGTCGTAACGCTGGGTAAATTTGCTTTAATCGATAGGAAGTTCAGCAAACTAAAAAAACTCAAAGCTAGTCAACCGCCTCGTAAGGAAATAGTAGAATTCGACAAATAGCACATTCTGGTCAAAGTTACGTGTAAGGTCAAATTGACAATTCTTTGGAAATTCCACGGTCGCGCTGGAGGGTTCTGCACTTTATCTTAATCCTTATTGTTAACGACAGCCGGAGAAATTGACGATTTTGCGGTCAGAAGGATTAATAATCCAGGTCAGCACCTCCTCAATCAAAATTAATTTTTTCAGGAGTTTCAGGAGTTTCAGGAGTCGGGGAACCGGAGGCAACTATCATCAAAGTCTATATTTGCACTTGCGAAATCGCATCTTTCAAAATTTCCATAATTCTGGCGACTGTCCCTTCCATTACGAATATTTGACATAGTAAGCAATTTCATTGACTCAGCGCCAGCAATTCGAAATTCTCTTTGCTCAAGCGTCCTTGCCCTTTGTGCTGGCAACGATTACCCAGCATGAAGGAGAATTTTCAAGAGTTTTGATTCTGCTGGGCCGTTATCGCTCTAACAAGCTCCTGATCAATAAAATATCTGAAGGGGGATGAAGGCGATCTAACCGCGGGGATGATGTTTTCGTTTTGAAAGGGCAAGAAAAAACAAGCACTCGACGGCGGAAATAGGAAAATACGCTTCTGTCAAGTGGACACAGCGGGAGTGGAGCACAATCTTGGACAAGGCGGAAGGGGGTGAGAACATCAATGGACGGATTTGTCTCAACAACTGACCCAGCTTTTGGGGCTTTGCTCTGCCCGAAATCACACTTTTTTAAGGGGGGAGTTGCTCAAGAATGCTTTTTGGTTATGCAATCTTGGAATCCTTCCGGAAATTCTTTGTTTTGCAAAACATCAAAACAAAGCTTTTCCTCTCCCGTTTTTGGGAGCCGGAATTCAGAAAGATTATGTTCTAAGGTGGCAACCCCTGAGAAGCGACCACGGGGGCAATTTACCTTATCTGGAAATATTAACTGCACCGAGGCGTAAAATTTGGGCCATCGGATCTATCCATCTCCATAAGCGCTACCGTCAAATTTAGATCACCAGCTGTGGCCCTTTCCGCGAATTATCTCACCCACACGTTTGAAAATTTTTTCCTGCGACTGCACATGCCCTGTCAAACTGGTTGACACTTCTTCATGTTCGTCACTTTCGGAATTCCGTGTCTAGCCACCCTTGCGGGATTACAGAGTGGCCGGGCCGCAATATTCGCCATTTATGCCTTGCACTCGTGTTTGATGCGGTCTATCGGACATGCGGGTTTCGATTTTTCTCCTTTTTGGCTGTCGGAGAAAAATTTGCTTTTCTCGGATTTTGGCCGTCGGCGAGTGGGCTAATGCCCCCTTGTGGGAATTGCAACAGATGTTCGACTGTCGGAAATCTTTTCCACGCCACCGCCTGTTGCGCGAGAATCGAGAGTACTTTATAAATTATTAACCTAAATTGCCGCCTATTAAATCTATTAATATGACAATGGCAGGGGGCCAAAGGGGCAGCCCCTTGTGGTCCTTGGAACTTGAAAATCAAATGAGAGTAAATGGAACTTCAACAACAATCGAAAGTTAATTGAGAAAAACGAGTGCTTTTGTTGATACTCTGGGTTTCCACGTTGGGCCAAAATAATAATGCGAAATTGAATTATCCAAAGCTGGGATGAAAAATTGGATTAAAAAGTGACAGCTTGTAAGATGATTCGAAAACGAGAAGAAACAAGTGGTCAAAATAGACGGATCTTGAGTTGGATCGAGTGACATGAATTTCAATCATAATCTGACCTACTTCAGTACCATCTTGCTTGTAAGGAGAAAAATGGCTGAGTCTGTTTTCTTTAATAAACCTACTATTTATAATCTGGCGCCAAATTAAAGTCAATATTTTGATGAAAGTTTTTCAAACAGACGTTTACAAATATGCGGTCTTCAGGAGCATATTAAATCGAATCAGATTTCCATTGATGAGATTTCATAACGTGTCGAACTGGGCCACGAGCCACTCTTCTCTGCTCATCTTCTCAGGAGAAATAGAAGCGAGCTGCTCATCTGTGAGAGTCGCGCGTCGTCCAAGCTGCACGTAACCATAGGCAGATTCCAGGCGGGGATTAGGAACCGACCGGTAAGCGGCGTAAAAGCCAGCGTAGGACCGCTAGAAGAGGATTAATTAAGGCTAAGATAGAGAATATGGCTAGCAAGTGAATATGAAGCGTTTAGAACTATTTCGGCCGCGCAGTTTAGAATTTCGTTCCATTTCTTTTTTATTTCCTTACCGAGTTGTCACTGTGGAACTTGACGAACATTTCTCCACTCGCGGCGATGAAGCTGTGTGTACGGGGAATCGGGGACTAGGATATGGAATGTTATGGGTATTAGTGAGCAGGGATTAACTTCCGGGCGCTATAAGGAGGTTTAACCCGTGTTCCAAATAATCCCCGCTAATCTTTTATTTTTTTCTCCCTTATTTCTCATGCTCACTGAATTTGAGCTCGCTGACAGTAGCTTGGCAGCATGCCTCTTCAAAATTCTTTTTGAAAATATCGACATGCGATCGAATCACTCATGAATATTATTTGCTTGGTGAAGACTTCAACTAGCAATGTTTGGCAATACACAGAAATCAAACCTTTTTGGTTTTCACTGCCGCTCCACAGATGGTTTGCAGCAGGTTGTCGCCGTCTTCCTTGTCTCCTTCGTATACTGACAAATAGTCAAACCGACAGTTCCCCTTCCAATCTGGACCTTCTATATGAAATCGCGAAAATTGGAGCTAGAATTATGTTATCGCTTATTTTGATTTAGGGCGGTGCTTGAAACTTACCAAAATAGGATCGTTCTGTCCAGAGAAAATATACCACTGGCAGTCAGTATTAGCGGGGTACTTGATCGGAAATCCTGTAGTCATAAAAACACCGCCTAAAAATAACAGTGGCTCCAAAAATAAACCTTTTAGAAAAAAGAGGATCAAGTTCAATCCCAAAATCCTAATTGAGGCCATTACGAGGGCCTTGAATTGGATTTGATCCCAAATTTCTAGTGTCCAAATAACCATGTCCAATTATCAAAGCGGCTCAAGAAATTGATCCTCAAATTAACCCGAGAAAAATCAATGTTACCTTTGTCGGCCTGATTGATTTTATTCGAGTTCTCGCAGCCTGATGCTTCATCTGTCAACAACTGGAAATTGGCGGCGAATCCTCGGTTTTGAGTGACTCCATCTGTACTGAGCCTCACTGTCATGCGTTCACGAGAAGTGACGATGTAACCGTCTTGTTTTTTGTTCAGTCGGCAGAGAGCAGTGCCGATTTGATTGCCGTCTTTTTGAGAAGTCATTATTTTAAGATTATATATCAATTAGTAACACACCAGGGGAAGCTTAACACGGCCCAACATCTGTTTGAAATTGGGCAGCGAAAGATAAAGAGCTGAGCCGACTAGGTTACCGCCATTGAGGGGTTAAACCCAGTCTGACAGATTGAGCATATCCTCTTGAACCCTTGTATCAATTCTAATGTTTGTTCGAATGATTTCTGATCTCGAGAAGATCAATCAATAACGACCCTTTCCTTCGCCATAAACCCGAATATGATCATTAATAAAGCAGCCACCTGTGGATCGAGCTTCGAAACGCATATCAGTCACATTGAGCCGGATAAATGGCTTATCTTTGCTTGCGAAAATATTCCAAGTGCATTTTGAGTTTGCTGGATATGCCTTTGGGAAATTAGGACTAGTGAATTCGCCAACATCTGAGCTTCGCATATCATATCCACAAGGCGCTTTGGTCGGAGCTTTCGGGGTTGAGATGTTCAGTTAATTTCCGGGTTGTTTTTTCAGTAGATTCAACCCGACCTGGAGTTCTAGTAGGTCGATAAGCTTCCCTCTGATTGATGGAGCTGGCTCCAACCGGTTCACCCCAAGTATCGGGAACAAGATGATCGTGTCTCGGGTTCGAAACGCCCGTGACAGCACGAATCCATTCAATCATTTTCGTGACTTTCACGTACACGCCTGGGCTTCTTTCTCTTGCACATCCAGCTCCCCAGCTAACGACACCGTAGAGAACCCAAGCTCCGTCTTGTTCATTTTGATTGCTTGAAAAGCCTTTCTATACGAGATTAACATGCGAATATAAATGTGATCAATTGACTTTTGTCTTCGTTGATGTCATCTCATGTGCCTGATATCTTCCTTTCTTTTTGGGGCTTCGCTGAGATCTAGGACTCGTTAATTTACAAGCCATTGGTCCACCAGAATCGCCTGAGTGAGCTTTAGAAATATTGAAATCATGGAAGACTAACCTGAGCAAGCATCGCGGCCACCCTTTTCGTACCCCGCACAGATCATCGAATCTGTCAGTTGATTAGCATACCCATCGTACGATTTGCATCTTTCGCTTGTCATCAGCTTCACAGCGACTTCATTGAGTCTTTCGGATAATTTTCCACCTTTTCGCGTTCTTCCCCATCCACTCACCACGCAAGGCGTTCCCGCTGGGATGACGAGGTCTGGCGACGGCAGACAAAGTGGCTTTATAGAATCTGTAAAGATCACTGGCCTGTTCATCTTAGTTGGAGATTTATTACACGATGCAGGGGACAAATAACAATGTTTTACCTCCACGAGTGCGATGTCATTGTTCCAGTCAATTGGTTTTGAGTATTCAGGGTGGTTCACTACTCGCTCGATGTAGCGGTATTCGCCGGAATGAGGGTCGGCCAGATTGGTGACACCAAGTCGGATGACAACATTTGGAGGATGACGAAAAGTACAGTGTACGGCTAATAGTAAGATTCAGAAGGATATGAAGTGAAAGCTGGTCGTGGATCTTTTTGAATCATTCCTGTTACAATCCATTTTGAATTAATCAGCGTTCCTCCACAAGAATAAGTCCCAAAGTCAAAGAAAACTTGCCACGGCCACGATTTCGGATAGCTCTGACTTCCACCAACAATCCTCTGACTGATCAAAAAACTTGCCAACGTAGGCTTTGGCGATGTACCCCAGTAACTCTCGGGGTCAAAACCATTTTGTTCGTAATTATCTGTTCTAAATTCTTCAAAAACATCTCTTCTGTATCTTGGCAAGTTGAAAAATGTGGCAGGATTTGGATTTACTTCTGGATTTCCGCACTCTGAGACGACTTCGATGGGTCTATTTTGCTTTTTCAATTGTTTTCTCCATTTTCTCCCATGTATAACTCTTTAAATCGGTCTGTCAAAAAGAATATATGAATATGTTGCATGTTTATATTATGATAAATAGTATGGTAAGCACCTACGCGAAGAAAATGAAGGATATCTTCATGCTTCAGGAGTCATGTCAATCTCTCTCGAAAATCTGAAAATTGAAGTTGAACGGATGAAGTTGGTGCACTGGGAAACATGATAACAAAACAAAACCGCCAGCTAACAAACCTAACAAAAGTTACGTATAGAAGGGCCGCGGTTGTGCTGATTAGTCAGATCTGTTTAGCCACCACCACCACCTCCTTCAAACAAAAATAACTAATCGAGCCTTATATATTTTTCTGGGCGAGTCTCTCATTTTATTTGTAAAAAAATGATCTAAAGATAATAAAATATCATTTTCATAATTTTCAGAACTGCATACATTGATTTAGATAAGCCCCCGTATCTGCAGAAAAAACAAGGGAAATCTATTAAATCGTGTACAGTGGGGTTTACAAATGCTTCGTACTGAGGCAACCCTCGTTGCGTTCCAAGCATTGAGATAGGGAGGCACAAGCAAAAACCACTGTACCGAGATTGTCAATTCTTGAGCGCCAATCGATAACGTAAATCCTGAATGACATTTATATTTTGTCAACAAAGCCGCACCGCACGCAATAGTCTACACTCCTCCTTGCTTTTGCAAAATGAATCTTCCGCAAATATAAATGCTCTACAAATATAAAAAAAATCAAATACATCGTCTCACATCAACTGCATTAAGAGTTCATTTTGCCTATTTTTCCCTAATGAAGGATCCTGTTCCAAAAAATCCTCCTGAGCTCAACCTTGAAGCCATTCAAGACTGGCTAAAAGAGTTTGTTCTTGACCTCAAAAGAGAAACAAGTAGAAATGATTTGGATAGACTCATTTTATCGATTGAAAGAATGGAAATTCCTTCATATAACTCGCAAACAAGAAGATTTTGTGCGAGCTGGACCGAATTTAAATTTGAAAATGGCATATGTAGTGTATTTCATGACCTCCACAAATATGAAGAATCATGGAAAACTACACCTTTTCAAAATCGTCTCTTAAACCGACTTCCAGAAATCAACGGAAAAAGATTAATGCGGTCTGAATCAGGGTGTCAAATCGCGGGGGATCGAGAAGGGATCGCGCGCCACCGCCCACGCTCGATCCCAAGTCTGAAGGGATCGCTCGCGCGCTTTTTGAACGGAAAGGGATCGCGGCGAAAATAGCAGAGCAAACGCGCGGGCTAGCGCCAGGCTTCATGCGTGGAATTTTCTCCGATCAAGCTCGCGCCGCTTTTCAAAAACTCAGAACTCTTCGTTATTGTCTCAAATTTTATGAATTTTTCAGATCTAGTGTAGTTTTGAATTCTGAATTAAAACAAGAAACTGGTGAGTGGTATGTTGGATCATCTCTTGGAGAAAAATTATTGTCTATTGGTGGCGAAGCACTAATTTTGACGCAAAATTTTGGGAATTTTGAAGCTGCAGTTCGCGTTCAAGCTTTTGATTCAGCTCTCTTTGCATCATCAAAATCTGAGGAACTTAAATTTGTCATTAATCTCGCTGAAGGTAGACAACTCGTAAGTAAAGGACTCAGTATGTTTTTAAGATTATCAAATTGCTATAAACAGAAAAGAAGACAAGGAAAAAGACATTCCATTCCATAAAAATCTCATAAAAAACTTCGCAAATATAGAAGTTTTCGACTCAGAAGATGATTTACAACAGGATTGTCTAGCGTGGATTACTTTAATGGAAAAATGTGACACTGATTTAAGGGAGTCTCAATAGATATCTCATAATAAAGGAGCTTTCGAAAATTAACTGATATCGATAGAGACTGACTTTAGAACTAAACTGCGAAATGATGACTTAGCATTGAATAACAGGAAAACAATCGCAATTGAAGTGCAAGAAGCTTTCAATTATCTGTGGGATATAGGAATCGAGCAGTATGACTTCAAACCTGAAAATATTCTATTAAAAGATGAAAGCGTCAAGCTTATTGACTTCGGCGTTATTCATGAAAGCACTGGGAGAATGAGTTACCGTGAAATGGGCTACGCACGGCGAGGAAGCAAGTACCGACATCACAGAAACCTATGTAAGTGACAACTAACAAATTTGTATTTTGACTTATTGTTTGAAGACTCCGGATCCCCAGGTTTCTGTGGATACAGCCAAATATCATCAATATCAATGAAAAGGGGCGACTACGATGAGACATTAAGGTGTCACTATGCGGCTGACAACATTTTTGTGTTCATTTTATGTGAATGGAAATCAGCTTGGAGCTTGTTGTTTGATCCTATTGACGAAAGAGAGCGAGAACTAGTCAAAAATCAACTGAAGGTGAGGATTTTAAATATTTAAAAATTGACTGTAATTTTTATGGTTTATTTGTACGTATTCTTCTGTGCATGGAAAATTCCAGTCAGCCCGTTCAAATCATTTTATGACGGCACAAAGACTAGAATCATGGCAGAATAAATTATCTTAAAATAAATTTAAAGGAATGTAATGCGTCTTGGCTAACTCAAAATGTGCCGAGCCCTTTTGAAATTTCGACTATGAAGAACGTCATTTCTCTTGAAAATTTACCAGACGTTGATTATTATGCAGACGAAAATCTCACTAAATCTGTTGGTATGGCAAGTCTCAAACAAAGCATGACAAAATTTATAAACATCGACTTCAAAAATTTAACGCGTAACATACTGGACCAGAAGGTAGTGTTTAGAAACTCAATCTCTTTGAAAAACGAAGAAATCAAATCGTTGAATCTGAACTCGGACTCAAGGATTAAAAACACAAGAGACTTCTCTTGAGTTTGCAGAAAAACTTATTTATATGCATGTTATTTTATTTACGCACTTGATATATTCCAAACACGAAGGATTCTTTTTTTCTGAATTTTAAGGACTCTAATCTTTGTGTGCCGATCTCAGTGACGACTTTGATCAGGCACGCATTAAGATATGATTTAAAAATTGACGACGCTGTCATGACCACATATTATTCAACCGAAAGAATCGTTACTTGCCTTGCAATGATTGTCTTTCCAAGAAGTTTAGCGGGACTGAATTTTACTCCCAATAAAGAAGAGAAAGAATTTCAGTATAATTCCATCGAGCATCTTCTAAAAAGGCTGAAGTTCTCTACATATTTGAATGAAAATGGTTGGAAAATTATCAAGTCAATTGGAGTCTGCCCTGAGTCTGAGTTCTGTTACAAAGAATGTAAGTTTTCCTTGTCAATTCAATTTTATTTTATTTATATTTTTCAGTCTGTCTTCACACAAATTTTATTTTTACCAGACCCTTGACTGTGACCGGTGCGTTTTTTGATGGAATCGATGTCTTATTCCATCAAATGTGCATTGACGAGATAATCGATGACAAATACATCATTCAAAACACACTTATGTCAAAGGGCGAGCCGAAGATGGAGATTGAGCTTGACAGACCATATTATGCTTGTTATGATGACTACGTAGACTTTTGCAGGGAGAATAACGATTCCGTATGCAGAGGTGATAACGGCGAGATCATTCCTCTTGTTAATGAAAGAATTAACATGGAGAAAAGCAAATGGTATCTTCTGCCACAAGCGTTCTCAATTATGCTCAAAAGACTCTGATTCTTTTTGAACTCATTTATTATCTAATAAATCATATTGCAGAATTTAATGATTATTTTTGACCATTGATTTTGCAGCAGAAGCGTGTGTAGTATCTGTCTCCTGGTGATTTAAACTTTGAAGGCGCGATCAGTAGATTAAGTTCATAATAGATTTCTAAATAGGAAGCCTTTCCTTAGCTGTGAACTCTTCTCGAGCATCTTTTTTCGCTCTGCTCCCATTCGCATTCATAGAAAAGTCTTCCTCGTCGTGAGCTCATAATTCGGAGACACCCTTCAAATTTCACCGGTTTGCCATCGAATCGATTACCAGAAAGCGAATATTTTTCCCAAAGAACATTCCCATCAGGGTCGTCTTAAGATTGATTGTCAGTGATTTACATAATTAAATGGTGTAGACTTCGGCAATAAGTACGAACCCAAGTTATTTCCCGCATCAAAGGTCAAAGTCAACCCTGATTCCGTGAACTCCACAAAGTTGCTGCCAAGTTGCTAAAAAATTGATGCGAATGATGCTAACAAATATGTACCTTCAGCGAGAATTCTTCCAGACCATTGTAAACAGCCTTCAACAACATCTTGATGTCTGTTGAGTCGGGTTTTGGGTACCCATTGTTAAAAACAGACTTATCCTCTCCCTCGAAGATGCCAATGATGGCAAGATTTTGGAGATGTTCATACTCATCCTTAAAATTTATTCACATTTTCTCGAATGAAACAACCTCTGTAAGTCCATATTTCATATGGTCACATTTAGTTGTTTTTGCTTTTGTTTCATCTTCATCGATGGAAGGTTTTCGTTTCTGGCTCTTATCCTGCTCACTCATGCTTCGTCAATTTAAAATTCGTTCGGCTACTCCGCTCAATTTATCTGAAGCACGAGGGCGCCAGGCCAAAAATGTAAATATAAAATTATATTTGCTTACTGACTTGCATCTCAACCAGTTTTCATTCTTTTATATGACACGTAAAACAGTCACAAAACATTCACCAAGTTTTATTCAGAATTAAGGTTACATTTGTCAGTCCACTTGAAATCATTATCGTGATTTCGAGTAAAAGAGTAAGATTCAGAGGTCCACGATCCACGGCGAAATACAATCGTGAATTCGCCAGAAGAGTTTTTTTCAAAAGAAAAGACTGGACTATAGTCAGATACGTACCAAACTTAAAAAAATTGTTTAAGTTCTCGAAAATTTATAAAAAGTTCTCGATGTCTACCTGAACTGTTCCAAATGAAGTCGACATCAGTCCACGAATCTAAAGCCAGGTCGTCGTTATCTTTCACTAGTGGATAAACTCCAGGAATGATTTTCTGCACCTCCTGAATGTTTTTTAAAAAGATGAAAACTTAAAAACAAAGTCACATTGCATCGAATTCCAACACAACATTGCTCGTTCTCAGTCGGATCAATTGATAAGGGATACATATATTTTTCGTTTATCAAGCCACTGTCATAAAATGCTGAATAATTTATTTATTTGCAATCAAAATCTCCCTTCTTCATTATTTTCTATTGTTTGAATGCTTATAATTCTTAATGTCTTAGTTATATACCTAAGTTCTCGATCCATCCCGTTCCAAGCTTTCCAATCTTAACGTAGAGACTTTCATATACTTCAAGCGTTTGACAAGATCGTCGATTTTTTATTGAAATAATCATTTCTCCAAGAAGAGGATGATAATAAGAGCCAATAAGATTTTGAAACTCAGGCTTCAGAGATTTTGGCTGGTAAAGAACTGGTTCTTTTAATTCCGGATGAGCCTGCAATCGAATTGAATTGTTCTGACTCTTCTGGTTCTCCAGGTCTATTGAATTTACTTGCTGCATATCTGGTAAGCTGGGTTTAAGTCCAAGCATTGTGTCAAGCCCGTGGTAAATCACTTTTCTCATAGCTCCATAAGTAGGGTTTTTCACGGAAAATGGTATATCATTCAATCGGCCTGAATATTTCAAAATAAGTGTTTCTTGAGCCGCTGATTTCAAATATGTAAAAATTATTATCAAATTCTGACTTGGTGGTGGTGCAATAATGATAAGGAAGATAAAAAAGGATCTCATCAGTTTTGTTGTTCCGAGTGTTATAAATCCGTCTAATTCATCTCAAATACGAAGCTTGACACTTCTTGGAAATTGTTTGTGCAAATCACCCGGTGTAATTCGCATCAGATTTCCGATACTAGGTCATAGAAACCACCCGCTGAGATTATGGCGCGCGCTAATGCTTTTTGGGCGTCCCGCGCAGCGGCGTAAAGCACTAGCGCGCAGTCACTTTCACTTACTTATCTGACGATTTGAACACCTTCCGAAAGTTTCCGAAATCCCAAATTTTGAGAGCTGAAAATTTAACATCTTATTTCCCACATATTTGAAAATAGAGAGTGTATTTTGATGTACTCAGATTAAAAAATCGAAATTGAGTAAGAAAAAGCGTCTTACAGCGAATTCTTGCATTCGAAAGAAAAACTAATGCGATATTGTGAATCTATTCCCTTGAATTAGTCGGTTTCATTTTTTGAATTATCAATTTCGCTTCAATAAACGACTTTTAATATTCGTGGATGGACCCCAGAGCGGGCCGCGCCGTTCCGTGAAAAACCCTATCCATAAGTATCTCCACCACCGTTAACAGCAGTAAATATACCAATTTTAATATCAGGCAGCATGTATAGATAAGAGTTATACCCGCCAAAGGCACCAGAATGAACCCACTTGCGATAATCTCTGTAAGTGCCAGTGCGCGTTCCTAAAGCATAAACGACTTCTGTATCTGTTGGTTCCGACTCTTGTTGAAAGCTACAAATTTTTATTCGAAAAGAAATTCTGTTATTCAAATGTCTTTCTTAGCGTTTTCTGTAACTTTAAAAGAATCTCTAGAATTTGCAACTGTGTCCTTGACCCATGGAAAAGTATTTTCTACAACCTGTACAGGGAATTCCGTCCTGATCAAGTCTTAGATTGGCGGTTATCGGAGATCCGAGAATAAACTCAATCCAGCGGGCCATGTCCTTGCTGTTTGAAATAACGCCGTAACTTGGTTCCATCGCCTTTGATCTTGAGAGTACCTCTTAAAAATGGCATATTTTTGAATTTATCTTAAGATATTTAAGGACCGCTCCCCCTCCCCGTCATGTTTGGCGATTTTTGGGAATCGATTCTCTGAGTTCTGAGGATCATTTTTCTTTATTGTCGTTAAATTCTATTTCGACTCTTTGACTTTCAGAATCGACTTAAAAATCACGATTTTCGGAATTTTTTAGCTAAATTTGCCCATTTTTCAGCCGATCACCAATCTTCAAACCCTTTTTTCTTAGTGACACCCTTAAGATATCATCATATAACATACCCCACCCCCAAATTTTCGCGCATTCCTCGGTACATTTTCCGTAATTTACTCTTCCTGATTTGTTCAAAACCCCCCAAATTTACGCCGCTTAACTTTTCCGCGCGCCTCAAAATTTCCTCTCCTAACTTTTCTGCGTGCGCCCTAATTTACGCTCGCGGCGCTGATTGGCTTCGTCGGTTAATTTTCTGAGTGCGCAAAACTCTTGTTTTGCTCGCTCCGGGCAAAGAAAGGATGATCTTTTTTTAAAAGCCAGATTCCCTTATTGGGCAGACCTAATAGATAGTATCTCATGTAACATGAGTCATGTTATCTTTGATGAAATTATTGTTTATTGTTACAGTGAAGCTTATAAATATTTGATAGAACGTTACGCTAGTGCGATAAATGAAATTGACTTCTGCGGAGCAAAATCCTGACCTCAATATTTTAAGTTACTCGAATGGAAGAGACTTGGTGACCAAGTTTTATTCAGAATTAAGGTTACATTTGTCAGTCCACTTGAAATCATAATCGTGATTTCGAGTAAAAGAGTAAGATTCAGAGGTCCACGATCCACGGCGAAATACAATCGTGAATTCGCCAGAAGAGTTTTTTTTTCAAAAGAAAAGACTGGACTATAGTCAGATACGTACCAAACTTAAAAAAATTGTTTAAGTTCTCGAAAATTTATAAAAAGTTCTCGATGTCTACCCGAACTGTTCCAAATGAAGTCGACATCAGTCCACGAATCTAAAGCTGGGTTGTCGTTATCTTTCACTAGTGGATAAACTCCAGGAATGATTTTCTGCACCTCCTGAATGTTTTTTAAAAAGATGAAAACTTAAAAACAAAGTCACATTGCATCGAATTCCAACACAACATTGCTCGTTCTCAGTCGGATCAATTGATAAGGGATACATATATTTTTCGTTTATCAAGCCACTGTCATAAAATGCTGAATAATTTATTTATTTGCAATCAAAATCTCCCTTCTTCATTATTTTCTATTGTTTGAATGCTTATAATTCTTAATGTCTTAGTTCTATACCTAAGTTCTCGATCCATCCCGTTCCAAGCTTTCCAATCTTAACGTAGAGACTTTCATATACTTCAAGCGTTTGACAAGATCGTCGATTTTTATTGAAATAATCATTTCTCCAAGAAGAGGATGATAATAAGAGCCAATAAGATTTTGAAACTCAGGCTTTAGAGATTTTGGTTGGTAAAGAACTGGTTCTTTTAGTTCCGGATGAGCCTGCAATCGAATTGAATTGTTCTGACTCTTCTGGTTCTCTTCGTCTATTGAATTTACTTGCTGCATATCTGGTAAGCTGGGTTTAAGTCCAAGCATTGTGTCAAGCCCGTGGTAAATCACTTTTCTCATAGCTCCATAAGTATCTCCACCACCGTTAACAGCAGTAAATACACCAATTTTAATATCAGGCAGCATGTATAGATAAGAGTTATACCCGCCAAAGGCACCAGAATGAACCCACTTGCGATAATCTCTGTAAGTGCCAGTGCGCGTTCCTAAAGCATAAACGACTTCTGTATCTGTTGGTTCCGACTCTTGTTGAAAGCTACAAATTTTTATTCGAAAAGAAATTCTGTTATTCAAATGTCTTTCTTAGCGTTTTCTGTAACTTTAAAAGAATCTCTATAATTTGCAACTGTGTCCTTGACCCATGGAAAAGTATTTTCTACAACCTGTACAGGGAATTCCGTCCTGATCAAGTCTTAGATTGGCGGTTATCGGAGATCCGAGAATAAACTCAATCCAGCGGGCCATGTCCTTGCTGTTTGAAATAACGCCGTAACTTGGTTCCATCGCCTTTGATCTTGAGAGTACCTCTTAAAAATGGCATATTTTTGAATTTATCTTAAGATATTTAAGGACCGCTCCCCCTCCCCGTCATGTTTGGCGATTTTTGGGAATCGATTCTCTGAGTTCTGAGGATCATTTTTCTTTATTGTCGTTAAATTCTATTTCGACTCTTTGACTTTCAGAATCGACTTAAAAATCACGATTTTCGGAATTTTTTAGCTAAATTTGCCCATTTTTCAGCCGATCACCAATCTTCAAACCCTTTTTTCTTAGTGACACCCTTAAGATATCATCATATATAGGGTGAATTTACAAAAAATCAACTTTTAATCTAGGGGTCGTACGGCTTTCAAATTTTGTATGGAATTTCCCCCATCCATATGAATCTCATATCGAAGAGATTTTTTTTAAATATGTCACGTGATTTTCTTCCAGCGCCCTCCGAAGTGGACGAAAAACTCAACTTTTGAGCGCCTCAAGTTACGAGAACGTGAGTAGGCTCATTCGAAGCGCCTTAAAAAACTGATCATTTTGAGATAAAAAAATTTAGTGAAGCTCATTCAGATCGATCAGGAATGACCTGGAGGACCTTTTCTAAAGCCGGTGGAAGAAAATAAATTGGTGGAAGACAAATAATTCTTACAATCGTAATTTGAACATTAAAAGGGTTGGTCCAAAGCTTCCCCGAAAAATATAATAAATAAAAATTTGAAGGGTGTAGCCTCCATAAAACCCATTTTTTTTACAAATTTTCGGATTTTTGGCTACGGAGCCCCAATTTTCATTTTTTTTTTCAATTTTTATTAAGGGTTCATTAAATTCGAAGTAAATTCTCGGTAGAGAAATATTTTTATAAATTATCGATAAAAAACCTTAACAAGACTTTAAACATGAACAATATAAATTTTTACATCGAATGGAGGTGGGAGGGGTTGGGGACGAAACGGAGAGTGATCAACTCAGGTTTCCCAGCCTTTGTCAAGCCCCTTAAATTAGAAAATCAAGGAACGGGGCTGAGACGGCCCGAAGGGCCGTCAAGCCCCTTAAATTAGAAAATCAAGGAACGGGGCTGAGACGGCCCGAAGGGCCGTCAAGCCCCTTAAATTAGAAAATCAAGGAACGGGGCTGAGACGGCCCGAAGGGCCGTCAAGCCCCTTAAATTAGAAAATCAAGGAACGGGGCTGAGACGGCCCGAAGGGCCGTCAAGCCCCTTAAATTAGAAAATCAAGGAACGGGGCTGAGACGGCCCGAAGGGCCGTCAAGCCCTTAAATTAGAAAATCAAGGAACGGGGCTGAGACGGCCCGAAGGGCCGTCAAGCCCTTAAATTAGAAAATCAAGGAACGGGGCTGAGACGGCCCGAAGGGCCGTCAAGCCCTTAAATTAGAAAATCAAGGAACGGGGCTGAGACGGCCCGAAGGGCCGTCAAGCCCTTAAATTAGAAAATCAAGGAACGGGGCTGAGACGGCCCGAAGGGCCGTCAAGCCCCTTAAATTAGAAAATCAAGGAACGGGGCTGAGACGGCCCGAAGGGCCGTCAAGCCCTTAAATTAGAAAATCAAGGAACGGGGCTGAGACGGCCCGAAGGGCCGTCAAGCCCCTTAAATTAGAAAATCAAGGAACGGGGCTGAGACGGCCCGAAGGGCCGTCAAGCCCCTTAAATTAGAAAATCAAGGAACGGGGCTGAGACGGCCCGAAGGGCCGTCAAGCCCCTTAAATTAGAAAATCAAGGAACGGGGCTGAGACGGCCCGAAGGGCCGTCAAGCCCTTAAATTAGAAAATCAAGGAACGGGGCTGAGACGGCCCGAAGGGCCGTCAAGCCCTTAAATTAGAAAATCAAGGAACGGGGCTGAGACGGCCCGAAGGGCCGTCAAGCCCCTTAAATTAGAAAATCAAGGAACGGGGCTGAGACGGCCCGAAGGGCCGTCAAGCCCTTAAATTAGAAAATCAAGGAACGGGGCTGAGACGGCCCGAAGGGCCGTCAAGCCCTTAAATTAGAAAATCAAGGAACGGGGCTGAGACGGCCCGAAGGGCCGTCAAGCCCCTTAAATTAGAAAATCAAGGAACGGGGCTGAGACGGCCCGAAGGGCCGTCAAGCCCCTTAAATTAGAAAATCAAGGAACGGGGCTGAGACGGCCCGAAGGGCCGTCAAGCCCCTTAAATTAGAAAATCAAGGAACGGGGCTGAGACGGCCCGAAGGGCCGTCAAGCCCCTTAAATTAGAAAATCAAGGAACGGGGCTGAGACGGCCCGAAGGGCCGTCAAGCCCCTTAAATTAGAAAATCAAGGAACGGGGCTGAGACGGCCCGAAGGGCCGTCAAGCCCCTAAATTAGAAAATCAAGGAACGGGGCTGAGACGGCCCGAAGGGCCGTCAAGCCCTTAAATTAGAAAATCAAGGAACGGGGCTGAGACGGCCCGAAGGGCCGTCAAGCCCTTAAATTAGAAAATCAAGGAACGGGGCTGAGACGGCCCGAAGGGCCGTCAAGCCCCTTAAATTAGAAAATCAAGGAACGGGGCTGAGACGGCCCGAAGGGCCGTCAAGCCCTTAAATTAGAAAATCAAGGAACGGGGCTGAGACGGCCCGAAGGGCCGTCAAGCCCCTTAAATTAGAAAATCAAGGAACGGGGCTGAGACGGCCCGAAGGGCCGTCAAGCCCCTTAAATTAGAAAATCAAGGAACGGGGCTGAGACGGCCCGAAGGGCCGTCAAGCCCCTTAAATTAGAAAATCAAGGAACGGGGCTGAGACGGAGAGAGTCTCGAACAAATTGAGACCTCCTTATCAGAAAATGACCTGTATCACGTGATCACGTGGTCAGACCAAAAAATTTTCAATTAGAATTTTTTTAGTTGGGTCCAAATACCTATTGTCCCAAAATTTCAGCCCACGAACATTGAATGTTCTAGTGGAGGACTTATTTTCACTTTGTTACTATGTTACATAACAGTGTTATGTAACACTTAAATGCCGATTGTGAGTCATCGGTGAGAGCTTCACTAAATTTTTTTTTTGAATTTTGATCAGAAGTCGACGGCGCATCGATTCCGACCAAAAAGAGCACTCAGACTTGAGGCGCTCAAAAGATAGTCCTTTATGGGGCCGAAAAGGGTTGAAAAACGAAAAAATTTTTTTCAAAAAAAAAATTTTGTTAAGAAGTCGGGTATGATCTTTCACCATGCCGAGTTTCAACAAGATAGGATCAATAGGGAAAAAGTTGATTTTTTTGTAAATTCACCCTAATCATATAACATACCCCACCCCCAAATTTTCGCGCATTCCTCGGTACATTTTCCGTAATTTACTCTTCCTGATTTGTTCAAAACCCCCCAAATTTACGCCGCTTAACTTTTCCGCGCGCCTCAAAATTTCCTCTCCTAACTTTTCTGCGTGCGCCCTAATTTACGCTCGCGGCGCTGATTGGCTTCGTCGGTTAATTTTCTGAGTGCGCAAAACTCTTGTTTTGCTCGCTCCGGGCAAAGAAAGGATGATCTTTTTTTTAAAAGCCAGATTCCCTTATTGGGCAGACCTAATAGATAGTATCTCATGTAACATGAGTCATGTTATCTTTGATGAAATTATTGTTTATTGTTACAGTGAAGCTTATAAATATTTGATAGAACGTTACGCTAGTGCGATAAATGAAATTGACTTCTGCGGAGCAAAATCCTGACCTCAATATTTTAAGTTACTCGAATGGAAGAGACTTGGTGACCAAGTTTTATTCAGAATTAAGGTTACATTTGTCAGTCCACTTGAAATCATAATCGTGATTTCGAGTAAAAGAGTAAGATTCAGAGGTCCACGATCCACGGCGAAATACAATCGTGAATTCGCCAGAAGAGTTTTTTTCAAAAGAAAAGACTGGACTATAGTCAGATACGTACCAAACTTAAAAAAATTGTTTAAGTTCTCGAAAATTTATAAAAAGTTCTCGATGTCTACCCGAACTGTTCCAAATGAAGTCGACATCAGTCCACGAATCTAAAGCTGGGTTGTCGTTATCTTTCACTAGTGGATAAACTCCAGGAATGATTTTCTGCACCTCCTGAATGCTTTTTAAAAAGATGAAAACTTAAAAACAAAGTCACATTGCATCGAATTCCAACACAACATTGCTCGTTCTCAGTCGGATCAATTGATAAGGGATACATATATTTTTCGTTTATCAAGCCACTGTCATAAAATGCTGAATAATTTATTTATTTGCAATCAAAATCTCCCTTCTTCATTATTTTCTATTGTTTGAATGCTTATAATTCTTAATGTCTTAGTTCTATACCTAAGTTCTCGATCCATCCCGTTCCAAGCTTTCCAATCTTAACGTAGAGACTTTCATATACTTCAAGCGTTTGACAAGATCGTCGATTTTTTATTGAAATAATCATTTCTCCAAGAAGAGGATGATAATAAGAGCCAATAAGATTTTGAAACTCAGGCTTTAGAGATTTTGGTTGGTAAAGAACTGGTTCTTTTAGTTCCGGATGAGCCTGCAATCGAATTGAATTGTTCTGACTCTTCTGGTTCTCTTCGTCTATTGAATTTACTTGCTGCATATCTGGTAAGCTGGGTTTAAGTCCAAGCATTGTGTCAAGCCCGTGGTAAATCACTTTTCTCATAGCTCCATAAGTATCTCCACCACCGTTAACAGCAGTAAATACACCAATTTTAATATCAGGCAGCATGTATAGATAAGAGTTATACCCGCCAAAGGCACCAGAATGAACCCACTTGCGATAATCTCTGTAAGTGCCAGTGCGCGTTCCTAAAGCATAAACGACTTCTGTATCTGTTGGTTCCGACTCTTGTTGAAAGCTACAAATTTTTATTCGAAAAGAAATTCTGTTATTCAAATGTCTTTCTTAGCGTTTTCTGTAACTTTAAAAGAATCTCTATAATTTGCAACTGTGTCCTTGACCCATGGAAAAGTATTTTCTACAACCTGTACAGGGAATTCCGTCCTGATCAAGTCTTAGATTGGCGGTTATCGGAGATCCGAGAATAAACTCAATCCAGCGGGCCATGTCCTTGCTGTTTGAAATAACGCCGTAACTTGGTTCCATCGCCTTTGATCTTGAGAGTACCTCTTAAAAATGGCATATTTTTGAATTTATCTTAAGATATTTAAGGACCGCTCCCCCTCCCCGTCATGTTTGACGATTTTTGGGAATCGATTCTCTGAGTTCTGAGGATCATTTTTCTTTATTGTCGTTAAATTCTATTTCGACTCTTTGACTTTCAGAATCGACTTAAAAATCACGATTTTCGGACTTTTTTTAGCTAAATTTGCCCATTTTTCAGCCGATCACCAATCTTCAAACCCTTTTTTCTTAGTGACACCCTTAAGATATCATCATATACTTGATGCTGTGCCCTCGACAAGAATCTCAGCTAAATTTTCAACATAGAAAAATTATTATCAGTTAAGGAGATCTTTATGATATCCATGTTTGAAAAATATTTTCACTTTAACTTATCGTTGCGACACCCTTAAGAGGCCTATGAGCTTGTTTTCCTTCTGGTTCCCTTTAGCAACTACCTCGCTACAAAATAATCAAAAAATATTTAAAAATCTTAAGGGGATCAGCCCGATATCTGTGTTTGAAAAAGTCATTTTCACTTGACGGAGGGGTCATTTTAAATGACTCATTTAGTCTTTTCTATTAATTGAAGCCATTCCTATTTCATTCGGATGCTGATTCCCTTGCCAATCCACTAAAGTCGATCGAGCAGTCAATTCGTCATAAAATGAAAAGTTTCGTATCAGGTCCTGAGCCACAACTGAAGAGTTCATTTGCGCCATATTGAAAATCTCTTGAATTCCATCTTTCCACTCTGTGCCAAAGCGACTTTTGCAAGAAGATGAAGTACTGCAGAGTTTTTCCGCAACAAAACCCGCAAGTGTATAGCCAGAGTTACTATATCGGTATCTGGATCGAAAAGGGCTTATTTGTTCCAAATAACGAGAACGAGAAGCAAAAATCTCACGTGTATCGATATCGCATCCAAGTGTCAGGGTAGGCGAATCATCTTTGCTCTGAGTTCGAAATTTTAGAGATTTTCATGTAGGACTACCATTCCGAACTCTACTTTAGTCCCAGTTCTATGGGAAAGGAAATCTCTGAGTGTGACTTCTTGACTAAGCGAGCAAGAATTAAGAATGAGAAAAATGTCTTTGTCTTCACGAAGCTCCGGAATATCGTTGACTCGTGTGTCAAGAGAAATGCCAGTGTACTTTTCGATTAACGCAGAGTAGACTCCGGTGAAAAGTTTCGAATTTGAAGCGAGGCAGAACAAAGTTTCCTCAGAAACAGGATCTTCCTGATCGACACGACGTTTTCCATATCCTTTTGTGATGAAGTTTTCATTTCGAAGATCAACCACGGCGAGTGATAATCCTGGAATCGCATTTGATGCAAGAAGGGAATCAACAAGAATATCTAAATTCTTCTCTAGTTCAATAATATCATAACTCTGAACAAAAAGAAAAAGCGATAGAAGCGCTTTCATTTTTGATGAAATTTAAGAATTCGAAGCGGCAAAAACTAGCTGGGAAAGAGCATCTGTCTACAGATATTCCGAAAAAGTAAGTTTGAACTATCTAAACAAAGAAATAAAGGAAGATATATAGACTCCTTTTATATTTCTTTCGCAAATACATCAATATTTAAAAAAAAATCGAAGTTAATAGTTCTCAGTTCATCAGGGTTAACTGTTGTTTAAGATTTTGACCTGAGCGACTTCGTAGTCTTAATTTTAGACCGAGAAAATTATTTTTATTGGTCGGTTTTTCGAGGGGTTCTCCCCCTTGTGTTTTTTGTAGATTTTGATTCTGAGACCGAGAATAATTTAATCTGACCATAACTCACATAAGCCTGACCCTAAACAAGAAAGTTCCGGTACTGTCTGCTCAAATATAGTCCAGAAAAATGTGCCAAGGTAAAAAGAGCAGATTATAGACAGCGCTCGAGGCCGACAGTACTGAAAATGGCACGAATGGCACGAATGTCACGAATGGCACGAAAACATGTTTTTTCATCGTGCCATTTTCAGTAAAATTCTAGAAACTCTTTTGTTATTGTTTTTCCACCCTTGAGTTTCCTAAACCCGCGGAGCGAGCGATTTCTTTGACAAATTAGAACCACGAATACTCTCCATAGGAGAAAAAGCATTGCTTATAAAAAAACAATAAAAGGCTAGGGTACATCAGTAGAATTATAAATGGAATTGGATTTTTAAATTGATATATTGACAATATAATAATATTATAATAATATTATTAATATTGTATATTTTGATGATTTTTGTGAACGAACAAAATCGTTGCGACCCGTCGGGGAAAACCAGATCCAGATAAGAATAGTGAATTTTCCTTTTTGATTTTCAGCAAATTCGTGCCATTGGTGCCATTTTCAGTATTGACCCTCGAGGCCCTCAAATCGAAGCATTTTACTGTTACAGTAGATTTGCCCTGAAAAGTAAGATTTTCAAGAGCTTGAAAATTTTCAAATGCGATTTTGTGCGGCCTAAGTCGAGATGAGACCCAAAAGCATGGAGGTTTTAATCGTTGTTTTACATGAGGAATCGGAATCCGGGGCTAAAATTTTAAAAATCTGAAATTTGATTTTTGACAAAAGTCGAAGGGGGTCCCCGATTTCTTATTAAGGGATCACCCCCGATTTTTCAAAATTTTGGCAACGGTCATTATTGCCTATGATTAGATTCCTCGTGTTCTGAGGATCATTTTGATATATGATAGTACCCCTTTACATAAATGCATCCCCGAAATTTTGGCTCCCAAAGTTCGGGAAAATGCATGTAAATTGTGAAAATCGAAATTTTTTCGATTTTTCCATGTCATCGAAATAACACAAACAAGGGCTCTTTCGAAAGCTTAGAATGTGCAGATTACGAATATAATAAACGCACAAGAATTTTCCGCCAATTGTTGGCGCTAGAGAGCATTCTAACACCCAAATAACGCCAAAAATGGTTTCAAAATGTTTTACAACTAGAATTTTTTTATTCACTTATCTGATCATGTTGATTCTACCAAAAAATAGAGATTAGCGTGTATACTTTTAGATAAACCAAAAAGATTTTGAATCCCAAAGCCCAAAAAAAAGTAGATACCATTTGAAAATGACCTAAAATGGCCATTTTTCAAAAAGTTAATCACTTTGACGGCCTGTAATGCATAAGCGAATGTTATGCTGGCAAGCTGATTCTACCAGAATTTGCTCCTTTCGAAGCGGGCTTTCTAATGCGCCCAAAATCAGCTTCCTACGTAAGGACGAAATAAATCGAAATTTACGTGCTGGATAAAAATTTTTCAAATAGAGTTAATTTTGCTTTTATCGGATTCAGCGTGCTCGAAAACCTAGGAAAAATTGTACTTTTTGACTTCTGGCGTGAAATAGCGATAAGCGCGGCACTTCAAAAGTGAAAAGTATGTCACTTTTGGAAACAGATTTCTAGCGATGCGTCATTGATATTAAAATTCTAATCGTACAGACTTTTAGATAATTGTCTAATCTAGTTGGCACTTTTTAAAATCTTTAAAAGTTAATGTTTACCCTACTTTTCGGGCGATGATGATCACCCAGTACGCCCGGCCTCATTAGTATGAGTAGGGTAATCAGTAGGGTAAACATTAACTTTTTAAAGATTTTAAAAAAGTGCCAACTAGATTAGACAATTATCTAAAAGTCTGTACGATTAGAATTTTAATATCAATGACGCATCGCTAGAAATCTGTTTCCAAAAGTGACATTTTTTTCACTTTTGAAGTGCCGCGCTTATCGCTATTTCACGACAGAAGTCAAAAAGTACAATTTTTTCCTAGGTTTTCGAGCACGCTGAATCCGATAAAAGCAAAATTAACTCTATTTGAAAAATTTTTATCCAGCACGTAAATTTCGATTTATTTCGTCCTAAGCTCTAAAAAAAGTAGATAGAGGTCAAAGTTGGCCAAATCGGGGGTTGATCCCTTAAACGTTTATCACCAGTGATTTTTTCTAAAATATTAGACATAAATAGTATCACTATTGTCACATCGTCATTTATTTCAAAAAGTGTTTTACTGAACAAAAAATTCCATAAGCTAATTTACAAAACTGTGAAAACATTCCACGAACTCCATGCTACTCACGGGTTATGCCGTTTTTTTGAAAATAAAGTCCACAGTCAGATGGTCTGATTGTTGGATTAAAAACTTTTGAATTGTGCGAGCGTAAAAATGTTTTCTTAGTTGGAGGCTCATTAGTATGGCTGGGAGAGCGGTAGCTGGGGCAGTTCGAAAATAAAAGATACCAGACAGAGAAAGACATTTGAAATGGGATTTCTTCAGAATCTTTGGCTATCTTTAAGATCACTCAAACCCTGCAGTGGTCAACGATGCTCACTCAGAAATCAGAATGTCATGTCTTCCATCATCGGGTTTTACAGAAAACATAAAAGACTCATGTAAGTTTTGGGTGATCAAGATTTTCCTTATGTTCTTGAAGAAATGCTCTATCGGCAAGAATACTATATTTGGCGTACATAATCTTCACCGTCTACCAGACATATCTGATTCTACCATTTCAAAGCCGAAAAGACCGGAACACAATTTTTCTACTTTTCACTGGTCTTCTTGGCTTTGTCTTTGAGTTCTGGCATGCAATATTCATCCGAAAAGGCAACGAAATCAGATGGCTTGTCACAATGAATTTGGCCATGTTGTCTGCCGCAGTGCCTTGTATCTGGCTCATGGAAGGCGAACTTCTCGAGAAACGCGTTTTGAAGCTTGAGTACTCGCCGCCGGGAGTGATGGCGCAAATTGGAGGAATCTCTTTTGAGGAGAGGGTTTCAAAATTGATCATTTTCTTGTTCATTAAGATTTGAGACTTGAAAAGGCTCCTGATATGGTGTTGTTTCTTGAGCAGATTCTGATATTCGCGCTGGTTATTGGAAGATGGCTTGCTCCGAAGAATGATGATCAAGATGGGGATTACTTTAGGTACTTTTTACGAAGAATTTTGATTTCACCACTTCAGTGCGATTTTGGTTGGAAACCTTGCCGTTGGTGCCGATATTCTAGAGCTCTTGGAGTCCCTAGGCGATGAAAATCTAGGTGTCAATGAAGTAGCTGTTTATTCAATTCTTGCTTTGTGGAGTTTGTCGCTGATAATTTTTGGATTTGAAGTTCCTAATGATGTTCTTATGAAAGAAGGTATAAGTTATCGATTGATATTATCCGAAGTTTTCGTTAGATTCATCGAGAAAATACGTGGAGATCGATAGTTTACCAAGAGCAAAAGTACTCAGCAGATTCCTCACCGGAGATATCATGAGTCCTGAAATGTTACAGATAACAACAGGCCTGTTTTTCTTGGATGTCCCTTATCTTATTCTGAGAATCGTACTCATGGTTGAGCATGGTTTTTACACAAGCTCTGGGCTTTTCTTTGCGATGAAAAATAGTTTGATGCTTCTTCTCCAGGTTCTCTTTATAGCGTTTGATTTGATGATGAGTTTTTTAGAGCTATCGGCTGTATAAACTTCAAAAATCTCTTCCGAAATTCAGGCATCAAAGAAGACTCTTGAGTACAGTACCTATTGACTCTCCGATAACAGAGGTTTATTTTGTGTACCACGCTGCGGTTCAATAACTTTGCATTTCAGTCACGAAAATCAACTGAATCTGAAGACAAACGACCTTCAAGGAACAAAATTACACCCTCAATATCCTTCAAAGAACTGAATTCTGAATCAACCTCCTCATGAGTATTTACTTATTTAGATCGGAGTAATCGGACTGTTCATTTCTGTTCTCAACTATCTTTTGACTGCTTTTGAATAAATTACTTCTAGACAAGCTGTTTGGATGTTTTTTTTCTGTATCGAAAAATTTTAAAATAAAAACAACTTGAAGTTGGCGAGCCAAAGACAAAAAAAAACGCTTATTTTTCTCAAATGAGTTCCGACCTCGCCAGCGATTATTCTGCCGTTCTTGGAGTCCCTACAGATGCCTCGATGAGAGAGATTATAAAGGCTATTAGACAAGAAGAAACAGACTTTAGTTTGAAGCAAGAAGCTTATGTTTATCTTAGAGGATGTGCTGTGTCTGAAGAGTCTCTTAAAGATGACTCCGTTGATCACGAGGATCCATTTGTAGCACTAGCACGGTATGCTAGAAGTTCACTGGTTGACAAAAGTTTGGTGACCTTTGACGTTTAGTTATCTGAGAAGAAACTTGGCAGAAACGGAGAAGCATGATTCACATAATAAAGATTATGCCAGGAACGCCTTGCAATTACTTTCTCATGGAGAGAAAAAAGTTACTTTTCCGGGAAGAGATCAATTATAATATGCGAAAATGAAAAAAATGTATATATAATTATCTCGACAAAGCTATGGGCGTATGACGATGAAGAACTATCGGCGACAGGATGGAATCTTCTGAATTATTGGAATCACAAGAAATACCGGTTTGGGTAGTAGGGGGTTATCATTCGAGCTGCCCCTAACCCTAAACCTAACCCGGGGACCCCCCACCTAAGGCCTAAACAAGGGGGCTTCGCCCCCGGACTTCCCCCCTAAGAGTTCACAGTCCCTTATCCTAAACACTAGCCCAGATTCTAGAGATATTAGATTGCTCGAATCATACGCTCGAATGATAACCCCTCTCTACGCTGGTTTGACTTCGATGCTCTTATGATCGAAAATAGCGGTATTTTGACGAGTTTTTGTATTTTTCTTAAACATCTATAAGTGGGAGTTGTGAAGTTTGATCTTCTTGTGAAAGAAACAGGCGAATACCACTGTGTGATTACTATCGAAGTTCATTCCGACTTTACCGCAGAATATTCATCCGCTCTTGGAGTTTCAGAAAGTGCTACGAAGGAAGAAATTGACGAGGCTTTTCAAAAAGAAAAGGAAAGCTTTAAACGGAAACAGCAGGCTTACGATTTCCTAAAAGAAACAGCGAAGCCTGTTGAAAAAGTGAGGTCCGAAGATGAAGATAGTGGAGAGCAATTTTCCGCTGCTGTCGATCCCGTAGTGAGCAGTGATCAAGAGTTTTCGGGCGATTCTTGGTGCGAACTGTCTGATTATGAATGCGAGACAGAATTCTTCGATCCATCTTTCACTCTAAAATGGTAAGACTTTCTGCATGAATTACCAAAGGGCCCCTCCAGTTGGCTCTTTCGTCAGATTTTGCGTCAGATTTTGCGTGCCGGTACCAAAAATTTAGTACCCGGTACCAAAGTCAAGCATTTTTTCTGATTCATCAAAAAACTAATGTCCGTTCCGCGGCTGAAGTGTGAGGATACTCCATTTATTGACCAAATATACCCTTTAAAATCAATTTTGGCTCGGTATCCTGACATTTTTTGGTACCGGGTACTCTGGTCCTCTGGTATTCGATTAGCAATAATGCTATTATTTAGTCATTTGAAAGAAGACCTGACAAAAATTGAAAACGACCTGAAAAAAGTTGAAAACGAGTTGAAATCGAAGTTACCGACGAATTATTTTCATGGAATGAACGATGGCGAGATTCAAACGTGCTTGCAGCTACTAAAATTTGACGACAGAGAAATGACGCTTCAGGAAAGAGAAATTTTATTGAAACAAATAGATCAATGTCTTTAATAAACTCTCTAAAAGTTCTGGTCTGATCGCGAACACGAGGTATCAGAAGGCAAGTGGAAAGTGAAATATCTTGGTTGCCAAAATTTTGCAGATTTTCAAACAGCAGATGGCTCATTTTATCTTTGGATCGAACATAGCGGTAATTTTTATACTTCCCTATTATCGGTTTTGTAAACTATTTAGATTATTCTCCTAAATTCAAGGCAGTGGCAACCGAGCACCATTTCTTCAGAAACAAGAACGTTAACCGAAAAGTTTTGAGAAGTACGGGAGACGGCAATCGGCAATTCGTGAAATACAAGCGAGAATTCGACCCCACAGAAGATACTGAATCGAGCGGAAGCCTGACAGATTCTACTGTGAGATTCGAGATAACATTTCTATAGAAAATAAACTAAAAAAAGACTGCTTTTGAATAAATCACTTCTAGACAAATTGTTTTGATGTTTTTTCTGTATCGAAAAATATTAAAATAAAAACAGCTCGAAGTTAGTGTGGCAAAAAACAGACACATTTTTTCAAATGAATTCCGACAAGGTCAGAGATTATTCTGCCGTTCTTGGAGTCCCTATAGATGCTTCGAAAAAAGAGATTAAAAATGCTATCAGAAAAGAAGAAACAGACTTCAAGTTGAAGCAAGAAGCTTATGTTTATCTAAAAGGATGTGCTGTCTCTGAAGGGTCTCCTAAAGAAGACTCTGTTGGTCTCGAAGATCCATTTGTAGCACTAAAATGGTATGTTACGTATGTATTAACAGTAAAAAGCTAACTGGTAGACGAAAATTTCTTGATCTTTATGTTCTTAAGTTATCTGAGGAAAAACTGCCATAATGATTATGCCAAGAAGGCGTTGCAATTACTTGCTCTTGGGGAGAAAAAAGTAACCTTTTCGGAAAGAGATAAATTATGAAATGCGAAACTAAAAAAAATCAAATATCTCGACTTAGCTATCGCCGAGCGAATATAGCCTATCGGATTATTCCGAAGATGTGATTTTCGCAACAGGATGGAAACTCGCGCATTGTTGGTATGAAGATGACGATTACGAGAATAATCACGGCGGGTGTTACTTGAAAATCGAAGATCTTAGGATCGAAAATAGCGGTATTCTTATGATCTTTTCAATTTTTGAAAAATCTATAAGTTGGGGCTTTTAAATTTGATGCTGTCCTGGAAGAAGAAGGCGAATACGAATGTCTGGTACCTGTTCAAGTTCATTCCGACTTTACCACAGAATATTCATCTGTTCTTGGGATTTCAGAGAAAGCTATGAACAGAGAAATTGACGAAGCTTTCCGAAAAGAAAAAGAAAACTTTAAACAGACACAAGAGGCTTATGATTTCCTCAAAGAAACAGCAATGCCCGAGAAAAATGTGAGTTCCGAAGATGAACACAGCGATGAATTTACCATCATTGATGAGGCTGACGTGAGTAGTGATTAAGAGTTTTCGGGGGATTCTTGGTCATCAGTGTCATCAAAAGTCTACTATATTGAGCGTAAAAAAAAATTCGCTGAGCCAGAAGAGTCAGATTATGAGTGCGAGCCTGAAATATTCGATCCATGTTCAATTCTCAAATGGTATGTCTTTCTGAATCAATGATTCGATGAATCTAAAGCACTAAGCCTCCTTTTTAGTTATTTGAACGATGAAAAAGAAATCGAAGAAAGAAAGTTAATGCTCGAAACCAAAGAACCAATACTTATGAAAGACGAGGTGAAACCGACGATATTCAAATTAACGAATTATTTACATGGAATGAACGATGACGAAATTCAAGCGACTTTGCAGCAACAAGCATCAGACAACAAAGAAATGACCCTTCAGGAAAGAAAGATTCTATTGAAGAAATACTGCGATTGGCAGTCCTGACTGACTGATTTTTGAAAGATGCACATTGACGTTACAATTCTCCATGCTAAAAACATAGGAGATTTGTAACGTAGATTGCGTAGGCGTCACTGGTTTGACGGAACTCTCAAAGAAGAGACACTAGAGTCAAATTTTAATTGGTTTATTAGCTATTTCACTCGAAAATCAGAATCAGTCAGTCAGAAATGCCAATCGCGGTATAAATAAAAAGTAGTTTCAATTAACTCTCTAAAAGTTCTGGTCTGACCGCGAACACGAGGTATCCGCGGGCAAGTGGAAGGTGAAATATATCGGTTCACAAAATTATGCAGATTTCCAAAATGGAGATGGCTCATTTTATCTTTGGATCGAACATAGCGGTACTTTTTTGATATCTTAGTTTCGTATCTTGGTTTCCCTAACCCTGAGTCCTATTTAGATTATTCTCCTAAATTCGAGGCAGTGGCAAGCGAGCACCATTTCTTCAAAAATAATAACGGAAACAGACAAGTCCTGACAAGTACGGGAGATGGCAGTCGGCAATTTATAAAATACAAGCGAGAATGCTATTCCGAAGAAGTTACAGAGTCGAGCAGATACCTGAAAGATTCTACTGTGAGATTTGAGATAAAATTTTTATAGATAATAAAGTACAACAGCAAAGTCAACTTGTGGGCCTGAAGTACAAAGCGACCTGTTCTGCGGATTTTTGTATCATTTTTTTTAATTCATAAAGCGTAGAAGCATTCATTTAGAGCAGGGATGTAAATCACCCCACCATTTTCACCCCACCACAGCAAAATGGTGGGGTGGTCGGTGGTGAAAAAAATCACCCCACCATCACCACTGAAAATGGTGATGGTTAAAAATCACCCCACCACCACCACTGAAAATGGTGATGGTGAAAAATCACCCCACCACCACCACTGAAAATGGTGATGGTGAAAAATCACCCCACCACCGCCACTGAAAATGGTGAAAAATTTCCCCACAGTAACTATTTTCGACGTGATAAATTTATCATCAAAGCCTATTTTTCAATAAAAAAGGGCCAGGTATCATTTTTCGAGTACCGCTATCACGATTTTATTCATTATTTTCACTTTTGGAGAATTAATTTTGCCAATAGATTTACCACCCCACAACCACCATTTGAGTGGTGAAAAATCACCCCACCACCACCACTGAAAAGTGGTGGGGTGGTTGTGGTGATTTACATCCCTGATTTAGAGAATCAAAATGATTCTACTCGTGATGAGATGCAGTTCGAGTTTTACTCATCTTTATTCTCCGTAAAATAAATATAAATCAGACCAGAAGGAAAGATCAGATATGTTTTTGATCGCCAGATAAAATGGAAAAAAGCATGAATCCTCCAATTCCAATAATTCTTCTTGTATTTCGGATCGCCGAGAATCTTCGTCCAGAAGAGAGTATTAGTTTGTTGGTAGAAACAGATGACGTATCGAAACTAAACCGACTTTTAGAGAAAGACTTTCTCTGGCTCATTTTACCTGGAACTTTTTCTGTGAAATTTGCATCATTTCAAGAAAAGAATTGCTCGATTGTTTCTTCGATCTTTGATAAAGAGCTTTCGCCAGATCATGTACAATCGCGACGTCTTTATATTTGTTGAATTGCGCCTTCGTTATCATCGGAATTTGAAGAGGAACGCGAAAATGCTCGCCAGAAGAGCTGTCTTTCACAAAAACAAAGTTCTGCTTCAATATGTTCATTCGTTGAGCCAAGAAGCCAGCAATAGAGCTCAAATATGAAGAACTCGTTGTTTTTTCGATCTCATGAATATTGAACTCGGAATTCATCCTCACTTGCATGTCGTAATGCGCCTTGCTTCTCATCGAAAGAGCCGACAAGTAAAAATCAGCTGGAGGAGCGTAGTCTTCAATGATTTCAAGATCTTCTTGATGAAACGACCTGAATTCGCCGGAAAATAAATTGAACGAGATTTCTGACGATTCTGGATCGACAGCGATGTTTTCAACAAGCGGATATGTTTTGTTCTCTAGTTGACGAATTCTTCTCGTTTGAGACTGAAATCCAGCAAAGTTGTTTGTAACAGCCATGTGCGTCAGGTAAAATCCCAAGTATCCGATCGCAAAGGAGCCGTAAGTATTATTGAGCTCAAGCAGATTTGTTCTTTGAAAAGGTCGAAATTTGAAAGAAACAATGATTTTCAATGAAATAACGGACCTATCCCAAGATCATATCCTCCCAATCCCATCAACGATAGTCCCGTGATTCCAAGAGGTGTAGCGATCATTGTCTTCTTCTTATCAAAGTCGGACAGGTCAAAAAGACTGAAAGCATCTTCACCCCAGTTGTGTTCATTCGATTTTCCTTCCTGGTCGATTATTTTGAATGATTTCGATGGGTCTCCAAATAGCACCACAGAAGATCTAGTGGCGATCCGATTTCTTATTGCACTGCGTAGCATCTTGAAGGAGAAAAGATAAATGATAGATTGTAGGTATGATTTTGATATACAGATAAGTGTTACTAACATAGTAAAGGCAGAGAGAGGGGTTACTAAAATTGCACAGAAAATGATAATTGTGTCTAAGAAATCGTTGATCTCATTTGTCTTTCTTTGGCTCGTCTTCCTTGACTTCTCCTTCGCGCGATTTCTTCAACTTCATTCTGACCTCTTGTCGTTTCACCTTGACCAATTGATCGGCCGTTCTTTTCACCCATAGAATCACAAGAATGAGCAAATGAGTTATGACGGGGAAGGAAATGGCGAAGGTAAAAAACATTCCAGAAGAGTCGAAATAGTTTGTCTTTGAAAGCCAGGTTTGACTAGCCATGAATTCGTTGATCTTTTCCGCGCCGAGGAGGAAGCTTCCAAGAAGGGCGAAGTTAAAGATTTGAGACATCTCGTGGTTCCAGCAAAGAAATAACAGCACTAAAAGAGCATCAAGTACAACAAAGTAAAATCAATCATACAGAAGTGAAAGAGATGGAATCCAGGTAAAATCCAAAACAGCTTGTCCTCCGAGGAAATATCAAAATGCCTCCAATAAAGATCGAAGGAAGGCTCCGATTCCGGTTCCCAGTTGACTTCCATTTCTGAAGGCAAAGGTTATCAAGGACTTGTTTCTGACAGGATCTGGTCGCGAATTGATTGGTCAGTTGAAAGTTTTGTACAGAATATCTTTGAATTTGGATGACTTTGGGCAGTTGAGACAAGATTGAAACTATTGAATGTCGAAGAGATTCTGAAGGCCTTCGTTCTCGTCCAATGTGAACAGGTAGTCTACAAAATGAGCTGAATCTTAAGAAAAAGGAGGAAAAACGGACCTGCTTCTGAGAGAGGCGAAAATGGAAGAAACCGACTGGTGCTTCCATTCGAATCGTTGTGCGAACTGTTTGCGTTGTCGGCGACTTCTGATTCCTCGTCTTCTGTCGTCAGAGTCGTATCTCGTTTACTAAAATTTTGAAATAGAACAAGAAAGACGGGAATTCCTCGTTACCTATTTTCAAGCGCTGATGCACTCATACTCGCGCCTTGAATATCTTCTGGGCACAAGTAACAATCAATCACTCCCTTCGTAGATTTGAGTCGCATTTCATAAGGAAACTCCGTCCCTGCTGATGGCTCTGGAACTTCTACCTTCGTATCTGGCGGTGCTTTCAAGCAAAGAACGAGGTGATTTCGGAATATCGACCGTAAATCATCGCAAGTGACGTATCCTAATTCGTCGTTGCACTCCGTCAGTGATCGAAGCTTGAAAGAAAAATATATATTTCGGGAGACAACAAGGAGATACCTGAATCTCTTGTTGTTCAATTGCTTGGGTTAGCTCTGCGTCTCGTTTTCTCAAATTTGCGATTTCTTGCTCGTCGTTTTCAACGCTGTTTTCAGTATCTACATCTCCACCGACCCATTGGAAGTGATTTTTTGTCTTTTTCGCGACCAGTCCAATACCTGAAGCGGGTTTTACAAAAATGAAAAAGTGCTTGAAAAACCTTCCAAGACGTTCGTTACATCATAAATTCGTCTTTTTGGAGCTTGAAGGCGTCTTGCAGCTTCATTGAGTTCGATTGTTTGGTCATTTGATGATGTTAGTAGAGTAACGAAGCGTTTTGCTGTAGCGCCCAAGCTGAAATCGCCCGATTTACTCGATTCTTTGGCTTTTCAGGGCTTACCTAGTATCTGCTTTACGATTTGGTGTGTTATCCGATTCATCTCCATCGGTAAAAAACCTCGGCGAACTGCAATGGCTCAAATTCGGCCTTGGAATGCTCGAACCAAGACTTGACATGCGCGGCTCCATAAAAACAGCGGCGAAAAAGTTTCCGTCGAACCGGATTCGAACCAGTGACCTAGAGATAACTGCTAACCCTCTACAGTCTCCCGCTCTGCCAACTGAGCTATCGACGGTTGAGAACGAGCTGAAATTGAGAATATATATTAGAATCGAATTTATATATATTTTAATGGTTAATTAATAAATATTTAAAATGGGCACCTTTTTAAGTTTTCCTTCGAAGAATTTTACCAAAAGAATAATTAAAAAGGGGGTCCCTAATTTTTAAAATCATGGATTTTTTGCATTGATACTTCTTTTTTGCTGAAATGTTCGGGAAATTATAAAAATAAATAAACTTTTGAGAGGACTTTACAAACTTTTAAACAAGACAACACGGTGATTTTTCAAATAAATCAGCTTATCATTTTAGGTCAAGGAAAGAGAGAAAAAAGGAATTATATAAAAATCACAGTAATAAACATTATTGCAGCAACTCAGTTTCAGTTTTTTTTTCATTAATCAGAAGGAAAAGGTACATGAGTGTCATGGAAAACAAGCGCAGATAATAATAAATATAGAAATTAAAGCAATGAAGAACAAGGGTGTGTTTGGTGCGTTTTTATATGAACGAACTTCAGTTTTAGTTATAGAAAATTGAAATACAGGAACTTCATTTTAGACCGTTTTTCTGATGCTCCAGGAGCTGCTTCATCGCGATAAATTGACTTCTGTACGCTTCACTAGAATACGGGGTTGAGATTTTTACTTGATAAGGCACGAGGTAGAATCGAGCAGATAGAAGGGATAGATAAAAAACATATGGCCTGTATGAAAAGGACACCTGTTGTGAACAGGCTGTTCAGCAATATAAATGCTTAGAATTTTCCATTTCTGCACAAAAAAATTAAAATGCAACAAAAATTTCTAATTCGCTGTCGCGAAGATGATTGCATAAAATGAAACTTATCCCATTTGTGCTCGAAGAGAAATCGCTGATCTTCTACTTTAATAAAACATTTTGTTACCTTCGCTGTTCGGATTCAATCATCGCATCTTGCATTTGCTCCAGTGTTTCTCTTAGGGCTTCTCTTTCACGCATTAGAGCCAAATTGCGATCCTAAAGAAAACTCAACCCCTGTTTGGATCAAATAATAACCTGGAGATCTCCAATAATCCCATCGTTGTATTCAATTTGTTCTGGCGAAAGAGAACGAGGAGTAGTAGGGTCAGTTTGCGTCTCGACCGATTTTGTTTGCACATGAAGAGAACGATTTCTAGGTGGTGGTTTCGGAGCTTTCTCCGTTTTTTCCTGTATCGACAGAGGACCTGCTGAAAGTCCAGGAACATCGGGACATGTAACGAGCTTTCCGATGCTGAGAGATCCATTAGGAAGCTTGGCAATTGAAAGTTGCTCGATTCCGACTTGAAGATCTGTCACAACTGTTTTCTCATAAAATGGAGGGACGTCGGGGAGAAGAATCAAGCCGACGTTTTCAAGGGCGATGTGAATGGTAGGTCCGTCTATGGAAGGAGGAATTGGCGATTCGGCGAATGGGCCTAGGTCTGATACGATTGAGCTAAAATAGAGTTAAGAAATGCTGAAATCAAGGAAGAAAACAACCTTAAAATTTCAATCTTCGTATTTTGAATTTTTACGAAAATATCATCGTCTTTGATCTGTACTTCTAGTGTGGGCTGATTGGCGACGGACGAAACTCGAGCGCCGTTGAGAAGGTAGCTAGAGAATTTCTCTTTCGTCTTGGATAAATAGCTTTTGTTGAGAAGGTGCACTTTTGAAGAAATTGTCATCTCCCCGTCGGGCAGAATTTTGACGAGGATCGGAACCAGTTTTACTTGCAACAGGGATTTCGGGAGTTGGAAGGGGGTTTGCTTAATTCACTAAGAATCTATGAATAAAAAATGATTTTTTACCTTTGGCATGCCTTTGAGAGCAGGCTCAGGTGGAGGGTCGGAGAGTTTTGAAGAAAACGGCACGAGCTCGAGGTCAAGCTCGGCGGATTTGACGAGGACGTCGATATTTGGCGAGGGTGTTTTGTTGACTGCTTCATCTTCTGGAGCTTCAGGGAGCATCTTTTTCGACATTTCAGTCAGTTGGTCGAGAAATTGAAGAATAGTTATAAAGTCTATTAAACGATTGAATATTGAAAGACTAAGAAATTTTTACCATCATGATTGACGGAAGTGAAAACATCTGGAACATGGACAATGATCTGTTTTTCTAACTGAGCGTAAACATCAACAGAAATGGGTAGAATAAGTTTCTTTGGCTTTGTTTTTCCAATCTCGATAAAGACATCTGATACATGAACCGTGAATAGATCATCTTGAGCTTTTGCAATCACGGCGGCGCGACAAAATCGGGGTTTCGCCGTTTGCGCCAAGTACTTTTCGAGAGTTGGTGATTGCGATTTTGTGGCAGCGATGAAGGGGGCAAGTTTAGACGAGTGGATTTGGAAGGGCGACTTGTCGATGAATTGGTAGATATCGACCAGGTTAGATAAGAGGCAAATATGCTGAGATTTTGGTTGAGAGGGTCGCTTTGTGTTTAATTTCCGTTGTTAGTGACACCTGTAAGTATCTGTTAGTACTTTTCGATCAATATTTGAACATTGAAAAAGTTGCGGTACCCATTTGAAGGGCTTTGCTTCCATAGAAATAAAAACTATTCATTTTTTCGATATGTCAAGTTAGACAGATGATAAGAGAGCTCGCACTGTTGTTATTGGTACTGAATGTCCCCTGGAATATCTTTTGGCTTCTCTATGTGAAAACAGATTGTTTCGCAGAAAATGAGGATAAATGTAGATGTGTTGGTCAGACAAAATGGTCCCTGTTTATTGTCTCAGCTTCTGCCTGCGCTTGCTACTTTTTCATGAAAGTTTGAAGCTATTTTTTTAACAAAAAATAAGGGTCACGATGATCAAACTTGGATAAAAGAATCGTGATAACTGCCGCTGCTGTAAATACCTTTCCATCGGAAACCGGGTTTTGGGGATTTATGGGCTTTCTTCTCTACGCCTTTTCTGTCTCTGCAGCGCTCATGATACTTTTACACCAGTTTGATGATCAAGAAGTGAGTTTGTACGCTGAGCATAGAACTATTTTATTGCACATTGTAGCAAATTGGAAACAACCTGAACGATTTCTGGGTCGATGGAGAAAATGAAATTCACCCCGCTCCAGTTGAACCGGCTCCTGTTGAACCGGCTCCAGTTGTAGACCCTGTTGAAGAATTCCCTCAAATTAGGCCCCCATTGCCAGGACAGATAAATCATGCCCCGGAGCCGCTAGAATGCACGATTTGTTACGAAGAATATAACAATCAAAATCATTACATGGTGCTTCCGCGTTGTGGGCATGTCTTTGGAAACACTTGCATAAGCCAGGATATTCAATTTTTACATATAATACATAAAACTAGGAATATTCCAATAAAGAAGAGAAATATTGCGCCGAGGACAGTGTCCACGATGCCAAGCCGCCGTTAATGTCAACGATCTTCAACGAGTCTACTTGTAGAATATTTTTTTTCTATGAATAAATTATTTTCGTAAAAAAGCTCTCTCAACCATTCCTTCTGCAAAAGCCTATTCGTCAGCGATATCGAGCTCGCTTCCAAATGTAGATCTCCAAAATTTATCGACGGCAAAATAACATCTACGAGCATATCCACATGATCAACAGCACTTTGGTCTTTCTCTTCGTCGAGCCCAAGCTCAACTAGAGCTTCGTTGATGCATTTTGAAGCATTCGTCAGAATCTTCGACATCCAGATGATAGTTTCTTCGTCGAAATCTATCACTGGCGCATTCACCTAAAACGATTGTCTTTCTCTTGACGTACTGTACTCTTTGTGAACCTGTATGTACTGATTGTTGTGCGGCAGGACATAATCGCTTCCATCTGGCGTGTAATACTCTGTAGCTTCATAATGAAAGAGTGGGATTTCTGATGGGAGATTCAGTTTCTTTCCTCCAAAAGAAAACAATTTCTTTCCTTCGCTATTGTGTCTTGTTGGGCTTGAAACCTAAAAAGAGATTTTTAACCAACGAGAAAAAATCGACAAAGAGTCATGCAAAACAGAATTGACTGATAATTGAAAAAAGAGATAACTGACGAAAATCTTACTCAAATCATTCGCACTCACTTGGTTTATCTAGCAAGATATAAATTGATGAATGAATGCTTGTTTCGACTTCCTACCTGGTAGAGATCAACATTTCTGAGCCTCAAAACAATGACATTTTCTTTCAGCTTCGTCACTCTTTCTACCGGCTTTGACTTTTCTCGCAAAAGCTTGAATTCATCTCTGAAGACATTGAGAATTGGCTCAACCCATTTGTCACGGGCCATCATTGCCGAAGTGTAGGGAATGAATTCTTTCCGCGACTTCGCTGCTTTACGGCCGGGGTAAAGATCAACCGCGAGGTCGTAGAGCGAGAGTTGTACTGAAGAAGCATCGGCTGACTCTGAAAGATATTGTGGAATAATGTGAAAAAGGGAATAAAACCTTCACAAATATGCAAGTCCAATTTGTTAATCGAAAAGTGTTGCGAGGACTCTTGCAAATGATTCTCCGGCGATGTAGTGGAACTAGCCGTATCGGATGAGGCCAAAGACATGTCCGAATTCGACCTCTGCAGCTTCATCATTTGCCTCCTGGAAGCTTCAATCGCGTCACTGAGAGATTTCACGCACAGAAGTGCCGCTTGAATTTGTCGATCGGAAAGAATCCAGAGAAGATCATCCAGGAGCACTTCTAGTTTGTTCGCAATGACGACGCAATCTGCTATTCTTCTTCGCAGTCGAATTCGCACTTCTCCTTGGTTCGTGATCAGTTTCACCGGAGCTGCGTCGGGCCAGGTCGCTTCTAAGCGGAAACTCGCCCATTGAATTTTCTTCCTGGAAATAACTTCTTTATCCGTCTTATTTTGGGGATTTCAATGTCCTAATTTTCAAGAAAAAATCAGTGTACTTTTTAAAATTCGTTCCTTAGCGCGAGTTTCTCGCAAATCTTGCGAGAAGGTCCAATCTCCTTTCGCAGAAAACACCAAAACTTGCTGAATCGAGACATTTGCAGTAAAAGCCACAGACTTGAACGTCACAGAGACAGCATTAATCTCCACCCGTATGCCTTCGATGATACTTTCCGTCATGCCGTAGCTGTTCGTCCCCGAGCTGGAAATAATAGACATTTTATAAGAATAAGCAACTGTAATTACCTATTATCTTGGAGAGGGGAGGGTCCATTAGGAGCTCTGGGACTTTGGATCGCTTCGACTTCTAGAGTCACGTGATCGAAGGTGATTTTGATCGGTTTGGTTTGAATCGACATCAGATGGATTTTCAACCCAACGTGGTTCACTTTCGCATGGTTGACCTAAAAGAATGACTTTTTGGAAAGATTTGCTGTTGCTTTACTTTTAGCCATGTGGGAATGTTGAGAAGATTTTGCAGCGCGGAAGTCGACAATTCAAGATTCCTGACCTCAGCCTCTCCCTTGAGCGAGGAGAGCTGAATGTCATCCGGGGTCAAGTTGGTCGTAAATTGAGTGAGAAACTTCAAAATCGATTTCTTAATGAGGCTCGTCATTCTTTCGTTCTTCGATTTCGCTCTTTCTTCGATACTTTTCTATGATAATGGAGGCCGATTTTGTCCAATTTCTCTCATTCTGAATTTGGAAGGAAAAAAAATCAATTATCAAGAATTATGGCGCGATAAAAAATTTATGCTGTTTGGCGCTGAATTCCTTGAGTACTATTGGTATTTATGCAAACAGATTTTCACAAATATTGGTAATTTCAAATTATTCATTTTCCGGGTTAGGGAGATTCGCGAATATCGAAATAAGGGGACGCTATTTGGTAGAATATTAAATCAAAAAGCGTTCTTTTTTTGCCAAATTGAAACAAATCAATTATTTTTGCCCCCGAGTTCACTGGCGATTATTGAATGCTTCTATTCTTATTTTTTTTTCTGATGTTAAGCTCTGGTCGTTTAGGGAGTGTACTACGAGTATCATCCCTTCACCGCGCTCTTCATCAAAAATTTATTTGAAAAGCAATCCTTTGTAATCGATGATGTTGAAAACTCGCAACTTGGCTCTTGATTATCGAAAATTAAGGGATCCCCCCCCCGTTTTGGCCATTTTCAACTGGAAATTCAGCCGATTCGGGCTGATGAATTTGGGCGTATAATAGCTCTACGGATAGCCCAGGTGCTATCCGCTATTCTCTAGTACAGAGAAGTTTTTTGCTCAAGGCAAACCTACCACTAGGAGGGGCCAAAGTTAGAAATTTTCGTAAAAACGCCATTTTAGGCCATTTTTGAATCGAAATTCAGCCAAATTTGGCTTAGAAAGACGCAATCTGAAACAAGATTCTGATAGAATAGAGCCTAATCTACAATCTCTAGTACAGAGAACTTTTTTGGTCTAGTAAGAAAAAAATTTTCTTGAGAAGAACTTTTTGATGCTACTTTAGCCCTTTTCTGGCTTTAATTAGCTCTCTAGCGCCAATATATGGCCAAAAATTCTAGTGCGGTCATCATATTCTTTCTCCTTGCATTCTAAGCTATCGACAGACCCCTTATTCGTCTGTTTTCGTTGACATTGAAAAGTGGAAAAAAATTGCAATTTTCACGCTAAGTACAATTTATATGCATTTTTACTACTTTCGAGGGCCAAAATTCCGGGTGAAGATGTTCGTAAAGGGGACGTATGATACATCAAAATGATCCCCAGAACATGGGGAATCTAAATATGCTATAAAGAGACCCCTGATAAAGAGTTGAAAAAACAGGGGGGGATCCCTTAAAATTAGCTTTTGCAGAATCTACAATATTGCTTTCTCTTGTCTTCTGCTCTGCCAAATAAGAAAAAAAGAAATCGATGCAGAAGTTGGAGTTTTTGAACTTGTTTATTTTTCATCTTGTTTCAGAAAAAAACCGATTTAAATCAATATTCACAATTGCCAGGTTGGGTTTCTGAAGGTGGTAGATACCAAAATATAATATTAGAATATTTTACACGGGAAAAGAGGCGCTTTAACGAGAGAGTAGAGAATTGAAATCGAGATAGGAAAATAGAGAAAAGAGGAAAAAGGTCAATAAGAAGAACAGTAGTTTTTAAAAGTTGAATCAACTTGCTTTTTTGAGGATTTTGTACAAGGGAATTAATTGGAGATAAAAAAAAAGATTCAATAAATTATCAATAAATTCTTTTCAATCAGAACTTCTGGAAGTTTCGACAGTTTCAGTTTTGACCACGTGCGCGATCTCGGGAATTTCGCAGATTTCGACGAGCTCGACTTGGTGATCGTTGTTGCTCGAGTTCATCGTCGTCGAGTCTGATCCGGCGATCGAGTGGTTCGAGGAGAGACGGGAGGACATTGACGCGCTCAACGCGCTTGAGCCGCCCATTTGAGGCTCGTTTGATAAATAGTGACGCAGTTTCTTTGGAAGCATCAATTCGGCGTTTTGTGGATCTGCCAAGCCCAGGAGCTTATTCGGGGGTAGAAAAAATATCTTACAGCTTCCAGTTGCAAGAGGGAAAAAGCCGCGCTAAATGCGGCTAATTTGTTCGTTTCTCGAAGCCGCAAGCGGCTTCTCGAGCTTAATAGACCTTTACTTATCGAAGAGCGTGAATTTGATTATTTAAAACGATGGATAAATTGATGAATATTGAGGAATTGGAATCAAGGAAGAAAACAACCCCATTCCTTGAGAATCTCCAGCTCGTCATGAAGTTCGAAACACTTATTGAACTTGATGTGATACTCGAATTGATCTTCCGAAATCGAACAGTCGATTTTCGTCTCACGGGACATGTTCACCACGATGAATGGTAGTTGAACAACCGCCCTAAAAATTAAAAGTGATGGTGAAGAATCAGTTTGTGAAGAAGAATCTTACTTTGAATGTTTCTTTTCTTTTTCTTCTTCATTCTTGCGATTTCTTTCTAGCAACCTTTTGAAAGCAACGTGCTGGAGGAGCAATTCTCTGAGGACACCCTCTTTGTGTTTGACACGTCGCTGGAGGGTTAATTTCTCAGTTTGAAGCTAAAAACGGGATAGATTTTTAGAGAAAATTTTGGTATTACATGGGATTTCTGCTCGCTGTTCCCAGAAGTCGGCAAGCCGACCCACGAAATAGTCTTTTCTTTGTTTCTTTCTTTGTGAACAATATTCAGTGCCATCAGAACATTGAGAGCATCGTAAACTCTTCGCTTCAAATTCTTTTCGTCGACATCGCCAGTTCCCAGCGAGTCGCCGACGATTTCATTTGCAACTTCGAAATACGTCGTCCTTCCTTTTTCAAAGACTTTGTCACACACATCCTAAAAGAACACATGACCATTGACTGATTGAATGAAGGAAGTTGCTTACTTTTGCACATATTCTCAGACCACCGCGAGCGAGCCTGGCTCTCTTAGCAGCTGGCCCGTTTAAATCGTGAAAACTGGCATTGCCACCATTCGATCCCTGACTCATTATAGATGTATTTAGCCCTCCATGACGATTGAGTGTTTGCGATTGAATCGCTGGCTGAACAGATTGTACAGTAGGAGCGACAGCAAGAGTGGCCTCCAACGGGCGTTTCTTCGGAGTTTCGATCTTGCTCGTAACTGGGACATTTATCACTTGACCGCCCGTGACGGTCTGGTTTTCTCCGGGAGCTTGGTTCACGATCTAACAATACATAAACACTTCCCGAAAAGTTTTGGTACCTGTAGTAAAACAGGCTGTCCGTTGAGAGTGGCTTGTTGGATTGTTGCTGGTCGAGAAGTCGAAACAGCTCCAGATGCGTCCGATTGCTGGATGATCTGGATATTCTGACCGTTGGAATTCAGAACTCGGATTCCCTGATTGGAGTTTTGCAAACTTACAATTATGGCTTTCAAGTCTACTGCTCAAAACTCATATGTAATGGTACGCCAATTCGACTGTATCTTACGAGTGCCTAGAGTCTAAAACAGTAAACCAGTATGTGATGGGATAGAGAATACTTCAATCACAAATGATTTATGAAATATCTAGTGAATTAGTTAAAACAAATTAAAAAATGATTTCTCAAAGGAAGAATCAATAAAACCCCTGTCCTGTCCATTGCTCAGTTGAAATTGCTCCATCCCTTCTTTCTTCTTTGCTAAATTCTTCCTCTTGGCGCGTAATTACAGTAATTGCATGATCAAAGGCGGCGCAGTTCGATTCAGTATCTTTCTCGGTAATAAAAGAAGACTTCTCTAGATTACTTTCTTGGCGCGTGAAGAGGAATCACTCAAGAGAATCGAATCGGGCGCCCTGAGCCGCCATTCAGCCAATCAGGGCGCGGCGAGAGCGCGGCCAATCGAACAGCGTTTTTGAGCGCCCACTTTGCGCAGCGCAGCACGCGCGCCAGAAAAAAGGATAATCTCACTCAACTTTGAAGAATGACTCTGAGGAAAAAATGCGAGAATAAGTGACTCTTCTTCCAATTTACAGTTCGTCGTCAAGTACATTCGAAGAGAAAAAAATACTTTTTATAAAATGACTCATAACACTGTGCCGTTTGAGTTAAACAACTTTAGTTTGCATGAACCTTAATATTAAAAATTGATAATAAACTTTAAGGTAATACCTTAGGTAATATTTTCATGACAAAATGAATCATTTACAAGGTTATGTCGAGTGTTTAAAAGAGTATTAAAAATACTCATTTATTCAGAACATGTCTCTAAATAAATAACCCGATTGAATCTGTGCTATGATTGATAAAATTATCGGATCATGAAGAAAAATAAATGAGTCACTGTGCTAATCAATCTGACTGTCATTGTTGTTTTTGTGCTTTGTCTATCCGCCTATTTGGCCCTCTGCCCCTCCCAACTTCTTAGATTTTCAAAATGAAACAAGTTTATTTCTAGGACAATTACGTTACATGTGGCCTGAGAATAAATTTCCTTCTTTTTATCAATTTAAAAACTTGCGTCATTTCGTCCCTCTTGCGAGAAATGTCACGTGCTCCTCATTTTCTTCTGTCGCATGACTTATTTTTGCGCGGCGTTTTTGAGTTTTTAAATAAGTTTTTAAGAAATGAAGTGAAAAGGACAAAACATCGAGAAGGCTTGAAATTGCGAGAAAAGAAAGAAAAACGCGAAAATGCCTCTGGATTTTGAAGTTATTCCAGAGCTCGCTTTGGCGACGCAAAATTGGGAGGTCCGATTGGGAAGTCCGATTGGAATGGTGATTTCTACGTTTCAAAAGGCGACGCAAGAAGTGAAGCAGATCGACTTGGGCTACGCAGAAGACAACGAATCTGACATAACTTTGACGCTGACGAACGATGGGGTGCGATTCTACTTTTGCCCGATTTCGCAGAGGCTGAGGAAAATTGAAATTTACGATCTCACAAAAGTAATGAAACGAATTTTATAAAGAAAGCTAATAGTATTCTGCGATAGTGTATTCTCCGATACAGTGGAATTCCAATCAGTTCAAAAGCCACTTCCCCGACTCTTTCCCAAATCGACAGTTCATTTGGGTAAGGCAAATTACTAGTGCCAAGTTATAAAATTATACCATGCTCAAGATCTATAGGAAGACGGGAGAAGCCGCTTGCGGCTTCAAGAAAAAATAAATTAGTCGCGCCAGGGCTGCCGAGCCCAGAGCCGCGCTTCGTGCGGTTACTCAACGGTCTAGCTCGAAGCCGCGGGCGGCTTCTCGATTTTTTTGAGACTTTGATTAAAATGTTAATAGAGCGACTCATCCGGGAGAATACTGTCCGCAAACGGCGTGCTATCTTCTTACCTATCGTGGAATTGCATTCGGCTTCGAAGAGAGGCACCCATCGCCCGATTCGGTTGTCAAGAGCTGCTCGATTTTTGATGGATCAGTTTTGGCAATGGCCGAGGCGCCTCATTTCCCCTTTCGCGATGTGATTCATTGCGAGCGCTGCGAGGTCGGTTTGGACGAGCATGGAACGCCCCACAAGCTTACTTTTGATCTGATCACAAAAACAGGTAACGCAAGAACTATCTGGACAATTCTAAACTGTTATAAATAGCCCACGAAGAGCGCGCTCAAGAATTCACCCGAGTCGTTTCGTTTGGGGATTTCCCGCAAGACGTCCAGACGGAGATCGGCTGTCCGGACACGATTCACTACAAATCCGAGGACAAGATGCAAATCCATCTTGGCCACAAGCCATCAATCAACACTGACTACTTTTTCAATTATTTTGCTCTTGGTGTTGATTTGGTGAGTTTCTAATGTTTTATACGTGTACTGTTGCTCCTTCTGATAACAAACTTTTTCCAACGGTCGTATGATTGGTCAAGTTCGTCGATATCTTCGAAAGCACCTTTAGATTCAGTTTTTCTGAATATTTGTTTAGTTATTCTGCGGTAAAACGCACCAGCTCAAAAAGTTCATCCTCCACTCCAATTATCCATGTCATTACGATTTTTCAATTTACGAAAGATGCGAGTTCAATATTCCAATTTCCGCCACAACCCTTCGACCCGAACTGGACGCAGAAGAGCTAATCATTGATCCAAGGTAATACAGATCTAAAAAAATTGTTATTTATCTTGCGCTTTTAGAACGTCTTGGACAGAAATCCAGGGTCGAGTCTGTGAGCCGATTTCCAAACCGGTAAGTTTGAGAAGAACCAGCTCGGCGAACAATACCAACCCTTGGGGATCCACGGTAAGATCGATTATAGCCATTTCTTTATTAACCTTAGCCGGCCAGGGTGCACCATCTATGGAACAGGGGTCAAAGAATTAGGTCTCCCACCGAAGTGATTTTGAGTTCCGAAAAACGGAAGAAACTGTAGGGCTATTTATCGATAAGCTACCCTTAGGTTACCTTTCGACCACCCTTGGTTAGGGTTAGGGTTCGGAAATAGGCTTATTTTGAGAATAACTGCATGCACCATGTATGGTGCATTGCTACAATGGCGCCGACACCACTGATGGTGCTTTTGGCCGGTAGGCAGTATTTTTCCGAAAAATTCGCCGAATAGTCTCCCTCTTCGAATTGGAAGACTCTATCTGATGCTGAAACCCAAACCTAAATCCGCACCCAAACCCAAACCCAAACTAAAACCAAAACCCAAACACTAACCAAGAACCCAAAAACAAACCCAAAGACGTACGAAATTGACTTTGAGTTGAATTTTTCAAGAATATGAGCAGGTGATGCACCACTCATGGTGCATTTGGCCGGTAGGGTCAGAAATGATATTTTGGCCGGCTAAGGTTAAACGATTGCGCTAGAAATGCTACTCATTTGGAAACATGGTGTACGAAGTGATGCCCTCTGACCAAATCGCAACCGTCATAATCTTCAACAAGTGAAATTCAACGAAAAACGTTCATTCAACTCTTCTTCTTCCTCAAAGGAAAACGTTTCTTTTCTATTCTATTCCGAAAATTCAAAATTCAACCCTTGAAATTACTGTGTATTCTATCGCACACTCACGTGAGCCTTCCTCTGTTCAAGCCTTTCAAAAAACAAGATTCAAATCATTCTGAAGCCTTCAAAAATAAGGATGGTCCCGATGAGGCGTTCTTATTCGTATCCGTGTAGTGCAGGAGCCTCTTGATTTCCAACGAGAAGCAGCGAAGAAAGTAGTAAAATTACAGTATGTTTCCAAATTTCCGGACTAATTTTGTCCCCAGATTTCCGAAAAATGTCCGGAAATTTGGCCTTCCTATGAAAAAATAATGTCCCACCAAGCATCCTTAAAATTTTTCGAAACATGGTCACTTACCCGTGTAGAAGTCGTCTAAGCGCAAAAAAGACGACGACAAAGTGGGTTTGATAGGAGAACTCAAGGATAAACACAAGAAAGTCGATGTATTAAACCTCTTGTACCTTATTTCGAAGAAAAAATATGAGCTACCGTCAATTTTTTTTCTTAATTTGAAAAAAAATTCCGGAAATTTGGGTCATCGTCAATTTGTTAGTGTCCCACTAAAACCCCTTAAAATCTGAAAAGTGTCCGGAAATTTGGACTCCGGAAATTTGGCAACAAACTGTACTTAAACTTTCCAGTTTTTTCGTCCGCTTATCTTTGAAAAAATGACTCAGATTGCATGTCCCAGCGTACGACAAGAGATTAGATTATAATTATCTTATCCCACGAGTGTTTCTAAAGCACAAAATTTCGTATAAAAACCTGCGGCCGCATCACGCGCATTCTGAAACATGTAATTTCTATAATCGCTTGGCCGATAAATCTTGTATGGTGGTTGTTTTGGAACTCCGCAGCAGCAAGAACCGCCCAGTGGCACCCTCCCTATAAAAAGGAGCGTTCTCAGCAAAATTCTCATTCTAGTTAACTGGATACCAGGATAACTAAAAAATGAAACTTTCTCCTTTTTTGGCAATTTTTGCAGGATCCAGCAGCGCTGACCCCCTTGAGTTTTGGGGAGAGAGCAATCTCTTCGCTTACCAAATTCGGGAGTCGATTCCCAAGAATGGACTCGCCAATCGCTTCATCAAAAAGTACGATGAAGTTAGAGAAGTCGCGAGATACTACCAAAGCAGCGGAATCTGTGCCTCCGGAGTGACTAGCCCGACTTACGAACCGGTCAGCTTCGATGCTATTTTTGACAGAAAAGCAAGCCCGAGCGCGAATATTGCAGCTCTTAGTGACCTCTTAGATCAATGGATCCAGGAAAGTTTTACCAAAAATAGATTTTACTGAATCATAATTAGGCTTGATGATTAATTTTCGGGTGGCCGAAAATTAATTTATAAAAATATTATTTTCTGATTTGGTAAACCAAATAGTCATACGCATGCGTTGAAGACGCAAATGTTTTTGAGATGGTCCGACAAGCTCTCTCCGACATCGTCACGATCGGGCGAAAGAACATCAACCGGGACCAAGACGTTTCCTTCCATCTCTCTGACGACCTGATGACCTACGATCAAGCTCGAGCCTACTGTTTCAGCCAGGATATGTGGCTTGCTAGTCCCGCGAACTTCGGTCAGCAAGAAGGCATCATGTCTAGTGAGTATACCAACAAATTCGTCTGGTTCGACTCTTGGAAAGCAAACGAGGGTGAGTGCTGGTACCAAAACTCCTGGTTTGAAATCAACGAGAACGGAAACGGAGTGAGCGGACTCAATGAGGGCGCTACAGACTGTAACAACAAGTACCATGCAGTTTGCGAGAGTGGCCAAATCTACGAAAAAGCGTGTCTGACGTTCAAAAAAGCTCCCTACGGCGAGACAGAATTCGTGGACGCTCAAGCATACTGCAATCTAGCAGGCGGTTATCTTCCATTCTTCAACAACAAGAAAGAACTTAACGAGTTCAACTCTCAAGTCACAACTAGACAAATGATTGGACTTGTACGAGACACCAAACTTGCCAGCGGCTGGGCTACAAGGACTGGCGAAGAGGCTTCCTTTTTCTCATGGCGACGTGGAGAGCCGAATAACGCTGGCGGACACGAAGACTGCGTCGCAACTGCAAGCGACACTGATCTTTTGTGGAACGACATTCCCTGTGGATACCCTTACGCCCTCGATTTCTCATGCAGATTCGATAGAACCGTACATGTCTGGGACTCCTGTCCGATCCACGAGATGCCCGAGCGTCCACCATGCTACGACCCATGCGACGGATTTGAAAACTGCCAAACATTTGTCGATAGCTGCCCGATCGCCCCAACCGACAACAATCTCATCGCCACCGTTGATGATCCAACGATCAACTTCGAAGTGACGGTCGACGTTTGGTTCCCTTTTGCCCCTGGTGTTAATAGCGACTACTTCCAAATCTTCCGAATGGGAACGGGAAGTCGCCAGGGCAATTTCGGCGATCGCTTCTTTGGAATGTGGCTGAATAAACGCAAGAGCAACCAGTATCAGATTCAGATGAACGCAGTGCAATCGCTCTCAAGTATCCCTGGCTACTTCACAAAGACAATGGTAGGAACATTCGAATAATTCGGACGTGATGCTTTTTTGAGACTTTAAAATAATCTTAACGTATTTAGGTTAGCGATATTGATAGCTCAGAAATGCAGCGATGGTCAACCTTCAAGTACTCTCAAAGTCCTCACGAGACCGATAACACGAAGACAACTTCAAAACTCTTCAAAGACGGTGTGCTCATGGCCGAATTCGATCAAAATACTGCAGATATTGAGATTGATCAACCTCTCTATGTCTGGGTTAGTGATCCGTGGTACAGTCCAGCTTCAGAATACCGCGTCAAAAACTTTTCAATGAAAAAGTTTCCATCAACACCACTTGAAAACGTCGCGAGTATCATCGTCTCTTCCGGACAAAACAGCGGTGTAATTCAACGATTTGACTGGGATGGAGAAAGTCTCGGCGAAGGAAGGGTCGTTGGAGATGTTGGAGACTACAAACAACTGATGCGACCACTTCTCTTCCCGTTCAGCATGGTCGACGAATGTGGACTCATTGAGACAACAAGTGACCCTGTTGGTGCTTTCAGCCAAATTGATGATAAATGGGGTCTGGAAGGTGGATGGCTTCAGCGAATTGCTTCTACTTTTTTCAGGTACAATGAATAATGATGAGGAAGAGAAAAGAATGCACATTTTTGCACATATTTTTTCGAGTACCCGTCACTTATCGATTGATAGTTCCACTGTATAGAATTAAACTCTAATATAAGTGATGGAACACAAGTTGATCTTGACTTCCGTACTCCACCACCAGCTGACGAAGGAAACATGGGTCGGCTCTTTGCTACTCAACTCGGAAAAGTCAATGGAGAATACTACGTTTTCGGAGGTTTCAAAGCCCATTATGCCATCTACTCCGTAGACGGTTGTGAAATGAAAGAACTACCAGTGAAACTCAAGGTAAAAAATTGCAAATGACTTTATTTCAAATAAGCTATTTTAGACACAAATTGGAGTGTACGGTCCCGAAGTTCGTACTCTTGTCCAAGCAGATGGAAATGAAAAAGCTTATATTTGCTTCACAGACTCTGAATATCGGTGAGAAACCTTTTTAGTGAATAAATGCCTTTTTTATTTTTCGTGGAGTAGTTTTGACATTTAAATTTCAGAGGCTGCGATACATTCGATGGAACCGAGGTCGTCACTTCACCCTATCAGAGTAATACATACCGGCGCGACGCTTCTATTGCTAATTACCGCGACGGCCTCCTCGCTTTTGGTGGAACAAAATACACCGACCTGGATTGGGATTACAATAAGTCTTCTGAGATCTTCACATCGGAAGACGGCTTCGTCCCGACAACGGACTTAATCTTCGGAATGGCGTACATGACCTCAGCAACAATCGGCGGCGATCGAGTCTTTTCTTTCGGCGGAAGAGTTGATGTGAGCGATGCGACTTCAGCCCCCGTAAGTGACCAAGTCTTCATGTATTACGAGGGCGTTTGGTCTGATTTGGGACCGATGATGGTTGCAAAGAACTGGCGAATTAGTGCCATTGTTTTTGACTACAGTCTACCCCGAATCGCTGAACCCGATTGCGATGAAGACGACCCTGATTGCTGAATAAAAGAGACCATCTTAATTTCCCTCTGATTAATCATATCAAACGAATCATATGATAAATTTATGATTATTCGCTATAAATAACTTATTTATTATTTTAAATAAATATTTGACTGTATATCATACATTTTCGCTATTATCATTTTTAATGAAGCAATTAACTAAGAATCAGCAAGACCAGCAGTTTGCAAATGTCGATGAGGATATCAGAGATGTGCACGGTTCTAGACTTCGAACGCGCCCAGTTCCATGGAGAATCTTTCTTCGGTTCTCATTAGCGGGACTTCTGTTCAATCTAGAGATTCATTTCCTCTGAATATCGAGAGTCTTCTGGAGCGTCAAAAAGAAAAAAAATCAGAGATAAAAAGGTAGAGCTGGAAGTTAGGCACGAACTTACGAAACCGGTCGGCCTGGTAGATGACATTCTGTTTTCAGATGTCGCAGAGCTCGTACCACATACTCGAAGATGAATTCAATGAGCCTGAGCAAGCAAGAAAAATTTTCGTTGGAAATTTGCCTTTTGAAAGGCAGTCAGGAATAGAAGCATTACAATTATCTCTTTCATCCGAATTTCAGTAAGGATTTCTGAGTGAAATCCTGACCCCCTTTTTGATAATGAAACTACCTCAGTAGCTACAGAATTGCTGAAGAGCTATTTCTCCAGGTTTGGAGAGATAGTGGATTGTGTAGTACCAAAGGTACCCGGGACAAATTATGCAAAGGGTTTTGCATTTGTTACCTTCGCCATGGGCACCGCTGTCGACGAAGTAATGAATAATCGCCCTCACAAGGTGAGAACTTCTCCGCAGTCATAGTTTTAAGTTAAAACTTTTAACTTTCACATAATTTATGTGACATAATTTATGTCACATAAAGGTTGCCGGGCACGTACTCCATCCAAAGCGAGCGTTTTCACGGAATGAGACTCTGGATCCAGCTGTTACTGTGTCGACTGCAAAACTATATATTGGCTCAATTGGCGATCTCAGGGAGTCAGAAATCAGGCGATATTTTGGAAGCTACGGGGTCATTCAAGAGTTGGAGCTCTTCGCAAACAAGGGAGAAGCTTTCATCGTTTTCCAAGATCATGATTCAGTCGACAGAATTGTTTCCGACGAGCACACGGTCAGTCATTGAGAAAAAAAGAATAATTGCGAACAACTTGTGTTTATATAGGTTGCTGGTCGTCCTGTTGAGACACGAAAAAATCTATCTATATCCCGAATCGAGAAAGCAATAGAGAGGCGCGAACGGCAGCAGCACTGTCGCGCACAGGACTGGAATCACCGTCAGTATTATGGCGGTCATCATCCGTATGCTCGGCCATACAACGAAGAGAATGGCGGCTATCACAACTGGGGAGGATACGATAGAGGCTTCGATCAGGGAAGGTATGGAGATGGAGGTTACACAATGGAAAGATGTCGTCCTTCCCAGGAGAAATATGGAGGTCCTTACATAAGAGAACAATTGCCACCAAGAGGATACGAAGGATATGAAGGTGGCTACAACAGACCTCCTCCAGACTGGTACAGTCATCCAAGGAACTGGCTAGATTTTATATCAGAGTCACTTTTGAAATGCTTTGACAGCCAACAATAAGAGATTATTATGGCACATTCCAGCAAAACAGATATGGAGGCCATCCTGTACATCCTGGTGATAGTTATCTTTCACGAAATTTTCCTTCTCTATTCCCACCTGCTCCAACTCCTTGGCATGGAGAATATGCGACTCCTACAGGAGGACCTGGATTCCCTGGTCCCATGGCTTACACAAACATTCAATCTGTGGAACCAGAAAGTACGAAACTAAAAAGAGAGATTTCAAGTCTAAGGGGACAAGTAGACGAATGCACGAGAGTAGCAATAAATCGCCAGAAGATTGATGCGAATTTCATCAAAAACTTGAAAAACCAGATACAGCACGTCAGAGAAGAACAGCAGGGTGAAAAAGAAAAGCTGAACGAAGCACAAGAAACTATTAAGAAATCTGGTATGGCAGACGAACGGAATGAACTCAACAGATCTTCAGAGGCGAAAATTCGAAGGCTTCGCTGTCTCAAAAATCACGAAATCGATATGATCACTACTCGATTCAAAAAAAAGGCTGTCGAACTCCATTTATTACGCGGAGAGCTTCAAGAGCTCAAGATGGAGAATGACGTTCTCGTTGGTGTTAACAAGACGAAAGAAAGGTTCTTGCAATAGAAATTATTTTTATTAAAAAGATTATACGTAGTATAATCGTAGTAGTAGTTGCGCTCGAACAAACAATGATTGAAGCTTCGTCATATATCGTTATTGAAGAATGTCCCAGTTTGGAAATAAAGGTCGATCAACGACTCAAAAACTAGTTTTCTTGGCAGGTGTACTCTTTGAAATTAGGTGCCCAGGCGATGAAATTCTCGTTCAACTGTACTCGGGCCCATTTTCTGTCAACCTCTGAAATTTGACCAGTTTCATCGACTGCTTCTTCTAAGAATTCGTCGATGGTGTAGTTGAACATCGCGAAATCAAGGAAGTAATTGCGATAGATTTCTTTGAGGACGACTCTTGGAACGTGCTTTTATATGGTTCGATTTTGAGAAGGAATGGTTCATTTTCAGGTGGTTCAATTTTCAAAATGGTGAAAAATTTTACGGGTTCGATTGTTATCTTTTTTTATATAAGCCTGATTTTTTATTATCTTGCGACGTAATGAAATGAGCCTTAAATATATCTAACATTTTCTAATACCCATTGGTCTAGTTCATGTCTGTATTGCTCCGAAAATTCTCTTGATGATAAAATATACATCGAAAAAGACAGTTTGAAAAATACTTTGAACCTTTCCTTGAAATAAAACGTGATCGAGTTTCGGCTTGTGAGAGAAGTGTAATACGCACCCGGAATGTGGGTAATATTGTCCACTTCAAGCGCCTTGAGTATAAACCTCTAAGACCTCCGTTAGCATTTTTTACAACGATTCCCTCCCACCTGGTCTTCAGCAGCAGATTCTTGGCGGACTATAAAGTCGAACTCGTTGGCGCAAGGAGTGCAGTGATGAAAAATGCTGCGCCAATGCTGATCCCTCATCCAGTCATGATTCGATGCTGCGGCTTGTAAGAGGCTCAATCACTAAGTTACGGAAAATTCACGCGTGGCTTAGAAGACTTAGTTCAAGACGGAGTTTGATTTGCGCCCGTTCCTAGTTCCATGAAAGCTTCAAAGCTGTACGTAAACTTCTCGAGCGTCATGTCTCGCAATTCTAGCTTTTTCAAAATCTTCCCGTACATTTTTTCGATGTATTTCATCCAAGGATGGCCTTTTCGAAATTTGTCGTGCCAAGCAGAAAGTAACCGTGCTAGAGGATGGCGAGTGTTGACTAAAGTTAGGTAGCCCTCGGAGGATCCACGAGTTGCGCGCTCTTTTTTCATGTCGGTCGAATTGAAACGGTCGAGGTCGTAGAAAACCTAGGAGACATTTTTATAGGTGATTGAGCAGAAATTTGAATACTTCATAATCGGTAAGGTCTTCGGGAGTTTTCTCGCCATTTTTGAGAAGAGCCACAAGACCACGCTGCCAATTCGTACATCCAGTCTATTACAAGCTTTAGAAACAGCATTAAACTAAGCCTCGGGCATCAGCGAGAATAATCACTAAGACATTATTTTAAATTTGAAGATTTCTTTTATTATTTTTAATTTCGAAATATGAAGCTTTCCTTAGGTGGTAAACACATCGAATACTTGAATTGATCACTGTAAAAATTCTCGTTCTTGGCACTTTTAATCGGCAGAACTGGCGTGCAACTTTCCTCATCCTTCATTTTGCCTGTCAGTGTCGCCTGCTGCAGCCTTTTCAATTCTTCAAACGTCGTATTTTTGGTGAAAATGAGGCTGCGCGCCATCGAGCAAGCGTTTTCAAGTACTAATTTGCGCTCTTGAAAACGTTTAAATTCCAGCGTCTTCTTTAACTAGAGTCGGTTTATAAAACAGAAGCACTTCTTTCTAATTGAAGAAAATTCAAAGTTTATAAACTCTTCCTTCGCTGCGAGAGGGAGTTTGATAATATTGAGCTGCGGAATATCTGGATACGTCTCCAAGTGCCATGGATGCTTTCCATCAAGAGTGTGGTCAAGGGGTGTTTTGAGCTTGCCAGTTGGAGAAATCAAGTCATCGCGATGGCAGTTCACGATTTTGCGAGGCTGGAAGGATGGATCGAAGCGAATATGTACGGTTCCTTTGATTTTTGCTCAGTTTTGATCAGTTTTTAGAAGAATTTTTTGATTGGAAATTTAAAATCATGCTTTTATGAAAATTATTCTTATACCTGCTCCTAAGGTTCCAATAATAAACAAATAAAAAAGCGCCGCAACAAGTCCATAAACGCTCAGATTGCTGATAAATTTAAACGTGCAGTGCTTCATGATCGTCTTCTTCGTTTGTCTCTGTACTCTTTCTCTTGCTGCGGTTGTTGTTCATTGTGCAGATAGTGTTCCTGAACTTTTCCGTTTGAGTTTCTTTGTGGATTCGATTAAGTCGCAATTTGGACGCATTGCAGCGGAATACCGGTTCGTGGCGCGACCGCCCCGTGGTAAATCAAGGGCGTCCTCTGTTCACAATCTGCGCCGGGCGGCCAAATTGAAATACCACAGCGACAGGCGAAATTAAAACACAACCACCACAATGTGCCTCTTTATACAGATGCTCGTAAACAGAGGGCTTATCTGTTTTTTCAAGAAAAATAGGTATTGTTTCAAAAATCTTCCATATTTGAATTTTGGACGCGAAAAAACTGGAGCACGTTTTACCACGTGCGAAAATATTCCGCTATGGGCGCCGTGAATGCGATAAATTAGCTCATCTCATTTTTTCAAAGCTCCGATTTCAAGTGCTCAAAATCCAATCAGTTATTCTAATGACATTTGCTCAATAGAGACCGATGATCATTGACAGAGGTTCAGTTAAAAATGGAACGGCTCAGCTAGTTTGGTATAAAAGGAAGTGGCTCCCAAGATCGTTTGAACATTTTGTCAAAGATGAAATTGTTGGTGCTCCTTTTTATTCTTCAGATTTCAGCTCGTCACCCAGAAAATCTGCAATTTTACAGAGAAGAAGCGATTTTTAATCCGGAGAGATATAAAAAGGGTGCAAATTTCTCTTCTATGAATTCAGTCGTTTCTGTTTACCCCCTTGATTAGTCGAGAAAGAGGAAGAAGTCGAGGAATAACCAATATGCTCAACCAGCTGGGCTACTCCATTAAGGGTGTAGGGGTCAAAAATTAGGGTTAGGGTTAGGGTTATATTCTCCGTCAACTAAAGAGAATCGAACATATCTATGGTATGGTTCGAAAATTTAGTTTTTTTATAGAAGATAGCATTGTGGCCCCCTTAAAGATGTACAACGAACCGAAGGGATGGTTCCCCCTCGGATCCTGGAGGCGCGAAAACGTCTATTCCTGGCGCGATTTTACTTCGGCTTTGTCAATTGGTTCCTTTCGATTTTCCCTCGCTGAATAAATTATTTCCTCTAAACTTTAGAGTCTAAAGTCCTTTTCTCAGACTTGAATTCGAAAAACACGTGTTTTCCAAGTTCGAGCTTGTAAAAACGAGCCTTGACTCGAGTTGTATTAAAGTCGGAAATCGTATTTCCACAGAAAGCAGCGTCCCCCCTCGATTCGTTTTCAAGCAAAACATAAACTTACCGCTTGAAAGAGAAAGAAGTTCAGACTTCTTCAGTTCCCCCGTTTCTCTGTGTTTGAAAAAGTGGGCAGCTCATTAGCGGCAAAATGCATTTTTAGGCTGAGCGGCGTTCTGAGAGGGCAGGGAGGGCCCTTATTCTCGTCGCTCTTTGCCCTGTAAATATTTTCACCAAAAATACTTTGCACGAGCATTATGTTTCCCGCAGCAAGAAGGAAAAATAATTTTCGGCCAAATTCGCCCGCAAAGTACTACACGCCAAAACGTATCTTTCGCGCAAACCTCAACCAGCATATATTTTTCTTGCTTAGCCATAAACACAAGTTTCCTCGCAAGAAAATTTGAGTTCAAGAAATTTTCAAGAAAAAATGAATTTATTGCTTTTGATTTCTATATCTGAGTACAACCAGAGCATGTAGAAAAGAGATAATTTCCAACAGAAGTATAAACTTATTTACAGTAAAATGACCGTATTCGGGAAGGAGATTTATCGTCAAATTGATTGCATAACTCGCTACTACTCCTCCAAGCTAAATAAGGAATAAATCTCTTGCTTTAGATTATTTTAGTCTTACCCCAGCGATGCCATAGAGTTTGCCGAAATGCTCCATTGGAAAACTCATCGCAATAACAGTGGCGTTGATTCCAAATGTAAATGAACGATGAAAGACAGAGAAGATCATGGTTCCGTACTGCGCATATTTGGAAGGGATGAGATAGAGGATTGAAAAGGCGATGCCAAGGGAGCTTGTGCAGGCTACTCCGGCGGATAGGCCTTTGTGGATGTCATTTGTTTTTTCGATGACTAAAAAAGCTAACTTCAAATACAACTTTTCAGTGCTACCTTTGTCGATAATAAATCCGTTCAAAAACGCAATGAATACTCCGAAAAACTGAACATAAGCAAAATGCTTTGTCATCTCCCCAGCTTCTTCTTGCGCTTCCGCCAGCGTCAAATTCTCCCCAGCAAGTTGAATAATTTCCGCGGTACTATCAGTCACAAGCGCCAGATAACTGTAAGAACGGTACACTTGGATGGTGAAGAAAATCGTGTTTGACCAAAAAAGTGGAGAGAAAAGCACTTTCGTAGACAAAAATGGGTCAATGTTAGGTTTGACTGGGTTGAGTTCTTTTTTCTCTTCCTCGAATTCGTCCAAAGACTGCGTTTCGTTGGAACACAGATTTCGAACTGCAGGAGTGTGATTGTAATCATCAGGAAGGGGGTAAGGAATGATGGTTTTTGGCAGAACAAACATTGTCCGATAAATCGCCAAGGAAAGAAATGAAGTAAAACAAATCCAGACGAGGTGATAGCTTCCCGACCAAGAATAGATCGAATAGAGAAGCAGCGCAGATGCAGAGCTAGAATCCATCGCTCCGTTACAAAGGCTGAGGACTTTGCCGCGCGACTCAGCAAACAAATTGCAGATTTGCATTTGAGTTATCAACAAGGTCACTCCCGCCACAGCCACGAATCCAAGGCCAACTGTGACAAGTCTACAAAACAGAATTAATATTTGTTTGGACAAACACGACCTACATATCGGTCTCATTCGGAGAAGCAAGAAATAGACAGGCGTTTCCAATGAAGCATAAGAAGACGGCAAAGGTTCGGGTCCAGAAGCTTCCGAATTTGTCAAAAACAGCGCCAAAGACGATTGTTCCAAAAGATGTTAAGCTGGACCCAATGGCGAATATCGAATTGAGCTCGGCTTTTTGCTCTGCATCGGTTCTCCCTTCACTTTTTTGACTTACAAATTCGTCCGATCGAGATGATGATTCTCTATTTCATGAAGAAGAAATCGCTATAAATACTTTGAAAGTCATTTCCTGTAAAAACCCTCTTCGTAAAATATCTTCACTAAGTTCGCCCAGCCAAAAATTGTCCCACAACAAAGAAATGTCTCCAAAACAGCAAGAAAAATTGTTGCTTTTCCTTCACTCATGATTTTCTCTCTTTTCTGAACGGAAAGGCCAAGACGGAACAAGTATTTAAAGCTATATTTATTAGGTACGTAATGTTTGCACTTGTTATGCTATGCTTTGTAATTCAACTAGAATATCGTTAAATTAGATTTCTTTTCTCTTCTAAGTTCGGCAAACACCGGGCACTTTTATAGCAATATAGCAAGGTCAATAGACTGCGACCACCATGCAAATAAATGCGAGAACAGTAATCTATAAAAGTTAGCACTGTATTTACTTTTGCCCTTTCCGATGCTTTTCTGAGAAATCCAGCGAAAGTATTGACGGCAATTTGCAGTTGCAAATTAGTAATTTTAAGTTGAGTAATCATCATAAACATTACTATCTAAAAAAATGATTACAAGTCGGCCACGACGCGCTATTATTAATAACAAACGTGAGTTTATGCAACATAAATAACATTACGACACTTGACATGTACTTACAATTTTATGTTTTCTTCTTGATATTTAATATTAAGAAACAAAGGGTTATGCTTATAAATTGTAATTTCATTCGCCCGTTTGATTTTTACAATGCCTACTTGGAGACATGGAAGAGAACACAAAAAAAATTTCGATTTGCTCAAAAATCTTTTTCATAAACTTACCGCAAGAATTCTTTTTTAATATGAACACATAATAAAGAATAATTTTCTTGAATGGATTTATTTACAATTGAATATGGTTAGCAAATAATATTTGAAGCTTTTTAACTAATTATTGGCGTGCTTTTTCCTATCAATCTTCATTTCTATCGCCAGTTCGTGTCCTACACTATCTAAGCAAAGCATTTTGCCGCCAAAGATTTCTTCCAGCATGAAAACATGTTCCTCCACCTCGGCATCGGATAGATGGTCCAACTTGCTCTCCACCGATTTGAGAACCGTCTCTAACGCATCTACCTGATACTCACAATCGTCATTTCTTTCGATCAAATATTTTCTGAACTGATCTTCGACCACTTGAAGTCGCTTTAAATTTCGACCTCGTCCTCGATTCAGCGCTGAACCAAGACGGGCGCGAATGTTTTCACTTAAATTTTTAGCTTTTTTGTAATAAGTAAGGATATTGAGTTCGCATCGGGGAGAATTATCTTCATCCAAGACGCAATTTCTGAGTTTTCCACAAGGAAAGCTTTCGCAGGGATCTTCGAATTGGCACTTTCCATCTTTGAATCCAGTGTTGACTTTGTCGCAGACGCATTCGAAACCGCCATCGAAATTGTAGCAACTCTCGGCTTTGGAGCACGGAGATAAGTCCAGATTTGCGCACTCGTCGATATCGACGCAGCGCTTTTTATCGAAAGCAGCGATGTCGTACCCCTCAGGGCAGGAACAGGTGAACTTGACGTCGTCGATCGCTAGAAAAAAGAAAGCTTATGTTTTGTGTTCCACTCAACTTAAGCCGACAAAGGCTTGTTCCGTTGCGGAAAACGACGTTAATCTAAACTAAAAACATTCATTTTTACTTTGCGAAAAGACAAAGAAAACCTCCGGCTCCTGTTTTTACTGAAAACTTCGTCACGTTAGTAATACGCAGTTGGCAAAATATTTCAATGAAGCTAGGGTAGCAGCTTGTAACTTGCAAAGTTTACGGTTTAGATTTGATGTTTGTGGCTAACATTACAACTAGGGCTGTTATTAACGCTAATAACGAAAGCAATTAACTGGATGTGATAACAACCAAAATAACCGTCGTATTATACGACTCGTATAAACAATTATCTCGTATAATTTGAAGTGATTCAATAAGAGTGAGTGCTTTAGAATTTCTAAATTTTTCTAAATTCTAAATTTCTAAATTTAATTCAAAATTTCATCTTTAGGAAGTTAGAAAATACCACCCTTCCGAACGAAATGAGCAGCTTTCCGAAAACGCTGAGATAATAAAAATCAAAACATTTTTTATCTTACAAAATCCGTCACAAGACAGATTGGAGTACAAGATTTTCCATGGTAAATTATTTGAGCATCACTCGAGGAATCAATTTCACACACGACGAACGAAACTATCACTTACTAGTTGGAATTCTGACTTGAGATAATTAAGTTACACCAGATCAAAATTTTTCTACTGCAGCATTGCTGACGTTAGGGTTATATCCTCGATAAAGCTACGAGAAAAATTTTTCGGCGGTTTTAAATTAATCGTTTTTCAGTCGTTTTACTGCTTGAATTTCTAGTTTAAAGGCTATTTACGGAAATAATGTACTACTAATTATTTTAATTGTAACAAAAAATGCATGTTCTATCTAACAGAGATTCGACTGTAATGACCATAAGTAAGTACGAAAGAATATTTGTTTTGCAATGAAAAAAACTCCACCTTAAAACTTACGTGTGCATTTGAATTCACAAGGATTATGTGAACAGGCATCTCTAGCAGCATTTGCAGTGAAACCGGCGGAAGCGACAATCTTGGAAAACTTCATTTTAGTACTCTTTCGGGCTCAGTATCTTAGCCTTTTTAGCATAAAAACACTGCGCGCGCGCTCGTGAAATCGAGTGCGGCGCTCCTGAGCACCGTTACAAACGTGAAGGGTTATGGTTGCACCATAAACAAAACCATTAAGTCAGCATCGATGTTTCAGATAATTCTTTGCTTTGGTCGTGCTGGACACCAAATAAAGAAAAGAAATTCAACCGCTAACATGTAATTAAAATTAACGGAAAAAACTGAAAATTTAAGAAAAATCTCCGAAACTAGAATATTCTGAATATTCATGGCGCATTTTAGAAAGAAAAAGATCCTTTGAAATTCACTGCGAAGCGATCCAATTTAATTTAACTGTTCCAAGTCATCAGAGTTCAAGATCTCCAAGCATGAGAGTCTAAAGGAAGACCGGGTACTGGAAATTCCTCTTGAATAGCACTTAAGAACTACAACCCGCAAAAATGTTTCCAGTAGAAAACGAGCAGATAAGGTGCGTTAAAATATTATCCGAAATATTTGATTAAATTATATCAATAATTTAAACAGTATTAATACCAAACTCGTAATCAACCAGTGGATGGACACATAGTTTCATCCTGAAGCCTTCATTTTCATGAAAAAATGGCTTAGCGGACGGCAAGATCACACTAGGGCTACAAGGTCATACGTATTGGTCAATAATCTGATAGTTTCCTCAACCGCCCGACCGGTCGAGCCTTGTTATAAGTTTGCCTTCTACAAAAATCCTGCTAAACGAGTCCACTTCTTTTGTATACTTCTGTATGGTATTATTTTTTTCTTTATTTCAATGACAAACGGTAATCCCACACCCAAAAATTATGCTAAGTGAGGGAAACCTTACCCTAAACTTGTTTTGAACCACAAAAGAGGACTTTAGTGTCCATGCATGTTAGTAAAATTAACGAAACTTGCGAAATGCTGAACAACGACCAACTCTTAATAATAATTCTGTATAACCATATTCTCTCGTTTTTAACATCAAGGGGCTTAGTGGCAAGGCGTGGTAATGAAAAGTTTTCATTCGATTTAACGCTCTCTCTTTGAAAATGAACTCGTCAAATTTGATGTTCAACAAAATTTATTCCCGAAAAAATCTACAAGATTGAATGTATTAGCGGATAATTTTTAGCTTGATCTGGTTCGTCAAAGTACCCGATTTTCAAATAAACGAGCTGGATCGGGAATTAGCAGCGACTCGTCGCCAATTTTTAATAGCTACGAGAACGTGAAATTCAAATTGCGAGACATTTTGTGTGTGAATTAATTTTTATTGATAAAGGTGGAACAGTAAGTACTTCAGAAAAAAAGCTTTAAAAAGTCCCTCTTACGGGTGTTCAAGGGGGGAGATTCGAGGTTGTGTTGGAATTATTGCCTGTGTCAGAAGTTTTCTGAGAAGTAATCGACACTGAATTCATTGAACCAGAAGATGAATGCTTTTTAGTCACGAAGAAAATTTCCTTATCTTCCTCTTCTTCTGTGTTTGTGTAAAAGTGGACTTTTTCTCCTTCTAGCTCCTTCCTAAAAGGTAGAGACCAATTTAATTTAATAAAAATCATACCGTTTTAGTCTCGTCATGTAACAAATCAGGGTCCTCTTTCCACGAAATAAAGTAATCGGGAGAATCGTGATGATCAAATTTAGATGCAACTCTTGATAGCTGCCATGTAAAGAAAAGATATCTCAATGCAACGAGTCTGAATGAAGGATACAATGACAATAAGAAATTCTTAGAAAAATTACCCGAGAAATAGAACAAGCCACAAGTAAACCCTCGAGAATTTATCTTGGCGCCCTCCTCTAGTGGAGCCTGCGAGAGTTGGGTTTTCGTAAATTGCGAATGTGTCTCCCAATGATGTTTGAAACGATGGCGTTGGACTCTCTGGAATGACTTCGAGGATGAAATCTCTTCGTGAATTGAACTTTTATGGAATAAGATTCAGTTCAAATTTCAAAGTAAGATCTTGATACCTCTATCTCTGCATATGCTGGTGGCGGATCCCCTCGTTTGTAAGGTGGTGGAGGGTCATTTATACGAGGATGTCTGTTTGTTGCTGAACCAGCTGTTTCAGTCGTAGTTTGGAGACTTATATTCTCTGGCATTAGTAAATCGCTTTTCTTTTCAATGTCAATAAAATCATTTCAACGCTCATGGAATTGCTGGTCTAGAGAAAATATGAACTAGAATCGCAAATTGATTATCAACGTTTTTGTGTGATTTATTGTTTATTCTTTGTATAAGTTGTTGAACTTTTTTCAAGTAAATATCAGAACTGTCCCTCTACTCGGACAGACTGGTCGACTGGGACTAGACCGGACTGGGGAATCATTGACGGTGTTGGGACGATGATCACGTGGCCGGGTTGACCACCTGTTGCGTACCATGGTTGAAATTGAGAAGGCTGGATCATTGCTGGCTGACTCTAGCGATTGGGTTAGTGCTTGTCGGGTTTTGATGGGCTTACGTGATTGTGTATCGATACGGGGGTCAACATTTTCCCATTTGAATCGGCTCTGGTGTAGATTGTTTGGACCTGCGGGACAAACTGTGGTTCGGGATGGGAAGATTGCCTTGCTATCTGGCTCATGTTTTCTGATTTGAAGTGAAAGGTGACATCCCGCAAGGAGGGCGACTCTTGCTTCGCTGAAAATGAATTAAAATTTTGTTCATGATTAAGATTTTACCTAAAATTTCCGCTAACGCTTCTGATTCTTCAATGTGTACTAAATGATCTCCTTTGATGAGACAAAGACGGGATGGCTCTCGTTTTCTTATTATTGGCTTTTGATCGACTAAAAGAATCATGAGAAAAATATTTGAGAAACGGGGCTGACCGGCTTGAAGCTGGCTAAATTCGGCGACAGAAGTGACAGGAATATCTATGCTGGGCTCTTGTCCAGTGGAAGTGACGGTTTCTAGCGGTTCAGACTTGATTGGCTCTACTTTTCCTAGGACGATGTTTTCTCCTTCGTCAATTGGGACTACGTTTGGCTCTACGTCCATCGTCTAAAAATTGATAAGCTGAATGAAGGATGAATGAATGAAATGAGGTTACCTCTTGTAAAACAGTTGCATGTTGAATGTTAGGATGCTGGGTGTATGTTTGATAAGGAATGAAGTTGAGCGAGGACTGCATAATGTTCGTTCCAGGCTGCATCTGAACCACTGGCAGTGGGCTTCTGATTTCGCCATTTCCAGCGACTACTGTAGTCACTTTCGGCTCGCCAACGGACAACTTCGGCGCCTAAACGTAGATTCTAGCGCTATTCAAAGCGTTAAAAAAGCCGGCCCATTGAAACCCATTCTGTGTCCGGGACAATGCCTCTTGATAAAAACGACTTGAGTTCGCTGCAACAATGGGCTCACCATAATACCCAGCTATTCAAGAATTTTTATTTTTCCCATTCATGGCGAAATCAATTTCGCCAGCTTGGTGAGGCCACCAATTTGGCGCGCTATTGTTAGCTCGTCCATCACAATAAGAGGTCAAATTGTTGTTCACAGGCATCAGTAACTTTCGTAACAAAATAATGCCCATGTGACTTTCTAGTTGAAGAATCTGGGATTTGGACCCAAAAGACGAGGTCAAAATTCCTAATTCTGATAAATTTTTGGATTGAAACTAAATCTATAAGGCCAAAACAATCAATATTTCTTCAGAAAAAGGTCCCTAAATAGTTGATTTGACGATTCAGAGGCCCTAGAGATTTTTCCCAAAGATATTTGGGGCAATCAAAGAGCAGTTTTCGGCTCAAATCAGCGAAGATAATTTTGGATAATCAAGCAAAAAAAGCCTGCGATGAGATAGAAAATATTCAAATTCTGGCTATATTTTACAGAGATAAGGCACAGTATTGCGCTCCTGCGTCAAAGAACTTGAGCCGAGCGCAGTACAATATGCTCCATTGTTCCATTTAGTTCCCAACAACTCAAGTCTTTCATCAAGCCCTATTGTCCCTTTAGAATGGGAGCTCAAAGGAGATATTTTCAATTCATAAAACAAAATTGGCATCAGCGTATTTTTATCATCTGATGCACTTATTATTACCTGAGCAGGGGCTGGAAGCTCTGTTCTAGCTGTTTCGGCTTTTGAAGAGTCACTTGGCTAAAAAAGACTCGTTATAGTCGCAATCGAAAATTCAACATTTAATTTCTCGAAAGGTTAAAAAGACTAACCCGTTGGCGGCGACGAGGACGGTACTTGTAATCCGGGTGCTCTTTCATGTGCTGCGCTCTCAACCGTTTCGCCTCGTCCACGAATGGTATCTTTTCATCCTCGTTTAGTTGCCTCCAGCGCTCGCCCAAATTTCGCGAAATTTCAGAATTATGCATCTTTGGAAATTGCTACAAAGAAATACTTAATTTCTTACTCCTCCATGATTTCAAAAAATCAAAAAAAAGAAATAAACCTTACAATAAACAAAGAAAAAAATTCTTCTCTTACCTTTGATAAAATCTTCCTCTGTTCTCTCGACCAGACCATGAAGGCATTCATCGGTCTTTTCACTCTCACTTCCTTGTTTTCCATGTTGCTCGTTGTATTCGTCGTGTTCTGCTCCAGCTCGTGTTTTTTCTCAGCTCGCCTGGGCCGAGCCTAAGGTGAAAAAATTCGAATCAACTTCCGAACTCGGCGAAAAGTCAAAGTCGAAACTTTGTGTTTTTCTTTTTCTTTATTTTTTTTCTTCTTAGGGCTCTCTCTCCCTCTCTTTTTTTCTGTTTTCGGAGTTGGTTTAAAACTGAATGGCAAGAGGGGAGCTTCAAGTTTTCTTAAGAGCGGCTTGAAAAGCTCGCCCAGGAGTAAGGGTGGCTGTTCAGTGTATTGTCTTAAGGAGTCTACTAGCTGCTGTGCTCTTTTGTCCCTCTCCTGGGGTCTTTGTCGCGCTCTGGTCGGAGCCGTTTTTTGAAAGAAGAATAACTCGCGTTTTCTCTTTTGGCCAGCGCAAGAGAGCGCTAGAAAAATTATTACTACTATTGTTGGAAAAGAAGAAAAAAGTTGGGTCGTAAAAATTATTACGAAAAAAGGGGCCTTTTGAGCTTAGCCACCGTGAAAAAACGACTTCGCATTTTTTGATGGACGAGCTGGCTCGTAAAATAACGCCGAGACATAGGATTTCAAGTGGCGACAAAAAAAAGACAATAAGGGAGAATAGAAGAAATGTACCTTGTTTGGCGCATTATGCTTTCTTTTCAATTTCATTATGTCGATACAATAACGCTTTTATCTTGCAAACACAATAACTGGAGACATTCTTTGGTCGACTTTTTGTTTGAAAGATTTCGCGGGAAAACATAAAAAGGGTTTATATGAAAGACATTTTTCTACAAAAATTGTTACTTTCAAACAACCGAGACCCTATTATTCTGGGCTTGAAGAAAAGACACATCGAAAATAAATGATTTCTTTATAAAAAGTCGAAGAAATTTGTCATGAATTTAGCTCAGATACCCCCTTAATAATTCTTTTTAGAATTCTTACAAAAAATCTTTTAGTAGGGTTGGGTTAGGGTTTCTAATTGATTTTTCGAAAAATAGCCAGAAGAAATTTCAAGCCCAAAAGAGCGCTGCTCTAATTTTAAAACAAAGGGATGAAAGTAATATAAAAAAGGAAGTAACAAAAGACATGAATAGAGACGATAGTAGAGAGCCCTGTATTGTTCGCTGAAAGTGCTCTGGTCGTTGGTTTGACTCACTCAAAAGGGGTTGAACGTATCACTGAATAAATAGTACTCTTCTTCGCCGCTCTCTCCCTCTTTTATCCTCTTCCTTTATTTGTCAAAACAATGAACAAACTTCGAATTGCGGAAACAAAAAGAAACACTCTCAACCCTTTTTTAAATTCCTCGAAAATGTATTTTTTGTTTATTTGAATATTGCTTCTTGATTAGTAAGAAGCAGCATCTTTTGAAAATCAAGAAATTACAGTCATCTAAACGAATATCGAAATACCGAGGGGTGCACTTTTCTTGATTTCAAGCCGCGAAGCTTTCTTTTGCCAGTTTTTGAAAGCATGAAATTTTGAGGGGAGTGATTAAAACTGACCATTCTTGTTTTGAAAGAAAAGCATCGATGAACTTTGAGATGGGTTTAATTGTTTCTGTTTTCTCAGGAACTGTCACCATATCAGCAGGTGCACCTGGCAGGGGATGTATATCCGTGTCGCTCGTGCCAGCTGACGATCTTCCGGCTAGACTGCGCGCACATGCGCTTGATTACCAGCAGGTTCATTTCTCGCGACCAGGCGACTGTGACCAGGTGACCAAACAGCGCCACCAATACCGATTTAAGGATCGTTAATTCCATCCGGAAGTCATATCATCCTCTCGTTTCCAATAAAACGCAAGAATCCTCGTAAAAAAGAATACAATGCCTGCTATCAGAAAAACCCGACGAAGCTTTGACCCAGCAATCATGGATCGCAACCTGGTTCCACCACCTCTAAAGCTCCGAAAAGACGGGACAGTTCGATCCGAGCTCGATCTCCGCCGCGAAGCCGTCGCTGAAAGCTCAATTCTCAACAAATCCAATTCCAGCGTCCGGGCCAAGAAAATCAAGACCCTTAGAAGCAGTTTCAAAAATCTCGCAAAAATCTTCGATCGCTCAACTTTGAACTCCGAGGAAAAACCAACGACTCCGTATTTCAACCGGAAAAACCGACTCTTCCGATCGATGACTGTAAAAATGCGACACCACTGTAACGAAGAACAAAAGCCACGAGTAATTTTGAGAAGAACGGAGCAAGAAATTTCATCTGGAATTATAATTTGGGAAGAAGGAGCGAATGAACTTTTGGTCAAATAACAAAAACAGTCACCTGTGTATATGTACATATCAAATAAACCATGATCACGATAATGAGTTTGAATATTCTGACCTATTTTATTCTTGGCAGCGAAGTCGGAAGAGATGTTTTAGACGGAACATTTTCGGACATTGCTAATGCATTTTTAGATTTTGACCTCACGGCGGCGCTGTAATTGCTTGTTTTGTGTTCTTAATTATTCTGAGCGGTTTTTGCAAAATGCAATTTGCGAACTTATTTTTGAACACTCTTTCTTAATCTTCTTTGTTGTTGGTTTTCTATGCAAGGAAATCATTAAGAATTACAAAAAGAAAGAAAAAACCTACACTGTTACTTGCAGCTTTTGACGCTGTTTTTGACGAAATTACTTTTTGCAATTTACTGTTTGTCCTGTTTACAGCTGTTCCTCGTTGATCAGCATTTTCTTAAGAAAAAATGTACCTGTCTACTTTTCGAAAGAGCAAGGTTGTCTATCGCTACCTCTAGCCTTTGTCTTTGGCTTCGCCAGTTCAATAATTTTTTCAGACACGAACACATGGTTTCCATTTGGCAAGTTCGGAGGAGTGGCCGCTCGATGATCCGATTTTGGCTGGGCCAATTCTGAAGTTGAGATATTGGCTCAATAGACAGGCAATTGCTTTTTACCGATTAGTCGTTGCTCGTCGACTTTTCGTGGGATTATTAGTCTGTCTTGCTTTGTTTTGGCTTTGATAGACTTGTACAGTGGATTCGAAGATTCAACCATTCTAGCGCTCCGCATCGGGGTGTATTTTGGAAGTTGTGGCTTGTCTTCAGGACTAGTTAAAGAAATCAACGTCTTATAAAACAAAAATGATAAGGATTATGACCTTGAAAGTATGATTGATGGAGAATTAAGAAAGAATGGTAGTAGTACCTTAAATCCAAGCTCTCATAAAACTTTCTTCTTCGGCTCCTCGGCGTCGCCAGATCTTCGATTTTTATAAAGTTCAAGCTCCTTGATTCCCATTTTCGTCAACGCGAGGTCAATTTGGCTTACCTAGATGTTCCGGAGATGGAGTTTATTCGATCAGCAAAAAGCTGCTTTGGTCGGGATAATTGACACGTTCGGATCGAGGCCACATGACGCAGCGCAGCCTTTGAAATTGATCTGTGGTCGGGTTCTCCGAAAATGTTCTGCTTTTTAAAAGGAGGGATCACGAGAAACCCCGGCTAATGGGCTCCTGGGTTCGCCACTCGGGAAGAGGGTATTGAGGCTTGTAGTCAGATGTTCCATCGTCTCTTTTTCGAGGAGCAGGGGCGGAAAGTTCTACAAGTCTGTGACTGTCACAGGGTCATGAAAATAGAGTCTGAGCATTTTGATGGCAATTTCTTTAATTTAAAACCCTTTTTCTTAAGAATCTCTTATTTCTCTTCGCACTTTTACTTTGGATGCCATTTTGCTGGTCGATCATTCTTTGCCCAAAAAAAGTGACGAGTGTAATTAGTTTTTTCTCCTGCGAAAAAGTCAGATTAGCTGAAGTAAATTGCCCAAAGTAGATTGTTTACGCACTTTAAATGAAACTTATCAACGCTGAACCGGCAGATATTGGGTGAAAGATATTGGATATTCTCAAAATAACGAAAATGGGCATTTGAAATGAATTGTAATGAAAATAGGTTGATTAAAATTGAATTTGAATCGCAAATCGACAATTATCGGTATCCACTGTTCCTCTCTTCAAAGTCGCACGGCTAAACAGTTTACTCGATTTCTTTACTCTAACGAAAAATTACCTCTTCAATTAATTTCGCAAGAAACATAACTTCGCTTCGATAAATGTTCTCTTCTGAGCAGTGTTATGAAGCAATCCTGGCGAACAAAGGCGTAACATAGATCTTTTTTCGAAGAAGAAACAAAGAAATCTGCAGCTTGGTTGTTTTTGCTTGAACTTCGGATCGCAAAACTTCACAGTTGCAGTTTTCTTGCGATCGGATTGGAATCAGGGAGACCAATGTAGTCCCGGATAACTGCATGTTGGCAAAGACTTTGCCAAATGAACTTGACGTAGATCTGTAATTACTGAAATAAATAATTAAAAAATAACTGTGAGAAATTCTCACTGAGAATCAAAAATCTTCTGTTTGAAAATTTGTTCTGTCTAAAATACTTTTAGACACATTACAGTACTTAATTTTTAGACCCCATTTTTAGACTCTTGATGTATCAACCCAAAGCCACCACGCCTCACGTTACACAGAATTAACCCCTCTCGTTCAGGGAAATCCATGATTTTCAATGGTTTTGGAACATTTAATTCTCCTTATTCCCACGTGACCTGCTTTCTGGCCGTTGAAATTAAGCGATAATAGATATTGAGGTTTGCTGGACATTCCGAACCAATATCTTTCTTTTTCTTATTTAGAAAGGATCAGATCTTTCGGGAAGGTCTTACAGAGATCTCTTTTTAAAGAGGATGCGTCGCTAAAACACCGTTTTTGCACTGAAAGGACCCGTGACTGAAGAAGGTAAAATAAAGAGACCACAAGAATTATATTCATTTCGTCAGAATGAATAGAAACGAGCCTTATATAAAACCGAAATCAGAGCTGAGCAGCTTCAGTCCGAAAGAAGAGGGGGAGATGTGTAAATAATTAAAATCTATAAAAGAGTAGATGAAAATGGCTACGCTTGCCGAGCAGATAAAGCGACTTTTCGCAAAGCCACTCGTGCAAATGAGAAATCTCATTCTTCTGCAATTAGTGACAGGTAAACCCGGAATTGTTTCCAACCCCAAAAAGGTCAAAATTCAGCCGTTCCTGGAAGCAGAGAAATCCACGAGAAAATATTCGGAAATTATGAAAATCAAGAAGCGCCGCAATTTCAGGTGATTTTGACTCTGAAAAATCTTCATTATTTTCTATATTTGAATTTTCTTGTTGAAAAAAATGTGAGAAAACCTGTGCCTTCTTAAAGTTAGTAAGTCAGATAAATGTCGAATTTTTAAATATCTTAATTCTTGGTGCGAAAACTGAAATTGCATTTTCTCATCTTATTTTTTAAAGTTTACTTCTCGAAGTTTGTTGACTGGAGATCCAGATTGATGGCCCAAGATTGTCGATTTTCCTCATCAAAATGCTGAGCTTAGAAAATTGACGATCTACTGTAGGAGAGTCAAAAGATTTGCCTTGCAACTTGTGCCATCAATTAAGGTTTTCTTCAATTAACAAACTTTGTAGGGGTCATCATGAACCGTCTACCACAAATGATGACCTCTTGGACCCTTTATCGTTTTTATTGAATGTCAATTTTTCAATGACATCTGTCCATTTTCTATTGCTTCACTGAAAACATTCAGAATCGAAATCAAACAGTCGTCAAATTACGAATCCAGATGATCTGGCTCAATAACGTTGATTGCCCGGAGTCGAAATTCGACGGCAACTTTATGGCGTACTACGAGTGGAATGACCCTCGGCTCACGTGGAACGCGTCCGAATTTGATTTCGCGAACATTACTGTTCCGATCGATAAAATTTGGTTCCCCAAGTTGAAATTTCAAAACATCAACACAGAGGGAGAAAATGGCGATCTCGATGAAGGTAAAATCGGGAGGACAGTAAAGTAACTGTATGATTACGTAACGATCCATTAAGAGCTGGCGACTGTTCACAGCGACGGACGCGTCTGGGTTCTCAAGACATTTTACGTATGTCTCCTTTAGTAAGCACCAGTTTTATGAATATTTTAAGTACGTCGGATTTTGCAACATCGAGTCGAAGTTTTACCCGTACGACAGGCACTACTGTTATATTCAAGCAATGTCGCAAGGGACGGATGTTCATTTGGCCCAGGAATCGAATAAGATATTCGTCAATCCGTCGATAAATACCTTTCACACAAAGTGGCTGGTAACTGACACGCGCTCAGAAGTCACAAGTGAGTCTATTTTTGTTCTCTTCCTTGATTTCATTGATTTCAGACGCGATTCCGAACAATGAAACAATGCTCGACAAAAATGTAAGTCAGCAATATGTAAATCATATTCATTAACAAATTCTAGTCTTCTCGACTGTTCAATGCGCATATTCTGTCCGGCGAAATCGAGGTCGTCCGTAGATATCGCCATGGGAGAATGATCGTCGTCTTCCCCTTGTATATTCTTGGACTGGCATCACTCGCTATTTTCATGATCCCCATCGAGACCGGTGAACGGTAAAGCAATTGATAATCCAAGTAAGGATGATGGTTATTTAGGGTTGGTTACACAATTGCGATTCATTTGTCGATGGTTTTTACGCTGAATTTGCTGGATTCGCTTGTTCCTCAATCCGCTAACACCAGGGTGTCAAATCGCGGGGGATCGAGAAGGGATCGCGCGCCACCGCCCACGCTCGATCCCAAGTCTGAAGGGATCGCTCGCGCGCTTTTTGAACGGAAAGGGATCGCGGCGAAAATAGCAGAGCAAACGCGCGGGCTAGCGCCAGGCTTCATGCGTGGAATTTTCTCCGATCAAGCTCGCGCCGCTTTTCAAAAACTCAGAACTCTTCGTTATTGTCTCAAATTTTATGAATTTTTCAGATCTAGTGTAGTTTTTTCTCCTCCTTTTTCTGATTGAAATTAAACTCATGTTCAAATTAAGTTTAATAAGTTTGTCTGATTATATTATTTAAAAAAAGAAAGAAATTACATCATTGTCTGTCGACAAAAGGGACAGCGGTAATGAGGAGGAAGGCTTCTTTTGTGACACGCCAAGCACATTGGTGGACACTTTTCGCATTGAGCAGCAGCAAATACTTTTTGACAATCATCTCGACCAATGGGACTAAATAATATGTTAAAATGTGAAGGGGTCGGACCCCTTACTTAGGTTTCCTTAGTTACTAAGGGTAAGGGTTTTGAAATTGATGAATCTGATGATCTCTGAAAACTCAGAAAGGAACTATTGGAAGGATTTTTTTCCGCCGAAACCCGAAAAAAGGTAAGTAAAACATCCTTACCTTACTAAGGAAAGGACCCTTAGAAAGCAAAAAATTAAGGAAGGAAGTCCGACCCTAGCTTACCACTCCATTGGATCAGCGGGAATAAGAAGAACGGGAGGATCAATTTGGAGAGGGTCATCTCCATATATTTGTAAGACAAATATATTCAATAAACGAAGTCGAAAATGATTTCGAGATGCCGCGGCACGCTTTCGAGTCGTGAAGACGTGTTTTTTAAGCATCTTTTTATCATTTTTTGCTTTTTATAGAGTTTTGAATTTGATAAACCTACCGATATAAGAAACATTGGCAGGAAGCGTTGATATGCGATTATTCACCAAATGGTTGATCAAAAACAGCAACGGCTCTTTTCACGCGTTTCGTTGTGATAAGTAACTTCTCTTTAAATAATTTTTTTATTGTGAAACTCTTGCTTTAGACTTTAAGATTGAATTAACTTCAATCAAGCGAGACTTAGATCTATTCATATTATCCACGAATGTTGCTCGAATCTTCGATCTACCCGGGTCGTTCTCATCAATTTCAAGAGATCTTTTATTTGTTTGATAATTTCTGTGCATGGAATAAGTGCTAGGGTTTCGCAAAAAAAAGCGAATTGGCACTGCGAATTTAGACCCCTGTTCAAACATTTTCCTGAGAAAAGTTATTTTTTCTGATGAAATAACGCACTTGGTTACATAATTGACTCGATCAGATGGTCGTATTTCCACATGGTAATGAGAAAAGTGCCAGTCTAATGTTTGTGGCTTCACAGATTTCAAACAAATCGTGCACGCCATGGGGAACTTCCAAGCCTTTCTTGTCATACTTCTAAACTGATTTTTTTCGTTTTTTTTTCAAACGTAAGAATAATAATTCTAGAGAATTTTCAAAAATAACATATTCTTGGTTCTGAATGCTTAACGGCTCAAAGACCCTCAAAAAATGAGGCCTCAAAATCGTTTTTGATACGTAGATTTTTGATTGGCTGATAGACAGTTTCGAGCGTTTTGATTGGCTGATAGACATTTCAAGCGTTTTGATTGGCTGATAGACATTTTCGAGCGTTTTGATTGGCTAATAGACATTTTCGAGCGTTTTGATTGGCTAAGGGGCATTTTCGAGCGTTTTGATTGGCTGATAGACATTTTGCAGCGTTTCGATTGGCTAAGGGGCATTTTCAAGCGTTTTGATTGGCTGATAGACATTTTCGAGCGTTTTGATTGGCTAATAGACATTTTCGAGCGTTTTGATTGGCTAAGGGGCATTTTCGAGCGTTTTGATTGGCTAATAGACATTTTCGAGCGTTTTGATTGGCTAAGGGGCATTTTCGAGCGTTTTGATTGGCTGATAGACATTTTCGAGCGTTTTGATTGGCTAAGAGCCATTTGAGATCGGTTTGATTGGCTAAGGGCCATTTAAGGGCGTTTTAATCGACTTAAAGCCTGATTTATCCGATTTTGGTCAATTTTTGCGCGACTAAGGTAAATTTTTTCTTGAAAATGGTTAATATTTGCATGACCTCGGTCAATTAATGCTTAGAATGGGTTAATTATTGCATGATCAAGGTTAATTTTCTCATGAATTCGGTTAATATTTACATGACCTCGGTCAATTTATACTTAAAAAAGGGATATTTTTGCATGATCAAGGTTAATTTTTTCATGAATTTGGTTAATTTTTGCATGCAAAAGGTTAATAAATGCATGATTTCGACGGGAAATTGTCAGCAAAAAACATTTATTCAAATAGATTCTGTACATTTGGATAAGAAGACACTTGTAGAATGAGTTCAACAGTACTGGTGTTCAAGCAGTTTCGTTTTGAAGACATGATATCGTTCGCTTTTGAGAAGAGACGTTCGATGCTGCCGCTTGAGCCAGGAGTTGAGCGTATGAGTTGTGCGATTCTGGCGAATGTCGGGTAAGTTCCAGCGTGATGCGTGAAATACATCAAGCTCCGTTCGGCCGTACTGGCGGAGGTCTTGAACATGGGATCGAGCTGGTTCAACCATTGCTTGTATCTTTTGACGCTTTCTTTGCGCTCCATCTTGCTCTCCCTCTTGAACCATGCAGAGAACTCATCAGTTGATGATTTTTCGCATTCATCCTCGTCGCTCGAATATTGCTCCATTTCTTCCTCGAAAGTCGACTTTGCTTGAGAAGATGGAGGTGTCGGCGGAGCGCGCTCCTGTGAGTTTGGAGGAGTCAACGTCTTTGGCTGTGATGAAGGAGCTGCTGATGGTGTCTTCTGTTGCTGGTTTTCAACAGGAACCTAAAATAAAGTTAATTATTAATGCTGTTTTATGTAAAAATTGATCGCGTCTGAGTAAAAATGGACCTTTTCTATGAAAAATTCACCCGATTTCGTGTAAAAATTTACCGCTTAATGCAAAAATTAATCGAAACTTGGTAGAAATTAACCTTTTTTGGGAAAAAATTAACCAGCTCCGGGTAAAAATTAACCTTTACTTACAAGAATGAAGATTTCCTCAATTGGTTTGGTTTGCTCAGCTAGGTCAAAGAAGGTCTTGCGCATTGTCTCCTTCCAGACAGGAACTGCAGTATCGAAGCAATTGATGAGGGTGTCGTATGTAGACTTCGTGATGAACGAATCCTTCTCAAAGGCGTCGTCAAGTCGGTTACGGATCAAGGTGAATTCGAAGTGACGGCTAAAGAAGTCAAGGGAGAGCCCGATCAAAGCAGCTGGATTTGCTCTCGATTTGATGTAGGATCCTCTCGATGGCTTCCGTCCAGTGATGTTAGCACCGAAAATGTAGTCTGCTACGGTCAGAATCAGCTCCTGGTGGATTTCCTTGAAGTCAGCCGGATCAATTTGAAGCAAGAATTTCAGCAAGTCGAACAGTTTTGTAAGAGTGTCACCAACCGAGAAGTGATCCGAATCGGTCGACGCCAGAGCAGGCTCGAAGACTTGGGAGACTGAGTGGAGGTAATGAACGAGCTTCCAGTCGATTTCGTGTAAGATCGACTTTGAGTCAGTCAGGTACTTCTGATGGCGACGAAGAAGAGGTTCGTTTGCCATGAGCTGCTTGTAGGTCGTGATGAAAGATCTGAAAGATAAAGTTAATAATTACATATTTTCGATTAGTTTAAACATGACCTCGGTTAATTTTATCGTGAAACGGTTAATTTTTACATGAAAAGGGTCAATTTTTACATTGAAAGGGTTAATTTTTACATATAAGGGTTAATTTTTACATTGGAACGGTCAATTTTTACATAAAAAGGGTCAAATTTTTCACGAAAAGGGTCAATTTTTACATGGAATGGGTCAATCTTTACATGGAAAAGGTCAATTGTTACATGCAATGATGAAGAACAAACCTGAATCTGATGTAATAGATCCTGTCGATCGTAACGAATTTGTCGTAATTCGGGTAGAATTGCCTGATGTGCTTGAGCTCGTCTTCAGTTGGAGTGTAGCTTTTCACCAGATCATTGAAGGATTTCTCGGAGCAGTCGTCTCGTTCAGCTCGATGATTGCATGCTGAGACCGCTTTCTCGATCTCGACACAGCTATCGCCGACGATTGCATCGCTCTGGACAAGGGTAATATATCTAAAGTGAAGACGTTATTTGATAAAATAAGAATGATGTATTTACCTTTTTAACTGATTCGAAATCGTGTGGCTTGCACAGACAACGGCGAAGTAGTCGGAGAAGGCCTGAGCCATTGGCGCATCTCCAACAACTGGAAGTCGTTTTGCGTGAAAAAACTCGAGGATATTCCAATCCGAGAGGACGCTTTCTAGTTGTCGACGTACATTCGCATCAGTTGCTTTGAAGATGACCCCGTAATGAAGAAGAAAAATCGTGTCTTTCGCAGGTTCGAATCGTAAAAGCCGATGAAGACCCCAAGGTATTTGCTACTTCTTTCTTTCGTTAGCCGAGGGCAGTCGAATCCATCAAGGACCAAGCAACATCTGTTTTCCTGGATGAGACCAGGCAGCTTGGACTTGACGATACCATTCGAAACGGTACTTTTGCGCCTTAAAAATTTATATATCCAAATATAATGGTTAATTTTTACCTGAGAATCTTCACAATTTTGTGACTGCTTATTCCATTCGCTATTGCCTTATGAGCCCTTGCGCAAAATTTCTTCATTGTTTCGGTTTCGAAAGCACCAATTGAAAGACCATCGTTCGCAACAGCTTCCGCGGCGATTTCCTCAAGCTCTTCGGCGTCGGTTGTAATTGAACGATGGTGTTCTTGGATGTGCCGTTTCACGTAGTAGTCAGTCGCATGGCTCGCTTTCGCCAAATTGCCTCGAATGCCAAAGAAAACCTATAAAAGAGTTAATCTTACTTGACTGGTCGTTTTTAACATTAAAACGGCTAATTTTTTCTCACGACCGATCAATTTTTACATGAAAAGGTCAATTTTTACATGAAAAAGGTCAAATTTAACATGAAAAAGGTCAAATTTTACATAAAAGGGGTCAATTTTTACATGAAATGCGTCAAATTTTACATGAAAAAGGTCAATTTTTACATGGAAAGGGGTCAATTTTAACATGAAAAAGGTTAATTTTAACTCAAATCTGGTCAATTTTTTCTTACCTTATGTTTGTATTCAGCATTAGTGCAGAAGGGGCTCCGGCAAATGAGATATGGCGTCGGCGTCTGGTCTGACTTCGTGATTTTCTCTAGTTTGAAATCTGCTGTGTAATTGTGATGGATCTCTGAAGTGCAAACGAGCTTCTCATCTTCTTCTAGAATCTCTACAATTTTCTTGAACTCATCTTTGGTTTTTTTCTTTTTCTCGAATGGAGTAGATGGCGGAGAAAGCAAAGGACCTTCATCAAATGGCCGTTTTTGACTCATATTTACGAAAAAATTTCATTTTTGACGGACTTTATATTGACAGTACATCTGGAAAGATGGCGTCCTTCTGCAGATGGACTGATTTCCGATCATTAGTAAAGTATCTGAGTAACACCCCGCTGCGAGAATCAGATATGAAGGGTTTATTTCCAAGCAGCTGGAGATGAAATCACAGAAAAGACGTGAAAAGACTCGAGGTACCAACCAGCTGTGATGAAGTCAGAATCATGGTGAATTTTTACATGAATAATATTATTTTTTTCATTGAATAACCCAAAGTCGGATTAATTATGGCATAATTTTTCTTAGTATTTTCGTTAAAAAAGTAAGGATTATTATATGTTGATCTTTTTTTGCATTAAAAATTGATTGTTATTGAATTTTTACAAGGTCGCTCGTTTTCGGAATTTTAAGATCCCTTGCGCGAAGGGATATCCCACGCGCGAAGGGATCGGCGCGATCCCTTTGTTTATGTGAGCGCTCCCTTCTCGTTGCCTCTCGCTGCGAGGCGATCCCTTACACCGTGGGATCGAAACGGCGCTGTGGCGCGCGATCCCTTCAAAATCCCCCGCGATTTGACACCCTGGCTAACACTCCTCTTTTGCTTGATATCATTTTCTACATTAATTTGTAAGTGGATTTATACTGTATCGATGAATGTATTCTCTAGTGTTTGTATCGCTGCATTTATAGAAACAACTATCGTGACAGAGGAGCTTCATTCTTCAGAAAAAACTGTCCCCGCGTGGGTTTTGGTTCCATCTAGTTTTAAGCCAATCAGAAGGTTCTATTTAGCCTACCGACCAATCAAAAATTTTATTGATGGAACCCAAAAAGATGCTCTTTGTCGCGAATATCTACCCTAGATTTCGAAACATTTTCACTGGAATTTTTTCCAGCAAGATGAAAAGTTTCAAGACCTTCTCAAATATCGACGATGGCCGAAGAGGGTGTTTGTACGATTCGCAAGAGACGCACAGTTTTATGGCTGACAGTATGTCTGGGCTGAAAGCAAGCGAGGTCAACTGCAAAATTACGAGACTGACATTTCAAGTCAGTCGCTTACGGAAACAGCTGCAGGTTTTCAAAGCATTTATCAAATCTTGAGTCAATAATTTTTATAAGCGAAAGTACGATGAAACGGAAAAAGAAGAAAACCTAAAAAATCTCCGAAAAGAAGTTGTGCGGAAAATCGACCAGTTTACATTTATCATTGCTTTTTTAACGCTCGCTGGAACAATTCTATACTACGATCATCTTCTTACAAGTCAATACCCACTAAAAGATGTGAAAGAGCACATCTAAGAAATTTTTGTTTTCTGTGATTGATTTAACTTGTTTAATAAAGAACATGGTTTTGATTGAATTTAAGCTTTTATTGGTTCATATTTGAAAATTCGCATCATTTCTGAACAGACATCTTCAATTTTCTTTATCAGCAAAATGTCTTCCTCGCTTAAATTATTTCGCCAGGCTTCGACGGTTTCTGTAGCGTTCCTGACAGTGCCATAGGCTTCACTGTTGTGGCTGTTAGTCGTGTGAGTAAGTTGCACCATGATTTTCTTTGCACTTGAAGATTGTGCGAAACCAGTGAAATCGTAAAGTCTCGTTGCTTCTACCACCGGATAAAGTGCCAGATCTTCGTATCGTATGTATGTTGTCCTCTTGCCAAACCAGTGGTCATCTTCAACCATCTTTTTCTGTTCTACTTTATATTCGCAATACTTCTTGATGCTCTCCAAGGTGACTGGGGTCTGTTCACGGTTGCAAATTTTGTTTTTTTACCTGATGTGAGCTTATGTGTCCTTTGTCTCAAAATTCGCAACTCTTAGCCTGTTCTTCAAGACGCTTTCTCGAGTTGAGAACAGCTCGTGGGTCTCGCACGTTGATGACGATTCGTGGATCGAGTTTATTCTGCGTCTTCGAAAACGCATATTTTAGTTTCTTCATGTCTTTGGTCCTCACTGTCTTGATCACCGGTGTGTGTCTTTCACACGCTGAGCGTGCCATCGAAATATCCACCTTTGGACATTTCGTGCATTTTACCGGATCATTTGAAAAGTCCGCCCAGCAAAAAGGTGGCTTGCAGAGACGAGCACTTTTGAACGCGAAAACGAAATCGCGGTGAGAACTCCAGTCGACCAATGTGTTTTCAATCTTCGACTCGCTCAAGCTCGCAAAATTGCAGCGGAAGTAGTCCATCAGCCAGTCAACCTAAGACGAAAATTATGTAAATATATTATCTTTTTAATATTTTTTACCTGCGTTGTCGAGTTCCACAGAACCACGTGATCAGGCTCAAACATGTAAAATGCGTCTTCGTGTCTGTTGAAAACCTCGCCCTTCAAAATATGAGTTGATTTCCGCCTCTACTAATTCGGTTACCGATAAAGTTGAGCCAGTTCGATAATCAGTTAAAAGCAGGGTCCGATAATTTGAGCTCACGCTAAAACTCCACGAAACAAAGCTTGAGAACTCAGTTTTTAAATTGGAGTTTTCAGAAACTCAGAGATGAGAGCTCGCATGAGAAATCAAATTTTGTGGTGGCGCTCGCGATCCACGAGCCAGTCAAGGCGGGGTGGACGATTTTAGTACGTGCGCAGCCTTACGCAACGCGCCTACGATATGCTGTGGCTGCGCCGACTCGCCGCCGGGCGAACCGGCGGGCCAATCCGCGCGCTCGCTAAAATGGAGTTTTTGAAAACTCATGAGATTTCCCTGCTCTCAAGCAAAATCTCAGAAAATCTCCAAATGATTTCTCAAGTCGAACTGAGTTCTCAATTTGAGAAAATCGAGAACTCAGCCAAAAATGAGTTTTATCGTGAGCTCAAATTATCGGACCCTGGTTAAAAGCAAGACGACTTTCTTTCTCTCCTCATCTCGCTCCTTTCCCTTTCCTGTTATAGCCATTCGGCTGAAATTTCCAAAATCAACTTCAACTTGGACATTTGTCGTGAGTTTCACAAGCCCGTGCAAAATCCAGACTCCTGCAACAACAAGAAAAAATTTCATGATAAATGTGAGAATGCTCTTCTGCGGCATTTTTTCTGAATAGTTATTTTTTTATTTCTCTTTTTTAACAGAAAGAGTCCCAGAAAGAAATTTGGCTAACCTTTTCAAAATTCTCTGCGGCGGTTTTTTAATTTTTATAATATCAGTTCGAGTCGTTTAGATTTTGAAGTGTGTTGATTTTTCGGGGGAATTTTGTTTTGCATTTTTAAGGAAATATGACAGATGAACTCAAAAGGAATGAACCAAAGAAAATAAAAATATAATATTTCCATTAAAGAAGTTGATTTTATTAGTTTTGTTAATTATCAAAAATATTCCAGCAAAAAGATTTATAATTCTTCGCCCATTTATTGTCAATCTACTCATTTCTTCGATTTATTTTTAATTTTCATGGCTATGCAATTTTCGGAAGGCCCAAACAGATTCAAACCCTTATTTATACATTGACATTTTGATTGAAATAACCGAAACAAAGGAGAGCAAGTCACGTCTGGAAATAAGTGTCCCCAGCATCCTTTCTTTTGAAGTAAAAAATAGATAGATATATTTGTTGTTTTTGCAGATAAATGAGTGTTAGTACATAATTTTGTTTCCAACAACGCTTTGGATGAAATCGATGAGATCTTGTTCCGGCGCGTTTTTGAATCCCTTGAGTTGATAAATTGCCACGCTTCCTTCCGAATCGCCAACGAGGATGGAGTTCGAAGTCGGGCTGAAAGCAATGCAGGTGAGGAAGAGGCCGGATGCGACGGGCAGCGAGAAGATTGGATCCAACGTCGAAATGCTCAAGTCCCAGATGTCGATTGCGTCGGCGGAAATGCTCGCTGCGATGTTGGGCGAATAAGGAGACCACTGAACTGCGCGGATGGGCTTTTGAGAGCATTGGATCGAGGTGATCGGCTCGTCGTAGCGACGCTGGTGCCAGAGTCGGATCGACCAATCTTCGGAACAGGAGATGAAAATATTCGGAATCGTCGGATGCCACTGGACGCCGTAGACTTGGCCCCGGTGGCCAGTGTAGCTGTCCAGCGTTTGCTCGTTGTAGCTGCAGCTGCATCGGTGGATCAGACCTTCTTCCGTACCGACAAGATAGCTGAACAGTGAAATTTAAGGAAAATATAAAGAAAATGGAACTTACGTGTTGCCGTCAGTTGGATGGAAGTTGAAAGAGGTAGCCGGTGAGAGCTGCGAGATGACAGCATTCTCCGTTTTGCGATCCTTTTTGAGCTTCTTATTCGAGGAGGTGCGCTTGACTTTGATGAGAATGATACTCTCGAAGCCCTTGCGGATCGTCCACTGAACTACTGTTCCGTCGGACGAGGTCGAAATCAACACTTCTTTTTTCTCCTCGGTTCCGCGCTCTCTTTCGGTCCATTTCAACGACCAAACGACGCCTTTAAAAATCATTCAGAAAAAAGTCAAAAATAAATCTTACCTAAATGTTTAGATTCACTATCAACCGAGTCGACAATTGGCTCATCCTTGTTCCTTGTAATATTGTAAATCAGAATGGTTCCGTTGGCAAGACCGACAGCGAGCAGATTCGGACTTGCAGAGCTGAAATCAACGGCCGTGACGCTATCTTGAAGGTGGAAGATGCGCTCTGGGTATTGCAAGTTTCTCATCGACCAGACGCACACGAGACCAGGACTCTTTGATGCTCCCTAAATAAAGAATATTATTCAACAATCTTTGTCAAAAATAAAACTTACCTTTGCTCTCTGGCTGTGACCATAACCAACAGCGACAATATCCGGATTGACCCTGTTGAAGGCGATGGAATTGACGTTGAAGCCCTTCAATTGCGCATCCTTAAATGACCACAGCCTGATCAGCCCGTGATCAAAGTCAGTCATATCCGACTCATCGTACGTTCGGTTGCCGTTCTGATCGAGGGGCACTAGCGAACGGTAGCGGCTTAGCTGGCTCTGGTGGATGTTCTGCGAGATTACGCGCTCCATCAGCAGTAATTTTGAGAAGAGATTTGGCGAGTTCAAAATTGCTAGAAAAATATTAGAATTTTTTTCGAAAACTGGGCTTACCGTCATGTCGTATCTTGATATCGTGTTTATCGACAATCTTTGGTCGGCGCTGAACGAGATTTCCTGTTGATGAGAGGTTGAAGCTTCCCGAGCTCTCAGAAGTAGTCGACGATGTATTCGATGTTGCCTGATCCGCTGGGACTTGTGCTTGAGGAACCAGCTCCGGCTCTTCTTCTTTGAAAAAGTCATCTTCTTCTGTTTGTGAATTCTGAAACAAAAATTTATTGGGAAAGCAAGTGTTTTACTTACAAATGCGTCCCATATTGCTGAGTTGGAAACTTGATTTGCCGTGTCGATCCTGTCAATTTTATCTGTCTCAGCTTCTTTGTGCTTGAGCGCATTGTTAAACGTCAGCATCGCCCGTGCCACGTACTTTTCGTTACCCGGCCCAGCTTCTTTCAGGATTTTGTCGTATCTATCGTTTTGCTCTTTCACCTGCTCCAGGTTCTCGTTTTCTTCAACAGCAGTGCCGATTACTTTGAAAATGATTTCTGTGTCTGTTTCCGTCAAGTTGTATTCGATATTCTAAAAGTTTAAAAGGACAATGATTTTCATCGAGAATTTACCTTTTTGAGCTCCTCTTCGGACAATTTAGGAGTTTCTTTCTTGTTTAGTAAGCTGATGGTTGAAGATTGTAAACTGCTGAGATTTGAGTGCTGGGAATTCGTCGGCGTGAGATTATCGGAATGGAAGGAAGACAGCAAACTGGCGTTGGAAATTAGCGTTGATGGAGATCCCAAGGACATAAGACTAAAAAAGGGTTGTGGACAGAAGAGGGGGGAATGAAGGCTTACCTTTTATTTGTTACAGACATACGGCGCATACTACTGTCGAGCAGCGATCTTCCGAAGATGCTGCTCCCGCCGCCGATGCTATTGGCAGAGATACGAGAGTTGGGCCCGTTGAAGACCGAAGTCATACTTTTGAAGTCGTTATCTTTGGCGTGGTCGAGGTCGGTCAGTTTTACTGCGCCGTGCTTTGTGTGCGCTTTGCCAGTGTAGAGGTCCTTTGGGGTCAGATTTTTGCCATGGTCGATGATCGGCTTGATATTCGCGTTACTCCGTTTGCATTCCAAATCCAACTAAAAAGGTATTAAGAATATGATTTCTTTGCATCCAGCTCTTTATATAACCCTCTTATCATTTTACATCTAAAAATTGATTTTGCGACTTACCGATTGCCCAGAGTAAGATTCGGATAAGTTGGTCGGAACGTTGCCGGAGTAATCGCTGCTCATAATACTCCGCCTGCGAGTTGACTTTTTCTTTTCTTCGAACTTCGCATTTCGGAGATTTTTCGTGACCATGGCGCTCCTTTTCTAACTTCTGACCGGATTGAAAACTTCATCGAAAACATTTCCGCGTTCTAGAAACAATTTTAACAAAATCATCCTTTTTTTAATGATTTCTTTCTGATGATTTTCCTATGTTAGGCAACACTGTTGATTCAGAATTCTTGCAATAAGAACAGAAAAAACTCCGACATCGTTTTTATTTCCAGCGGGCTTTATCGAAGCCGTTGCATTATCACATTTTTATAATAGGGACTTTTCTAACGAGAAACCACTGAATTTTAAATGCAGAGCCACTGATGATGAACTCTCTCAGAGACCGGAAATGAAAAAGAGCACAAGCAAATCATACTTCGTTCAATCTGAAATTTTCAAAAAGAAAAATGATTTTCAATGATGTTGTCGATAAATTGAAGACCGCTAAAAAGGTACTAATAGTTCTAAAATTTGAGAGAATAGAAAGAAGAAACATCAATAAATTCTTTAAGAAATTTTTCCCAGCTGTTTGGGGCTGTGTCGGCGAGATAACAGTTCCTCACTTTCGAGGGATTATTATTTCTCAATGGGTTCTTCTTTCAGGTTAATCTTCTATCTGAGTTTGATGAAAACATATTTAGTTCTCCTTCTTTTGACCATCATTGAGGGAATTCTCGCGGTCGATGGTCTTGGCCTGCTTGGCACCACTAAGAAGTCTTTTTTGTTGTACAACACTGGTGGTGTCGTCATTGGAATGATCGCTGCTGGATTCGGAACGAGCATTTACACTTCTCAAAACCAGGAAGGCCCGGATATGGCAGTGAAAAAGGCGCTGTTCAGCATGACGGTTTTGATTGAAAATATTGTTGAGGGATACTTTAACTACTAAATTAGTCCCTCGTGTTCATTTTCGCTCTTCTTGGAAATATTGGACTCGATTTACTTGCAATAATTGCCGGATCCATTGGATATGTCGACCCTTTTAGAGTCATCAATTTTATTTTCAATATCGCCCTTTTCTTTCTAGTTCTCGTTACATTGATCATGCAGGTATTGCTTCTTTTGTGAAGCGATATTTCGATGATTTTAGACCTGCTGCGCCTGGAACAAAAACGACGCCAAATGGATTGAGGAAAACTTCGTCGAAAAGGATACTCTTCAGGAGCCAACTGACGCTCAAGAAGACGAAACTAAAGAAGAAGCAGTTTGATTTTCGGCTCGACACAATTTTTGGAGTTAAGAAGATTTGGAGTAAGCTAAAAGGAGCAACTTTATTTTCCGGAGATACTCCAAATCGGAGCCAAATTTCAAAGCCGATTTTAAGGGTGTTGCAGAAATATTTAAGGGTATCTGAATAGCTCAAAAGAAAGCCCGGGCCCCGAGGCGCGTTTTTGCCGGGGTTTGACAGGGCCGGGAGGCCCTTAACACCCTTAAAATCGGCGTTGAAATTTTGCTCCAATTTGGAGTATCTCCGGAAAATAAAGTTGCTCCTTTTAGCTTACTCCAAATCTTCTTAACTCCTAAAATTGACCATAGCCTTGATTTTCTTGTTTCCCTGCTGAATCGATCATCATCAATTTAACTATATACATGTACACGCATCTTACATGCTGCATGTAGAAAAATATATTATTTGAATAAATTAAACAGAGTTGACAGCATGTTTTAACAATTCAGTATCTTATTGATGATGAACACGGCAATAAAAAGAGCAACTAAGAGGGCAACTAAGATTTTGATTCTCAAAGTGCGGTATTACCGGTAATATTTTATTGCTTCCTCCTTGCAGTTGATATTATAAAAAAGTCTGATTAGCAAATTAGGGTCAAATACATCAAGGTTCCTAATCAGCAACTATTTAAAACACGAGTCCCCCTGAGAATAACTAAAAATAAGAAAAAAAAGAGAAAAATGAAAATTTCAAATTTGATTTTTGGAGCAGTTGTGTTCGCTGACGATACATTCGCTGGTAAACGTGCACTTGATAGAGGAGCTAGGTAGGAGTCCTACCGTAGGACTACTTTTTTCTTTCAATAATGAAACTCATTTTTAGACCGGATATGACTGCAGTCGATGGTGTCAAATGTCCAAGAGGAGGAAGGTAAGTTATTCTCAAATCTTCTTTGATTCATGACTAAATTGATCTATAGAATACTTAGCCTATGGTCAATTTCAGGAGTTGAGAAGATTTGGAGTAAGCTAAAAGGAGCAACTTTATTTTCCGGAAATACTCCAAATCGGAGCAAAATTTCAAAGCCGATTTTAAGGGTGATGCAGAAATATTTAAGGGTATCTGAATAGCTCAAAAGAAAGCCCGGGCCCCGAGGCGCGTTTTTGCCGGGGTTTGACAGGGCCGGGAGGCCCTTAACACCATTAAAATCGACTTTGAAATTTTGCTCCGATTTGGAGTATTTCCGGAAAATAAAATTGCTCCGTTTAGCTTACTCCAAATCTTCTTAACTCCTAAAATTGTGTCAAGCCGAATACTTACCCTCTTACATGAACTTTAATATAAAAATAAAACTCAGAAAAAAAAAACATTTTCAAGACCGCCGATGGGTGGAATGTGTATTCCCAACGACACAATCGAAACTCCCGTCGTGACCGAAAATATCGACATCGACGGAATCACCACCATTGATACTACTGTAGATCCTCTTAATGGACAGGGAACCACGTCTCGACCACAGAATGGACTTCCAGAATCAACTGATTCTTTGACGACAACCTCTCGACCTGCACCACCATCAACGACTTCACCGGAATCAACTACCAGCGACAAAAAGACGACAACTTCTCGACCCGTACCACCACCACCATCGACGACTCCAGCGGCAGAAAGTACAACCGAGAAAAAGACAACAACCTCTCGATCCGCACCACCACCACCATCAATGACTCCATCGGCAGCAAGTACGACCGAAAAAAGACGACGAAACCTGTTGTGCCAGTTACTCCGATCGACAATGGCAACATAGTCAACACTGATGAGCCATCTTATTCTGGAGTCAGTTCTGATGAACATCCATTTTGGTGGATTCTGCCGCTTACCTGTGTTGGAACCGGAACTGTTCTATGTAGGGTATCTTATAGTGGCCACTCAGTTGACATTTTTAGTGGGTCTTTCAATCTACGCATGTCATAAGAAGGCTTCTCCCCCTGGTCCTCAATATCTTCCAGGACAAATCATCGGTCAAGAATCAACCCTGACAAAATGTCCACCAGCAGAAAACAGCTTTCCCAATGGAACTTCGTTAGTTCCAACGATTCAACAACAACAAACCTTCCAACAAGTCTCCATGACTCAACAATCAGCATAAACTTCGATTAAAAAAAGCTCAAAAATACATCAATAAATAAATAATAAGAGAGTATTTCATCATGAAGGTGAATAAACATGAAAGAAAAAGAACCAATCGACAATTGTTCATCAAAAACGGAAATAAGAGTACAAAAAGAGCTCTAGAAAAAAATTCAACCGATAGATTTGAAAAATTTTTTGGCCAAACCTTGCCGGTAGTCAACTCTTTGCATTAAACTCTTTCACAAAAATTTTTAACGGTGAGATTTCTCGCAAATGGCGATTTTCGACGAAAAAGTGGGCAAATTTAGTCAAAAGTCGCGCGAAAATGTTGATTTTCTCCGGAAATCTCTAGAATTCTAGAGCCAAGAAATGAAAACAAATCTCAACAACAACCTCGGCTGATGATCGAAATTCCGGAGAAATTGGGGCTTTTTCGTCCATAAAACACAACCCATTCATCAAATTCGTCTTATTTAGCTACCATCCGATAGTCCGCGTTTTGCTCTTTCCGATTCGCTAAAAATCTCGAAGAAATTCGTCATCTTCGTCCTTTGCCGCGCCTTGGAAGTTTGAAAAATTCAGCTTCGAGTTTTGCAAAAATCTCTCGAACGCGAAATTCTAGAAACGATTTTTCGCCGCGGAGTATAAAAGCGCCGGAAAAGTGAAAAACACTTCATTCTGAATTGCTTTACAAGCTAAGAAAGAAGTAACAACATGCGAGAGTGCATTTCCATCCACGTTGGTCAGGCTGGTGTCCAGATCGGTAAGTACTTTTGGGTTTTGAGGGAATAACTTTTCAGAGAAGGGAAACTTTTTAAAGTATAAAATAGAGAAATCAAACTCGGTATTCTACTAATTATTTCTCTTGCCAATCACTTTTGATTACTAATTATCACAGCAAATTTTATCAAGATAAATCAGCAAATTAAGGTTAATTAATTAGTACTAAGAGTAAAAATTCTCCATTTCGTTAATTTTTGTGTAAATGATTTTCTCCTCTTTTTAATCCTCTTCTTCAGGTAATGCCTGCTGGGAGCTTTACTGCCTCGAGCACGGTATCCAGCCCGACGGCCAGATGCCCTCCGACAAGACCATCGGTGGTGGTGATGACTCCTTCAACACCTTCTTCTCCGAAACCGGCGCTGGCAAGCACGTCCCCCGAGCTGTCTTCGTCGATCTCGAACCCACCGTCGTCGATGAGGTAAGTTCTTGGCTTCTACACAAGTTTAGAAAAAGTATGACGTCCTTCCCTGGCTTTCCAAGGTTCCGGTTTGGGCGTCAGCTTCACATTTGGTTCCATAGGAACTCAAATTTTCGAAACTAGTCAAGTACTAACACCAAATCTTTCAGGTCCGAACCGGTACCTACCGACAGCTCTTCCACCCCGAGCAGTTGATCACCGGCAAAGAAGATGCCGCCAACAACTACGCCCGAGGTCACTACACCATCGGTAAGGAGATCGTCGACCTTGTCCTCGACCGAATCCGAAAGCTCGCCGACCAGTGCACTGGTCTCCAGGGTTTCCTCATCTTCCACTCCTTCGGTGGTGGTACCGGCTCTGGCTTCGCCTCCCTCCTCATGGAGCGACTCTCCGTCGACTACGGCAAGAAGTCCAAGCTTGAGTTCGCCATCTACCCCGCCCCCCAGGTCTCCACCGCTGTCGTCGAGCCCTACAACTCCATCCTCACCACCCATACCACCCTCGAGCACTCCGACTGTGCTTTCATGGTAAGTCCAAAACAAATCTTGTTCTAGAAAAACTTGAAATTTCAAAATCGGAGCTTTCGAATTTTCTCCGTTACCGAATGCTTCCTTCTCCATTCTAACTCATCTTTTCAGGTTGATAACGAGGCCATCTACGACATCTGTCGACGAAACCTCGACATCGAGCGACCTACCTACACCAATCTTAACAGATTGATTGGTCAGATCGTCTCCTCCATCACCGCTTCCCTCCGATTCGACGGTGCCCTCAACGTCGATCTTACCGAGTTCCAGACCAACTTGGTCCCCTACCCCCGAATCCACTTCCCCCTCGTCACCTACGCTCCCGTCATCTCCGCTGAGAAGGCCTACCACGAGCAGCTCTCCGTCGCCGAGATCACCAACGCTTGCTTCGAGCCAGCCAACCAGATGGTCAAGTGCGACCCCCGACACGGTAAGTCTTTGAAATTCAAATCTAGCTTAATTTATCTTATTTCGCTAATCGCAAAAATATCCTTTCCTATCAAATTCTAACCCTTCATTTTTAGGCAAGTACATGGCTTGCTGCATGCTCTACCGAGGTGACGTTGTCCCCAAGGACGTCAACGCCGCCATCGCCACCATCAAGACCAAGCGAACCATCCAGTTCGTCGACTGGTGCCCAACTGGCTTCAAGGTCGGTATCAACTACCAGCCACCAACCGTCGTTCCCGGTGGTGACCTCGCCAAGGTCCAGCGTGCCGTCTGCATGTTGTCCAACACCACCGCCATCGCCGAGGCCTGGGCTCGACTTGACCACAAGTTCGATCTCATGTACGCCAAGCGAGCCTTCGTCCACTGGTACGTCGGAGAAGGTATGGAGGAAGGTGAATTCTCCGAAGCCCGAGAGGATCTTGCCGCCCTCGAGAAGGATTACGAAGAGGTTGGCGTCGACTCCGTCGAAGGCGAAGCCGAAGAAGGTGAAGATGAGTACTAAACACTCTCACCCCTCCCTTTCAAACCTTTTTAATTCTGTTCCCTCTTTACTGTTCTGCTAGTTCTTTCTTGTTCTTTTAGTTCAATAAAGGGGGTTATATAATTAATTTTCCCTATTGTCTCTTTTTTTGTAGTTCTTGCGGTTTGATGTGTAGTTGGAGTTATAGCTAAGCTGAGAAAGGTTTGAAAGTAGTGCTGGATTATGGAGATTTATATCGTGCTATAAACATGGCGGGTGGATAGAGGTTACGCTGGTTATCATAAAAGATAATTTATTTTGAATAAGAACTTGTTTCTTACTATCAGAACACTCTTTTCTTGAAGATACTGCCACAAACAACGCAAAAGCAATTTACGACTTTTCCGAAGCGTTAACTAAATTTTACGATTGCAGACAACCTTTCCCATTTAATCTCACAGATCGAGAAAAGGTCTCATTCCTCTCTCCCCTTGTTTTTTTCGAATACGAAATGGAGGACCTACTAGAGAATCCAAAAAAAGTAACACCGAGGTTACTATTCGAGCTCTATACTTTTAATTACCAGAGAACATTGTTCGAGAAATTACTCAATGATAAAATAGATGATGCCATAAGACAAAATAATCGCCAAAAGAAAGTCAAAAAAGATGTTGAAGGTAATTTAGAATATTAATTCCGCTGACTAGCTCAAATAACTGAAATACCTTCTTCAATAATTCATTTTAGCTCCACCGCAAGCTGCGCCAAATACACCAAATCTTTCTATTTTTGTCGAATTGTTAAACATTTTCGATGAAAAGCTTCTTTCGGACAATTCCTTTTTTGAGACCAGACGTCAAGAATGGGTTAGAGCTCCTGACAAGCCGATTATGGACATGGAATGGATCCTTCCCGAAAACTGGAAAGCTGAGGAAAAGGCCTTTCGAGAAGGAGAGAACGAAGAAAGAGAAGAGGAAGATCCTCCTGAAGAAAAATGCGGCAGAGCATTTGTCGTGCGCGAGCTGGCGATGTGGAGCTGCCTTTTTAACCGATGGGAGCTTGTAGATACAATCCGAGATCACGTGAAGGAGCAAGAGAGCGTTTCAAAAGACGCCAGGTGTTCTGAAGAAGATGCAGGAGAAAATCTAGGAACAGTTCTTGGGGTTGAACTTGGCATTGCATTTCTCATTCACAACTGCCGCTTGGTCACCGAAAAGTACATCACTTTATCAGAACTGCAGAGCTCGTACAAAGAGCAGCAGGAAAAAATTGAGGAGTACACTGTTGAGCTGATAACTTCATGCTACGAGATGGACTACGATCAGTGTCTTCTTTTGATCAGAATCGAGAATCGACACTGGGGAAAGAGGACAGCTCTTCAGCTGGCAGAACAAGCTCGTCTAGGTAACTTCATGTCAACAGACGCTGTTCAAGACTTGCTTGACAAAATTTGGACTGGTGGACTTGAACCAACCACGAATTTTCGCCTTGCTATGTGTTCAGTCTGCCCGTTGTTAGTGCCATTTTTCATGAAGCCCTCAAAAGACCCGTACATTGACAGGATTTCCTATATGAAGTCGGGCTTCTTCTGGGGCGGCAAGCAAGTCAAGAGCTTGGGAATGTCCACAAATGAAGAAGACAACCCAAGGCAAAGTCTGAAAGCAATAAATATCTCATTAATCGTAAATGATACGACCTAGACTTATCGCGGAAGTCTAATTGCCAATTAAATTGACAGACTTTATGAAAGCAAATTGATGGTGATTTCCAACTTCTGCACGTCACCGCTCTATTGTTTCATCATTGAAGTCGTTTCCTACCTCGCCTTTCTTGGCCTCTTTGCTTACGTTATTCTGCTAAAATTTTGCATCCGAATTACTTTCTTCGAATACCTCCTTATGATTTGGATGGTCAGTATTCAACTCGAACGAATTAGGAAGTTTATAGCAATAGCGGACAAGACAAAGAGCGAAAAGATACGACTCATGTACCATGACACTTGGAATATTTTATACTTCCTTGCGATCGCTACATTCTTGGCTGGCATTATTCTCAGGGCAAGCTCAATCGTTTCCTACGAGGATATTTATTTGATCAACATGAAGTCCTTTGAAAATCTCCCGAATAAAAAAATCAACCTTTACAATACGTCGAGCTGGGAGGACTTTCAAGATAAATACAAATTTTCCGTCATCTCTTCCTTCTTTTCGAATGCCAACAATCCGCTTTACACAGAAATGTCTCCGGAAGCAAAAAAATTCGTCGAAGACAACTACGGAATCTACCCCTTTGAATACATCAACGGCATGGAAGACCATCCGGCATCACTTAATTATTGCCCACTTCATATCCTCGAGAACTCTTCATTCGAAAACCCGAAATTCTTGAAGTGGGCGCAGATCTTCTACGGCATCACTTACCTAATCATGTGCATGGCTGTTCTTCACTTTTATGATATTCACAAGCTTTTGGGTCCCTTGGCGATCTCTATTGGAAGAATGATGCGCGATTTGATGATGTTTATTTTTATTCTTGCAGTTTTCCTTGTCCCGTATGGTGTCATTACTACAGCTTTACTGTATCCGAACGAAGTGAGACTTGCTGATTGTATGGAGGGCATCTTCTTCAAGCCAATCCTCAATCTCTACGGAGACCTGTTTCTCACAGAATATACCAACTACGAGTTCAACAGCGAGCTCGACGGATGCGTGGAGGCAGAAGACATTCGGTCCATCGAAACTGAAAACGATCTGTATTCGGGCTTCGACTTTGTCCGAGTTACTCCGATAATGAAAAACTTTACACACGAATGGGAACGCGACATCAAATTATGGAACGAATGTTCTCCTGAGCACATGACTCAGATTACTGCTTTTTATTTGACAAATTACGATTGCAATTTCGGAGAAGGCTCTAGCACAAATACTACTTCTTCTGGAACCATTGAGTGTTCCTTCTTAGAGGTAAATTTAACCGAGCAAGCTTTTGATTGACTCGTATTTGAAGAGCAACGAAGCAAACGCTACAGAGTTACCTCCTGTCTCACTGACGGCGATTTTCGGTGATTGCTTCAGCAAAGTTCGCGTCTTGCGCATCTCGAAGGATGAAATCGCAAAATTTAGGCCTTTGCTACCAACTGAAAGCAAACGAGATTCTGACCAAAGTGGTGACTTTGATTATATGTTTCAAGACTTCGAAGGTACTGACATGGAGAATTACGAGTACTTTGTTTTCAGGAAAAGACGAAAATGAAATTAAAATCATTGAAATTTTGATTTTTTTTCGAAAATTTTTTGTCTAGCCAATTTATATTCGCCAATAAAGCCCATTTATGGAGGAAGATATTCTGAATGCTGAAAATGACCCAGCGAATAAAGACCCCAGTGACAGCCAAAAAGCAGCGATGGAATTGTACAAAGCAATCGGCAATCACATAAATACACCCGTGGAAGGCCTTCACATTTTTCCAACACAGGATGTTTACAAATTCGAAAATGAAGAAATCCCCGTTTCAGATCGATTGGGCGAAAGTATGTTACCTTTGAAAAATATTGCTAAAAATGAGTTTAGCGGAGTGGAAACTGGATGTCTTTCATAGACGCGTAACAAAGGGAGTGAAGCTAACATTCAATGATCTGCTGCCAAGTTGTTCTGTTGATGAGAAAATCGATCCTTGTACTTCAAGCAAAAAACAGCCAGTTGTACTAGCGGCGATGATCGTTTACTCTTTCGAGAACGGTTAATAATGATCATAGGGCTATTTGTCAATTTTATTGTTTCCCAACCGCAAAACAGACAAACGACGCTTCAACTACACAAATCCCAATTTCATGAGCAACATTCCAGCCGAAGGATCCAAGAACAAGAATCAAAAGCTCCAAAACTTCAAAACCCTTTACTTTCCCGAGTACCCCGATGACAAATCTGTGGTGCGAAAAGATTTGACATCGGAAATGCTTTTGCTAGAATATTTCCACGACGATGATGTCGACTATATCTCGGTTCAGACAGAAAGTAATCTTTGGCGATTATTGGTGTTAGTATTAACTGAGTCGAATTTTAGCAGAAGACGGAAAGACGGAGAAAGAAACTGCAGTTATTCCTCAAGGAATTGTTCATCAAAAGACACTCTTACTCTTTTACGCGAAAAATTCAGCAGATGTCCAGGTTTGGAAGATTTTATCGCCTTGGTTTCAATTTCTCGCAAATCTTTTCAGAACGATATTTTGTGAATTCTTTCTTTCTTGGCGTTTATATGATGGCTGCGAATGTGATGCTTATCAATCTTCTGGTAGCTCTGTTTGCGACTACGTACGAGCAGGTCCAAGAAGACTCGGACAAGATCTGGAAACTCAACAGATTTGATCTCGTCATGGACTACTGGGGAAAGGACCCGATCCCAACGCCACTAATTCTCGTCTACCATGTCTTATTGTTGATCAAGTACATTCGTTTCTCGTTTGGCGAAAAGAAGAGCAGGCGAACGACGATTGTTTGCTGGCCTCGTATACCTGGCGATCACGCTGTAAATTTGAGGCAATTTCCGGTGAGATTCTTGAGCGTACCAATTATTTCTAGCGCTCTCTTTCTTTAGCTGAAAGTATATCCTCCGACAGGAAAAGACTCAGACGCGAAGAACTCCATCAACTCGCTAAAGCACAACACGATTGATTCCTTGATCAACAACCTGATTGACTTCGAAAAAGTCGAAGTTGCTACTGCCAAAGAAAAGGTAACAGACTCAGTCCACCTTCAAACTGCTCATAATTGAAACCAAGGAGGATGAAAACGAGGAGCCAAAAGAAGTGATGCGACAGATGAACGAAAAACTCGAGCGATTGAGAGCAAGCGTACTCAAGCTTCAAACAAGGCTGAGAAAGAAAAACAAGGATGAATAAAATTAATTTTGCTGCGCTTTTTTCAAGTTCTTTCTTCAAAGTTTACGTAGAATAAATACTAGCTGTAGATATACCACACAAAATGACAAACCTACCTCTGAGCCTACCTTGAAGTCTTTATAAAAATGTCGCCATATTTGGCGACAATTTTCGAGCACAGCCAATCGAAATGCTTGGTATTCGTAGTGGTGGCGCTCCTAGGGATTCGAGCGAAAATAATCGGTGTTTTGATCCAAGGTCGATATTTAATTAATTAGATTTGTCTGCTTCATCAGGGCCGGTTAGCTCAGTTGGTTAGAGCGTCGTGCTAATAACGCGAATGTCGCGGGTTCGATCCCCGTACTGGCCATTCTTTTGCACTTTTTGTATTAAATTATATAAATTACACAGTCTGCATAAAGTTCAGCAATGAAGAAATAAAGTATTGTGGGTCGTCGACGAAGCAGTGTTTGCCGGATGAGTAGAAGATCTTTTTTGACGAGTTTGGCATTTTGGCGAGGGTGCGCGCGTCTTGCTCGCCCGCGGAATCGTACTCGCCGAAAAGGATTAGCGTTGGAAGGGGAAGCAGCGAAATCTCATCAAGAGAAAACCTCTTGACTCCGTCTAAAAGGCCAAAGTAATAAAAAAAACACTGAAAACGGAGTCTCAAACCTGGAGATATGGGAACCCAGCCTAGCGCGTTCTCTGCTGCATGAGATTCGAATATAAAAGGCAGAAAATATTCGCCCGAGTATCCAGGCGTCACGGCGACAAACTCATCAAGTTGAAAAAACTTGACGATTTGCTCCATAAGTCTGATTCGTCGCGCATCGTCGTCGATGATGGGAACTTTGTCGGAACCGCCATATCCAGGAAGATCGATTGAGATCGAGCGGTATCCTTTTTTTTCAATCGTTAAACAATTATCTGGCGTGTTAACATTAATTTACCATTTTTCGCGAGCTCGTGAATTACGCCGAGTTTTAACCACATGTTGGATGAGTACTGCATTGAGTTAAAAAGCAAAATTATCGGTCGATCGCCCTGGCCCTTGACTTGTGCATCCAAGAAATAAACTTGACTCTAATTAACAATTAACAACAATTCAAACCCCCTGTTTACCTCTTGAAGCTTCGCAAAATCACCAGAAATGTAAAGTCCATACTCTGGATCTTTCTCCAACAGCCCTACAGTATGTATCGAAGCGGAAATCTTCTTGAGGTAGAGTTCTTTTATCTTTTCAATTCCCGTTTGCTTCAAAATTTCATGAAGCAAAGCAAGGCCCGTCAGGAAAATGGTCAAAAAATAGATAATGGTTTTGGGCTTGAGCTGAACTGGATTCATGGCGGATTAGGTGGATGGAAGGGCAAGTTTACGGACGCATTTCTCTGGCGAAATAATAAGGTTTTAGTATTTTCAGCGGGGTTAGAATCGAAGCCCCGGGGCAAAAGAAAATGCATTGGGATGAGGGAACAACACCGGGTAGGGATCCTGAAATCTGTTTTGGGTGTGTTTGATCAAGGTAATTTTTAAAATACCAAAACAGCAACTTGCTCAGGTAGCAATTTTCATAAGATTAAAACCGTTTAATTAACACATCATTTTATACCGTAAAACTTACACTATGTACACAATACATAAATAAGGGAATCATACGCTATTTGTACATAAATTATGATTCTGAAAATATAAGACTCGCAATATCTAAGATAAAAGCTGACAATAACTGTCTTTAAAATAAAATCAGCGCGTAAGGCAACAAAATAATTTATTTATCTGATCCGATTTGCTTTTTTTTTATTCTCTATCGCACCACAGAATACACGCGATTATCTTTTTATTCAGTTGTTTTTTTTTAGTTTAGGATAATGTCTTTTTCATCAGGTATTTTTAGGAGACTTTCTTTCCAGAGCGTTTTCAGAGGAATACGAATATTGCTACAGAAATGATTTGCTCAACGAAAAAGCTGCGAATTTTGGTAATGGATCTTTCGACGAGGTCATTAGTAGCATTATGAAGAAAAAACAATATGTCGATCCTAATGTCATTATTTATGGTGAGATTTTTGCAAGATAAATGACGACTTTTCTATTCTTTTTATCAGGTTTAGCAGCAGTTTTTGGTATCAGTGGGAGTTCAACAATTTTGTACATTACTCTAACGGAGCAGATAAAGAGGCCTTCGTCGATATATGTAAGGACTATTCGTTGCTTTTTCTGGCTTTTTCAGACAGTTACTTGTAGATCATCAACTTGATGTTTACAGACTTGATATTCTTATTCTTGCTTCCGATGAAAATGGATTATCGTCTGCGAAAATCGTGGAGATTCGGCTATTTCGGCTGTTTGATAAATAATTCCGCTACAAATGTTAATTTACTGGGTAAGATCTTCAAGTCTGGTTCTATGACTGCATTTTTATCTATCAAAGTGTCGATATTCCAGCTAATGGTCCTTTCCCTCGACAGAGTATTAGCGATTGTCCCGATGAAAAGTACCAAGATGATCAATATGCTACAGGTATTCAGATGGTAAATGGTAAATATTTAATACCGATGTTCAGAATAGACGAAAAACGCCTGGTTTCGCCATAGTAGTATGCATATTTATATGGATACTGTCACTTCTCGTCGTGTTTCCTTCGATTTTAGCAACTCGACTGGAGCGCCAATACGCTGGAATATCATGGGATTGTGTTCAATGCTAGTTTATTTTATGCATCACAGATTTAGTGAAAGAATAGGTAGCGTTCTTATTCGAACACTTGTTAGCTTCCAGATACGCAGATGTGCACTGAAGACTGGTCAAGCGATAATGATTTCAAGGACCTTGATTTCAGTACATGCATAATCTGCGATCATCTTCCTTCAAATTGCACAGAAAAACAAAGTCAAAACCTAGACCGTTACAGCTCCTTGAGTGCAGAAACGTGTGTGGCGAAATACGGAAAAGTAGGTTTACAAATATCATGACTACGGCTCCCTGAGTCCGCTACCCTAGCGGACTTTCGTTTTATCGTCATTATTTTAGGCGGAGCTTTCGAACTTCAAATCCGACAGTTGTTTTTGTCCACGACCAGTCAAACAGAAACGATTCTATTTTGGGCTCTTTATTGTTGGGTACATCATTCCTCTGATAGTCATTGCGGTTTCTTACATAACGATTTTATGGGCATGTTCTCCTCTATGATTTCGTTTTCAGAGCTAAATGAGGCAGAGAGAACACGCATAAGATTGTGAAGCGATCAGAATCAAAGTTGAAAGGACTAAATAGTTCTTCAAAACTAGCATATACGGTTATCGCTCTCTTTCTGAGCTTTCTCATTTGTTGGACACCATTTCAAGCGCGAAATTTGCTCGTCGTTTTCAGGAAGAGTATTTTCACTGGATAAAAATTGCATTCGTCGATCACGGTTTTGATATTTCTCAAAGCATTTCTCCCGGACGACGATTTTGCGCGATATTGAGTAATCTTTCACACACTCTAGTTGCCCTTAATTCGGTTGCGAATCCAGTTGTGTACGGATTTATGAATGGCAATTATCGAAAGTCGTTAAGAAGGTAAGCAAAAGAATCGAGCATACAGATAAATGAAGCAATCATTCAGCATATGGAGAAAAGCCTATAGAAAAATCACGGGCCAACATGCTCCGAGAACAACGATTTTCATCAAGCCAAAGAAAAGCGTCGTTGATTGCAAATTCGAAGTGTACAAAAACCACCATCAATCGATCGACGTAACAACCAGCAGTTCTTTTATTTGAAAATAATTCCTGCTCATTTCTGTGTAAAATCAGGACTCATTCATTAAAGCGATTGACAGATCTTTATTGAAGTTTTGTAGCTTGCACAAATACTATTTTGGTGAAGATAACAGTACTGCTCTGGTGGTTCAAAATTTTTGGATGTGAAGAAGTGATAAAATAGGTTTTTAAACGAAGAGAAAATGCTCTATTTTTGGACGAAATAATCGTCATCATCGTTGACAGCCTCCTCCTTGACAATGATTTCTTGCACCGTATAGGTAGGCTTCTTTTTGATTGTCACAGGGCCAGTTGTGCCTGAAAAGTGAGGAGAGGGATTCACTACTGAATTAATTACCGAGTATTGAGAGAGGCTTGAACTTGATTTTACTCAAGACGGACGGACCGGCTAATTTCACTTTAATTTTTGGTTGTCCTTGTATCATGATTGGTTTTCCCTTGATTGGCATCTTTGCAATTATCTTGGGGCTTTTCTTCATTTCCGGCGGCTCTAAAAGCGACCTTGAAAGAGGAATATCGTCATCGTCGATAAATTCCTCCTTGAAGGTGATTTCTTCTTCCTCGTGAATCTCTTCTTTCACGCAAATTTCGACGCTTTCAGAAGAAGTTGGTGGAGGCGTTTTCGCAGGAGTAGTGGTGGAGGATTTAAAGACTGGTCTTCGCAAGAAATCTTTAACGCCGTGTTTGTGAAACTCAGAGTTTTCGATCATTTCTAACCCTTGTTCGTTAACTTTTGCCAAGATTTCAGGAAGTCGGGGGTCATCTCTGTGAGCAAGAGAATTCAAGTGTGCCAGTAGCGAAACCTTGTTCTTGAAAAGGCTGATCAAGGCCTTGTCATGAAATTTAGATGTATCGATGCCACCATAACAAAGCTCGCACCACCATTCCTTCTTATCTGAAGAAGCATTTGAAGTAGAGAACGAAGGGCGTACTGTAGGAAGGGATCCATTCGCAGTCATGTTTGGGATTTCGGCAAACTCAGATTGCCGTATTTCAACTTTTCCGTTTGGTGGATGATTTGAGAAATTTTCCTTTGCCTTGGCAATGGCATCTTGAAGATTTGGATTGTCTTTGTGAACGATTGAGTTGAGGTGATTGAGAAGCGCGCCTCTTGTCGGAAATATTGTCTCTGGAATTTTCGTTGTCGAGCTCCCAGCCAATTTTAAGCGATCGTTGTAACACAGATCACATGGATGTCTCCTGGACATTTCGTGTTGTGAGTTGATGTGGAGCTAGTTGATAATTCTTTAGCGATAGTGAATTGTGGTTAAATTACCATGAGACTCTGCTTCGACTTCAACTTTTTGCCGCAAATATCACAGTGATAGTTGAACTGATTCTGATGAAAGTTCTGGACGTGGCGTTTCAAATTTCCACTAAATTTGGAATTAAGACGCGTTTCAGTGTAAATCAAGCTTGTAATTGTTACTTACGAATGATGGAAGACTGCCTGGCATAGATGGCATTTCACAGTCTTCTTTGTCACAAATTTCGAATTTCCATGAACCTTCAGCACGTGACTCTTGAGAGCGGATTTGGTGCCACATGTTTTGCCACAAAATGTACACTCGAATTCTTTGATTCCCATGTGCACTGTTTTTATATGAACTGAATAAGGAATTATCTGATTACTGATCGCAAAGGCTAAAACGAACCTTGAAGGGATTGGTTTTCAACAAAGTCCTTGTTACAAATTTCACATTTGAATTGCTTGCCGCCACCGTGGGCAATCTGTCGATGTCGTCGCATGTTCCCCTGCGTAGTGAATCCTCGGGTACACACGGGACAGAAGAATTTCTTTGGATTCGCGCATTTGGCAGTTTGTGGCCCCTCCGTGACCCACTTTCTCTGTTCTTCTACTAACTCAGCTTCTTCTTGAGGAGTGTTAATGTCTTCTGTTTCTCCAGAATTGACGTAGAAGTCATCATCAGTTGTGGTCTTGAAGCTATCGTCAAGATCAGAGCTTGGATTGCGACTTGTACAGACGGAATTCGGCGTCTTCAACGAGGAAGAAAGGGAAATGTCGTCATCATCGGAGTCCATAGAAATGTCTTGCAGATTATCACTTTGGGAGGTTAGGAATTTAATATTTCTCTTTCGAAAATATGGTGGATGAATTGCTAAATTAACCGTATTCCTTTTGTTCATTCTGCTAATCTCGAGTTTATCTCTTCAGTTGAGCATGATGCAGTGGACGCTAAGTCTAGAAAAAACTGCTTGTCGATAGTTTTTGTTACGATTTCATGACAACTCGGGGAGCGCAATTCAACTCGTATCGAGCGGCGGAGATTGAACGGCTATGACGTCGCCCGCGGAGCGTTGCGGATTGGACGCGCCCCGAAACGCCTCGCGAATCCTCATGGTCCATTACTCATGGCGCCAGCCACTGCTTCTTTTTGCTCTCTACTGCGATCATTTATGCTTTCAGAACTTCATGCCACATGCGTATCATCCTGCTTAAAGGGCAGTCAATTGAGTCCACTTTTATGACACAAGGTGAAATAAAAGATTAATTTAAAGTTTTCTTGAACTAATTTATTTGGAACATACTGGTCAACCTGATCAAACTCGACCAGTATTAGGTTTCCAGCAGGAGCAGGGGGAACATTTTCATTAGATTTGGTATTTTTGGTTAATTACAGTAGTGTTCCAGCTGATAGAAGAGGGAAGTGAAGAGAAAGAGAGAGAAGGGGTAAATTACAAAACAGTATGAAGAGAGGCATTCCACAGAAACATGGCAAATCTAATTGAAATTTTGGCACATGTAACAGTTTTTTGTAGAGCTGCTTTTTTGTTGTTTCATGAAGATAGTTTTTTGAATGTGAGAATAAAAATAATAAATACAGTTTTAGACTAATCTTGTTAGAATTGAGTACAATCGAAAAACAAAGAACCAGTGATGTAAACGCGTTATTTTTTAAATAAATTCTGAGTCGGATAGTAAAGATGGAAGGCTGTCGTTGGTACTTGAATTAAGACGGTAAATGAAGAGCTGAAGTTATTGTCAGCTCTCGGAAATGGCAGTTTCGAGTTTGAGAGGAGCGGCATCGTCGGAGAGTGTGTCCAGCTCGATCACTTTGGTCTGGATTTGCACGCCGCCTTGGACGTTATTCTAAACCTAGCGTAAATAAACAGTTAACGAAGAACATATTCAGTCATATCAAAATTAGCAAGGTTAATCAATCCGAATGGCTAACTACACAGCTGGTTAGTTTCTGTCTGATCCTGGGACTCCTCAAAAGATAGAACTTACGGCTGGTAATGTTGAATCATCCATCATATAATAGCTGTCAGACTAGAGGTAGTATTCGAGTAAATTTACAATCATGATTTTTAAAATCTATCAATCGAATTTGAGAATAGAGATTAGGGCTATTTACGATGTCAGAGTGTGCTTACCTCTTTATCAATTGAACTATTGACGCCTATCGAGCAATTGTGACGTTCTAACGCTGCTCGCATTTGTGCCAGCTTCGCTCTGTGTCGTAAACAATCTTCCTCGATTTGCTTATTTTCTTCTTTGAGTTCCTAAATCCTTGCTTTAGAAAGATATCAACAGTGAGATGCCTTACATTAGCTTTGTACTCTAGGCTGATGATCCACTGCTTTTTGCGTTCCCTGCACCTAGCAGCGGCCATCCTGTTTCGTTCCAAAAAGCGTCTTCTTTTTGGATCCAACTCGTCATAATTTAATCTCGGTCCTCCGCGTTTCCCACTAGAGCACTCTGCTCCTGCTTCTTCTATTGCTCGTAGGGATTCTTTTGATAAGTGAACAACGTTGCTCAGGCCATTCATCGAAGGCCTAAGGAGGGGTTATTAGATTTACTTCGTCTCGTAAACCTGTGCGTATAAGACGGTCTTGTATAATTTCTTCTAGAAGATTGACCGTTCTCATCGTCTTGCTCGTTTTGGATGTATTTCATCGTCATTCCAGTGCTGTTTTCGATTTTCTGTCCATTCGATTGTTGGATGACTTTCTACGATTGCAGGTTGAGATTATGGACAGACAGAGTTGAGATTTTACCTGTTGTGTTTGAAGTAGTTGCGTGCCATTAGCTGTCTGAATGATTTGTGCGCCCTGTGGAATGCTTGGATTCGGAGTGTTGATAATTTGAAACTGCTGCCCGTTCTGGTTGATGATCATCTGTTGACTTGACGGAATCACGACTGGCTGTGGTGAGGCGACGAATTGAATCTGCGGAGAAACCATCACACATTGAGTGTAAGGCGGCGGGTTGGCTGCAGTTGTTGGTGTGGCTGCTTGTGCCACGGTCGTCGAACTGAAAATATTTTGAACACGGTTCGCAGAAGCCTTTTAGCGCAAAAATGTTTCGTTGCAAAGCCTTTTATACTCGATGAAGCTAGCTGTCGCTTCTTAAAATGCCAAACTTTATCCGTTTTTACAACTTTGCTATGAGTAAGAGAAGCAGCGTGTGAAATCAACAAGGACTCACGGTTTCTGGGCAGAAGTCGTCACAATCCCACTTGAGTCGATTTGTTGTGTCATCACGAATTGTTGCTGGGGTTGAATGCTTACGTGTTGGATGGCGCCTGTATTCGGGTCCTGGATTTGCATCACTTGCGGCTGCGTCATGAAGATTTGGCCGCCGCTACCCATGATTAGCTGCCCTCCCATGTTTCCTCCAGCAGGGACGAAGACATTGTTTGCTAGATAGAATCATTTAGTTAATGATAAGTAACAGAAAGAGAAAGGGAGAGCGATACATTTAAATAGAAGAAGGAGATAGATACACCAACATTGATACACCGAAAGAAAAGACACAAACCTCGTTTCAGCCATTCTAGAGTGAAAGAAGCTTGTGTCTCATCCAACACCGAAAAGTAAACGGTGATACTTACCAAGCTTGTAAGTTGTTGGCTGTTGCATAACTACGAGTTTACCCCCCTGGCCGGCTTGGGCGGCCATCTCGGGCGATGCCATCACTATGCGTGTACCTGGAGTGGCCATGGGCTGCGGGATCTGGACAAGCATTTGGCCAGACGCAGTGGGCAACATTTGGAACTGGGGTTGAGAAACTCCCTCCTGGCCTGCTATTGAGTTTATCGTTGTTGTCTGCACTTGGATCATCTCTTCACTTCCAACAGGATCGGGCCGCTAATAGAATAGTAAGCAAAATTGCTTGAATAAAATAAAAGATGTCGATAACAACTGACGAGGTTTCCTTAGGAAGTTCAAGTTTTACCTTGAATTTTTCAGAGGAGGTCTCAATTTCCTCCTCATCGACGATTTCTTCGACAAATTCATGATCATTTTCGTCCTGTGAGATAGTTTCATCGACTGTATCCAACTCCTGGACGACTGGCTCATTTCCACTCGCATTCGCCGCCGGACTTTGGCTTGAAGAAGTCGATTGCTTGAAGGATTTGTCGAAGGGGTTTGGATGCGTTGAGTTTGCTTGGGATTTGCTTGTTGCTTCTGTTGATGCTTCGTTAGTTTCAGTATTGGTTTGTTGCTGCTCGTTGGTGTCGCTGGGGAAGAGTTCGCTTGCCAGTTTGATGAATTTTGTTGGGGTGGGAGTTTGGTCCACAGGAAGTACCTGAAACAAGCAATAGTAATAAGCTTTTAATTGGCATTTCTAAAAAGGTTGCCAACCCAGATTATGAAACGATGGTAATTATAAATTTGCAGAAGAATATTTACATGATAAATTCTTTATTTACGCTGTAATTAAAGAATTTGCCAATTCTTCAGTTTTAGTTTCAGATTCTTCTTTGTTTTTTATTTAAGCCAGTGTGGTATCGTTGAAAGAAAAAAGTGTGGTAAAAAGAGACTCTTTAGCGCTAGCTAGAATGGCTCAGTCATTACTACCCCCGTTGGTTGGATGATTAACTCGCTGCTTCATGCAAGGGGCGATTATTCATCTCTTTTTCATAGTAAAGCCAGTAACTCACCTGTGCTAAACTGTTCGTGGCTCCGTTAATAGAGTTGAGCTTCAGGAACTTGGGCGGATTCTTCTCGACTTCGTCTTCATCCCGTTTCTCTGTTTTTAGACTTGTTTCTACCATTTTGAAGCGGATTCTAGCGCCTTTTCGAGCGGCTCCCCGCGGCTGGGGTGATTCTAGCCGGCTTCCGCCACTATGGGGAGGAGAAGAAGACCCCTTTCTCTTGAATAAGAGTCTTTTTGAAAAGCACTAAGGCCGTCGTGAAATGAGTCGTTGAGAATGAGCCACAGCAGCGGTGAGCGATCGGCGAGGAGTCAGGTAGGTGACGTCACCAGCCTACCTGACTCATCCAATTACATTAGCCATAGCGTGATACAACACAAGCCACACCGCCGCCCACTCACCACACACGAAAAAATACACAGAAAAAGAAAAACACACAAAAGAAGAAAAAGAGCTCAACGAGCAAAATGTTTTTATGGCCGATCCTGGAAAATTCGAATTCTCTCGTCTTTAATAATCCTTACTGTCAGTCGACTTCTACTAAACTGTTGATGAATATGGCAACATTCTCTTCGTAGATGAAAGCATTTTGTCTTTTTTGAAGGAGTTCACTATTCAATTTTGAATTAGTTAAAACTTAAATCTCGTCGAAAAAAGTCAAAATGCTTAGCGCACGAGATATTCCCAACCGGTCACCCATGTAAGTACTAACCCCGCCCGTCGTAGTTTGACTTCAGTGATCGGACGAGAACTGGTTTATTCTACGCGGTATGACGCTAAGCGAGGGAGAGCACAAAAAGACCGTTTATAAATCGATTCTCAGAAGTTCTCAGTTTCCATTGAAAGAAGTTTCTTTTCTGAGGTTTGAGGTTTGTAAATTTTATTGTAAAATACAAAATGTAAGAAAAAAAGAAAGAAAATAGAAAAATAAAACTCTAGGAATGTAGGAGTTCTAAGGCAGCGTGAATGTGGAAAATGGAATCTTTTGAGGAGTCTTCTTCGGAATAGATCGTCGACAGCGTTTCCAGCCTTTCGATAAGTCCCGCTGCTTTCAGACTAGAATTTTGATAAGAAATGTAGCCAACGGTTCGAATAAGTACTTACCGCCCTTTTGCCTTTTGAGAGGTACTCATCAGCGCCCAACAGGAGTTTGAAACGAGCAGCTGAAGTTCTTTTTGAGAATCGATGGCCAAGTACTGTCGGAAGCATTTAGTGAGCTGGTCGAAAGTGGAAATACGCGTTTTGGATTGCGTCGCGTAGCACAAATTGTGAATTACAAGCAGCGCTAGTTTTTCGTCTACTTTTGAAACGGCGTTCGTTAGGTAGTCAAGGATGTCTTTGGTTTGAAGAATGTTTTCTGAAGGGAGTGTGAATCGGAAATCAAGGAAGAGAACTGGCTTTTTACCTCGACCATCTTTGTGAAAAGACAAGCACAGCAGCCACCGGAGCCAGAGTGAAAGCACCATAATCTGCTGCTTCGAGGCTGAAGAATGAACTCCTGCTTCCGCTGCCGCTGAGAATTCGTGGAGAACATTTGCTGAAAACACAATTGCTAAAAATGAATGAATATGTGATTTACCTTTCCAAAAATAAGCACGAGCTTCTTGGGAGATACTCAGATTGCACAAGAGATTGAAGTTGAGCGTGAAAATCGGACTCGCCTTGACTTTGTTTCGTATTTGTTTCTCGTAGTACTGGAATTGCTTCACGATTGAAGAAATCAGATTGCTTGAGGAAATTGCTGTTGCACAGGGAACGCTGTTTTTAGTGAAGGAAAGGAGCATTTGAAGCATTACGCGTATGAGTTTTTCATTTCCGACAATGAGAGGCCACAAACTGAAGAATTTGAAAAATCCGGAAGGAGGAAAATTAAAGGTTACCGTGAAAGAACGTCTATAAAGTTAGTTTGAAGGAGATGATTCGCCACTTTTCCATTCGACGAAAAATTTCTGCAGATATTGAAGATCGAAATCAGGCTCAGGCCAATATAGCTTTCATGCAAACGCTTCGGCCGTTCTGTGCAGAGTTTGATCTGCAGCATTTCTAGCGAATCCACCAGTCGCTCGATGAATCCGCTTTGGACGAGCAGCTCCCGTCCATCCCCAAGGCCAATGGTGACGCAAATTGCGGAAGACAACAGGGTCTCTTTTGATATGTTTGCTTCTGATCTGATTTTAGTCCCTTGAACTTCGAACTCGTGTGATAGCTTTTGTAGAAATACTCCTTCTGAGTCAATTAATGCTTGCTTCGTTGTACCTAAAGAATTGTAAAAATGGGAGCGCATGGGGTTTTCGCTTACCGATGAGATAAGACTTCGATTTTGAAATAATGAGGCAATAGAAATGTAACATCCATTCGAATTGCGCGAAATTCGTGTTGAAATAGCTCCAAGCTTCAGTTATCGTTTTTATGTAAGTCGACATCGTTGTGGATAAACTCTTCAAAGTCTTTTTCTCGGCATCTTCATCCAAGCTGCTCCAGTTTTTGCAAAAGAATTTCGCTCCAGATTCGTAACAGGTTAGAATTTCTTTTGCAAAATTTTCATCGAAAGGAAGAGAGAATATTTGTTGTACGAATGCGACATGTGACATTACTTCTTCGCAGCCGCTCAAAACGTAGGTGAATATCAGACAAGTGCTGTTGATTTGCTGGAGAAGACTTTTCTTGTGTTCTCCGACAGAAGATTTGACTAGTTGAACATTGAAGAGTTTTGATAAAATCGATAGTATTCCAGAATTTCGAAGCCCTGAAGCAGTCTGCGTTGGGAAAGCTTTCAGTAAAGAAATGATGAAGTAGTTGAATGCACCAACAAACGCAGGCGTTATCGGTGCCATTTTATCCTGCGCAGGCAAATCACAGTAGACATAATTTTCCATCGCATGGCTAATTTGCACGAAGAAGTCGAATTTCAGCATCAATTCGAGAAGAATGTTGATATGAAGACCGTCGACAGCTTTTGTCGACGAAAGATGCATGTGGCTTTCGACAATGATTGTTAAAGTTTCCAATGCTGTTGAGCGAACAAGAGGAGATTCATCAAAATCCAGCGCGATTTCAATAAGTGTTGTGAGAATTCCATCATTGATTTCTTTGAAGAAGTGCCTGCTGGTCTTTGGCGAATGGAAAGCGTGAGAGAGGACCGATAAAATGGACAAGCGAACTCGATCACTGCGGAATTTGAGAAGTTTCTCGAGCCATTCCAGCCCCGTTCCTTCTTCAAGAACTGTCAGACTTTGTTTTCCTCCATTTCCCATCAGGAAGTGTGCACACGTACTCAAAGTACAGACTGATTGTTGGATGACTTCGCGTCCCATGAAGTTTTGCATCGAGTTTTGAGACGAGCTGTGAATCCGAATAATGACATCTTTGGCTGTCTTGATAATTTGGCATAAAAGGGAGTTCCTTTGTCTGTCTGTTCTGCCAAGTTTTTTGGAAAGTCTCTGTAGCGCATTTGTGCAGATTTGTAGCGTCGGAATGTTCATGTCTTCATGTTTGTTGATTAAATTGTGAACTCTGTCGTTGAGCGTCCTCGCTATGAATGCCATCGTTTCTGAACTGAGAAGCTGTTTCTGCACGAGACAGAATATAATTGACAAAAATTCGATGATCATTCTTCTCGTTGCTTTTGACGAATGATTTGGAAGCGCAGTTGGATTGTTCAAGTACTCGTACAGAGGGCAATTTATGTCTTCTACATGAGATGTGATCCATTTTTCGAAAATCTGATTGTTGTTCGGCTGACTTTTGAGAATGAAGTTCGTGTAGGTAATGATCTTGAGGAGAATCTTTTCATCCCGCGCTTGATTCGGCCTTGATATGAAAAACTTGTCGAAAGAGACCGTCAAACAGTGATTGACACGTCTTCCCAGATCTTCCGGAAATATTTGATGATTGTAAAATGCGCTTTCAACGGCTTGAGTGTAGGATTTGTGATCTTCAGCGGCTTTCAAGTCTGCCTCCATGTGCGATCCGATGGTTTCCAGGTCGAAGTGAGGCCAGGAGTGTTTGTCGCAATCTTGCTTCTTTAAAATCTCCGCGAAATCGCCTGTGGGAGCTGTCGAGCTCCATGCAAGTCGAAGAGATCTTTGAGCACTCGGATGTTTGAGCTTTTCTTCTTCGCTGATTGATATCGTTGGCTGCGTCGTTATTCTTGGGATAAATTCTACAGCAAATGGAAGCAAAATTCGTCTGTTGATGATGCCTGGGCATTGTGCGTGACCCCTTTCGTTGAATTTGAGCACTTCAAGAAATAGGAGAATATTCAGCGTTGCCAGAACTTTCGCGTGGTTCTTTGGACTGAGAGACGTGTGCTCGACGAGTTTGACAAGATCGCATAAAGCTGGAAGCATCAGAGAAACCTCTTTGGCAATCACATCTTTCACCACGCAAATATGTCTAAGAATATCACAGAGACTTCCTGCCGCGTCTTTCTCTTGTGGTGTTAGAGCTCCTTGATCAGCGAGTTTTTTAATTTCTTCCAAAAGCATGACATAGCCACATTCTTGTAAGAAGATCTCCACCAGATCTGGCTCGACAGTTATAATCGCTAGTTGAGCAAAAGAGGAATAACGCAGCGAAATATCGGTAGATTCGCTTTTTAAAATTCGCGAAAGTCGTTCAATTGTGTCCACTCTGAAGATGTTCTCCATTTGTCGCTGGTCGTTGAGCTCGAGCGGATTCGAGATCGTGAAGTAGTCTATTAGCGCATCCATTGGTCGTCCACAGACTTCTTGAAGTTCTTCGCTCATCAAAGACATGACTTGCCTTCTTTGATCGCGCCTCTTACAGAGAAGCATTCGCAGGGCCGACTTGATCCGGTTGATTTTCAACCTATCTTCTGACAGGTAAAACTCGCGAAGAGGTGTCCCCAGCGATTCGTCGTCGGCGAAGATTTCCAAAAAGTGGCCAAATTTTTCCGTTGTCACTTTGAGAATTGCTTTTAGTTCTTCGTCCCAAAGCATGTTTGTTGTAAGCAATCTTGATAAAATAGCAGCAGTTGTCTTCGAGACAGAAACAGACTGGTCATCGAGTGAGTGGCGGATGAGTTCTTCAAGAACTTGCGGAGAAAGAAGATAAACAAGAGGCTTTGATTGATACGTGTTTCCGGAGGCAGCAACATCGTCACATATTTTCTCGATAAACCTTTTTAAACCCTCCACCGTCCTTTCTCTCACAGTCGTGTTAGTATCCTTGAGCAACATCAGCACCAATCTATCGCAATCTTTGTAAATAGACGCGGCATATATGCAGGTTTCGATGAAATTCGCCGAAAGGTGAACACTTGTCGTTTCGCAACCACTGAGACCAATTTCCAACGCGTCGGCTCTTTTGAGCTTCGAAAACGAGCTTCCAAATTTCGACGCATTCTTCAAAGAAGAACATCTGCTGAAGAGAATTTCGCTTGTTTGAATCGTCGATGGATCGATCGCTTGTAAAACCTTCCACAAGTAACTGTCCTTCGGAAAGTTGAACTGTGAAATATGATCGAACGCCAATATTCTCAATGCTCGCTCGAGAGCCAGAGACGATACTTGATTTACTGTCAATGGGCAGCAAAGGTTTCTAAGAAGCTCTGAAATCAAGGAAGAGTAGGCGTTGTAAAGTTGAACAGGATCTTCACTCGTTTGGTTGACAAGAGTTTGCGCGCTGAATTTTTCGACTTGAAGCGCAATGATTTCGAGGATATTTCGTAGCTTGACGATCAGGTACCTCGAAATACCATCTTGCGTATTTGCATCATTGAATTCGCTCAATGAAATGCATTTGCGATAGCTTTTCGCAACGCAGACCATCACTCTCGAGCAGAGAAGAACGCTTCCTATCTGCAGATTTCCTAGAATCCCAGATAGGCATTCGAGTATTTCGACCAGAATTATTGGAACTGCTGTTTGTCCTTTCACGAGATCCTGAAGCTCATCCCTTTCCCATTGATCGACGCCAGTGCCGATTTCGTAGCCAAGCGGGTAGCCAGGTTGATGAGTATTCGTCCAAGAGGCATCTGATGTTTGCACGATTCTGGAGTCAAGCTTTTTGATGAAATTTTCAATCGTTTCCAAAGATGTCGTCAGATGAGAAATCTCTGGAATCGTTAAGACGAAGGCAATCAGCGCTTGAAGAATTCCGGGTCGCTGGACAAAAATCTCCGCGGGAAAGTCCTTTAGAATCACTTCCGCGAAAAAATGAGCATATTCGGATACAGTTTCATTGTCGCGAGAGCAGAGGGAGGAATATGTATGCTGGAGAACTTGTCGATCAGTGAGAGTTAACGTCTGCCACGGCAAAAGTTTGACCTTCATCCAGCTCGGATACTTTTCCTGGTTCTTGGGGCGATTCTCGCCGAGAAAGTACGCCGAGCGAGGCATATTTTCAGTGTCATCCAGAGTCGTACATGAGGAAGATTTGGTGGAGTTGATCGTTATTTCATGAAAGTCTGATAAAACGTCTTCGGCAATGATTTGCTCATCGGGAGTCAAATCTGGCATCATTGCCGAAATGAATTCGCTCAAGCCTAGTTCCGAGTAGAGTTTCGGTTTGATTTTTAGAGAACGCTTGATTAGGTCCAGCACTAGGACTTTTTGGGAAGGATTCGGGGAGTTGAACCATTCTTAGTTTGGATAGAAAGTCGCTTTTTTATTATTTTTAGATCTAAATGTCGAATTCTATCCATTTTCCTAAGAGCCGTCTTGCGAAGCCTGGACAATTGTTCAAGTCCTCAAGTGTGACCAGCCCGTGGACGAGCTTCGTATTGAGATGAAGAAGTGCCCTTTCGCGCACCTCCTCGAGCACGTGGCCTAGTTTGTCCACGTTTCTGCGAATGCCCGTTTCGCTCATCTTGACATTCTCGATCTCTTAATTTTCTCAAATGAAACAAATAGTCGCAAGGAAACATCCAACACAGAAGCTCTAGAAAAGACAGAAAGTTTCCTTGGTTTCAATTTATTCAAACAGAACTAGCATCGATCGATTTGAACATGACTTTTGCACAATATAAATTATTACTAAATTTCTTCAGCCGGAATATAGCTAAACAGGGGTCAGTGCAAATAGTTCTTAAAAACAAATTCTACCTGAATAAGATGATGACCGACAGCAGCAGGAGTAAGAGCGCCAAGGTCAGTAATTAGCAAAGTCACAAACTTGGCCGGAGTCAAATCGCCGATCGGATGTCCTTTGTCGCCATCAGTGTATTTGTGGTCTTGTTCGACTTCCATCTGTTTCATCGGATAACTTCGCATAAATTTGAAACTCTCGCAAATGACATAAACCGGCTTTTTGTGAACATCTGCTGTAATTGCCACGCCATAGCTGCCAATTGAACTTATCACTAGACATAGCATTATTTCCCTAGTCATTTGTAATATTCGAACCTGATCCAGATTCAACAACAGCTTCGGCGCCCAAAATAACAACATCTATCCTTTCCATAAGATACGCAACTGATTCCGACAAAACCTCGTAGCATTCAATTCCAGCGTCGGAAATTTCCTTCAAAAACTTGCCTCGTTCTTCATCATCAGTGGAAGCAGTCGACAATTTTGTCTGATAGACACATTTTAATCTTCCGTTGACAGCAGCTAATCGAATAGCATCGGCAACTGCGCGAGAGTAACCATGAATCAGGACCCGGGCGCTCTCGGGAACGAAGGTTTGAAAATGACGAACTGCTTTTTCGCGGCAAAGTTTCATCGTTGCGATGCATTGTGCTCCTCGATCGATGAGTGCTTCTTTGACTTTGTCAAAATCGGAACTCTGATGCATAATGTCGGAAATCATCATCGTAGTGAAGCGCAGAAACAGCTCCGATCCGGATTTTATCGAAGCTCTTTATTGAAAGAATAAAGGGTGAAATTAATCTTTAATTCAAGCGCTTACTTTTGCGGAACAATGTCGATATCCGCCAACAACTTCCGTACATTTCCAAGTCTGTCGATCAGTTCCATGATCGTCGTCGACGACTTGTCAATCTTTATCGCTTCCAGCAAAGTTTCCATCGCGATAATGGCGCTTTGCACTTGCTCCGTGTTGTTTTCAATCTTTTTGACAAAGAAGTTCTTGAGCATTTTCTCGTCTGTATCCGCTACTGCTGGCATGTTTGCAAAATCTGAAATGCGTGAGATTTAAATCTAGAAAAAATTGAACTTTGACGTTTGTTTGAAATAAAAACTGATGAATGAAGAAATTCACGAAAATTTATGAACATGTAGAATGCGAAAAGTATTCATTAGTATCACGTGGACAGCTTCAAAGGTAAATTTTAGTAAAGTCTACGATTAAAGTCTTTTTAACGGAAAAGGAAGATGAAGCAAGTTATTAACGAAGTTAAATAATGATGGGTACTCTTTGAAAGAAACAGAAACATTCGTAACTGATCAGGTTAGGTTAGGTCCCGACGTAGCAGATGATAGGAACAGGTCTACTTCTTGGCCGACGCTCCAGGAGTGCCCGGCTTCGGACTGTTTGCCGCTCCGGTTGGGCCTTTTTTCAGGAGAAGTTGATTGAAGAAATCGGCGAGCATTCGCTCAGAGTGTTGGCCAGAGCCAGGTGAAGGCATCGCACCCAGCTAAAACTCGCTATTTATGAGACTCAAGAGAATTTATACCTTTCCGCCAGGGGATCCGGAAATCGAAGCATTAAGACTAGCTCCAGACGGTCTTGGCAACTGTGGATTACCGGGAGAGGCTGATGCCGATGAGTTGAGACGACTTTTTGTCATTGCAGCAGCTGCTGTTGGGTTTTTGCTTGTACAGATGTTAAAAACGGTCGAAAGCATTTAGCTTATTCCTACCTTGCCGCTTGCTCAAGAATTTCAGCAACTCTGTGGAGCGATTTTTGCTCATCTTCGGGCTCGATTTCTTGCTCGAAATTGTACGTTCTATAATATAGAGTCATGATTCTAGGATCCACTACTGTATTTACTTTTGCTGCGGTGCAGGAATGTCCTCGGGAAGTCCGGCTCCTTCCATAAGTAAATTGACGCGCTTTTCGCTCTCCCATCCGATGGGAATAAAAAGTGCCTCTCTCGATACACCACGTGGTTGTAAAATATCAGATTCAACATCATATAATCTTAACGTTTTCATCAGAATATAGAATTTGATAAGTTATCAATGATAACGTTTGCTTTACCTTTTCAGAACGTAGGCTTTCAAAGTTTCCACAGTTCTTGGTTCTTTTACGCTTGCGTAGATAAGGGATGCTCCAATCTCAAGACATTTCTTTCTCAGCTGGTATTGCAAAAGATCAGCGTGCTTTTCTGTTAATCCTTCGTCGTTGAGCACTCCCTGAAAAATCCGTTTGAGATGAACAAAGTGCTCCTAGTGTTACCTGCAGCGCGTCAGACTTTAGACCGACAACGATGATTTCAACCCCTAAGTTGTCGGAAAGAGCTGATTCTGGAAGTTCCTCCAGTTGACCTGCTTTCAGCCACTTCTTTTGGAAGTTGTCGGCCATATCGTTCCGGTCACTCCCGCTCAATTCGAGCCACTTGTCTTTGTGTTCCTACATTTATTCATAGAAGAGATAGAGATAAAATAACTATACTTTGACTTCTTTGATCCAGTTCGAAAGGCATTCAAGGACGAGCCAAGGTTTAGAAAGATCAACAGCAATCACGATGATTGAATCTTCCAATGCTTCTTTGTTCGGAAGAGCCGCTTTGACTTGCGCTCTCAAAGGAGCGGCAGCGTCGATCGAGTAGATAGACAGTTGCCCGAGCTCGTCATCGTCCTAATCGATACTCGTGAGAAGCAAAAGGGATAACACAGCATACCTTGTTTTTGACTGGAATGTAATCGAAGCCGAGTCCGTGGCCTCTGTAGATCTCGCCGTCCTGGCCGCAGAACTTGGAAAGAAGCGTTCTCTTTCCACAAAGAGAGTCGCCGAGGAAAACTACAGTCTTAGAAGTGCTTCCGGCTGTTGACGGGCTGCTCTGCTTGAGAATCGTCGTCCAAAGCTCGTCGATAGACATTTCTATAAAAAAACGATAAATAAAACAGAAGAAGCTGAAAGAAAAAAATACTGAAATTGGTAAGAAGGGATTTAAATAATGAAAAGAATCAAGCTAGAAATGGCAGTTGTCAGAAAAGGACTAGGAATATACAGGACAATATTGCGGGTACTCCAGTTAAAGAAATGAATAAAAGAAATGAAACTTAGGACAAAACTTAAATTATCAGAATCAAAATTCAGAATTTTTATGCTCTTCTTGACCGGCAGCAAAATTTCTCATAAGGCAGAAGAATCAGTATTTTAAATCACAATCGTCACTATTTCACTGTGATAAAAGGGTAAACGAGTAACATGAATGATCGACTTAGAAGCATTTTTAATTAAATATTAATTTTAAAAAGTTGTGTAACAGGTGGTATTTTGAACAAAAAATAGTAAAGTTGTACTTTGATGCATCGTCGCATAATTCGTTCAAAAACAAGATAGGTATTGAGTTCATTGAGGTTCCATTTTCGCTTCCATTTGCTCCATCTTGGGGAACTCGGCTTTAGGTGGCTCCGCAGAACTAGTGGCAATATCCATCGGAGAATCCGTCTTGATCGGCTCACTTTTTGGCAGCGCGATGGAAGGCATTTCGGATTGATTTGATGCCATTGGTTCGCTCTTGGGAGCTGCCGAGTTTTCTTCTTGATTTGGGGCGCCACTTTGCATCGAGTTCATGATCGCGCTCAGGTCCATCTGGCTGTTGAAATTTGGCTCCGTCTTTGAATCCGATAGTGGATCTAATCCGGTGATTTCCGATAGAGGGTCGTCAGTGGGATTGGAGCTGGGCGGATTCATCTAAAAAGGCGTTTAATGAAAGGTAAAAAAATCTGCCTTACGAAGTCAGAGGGCAATGACGTCGCTGGTCCAGGAGGCTGAGAACCAGGTTGGCCGACTCCTGGACCGTTCATTCTAGGATCAAATGAAGGAAGCTGACCGGGTTGCGCCTGGGGAGATGATAAAGGAGGCGTTTGCATGTTTTGCTGTGGATTTTGAGGCATAAATCCACAAGGGCCTCCGGGACCTCCAGGGCCGACAGGACCTCCGGGGCCGACAGGACCTCCAGGGCCACCAGGACCCCCAACGCCACCAGGAGGCTGGAATCGTTGGTCATTTCCGGGAAAGCCAGTTGGACCTACATAAAAATGATCATGGATAATTTAATTTTAATTGATGCACCTTGTGACATTGGAGGCATTCCAGGTTGCTGACCCTGTTGCATTCCAGGGTGAATCATTCCTGGAGGCATCATTCCTCCCATCATCTTTAGCAGGGATCAAAATCATAGAGCGTTACATTTTTATATTGAAAATAATTTTTATTAATCAATATTAAAATCCCTTAGCGGATGACGATTCATCATCATCGGGTTCATACGCTGCATCATTCCTGGGTTCATCATCATTCTAAACCTCGGATCCATTCCCATCGGCGGCCGCATTTGAGAAGGGGCATTTATTTGCGGCGGGGCAGCAGCTGAACAAAAGTTGAATTTCATTGATCATGACTTGGTTTACTTTTACTTTTTGCCTTCCCATTTTTAGTCGTCTTGCGACTCTTTCGATCGCGTTTCTCTGGTTTTGCTAAAGCATGAACAGGAGCATCCGGAGGAACAGGTCTATTTGTGCAGTATTCTTTCTCAATTTTGGGGACGATTGAATTGACGACTTTGTTTTCAATACAAGACTAAAGTTTATTAATCCTTAAACATTCTTTCACATACGCATACTTGACACGACCAGGCAACATATTCCTGTTCCATCACCAATCTTTTAAAAGCTAGTTCTGTTAGCCCAACACAAGTTCTTCTAAACCATGTCTTGCATGCAAAACACCGCACAAGTTCTTCAATATCGCCTTTCGGAAAGATCTAGGATAAAAAGAGTTAAGATGAGTGATGATTCCTGAATACCCACATCACTCTTGCACTTCCCACATTTCGCTTTTTCATTCGTCGATAAAGGCATCAACGGGCTTGGCTTTTCGTTTGCGAATTCAGATAAAGAGTCCCTGATTTGAAGAATCTCGTTCATTTCGTCCGGCTCGTTCGTCATCTTTGATGGTTTTCGTCATTAAACAGATCAACTTCATGGAGCTCTTACCTGATTATTACCAACTTGATCGGGAGGAGTAGGTATTCTCATGCCCATACGAGGCGGAAATCCGGCGGGCGCTCCTGGAAGGCCGTTGTTCTGAGGTCCTCCAGGAAACATCCCTGGCGGCATACCGTTCATAAAACCGGGGCCCATTCCACCCGGCATATTAGGCATCCCCATCCCTTGTGGCATGCTACTCGGTGGTCTGTATCCACCAGGCATTCCGTTATTCTGAATACCAGGCCAGTTTTGAGGTGGTCCAGCACCAGGCTGCCCCATTCCAGGAAAACCACCTGGCATCATGCTCGGACTACTCGACGTCATTGGGTAATTAGGACCACTCGAGCTCGGTGAAGGTGCGGTTGGAGGAGGACTCATGAAGTTTTCATTCGCATGCGATAGAGGAGGCATTCCTGCTTGCGTGGTTTTCGGAGACTAGATATGATTACATTTATCTTGTAAATACGAACATGCTAACCTTCACATCGTCAAATGGATTAGAAGCAACGATACTTTCCGAAGTAGGAATAGGGACACTTGTAGTGGTGTCCGTCATCTTGTCTTAAAAGACTTGGTTTTAACTAAATTGCAAGCAAGAGAAAGAGTGAGACAATAGAAAAACTAAGGTTTGTCATTTATTGAGATTTTGTCGAACTAAACACACATCTTGCTACATGAATAAGGGATCCCAAATAGAGTTTATTTTTGTTGTCTGAAGCCTGGCAGTCATGAACGTTTGAGCAAAAGGAAACGTTGGAATCAATACGACCCCTCAATCGGCCTTTATAGTTGCTCTAATGGCTGGAACAACATCAACAGATTCTTTGCAATCTACTTGATCATCCTTGATCGTCAACTTGTTCTCCGTCAGGAACTGAAGAGCTTCTTTTTCGTCGTCGAATGCTAGCTGATCGGCGATATCACTGACCGGAAACGATGGTCGGAAACTAATTATACAAGTAATGGACGAAATGCTTGACCTGCCCTGCTTTTTTATACCGTGATTTACATTTCTGACTGACCAGAATTGATTTCTATTATAATTCGTTTGAACAAAAGTCCTATTTTAAGCTCGATTCGAGCTGCTCGAAATATATTTTCTGTCGAATAATCGGAGAAACAGTCAGTTAGAATAACTGCATTTTTCTTAATAAAACTATTTAGAAAAGTTAAAACTATAAGAAATTATATATCAAATTTCTCTGCCAGTGGCGGTCAAAATGTGGTCAAAACGAAATAAAGGAATGAAGGGCGACTTTCAACAAGGTAAGAAGTCGAAATTGGAAGCGAACGAAGACGATGATTAGAGCTTGCTGAACCTGACTGATTGACTTTCAATTCCTTTCAGAGGACCCCGTTTTTCATACTTGTAAGCTGATTCTTCTTATAACTTTTCAGCGTGCTCTTTTGGTGGTGCCTCGTCGTGGAAAATCCAGTCTTGCGTGATTTGGGAGGGGATGAGGGCCTATGGGTTCTGGGGCATTCTTGAGCTAATGGGGTCGGTTCGTGTGGTCACTATTTTGAGGTGTTTTCTTGTATTCTTATTTTTGCTGACTTGATTGTAACTTTCGAGTTCGTAACTTCTTCTGTGGCTGTTTGGTTCACTCTTCTCGATCGCGCAATGTCACTCTTTTCCAAAGCAGAAACACATGAGACTCAAACTGCGAAAAAACCTGCCCTGCAAACTCACCCTTTCACAATAGTGCAAATTGCCTTTCTTCTCTCACGCTCAATAAACTTTCCAACAAGCATTTTCATATGAGCACTAGAGCGTTTGTAGATACGGAAAAAGCCCTAGAAAATCGTTAGGAAAAGTTTCTCCGATATAACTTATATCATATAAGTATTATATAAGTCTTTACCAAATAATTTCCGAGACAAAGGTGAGAGCGAAGTTTGAGAGCATCGGAAATGATAGTCTCATTTGCCATGTCCTCTGTAAGTTGGGAGAGACGTTTGGTCATGTCCGTCATATTTCTTGTGTAAAGACTAAATGATTATTAAAGAAAATTGCAAGAACAATTTTTACATACCAATAAATGATACTGTATGCTGCGAATTCCGCCTTGTTATCTGACTTTTTGCCGTCTTTGTAGAGCATGGCAAGTTGTGATTGGCATTGATTAAATTCAGCGTGATCTTGAGCTTCGATCGCGATCCTAGCGTGAGTCTCGTAGACTTCAACCATGAACTCATCTCTCAGGCACTGAACAGTCAAATCCTGGCGGATTGATTTGAGCTGCTCGCAAGTCCATTTGTAGTTGTTCTCGTCTTTCCATCGCTCGAGAACAGCCTGGACGCAATTTAATAATTTTTATGCTCTCTTAGCAACTTTACCTTGAAAGATTTTGGAAGCTGGGCTTTAGTTCGAACTTCCCAAGGCTCAGGAGCACAGGTAAGACGAAGATAAGGCTTGAATACTTGAGTGCTAGTGCCGATAATTTTCGCTTTTGACGGATCAAATGTTTTCGGCGCCTCAAAGCCGCCTCCAAGATTGAGTTGAAGTGGAACTTGACGCTTTTGCATTTCTTTCTTCATGTCAGACTGGAATCGCATGTTTCGGGCGGCGCGTTTCACGCCTAAAAAGAGTTAAGGTGGGAATGAACTTAATATTCTAGCTTACCTTCCATTGGATCAACGACTTGATAGTTCTGAGCTTCAGCTGATGTGAGACCAGCTACAGCTCCTCGTTTCTTTGCCTTCTTCTCGGCCTTGGTCATTTTTCTTGGGACGTTCGTCATTGAACGCATAGATTCTAACAAGTCCGCGTCTCTCTTGGCTGAGTCGTACATGATATCTCGCTGCGTATTCTTTTCGTATGAGATCTTGCCCTTGTCGACAAAGATATCCTTCGGAAGCGGCTCGCTTTCCCAGTCAATTTCATAAGCAGAGCCTGATTTCAATCGTCCGTTCAGAAGATCTTTCAAATAACTTTCTGTCTTGTCTTTTTCTTGGTCATTTCTGCAGGAAGAAAACGCGCGGGAAATGTAGTCCATGAGACTTGGTGGCCATTCAGATTTTTCGCCACTATCCACTGGCTTCATATCACCAACTTTGCCCATTTTGCCAAGTTTAGGGGCAGATTCTTTAGTGGAACTACCCATCTTTACTTCAGTTTTCACTAAAAGATAAGTGAATTTTTTTTCTTTTACATAATTATAACCTTCTCCAGCAGGGTCGTCCCCGAATCCTTCGCCATCATATCCCATGTGCAGCATAGTTGGCATTTCTTCGCCCTGATTGGGAGTAAATTGTGAGCAACCGAATCCAGCGCCCATATTTCCAAAGCCCATTTGCTCCAAGCGCAATTTTTCTTAGGTGGAGCTTGTTGGGGCTTTTGTTGAGGAGCGAATTTTGGCTCATTGCTCTCTTGTTTGACTGCTCCTGCATAGCTCATCGGCCCGGGCTAAAACAATTCGCGATGAAACAAAAAGGTTTGCAACTAACCTGTCCTTGCATACGAGGATTTTGTTGCATCGGCATACCACCCATCGGCATCCGACCGCCCATATTGTTCATGCCGCCCATCGGCATTCGCATGCCATTGTTCATAGGCATACCGTTCCACATTTGTTGTCTACGGCAATCGATTAGAAATGAAAAAAAACGACAAAAATCTTACCGGTAGCCTCCGCGATTTGGAAAATTTCCGCCACCGCGGCCGTAGCCACCGCCGCGATTTCCTTGGCCTCGCCATCCTTGGCCAAAGCCGCCGAAGCCTCCCCACATAGAAAGGACTTGTTAATCTAAAAAATCTTTTAAGAGTAGTGTGAGAGTCGAATTTTACTGGTAAGAATTGACAGATAAAATGATTTGGCTAAAAATTTGTAACATATTTTAGCAGAATTGTTAAATAAATATTTCTATCTTATTTCGTGATGCGCGTCCGATGTTCGACCGATCTATCAGCTCAAATTCTTTCTGAGCACTCTCTTTCGCAGTTTCTTCGACGGAGAGACTCTCTAAAATGAAATTTACCCAAGATGTCGAACGTTAAGAGAGTACCTATTTCAATGACAGGTTTTGTTTCGGCGATACCCATTATTTCAATAGTTTGAATAGTCTTTTCTTGCTCTCTATCCTCCAGAAAATTCAACAGGTAATCTATGCTTATTATTTTTATCGTCGTATCTTCAGTGTGTAAATTTCTGAAATGCAGTATCTGGTCTCTTCCTATTGAAATATCTTCATGATCTCCATTTTTGAAGAAACATGCAACTTGAAAATTCTCGTCTTCCTTGTCAGTCAAAAATCCGAAGGACATAACTTGGCGATTGTTTTCATCTGTTGTGTAGCCAAAATGTCCCATGACAAGTTGCTCTTTGAACAATCCAAAAGAGAAGTATTCTGAGGCCGCGAGAAAGTATCGCTTTATTTTTTGTTTGGACAGGATAATGTGAAAGATATGGGTATCTCCTCGATCGTTGATCAATAGAACATAGTTGTCGCGGTCTAAGAAAATCATATTAGCCTCGTACTCTTCAGGAAAATGGAAAGTTTCTTTCCATAGAATCTGGATTGACGATCTTCCAATTCTAGTGCATTCTACGCAAACGCTCGTTGCATTCGGCATATAGACGACTGGAAAAAGTACACTTTCAGGGGGCTTTCCATTGATACGAATATCGCTATCGTATTTCGACCCTGCCCAAAGGCCGAAGTCCATATCGCCAACTATTTCTCTACTTCTTTTAATAGTCATTGGTGCCCCGGTTGGTTCGAGCAAATTGTGAACTTCAAAGCTGTCGGTTCCATCAAACATAATAAGAAATGGCTCCAGAAGCAAATTCGGCATTCCAATAAAAGACAGAGGAAGATGCAATTCCTTCAAGAGAATGCCACTTGATCTTGAAATCTTGTAAACATACAGCTCGAGTCCGTCTGTCTGTGGCTCGTCGTATTTGTTACATGCGTCTGGACCATTTATCATAGTGTCTGAAATGATCCACTCACTGCCAATTTTCACTGTCGGGTAATACGCATCCATCTCAAAAGTAGCTTTTGGAATCATGGATTCGTTCTTGATTTCTTCTCGATCGGCCAGAATTCGGACAATATCGGACAAACTGTCCGGTTCACGCTCGTATCTACGCAGAAATTCGTCTTTCAAGAGATTGATTACATAATCCTCGCAGGCCATAACTCGAAGGATCCTCTTGCAATAACCTGCTTCCAAAAGAGAATCGAACGGGCCGTATTCATCGCCCTCGTCGTTAGGAAGAAGCTGATTCTTAGCAGCGAGAAAAAGAGGCGCATTTGCTCGCTCAAATACACACTGAGCAAGGATGTTTCCTTGGGGATGATTAACCATTGCATTGAGGGTCTCTTCGCGATGCGGCTCATTTATGTTCTTTTCGAAGAGTTCATACAATTCTTCGAGCTTCATTCTAAAACATTCTTATGAAGCAATTTTTTCCAAGTGAGCGACTGAATTAACAAAATTTGGATAGTCGAACTTTGCAGCTTTTTACATGATGGTCGTAATTCTTTCTGGTTTCAAAAGACTCACTGCATGAAATACAAGTAAAGTCCTTCAAATGAATGCGGATGTGGTTCTTGAGCCCGGCTTTGGTGATAAATGATGTTTCACACAAACTGCAATGATGATTACGAACTTGAAAGTGGTGGAGAATGTGTTCATGAGTATGCTGCTCGTTGGCAGATGTGTAATTGCAGTACTCGCACTTTATCAGTCGATTTTCATGGATTCGAAGATGCTTTTCCAGCACGTGATTGTCTTTACCATGAAACGGGCAGTATTTACAGGGGAAACTGTACTTTCGACTCGGGACTCTTCTGCCTTCTCCGTGAAACATTGTCTCGTGCTTACGAATGCAACCGGTCGAGTAGCCAACGAATCGGCAGAATGGCTTGTCGCAAGGATAATTCCCATAAGCGTGCTCATTCGTCATATGATCGACAAGAGCTTTTCTCTTGGCAGGGACATTGAAATCGCATCCCCGAACAGTACAATGGATTTTCTTCTCCCCAATCGTTTCCCAGTGGAAGCATTCACGGTATTCGTAGAAAATATCAAGATGCTCTTCAGGCAGTCCAAACTTTTTTGCAATCTTCTTGAATTTTTTAGGCACTTCTTCCTTTTTCGGTAGTTCCTTTTCCGAAATCTTGCTTTGTCTGCTCAAACTCTGCTTTTTTGGTTTACTGTCATCAACATTGACTATTTTTCTCTTCGGCGGTTTTTGAATTGGAAAACTCAGGGTCGTTTTTCCTTCATTCAAAACTTTGAGCGTGTCTAAGCGCCCGGTCTTTTGCAGGTAACGACGGACAAACTCAAGCTCAGCGACCATTTCTTAAGAGTTGCAGATTTTAAATGATCCAAAACAAATGAATGATGATAATATATTTGATAAGTTATCAATGATAACCATTAGGAGGCAGTTAATAATCACTGGAATCTACTGAGGCGAACCTCGCAAGCACGGACGTGTCTGTCAAACTGATTTTTTGTTGCGAAGGTTTCCATACAGTGAACACAGGCGTAATCTTTCGTATGCATCCGCAAATGCTGCGTAAGAATGCCATTTATATGAAAAGAAGCAGGACAGAGATGACAAGCAAAGTTTTTAATACGAAAATGATAGAGAATATGATCGTGGATTTGCTTAACGGTGACGGCTGTGTAGCTGCAGAATTCGCATTTGGTTTGACGATTTTCGTGTATTCGCATGTGAATGTCAAGGAGTAAACGTCGGATGGTGGTGAAACCGCAAAGTTGACAAGAAAAATCCTCGTGGGTAAGGCGTCTTCGTCTCCCGGTTCCATGGAATTGCGTCTTGTGTTTCCTCAAGCAAACTTGAGCGTAAGCAACGAACTTGCAATCAGCCTCGTCGCAAGGGTACTCGCCGTAATCATGGCACTCTTTCATGTGTTCGGTCAAAGCGTTGGGCAATGAAGGAGCGGAGAAATCGCATCCCTGCGCTGTACAGAAGATCTTTTTATTCTCTTTTATTTCCCATACGAATTTGTCGCGGTGCTCGTAGAAAAAATCGATATGCTCGCTGGGCAAGCCGAATTTCCGCACAATTTTGATGAAGTCTGCTGGAATCTCTAGTAAACATCGGTGAAACGTTCTCTCACACACAATCATTACCTGCTTTCTTCTCGGATTCCTCGAGTGTTTCGTTATTTGTCGATTTTTTGCGTGGTTTCCTCTTTGATTTTTTAGAATCGATGTGGATTTTCTTCCTTTCAGGTGGCTTTTGTATTTGAAAGCTCAATTTTATCGGCCTTTTGCCCTCATCATTTTCTTCTTTTGAACTACAAGCGCTAGTTCTTTGTAGAATTTCCAGAGTCTTCGGTCTATTAGTTTTCTGCATATACCCAATTAGGAACTTTCTGATAGTTTCATCCATATCTAAATAACTATTGATTACAAAGCGCCAGAATGGAGTGTATAAGTGTGAAGAGTCAGTGAGTTTTTGAATTTGTCAGGAATGAAAAAATAGGCAGTAATAATTCAAGATAAACAATCGAATTTATCGCCGTGAGCGTTTTGAGCGAGAAGTAGACTGTGTGATCACTTCATCCTCTTCCGATGAGCTGCAGAAAGGATTTCTAATTTCTTCATCTTCTTCGTCGTCGGAAATGACGACCGTTTTGCTTTTTGAGGATTTTGTCCTGCCCTTCGTCGTTGTAGTTTTCTTCTTTGATTTTGTACCTAAGGACGTTAATTTCCTATCACACTAGCGCTGTGCGCACCTTTATTGAGCTCTCGCCTTGCGTAGACAATGGTGTTAGAGCCGTCTTTCTCGAGTTTGTCTTTGAGAACAGTCCCAAGAGTTCTTACAGCCTCATCAACAACCGGCCGTGACTGCTTCTCCTTGATTTTTTTCGACTCTTCGATCATCGCTTCTTTCATCTGAAAGTTTTTTTGATAAAAGTCTACCTTAATTTAGCAATAAAATCATTGCATAATTACATTTTTGCATTTTATACAATTGAATGTAAACTCCACTTACCCATTCACAAACATCAAGAATTGATTGCGTATCTCCGATGCCATAAGCATCGGCGATGTCTTTCCCGATCTTGCCGGTGAGATTCTCAATCCCTTGCTCGCTGATTTTCTCTTCCAAGACTTCCGAGATAATATGCCTGTTTGAATCTTGAAAAGACAATTATATTTGAGTATATGGGCCGAAAAACTCACCCATCAGTGGTTCCGTAATGAGTCCATGTTTCTCTTCTTCCTTTTTCGTCCTAAAAACAAAAGATAATGGGACTGATGAAGAATTCGGACAATTACTTTTTGTCTTTCACATATCTAATACAGCTCTTCCAGTTCCACACTCTATCACAAAACTGCTGCCCAGCGAAAACTGAATTGATTGCTCCAAGTGGCTCCTGGCCTCCAGGTCGTTTCAAGTCCACTTTCAATATCATCGCAGGCTGAGGAAATGTTCCGGCCGGATAATCGCGCAATATGTTCTCCGAGTTCTCGCTGATCGCTTTGTCAAACTCCTCTTCGTATTCTTCCTTAGTATTGAACACTCCGATATAGTCGTTCAAAACCACTTCGCCGAGTAAAAGATGGCGCGCTTGGGTGAATTCGTGAGATTCGACGATTATATCATGTGGCGTAAAGGTGATTTGCTGGAACTCTTTGTGATCAAGATTGGCCTCGTGGACATATCTCAGAAGTGCTTCACCAGTAGATATCGTCCAATTTCCATTCGGAGACTGAACCTTACTCGGGCCATTTTCTCCACCCCAGACGACAACATCAAAGCCGCTGGCTAGCTCAGCAAGCTTTACAGGTGGCTTCTCCATCGAATTAGCAAGAACAAGCATTGTTTTGCAGACTGCACCTTCAGGAATCACTGGTTTGACAAACTTCGCCTTTCCCAGTTGCTGCAAATAAGTTTTCGCGACGTAAGAAATGCCGTAGATTGCCACGTAGAGGCCGTCTTGATGCACAACTGTCGGCGCATAAGTCCACTCTTCTTCGAGACACAGTTTTGTATCATCCAGTGACTGAGCAATCCCCGAGGCTTCAAAAATCGCTACAGGAGATTGATACGTCTGCCTGGCTGCGTTTCCATGACGTTCTCGCATGGTATGGTCGCATCGTCCTCCTATCATCAATACAGGCATTTTTGGACATTGGACAATATCTGGACAGCCTGTTTTTGGGGTCTGGATTATCTCAACATCTGTTATTAGCGACTTTCTGTAGATATTTTTGTTCAAAGATCTAGTTATTCGCTGAATTGAAGAGAAGTGATTCTGAGAGTTGTTGAAGAGATTGCCAGCAATAATAGCAACATCTGCGCGTTGACGACCTTTTGACGACTTCTCAAGAAACTCGTCGAAGATTTTGTACCCATCTGGATTAGCTTCGTAGCCGCAATGAAAGCCGGAAGCAATATTGATCTTGACCGATCCGCAGACATTGTCAACTCGCCTTGAGAACCTCGAATTTCTAGCAGTGTTAGAGGAAGAAGTCTGAGGTGCCTGAAGAGTCGTTTGCTGACTGTACTTTCTCTTAGACGATTGCGTACTCTGGTGCTTTGAAGATTGCGTGACACTCAGCGTTCCATAGGAATATGGTTCTTCAGGGGATGGGGAACGCTCTCTTTTCTTTGAACGGTTTATCTGTGGGTTCGTCGGCTCATCGAACTCTGTTTCAGCGATTTGACTAGATCGAGAGAGTTACCAACAAAACGCGAATTTGGTCAAACCTTATGCTATCGTCATTTCTCGCAGCTCTGATTCCCCTAGCTGGAGGAGAGGAGTCAAATTCTGTTTCAGCAATTTGGCTTACTTCCTCGCGCCTTGATTGAGTATTCCCATTTCTCCTTCCGGGCCTTGGCATATTGAATGTCTCGCTATCAGCTATGCTTTCGACAAAATTTGAGCTTGTATTCGAAACTTGACGGGCAAAGTCTTTTCGAGCATTTACTCGTCGCATTTCCGCCTCTTCATTTTCCTTTTCGTTGAGATTTACTGTTTCTCTCGCCGTCTGTCTCAGAGCCTGTGCTTTTGCTGTAGTTGAAAAAAGGTTCGATAGAATTAGAAAAAAAAACAAATTCAACAACGTTCATGAATCACGGTTTCGTCTTGGCAAAAGAGGCACCGAATAGCACGACAAAACATCATCAATATCAAAACCCTCGTTCATTTCAATTCAAACTCTTTAAATTTTGCGCTTTCAAAGGTTTATTCTAAGATTGAAAAGTATTCTGCAAAAAAGTAAAACAGGCTATCACCGGAAAGGCACGATTTTGCTAAATATCGATTGACAGTAAATAATTCATATTTCTGAGAAATATATTAAAGAAAAAAGGAATCATGAATTAGAATGGATTGATAGGAACCCTATCGATATAATAGGGCGTTGAGCGAGAGAGTAATGTGCGGTAATTGTGTAGCGAAAAATTTGCTATAAGCTTTCTTCATTTTTGGCAAAAAAAATATTACTTTGAGAGTCGAAAGAAAGCGCAAATTCGCTGTAAACAGAAAGATCCGCAAAAGTAGAAGAGATAATTTCGTTATGGACTGGAAACTGGAGATACAGAAAGAGCAATTGATAAGAGTCGAATTAAATAGTGGGTACGGAAGTTCTTGAGCTGGTTATTAGCACAGAAAAGGCTAGAAATGAAAATGTGAGATTACCTGGTCCAGACGAGCTCGGATAGGATCGGAGCCAGTCTGGACCAGACTAGCCAGGCTTAGGAAGTTGGAAGTCGAGGAGCGAGGAGGGAAACAGTCTAACCGCTTTTTCCGAAAACTGAAACTTAGTTTTCGAGGGCTTCTTTGATTTGCTTCGCTTTTGCATTGAGCTCATCGAGCGCCTGCTTCTCGCTTTTAAACTTTTCGATGCAGTCGGCGATCAGTTTCTTCATCCTTTTAAATCGTTATTTTCACTGTTAAAATTGAATTTGCTTACTTGTTGAGCTCGCTGTTGAGCAAATCGCCGCGTTTGACGATATTTTCCTTAGACTGGGCGAGGCTCTGGTCGAGAAGGACTGGGCCGAGGATTTTGTAGCACTTGGCGTCTTCTGGAGCGCTGTCTGTAAAAAGAATGGAATGAGAAGATAAGAATTGATGGATTGCTTACTGAGTTCCATGAGCACGACTTTGCACTCGGCGATTTGGCTCTCGAGCTGTCCAATTCGACGGCCCATGGCTTGTCGCTCCGCATCGATGGCCTTGACTGAATATTTTTGTGAAGCGAAGTTGGAGGTGGAGAGTTCTTACCCTTGTGAACTTGTTCCTGAAGTTCCTTCTGGACGTTCTTCATGATATCGTCAAACATTTGCATACCCATGGTGGCTGGAAGAGAAGTTTGAACGTCTGAAAAAGCAGGGGAATTAGGTAAGATTTGAATGATTCGTTTCAATATTGAAGTGATACATCAGAACATGGACATTTGCACAAGACGGTCCCCAAAAACAGAATGAAAGAGAGGGTTCTTCGTTTTATACATTTGAGAATTTGAACTTTTTCAATTTGCGTCAACCACAGCTGGATTCTGTGGAATGAGAGAGGTGAAAAAAGAGGAGAGGAAAACCCACAGCATCGTAAAGATCCCTCGTTGTGGCGGTTCTTGAGCTTGAGCTCCGTCTCTTGGCTCCTGATCATTCTGATCAGTGTCATTTTGAGCTGGAGCTGGCCGGGCTCTGAAGAAGAATTGTTATTTTTGCCTTCGAAAAACTGAAATTTACCGTCGTCTTATGTTGAAAACGCCAGCTTGATAGAGAATGATGCTCAAAGAAATGACAAGGACGGTGACAAATCGTTCTAAAGCAACTTATATCTCGAGACTCGGTATGAAAAGATTTCACCTGTCGAGGAGTAGCTGTAAACAAGACAGAGCATGAGACAAACACGGAAGAAAGAGTAAAATCTGTCTAACCAATCTTGAGGCCCATCATCTTCCACTAAAACAAGCATGAAAAACCAATCCTAAATTTAGAAATTTCTACCAGCTCCTTGAGCACCAACAACAGCATTTTCCCGCTCTGGGTTCTGCCGTGGCAATTCTTCTTGTGGCGGTTGTTCTGCCAAAATTGGCCTCGTGATTATTTCCGTGAAAGACTTCAATGTTTGTCCTTTTGCCTGGGCCTTTTCTTTCTCAAAAATGAGATCTAAAAAAGTTCAGCTGTTGAAATTTTCCTCGGTTTGTACTTCGATAAAGCTTTAATTGCGGCACCAGATGATCGTAGCTGCCATTGATTTCGTAACATCTAATGCTCAGATCCCAAACATCAAAGTATCGCTTCAACTCCGGCGTGAGCCAGGATTCCTCTTCCTTTGTACTTTCAGTTGACGACTGTTGTGTCTGGGCTGCCGTATTTTCGCCACTAGTATTGACTGTTGTCTGCTCATTTTCAAGCTGAGCATTTTCGAGATTTCGAGACTCCGAATTTTCGCTGTTCTCTTCGTTGATTTCCTCGGTTGGCTCGGTTTCTTCTTGGACAGAAACAGAAGGGCCAGACGGAACTATCTCTGGCTGAGGAGCTTCTTTTGGCTCTTTCGTTTGCTCAGAAATAACGAGATGGATAATATTTGAAGTCCCAAGAGCGAGAGAAGAAACAACTTGCTCGTCTTGGAGAAGCTTTCCTCCAGCGATCAGTTTTTGGTGAGATTTTTCTATTTTCAAAGGTCCAAAAGAGGTTTAAAAAGGTTTTTGTTTTACATGAAATGGACATTTGCCTGGGTGTCGCGGATGATCAGCATGAATTTTCTCTTTGAGTATTTCTACTGTTTCATTTTCGCCAATATCTTCGACAATAAAGTCCGCGGAGTTGCCAGGGATCCGCACGCAGACTCTCATTTCCCGCTAGAATCCGCATCGTTAATAATTTTGAAGTCTAACGTGTCATTATTTTGAAAAAAGAGGGAAGAGGCGAGCCAGGGGGCATGAGAATTAGACATCGGCTATTTGTGGCACAAGGACCAGCCCGCTTGATTGGCCCCGCTGAGTTTACCGAGGCCGGCTTTTATACATTTAGGTAGCGGTTTTTGGCACTTAATTGATATCCAATATTTAGATGATTTCAAAAAAAATTTCGCGGGCTTGGAACTCGTCAAAAAACTTCTTGTCTAGTTTTGAAGAGCTCGTCGAGACGAGTCGAATGATATACAGTGAAAACTCAAAAATTGGCCGGTTTTTAGATCCAAATTCCCGAAAAAAGCGGCCAAATTTTGAGTTTTTTGCCGGGTCGCCAAGTTTCCCTTTCAAAAAAGCAAAATTTCGTAAATTCAGGAAGTCTTTCTCTTTCTAGACTTTTTTGACCGGCTCTTCTTTTCGAGAATCATGCTGATTCGGGTATTTCAAATCATATCCAATCAATTAAATAAAAAAATATGTCAACAAAAAGATACGGTGGTTATTTGACCTTGCCACTCAAAGAGAGAAAAAAATATTGCGAATTGATCAAAGGAGGAGCGAAATACAAAGAAGTAGCGAGAATCATCAAAGCGAAACATAATTATGATCTACCAGACAAGACTTTTCGGAACTGGAGACGAGACTGTGATAAGATTCTTTCTTCTGACTCAAAAACATCATTTCATACTGGACGTAAGAAGAGCACTGCCATGGAAGAGTTTGAAAAGAAAGTGAAAGAAGTTTACAACAAGAGACAGTTGAAAATGAAGGTTCGAGGATTCACTGCTTTTGTAAAAGATGTGAGAGATGAATTTTTTTCTGAAAACGAAGAGCTGAAGAATATGGAGATTTCAACATGCTTTGTTTTGAGAATTATAAGGGATCTTGGAAGAAAATCATCAAGAAAAAGTGATCGTAAATTTCTAACGGAAGAAGAAAATGCAATTGAAATTGGTCGTTTGCGAGGCTTCATCAAAAAATACCCATTACTTCAATGCATAAATTTGGACGAAACTGGCGTTCAAAAAACTGTCGAAACGAAGAATCTTGTTGTTCTTGGGGATCGAGATGATTTTTCAAAAATGGAAGGGACTAAAGAAAGATACACCCTCATTCCGTATTGCACTCCCTTTGGGCATGTTGTTGACTTCAAACCTGCTGTTATTTCTAAATGTCAAGGATCAAAGTGGGAAGGAGCTGGAAAGAAAATCAAGAAAAAATTTCGAGATCCGACTTTTGATGCGACTAAGCCTTCTTCATCAAAAAACCAAGAGTTCTTTGAAATTGAGTACCGCTCTTTCGAAAATTTCATTCTTTATTGGAACCCATCTGCTTGGATGACAAGACAGATCATGATCGCGGAAGTTTACCGTCTTTCACTTCATTTGAAGTCGAAATCACCATCAAAAAAATATCTTGTCATGATGGACAATTGCAGGTAATTTATTTACACGAGTCAAAGAATTAAATAATTTTAAGCTCGCACAAGAAGCTTCCGATGCTGGACAACCTCGAATTCGTCTATTTCCAGCCGGGTTGTACCGGCTGGCACCCAGGGTTCAGTATTGTCAAAAACGGGAGCTAAGTGTAAAGTCATCGTGGATTTCCGATTTTGGTATTTTTGGAATCAGCGGGTCAAATTTAGTCTACAGTGTGAATTTCAGAAATATAGCATAACTTTGAAATTCCCGCCAAAATATTTTATATCTTAAGTCCTTTATTAAGACAATAATGAACCCTGGTTGCACCAACCTCTAGACAATGTAATCTTTTCTTTATTCAAGAAAAGAGTTCGTGCATTTCTGGATGATCATATTGTTAAATATGATTCTTTATCATTGAAGGAAGAAAATTTTGTCAAAAGAGGAATCGAAATCTTCATGAAACTTCCTCAAGGTTGTTTTCAACGTGCCTGGATCAACACCAATCTCGTCAAGGAGGATGAATTCACTGAGCATGAAGTTGATGTTTTCAATGAAGATGTTGACGTCGTTGCAGATATTTTAGAAAAAGAGGATGAAGAAGAGCATTTGGAACGATTTGTGAAAATCAATGGTGCGACCCCGATGGAGATTGAAGAAGGACCTCAAGTTCAAGTTTCAGATGAAGCCGACATTGCAAAGCCATCGACTTCAAAATGGCCAGAAAAGCAGTCGAAGATTTCTAGTTTTTTCACTGTTAAAAAAAAGATTTAGTGAAATAAATTTAGTTTGGAAAAAAAAACCGGCCAAATTTTGAGTTGATTTCAGGTTCCAAAAAAGGCGGATTTTGACAAAAAGCGGCCAAATTTTGAGTAGGCAATTTTTGAGTTTTCACTGTATAAAACTCCAGATAGTTTTAAGATTTTCCGCCAAAAAAAGCGATAAGAAGGTGTCTTATCAAAAATTTTCTGACCAGCGCCGTTTTTGTTCTAGAAAAGCTGAGGTGATGATTGACCCCGGAAAATGATCCTCATGGTCTGTTCTATTCCGGCAAAAAATTTCAGCTCGTCATCATATACCCAGCCGAGTTTATCGTTAAATTTCATTTTCCAAGGAAAATGGGACTGTAAATGGGCCGGAAACTAGGAACGTGCAGCGACAACAAAATGCACTAATTTTTTGATTTTTCGCTGATAAGCACAGCAGGATATGTGAGGACGAGCTGAAATTTTTTGCCGGAATAGAACAGACCATGAGGATCATTTTCCGGGGTCAATCATCACCTCAGCTTTTCTAGAACAAAAACGGCGCTGGTCAGAAAATTTTTGATAAGACACCTTCTTATCACTTTTTCTGGCGGAAAATCCTAAAATTATCTGGAGTTTTATATATCATTCAACTCGTCTCGACGAGCTCTACAAAACTAGACAAAAAGTTTTTTGACGATTTCCGGGCCCGCGAAATTTTTTTTAAAATCATCTTACTCGGTAATTATATCATTTGTTTCGCTTCGAAATAGACCTTCTAACTTCTTTCAAATAAAAGTTTTTCACTAAAAATCAACTTGACTTGAAATAAAACAACTTGGAAATAAGCATAAATTCTTTCACTGACACCTGGATTAACTTGTAGTTATTTTATAATAACATATTATCGCTCAAAATCAATTCAATAGAAGAGAGGGTGGGTTATGGTTTTTTAAAAAGACCAATTCGAAATTTACCTAAGAATTCTTTTCGTTACTTCTCAGATCAGCACAACTCTCTCCACCCTACTATATAAAAAGTAAATGCAGCTACTGATAAAGAACTGAATAAATGACTTTCTTTTTCGATAAAAGAGCGCGCTGCGTCAAGCTGCGTCACTGAGCGCGCGCCAATAATATCCCCTCAACTCTTTGAGCTTCAAGAGACCCTTCCATAAGATTATTTATTTAGCGTCACTTTCTGTTGGTAAAGACTGTTATATCGAACTCATCTAACCTCCATTTTGACAGGCTTATTAAAAGACGTGCATTTTTGGTAATTTTTTGAGTTTTTTGATGTTTTTATTTTGCATGAGATTTCTGCTGAGCTTTATTTCTTGATAATTACAGTGATAAATGACGTGTGATAAATTTCAGCATGTCTATCTGACAACGAATGGAAGACATGTATGTTGACAATATAATCGGATGGTTTCAGAACAAAGGAAAGTTCAAAAACACATCTGAGTCTTTCGATTTCTCAATTTTGACTTATTTTTGGACTAAAATCAGTCGCTGATTATGACCTTCAAATCTGGGAGAAATCGGTGGTTCGTCGGGAACTACATGAAGAGTTGACAGTCGAAGGAAGTCGAAAAGCGCCAGTTCCGGAGCATTTGATCGACTTAGACCTCGTTCAGGGAAATACGTTTGCAAAAGCACAGCCGCTCGAGTCTGGACTGACGCCATGGATTCACGGAATTATGCTTTCGGTTTTTATGCCGCTAAATGTCACGTGGTGGAAGGAACGCACCTCGCTAGGTTTTACAATTTTCCTGATTTGTATTTGGCTCCAGGGTTCTGAATCTTAGCTCAAGCTCAAAAGGCGATTGCACTTATTCTTTTCGTCTTTTTCTTAGCGTGACTCACGAATTGATTAAGAACCCTGTTTGGCTCTTGATGGCATTTTCACTGACAAGTTATTACTCGAGCCCGGAGAACTCGCACAAAGTCCCGTTAAGTGAAGTGATCATTCCGGTTATTTCGCTGGTGATCCTTTCGGTTTTGCACTGCGTCATCAGCCAAACGAAACCCCTCGAATGCAAGAGATCATCGCGACACAAAGCACACGCTGCCAGAAGAACAACAAGATCGAAGACTCTTCGCCGATGCTCGATTTTTTCGGATATCGGGCCTTTTGCCGGGCTTCGAAAAATGTACGCAAAACATTCTGAAACTCCATCGTCAGATTCAACATCACTGGATGCGCCGAAATCGTCAAGAGTTGCCAGTTGTAGGAAAAGAAGATCGAGAACGCTTCACTTGGAGAATCAGTTTTTGAGGAAGAGAAATCACTTTTGCAATTCTGATGAAGATGATCAGCGGGATATTCAGCCGCTCATTCGAAGAGGTAAAAATCATTGAAATTGTCAAAAAGAAACTGATATTTGGAATAAGAGCGACTATCGGACGATTCTTCAAGCTCGACAGGCGAATCTACTGACAATGACAGTGACATAAACTCAGACTACAACGGGTAATACATTATAACATCATGAAAATCATCCCATATCTTAAAAATTGTGCGCTAAAAATGAATGCTTTTTTAAAATCTTCCTTTTGCAGAGCTCCCCCAAAAGGTATAAAATGGTGATTTTTGAGGCGTTGAGAATTGGTGATAATTTTAAATTATTAATTATTCGCGGTGATTACAAAATATGAAAGAAAAGGAGAGAGAGAGAGCCTGGTGATCATTTATAAGCAAATTTATTATCCAAGAGTAGCTCCAGACGTGGTCAAACCTGGACCAGAAAGAATTCACGTCCGATTATGGGAATCCAATCATTGGGTCAAGGCGTCAGTTTCGCTGGTTGATCTTGGAGCTCTTATCATGAGAAAGGTACTCTTTTAGCACTCTTTAAAATCCACATCAATTGTTTCCGCAGGTTTTCCAAGAAAAGCAGACAATTTCTCCATTTTGCCTGGGCTTGCTCTTTGCCTTCCTCCATGCCTTGTTGCCAATGACGAACAGAATCTACCGTCACTCCGCCGCCCTGCGCAACTTCTCCTGCCATCACGATCTTTTCCAAGTTGCTTACGAGATTAAAACAATAACATTTGCTGGTGCTCCCTATCTCGTCATTTGCAGTGCAATCTGTCGCTTTTCCATTTCCGCCATCGTAAGTCCTCAGAAGATAATATTTCAAATAGTTAATTTCTAGCTCTACTTTCTGTTGTCCATCTCCTTGCGCGTGTACAGCCAGCGATTACTGGCAGCCAAGCACTTTTCGCACCTAACTTCCGCCCGCCGAGCGCGCAAGTCCGACCTGCCCCACTTTCGTCTGAACAAAGTTCGCAACATCAAACTCTGGCTCTCCCTGCGATCCTACATTCGCCGCAGAGGAGCGCAACGATCCGTCGACATTTTAGTCTCCTCTGGATTTCTTCTTGTTTTGACGCACTTATCCAGTAAGAGATATTTCGGGAAAAGTAAGACGAAGCGACAAAAAAGCGACACTTCGTGGTTCTTTTCCTCTTATTCTCCCGATCAAATTATTCAACCCACTTTTAGCCTTGGCAATTAGTTTTATTCACGGGAACATTTTCGAAGAATCGTCGCCCTTTCTCTGGGAAGTGACTTTCAACAGCATTACGAGTGGCATCTTCATGATGCAGATCCTCACTCAAGGAAGCAAGATCAACCAACGATACATGAACTCCTCTGGCTTGATTACGGAGCAGATCAATCTCTACCTCAGAATGGACAGAAAGCCGCATAAAAAGGAGGCGCTTAGTAGAGCAAACGCAGTTTTGGGCCTCGCGGTGAAGCTAATAAAAGAAATAGAGGTACCCAAAAGAACCTTCCTGCTTCCATTTTCCAATCGATTATTTTCAGTCTCCGTTCAAAGTGTACGGCCTGGTGATGTCTCCACTTTTGTACAACGTAACTCGAATGATCATTTTATCGGCGTTCTCCGGCGCCGTTTCTGAAATGCTGGGCATCAAGCTCAAGCTCTGGAAAATCAAAACCGGATAGTACTTCCTTACCTTTACAATTTAAAATTTTACCATTTTCTCTTTTATCTTCAATTCTTCCTTTTCCTCAAGCCCGTTTTATTTAATACGTATTTTATAATTTACGATTCCTAAATGTTCAAACTCCGCTCTCCATTAATTTCCAACGAATGTTGCTCTTATTTTCTGTGCATATCGCCACGATATACTTTCAGTTGCTCAAATATCTGTAAATGGCCAAAGGTGTGTTGAATAAACGTTTAAATGTCTTCAATTTTTCATCATTACGGAATTATACACCGACCTTTTCGATTTTGCTAAAAAATCAATTTTCATTGACAAAAGTTTTTCTTTTTGTCGATTTTTGAAAAAAGAGAGAAAAAATGAAAATTTTCTCGTTGGTGGTAGTTATTATTCAAGGGCAATACGCCCCAACAGCAAGTGTGCCTGATACGACAACGGGAGAGTTCCGAGAGGTTTCATGCTGGCACTGTGATGCTGTAAATATGACACAATGCGATATGATCGGGGAGATGAAGCCGTGCTTAGGAGAGAATGATGTGTGCATGATTGAAGTGCGAAAGAGAGAAGGAGAGCTTGAACAGGTTTTTGGCCACAATCATTGAGAATATAACGCTTAAACTGTTATAGATCTGCATGGGCTGTAAATCAAGACGAGCATGCCTGGATAACAAGAAGCAAAACGCGAGAGGACGATGGCGAAATCACCAATGCCGACCTGAGCCCTGGTGGAAAAAAGCACCATCTGTCTGTCGCCAGTGCTGCAACGATTCTGATAACTGTGCACGTGACTTTGTACTTCTTAACGATGGCTTCGGTCCGTTCGACCAGTCAGAGTGGAATGAAGATCTTCTTCTGTGAACACTTTTTTTATAAAATAATAAAAAAGACAAAAAAACTGAATAAATTCTTAAAATCTTTAATTTTAGTGTACTAGAATGAGGGAGGAAAGTATACCATGCGTGTGTATAATTGACGCTGGCGGCCAGTATACAAAAGTTATTGACAGACGAATTCGTGAGCTACAAGGTTTGCCTTTTGTTTTTTTTTTGAGTTATCTGAACTTGTCAATTGTAGTTCGTAGCGAAATACTTTCTCCGGCAACAGAAATCGCTGTTCTGAAAACGTTTAGCGCGATTATTATTTCTGGAGGACCGAGCTCAGTTACTGACGAAAATGCGCCAAAGTTGAGCGCAGAGATTTTAAATATGAACATTCCCGTGCTTGGAATCTGCTGGGGCATGCAATTCATCAATCACGTCAATGGAGGCAAAGTCGTCGCGCTTGAGAAAAGAGAAGACGGCGTTTTTCCGATCACAGTTGTCAACACGGCATCAGAGTTGTTCAAAGGCCTGCCGGAAACGCAGGAAGTCTTGTTGACGCACGGAGATTCAATAACCAAAGTAGCTGATGGCTTCGAGACAATTGCCAAAAGCGGAGACATCGTAGCCGCGATCGCCGATCCCACCAGAAAGATATTCGGTGTTCAGTTTCACCCAGAAGTTGATCTGACAAAATTCGGAAAAGAGATCTTTTCAAATTTCCTCGACATTGCCCAAGTGCCCCGTTTATTTACAGAATCGTTTCGCGATGAAGAGTGTATCGCTGAAATTAGGAGTCAAGTTGGAGAAAACGGAAAGATTCTAGTGCTCGTTTCTGGCGGCGTCGATTCTTGCGTCTTGGCTGCGTTGTGTTTTAAGGGGGATTTCCCTACGTGGTACAGATCCCTACCTGGTACAGATCCCTACCTGGTATAGATCCCTACCTGGTACAGAAATAAAAATGTACCAGGTAGGGATTTGTACCAGGTAGGGATCTGTACCAGGTAGGGAAATTCAAAATAGAAATTTTTTAAAATCGATAATCAACACATTAACCCAAAACATAATTCTACTCGACCCCCCATCGATAATAATTTTTTATTTCAAAAATGTTTCTTTCATTATGTTTTCGTATAAACCCGAAATCCCTCTCTCCGACACTTATTTTAGTCGGTGTTTGGGAAAATCCGTGGTCGATTTGGTCAGTCGGGTCGGACTTTTGGTCGGTTCTGATCAGATCGGTGGTCCGTTTGAAGCCTTCTTTGCAAATTATATGGCATTTCTCTGATTCTCTTTCTGAAGAGCCACAGTAACTTCCAACCGGGCATTTACAAATTTTCTTTGGCGAGCAGTAGCCTTTAAAATCTCTGTCTCCTCCACAAACGCATGTATTTTTCACAGGATCGCAGATACTATTTCCATAACAAGTTTGGCAGGTCTCTTCAGCGGCCCCAACAGTCCCGAAAAAGTAATTCGGCAATTTTCGAAGGCTAACTAGAGATCTGACCGGCTGAAGATGCTGCTGCCTTATCTCACGATAGCTGCTGCTATTGTCAGAATCATCAGTTGCATTTTTGCAGCAAGAAGCAGGATTGACATTGAGCAACTGTTGGATTTGCTTGAAAGGCACAGTAAAAGAAGCTCCAGCTGGAATCAGCAAGATGCCACTTTTTTCACTCTCTTCTTCAACCAAATCAATGGCCAAATGATCCACTTGAAGAAGAAATTTCGCCAGGCAAAGATCACTTTCGCCAATATTCCTTATTCTTATGCTCGCAAGATCATCAAGGGAGATTCGGACATTGTCGTAACCTTCTGTGTTTTCGAAGGTGAAACGGAATGCTTTCCTTTTTATTGTTAAATTGCATAGTAGAGCTTCCCCTATAATCTGTCCGGAATATTTTAAGATTGAAGGTAAAATAATAATAAAAATGATTTTTTGAAGATTGTGTCTCTTCAATTGTGCCATAATTGTGCACATTTCAAAAGTTTCTGACACATTTTTTCTTCTAGAATCAAATAATTTTATAATAAATTACGTCTTAAAGAGTTTATAAGCCCACCAAAATGATCCCCTTGCTCAACGATTTCAGAGAAGGCCTTTGGAGCATAAATGACCCTGTTTTTGTGAGCATAAAACGGACCACCGATCTGATCAGAACCGACCAAAAGTCCGACCCGACTGACCAAATCGACCACGGATTTTCCCAAACACCGACTAAAATAAGTGTCGGAGAGAGGGATTTCGGGTTTATACGAAAACATAATGAAAGAAACATTTTTGAAATAAAAAATTATTATCGATGGGGGGTCGAGTAGAATTATGTTTTGGGTTAATGTGTTGATTATCGATTTTAAAAAATTTCTATTTTGAATTTCCCTACCTGGTACAGATCCCTACCTGGTACAAATCCCTACCTGGTACATTTTTATTTCTGTACCAGGTAGGGATCTATACCAGGTAGGGATCTGTACCAGGTAGGGATCTGTACCACGTAGGGAAATCCCGTTTTAAGGCTATAGGAAAAGATAGAGTGAAATGTCTTCATATCGATAATGGATTTATGCGCAAGGGCGAGTCGGAGCAAGTCATCAAGGTATTTTCCTGCTTATTTTATCGTTGCTCAATGAAGTTTTGTAGAGCTTGACTGACATTGGAACGCCAGTAGAACTTGTCAACGCGCAGCGAATGTTTTACAACTCATCATGTCAAATTTACGGGTCAAAGCCGGAAGATTTGCTCCAAGAACCGAGCCAGATCCTCTGCAAAACCATCGATCCCGAACAAAAGAGAAAAATAATTGGAGATACTTTCATTAAACTTGTCAAAATCGAAGCAAACAGAAGAAACTTGAGCATTGATAATACAGATGTTTTCTTGGCTCAAGGTACACTTAGGCCAGATTTGATTGAATCAGCTAGTGCGACTGTTTCTTCTCATGCGGATGTAATAAAGGTACAAGACTTTCATTTTCCCATCTTAATTTACTGTTAGACTCATCATAATGACTCGCCAATGGCACGACAGTACAGAAATGCTGGTCGTCTTGTTGAACCCCTTCGCGATTTTCACAAAGACGAGGTCCGCAGACTAGGAACTCGTCTCGGCCTACCAGAGTCGATTGTCAAGCGCCAGCCTTTTCCCGGCCCTGGGCTGGCAATTCGAGTCATCTGCGCTGATAATTTCCTCGTTCAAGAAGATGAGGGCCCCGCTCCTTTATTAAAAATGCTGTCGAATTACAGTCACTGCTTGAAAACACCGCACACGCTGCTTGAAAAGATCAAATCATCACTCTCGTCTTCCGAGCATGACCGCCTTGAGAAATTCACAAGGTTGTAGTAGCTTTTTTAAAATCGAAGTAATAATTCAAAATTAGAGATGCGAAACTTTACACATCAATCCTTCCGATCAAATCAGTAGGCGTTCAAGGAGATTGCAGGAGCTATTCTCAAGTTGCTTGTATTTCTGGCCCTCCAATGTGGACTGAGCTAGTGTTTTTGGCGAAAATTATACCGAGAATTTGTCACACGATTAATAGGTTTGTAGCTCACTCTTTTCGACATGGAATAAACTTTTGACTAGAGTTTGTTATTTAATGGGAACTCCCATACGAGATAGTCACTTTCCGAACGATACAACACCAACTACTCTTTCTGAATATCCTCTTAGCCAATTGAGGTAAGATGAACTCTGTTCTGCAAGTCTTCATGTTTTGCTTCAGAGAATGTGATCATAGAGCAAATACGATAATGAAGAAACACAATCAATTAGACAACGTTTCTCAGATGCCAGTAGTTCTGCTTCCTTTGCATTTTGATAGAGAGCCGTATTCAACCAAAGTTGGCTCGTGTCAACGTTCAGTCGTTATAAGGTAGTTTCTGTACTCTGTCTCTGTCTTAGAATTTTCAGGCCGTTTATTTCTTCCGATTTTATGACTGGTCGAGCTGCAATCCCAGGACAAGATTTATCAGAAGAATGCGTAAACGAAATGCAAAAAGAACTCTGCGAGGTACTAGCAACAAGTAGTCTTTGGACTCAGTTTATTTCTAGGTTCCCGGAATAACTAGATTACTTTACGATTTGACTTCAAAACCGCCCGGTACAACGGAGTGGGAATAGACTTTATTTACAAACTGCCACTCTCCTTGTTCCAACTTCCACCCCGAATGTGTATCGAAACCTCGAAAATAAACACAATACATGTATTTTTTAAAAGTTGTGTTGAGGAAAGTGGAATGTTCGCAGTATACTTTCGGTGAGTTGAAAACAAGAAGAGCAGTAACTTTAAATTATTGGGGTCGTCTGAGAAGAGGTTCGTACTCGCTGTAGATATCCAAGAGATCATCTAGTTCATCGTAAGACATTTTGCTCATCATCGAGTCTCCTGATTTTCCAAGAAACAAACATTGGAGCAGGATCGTCAAGTCAAGAGCGACAGTCCCAAGTGAGCCAAGCAGCCAAGGTAAATGCTGCATGACGAAGTACTTATAAGAGTGGCCATCCTCTGCCTTGCTGAGTAAAACAGAAGCAGCGTAAGCAAAGTTTGCAACCACAGCGAGCAGGAAAGTGAAAGGATGAACGCCTTCAGTTTTGCCCCGCTTGAAGTTTTTGATAATTTGAGGCAGCCGAGAACCCAGGTAAAACAACGTAGACATCAGTCCAACGAGGTAACCAATCTCTTCGGCGGTGGACTTAAATGTCAATTTTTCTGTCCCAAATGTCTGTTGTGTTGTCAAAGGAATACCGACAACCAAGGCTGCTGTCGAAAGAGATTGCCAATCCAAAGGATGGTTGGTTTGGTTCTTGAGCGTGTAGTAGAAAAACTGAGCGATGATTCCTACGTCCATCATAACGTAGTAGATCGCTGTCAGAGTTTGAATCGGGAACTGATGCGTTAGTAGACATCCTGTTAAGTTGGCACTGAAATCTTTGATAAGTTGACAGAAATGAAAGCAATAACTAATTGAAGCCGCATAAGGGGGAACCGATGAGCAGAGATATGTGTTGATAATTAGAAATAAAAGCTTACGTGTCTCCAAAGAGCCAAAATATTAAAAACCAAATTGACAGGGCATCATCGCAGCGTCCTCTTTTGTAGTTCTCATAGAGTTGAGGCAAGTAGACGAGGAACCAGCACAGAATTGAGAAGATTCCGAGGAAAAAGCCGACGGTCTCAGTGGGCGAAGAAACGCACTCACCGAAAAGAAGGAAAATCCACTGTATTCCACTGTCGCAAGCACTATCAGCTGTTGCATTTATTGCTTGAGTGTTGTTCTCAATGTTCATATTTGCAATTTTGCTTTGTCTCGATGAAGATAGTTGCATTTGTGATGGAATTTATATTCCCGTTATTGCTCTCGAACCCATCTATTTGAAGAGCGCCATCTCAAAGCTCCAGTCGAGCTGCACCACGCTGACCGCCTTTTCCGATACGGAACGATTTAGGAGTAATTATTTAGTTAGTCGCCTGTCAAACTCTGAACCATGTTGGTTGATGACTCGGAAAATTCACGAGTCAGTAGTATTATGAAGAGAATAACAGCAGTAAGGATTCTTTTAAAACTATCAATGAAAGCTACACTGTACTGTTTTTGTTTTCTAATAAAATTTCCAAAAAAATTTTTTCAAGAATTTTGCAGTATAAGATTATTTTTTCTTATTCTTGTCATCCCCACATCCTAAATGAAGAGTCGAGAGATTCAAAGAATTATTGATTATTATCAATCGGCCCTTCCGTTTATTGATTTCTGTAATTACACAGTCGCACCTTCTGCCGGAAGACAATTTTATGCTCCCACTTTCAAATTTTCGATTTCAATGTCCGCTTCATCGTCAAGTGCCGTCTGGTATCAAACCGAGGAGAAGGGAGTTCGATTTCAATGATTTTTATGGCGTGTTATTACAGCAGAGAAAATCAAGTACTCGAAAAACATCTGGGATTTGACACAAATCATTTGTGTCATCTCGCCACTTTAGCACTCACTCTCTGTAATAGATCTTGATGGACCGTCCAGGATAGTGTTCTGTTACTAAGACTTTAAGGAACAAAGACATCTGTTCAATATTTGACTTAGAGCCTCCAAGTTAGAGGTATCCTAAAAATCGTAACAGGTGGGAAAATTTTCCTTTTGTCAATAAATATTGTGGGTTTTTAGCTTACTTGGAAGTGTTTACCAAGGTGTTACCAAGTGTTTAGGGGTAAAGTTCCAAAGATAGATACAAAGGTTTTTCACCAGGCAAAGGCCTTCCGAAACCTTTTGGAACCCCTTACAGTAATTTGAAATTTGCTATTTTCTATAACTGAATTGAATAGAATTCAGGTCTCGAATCAAGTATCGTTGAGCTGTACATTATGGTCGAAATATTCGTGAGGATTAATTACTTGCGGCTAGAATTATAGAACTTGCGCGCCACTGCCTCGGGCTTCTTCCGCTATCAACAAGCTAAAGTAAGATTTCGGGTTTATCGGTTTTTCATTTTTGTCAGTACTCATTGAATTATAACTTGCAATGGAGGCAGTTAACATGATAGCGGAAGAAGTACAGAGCATGCGGCCGAAGATTTCACTTGCTTTCAAGGAACTAAATTCTACACTTGATGCGATGGGCAGATGCACAAAAAAATTGTTTTACTTTTTGATTTTTATGATCTTCGTGATAGTTTATATGATGAAACAGCATACGCAGAAGGAGCTTTTACTCGATCCGGATCATCCGTTTAGGTAATATTTATTTGTGAACATACGTTTCTTTATTATGTTTATGCAGAGGACATGTTCAAATATCGATGGAAGATCACAAAAAACGAGTCGAAGATCTGAAACAAGTCGAGGAAGATCTAAAATATTGGGGAGCAAAGGGAACTTCCGACGATAACTAGCCATTTTATTCTACTATTCTTCACAAACTACCAAACCAGATCAAGTCCAGTACTTGGCAAACATAAAGAAAACTCTTGCTGTTTGAGTTCACCACTAGATTCTTCTGTGTATTTATTTGCCTGCGACTAATAAACAACATATCCATGCATAAAGCCGGGTGCTCGACTTGCATCGTCTCAGTAAGAACTAGAAATGAGACTGTTTTCAACATTTTTAATAGGGGCGGCTATCGCTAGCCGTTCCACCCGCAACTCTTGGAAGAAACTCGAGCGAGAGGGGACTTCTAAGTATGACGAGCTCAAGAAAGTCACTTCAAAGAGCGACCACGGCGAAGAGATCACCGAGATCGAGAGACAATGGGAGGTCAGCCTCAAGGAAGGTCACCAGCAGGTTGATATCTTTGTTGGGCGAACCTCCCTTATTGACCGAAACCCCGGACAATGCTCGCTCCACTGGAATCTCTGCCCAAATCATTGTACCCTTGATCATGAGCTTCCCGATAAGTTCACGAAAATTCGCGGTAACATCATGGCCGAGCACAAAAACTACCAAGATCGAGTCAGTGCGGCACGAGACGAAATCGTCGAGGATCTCAAGGGCAAGATGGATGAGTTCAACGGCTTGATGACCGACATCTCAAAGAACAGGAATGAGCTTGAGGCTCAAGAAAGTCGCTTTCTCGCTACACTCCAGCAGGATTACCAGCGAGTTCAAAGCGTCAACGACCGCCTCATGGCCCTCCGAGATAACGCCCGAGAGGACAAGCAAGGATACATGGAGCTCAATAAGCGTGCCAGTGATGCCTACGACTCTTGCTACGACCAAGCGCCTTGCTTCGGAACTCAGCGATGCCGATTCGGTGTCCCATCTGGCTCCTCTTGCGCTGATATCGTCGAAGATCTCACCGAAGAGACTGGCTACCAATCTGAGCTTCGAGTTTCTTCAGGTGTATACATGGTCAACACGAATGCTGGTGCCAAGCCCGTTCAATGCGAGTTCAGCTCTTCTGGAAACGCCTGGACTGTCTTCCACCACTACGAAAACAGAACTTACTCAGCAGGCAACTGGAAGAACGGATTTGGTGCAGCTGCCAGCTTCGGTGATGCCGCTTGCGGACCAGCCAATTACTGGGCCGGTGATGATTTCATCGACGCCGTTCTGGACAACTCTGACAAGCTCCTCGCGCAGACGGATAACGACGTTTCCGTCTTTAACATCAGGTCTTCCCGAGGTCAGTATCAGGCATCTAACGGCTCTCCAATGTGCGATGGTGGATCGACTCTTGATGCCAATGCCGTCTCCAATGTTCTGAACAACCATCGTGGATATGAACAGTTTACTCGACTCGCTGTCGGCCAACTGAAAGAAAAGAACGACCATCCTAAATGCCTCGCTGTTGGCGATTACGGTGCATACGGTGGTGGACCAGTATACGAAGGTGGTGACTACGGCTCATACGGAGGCAAGGACTACTACGGATAAATTATTTCTTTAAAAAATTCTTTTGGCCCTAAATTTTCTGTCCAATAAATTTGACCCTAAATTGAAATCAAGGAAGAGTTATAATTTGCAAAGCAATTTATTGAAAATATTATACAGCAATGATCATTCTTGACAGTTTTTCAAAATTCACTGTACTGCATTATTTTTTACAGAACAGTACAGTGAATAGCAAGGTAGTTTAACGAGTTTGTTTTTTTCACAGTGAGATATTTTTTCGGATGAAGCAAGTTTAATTTTTGTTTTGTGAAGTATCAGAGCATAAGATATATCAAAGAGAGGTGCATTTTTATATATATTTAAATAAGATGAGGTTTATGATCATGACATTTTTGGTTCGGCTTTTGAAGATCGGATCATTTTCCGACTTACTAGTATCAATAGTCGCCTGAGTTTGGCAGTGAACTGAGGTTCGATAATCTGTTTTCTTTTCGTTTGTGAAGGAAGTGGTTTTTGTTGTTTTTGCTCATTCGTATGATTACGTATTGGAGCAAGTGTGGCAGCAGATTTCGTTAAAGTTATGTGAGCCGCAACTGCTTCGTATTTTCGTGCAAGCTTGATACATATCCACACATCTCTCCGGTCTCATCGACGTTGATGGCATTTGCGTACTGTACACAGGGCAGCTGAAAAGTTCAGTCGGCATAAAGTCATTTGGTTTAATCTTACCTTTGGATATTACAAGCCTGAGAGCTAAGTGGCTTCCGTCCTCGGCATCCTCGCCTGCTTCTGCACTTGACTGAGCGATGCTGTTCTCCTCCCCCGCATGTTTTTGAACACTAGAATTATTTAAATGAGCTTTGAATACTTTTAGGGTTCTTACAGAAGTCCACGCTCCTGTTCGCCAATTTGCAAGTTGCCGCCTCGATGAGGAGTTACCACGTCGCCCGTGGCACCGTCGCCTGCAGTTGCGTGTCTGATCTGCTGGCCTTGAACCTTGGCAGTTTTCGCTGTGTGAGAGAATTGAAATATTATCAATCCTTCGACAGGAAGCTGCCCTCGTTTGCTCTCCATTTACAGTGCCAGAGCTATGCGAAGGACATTGAGCAGAGCACTAAAATTATTTTAAAAAAGAAATCTCTAGAATGAGAGAACTTACCCTTGACCACGTTGAAAAGGTCCACTTTGCGGTGCAAGGCGTGATTTGACAGGTCTGAGAGTCTTTTATTGAGTTCATCCTTTAGTCATGCAGTCAAAGAGGGATTATGCACTTTGATTTATAGCGCGTTCAGCTTGTACTCGGCTTAAGTTTAAGTATCTCCAATAAACTCTGAAGTTTTTCAGCTAATGATGGATCAGCTGTTTAACAGTCCATGTTACTGTTATTCGCAGACATAGAAAGAACCTTTCCTGATGGTTTTGGCTCGTTTTGACACTGATCTGTCGAAACAATTACTTCTTGTCCGTTTATTTCCTTTATACATCGGACTATTCTCGTGGCTGTTCCATGACCACAATTAGCTGAACAGCTTCCCCATTCACTAGATTCCCATCTTGCAAGAGCAGGACAGTCTTCGAGCTCGCACGGCTCTGTTCTCCATCGAGGTGGTGGATCTTTGCAGTGGTCCGAGGACACCTTGATTTTTGTTGCTTTCTCAACACATGTCGATTTGATGACTTTTATTCCTCCAACTCCACAGGTTTTAGAGCATGCTTCCGGCTCGTCTTCCCAAACATAAGGATCTTCGACGAGTTCCGGACTTATCTCGTCCAGGACAACATCACGGCTTATGTAGTAGCTGACGGTGAAAGTTGGCTGTCCATAATGTACTTTTGACATGAATCTTTGTAAAAGTTCGAATGCTGAGCCAACACAACTTATTCAAAAAGAGAATAAAGCCGTTGTTTATTACAGGAAGAAGCACTTCCTTCCACAAATTCTCATTTAATATTTCCGCTCTATTGGAAGATGAGCTGTCTGATATTGACCCTCAGGACATTTGATCTATTTCAGCAGATTCTAGGTGTAAGGAATCAAAAGCGATGCGGTAGGGACTAGAATCATAAAAATCACTAAATCGTGTCGCTCAAATCAGCTGCGCACATAAAATAATGGTCCAGCTTGCGTTTGAATTCAGAACTCTTTCCTAACAGAAGTCGCCAAGGGCCCCGGCGAAGAGATTTCTTCTTTGGACCTGATTGACCGCTCATAGTACCACTCGGAGCCAGCCAAGGTCACCTGAGCAGCCATTTTTCCAGAAAAGTCAATCTCAGTAGGATCATTGTCCAGCGAGCTCATTTGGAGTGATGAAGTGGCTGCGACCGCCTAAAAATTACGCTGAAGCATGACCTAACGACTACTGTATTCAACCTGGCTAATTTCGACGTTGGTAGCAGTTGCTGGGATCTCTAGAGGTTTTTCCCGTCCTCGTGATCCCGCAACCCACACGAATCGCTTATGAATGCATGAAGTAGAATCACCTCCACAGACTCCGCATTTATCGAGCTCCATACCGTCCATGGCTCCGTCACAACCGATTCGTCGGCATTTTCCTTCATAACAATAGCTTGTGCCATCCTGTAAAAGTTTCAATAATGATCAGATCATTAAAATCCCAAGAAATTCCTTGCGGATCATGCTTTTTACGTACCTTTCCGCAGCTCGTGCCGTCTGCGACAATCGTGCTGACGACTTTAGTATCGTACATGTCGCCAGTACTTTGGCATTGCAGTTTACATGATCGATAGTTTGCTGCCGTAAGGTATGGCTTCCACGAGTTGTTGCTCGACGAGGTACCTGTCAGCGCGCGTAGTGAGCGGGCACGGTACGAAGGCTGGAGTTGTTTACATTGATCCTCTCGCGAGAACATTGAGTACGTATCACATGCTTCGCCCATGCAAGTCCTAGTATCTTCGTGATTCCCTCTGCAGTACAGTCCACCATAGGCAGGCGCAGGATCGGAACAGGTTCTTGTTCGAACTCGAACACCAGTTGAGCCACATTCCGCCGGGCAAGGAGACCAGGAGCCCCAAGATCCCCAGTTACCATCAATTGCACTTGAGTAACCACCTTCTCGGACACAGCTTCCTTGTCTGCACCATTTTCCACGGCCACAAGATGTGCCTTCTGCGGGAGGCATTTTCATCGAGATGCATTTTTGTCCGTAGAAAGTGTCCGCAACGTTGCAGAAAAGGTATTTGCAAAGGTCGTCGCCCGCGGCCGCATAAGAACACACCGAGCTACTTGCTCCGTAGGCGAGTCTAGACGAAAAGTAAACCATCTGATGGAGAAACAGGTGGATATTTTCAGCTTCGAAAATAGAGAGGAAGTGATTATACATACCTGCATTGTTCGTCGGCCGAGTAAACTTCCCCGGGTAATTGGGGACGGATAGAGCGCAATGACCGGAGTCTCACAGAACTTGAGCTGCTCGTTTGATGAATCGTTACTGGCTTTGAGCGCCTAGAGGTTTCTCGCAAGCAGTCAGATCCAGGACTGTATAGGAATTGCAATAGTTTTCTTCGGGAACACTCAGACCACTTGATTGACCCTGAAGTAGAGCCGGCAAGTTTCGACGCCATGAGCATGCCTTGAGAACGGAAGCAGGAATTTTGATCTCCGTCATGCATTATTCCAAATGAGTGTCCCATTTCGTGCGCGGCGGTGTAGGCAGTAGCGAGGCCGGAGTCTTGACTAATCGAGCAAGAACGTCGTCCCTTAGAGTCGCACATCCCACCGATGTTAGCAAAACCGAGCGTAGGACAGCTAGGGCGATAGCCACCGACGCAAATGTCAACTCCAGTGAGGAAAATTGCGTGATCAGCGGGATGCAAACGCTTTCGTCTGTAGTAATCGTGTTGGTACTCACAGAAGTTTCTCAAGGTCACTTCTGCGTCTTGATAGATGCGGAAGCGATCCCGGTGCATTAAAATCGTGTCAAGGATTCGAAGTTCGATTCGTACGCCCAGGCTTGGATCTCTAAATTTTTGAATGTTAGACACGATTATCTAATCTTTGGAATAAGCTATTATCCGCTGACATGCTGTACCGGATTCAGAGCTACAGTTGTTACTTTATTCCGTTTCCTTGACTCAGGCATGCTATGCGTCGTAATCGCTTGATTTTCACCTCCTTTAGGTTGAGTAGGGGTACCAAGCCCGTAAGATATACGGCCACGGTAGGCTTGGGTTTAGAAGCGGACCTTGGACCTGGCCTCGGGTGAGTGAATGAAAAATTCGTAATGAGTAAAGCAGCAAGCGCGGTGGGCCTGTAGCCACGCTTTAGCAGCTTTATTCACGGCAATTTATGACCAAACTAGTTCATAACTCACCCATTTCTCACTCAGTCTAATACTCACTGTAATAGCATTCGACACAAAACGTCAATGGAATTCGCAATGAGAAAGGACGTACCTGTAGATATTAGACATGATTCCCAAGATCGTCTGCAAGTAGAGTTTGACGCTATACAAGTCGCGATGCTTTTTGATGAAGGCGGAATCAACAACGATCATCAATTCGATAACAAGGTTCTCAGTCGGGTCGACTAAATAAACATTATCATAAACATGATTTTAAAGACGCAATAAGTAATTTATTTCGAAAGTCTATGAATAAGTTGCTAGAATGAACTTTTCAAAGGGGCCACTTAGTTTTCTCCCCAATTTATAGCGTCAAAGACCTGTTATAAGCTCCTTTGAGAAACTGTATGTGACGTATTTCTAGCGCTTATTATTTAGTTTCCTGGATCGAGGAGATTTTCGGGCATGAATTATTCCCGTGACGTAGGACAATCCTACCGAAGTTACGTGCTATGAGTTTTATCAATTGGCGGGGGATTGGCTGGCTGAATCACTCCATAAGAATTCATAAATCCCTCGACTTTTGGCTTGGCCAAAAGTGAACTAAGTCGGCGGCTGATCGGGAACAAAGCCGATTTACACATTTCTGAATAACGCTTCCATGGAGAAGTTTGGACAAGATAAATGCCTTATCTCGCTTAGTTTTTATGACGCCGAGGATATTAATATTTCAACGTGCTGTTTGATAATGATATCTGCCGTTCGCAATGCTATAAACTTGTGAATGTCTTGCAGACAATATCAAATCGGCAAAATTCGATCGAAAATGCTGGAGAAGCATTAAATTTTTTGTTATGATGGCAATTCGTTTATAGAAAATAGAATTTTCGGAATTATAGCAGTAAAAACTAGGAATTTAACAATTGAATCTAGTTTGAAAAAAGTGTAAAATTAATTGGATATAAATCGGTATTACGTATGATGTTCCGGCCAGGTGGGTCTTGGGTCACACTCAAGGTATCAAAATGAACTTATAAATCGCGCCATTAACTTCGAAACTCGTATGAAGTCAAGTGCTTGTTCTGCGGGACACTTGTTTATGCCAAGATTAAAAATAGAAAACGAGTCTATTACATAAGCACTTTTTTAAATCTGGGAGGAGATTCAGCTGGAGAATCTTGACCGTAACGTTAATGGCTATTAACCCCCCTAATATGTCGATTATTGATGACTGGCTTTCGTGAATTGAATGGAATACCGTTCGATTCTTCTACCGCGAGTTTATTTGGATTAAATTACATTATCCCTGTATTGGCAGTTCTGTACAGGTGTCTCCCGGTTCAGAATCGACTCCGGAGCCGGGCTGTCTTTATTTCTCAAAAAGACAATGAATCGTCTCGCACTTGAGGAACTATTTTTATAAACTAAGCACAAATCCCTCACCTGCGCTTACAATGAAAAGATGGAAATTCTCCCAAAGTGCTTCCGCTGATTTTTCAGCAGGCTTTCGATTCTTCCGGTCAAATAGCTTAGCCACTTATTGAACGAGAGTTCATTTCCCTCAGTTACGACAGAAAGACACTTTATATAGAAATAATTAAGGAGCTCCTTTGTTTTAGCGCGGTAGAATGAGATAGAATGTTTGATTCTAGGAACGGCTAGTTATTTTATTATCGTGATTACATGCGTGTAAACTGCATTAATTATGTAACATGATTTTTCTTTTATAAATGGATGGCTTTATATCACAGGTGTCCTTTTTTGTTTCTTTGAGAGAATCTCTTTAATTCGGAGCACTGCCGCCTTGCCGTAAATCATTTAACCTTGCTTGGCAGTAAATCTACGACAAGTCTGACTAACAACTTGTCAAAGAGAAACAACACTCAAAGCCCACACATTTTTAAGGCAATACTTACGATTTCGTGACGAATCTCGCCTAACGCGAGATACTTCTTCCTTTTTCTGATTGATAATGTCCAGTAGATCGATGCCCGGATATACATCATCGTGGAGTTTGTCGGGAATCGGGTAAATCACGATCATATTTTTACTTCGATGGCTTTACTCAATAACCCTAACCCAAACCCTAACCCTAACCACATAATGGTCCACATTGGTTTCATCCGATTTGCAAGTGAAGCCTCTTTCCTGAGTCCGAAATCAGAAGCATCCATCGACTCGACAAGAAAGTCATTGCCGTTAAGAATCACGTGTCCACTCGTGCCCTCATTGCATAAGTTTAAAGTGCCTTCGGAAGTTGTATTGCTCTCCACGAGCCCTTCAGGAGCACTCTTCACGGCGAAAATACACTCTTCTCCAAAATTCGATAAGCTTAAAAGCGGTCACTTCTGATCAGCAAATTGAAGGCTCTTACCTAAACGCATCCGACTCGAGTTCGTATTCAAGACTTATGGTGGTATTTTCGAAAACTGAACGTCTGTGGAATAAGCCGATTTCGTGATCGCCAGACAACAGCTGTAACCTAAGACGAGAAATTTTATTACCGAAAATTTGATTAAAATGAAACTTTCGACGTTGGAAAGTTTGAACTTTCTTGGAATGAAAAGAAAAGTGAATAGAAAAGAGACTTCGTCATAAAAAGATACAGTTGCACCTCTTCTCTACGTTTTACAGTGGCTTTAAAATTATTTATAGATATTTATGGAAGAGATTGAAAGCGCCAGTGGTCAATGTTTTGAATAATTTTCTGTAAAGAACGAATTTCTAAGGAGAAAAATTACATAAGCCCATAACAAAAATGGAGCCTAATAAAAACGGTGTCCTTGTATGTAGTATTTTAGTATTCTAGCTGTAAGTACCTAAGTGTGCCCAGATGCGCGGCGGATATTGTGGGATGCGGTAAGACGTTGACCTCAGCGAGAGAATAACTTGATACGGGTCATCAAGCACGCTCCAGAGTTACTAGAGACAGAGATTTCAAAAATCGAGAATTCAAAAACAATGAAATTCAAGTTTTTTGTATTCTAACTTGTCACCCGTTTCCTTGAACTGGGAAATTTTTCATCGAGGTGTTTTTGAAACTTTGCGTGATCGTCGGTGTACCAAGGCGGGGTTGAACATAGTGATGCTTCTATCAGATATATCTAAAGAAATAATTAGCTAAGCATGTAATGAATTGCTAAAAAGGTCAAGCAAGGCCATGATCAGTCTGTGAGAGGTCAGTCAAGTTCAGGAAATCGAGCTAATAAAGATCTGCCGCTTGAGCACGAGCATCGTCAGATCTACGGAACATTGCAGGTGCTACGTGGTGGGAACACCTTCCGAACGCTGTGGATTAATTTATTGAGCTTGAGCGGAAGCAGAATCACTCTGTCGCTCAGGCCATGTTTTTCTACCTCGATTGCATCATGTGTAGATATTTTTTATTTAACTATTTTGTCTAATCCTTACGCAGCGAAATTTGAATGTAGGCTTCAAGTCTATGGATTAACCGGATTTCGAGGAGGATGGATCAAGGATGATAAACAGATCTTGAGCTCATTTTTTCTGTATTTTTTTTGATCAAGATAATTCAAAAGCTGACTTTCTTTTACAAAACAACTCCGATAGAAATAGCGCGATTCAAGTGTTCAAAAACGCATTTTTTAGACAATTATTTTGCTGCGCCAGAAATTCTTCTGACTGGGAGACGATTCCTAAGAAAATAATCGAGCCATAACTGGTCCATTCCATGACTGAATGATAGCCCGCTCGTTTTGTGATAGAACGCGTCTAAACACAAAAGACAATGAGTCTCCCCGCGCTGTCTGTGCCCCCGAATCGTGTAAAAGGTCAACTTCATATTTATGACAATTTATTTCGCTCATATCACCGTCCAAGTCCTTCTTTTTTTACTGCGAGAAGAAACGGTCAAGGTCATCATCTCGAGGTCAAGTGGGTAAAAATATTCGAAACTGAAATTAATCACTGATTAGCTTGTTGATAAACATTCTGGCCGGGAGAATGAGTGATAAGACTGACAGGTTAAAATCACTGTGTGTTCAAATAAATTTCAGTCGGTTATGAAAGCTCCTTTTCAGACGGTTTTGTCGACCAGGAACTAATCGACGAGTTTATTAATTATTGATATCAAAGTCAGCTCACAACAATAGCCCCTCGCTTCCCCTCGGAAGCATTTACACATAAATCTTGGTAAGTAAATAAAGCATCAAAGCTGAGTGAAAATCATAAATCGGAAATGTGCGCGCCGTGAATACGGATAAGTGTTCGTAAAATCGCCCGGGCGAGTACCGCGAGTTGGCCAGCACAAGCGCCGCCAAACTGCCGGCCAAAATTCCAGATTTTCTCTCAAACAAGAACGCTTCCGTTTTGGCATCAGCTTTTATATCAATACCGGTTATAGAAATCAGGAGTATTCTTTGGTCAACACGAAAAATTGTATTTTCAAAATCTCATTTCAAAAGTCGGCTTTTTTGGAAAACCCGTGATTTTCGGGAGGCACTTTAAATAAGAAAAACCTGTTTTTACTTATGATTACGCAATTTCCTCAAAAATGTTGCTAGATAAATGATTAAACTATCTTAAAATGAGATTTAAAAAATTTGGCTAGTCACGTGACTCGATAAATTTGAGGACGCGAATACGTTAAAATTGCGATTTTCGAAGAGGTGGGTTGACGTTTCGCTCTCTACCGCCAAAATGTGTTGACGAAAAAAAAAATTTAAGAAAAATGTTGTTAGATCTAAGTTTGTTCTTTCTTCAACCGAAGAGAAAATTTGAAAATCTAAGCTCTCCTGGCTTTGACCGCCGGTCTAAAATCGGCTATTTTCGAAAAACCTAGTTCTACCCCCTTAACCCTAAAATGCATGATGACCAATTATGTTCCCAGTAAGATACTGCTAAGTACGCCCTATCAAAAGTGTCTGAAATGAAGATGATACTCAACTGAAGCAACAATTATTTTAGCTGATGAAGCTCAATTGAACAAAACTGCTCTTGAGAAGCATTAAGCTCCTTCAGAAAAGTGTCTTGAGGTGTCTTAGGTTGTTTACAAAATTTTCTGAAGCTTCCATTCTTTTCCTTTGTTGAATTTTGCCTCTCGGAAGGATTTGACTTTTTATTCTTTTCAGAAGAAAAAGTGATGATCAAAATTATTTTTTGATGATTTTTTTTTGCTTGGAAAATCGGAAATTGAAAGCTCTATTTATCAAAAATCAATAGCAAATTATTATCACTAGTGCATGTTTGCCTACAGAAGTGATAGTAGAGTCTTCTTATATCCAAAGTTCAATACTTTTTCATTGATAGGAAAACGCTCCCGTCTCCGTTTTCAGACCGGTTCGATTGGAAGATTGTTTGTGATTGTTGTACTCGTTTTTTATGGACCATAAAAATTGTCGTCTTTTTGGCAAAATTCAAGCTCAGTTTCAGAAGCCTATGCTTTGGCTATAGTATCGAAAATGAGCACGAGATAGCCTCTTGTTGAATTTTGGACTCAGATGGTCGGAAGTCACGTGAGTGGATTTTTGCTGACTTCTTAGAAAGATCTAAAGCTCTTAGAAGCTCCGGAACTGCCTTACACTAACTTTGTTAATCCCAGAATACAGCTGTTATGTAACAATGAAAGATGCAGACTCGAAGAAAATAGCTGCTAGTAAATTTTATTCCATTGTTATTTTCTCAAATCGTGGTTAAATATTGTATTTCGCCATTTTTTGTATTCTTTCAGAGTCGGCTTTTTGAACTTTCTGAAATTCTGAATCAGCGCATTAAAAAATCATTACCCGCTCAATAGATTTTTACGTTTTACGACCAGCATTTAAAATTTCAAAGAAATGCATAAGTAAGTTCTTCCCAGACCTTCTGACTGTAGCTTGACTGTAAGAACCTGGTTTGAACAGTTAAGGACGCAATGGCTTTTGGCATACTTTCAAGACGCTAATTGATTTTTATTAGATTCTGAAGAAAAAATGTCAGATGTCGAAAAATCAGCGTGCCCTCTGGCAGGGACAAACCTCGCCCGGAGGGTGTAAGTTCACGGGCGTTTTGAAGATTTACAGTTACGCAATATACATTCCGCAAGCCGCGCAAATGTTTAATCCCCTACCTCCCCTCTGGCTGACTAAGAGCAATTACAGTCTTTCATTAACACTGTAAGATGATTTCAAAAAACTTTTTGTGGGGCCGGAAATCGTAAAAAAACTGCAAGTGCAGTTTTCTTCAGCTCGTCAAGACGAGTCGAATGATGGGTCTAACTCCTGATAACTCTAAGGATTTACCGGTTTACCGGCTGGTTACCGGAAAATACGTTGTCACCGGCCGTTTTTGTTCGAGAAGTGATAGACTAATGTTTGACACCGGAAATTGTTCCTTATAGTCAGTTCTCCTGCAGCCTAAAAGATGAAGGTTGTATCAATTCTCTGAAAAGAGTAATCACTAAAATACTATTTTTGGCGAAAATGGGACTAGAAATTAGGAACGTGCAGCAACAACAAAATTTTAGTAAAAATTACTGTTTTTAGTGATAACTCTCTTCAGAGAATTGATACAACCTTCATCTTTTAGGCTGCAGGAGAACTGACTATAAGGAACAATTTCCGGTGTCAAACATTAGTCTATCACTTCTCGAACAAAAACGGCCGGTGACAACGTATTTTCCGGTAACCAGCCGGTAAACCGGTAAATCCTTAGAGTTATCAGGAGTTAGACCCATCATTCGACTCGTCTTGACGAGCTGAAAAAAACTGCACTTGCAGTTTTTTTACGATTTCCGACCCCACAAAAAGTTTTTTGAAATAATCTAAGCCCTTTCATTCACATTTTTACGGTCAGTTGGATCAAGTCTGAATAGAAACATAAACCTCCGGTCAACGAATATTGATTTTTTCAATATTAAAAATTTTAATATTCGAAATTTTTCTTCCCTTTTTTCAAGGTACTTCCGACATTTTTAGCCTTGATACATGACCGTGGCCATCAAAAGCGGGATTTAAATTTTTGACAGCGCGAACTTTTGGTCAAACGCGAAACGTCTGTGGCCTGTGGCTCGTGTCCTCGTCCTTTCCCACGAAAAGAGGGGAAATCATCGGTTGCTTCGGATGATTATCGTTTGATTTCCTACAAGCTCTATCCTCTCTTCTACACTCATTAAATTTATTGGCAGGGTTAATTCATTAAATGATTATAAACGGTGATTTACCAACTTCCTCGTTGGTTCCCTTTTTAGTAAATTATACACTAATGCTAAGTATGACTTGGCCAGTATTGTCTATTATTCAATTCTAGTGATAACTGGTAAAGTCTGGTATTTGACCGCCTGGAATTGATAGAGACAGATGTCTCCTTTTCCAGAGATAACTGTAATGATTTCTCTAAATAAGAGAAAGCTCTGTAAAGCTTTAAGTTCTGACGATTCCATAGAATTATTGGATGGGCGACAAAATTCTATTTGTAGAGCACTCGAGCTATTAATAACTCAATTTTATAGAGTTCAAAGGCTTTAAACTTTATCTTTCTTGTGGCTTCGAATTTATATATTCGAGACATCGGCAATCTGTGAATATATTATTCAAGCCATCAAATGAAGCTAGACCACCCCTGGCGAATAAGGCGGCTACAAAAAAAGTTCAAAGCAACTTCCGAAATTGCGAAGCGATTTCAAATTATTAAGAACTTGACCTGGTAAAAAAAACTTGCAAATTTTAAATACTGACTACTCCCCTCTCACAGCCTAGAAAATTCATCCTTTAGCACTGATCAAGCTTAGCACCTTACTGTACTTACAAGTATGCTCAGGCTCGTTTTCAGCATGCTGGAAATTAATCTTCTCTACTCTTCTGTTCTTTCTCTCTCTCTTTTTGTCTGTTTCGTTTTCTTGTTTTATTTTTCTGCTTGACAAACTAGCTTCTTCGGCTTTGGAGGAAACTAGAATTTCTCTTTGTGAGTTGTTGAGGCACGAGTCGCACGTGTGCCCAATTCAGAAGGCGTGTGTGCCCGAGGAGCGCGGTCGTCTGGCGCGAACTAACGATTTCAGAAAAATAAGCAACTTGAGTCTCTCTAAGTATAATTATATCAAGTGGCGGCAAACTTGGCGACCTTGGCTGAGTAGAACCCTTCCCCGCTTCCGAGGCAGGGCGATGCGCGGCCGCGCGCGCTCCGGCCGCCACCTTGAGGAGGCGCTAATTAGCGCAGCAACGCAAAATGCGCGAAATGACGCTCGATCTGTCTGTTCTAGTGCTGGTATGATGAAATTCACAATCACTTACTGTCTCCTAGGATGTAACAATTTAGAGCTGGAATAAGGATAAGGGTTCAAATAATCGAGAAAATCATCGGAAGTAATAAGGTTTTTTTGCAAGCGAAATATTTGAAGAAATGTCTGTCAGACATGTCTAAAAACAGAGTTAGAGTTAGGGTTAAGAATTAGTGCCGATATCCTTCAGTATGAAGCTTTGCTCCTTAGACTAGGTTATCGATAAGAGCGGCAGTAAAATATGTTGAGCTGGATTTACATGTCAACTTTTGAGCACTTCCCTGCATGTGCATGTCCCTGTTGACAGCGCAGCTGTGGGTTAAGCAGCGAAGATATCCACACCATGTCGCGCATATTATCTGAAAGATCCTCTCTCCCAAGGTTAAAAAATCTGAAGCGAAAGGAATGCGCCGCGGAATCGCTGAGCATGTATTCTAGTTGCCCAGCTTTACTGTAACAAAGGAGGGCATTCTATTTTTATAACACCACGTTCGTGCCTGATTACACAGATTTCGGCAATGAACGTGAGAGAAACGGAAGTCTACCACCTTGCAGCCCGCGGCTCAGATCAGCGCAAAATTTTACAATAAAAAGAAACCAAATACAGACATGATGGAACACCCCGTTCTCCGAAGAAAACTTTCATAACTCTAAGAAATGCACAGTAACATTTCTAATTTGTAAGCAATTTCTAATTGGAAGCAGTGAGTGACAATATCTCTCACCTGCCCAAACGGCTCTGCCCATTTTTCGAGGGCCTCCAGCTTTGAGTCCTTCTTTCACTCCGATAAACGACCATAAACGAGGATCATTCATGTAACAGCTCACTAGGAGAGCTTTAACCTTTCAGATTTAAATTATCGTTCGGCGTCTCATAAAGATGCTGTCTCCTAAAATCAGATTAATAAAAGCAAACAAATATTTTATTCGTTATGTACCAACGTCATTTTGTAACGGGGTTTTATGGCATCCGGTCTATAACTGACAAACGGATCTCATTAAACGATCTAAGAAGTAATACTTTGATCGCTTTTTCTTCGCTTAGGCGCCGGGTTCAGAACGATGTTTTCTACTTTTTACAGTAATGCTGAAAATCATGAATAATTGTCGAGAAACTGCGCCCGGCCGTCTGTCAGCCGGGGCCGTTCCAATTACTCCGGAAAATTTTTCATTACAAATCAAATCGCTTCGAACTTTTTTCTTACTCTCTTGTGCCTACTATTAATCACATAATTCAATTTTAATGCCCGGAAATTATTCAATCCTCTTGATAAGTTATCAAGATAACCGCAGGTAAACAACCGCAGAATCAGCTTTTAGTCGGACTCAGATGACCCTTCCTTCCAATCAGCCTGGAAGTACTAATAAGAAGATTCGCGTGATAAGGAATGGGCTTGTTTATTGATGCATTCCGACTCGCAAATCTTCAACGGGAAAAGAATGATTCTACTCGTCAAATAGAGTAGAGGACTCAGCAGCTTCTTGACAGCTGGAGGAGCCGTACCACAACTCACGGGCTTACTCTGTCAATACGCGCGCTAGATTCCCTAGACAGTGCAAATATACAGCTCCATTTAACTTGTTAGTAATTTCCATTGAAAAATTCATAATATTCTAATCATGTGGCCGCGAAACAACAAAAATGCGAAATTCGCTGCGCGCCCGTCTGGCGCAAATTGTCAACTTTTGCTGGAAATCGGCGACTTCCGTCGAGCATAAGACTCGCTTTACAAGCCTGTATCTATCAAAACACATGATAGTTGATGCGCGTGTCAATGTTTTTGGAATTTCAGATTTGTACTCAGCACGGATTCACGTGACTCTAGAACTCGTGTGAAGATTGACATCCAGGAAAGTGGATTCGACAAATAAATATTTTAGCCGCACTTCGGGCGGCTTTTCCCAAAGTTTGTTCAGAGCCGCAAGCGGCTTCTCGAGTTTTACTGCTAGTAAAATAAGGGTATCATTAGGTAAAGTCAAGGTCAAAAGATCGAATTTTACGATTTGTTCCTACTTTAGAAAGTTAGGTAGAAATTATTCTAAATATATTATAAACAAAATGATGGTTTGAGAAGCGTTATAAAGTTATTTTCCTGTCTGTGCTACATGAAGGCTTTATGTTTGTCGGGGGTTGTTTCTGCTTCCGATAATTGTTATGCTGCTTGACAGTTACACGATTGAAGTTGTAGACCACCAAAGCGCTCGCTAGTGGACCACACGAGACCTCTGGTCAGGAATTGTTTTTGTCGAGGCGTCTCCTTATTATCAGAAATGATTTTATCAAAGTCCAGTGGCTGATTGATTTGACAGCTCTATCGCCGGTCTCACTATTAGTGGCCCTTATGGAATTAATTTTTAAGTATTTATGGCCTTAGATGAACTCAGGCTTTTCACAAAAGCAGGTTTCAGGAAAATGCTCAGTGAGAAATTGGGTCAAGCTAGAACTGTAAAGTGACCTTGAATTTGACGGATAAATCGGCCAAAAGCTACCTATTTCGCCCGACTGACTAAATTAAACGTCCAATTTAGCAGCATGTAAGCTGTTATCCATCATGTTCACGCAATTAGCATTCACTTGGCCAACAACTTGGCGCTGCCAATTACAGGAGGCGAAATCAGAACGCCAATTTGATGAAAAGCAAAGAAGGCACATTAGTATCAAGAACTGATTCGAACTTGCTTCGGAATACTTTCTTCTGGCAATAGCTGGTAATTGGCTATCAATAACAGTTTCGTGGTTGAATTATTCAACTCATTCGTTGTCGAATTTCTTTACTACCGTCGCTTAGACAGATGAGATTTAAATCGAGTTTACCATCCTGGGAAAAAGTACTCTTCCTTGAGCCCAAATCATCATGAAATCTAGGAACCAGTTTGAGAGTCACCTTGATTTAGAAATTGCTGATAAACTAAAACTATTAGAAGACATTTTGAATTAAAAAGTTCACCCAATTCACTACTAGGTACTGATTCCAGAGCTAGAATATAAATCATTTCCGTGACAAGCTGTCCATGAAATTGAATTAAAAAAAGTTTAGCGCAATCATTTTCGAAATCAGCCTTTCTTGCAAGAAATAATAGAATGATGAAATGAACGTGCTCTTGAAAAATATGACCGCGAGATCCGAAAAATATTTGGTTTCGGTTTTTATTCTTGAGTAACCTTAGCCATGAAATAAGCGGGTCAACTGGTGAGCGTCAGCGGAATTGAAGAGGTTTCAAGATCTGGGAAGATCGTATGAGCTCGATATGCATCAGCGAACTCAATGCAGCGTTCCTGAATCAAGATTTCGATACAACTTGGGATTATCTTTAGACGATATAAAAGACGATATCATATCGTCGATATGATTGGAGGTAGCCTTGTTCATCTTCTAAACGTCTGTAAATCTCAGAGTCTGTAATACAGACCGTAACTTGCTGCAAATTGTTAGCCCTCGAGGGTCGCATTTTTGGAGGGAATCAATATTGGTCGCCACTGTAATTGAATGTCTTAATTTGGAAGTGGTACTGATACGTTAACAGTAGGAACTGCAGTACCATTTACATCTAATCATTGATCATCGGGAAGAAGAATTTCTAGAGCTAACAGAATAATAAACAAGATTCAAGCGACTTGAAAAGCGATTCTCAACACGAAACTTAGCTATTCCCCTTCAACCCCGTCGGTAACACCGGTCCCATTGAAATTGATTTTTCTGCTTCGGCAGGAAATGCAGGTGGCCCGAACCAGGTTTTGGTTCGTTTGCTCCAATCTCGGCGCCAGCGACACCTTCTCATTGGCAACCTGACTCATCCAATCGTCGCCAAGCGCTGCGCATAAGACATCATTTCCCTCGCCGATTTTCCATCTCCGTTATTACTTGCTTTTCCGAACAAAAGAGAGTTGCCAAATGGAAAATACGAGATTTTAAAAAATGAAACAACAACAGCAATCAAATCTAAAACAGTTTTTTCGAGTATTCTTAGATAAAATTATCTCTGCATTAAAACCTGTGCCCCATTTGAGTGGTTAAACGATATATTTTATCTGCTTTATGTCGATATTAATCCCTATTCTTTTCAGAAATGAGTTACGAACCCGAGAAGGACTATCGGGCGCCAGATGAGAACAAGGTAATTCAGTCGAATACTGTCCCCTTTCAAGTTGACCCATCTATGAAGTGGATTGCTCCCTGTCCCGAGCCGGTAGCCCAGTTTTTGATTTGACCAATCTTTTGCGTGCGTGATTATTTCATATTCATAACAAAACTCATAACTAGATAGCGAAAACAGAGCATCTGAGAGCAGTTTCAGTTATTGCATGAGCTCTCAGTTGCTTCTTTCAAGTACTCCTTTTTGATTAAGGAGCTACCACTTGGCGACGGTATTAGACTGTTATTTTCTTACCGAAATTAGAAACGAATCAGTTCTCTTTTCTTTGATTATTTCTACTAAAACCAATCTTTGCTTGATCATTGCCTCGTTTTTTTATCATGATTTTTTAGAACTATTACCCGCAGAATAATGGTGACTTCAATCACGGCCCGGTAGGAGCACACTGCGCCAGAACTGTTTCTCTAATCTGCTCTTCTTTAGCGCGACTACAGACAAGACAACCGTGGTGGATACGGCGGATATGATCGACGAGATGACCGCGGGTATGGCGGCGGCGGAGGATATGGCCGGTAAGATAAAGTTTGAAAGATCCGATTATTTCCTTCTCACTCCCGATCGGGACTGATTTTCGCGTTTTCTATTGCAATATTCGTTATTTTTCACTTTTTATCCAAACTGGCTATATAAGCCAGTTCTTTTCGCAACTTACTCAAACACGAGACTTTTTAATTTTGAAGAGAGAATATGTCAAATTCTAGCTCGAACTATGGCCAGCCACGACACGGCGGCTACGACAACAGACGTCACGACGATCGCAGAGGCGGCGGTGGCGGCTTCTGGGGAGGCAGCAGAGACGGTGGAAGCCGCGGAGGTGGAGTCGACTCTCGCTGGGCTAACCTAGACAACGACAGAGAGGAGTACGGCGGCAGCAGACATCACTACGGTGGAGGCCGAAGCGGAGGCTACGGCGGCGGTGGAGGATACGGCGGTGACCGAGGCTACGGACGCGGAGGACCTCACCGAGGAGACGACAGACTTGCTGGCAAGTGGGACAGCCGTGGACAGTACCACGACCCAAGCAACGTTGATTGGACAAAGGTAAGCCTAACGCGTCCCTGAAAATCTTGACTGTCGCCTTCAGCCTCTTCCACGAGACGAACGACTCGAGAAGGAGCTCTTCAAAGGCGCCAACTCCGGCATCAACTTTGAAAAGTACGACGACATCCCCGCAGAAGTAACCGGTGAAGATCCACCAGGATGCGTCAGCACCTTTGAGGAGTGCAATCTCGGCGAGATCATCAACGAAGCGATCAAGCTCGCGAACTACACCACCCCTACCCCCGTCCAGAAGAACGCCATTCCAATCATCAACAAGGGACGAGATCTGATGTCTTGTGCCCAGACTGGTTCCGGAAAAACTGCCGCCTTCTTGCTCCCCATGCTCTCCAGCATCTTTCACAGTGGACCCGGCGACAGCGTCAAACAGAACAACAGCGGTTACCGAGGTCGAAGAAAACTCTACCCACTTGCCCTCGTCCTTTCGCCCACTCGAGAGTTGGCTTCCCAAATCTACGATGAAGCCCGAAAGTTCGCTTACAGATCGCATGTACGACCATGCGTCATCTACGGTGGTGCCGATGTTGGCGCTCAGATGAGAGACCTTGATCGAGGCTGCCACTTGCTTGTCGCCACTCCCGGTCGATTAGCTGACTTCCTCGACAGAGGAAAGATTGGCTTGGACCACTGCCGATACCTCTGCCTCGATGAGGCCGATCGAATGCTTGACATGGGTTTCGAGCCCCAGATTCGACGAATCGTCGAGAAGGACAACATGCCACCAAAAGGTAAGCTTGTCAAATCAAGCTCAATTTTTTATTATATGTTCAGGCGAGCGACAAACTCTTATGTTCTCCGCTACCTTCCCCAAGGAGATCCAGCACCTTGCCCGCGACTTTTTGGACAACTACATCTTCTTGACTGTCGGTCGAGTTGGTTCCACCTCGCAAAACATCACTCAGAAGGTCGTCTGGGTTGACGAGAATGACAAGATCAACTTCCTTACCGATCTTCTCGCCGCTACAGATCAGAACAGCCTCACCCTAAGTATGCAACCCTTTACAGAAAAATTTCTAACCTCTTCTAGTTTTCACCGAGACAAAGAAGGGCGCTGACTACCTCGACAACTACCTCTACGATCGAGGATTCCGATCGACCTGCATTCACGGTGACAGAAATCAGCGAGAGCGAGAAGGTGCTCTCAAGAGCTTCCGTGAAGCGCAGACTCCCGTCCTCGTCGCCACTGCTGTGAGTACTTGATCATACAAACACAAATCTATCTTCTTTAAAAGGTCGCCGCTCGAGGTCTTGACATTCCTAACGTCCGACACGTCATCAACTTCGATCTCCCCTCGGACATTGACGAGTACGTCCACCGAATCGGTCGAACTGGTCGAGTAGGAAACATTGGTCTCGCCACCTCCTTCTTCAACGACAAGAACTCGAACATCGTCCGAGATCTCCTCGAGCTTCTTATCGAGGCTAAGCAGGAAGTCCCAGAGTGGCTCGAGAAATGCGCTGCCAACAACCGACGACCAGGAGGCCGAGGCGGACGACGATTCGGCGGTCAATTCGGTGCCCGCGATTACCGAACACAAGGTGGCCGAGGAGGCGGCGGTGGCGGCCGAGGCGGTGGCCGACAAGGATCCGGAGGGTGAGTCATTCTTGATTTATATCAAAATTTATCTTCATTTTACAGATACCGAAGCAACAACTACGGCTCCGGAGGTGGCAACCGATCCTTCGGCGGCGGCGGAGGATCCTCTGTCGACTGGTGGGCCAACTAAGCAAGCAGAACCCGCTGCTTCTCACGTTCGTATCACTCTTTTTTCCCGATCTCATCGTCTACTTTCACCAGTTAATAAGACAACACTTGTTTCGCACTATTTTTTATAGCGAGATTTCTCGCCGCTCTCTTCTCATTTACACTTTCTTAACGTAATTATTTTGTCGTACGGTGCAAAACATACGACACGAAGTCAGCAAAAGTTGGCGTGCTGATACTCAAGCATAAACTTGTCCCTATCTCTGCCCTCTCCATCCCTATCCCCCTCAATTGCATTTCCTTTCCCCCCGAAGTAAAGATAAACCCTTAAATTATTTTTGAAGGACAAAACAATTTTTTCACCAAACCATTCATTCAAAAGATGTTCTTCTTTTTCGCGAGGCTATATTTTTTCTAATTTTAATTCCTCTCGCTCGCGATATTGCCCGAAACATTACCTCAGGGGCGGACCTAAAGACTGGTTTCGAACAAACTCATTCGAAGCCCGACACGCACATTTTCTGTTATTTATTGAATACGAGGATATTATTTATAAGAGCCATAAAAAGGAGACCCTCGCCCAGATTAATTCTGAGCACGATCAGGTCTCTTAGATTTACGAAAATGACAGAGATGATTTTGTAAAAACTTACGGTAACAACCTCGACTGCCTTTATTCCTAGACTTTCTTATTTATTTCTACTACCGATCCCCCCAGAAAGTCTTTCTTATTCCAAACACGAATGAGGCAGCTTTACTCATGATTTTTTGTTGATAAAAATATGGTTTTTACACAGTCGCATATTTTAATTTAATCTTTCGAATCTGTACTCCAAGTGCGAAGTGTAGATAACGATATTATAAATAAGCTTGTTGCTTTTTTTCTCGCGTTTGATTCTAAAAGTTCATTTTATACATTTGATCAAGGTGTTTTTGACACCTTTTTGAAGGTGCAAAATAAGCGTTGGGTTTCTGATCTCTTCAGAAACTCGCTTCAGCTTGCCGAATGTGGGAAATCAGCGTTGGAGAGTCCTCTCTCTCCGCCGGATATGCCCAGTATCGTCAGGCTACATTCAGTTCTAGTTCCACAAGAGCTGTTTCTGTACCTCAGCTAGAATGGATACAATGCGATTTTCCTCTAGTAACATGCACTAATCATGCGGCGTACTTTACATATAACTGCGATTTTATATGATATTCAATAACTGACTCGTTACGACACAGAAAATTCATTTCAAGGAGATGTGCGCATTTTTTATTAATTTCAAAAACGGTTGCCCGGGGTAAATAAAATTCTAAAGATATTCCCAAATTAATAATACTCAAGTACCGCACTGTTCGCAGGAAGTAATTGATGACCAACGAGCTGATCGAATGTAATATCAGGCCATCGGTAACTGCTTGTATTGCCAGTGCGTTTAAGACTAATCAGAGGGACATTAATTGAGTACGCCTGCTGACTGTTGTATTATTGCGCCAAAATCGTTAAATATCCGTATCTTAGTGGTGCAAAGTTAAAAATAACAATCGTGCTTCAAGATATCGTACCTTGAAGCATTTTTACTGTCCTACTATTAGTATTCTTCCTTGCTGTAGTTTGCACGATCTAACAAATTTTTCCCTTTCAGAATCTGTTTACATAAATCAAGTTATGAAGCAGGTATGAATCCGTTACTGCATATTACTGACTGTAATGCTCATAGACTAAATTCGGACTCACTACTTTTTTACTCTACTGAAAAAACCACATCTTTAGTTAAAATTTTAAATTTCTCAATTGTTAGGATTTATTCAATTTCAAACGCATAACTGAGACAGAAGTGCTCCTGTTATTGTTCCTGAAAATGTAATCAGACTGTCTGTTTACTATCAAAATATATTGAATAAATAATATTTTGTCAAATCATTGAATTCGAGCGTTTTATTTTGTTTGTTTTTATGCTTATCAATGCAGCGAAAATTGCTTTCTAAGAAGCAGGTTCTCTTTGAGCAGGAAAGGCACAAAAATTTATGGTTAGCCGAGACTTAGAATATTTTTTTAAAGAATGTCTATTTCGTCGTTAATCGTTCCAGGTGCAGCGGGCGCTGTGTCCGCTGTTTTGGGGGCAAGATCATTCAAAAGTGGCTACCATGATCTCGGTCTCCTCTTCTGCACCGGAACAGCAATTAGTATTTACTTCTGCTACTATGATTACAAGCGTCGATCACAGCCAGACTACAAAACAAAGCTTGTTGCTCAACGTCGAGCAGAATTCGAAGAAGCAAATACTCCTCATATCGTCAAGCTCCTCGGCACCCTTCAGGGTCAAATCATTCCACAGGATGACGGCGATATCAAATTTGTTGTTAACCCAATGATGCAGCAGCAGCTCGGTAAGTATTCCGATCTCGATTCGATCAATTCATAATCATTTTCCAGTCATGCGAGAGGTGCAAACTGGAGAGATGCTCCTCGGACAGGGCGACAAAACAAAGGCCCTGGAGCGATTTTCTTCTGCTGCTGTTCTGAGTGCTCTTTCTGGCGGTACTGCCAAGGGAGACAACCTCATCGCTACTGTTTCTCGCATGCTGCCAAATCTCGCTGCGGTCCTCCAACAACAGTACGAAAATGATTACAACGCAGCCAGAGCTCACTTGAAAAAGGCAGTTGCTTCTCAAGCTCCTGCACAGAAGTCGTTGACCCGAGAAGAGATGATCGCTTCTCTCAAGACGCCACAAGTTGCCCCAGCTGACACTTTGGAAGAAGATTCTATTGATGACTCTGACGAGGAGAAGGAAGATATTGAGGTCCCAAAGCCAGCTGAAGAGAAGGTCGAAGCTAAGGAAGAACCCGTTGTTGAGCAAGGCAAGTCTTTTATTACATTTTTTTTAATCATGATCATTTAGCTATCCAGCAGCCATTCGAAGCGCAGGTCCCAGTCGTTGCCGCTGCTCCACAGGTTGAGAAAGTTACTGTAGTCGTCGAAAAGAATGAAGAAAACAAGGCCGAAGAAGTTGTCGATGAGGAAGCCGTCGTTGAAGAAGTTGCAGCCGAGCCGGTCGCCCAGGAGCCAGTTATTGAAGAAGCTCTCGTTGAAGAAGCTGCCCCAGTCTCACAAGATCTTGATGAGCCAATGAGCCAGCCAGAAATCTTGACCGACAGTGCATTCCAAGAGCCCGCTTCATCTGTGCCCGCGAAAGAGCAAACGCCTGAGATGGACGACGAAGACCTCGAATAACTTATTTATTTGTAAATTTATAATAACTGTCAGACAAAATAAAAGGAAATCGGAAATCACACAAGGTCCAACCGTCTTCGCTACAAATAAAAAATGACAATTTACTCGACTCTAATCTTCACGGACTGTGTACAAGTGTTGTAAGAAAAGTTTTGCTTTGTTGAACTTGATGATTACTTGATTGAAAATCGCGCTACTGTAGCTTGAAATGATGCCTTCTTCCTTCAACTAGCGAAATTATTATACAATAAACATTCACAAAACAACCGAATAAAGCCTTCACTTTCAGAATAAAGTGTAAAAGCAGATGCGAAGAACGTTCACAAATTTGTTTGCCGGCTTGTTGTGCGTAACAACTGTTCTCTATTTCTTTCTTTACGACGCAGGCAGTCGAGTTCGGACTTTTTTGGCAAAGGGCACCGGGCAAATTCGACTTTTCAACCATTTTCCGCCGCCAGAAGTGCCTCACAAGACCGTACATGTGGATAAAAATCGCCCTGTTGTTGTTATCGGCGATATACACGGATGCTTTGATGAATTTGAAGATCTCCTCGACCTGGTCAAAGAGGAAGTCTACGGTGGTAGGGCTGGAAACTTTGCCTTGCAACTCTTTCTTGTTGGGGACTTGGTTAACAAAGGTCCGAAGTCCGCTGAAGTTGTCAAAAAGGTTCGTGAAATGGTGGAAACTGGAAGCACTCATGTTGTTCGCGGTAATCACGAAGAAGCGTTGCTGGAAGAGTGGTCCACCACAAATTCTTTGACAAGAAGATCCAAGTACAGTTACATTAGCAAGTTGTCCTCTACTGACATTGAGTTTATCCTACAACTTCCGTACACGATTTCTATTCCAGCACTTGGATGGATGCTCGTTCACGCGGGATTAGATCCACAGAAGAGTCTTGAACATGTAAGAGCTAGTTACATCATTCTTATGTTCATGTATCCATCAGAACAAGATAGATAAACATTTTACTATAGCAAGAGCCTGACTACATGGTCCGCATGCGCAATTTTAACAATGACAAGCCGACCCATCTCATCGACGAAGGCGAGCCTTGGGTCACCCGATGGGAAAATGAAGGCGAGTTCCGCGTCATCTTCGGTCACGATGCCAGAAGGCGACTTCAACAAGGCGAGAACTATCTTGGTCTGGACACGGGAGTTGTTTACGGCGACCGGCTAACTGCTCTTATTCGATTTCCTACAGGAGAAGAAAAATTTCTGTCAGTACCGGCGAAAGAAGCATATGAACCAATCAAAGGAGTGATGTACCATCGTTAATACTAACCAAGAAGAGAAACAGTATATACCCAGCTTCAATCAAGTACAGACATATGAAGAGAAAAGCGAGCTCGCATCTCACAGAACACAGTTCAGCTACAGATATTTCCCACTTATGATTTTAAAATGAAGACATTTTGGCACATACTCAGTATATATTGCTGGCATTTTTATAAACAACTGCCTTTAACTATTTATCAAGAAATATTATTTGAAGTTGATGTTCTTGACGGATTTCTTTTTTAGAATGCTCCGTGGTCCGCAGAAGTCGATCTCGCGATGCCTCTCCACCTCCGCGCCAGTCTCTTCTTTCCGATATGTCAACTCTGAAGGTCTTAACACGGACCTCAAAACTCAGATGGTCGGCCTTTCCAACTCTTCCTTCATCTCCGAGATTTTCCGAGGTGTTGGTATGGGTCTCGGCAAGTTCTTCGTTGAGCCTGCCACTATTAACTATCCCTTCGAAAAGGGACCTCTTTCTCCCCGATTCCGTGGTGAACACGCTCTCCGAAGGTACGGAAACTTCTTATGAAGGGAGTTCACCCATACGTTTAGATACCCAACCGGCGAGGAGCGATGCATCGCTTGCAAGCTCTGCGAAGCTGCCTGCCCAGCTCAGGCTATCACCATTGAGGCCGAAGAGCGAGCTGATGGATCGAGAAGAACAACTCGATACGATATTGACATGACCAAGTGCATCTACTGCGGCTTCTGCATGGAAGCTTGCCCAGGTAAACCTTTACTTTCGTGTCCCCATATTGACCGCTTTGTCTAGTTGACGCTATCGTCGAAGGACCCAACTTTGAGTACTCGACCGAAACTCACGAAGAACTTTTGTACAACAAGGAGAAGCTCCTCATGAACGGCGACAAGTGGGAGCCCGAAATCGCCGCCAACATCCAGATGGACTATATGTACCGATAAAGCGATAAATTCTGAAGATATTTATAAAATCCGCCTGGCTATGTCCCTCAGTTCTAATTTAACTTATTCAAAAACGAAGAAAAATAAAAAAAAGATTTCAAATTATCTCAGTGTTGCATTTATTCAAGTTTTAGAATGGGCAAAAAGAGATCAGCTCCTAATGCAGGTTCTAGTGGAGCATCAGTTGGCAAAAAGTCCAAGTCAGCAAATAATGCAGAATTGAAGAAGAGGCTCGAGGATAATGGAATCTTTCAGGTTCGTTATTGAAAGAATATGGAGACAGCCATCGATAAAAAGTTTTGAAACATTATAAGATGAATTAAAATGACAGATACCTCGGTATGTGCTCAATTTATTGGCTTTGATTTGAATCTTTTCGCTCTAAAAATCGACACCTTGGCTAGCACCTTATTGCCGCTAGAAGAGGGTTATGGATGGATTATTCCAGGCTGTCTCTCTCAGATAGACTATCTGATAAGAAAATCATCATCGAAATAAAACCATTTTAGTCAAAGAAAGAAAAAATCCTGAAGGACTTCCTCTATCCCGTCTCAGAATCCGAATTCTTTTCATCAATTTACGAAAAAACGCACAAATTATTCATCCGCCCCAAACTCGCATCCAACGCGTCATCCCTTTTCAACAAAGAGCGATTCGAGGCGATCTCGAAAACAGAGCAGCTTACGGCCTTCCGCGATTTCACGCTTTTGCGAAACGAAAATGGCGAGAGCACGGCGTACGACCTGGCAGCATATGATGGAACTCCCAAGGATTTCGTGGCCTACGCGAATGTAATGCGAATCGTGAACGATGAAGGGTACACATTGGATTTCAATCAACCACAACGCTTTTGGTAAGAAAGAGACCTCCCTTTTTGTTGAAAGAAAAATTTAGCGATGATCTGTGGCGAGTTATTGCCGATCTTGAAGAGACCTTCCAGTCCCTCGTTGGAGCAAAAGTTCGCATCTCGCCCGCGAAATCGAAACCCCTGCCACCCGTATTCAACTCCACCGACTCCTTTATCCAGCAGGTAATTGTGGCACTACTATCTAAACTTACAGTGAGCCAATCAGCGACTCTGGTTGAGACTTGTTGACTTTGCTTTTAAAACAGCTTCTTTAATTCCCGAATTAGTCATTTATAAATTGTGTTTTAGCTTAATGGAAAAAGCTCGATTAAATTATGGAAGGCGTCCGAGATCGATCTTCCTCCAGAGCAGACGATAGAAGAATTCAGAGAGGATGAAATGCGCGATGCAGATGAAACGCTGGTGCTCTCGCCCGGGGACATGTTGTATATTCCTCGAGGCGCCGTGTTTTCATCTACGCTTGGAGTCGAAAACGAGTCAAGCACCTTCATTCAGTTTACGACCAACAATCAGAACACAGTTGCGCAATGGTTGAATGTCAATTTTTCAACCTTCTTAGACAAGGCTGCGTACGAAGCCAGATGGTTGCGGTGAGTAATTATTAATTGTTAGCAAAGTGCTTGTTTTATGTACAAAAATGATCTAGCCTCGTTCTCAACGCCTTCTCCTAAACAAGGAAGTTTGTTTAGCCCTTCCCGACCCTTTTAATGGCGGTGTTTGTGGCCCCTAGGCCAGTTCATTTTACGTTGACGCATAAATGGGTAAAGGCATTCCACTTTCAGAGAAGCAGTGTCCAGATCTATCAGCACGAACGCGGAGAAACGGGATTACTTGAAGGGCTTGTTGCTCAAACTAGCGGAGAGTGTTTCGGATGAAAATGTGCCAGAAGAAGATCCGATGCGAAAGGACTTCTTTGCTCACAGATTGCCACCATACAAAGGTCAGTATAATAGCCTGAATTTAAAGACCACGTTTATAAAAAATAAAAATATTAATTTTAAAATAAATCAAATATAATTTCGTCTCTAGAACCAAAAACGTTTGGCAAGATGAAAAGCTTCGATCTCAACTGCTCAGTTCGTCTTAGCACAAAGAAGCACATTTACATCTTCGAAGACGACCACGACGATGACAATGCCGATGAAATTCCGGAATTGGTCGAGAGCGACTTTGAGGACGAGCCAGGCAACAACGAAGAGAACGGTAAAAATGGCGGGGAGATGAGTGAGATTGAGAGAATTGCTGGGAACATGCCCAAAGAAGGAGACATGGAGGAGGATAATAAAAGCGACTTGGAGCCAGAGAGCGAAGAAGAAGCAGAAGTATTCCTACTTCACTCGTGGCAGAATGAAAGACGAACGCACATGATTAGGCAGCGGATAATCGCTTAATTTCTCCGAGATTTACCTCAAGTCATTTGCAAAGATTTATTTTTAATCGTCTTTGGAGTCCTAACTTCCCTTTAATTCAAAAAGTCGATGTCCCCTAGGCCCGCCCTGCCGTTTAATCTCGCTGATCCTTTGCCCATTTCAGCGCGTAAAGGTCTTTCTTTGATTTAGCTTGCTCTTTATACATCTCCTTATTTATCCGCGCAAAAGTGAAAGTGAGCCCAAATGCATTCGCTTTCCCTTGGCTTACAAAGAATCACTGATGAAGCTTATGAATGCGAAAGATGATGAATTTATTCTGCTATCCGACCTGGAGCTACCCGCTAGTGAGGCGGTCCAGTTTGCCGTCTCACTCTGGGCCGAAGGGTTGTTGATTCCGCAAGAAAATAACTGAGCGAACTTCTGTACAAAAAGACGTTGTACTGAGAATAACTTGACATCTTTGTTTCTTTTCAGTATGGTGACCGCCGAAGAAATGAAAGCTAAAATCGAATCGTGGGGCATCCCTCCCTCCGACTTCATCGAAGACGTCGGAAAGTACCTGTCTGAAAAGTTCAAGGGAGATGGCCCAGAGGTCGGCACTGACTCCGCCGAAGCTGCTCTTAGAAAGCTTGATGAGCTCCTCCAGAAATACAAAATGTTCGAAGCTGGACTCGCTGAAAAGGTACCTCTTTCTTACTGTTCTCATTTACGAACTTATCCGCAGAAAAGAAGATTGGAAGGCCAGATCCCCGAAATCTCGCAGACACTGGACGCAATCAACCACCTCAAAAAGAACTCTGGAAACACGATCGACACCTCATTCCAGCTTTCCGATGCTGTTTTTGCGAAAGCAAAGGTCGATTGTGGCGGTAAGAAGTTTTAAATTTTTGATGACTGTCTTTCTCAACAAGAATCGTTTAGACAAGGTAATGCTCTGGCTCGGTGCCAATGTTATGCTTGAATATGACATTGATGAGGCGCAAACTCTTCTTGGAAAGAACAAGACGAACGCTATTAGCAGTTTGGAGGAAGTTAAAATGCAGATTGGTAGGTCACACTCAGTAGTACTCCTGTTAACTCTTCTAAGCCTATCTTCGTGATCAAATGACCACTACCGAAGTTTCGATGGCTCGAGTCTACAACTGGGACGTGAACAGACGCAAGGCTGAAAACAAGCCCTGAAGCGTGCCTTCTGCTGCTTCTGCATAGACGCAAAGTAAAGAAACATAGAAACCCTTAACTGTAGTTCCCTTATCATAATTTTTATTCTACAAAATCTTCTTTTTCTACGAACAAGAAAGTATACCATCAATCAAAAAGTGTCACAACGGGGATCCATCAACGCAAAATCGACTCACCACACTACTGTATTCACCAACTACTGTATCAATCTGTTCACATGAAAACTGCAATTCTGACGAACTACGATTTTATTATTTTATTACTGTGGCTTCCTCAATCCCCTACCTGATTAATCCCTTCTAGAGATTATTATATATTTATTCTTAGAAAAATATAATACAATTCATTTGCCAAGGTATTCGCGAAAGCAAAAAATTAAAACAAAAAGGAGTACTAACGGGCTGCGGCCTAACTGGTTTGGTGCCGGTGGAACATTCTATCACTAACGCTTAACCAAACTTACATTTCCTACCTTTCTTCTTTTCTTTTTCTGTTCCGAAATATGATTTTGAAATTTTACTCTCCGCCTTCTGTCATTTCTTGCAGGGCAATATCAACGCAAAAGAGCAATCTTTCACCGTAAAAATTTAATTCTGAGGCACATTTGAACTCATCGGCCAATTGCTGCGCCAAAAATGTCAGTTTATCATTAGAAGAAGTAGCAGAAAATGTGTAGTGGCTGGTTTTTTTCTTTCGTGAAGGCTTGTCGAAAACGGTTCGGTCACGTTTTGGTTTTGTTGTTGGTTTCTGAGTTGTTATTCTTCGGTGTTATCGAATTTGATCTTGACGCTTGAGGAGTGCTCACTTTTGAGTCCAGCTCACTAATTACAGTTGAGTTGATAATTTAGAAATGACCGCACCTTTTTCTTTTTGGCATCATTTCATTCTGACGATCTAAGCTCTTCGCATCCTCGAATAAGGAGATTCCCTTTTGTCTGTTCTTGATCGCTTCGACAGATTGATTCAAGCCAGATTTACTGTCCAGAACTCCGGCGGGGAGCATGCCATTTGGGGTTAAGCCCTTGAGGTGCAGCACTAGGGCGGTTGAAAAATTGACTTCGTGACTGTGTCTCTTACCTGTTTCAGATTCCTCTCGAAGCGTGTGGAAATACTTTGCCATCTTTGCGACTGCAAGGATCTTCTTTTGGAGAGCGATACGCCTCTCTTCTGTTTCCTTTCTTTTCTGAATTTGCTCGACGCTGAGTTGATCAGTGATCTTCGTCAGGTCTTCCACAGAGTCCGTTTCTGCCATGAGTTCTTCGTCCGAACAGATATTGAGCACATTTACGAGCATTTCTGTGACCTAATTTAAATCTGTTGAGTATTGGATAGATTTGAGGGCAAACCTTTTCGCCAACAAAGGGCAGTGACCATGTGAAAACGTCCATAAAATTTGGAAGCCTTAGAACGAGTTCAAAAGAGTTTATGGAAGGTGAGGAGTCCATATAGGTACTGATTTGAAAATGAGATAACAGCTGTGAGGTAGCGCGGCGGATCAAAAGTAGATTGAGGGTAGAAGTGATGGTAATCTAGGTCGTAACCGGGATGGATCTCTTCGGTGCAAGCGTAATTCCAAAAAATATGGCGGCTAAGCATAAATTTAATTTTCCTTCTTACGAAGAAGCGAAAGAGAAAATCAAAATGGCTCGAGAACTCAAACAAGGTCTTTCACTCCCCCCTAGTCTATCTAAGTACCGCGGGTCAAATGATAAATATCAGCATTCTCTGGATATTTGATGGGTCTTACCCCGAAATTTTGCAATGAATCTCTACTTGTTGACTTACAAAGACACTTTTGACTTACAAAGTTCACACAGAGCATGTTCTTTAAGAAAAAAATAAATCTTTGATTCAATCTTTTGACACAAAAGTTGACACAAAAAGATCTTACTTCTCAGCTTTTGCATTCATCTCGGACTATTTTTCCTCAAGAAAAACTAGCTCAATTATTCTTCTTTTTATTCTATTATTGTAGCTAAGCTAATGTGACATTAGTAATGTTATAAGGAATTAAATGAAAATGAAAGTGTATACAAATACTTGTCGGGCATCAGAAAGGCTCTGCGGATCAATGCCCACTTTGTTGTTGGTTTGAGGAAATTTCGAATCAGCCTGAAGATTGCCAACGAAGGTCAATTCAATTTAAAAGATCCTTTTTTTTAATGATCTCCTAGAAATATCCGAGAAATTTGCCATCAACTAGGCTGTCGAGATGAGCCAATCGTCCAGTTTGAATCAGTCTTATTGCGGATTATAATTTGTACAAATTCATATTGATTGTGTATTTATCAAAATCTCGTACATTTTTGTATTTCATCGTCGAAATATATTATCCAAATGTCCAGTTTACGTCAAATTATCTCTCTAAGGGGGGTACCGGATGTTGATTTTATCTGAGATACAAGGCAGTTTACGCTACTGATCCGCCGCACTTGCTCGCATCTGCACGGTCCCGAGACAACGAGGTGATACCACCTGCATATTTGGACTCCTCACCTTCCAAGACCCCGTTCAAAATAGATTTAAAAATGAGTCAAAGACGCATGCATATTGCAAACATGCTAGAGCTGATGCAGTATTCATGAACTCTGGACAATATGGATGCGGTGAGCAATTGAACTGTCGAATATTCATCACATTGTCCTCGTACTAAAAGACGGAAATTAGACTTTGCTTATTTCCCTTGGGGAAGCGACAATTGAAGCGCGCTGCTGCGCACGAGATTGAACTTTCTAATTTTCGTCGCTACTTACTTTGAGGATTGCGGCCTTGTTATTGTACACGTCCAAGTAATTTGGAGCAGAAAATATCGTTATAAGGCTGAAAAATAATTGAGTGGATTTTGATGTTCCCAATCTACCTTGGAAATCCGGTTGCAGAATTGCGGCGGTACATTTTGTATCCCTGATCTTGAGCTTCGTGAGCCCGGATCATAGATAGGAGGTTATTTTGTTGTAGAAATTCACAAACGGCAGCGAAACTTAAAAAAAAGATGTTGGCGCCAGATTAGACTAAGTTTTTGAAGAGCTCAGCTAAATCGAATATATATAATTTTAAACCGATTTCCTATCAATAAATGGTCATGTCTGGGTTACACGCACCATTACAGTGCATGAAGTAGACTGTAACTTGTGCACAGCTAGTTTGATTAACGCCGGAACGCATAAAATTTTTTCAACGTCGAACGCAGATCGTACCAATTAATTGGTATGCCCCTTTTACCCCTTTTTAACAATGAAACTGATTAGCTCACTGTATAAATGATATAGATAAATAATTCTCAGACGCTAAGCTTCAATTTCATCCCAATATTATATCCATATCATAACATTAATATGAGTAAATATGCAAATTTCCAAATGTGTTGAAATAGCATTGAAGGGGTTGTACCAATTAATTGGTCGCTGTGCGTTTCGGCGTTAAGAGACTATTTGGAAATCATATTGGCATGACAAGATGTCAACTTTGGGTCCATAAATATCCCGTCCAACTGTCAATAACTGTGATCCAAAAATGCAGTCGAAATCGATTTACTGTAATGACTTCGAAAGGTCTTTACCTGTAGAAATAGGAGCACCCCTGACAGAATTATGCGTGAAGCGCTCTGAGCTTGATGTTTCTTTTCCAAACTCTTCGAGCGGGTCCGACCAGAGCAGATCGCACATCGGACCAAATGCGGGAGGTTCTTTGAATCGGTCCAGGTTTTTGATATCGTCTGCAAATGACAGTTAAAGCATCAACAAGGCAGAAAATTGAAAAATCCAATCAGAGGCAATTTCCAATTACGGCATCTCACTAACCTAATTTGGTTATTTCAGGCGAGAGTCCACCATGGACGCATAGAAATTGGCCATTCATGAGAGCGGCAAGGGGAAGACAATCAAACGCCGTCATGCATGCCTCGTAGACGTCTTCGCTATACTGAAATATTAAATTGTTAATATTATCTAATATGTTCAATAGTTAAAGTTCAAAAGGAAAGCAAATTTTCACTGCAAATTATTAAAATTAACCCTTGTCTGAACCCCAGACTCCGGGTCTCTTAATTTCTTCGTGAATGCACGCGACTCGGGCGCTAGAATTATTGAAGAGTATTGATAGATATTTGATTTTGTTGAACCGGCAACGGAGAAATTTACCTTCACTTTGCATTCTTGCTTGAAGGTAAAGTATTCCGTCAAATGGCGACATTCGTGGTTCCCTCGAAGTAGAAAAATCGAGTTCGGATGGCAGATCTGAAATGATTCATTTCAAATGAATGATATTACTGATATTGACTGTTATTGACCGTTAAAGCGATAGTGAAATTTGTTATTAATTGATTTTACCTTGAGAGCCCAGAGGTAGAGTACGCATTCGATGGAGTAGTATCCTCTGTCAACGTAATCGCCCAGGAATAGGTAGCGAGTATTACTACCAGTTGAAGGATCGCCGACAGGACCACCAATTTCGAAGAGCTAATATTGTGATGAATTGAACACGGACTCATTCATTACTTTTAACAGATCGAAGAATTGACCATGGACATCGCCGCAAACTGTTACTGGCGCATCAACATCGATCATAGTTGGTTCTGCCCGCAAAACTGCAGCGCCTGAGCAAAAAAGTTGAATTACAAGTGCTTTTGTCCGCTAGTACCGTCTTGAATCAGCTTCATCGCACATTCATTTGTGAGTCTGCCTTCTTTCCTCAAGTGATCGCGCAGCACCGGAGGCCTAGGCTTTCCTGAGCTGTCGAATAGTTCATCAATTCCAATTCTATTTGACGGGGGGAGCGTCACATTTGGGCAAGTCCTAAATCATCTTTACACAGTAAAGTTTACACGAAACACAATAGAATAATAAAGGCGTGTCTGTTTCTATCAGTAGCTATAGCAAGCAAAATGAACTTTTCTACAATGGAGCAGATTGACCGCAGAAAACGATCCTATTTTCAAAATTACTCGGGTTACCTTACAAACACAAATTCTTTACCTGTCACTAAGATTCGCTTTTGAGTTTTTCTTTGACCCCAAAGATTTCTTTTTATCATTTTCTGAGGCTTTCAAAAGGTCTTTAAACGTTTTTCTTTTTCTGAATTTCTCCTCTTTTGACATTTTCAAGACATTTTCCTGATTCGGCTTTTATCGGACTCTCTGTTTTTGATTCTTTCTCTGTTTTCACCATATTTCAATCTGTCTTCTTTTTCTGATGAGAAGTGATATTTGTGAATATCTCTTTGTTCGATTTTCTCGTACTTCAAAATCAGTATCTTCTTCTTACAGTATGTTGGCGCTTCTTCAACGGATCATCAGTGCTCTCTCGCAGAGTGATGGTACTCTAAAGCCAACATGAGCGCCAAATTACTCGGAAACTGGGTAAATATTTGCGTTATTATAATTGCGAATAAACTCGCTCCTTTTCGCCAAAACTAATCTGTCTGTACAGTGTGCTTCGCAATTGATGGGCCTCGAACAAGACAATAAAAATTTTATAATGGGCGCAGTTAGGGCCTTTGGACACCTCTCTATTCAAAAAGATTGAAGTTTTGACAAGATTCCATTCATGTAAAACGTAAATTGAAATCAAGGAGGAGTACGAAGAATTTCTCTTCTGCCCCTTTTCTCTTATTTTCGTATTCAATTTGACGAGGGCAATTTGTCAGGGTTTCACTCATTTAATTAAGATAGAGAAAGATTAATGTTCCGGATAAATGGGTTCTTTAATGTTATGAGATACCAACGCCCTTTAGAGAGTGTGTCTCAATAATTCTTACATATCGGGTCTGAAAATTTCGGACTGAAATTTATCACAAATACTGAAATTACCATAAATGATCAATAACGAATGAATAAATTTCTCTCTTCTTTGAATTTTCTCGCTTGATTAAACTTACCTATCGAATATCCGCGAAGGTTGAAGGTATTCTTTTCGTTTCTTTAGGTAAGGATATGTGGTTCAGTATAGTTTCTCGAGTTTTGGATCTGGCGGCTCTAATTGCGGGATGGGGATGGCGGCGGGCGATCGATTAGACAGTATTCGATTTCTCTCTTCTCCTTTTCGACGCCTGTTTCGCACTTTTCAAAAGAAAGAAGGGGAAGGAGGAGGAGACGCGCGCACGCCCGAGGATGCGTCACCAGGAGCACCTATTTTATTTTACCCCCTTGCATGCGTAGCCACCGGATCACGCATGCGCAACGCCACGAGATGGCGCATCAGGGGGAGGCGCGTGATGTCGACCGGGGATGAATAAATACTGAATAAACTCGACCGCAAATCCCAACTCGGGACAATTTGGCTCTATTTCGAACAGACCTTTTTGAAGCTTTTTCTTTCAACTAGATAAGTAGCCATAATATTAAAGTTTTATAAAAGGCAGTTAATGAAACATGCAAAGTAGACAAGTTGTGCAAATAGACTCGAGCCTCGAGGATGATGCTATTCCCTATAATGTCAAATTCCGTCATGCGGTTGACAGTCCAATGTTCAACTAGATATACCACTCTGGTAATTAGGCGCGGGTCAAGCAAGATATATACTGAATATTGAATTCATTTGTCAAACTCAGCAGAAAAGCATGATTAGTTCATTACCAGAGTAGGTGATGCAGGTATATTTGGATCTAATTAGTTGGACTCAAAACTGGTGCTTTACTTTGGGTCGTTTATTTTTGCAGAAAATAAGATCAGCGGAAGTTAAACTGGTCTTTTCTTCATTTGTCTCGACAGGCAGATATTCGTGAAAATGTCAAGGGTGTCGTGGATATCGTCCATTATTGGAGTCAGCGGCTCGATGAATGAGGACTCCGCTGAAAATGGAGTGCAAGGAACAAGCGGTCGTCCGACCCATACAATGCACTGATTAGATTTATCCGAGCCATAATCAAGCTCATCATAACAATACCAGCTTGAAAACGCATCTTTCTTACGGGCGAATGGGTAACGTCCTTCTGAAATTTCACTGCAAAAGCCATCCATTTTCTCTTGCAGACAATTGAAGATAGGATTATCGGAAATTTTCGCTAACGTTGTGCTGGGTGTAGTACTGATCTCTAAAATTCAGGATAATTGATCGTAAAACATTAAATAAATGTCACCGACCGTTTAAAGGCCACCAAAAAAGCTTCATTTCTAAGAGAAATCACTAATAAACAAGTTTTTCTCTAGTCTGAGTAAGGAAGCTATATAATACAATTTCAGAAAGCTCGGATGCACGAGAGTATTTATAGTATTAATACTTGAGGACTGTCCCTAACCTAAGGGCATTTTGATTCACCCGAAGTGTTATGAACAGTGTTTTTTGATGAAATGGCTGACTTTGCAGGTGGCCTGCATCAGGGCGAACTCGGCTATTTTGACGGGTCTCGGCGAGAGGCTCTCGCCATTTTTCTACCCACCAAAATGATCGTCCGGCCCTCTTTTCCCTCATCGTAAGATATGTTGGTAAAACATGATTTATTAGTGATTTCTCCTATTCGTTTCTCGCTAAAAATTCTCTGATTTTCGAATGAACCGAGTTCAAGAATATCAAATCGAATATCCGTATCGTTGTGACAATAAGGATGGTAAACAGCGCACTCGGATAAAGTACGTGGCCATAAACAAAAATCAAGGATTGTAATGACCCAACGACCCAACATAATTAAAATTTGATTCGGGAATCCGGAAATACGGCTCTAGCTAATTTCTTTGGCCAAAATTAATTGAAAGGTAATTGAAATGTGCTGTTTTTGAAATAAATCAAGAGCGTTCTCTAGAATCTGAACTTTGAAACTATTGAATGCTAATTTGCACGATAGGCACTGAATTAAATAAAGCAATGGAGATAGAAATAACTTTTGCCGACGGTTCCGGAACTTATGAAAAGTCGTTTTTAGAGGAGACGTATCCCTATTTCAAAATGCTGTTTGATTCTGGCATGAAAGATTCTAGGTATGAATAAAATAAATAGAAGCTCGAAACTCGAACGACATTCCTAGAAACACGAAGTTTTCTTTGCCGATGAAAAAAGTCACCTTTCACAATCTCGACTTCTCCGCAAAGAAAGTCAGGCCTTTTCTTGATATTGTTGGCTTGGCAAGACATACAGACTCAGTTGAAATTCTGAGGAACGCGATTATGTTTCTTCAGGCAAGGATTCAATGAAAAAATATTGATTTAGAAAACCTCATGTGAATCCGAATTAATGGTTGACAAAAAAATCAAACAAGTTTTCGGTGAATCGAATGTGATAATGGAATGGCTGGTGGACGGAAAGATGATGTGCGTGAATACAATCGAAGATATGCGCCGCCAAATCAACCTCGTTTACATGGACACGCACTTGGTGGACATTGGCGTCAGTTTCTACACGCAAGACTTGGAAGTTCATGTCGCAAAGAAACTGCCAATTGTCGACTGGAGGTACAAATATGTCAAGTACAATGCATGGGATGCTCCGGTGTTTATCTTCTTCAAAGACCAAAATATGACCAATGATGATATCGAAATTCTAATGTAAATAGAGTTTTTGAAAATGAAAACTAAAAATGATTTAGAATGTTTGAAAAGAGCGCGTATTACAACTCGTATGCCTTCCAACTCAACCAGATTCTACCTGACAGCTACAAAAACCACGAACTTATGTTTGATCAAAAACGAAGTCTCTACACTGGTTACCCTGCTCAAGCGATTATGCGAAATATCAAGGATTACGGCGGTAATTTTCTCGCGACTCTGAAACAGACGGAAACTGGGAAATTATGGAAAGTAAAGATCAAATTCTATAAGAAACGAGTCTTTGTGAGGGACGGAATCAAGGCCACTCAAAGAGAATGGGAAGATGATTCTCTTGTTTTCATGTTGTATGAGGATGAGCGATCTGTTCAATACATTCCGTCCGGTGAATTCTTCAGAAAAGAGGAGTTTTTGACTGTACCACATTTTGCGATTGTTGAATAAATTTTATGCTTATCAGACTATCTCTAGAACACGGGTCGATAACGTTTACTGTTGATGAGCATTGAATCAGTTTTAGATCAACAAGATCATTTTTGGGGGTGATGGCTGCATTTTTAAGATTTAGCAATGAAGACTACTACCAACCGGCGGACTCGATGATAGTCCCCATCGAAATTGAATTTACAGACGGCGTCAGATCATTCGAAAAGAAATTCTTGACAAGGAATTATCCTTATTTTCGGACTGTTTTCAGACCTAGAAAGGGAGAACCAAGGTTAGAAAAGTAGCTCTCAGCAAAATCAAAATCCGACTCTTAGAGTGGAACGAGTTTCTCTTCCAATGACCGAGTACATGTTTCGATTGTTGGACTTGCGAGTAAAGAACCAGCCACGGACTCAATTTTTGCGCCGCCTCGATGAGTTTCAACGACGCCCTGAAGATCTAAAGAGTGCGGTTGAATTCCTGAAAGTCGAAAAGAAGCTCGCAAGTTTTGTGAAAAAATCATGGGAGTTCCGATCATGGCTGCGTTTTCCAAATGACCCCATTTTCCTTGACGTGCACGAAATGAAGAAAGAAGTGAATCTGAGACTTATTGACGAGAACATTGTTAATCTTGGCGCGAACGTTTGTTACAATCAAAAACGAATCCCCAAAGTGATGCCAGAAGTACCCTCGGAATTCGGCTTCGCGCGCTATCATCCATTCGGCAAGTACTTTGTGTTTTCCGAGACGGGATATGGATGGAGATATTCGGGCATTCTCTTTCGCATGTGAGTTACAAAGCATGAAGTATAGGAAGAACTAAATGATATTTCAGTGTTTTTGAAAAGGATGATAAATTTTTATCATACACTTACGACTTCCGCGAAAAGAAATCTCCCGAGTTCAAGAATGAAGTCTGTGAATTATACAGGTATTCGTAGTATCATCAAATTCACTTCTAATTGAGACAATTATAGTCATTTGGACCAAGCATTATCTGTCGAGCCCGCCAATTTAAATGAATACGATGGTCCCTTCCGATGTTCCATCCCAGTTACAGCAGAGAATTCTCCTTCCGCTTGGAAAATATCGATCAAAGCTAAACGAAGAAAGATCTACAAGTTTCCTGGTGCCCTGCGATTGCTAGAAAAGAAATGTCGAGATGTTGGAATCCACTTTTTACTCGTCGAAGATGGTGATGATCTTAAATTTGTGCCCGCCTCTGACTTTTTTTTAATTTCTGAATTTTCCTATGAAAGGATTTATTAACTGTTTCTCACGGTTATTTTCGCAAGGTTTTTTTTTATAAATAAATATTCTGTATTCAAAAAGTCTGAAGATTGAAGGTTGAAATAATTTATTTACAGTGAACTTTTCAACGATGTTTTCAGTTTGGCATAAAAGTATTAATATTCAATAGCAAGTGAGTCGGATATTCCTTCAATTTGTCGCTGAAGAGTTGCTTGGCGTTTTTCGAGGGCGCGAGTTTGTTTTTCTGAAGCATCGTTTCTGCGTAGATCGGCCAACTCCTTGTTGATTTCGCCGAGCTCATCAGATAGGGCTTCAAGATCAAGCTTTTCTTTTCGCTTGAAAATGGCCTTGATTTCAGCAGGCGTGTACTCAACATTTTCTTTTGACTTTCCAGAGAATTCAAGTGGCAGTTTCATTTCCGGCGTAGTTTGAATTTGGAAGATGTGAGTCGATATCTTCGCAAGGAGCTGGTAGAACTCGTTTCGGAACTGGGGGTTTAGATCGTTGGTCAAATCGCCGGTTCGAATGTGCGCCATACAGTGAGCCATAAGAACGTACAGGTGTCCTGGGTTTTGCTCTTGGAGCTTTTCTTTTGTGATGAAGAGGAATCTGTTGGTGCAATCATAGGAGAACCATCCTTTGAAACCGTTCTTTTCGAGTTCTGGATTCGAAGGAATCTTCGATGCCGCGAGAAGAGTAACTGGGCGATATCCAGCAACGTTGACGATAAGACTTAGAATGTACTGACAGAACTTGAAGACGACGCGTTCGTTTTTGCCGAGCAGAGCGGTCGGAATCGTTTCCAAATCATTACCGACAGAGTTTGATGACTTGAATGTGTAGAGCGTTGTTGGAGACGAGTATGTAGATTGTTTCAAGCTTCTGACAACCTTGTACAAATCGCTTGATTTCAGAATGCTATCAAAGTCTTCTTCCGATAATTCGTTGTTATTATCGGAAGTAGTTTCGACTGGGCTTTCAGCAACCTCAACAGTTGCTTTTTCACCATCTGTCACGATTTGTTCAATCTTCTCGAGATTTTCTGCTTGCTTCAATTTCTCTTCAGTCGCGAGTTTCGCTTCTTCGATCTGTTTGTGCTCCTCCAATTTCGTCTTTTCCTTTTGCAAGCGCTCCTGTTTGAGTCTCTCGATCTTATCTTGAACGGCTTTCTTTTGTCCAAGATGAGCGGCTCCCTTCGCGAGTAGAAGTTTATTCTGTTTTTCTTCCCATTCCTCCATCATCTTTTCAACTTCTTCCGGCGATGACCCCGAGGCTTTAGCTGCGTCAAGTGCTGCTTGCATTTCCTCGTTCAGTTTTTTCAATTCATCGGATTCGCTACTCTCGTTTTCAAGTTTTTCTAGCTCCGCTCGCATTTCAGCTTCAAACTCTTCCTCCGCTTTGCGCAATTTTTCCTCGATCTTTGCATTTTGCTCGGCTTCCCACTGCGCTCGCTCCGAAGCAAGCTGTTTTTCAAGTTCTTTTTGATCTTTCTCGAGTTCTTTCAGTTTTTGCGCGTTTGCTTCGTTGTTGGCACGGACGGAATCGGCTGTTTTTGGACAAACTTGGTCGAGGTAATCGATAAGTTCGTTATAGTGTTGCTGGCGAAGCTCGACGATTGCTGATTTTAAAATGATTAAGAGGTCTCAAGATAACTCTTACCTTTATTCATTCGATATTCCCAATCAGAGAGAACCATAATTCTCTCATTTGGATCACAGTTCAAAAGAAGCTCCTCTCGTTCTTGACCAAATTTATCCTCCAACTCAGCAAGTTCTTTTTTATGACGAGCATCAAGGACAGATTTGACAATTTTCAACGGCTCTGGTTTGTCGCTTTGGTTCATTTGAGTTTTAATAAGGTTGATTTCAGCACGCTGAGTATTTTCCTTTCGCTTGTTGTTGAGGTCGACTTTGTTGGCGTCTTCTTGTTCTTTGATCTTTTTGGCAGCTTCGTCCGCTGCTTCTGCCATTTTTTCCTGTTGTCGCTTTTTCAGTTTTGCGACAAGACGAGCTCTAAAAGACTTGATCAAAAATAAAAAATTCTTTATATTTTTACCGTTGAAGAAGCAGGTGCTGTCTGGCCTTCTCTTCAGAAACTGCCATATCAGCACTCAACTCTGCGAAGAGCCTGTCTGCTTCTTCTGGGTCCACAGTTTTCAACAGCTCGAGTTTGCGTTGCTCGAATTCAGCTTCAATATTGTCCATTTCTTCATGATACTCCTTATCAAACTCTTCCATTTCTTTCTCTGCCGCAGCCAGTTCCGCAAGATACTCTTTATTTGCTTGAGCTTGGACAGAAGAAGCTAAGTTTTGATCTCGTTTCTTTGCTTCTGCGAGTTGATCTTCGAGTTCAGCGTCCGAAATGAACTCGCCGTACGATGGCCGACCGATTTCTTTGATAAGAGATTGTCTGCTGTTGTACTTGTCGACAGTATCTCCTATAATCTTACTATCTCGTGCGGCGCGTTTTGCTCGTCTTCGTTCTTTTAGCTTCAAATCGAATTGATCTCGAGCGTTGGAGCGCCGTGAAGAGGCTTTATCCATGTGAGCCTTGTATTTCTTCATCAGTTCAATCGCAACTGCTGGTGGTAAAGTTCCGTTTGCTTGTTTTCTGAGTTCTTCTTCGAAAATCATTTCTCGATCTTCTTGCGCACTTTGCATGATAGCAAGCATATCCTCTTCCATTTCGGAATCAAGTTTGAGATCGATTGCTTCTTTCTCCATTTCGTGTCGTACCAAAACTTCGGAGAGATCGATCGTTCCTTCTGCAAGTTCTTGGAGCTCTGCTTTGTGCATGTCTTCGAGTTCCTTCCGCTGCTTTTCTTTTCTCTTGCGGTAGTTGCGCTTCAGATCTTTCTCTGCATCCGATTGTTTCTGATTGATCTCGTCGTATGAGATGTTAATCATCGCAGCAACAACGGTTTCTCCGCCAGCTTGGCCGGAAACTTCACCTTTTACGAATTCGATATTGTCCGATTTCATCTTGTCGTTTAGCAATTTCTCGTTGTTCAATTTTTCCGATGCATCTTCCTTGTCGAGCTTATTTTCGTCTACTTCAGTTTGAATCATTTGTTGAATAAGGACTTCGTCTTTGTATCTCGGATCCACTCGTCGTTTAAGACGCTGCTGAAGTCGCCATTTTTGACGTTCACGCTCATCGAGATATTTTAGATCGGCTTGTGCGTTTTCTTCCGCTGCTTTTTGCCAGTATTCTTCAGCCTCTTCAGCAGTCATTCCGTAGGTGCACGCTGCTTCTCGATTTTTTGAGTTTTCGTCGAAGGCTGGTCGAATGTCCTCTTGGTTCAACTCAACTGCATTTCCAAGATTAGTGGTATCCGTTTTCTCAGGAATGTCGATGAAATCCTTCTGCATGCGTTTTCGTTCGCGATACAGCCTCTTTGCGTCCTCAAGTGTGTCATCTGAAATCAAAAGTCGGCCTCCGTGTAGCTTGTTGAGCACTTCTTGCATAGTGACAAAGAGCGCATCTTCCTCGACTTGCAAGTCATCTGAGTATCTCAGATTTGTCTGGTGGTTAACTTCCACGACGTTTTGCCCATTTTCTGCGATTCCAGATTTGTTGATTTGGATTGAGTCCAGATTCATTTTCGAAACTTCATCAGATAAACGCTTCGTTTCTTCGTTTACTCGCGTTCGGAATTCTCGGAGCTTGTTCTTGGAAGCAGAGATTTGTTCGTCGAGGTAGTAGCGCTGATCTTTCAGTTTGTCGATGAAGTTTTTGACACTGAAGTCTTCGAGCTCAGACGAGTTTCTGTTGTATGGAAGAAGAGCTCGACGAGAATCATCGTCCGGATCGAGTTTTTCGATTTTAGTTGGCAGGGGTGGCTCGGCGAGATCCTTGAATTTTGGCTTGAATCGTTTCGTCGAGAACACTTCCCAACCATAAGGATCGATAATCAAGAAGATCAAGACTCCGATGATGATGAGAATGGCAAATGAAGTTGTCAAACCGATTATCAGAGGCCAGTTCGGCTCCATAACAGGTTCAGTGGACACCACTCCGGCATTACGTAAGGACTCTTCTGAAATGAACTGGATTGGAGAACCGTCGCAGTTTTCATTTGAAACAACAATCAAAAGAGTGCTGTTGCTGTTCTGCGAGTTAGAGAAAGTATACGTTCCTTCTTCCGTAAATGCGTAGATAAAATTGTCGACATTTGATGATGAAGTTTTTGTAACATAGTATCGCAAAATTCTAAACTCTCCATAATCATATTCAGGATTCGAATTGAGTGTGCTGTCTTGAACATATACTGGATATTCGCTGTTGACTCTGTCAGTGTTGTCGATCTTATTTTCGAAGACAACTGCTGTGTTTGGTGGAATACAAATAAGAGGATCCTCAATGTATGCAGTACTGTCCGCTTGTCTTCGTTTTCTCGTTGATGCAATGTATCGAGTACCTTGAATACCATCGTCGAAAACGGTGAACTCAACATTGAATTCGTTCCCTAAGCTTGCGACGACATCTTCAATACCAAAAGCGTCGAAGTCAGGTTCCAATATTTCGCCTTTATTATTTACGGCTTCAATTCTACCGTCAGGTTGTACTTGAAGTGAAATTTTATCACAGCAATTTTCGTCAATCAGAGGAAGATCTGTGCCCATACAGAGTCCGTATGCCTTTGAGAACTCATGGTCCTCTTTACCACATTCTTCGATGCATGTCTGATCTTTCGAGCTAAGATTATCACATCTTGGAGCCTTGATAAGAGAACAATCTCCATCAGAGTCAAATTCAGAACTGTCCATTTCCCCATCATTGCTGTAATAGTACTGCGGCCGACAAATACAGGTTGAATCCGTTTCCTGGAATACTCGTGTATCTGAATGGCAAGTGCATGTGCCGGCTCCTTCTGGAGAATACGAGGCAGTTCCGCAGTTCTTGCAAGAAATGGCCTTCTCCTTGCTCGCATAAGTGTTTGGCTTGCATTTTGAGCAGATTTCATTTCCACGACCGAAAGCGTAAGTTCCAGGTTTGCAAGGTATCATCATTCCAGTAGGATTTCCACGTGGGCACTCGTGTCCTGGATCACATTGATTTTCAGTGTAATCGCCGGTTCCCTCCGGACAGAAGTATCCTGGTTCACACTGAGAGCAGCTCTCAGAATCGTAGGTATTTCTGTACGTTCCGGCAACGCAAATTCTGCAAGAGTCCGCTTTCGATGTTCGAAGGCCATCAGATGAGTTTGAAGACTCTTTTGCCTCAAAACCGAGGTCACACGGTTGAGGAGTTGAAGATCCCTTTGGACAGAAGAAGGGGAACTCGCACTTTAGATCTTCAATTATTGATTTCGTTCCTTCTGGGCAATAATAGCCTTCTGGACAAATTTCACCGGAAGCCATGCCTTCTTGATTACAGACGTATCCCGCTCGACATTTCATGGCAATTCTAGTTCCGCCTGGACATTCATATCCGAGAGGACACAGAATTCCATCAATATTGATGAGTTTGCCGATTGGTTCAGGACAATAACGTCCAGGAGAGCAGGGCAAGCAATCATAGGAGCTTTCGGCTAGATGATTTTCTGGTGACATCCTTCCAGCTGGGCATTTTCGTGGAGGTAGACCTTGACCAGAGCAATAATATCCAGGTTTGCACGGGAAGTCTTCTTGATTGACAATACCTTCTTGGTCACAGAAATAGCCAGGGTCGCAGAATCGACAATCATCAATACTTTTTCCGCCAGATTCATTTCTAAATGTGTAGATGGGACAACGCTGTGGTCCTGGAGCGGGATGAAGGAGAACGTTCTCTCCTCTAAAAGTTCGTATTTGTTCCCCGTGTATTTTAGCTTCTTCAGGTGTATTATACCAAGCTGGGCAATAGTGACCCGGAGGACAAGGAACCGCCTCGGTTGCGCCGATCTCGCAGAAAAGACCTGCTGGACATGTTGAGCATTGATATGGAGACATACCACCCGGTTGTTCTCTGTAGGTGTTGTTAGCACAAGGCTCGATGGTTGAAGTGTCTCCGTTCGGATAACAGTAATACCCAGGAGGACAAGGACCCGCACACACATCGCCAGATGTACAGTTCATTGGATCATTTGCTTTTAGAGGTTCGTATTCGATAAGACCCGTTGAAGAGTTGTAAAACAATTCAATCTCAATGTCGTCGCCATATTTTGGATTTGGCGCGTTTGCTCCACTGTAACAAAGGTATCCGAACATGCAAGGTCCTTGAATCTGACCATCTCGACAGTACTTGCCATATGGACATGGTCTGCAGTCACTGAGTTGAGTTCTACCGGTCTCATCGCTGAGTGTGTAGGTTCCCGAAGGGCACTTGATAGGATACGCGGTTTCTGGGGGACAGTAGTACTGAGCTGGGCAAATCTCTTCTTTGATGTCAATCGGCTCGTTAGGATTCAGAGAATCAGGTTTTGTGGGCTGGCAGTATGAGCCTGCAGAGCATGGAATACAGCTATCGGCGCCTGTTGAGCCTTGATAGAAGCCGAGTGGACACGGAATCGGGTCAGCAGAACCTTCAGGACACATGTGATGTTTAGGACACGGTGTACCGTATACAGTCTCTTCATCACTTGGGCAATATAAACCAGCGGGACAAAGAATCTCCGGTGTAACAAGGCCTGACTCGTCACAAACATACCCACCCTTGCAAGGCAGACAGCCAGTTTTACGATCCCTAGCGTGAGTCGACGGATTGTAGGTTCCGATGGGACAATCGAGTGGTCTGTAAATACCATCAGCGTTCGGGCAATATTTTCCAGTGGGGCAAGGTTTATTCATATCTGTATCTGGATCTCGTTCTCTTGCGCCTTCTTCACAGTAAAAGCCAGGATCGCAGTCATATGTACCGTTGCTGCCAAAGCCTCCCATTCCAGGATCGGGGCAGAATTTTCCTTCTGGGCACGGAAGACAGGAGTCTTTCGAAACAGGCTCGCTGCCGATTTCGGAGACTGGATTGTACGTTCCTGGCGGACAACTTATTGGCACAATGGTGTTGTTATTAGGGCAATAAGTTCCGACTGGACAGATTTTTGGATTAACAGTACCAAAGAAATTATCGCAGTAATAGCCAGGTTCACAGGGCAAGCACTCAGAAAGACCTCCAATATCATTGTAAGTTCCCATCGGACATGCGATCTCAGCGGGAGTACCTTTCGGACAATATTTTCCGAGGCCACATGGAATCGTTCCGGACTCGGATCCTTCTTCGCAGAATGAACCTTCGGGACATTCAATCGGGCAGTTGTCATTGCTTTCAGTTTCATTGCATTCTTTTGTGCCAATAATTTCAGCAGTTTTCATTGCTTCATTCGGGCAGTAAAGACCAGGTGGACAGAAAATGCATGTTTTGTTGAATTCTGTGACCAGACTTGAGTCAGGAAGTTCTTTTGTTGCTCCTGTTTCAATACCTATCATTCCTTTAGGACAGGGCGATGGTTCTTTGGATCCTTCTTCGCAGAAATATCCAAGTGGGCACTTGCCGTTTCCACTCCATTTTCCACTGTCTTTATCTTGCTCGACGATTCCAGTTGGTGTTGGACTAAATGAACCAGAGGCGCAAACGTAGCCGGCTTCGCAAATAAGATTATCCATTTCACTCTGCAGTAATCCCTCGGTATCACAATAGTGTCCGCCGTCACAAGCATTACAATCTTCAACTTTGCTGTATGTTTTTGATCCGTCTCTGCCATAAGTGCCGACTGGACACGGCTGAGGTGCAGTTGAGTTTCCTGGACAGTAATGGCCTTCGACACAGTCGCAATATTCGCATATATAATTCGTTTCTGGATCCTTGCCCCAGATGTCATCAACTCCGCGCCAAAGCAATTCAGCATTTCCGGTGCAATAATGTCCCTTTCTGCAGAAATTACATTTGCTTTGTTTTTGAGAGTTCTGATAAGTTCCTGGTGGACAAGGCATCTCAACTTTCGAGCCACTTGGACACATATTTTGCTCGCTGCAGGTAGCACCATCGGGTTTAGATTTATCTGAACCCTTTCCACAATAGTATCCATTTGAACAGCTGATAGAATCTTCGATCGGATCAAATGTTCCTTCTCGAGTGCAGGCTCTACCTTCAGGACATAAATTGCACTCCTCAGGCCCAGTGGTGCTATTGTTATAGATTTCGCCCTTAGAGGCAACTGACTGAGACCACTGGCCTTTCGGGCAGTTGGTTGGCGACGCACTTCTTTGAGGGCAATAGACGCCCTTTTCGATTTGATTGTCAAGAAAAATCGAGAATTGGAAGATGATCTGATTGAATGTATTTGGATTTGCCGATTCTGGTTGGAGGCCGCATTTGACGGGTTCGTTCCCGTCAAGTTGGTCAAGGAGATGATCAGCAGAGAAGCTGATAGTTCCCAGCGGGCAATAGTATCCTGCTGGACAATCTTCTGCTTGTGACTCATCTGTAAGACCGTATTGCGAGCATGTCGTTCCAGCACTGCACGGAAACTTAAATCCGTCAACGCAGTAATGCCCGAGAGGACAGACTTCTCCTCGACCAGCTGCTTTATCCGAACATCCAGGCGATGGCGAATAAGAACCACTGATACAATGGAAGCCATCGTCACAAGCAGTCTGGTTCGTACCGCTACACCAGAAGCCCTCTGGACAAGGATCACAAGCGCTTATGTCACTAGAGAGAGTATTCCGGTTGGTTGTTCCAAGAGGACATGGTTGCGGAAACTCTTGTCCCCCTTCACAGTAATGGCCTTCTTCGCAAGGTTTACGTTCTGTGAGCATATTGACTGTTCCATTGATATCTGTTTTTGTTCGAGGACAGTAGTAGCCAGGCTCGCAAGGTTTGCATTCAGAAGCAAGCGGAGAAATCGAGTAGAACCCAGCATCACATGGCTGCATTGCCGAAGCTCCGGTTGGGCAATAGTAGTCTGGTTGACACATATTTTCTGTTTGGGCTTTCGTTCCAGGAGGACAGAAATAGCCAGGAAGGCAGCGAATAGACTCATCAATTGCTGCAGTACCGTCCAGGCAATAATAACCGCCTGGACATGTGGTACAATCCGTTTGATTTCTTGCGCCTTCATAAGAATTAAATGTACCAGCAGCGCAAAGCTGAATTTCATCACTGCCTGCAACACAGAACGATCCAGCAGGGCATATTTTTGGCTCAACATTGACATCATCTGGACAGTAGAAACCCTCAGGACATTCAAGGCAAGCAGTCATTTTTATGATCGGAGCATATTCTCCGGGACCACACGGTTCAGGTTCGGATGAACCAGCTGGGCATTCATGTCCAACAGGACAAGCTTGGTAGTTTCCAACATCACTTCCTTGGGGACAATAGTATCCCTCTAAGCACACATGCTGGGTTCCGTTTGTGGAAGCTCTTGGGCAATAGAAACCAGGCTCGCACTCGAAACAATCGTCAGAAGATCCAGCACCTTCATCTTCCATATAGAAACCGGCGTCACAAGGCTCTGGTCTCAGTGCTCCAGCTGGACAATAATGACCCTTCGGGCAAATATATCCTGTGTCTCCATCCTCTGGGTCAGGTTTGGTAGCGCCCCAAGAGCAAATATATCCAGCTTCGCATTCGATGAGTCGATCGTCTTCGATACAATATTTTCCCGGGTCACATGGTTGACAAGAGGCTTCATCGTATCCGAACCAATCACCAGTGTTGTTTCGATAGGTTCCGTCAGGGCAAGGGATTCCTTCAAAAGAACCAGTTGGACAGTATTCGTGCTCTTCGCAAGGATGTGCTTTGCCATTTTGTGCTTCAAGTCTTCCAGCTGCGTTATTTTGCCGCTCCGGACAATAATAGCCCGCATAACAAGGAGTTTCTTCGGTATCTATTAGGCCAACACCGGTGCAGATCCATCCTTGCTCACATATTTCACAGTCTCCATCCGTCTCTCCTCCGACTTCATCCCTGAATGTTCCAGCAGGGCATGGAACTGGTCTCGTGCGGAGAGAATCCTCAAATGATTCACAGTAATGACCTTCGGGACAGTCGATAGGATTTATGGTTCCAACATACGGATCGTTGTTCAAATCGCCTATACAGTAAGACCCAGCGGGACAAGCTTCACATATTTCTTGTTTGGTGTTATCTTGGTAGTATCCATCAGGACAAGGAATCGGTCTCGCGGAACCTTCTGGACAGTAAGTTCCAACTGGGCACACATGTTCAGGCTCTGAATCTGTTCGCCCCTGCGATGTTTCTGAACCAGCTGGGCAGTAATAGCCTTCGCGGCAAAGATATTCATCATCTGGCGGAGCGTTCATTCCAACTCGCGGACAGTAATATCCAGGGAGGCAAGGTTCACAAGCATCTTCAGACGGTTGAAGCGGATATCTGTTGAATTTTCCTAAGGGACAAGCTACAGGAAGATCGTTGTCACTACTGCAATGATATCCAGCTGGACAAGGATTCATTTTCGGTGAGTCACTTCCTTCAGGACAGAAGTAGCCCGGGAAACATTCTTCATTTGGAGCGTCGAGTTGATAATCAGTACAGGCCATGGTTCCATCACAAGCTTTCTCGGATTCGCTTCCAGCAGGGCAATAATGACCTGGAGTACAGATATTCTGCCTTGTTGAGGTTGATCGTCTTGGGCAGTAAAAACCTGCTTCACATTCAAAATTCGAGACATCATTTTCTATTAAACCAATTGTTGGACAAGCAAAACCAGCTTTGCAAGCAACACAACTGGCAGAGCTTGTAGTTTTTTCGCCACCAACATGATAGTAACCAACGTTGCAATAAGTTGGCCTCGCAGAATTCGATACACAGTAAGCACCGGGAGGACAAGATATTTCTACATCACTACCTTGAGGGCAATAAAATCCTTCGCGGCAGTCTTTGCAAGAGGACTTTCCTTCTTCATTTTGGAACTTACCAGCCGGACAAGTTGACATAAGTCCGTCAACACAAAAGTGACCTGCAAGACAAGGACCAAAGAAGGTTCCATTGAGTGTCGGTGTGTTGCTGGGAGATTCTGTGTTACAGAAAAATCCATCTTCGCAAGTGCCTTGTACTTTACCATTTGTGCAGTAGGAGCTACTTGGGCAAGGATGACAATCCTCGATGGATGCACCAAGATCAGTGTCTCTATAACGGCCGTCCGGGCAAATTTGTTCTGGGGCACTATTTGTTCCGTCGCCACAGTAGTGCTCTTCAGGACACCGATAGCCAAAGATTTCATCTGCTTCGGGAGTGCCTTTTTCAGCCTCTGGATCTGGAACGCGAGAGCCAAATGTTGTTCCTTTCTTGCAAACGTAACCAGCTTTGCATGGTTGTGGAGTTGTTGTTCCAGAGTCTCCACAGAAATGATCATCTGGACATGGTTCGCAATCATCGATTGAATTACCGGTTTTAATATTGTTGAATGTACCAGCGGGGCATGGTATAGCCGTACCATCTTGGCAATAGTAACCTGGAAGACATTCTGGAGAGTACTGACCGTTTTGACAAACTCCGGAAGGTTCACAATCCTTACATTGGAGATTGCCAAATGATTCTGGATCAGAAGAATCAAAATCTGGAGTATAAGTACCATCTGTGCAAGGATTAGGCTCCATACTACCGCTTGGGCAGAAATGGTATGGCGGACACATGTATCCCTCTTTGACTGGATCTTTTGAGGCCGCTGCGCTGTATCTTGGATCGCATATTTCGTCAGTTCCGGTTTTTCCGTCACAATAACCAAGATTAGGGCAGAACTGCCCAGCATCACATATCTCTGGTTCAGTCATTCCAGCAAATGGACATTTGAATCCACCAGGACAAGATTGACAACTTTCTTCGCCGGCACCACGAGATACATTTCTAAAGGTTCCTGGTGGGCAATCATCAACAGCATCGGTTATTCCAGGACAATACTGTCCAGGCTCGCATTCTGATGGGAAGGGTTCGTCTTTTGTCTCGCCGTAAGGAGAATAAGCACCGCTCGTGCAGTTGTAGCCGTCTCCGCATTTGAAATCTGTTGACGACAAATCAGAGATCATGTCGTCTGAAACAGCATAACCAGGACAGTAAACTTGAGCATCACATGGCTGGCATGAAAAATTGGCGCTGATAGCACTATATTCACCGGGCTCACAAGGATTTTCGTTCTTCAAGAATGTTTCTTCTGGGCAGTAGTAACCTGGTACACATTCATGTCCTGAGCCGACTATTCCGATTCCCATAATCAAATTGGGAGCACCAACATCAGTAACTCCGTCGCAGAAGTACGAAGATGGGCACAAATCACAAGTATCTTGGCCAGTTGATCCTTGGTGGAAACCTTGATTGCAAAGCTTTGGTTCAACGGTTCCTGCTTCACACATCGAACCCGCATCGCAAGGATCTTTATTTTGAGATACACCTGTAACTCCGTAGCAATGTGAGCCTCCATCACAATCGCCATTTGCAAAGCCACCGGAACAAGTCTTTCCTGGTGGACACTCTCGACATTCAGGTTGACTTCCCAATCCAGTTTGTGGATTATAAAAGTGCTCAGGACAGCTGACAGGAGATTGACCTTCTTCGCAATATTTACCGTTGGGACAAATTTCACCAAACTCGCCTTGTTCCTCGTTGAATCGATCGTTAGGTGAATTCGTTGTCGCTCCTCCTGAGCAGTAGTATCCGGCTGCACAGTTGAAATCGTTACTTGACATGTCCGAGTCGCCGAGGCCTTCATGAGGACAAAACTTATTTTCTGGGCATGGTTCTGGCTCAACTATTGTTGCGGGGCACACACTTCCAACTGGGCAAATACCACCAATGTCCTTGTTGTTGCAGTATTCCGTACTTAGAAGATCCCCACTGCAATACGGTCTTGGTGTCCAACTTCCGTCGTTTTCATTTGAGCAGTAATACCCTTCATCGCAATCGTAAGCCGGGTCATTTGCAACATCTTTATCAAGGCCGAAAAATGGACAGAATTTCCCTGGTGGGCAAACTTCGCACTCATCTTCGCTATCTGCGGGTCCTTCAGCGATTCTATATGTTCCTGGAGGGCACGGATTAACATCGTAAGGTGTGCTACCATCTACTTCGCAGAATTGACCAAGTGGGCAAGAATCATCGGCGTCAGTGTAATCAGTCAAGACACCTCTGCAGAGGTAACCGGCAGGACACTGGTCTTGACACTCGCTTTGGGCAGCATTCGATTGGTAGTATCCATCAGGACAACCTTCGGGCTCTGCAGTACCGTCTTCTGGACATTTGAAGCCAGGTGGACACTCGCCAAATAGCGCTGGAACGTTCGTATCATCATCTGGTTCTGGCGATGTTGCTCCAGAGAAGCAAAAAAATCCTGCTTTGCATTTGAAATCTTCATTTCCAGTGTCTTTTGGATTTTCTTCAAGAGCTTCAGTCTCGCAAAACCAACCTGGAGGACACGGTAGACAGTCATCGAGTGTCCTTCCTCCTTCGATATTCAAGAAAGTGCCGACCGGACAAGGAGTTTTTATTCCAGCAGGACAAACATATCCTTTCGGGCATTTTTTATCAGCAGGGGATGGTATAGATTGTCCAAAATCGCAGTCGTAACCATTCATACAATCTGGCAGATCATTAGGAGAATCCGGTCCAGCTTTATAGGTACAATATTTTCCTTGTGGACAAGTTCTACAATTAGCAAAAGAAGATGCTCCAGTATCATCGTAGTAAGTTCCAGGGGGACACCCGAGCATGGTTTTATCTGATGAACCTTGAGGACAGTAGTGTCCTTGAAGACATTCCTCTTTATTGCCGTTTCCGTCACAGAAGAAACTTCTTGGACAAAGATCACATTCGGCATGCGGCGTTGCTTTATCATTCCATTTTCCTTCTGGGCAAAATTGTTCTTGATAACTTCCAAGAGGACAGTACTTTCCTGAACTAGTACAAGCTACAGGCACTTTAGATACACCATCTACGCCAGCATCACATGTGTACCCAGCTTCGCATCGATGATCTACAAGATTCCAAACTCCTTCTTCTGAGCAATCAAACCCTTGTGGACATTCTGAGCATTCAGAACTGCTGGTGAGTCCGCTTCGACTTCCATAAGAGCCGACAGGACATGGTTTTGCAGTTCCGTCGTCACAGTAAGAGCCTATTGGACAGATCTCACCATATTTCCCATCAGACTGTAGGACATCAGATGCTCCGCCAATGCAATTAATGCCTGGTGCGCAATTTGGTAGACTAGTAATTGGGTCTTTGATTCCCGCCGTTGTGCATGCTTTACCAGCAGGGCATTCCTTGCAAAATCGTTCATAAGAACGTCCAGAATTAGAACTATCAGCGTCGTTGTAAGTGCCGGGAGGGCAAGGAATTGGAAAGCCAGTACCAGCGGGACAATAATTTCCAAGCCCACATTCTACTGGTTTTTCTGTTGCTCCCTCGCAGTAATTACCAGCTAGACAAGTCTCGCAAGACGATCGTCTCTGCTGGTCTTGATACGTTCCGTGCGGGCATGGGAATGCCACTATTGATCCTTCCGGACACATATGGCCTGCCGGGCAGGGTAGACGACCAGTGGTTGTATTTGATGGGGGGCAATAGAAGCCTTCCGGACATAAGCTTATCGAATCGCCGCCGCTACACTCATATCCGCCTAAGCAAGGGAAGCATTCATCCTCGCTGCGCAAACCTGTTGAGTTACTAAAAGTTCCTGGTGGACAAGGCAACTCCGAGTCAGCTCCTTTTGGGCAATAGTTTCCGACAGAACAGAAAATAAATTCTCCCGATGCGTCTTTTGGTGTTGCTGATATTGATCCAGTATCACAGAAATAACCCGCTGCGCATTCGTTACTATCCATCTCTGCGTCTGTGAGTCCGACTTTATCGCAGTAATGTCCTTTTTTGCAGTCTCTGTATTCACTTGCGCCCTCTGCTGAATAGGTTCCGATCGGGCAAGGATCCCCATTTTTATTCTTTGGTCTTGCTTCAATCGTTCCGCCAGTACATTTGAATCCAGCTGCGCATTTGAATTCAGTTCCGGATCCAAGCCCATATTTTGGACAGTAATATCCAGCAGGACAAGGATCACAAACACCGCCATCTTTCTGTCCAAGAAGATTATTATAGGTTCCAATCGGACATGGCGTTGGTAAGTAAGGTACTGTGCTTGGGTCATATTTGCAGTAGTAACCTTTTCTACAAGGTCGCATGACTCCGTTTTCACAGTAGTTTCCATCTTCACATGGCTTACAGGAGTCTTGAAGGTCAGCATCTTGGTATTCTCCGATCGGACAAGGAACCGGTTCCGTCGAACCTTTCGGGCACATGAATTTACGAGGACATTTGCCTCCTGAGTTCGAAACAGAGCTGCTACAGTCACTTGATGACAATGGATCTGGCTTTGTGCAGCCTGACTTACAGAAATAACCTGGTTCACATTTAACAGTGCCATTAATCGCATTGCTTGTACTGTCATAAATATCATCCCACGTCATTCCGACACTTGGGCAAAAGGTTCCTCCAGGACAAGGGCTACAATCGTTCCTACTTTTGAGCCCAGGAATTGACCCAAAAGTTCCGATCGGGCATGGTTCTGGTTCTTCAGTTCCCTGTTCACAGAAGAATCCAATTGGACAGAGAGTATTTGAATCATCGGTTTCGGTTTCTTTATTTGGATGCGAATATAGAGCTTTTGTTTTACAAATAAAGCCAGCCTCACACTCAGGCCCTGTCGCGTTCATGCCTCGCTCAGGGCAATAATGACCAGCATCACAATCAATACACTCGGTTAGAAGGCTTCTTCCATCATTTGGAGAATAAGTTCCTCGCGGGCACTTTTCACCTTCATAGTCACCGCCTGAGCAAAACTGTCCTACAGGACAAACTTCTTGGCCTGCTGTCGGATTTTCCGGAATGTTACCAACACATAATGAGCCAGCGGGACACGCCAAACATTTATCTTGTGTTCCAGCAGTGGAATAGGTTCCTCTTTCACATGGAATCTGATCTGGGGACCCTGTTGGGCACTTGTAACCAACAGCACAAGGTTGAACAGGATAAGTTGCTCCTGATGGTCTTGCAGCTCCACCACTGCAGTAGTAGCCAGCAAGACAGTCACCATCTGGTGCTTCTAATCCAGGAACAGAACAAACTTTTCCAGGTGTACATTCAATACAATCCTTTTCGGAGAGACCGTGATATCTAGGATTGTAGGTGCCAGGAGGACAACGCTCGGGAGATTTGCCCTCTTCGCAGAAATAGCCAGGTTTGCAAGACTTTGGATTATAGCAATCAGTGCCATCGCAATGTTCCTCCAAAAGTGGATTGACTATTCCTGTTACCTCGCATGCATACCCTGCTGGACAAGGCTTAGCCTCCGACATACCAGCAGAATCACAGTAATGATTAACCGGACAGAACTGACAGTCGCTTTCGCTTGTTGATTCGGATAGTGGATTGTATTTCCCCGCTGCACATGCAAGTGGTTTCCTGGATCCGGTTGGACAGTAATAACCTGGTGGGCAGGAGTAACCTTCTGTCATCTTTTGAACCGGGCAGAAAAATCCAGCAGTACACTGTTCACAGGTTTCTCGATTTGAAGCAGCAGCAAAGCTTCCAGGAGAGCATGGAGCTGGGTGAATGGCTCCAATCATTGTGAAGTCGAGCAGTGTTCGCTGCTTGCAGTAATGGCCCGCTGGACAATCTTCACCTTCGGATGAACCTGCAGGGCAGAATTTACCCGGCTCACAAGGAAGTTTGTTGCCTTTTGGACAGTAGTAGCCAGGATAACATTCTTTGCAGTCGGTACTTGAGGTGGCTCCTTCAAAAAGAGTTGCAAAACCCTCATTGCATTCTTGCGGTTGAGGAGTCCCAGCTTCGCAGTAATATCCTTTAGGGCATATATTTCCTGTTACGCCGTCGATTGGATTCTTAGATTTTGAGCCTCCAGAACAGTAATAACCAGCTGTACAGTTTTGACCAGTGATTTCCATTCCACGCTCAGGGCAATATGTCCCTTCGTCACATGGAATACATTCATATGAAGATCGGAATCCTTCAGCGGGTCCATATGTTCCGGCGTCGCAAAGCTCAGGGAATATAGAGCCGGGTGGACAATAACTTCCCTTGGGACAAATTTTGATAAGCTGAGTTGCGTCCGTGAAGTCATCAGGGACAGCGTTGCCAAAATCGTCGTGTGTCCCATATTGGTCACAATAATAACCACTCTTGCAAATACTGCAACTTGTTTGGTTTACTGCAGCTTGCGTGTCAGTTATTGATCTATAAAAGCCAGGGCCGCATGGAACTGGTAGCTCACTTCCAAGTTCACAATAATGTCCTTTTGGACAAACTTTTACTCCATCGCAGTCATCCCCATCAGGAGCACCGTACAGAAGGCTTTCGCATTTGATAGCTTCGGTATCACAATAGAATCCAGCAGGGCATTTATCACACTCATATTTGTTCGAAAGACCCACGCGTTGGCCGTAAGTACCAACAGGACAGTTTTGAGGCTCGGACTGATAAGCTTTCACGTCACCTTTTGCGCACCATTGTCCAAGCGGACAAGCATCTCTCTTGAGATCTGGAATATGATCTTTTCCGCCTGCTGAGCAATCAGTTCCCTCTGGACAAACATTATAGAACCACATATCTTCATATGTTGTTGTATTTAGATGGCAATATCGTCCTTTCTCGCATATCAGACAATCTTTGGCACCATAATCTGAGTAGAAACCAATGCCGCAAACTTCTACAGAGCTTCCACCAGAGCATTTGTATCCAGCAGGGCATCTATCACATTCGCTTTGAGAAAGAATACCCGTTTGGTCACTGTAACTTCCCGGTTCACATTGAGTGAAATCTGAGTCTCCAGATCCACAGAATGATCCCGCCGGGCACACAACACAATCTTCTACACGTGACATTCCCGTCTGATTATTATATGTTCCAGCAGGGCATTCAGGTATATCTGGGTCATCGTCGTCGTCGCCACCAGTTCCTGGAGGACAAAAATGGCCAGTCGGGCATATATTTATTCCTTTGCCATCATCTATTGCACCAATCTCGCAGAATTTTCCAGCAGGGCAGGTTGTACAGTTCACAGAATGCGTGAGCATTTCTTGATTATTGAACGTTCCTTTTGGACAAAAATATGTGCCGTTCTTTGGTGTTCGCTCCATACAATATTGGCCTGGTGGACAAGGCGTTGGATGTTGACCTGCGCTCATCCAAGTGTTTCCATCAGTATGATCGCAATAATATCCTGGTGGACAGGGCTCACAATCATCCATGCTTGTTGCATTCAATCGATCATTCAAGAAGCCAAATGGACATCGCACTGGTTGAACGGTATCTGCTCCGGTGCCAATCATACAGAACTTGCCAAACTCACAGTCAAGAGGCATCGTCATTCTTTCATCGGGACAGTTTTTGCCAGCGGGACAAAGATCGCATGTGAATTGGCCCCGTCGTTCTTGATAAGTACCCTTTCGACATGGTTGAGGTTCAGCGACACCTCCAGTGCAAGTGTCCCCGTAGACTTCCCAAGGGGCGTTCATGCTGTCGCAGCAAAAATGACCAGCAGGGCAAGGGATGCATTTACTTGCGAATTTCGCTCCTCTGCCAGAATTATATGTTCCTGGAGGGCAAACTTGAGCATTTGCCATTCCTTCTTCATGACAAAAATGTCCTCTCGAGCAAGGATTGCCAGGTGTTGTCCAACCAGTTCCAGCAGGGCAAAACCGTCCTGCTTTACAATCCTTGCAGTGAGATGCATCATAAGCACCTTTCATGTCATTGTATGTTCCTCCTGGACACTGATTTATCGATGTTCCCGTGCAATAGTGCCCTAGTGGGCAAAGTTGTTTTTCTGATGGATAACCAGGGGTGGCGGGTGGGCAAAAATATCCATTTGGGCATGGCATGCAGTCGCCTAAACCAGTTAGCCCCATGTTGGGTCCATATGTTCCCTTTGGACATTCCTTAGGCGCAGGACTTCCTGGGTCACAATAGTAGCCAAGAGGACAAATGACTTTAATTTCGTTCTCCATTTCAGTTCCATCTGAAGGACAATAAAACCCAGCCTCACAATTCTTGCATGCCGATTCCAGCATATTTGAGTAAGTTCCAGGCGCACAACGAGTAAGAACATTATTACTGCATTGGTGACCGGCAGGGCACGGCAAGCAGATAGTTTGGCCTTTTTTTGAATAATAATAAGCAAGACAATCCTCTTTTTTGCCATGAGCGCAACGGCTTCCTGCTGGACATTCTGTACATTCAGTATTGCCAGTGCCCACCGTAAATGTTCCAGGAGGGCATAGAACTGGAGCCGAAGCATCCTGGGCATTGCAGAAATATCCAGTTGGGCAAACATGACAATCCATATCTCCGATATTCGAATATTGCCCACCGTTGCATTGCGCTGCACTATTCGAAGTGCAACGATAGCCAGCTGGACATTCTTTACACCAAGTGGAGCCTGTGCTGTCCTGATAATATCCATGTTGACAAGTAATAGGACTTCCCATTTCAGGATAAGGGCACATACTTCCAATTGGACATTGAGCACAGTTTCTGTTATTTGAATAAGTCCCAGGCTGACAAACTGTAAGTGGATTATTGTTGTTATCACATGCGTAGCCATCAGGACAGGCAGCATAAATAATTGAGGATGTTTTCGTTGCGCAATATTGAATACTTCCTGATGTCTTCAGTTCTTGATTAGCTTTGCATCGATATGGAATGCCTCCAGTAGGGCAAACATGCTCAGTAGGACATGGAGAGCAAGTCATTTCACCAAGAGCCGAATATTGACCATCAGGGCAAACTGTAGAGTCAGAACTCGTCGTGCTACAAGAGTAACCTTGTGGGCAAGGATCACAGAACGCAGTGCCATCTTTTGGATAACTTCCATCTGGACATGCAAGAGAATCGCTCCAGTTTGTGCAAGAGCTCTGTCCAGCGGCTGCATGTTCACCTTCAGGGCAATCAACAGGCAAAGCAGCTCCGCCAGCACAAGAATAACCTTCCGGACAATCCATGCATTCATCAGTTGAAGAGTATTGATCTCGATATTTTCCAGCAGCGCAGTCATTTCCAGTTACACAGTCTTTGCCAGCATCACATTTTTGCACGCAGACATTGCCGCTTACGATCTGATTTGTGTTGCAGAATTCGACGACTCCATTTTTATCGCAAACAGCATTACTTGGACAACTTGTACATTTAGTACAGTAATCGTGCTCGCAAAAACTTGAAGAAGAGCTGCAAGGATCCGTACTGCTACCGCCAGGACAACTAAAGGCATCTCCTCTTACGCATGGTGTGCAGTCGCTAAATCCGCCAGTTGTGATCGTTCCATAAGTTCCAGGAGGACAAGTAACTGCACCAATACCGATAACCTCGCCAGACTTCACAGAACATTGCTGTTCATTATTAGCACGAGATGTCCCAGCTGGACAAGCGGGTTGGGTGTCATCGTGATTACCATACTCCCATCCTTTTATGAGTTTGAATTTATTTTCATGAAAAGGTTTCAACAAAATAAAACACTTTAAACGATGACCAAGAAAATTGGAACTTACTCAGAAAATAAATTCGAACTCATTCCTGAACTGAGTCCAATATTACTTGTCGGTTTGCACCGATATCCATCATTTTCCATATTCTTTGGACAAGTCGTGCAGCTGGTCGAATCATCCTTGCAGTTTAACTCCATTCGGCGGTTGTCGACTTCATTGCAGTATTCCTTTGGCCCGCATTTAAATTGATTCGGACCATTGAATTGCGCATTACTGGCATACACCAGTATGTACAATATTTTCTTCATAGTTTAAGTTTTTTCGTTCTTCATAAGTATCTCTAAGTTGAAAAGAAATTAAAAAGAGATTTCGTTAGAAGATGGATTTTTTGTATTTTTTCGTTGTCTAGCTACTTTGTTTGCGGAAGAGCAATTGAGAGTAAAAATGCGAATGTCCGTTCAAACAATTGTACTCTCCACGACGACTGCGCTTGGCCTTTGACAGCCACAATGAAGTAATCAAAGAAGAAATTTCCAGCACTGTTCTTTATTTGCCCGCCCGCCTATTCATGCTGACAGCTATTGGAACTTTTAAAGTTAATCTGCGAAGGCTGAAGAAGAAAAGACTGAAATAATTTTCATTTTTTATTGGAAACTATCCGTTTGATTTTAAGTTAATATCATAAAGAAACATGCAGCAAGTAAAGTTTTAAAGTGGGTTGTAAGATTCTTCCCAGAAGACAAGGGAGTTACCAGAGCTATTGTGGATGACGGAAATGTTGAAGTTGATCTTTTCCGAATCAGAGTCGTCTTTTTCTTCGAGGAATAGCGATTTTGGTGTGTTGGTCGAGTTTTTCTGAAGCTTCAGCATTTTCTTCAGCTTATTCTTGATCTTTTTGATGGGCGAGTTTTTCGGAACTTCCTCATCGAGTACTAAAGAAAAGCGGCGGACTTTTTCGGAGTAGTCGTCGTCGATTTGAAGGCGAGGGCCGGAGTTGAGTCGAAGTCGGACTGGTGAGGCAGTGATGGTCATACTGAGGCTCTGTAGAGAGTTTGATAGAAGCTTTGTTTTTTACACTGTGAATGTGAGTTTGATGCTAAGTTCAAAATCTCTTTGCTTATAAAGGCGAGCACCAGGTGCTCAGGTGGAGCTAACGCAGCGAGCAGCTTTTTGCTAATTATACTTACCACCTGCGATTAATTCTCGATAAAAAAAGTTCATCTGATAAGAGAATCCGCACAAGGTGCAAGTGCTATAATTCTCGGATAATAACTGATATGAACGTTTGATTGTGCTTTAGAATTTCACACAGATACTTGCAAGTACTTTTGGAGGGCATTTTTTCTTTATTTACAGTTTTGGGAGGATGCTTATAAATTATCGACTCGGTTGACTTCTTCTGAATTGCTGAGGAGTTGCTGCAGGAGTTGTTGTTCGCTAGAATTGATATAAAATTGTTAAGCAAAGAGATGAAACTAACAGATCGTCGAAATTGATTCTTTCTCTTTGCATAATTCCACAGATCAGCCATGTTGCTGGACTTGCTGCAATCATCCCTGACGTCCGTCGACATCATGTTCAGTGAAGCTTTATTACGTCGTAAAGACTGCGTGAGACTTTTATGGAAGTGGTCGATTCTTTTCGATTTTTCTTTTGTAGGTTCGTTGGTGAGCTCTTCTGGTCTGAGCTTGCACTCATCCTTGTCGAGGTTGTAAAGATAGTTGAACTCGAAGACGATGATCGGGAGAGAAAATGCTTTTGTGGACTTAAAAATCACTATCAAATATTCATTCCGTGGATTGAAATAGCCCTTGCCCATATCAAGCAATCCAAGAATCGCACAGCAAGTTCCGAAAAATCTCCCAAGGGGCGACACAGGAACATAGTCGCCGTAACCAACAGTGTACATTGTAATCAGAGCATACCAGGTAGAATCAATCATATCGTGAAATTGGTTGCCCTCGTATCCTTGCTCGACGATAAAGATGCAGACGGCAAAGCATAGCGCAATCGAGAGCTGGATTATCGCAAGTTGGAGGAGCATTGGCGCAGAATGATAGACAGTAGTCGCTTAAAATGGTTCAGATTTTTGCATGGAGAATAAATTAGATTCATCATTGAACCATCCCTAAAATTCTAAGCGATCTTGAGTAATTCGACAGTTTAAAAATCCTGACAATTCTTGTAAGTCGGAAGATCTTCAGCGTGGAGCTAAAACTTGAAGAAGTGCCGTTGCCCGCAATTAGCATAATGAAATAAGGGAGAATGGCGATCACATCAATTATATTGAGCCAATCTTTCACAAAAGACCTTTTCTGATCGCAGGACATAAATCTGGCAATATACTCCAGCGCGAACCAAGAGTTGAAAATCGTCTCTAATTATAAAAATTAAGAATCTAATCAGAGCCCTTTTGACTCACCCATAATAAACAGAATATGGTCGACTGAAAACTTTGGGCAGTCTCCTTTATGATTTGCCTTTGTTCTTATCTCAGAATCGGTCGTGTTATGACACTTGTCCAACTTCTGCGAAAGCGTTTCTAGCGCTGGCAAACTGTCGATGCAAAGCATAATGATAGACGAAATCGTTATGACCATAGAAATGACCGAATAACAGAGCGCAATTTTAGAACTCTGCGGATCTTCTAAGCATTGCCAAATTTTGAACTGCACTTTTTCTAATTTCGATTTGAACTTGGTTTTTTCTTTGACAGTTTTCTCCTGCTCGACCATCAGAAGACCTTCATCATTTAGAAACCCTTCGAGTCCCTTCTTATCCAAGTTGTAATAACATAGCTCGTTGACGAAAATGTCCAAGGGAATGTCTTGTGGTCTTCTAAGGACTCCATAAACGAAGTAGTCGAGAACGACTTCAAATGTGGGCCGATGTCTGTCGATAAAATAATCTCCATGTTCAATCGAATAGAATCGCCGCCTTTTTCTCCAGGTTCCGAGAATGCATTCAGGAAAACGATTCAGTGATTCAACGTCGACTTCATATCTTTGTCCGCAGCAGTTGAGGATGATGTTCTCTGACGGATGTTTTCTCCTGGCAGAAGGAGAAATGAAAATATCTCTAGAACGAATCGAGGCTGGCGTCGAAGAAGCGGAGGACGAATAAACCGACGAAAATGGACTGTCTCTTTTGTTGGAAGTCGTTGAAGAGCGGCAAGTTGCTTCTTCCATTGCTTCAATTCTCTACGCTTCCCTATGCGGGCCTCATCTTTTCATTCTCAGCCGATGGGATTGATTGAGAATACGCACTTAGATAATTGATAATCATTTAGAAAGCGCCCGAGTTGTAGCCTAACGGTGACACTTGGTTGATTTGATCAATGCCTAAAATAGTATACGTCAGCTGATGCCCTACTTTTTAATACATAAGCTGGTAAGGAGTCATTTCGGAATATTTAAAGCCCTAAAAAGGGCTTTGTTTCTCCGTGTATCCGTTTTGCGGTGAGTTGACGATTTTCCATCTGTCGGTCAACGAAGTTCTGAGAAAGGGGGAGATTCGCCCTTGTCTTTATAATTGGGGTCCAGCTTCAAGACATTTTCTGTCAATAATGTGCTTTAATGAATGAGTCTTGTTTATATAGCCAGTGCTGAGAAACTAAAGCTTTTATCTAGAGACTTCTTGGTCGTTTTTATAGCTATATTTTCCGCTCTAGAATTTTTATTATCCGCCGTGAACTCGTCAAAATTTTAGTTTATTTGCACTAAGATTACCTTGAAGGCTAGACTAGAACACTCTGATGGCTGCACTCTTCTGGTGGGAATCAACCAAATGGAAGGTGGTAGATGTGTTGGTATTTAAAAGTTCAGCTGGCTATTATTAAAAAAATAATGAGCGTTCTGAGTATTTCACCCGATGTAATCCCTGTTACTCCTCCGCCAGCTTGTCCGTATGTCAAGAGAGTATAATTTATTATTAACTTGCTTTGTAAAAACTCGGCTATAATAAGTTTTATTCAAGGGACTTGGACAAATTTGAAATTTGCATTTCTCAATGTGCAACAGACAAAGATGAATGCAAGAACTTCTGCACTCCAGACGACTACACTTGCGGAACAAGATGCGATGCTGCGTTCCTCGAGTGTCAGAGCTCATGTCCATGTGACACCGAATGTCCTCAAGGCTGCGCTGGATGTGGCAATCCAATTTGCACAGCCTCCGACTATCTCCTGATTTTGAACGCTTACCGTGCTTATGAAAATGTTGGCTTCTTGCTCGATTTAGAAAAACAAAGCTTCCGTTATGCAAACATCGACTACAAAACAGACTTCTTTGACATTGATGACGCCTGCTATGCTTTTTATCAAAGGAGAACACTGGATTCTCGGAGGATATTACATCGAGCGGCAAATGGTCAAATTTGACGCTGACAGTTGCGAACTCAATCTTCAGTCGAGTTTGCTGGAGATTGGACATATTGACGGAATGTGGGGCTCTTGCGCGGTTTATAATGACTTGGCTCATTTGTGCTTCGACGAAGAGGGTGTTGTTTTGGGTTTCATTTTCGAACTATGTTTCAGAACTCTAGTGCAAGTTTGAAACCTTTTAAAGATGAGTTCAGCTGCCAGACTTTTGATGGTGAAAATCAAAGTGTCATCGATGCGAAAACAGCCTATCCTCATGATTGGGCGAGCATGGCAGTTTATAACGATAAAATGTGGGTTGTCGGAGGATGCGACCCTGGTGAATTCGAATGCACGAATAAAGTGGAATCTTACGATGGCACCTCATGGCAACTGGGAACCGATCATCCCACACCAGAACTAAAGGGCCACTTAGTGATGGCCGAATCACATGGTCTTTATGTTTGTGTTAAAAGAGTCTATTTAGAAAACTTCCAAGGAATATCATTTTAACGCAAAAAGACAATTTCAAAGGGTTACAATGGCCAAACAGTTCATCGATTCAACGGCTCGGTCTGGACAGTTCTTGGAAGAATGTCCGATGCGCAACAGAGCTACGATGATGTCAACTCAGGCAAAATCGTCAACGGATATGCTTACGCGGGCACAGAGTGAGTTCTGACAATGATATTATTGTGAAACAAATTTTAGTGCGATCGACAGGATAAATATGAGTGAGAGCTACTTCTACTCTGTTAGCTTGGGAAAAGATCCTGATGGCAGGGACTTTTGGCTCTACTATTCACCGATGATTTTGGTCGAAGGACCGCTTTGTGGAGCTTGATGCGACTATAAAACAGGCTATTTACTCTTTTCCATTCGATGAAAATTGTCTAATATATAAATTAGTTTTTTGCGCAGAAGTTTTTCCTTACACTGTTCTGAAAAAAATGAATAAACACGGTATATTTGCGGTGTTGATACGTATCTTATACCCAACACCGCAAAATAATTGTTGAGCGAATTGTTGAATATGAATTTTGAATGAAAAAATATATAATCTAAGGATTCAGATAGGATAGATCTGGAAGTTGCGCCAATAAGTTCTATGTCGAAGTCAAAAAGCCGAGAAATCTCAAACGATAAAATTATTGAATAGACTTTTTGACATCTCCTTTGCTCCGTTACTCATGGCGTTTTTCGTAGCAGACTGTTCTTCCTTATCTTTTCTGATCTTTTCTAGCTCGGCCTCTCTCTCCTTCTCCACATCTAAATGATAATAAGGCGGATAAGTGTGGGGGAATAGGAACCTCGGGTTAGTTGAAGAAATTTTGGCATTATGTACTCGAACATCTTTTTCGTGGCGGAGGAGTTCCAGGTGAGATCTAGCGCACTAGCGTTGAGAAAATCGTTTAGCTTGTCTATTGACTCCTGTCTCTCTTCCCAGGCGTATTGAGTCTTTTCTGGCTCTTCTTGCTCATACGACGTTGCAGCTATTGAACAATCATTAGCTGGGAAAGGCGAAGCAAGTTACCTTTTAGTTCCTCCCATACTGGTCCAAGAGATACAGGCTCCAAATCATTCACTACTTCTGGCACTTGCGGCGGCGGCGCAACCGTTTGCGAAAAGTCTCCAAAGTCATCATCGCCTCCGAAGTCGCCGAAATCATCATCTCCTGCTTCGTTTGTCTCTCCGAAATCCCCAAAATCATCGTCGTCACCATCTTCTTGTGGTTGATTTGCGTTTGCATGTTCACCGAAGCTCGCGTTGAATTCAACACTTGGATTTGCTGTAGCTTCGCCGAACCCGCCGAAATCGTCTTCTAAAACTACTCCTTTGCTTTTATCTTCACCTCTTCTGGTTTTATTTTTGTCTCAAGAGACTAAAGAATGTATTTTCAAGAAAAAAAAATGAAATTAAAACCGTCCCTGCAGTATTGAAAGCATCGTCAAAATCGCCAAAATCATCATCATTATTTGGTTCTTTCTCCACGGTTTCAATATCTCCATAGATTGACGCTTTCGTGTCTACGCCATTTTCTGTACAAGTATTAGTGTCATCTGTTGCTTCGGGATTAGCTTCAGTTATCTCTTCTGGATCATCTTCATTAATTTCAGGTTCGTGTTCTCTTTCTTCTATCTTCATTTTTTCAAGGTTAAGTTCTTCCAGCTCTGCTTTTGAAGGTTCATTTTCAGGTGATACTATTCTCTCGAGCGTTTGAAACTGTTCTACCGCTTTATCAACGCTAGAATAAAGCTTTGAAAAAGGTCAATTGTGGCGGCTTTACTTTTGAATTTCTTCTTCTGATTCGGAATTGTCCGTTTTTCTCATTGTCTCACATTCCACACGATTCCAGTCTGTGAAATCCGAGTAACAATAGCACCTACTTTTAGTCGCTTCTTTATTTTCCCCGCGAGTTTTACGGGGCGAGTTTGAATTGCAGAGCATGAATGAGTTTGAGCTGCACAGAAAACAAGGTAGAGATAGGTTGAAGAATTGGCATGAAACAGAACTTTTAAATTGCATTTTATAAATCTATGGCCTTCTTGTCGATAGTTGTTTCTTGGTTGTTTGAAAAATTAGCATCAACGGAGCATATTGCGATGAATTGATAGGTTGACCGTAAACAGAAAGAACGGAGAGTAGTTAATCAACGATGTGGTTGTATGTTACAAAGCTTATCGCCAATACGGTCCAGATAAGAACAACAATGATAGTCCAGTTAGAATTGATCCTCAGTCGATGAGGGTTTTTAGCCTGTGGATCCAAAGCAGCCACGCTTTTTCGAGCATAATAAACCAGGGCGACGGGTATCACGTACTGGATTCCAGCGCCGGCGTAACTGAATTTTCGTTGTTATTCCGAATCCCTCGACTGTATTACCTTCCAGTTATACCAACGAGTGATTCAAGATTGTCGGTAAAAAAAGCAAGAATGATAGGCGGGCCCATCGCTAAAATGGGAAAGAAGATCTTCCACACGAGTCGCTGATCATCGTCCATGGCAAAGAGTGAGCGAAGGTTATTCCTCAGCGTGACTGTAATGATTGGGAATGATGTAGACAGAGTGAGGACTGGAAACAGCGCGAGGAAGTAGCGGAGAAAATCGCTGCTGCATACTTGGCAATCGAGAAGGAAGTTCAAAGTATACAAGTCCTAAAATAGGGAGTCAAATAGAAGAGATGAATTTTCTATGAAAAGTTACCTGGATAGTTTTGTGGTCGAAGCAGAATGCAGCGGTGATGCAAAGAAGCATATAAAAAGTAAGAACAAGTAAGAAATCCCCCGTGAGCATTTTCGTCAGTTTGGACTTTCTCGAAATCGGCGTCAAAAGAGCAGGAAGCGAGTGCTGGCACATGAATGAGTAGACTGCCACGCCGAATAAATTTGGTACAGCAGAAATGTCCGCGACGACTGGAGTCACAGAATTTCCATTAGCGATGCGCATGATTGCTAAAGAAATAAGAATATGCTTTGGAGTCTTTCTTTACCTAAAATGATCATCGAAAGAAACGAGATCCAGCGGACGAGGGAAGTGACCAGTTGAAGAAGTTTCGTTTTCGAAACGTCGAAGAAAGCGAACGGTCCAAGGATGCCAATGAAAACGCCTAGGACCATGTGATAAACAGTTCTACGCGACGAGCGCTCAAGAAATTTCGAATGAAAGCCAGGGCTAAAAACGTTGATGAGTTTGGTCACATAGACACGAGTCTTACGTGCAGGGAAGATTGAGATTGTTGTCCGGGAGCGTCATGTTCGGGCGGCAAGTGAGATTGTTGCAGAGAATCGAGACGACATTCTTTGGCACAGCTACGGCGTAAATCGCCAAATCCCCGTAAAGATAGATCACCATACACGCATAGAAGAGAATGATCCCGTAACGATTGAAGAACATCTTCGCCATCATTCCCAGCTCGACTCGCTATAAAAAATAACTCATTTTTCATTTTTCTAATTCAAAAAATACCTCGGAAATTTGAAAAAGTTCTTTGTTCCTGCTCGCCTGTCTAGGCAAAAGAGGATCTTGGTCGTCATCATACGCATTTGGGCTTTCTTCTCCATTTTCGTTGTCTAGCAATTGAGAGTTGACCGAACTCGAGCTTCCAGAAACATCAGCCGGTTGACGTCGCCGCTTGGCTTGAATCTTCCGAACAGCGTTTGCACCAGACATCGCTTCGACAATACAAGTGCATGTGATGAACGAGAATATGCATAAAAGACATAGCAGAGGGACAGAAATTGCCAACCCAGCTGTAGCGACTGCTAACGGCATCGTTAGAGCTCCTGTTTTCGGGTTTTTTTGAATTCAATTTTCAAAGAAAAAATATTGCCAAAAGTACATTTGAAGATAGAAAAACCCTTTCCTGTTCCAACCATAAGATTTGAAACATAAACGAAGCCCATATAAATACTGTAACTTCCTTCTCTTGCCTTCTCCCCTGCATTTCCGCTGCTCGGCATTTTATTTATCGTGAGATACTGTCGATTTTTTCAATTTCTCTCCCCGTTTTTCTTGTTCGCTGTTTTCTCACTACCTCATGAAAATAGACTGCTGACCTGATGACCTCCGGGCGTGGGAAAGGAGGGAAAAATGAGGGCGGAGGACTTCCGCGCTGGAAAATTACATTTTTGCTTGAAGGCGGAGCGCGATTTTTTTCGGAACAACAGTCGAGATAATGTTGAACTTGTTCGGATTTTATTTGATAAAGATTTGAGCTGTTACAGTAAAAAATTGTTAACGGTAAAAATTGAGAAGTCACAGCGGCTCAGAATCGTTCTTCGTGTTGGTGGTCAAGTTCGTCTGGAAGAAAGAAAATGTGAATGTTGTGGAAACCAGTGGACTTACTTTCCATGAGTCGGAATTTGGACTCAGTGTCGGTGTCGGTTGCGCGCGTTCGCCGGTTAGGGAGCACCCAGAACTTGTAGATTGCTGCGCAGAGCACCATGAAGACGATGAGGATCAAAATGATCATGAAGCTAGTGGCGTGCTCCTCGTCCATCGGCGGAATCTAAAATATACTCATATTGAGCCTCGAATGAGTTCTGCTTCGCTCTTACGTTGTGTGTCATTCCAGGGAAGTAAAACATGGTCCTGCCATCAATCGTCTCGTTACCAGTGCTGTTGAACGAGGTGGTAAGGTTCTCTAAGTCATTGTTCAACCAGTCCAAGTCCAGCATCGTCTTTCCAGCAGCTGTATCATTCCCTGTCTGGTTGAAGGCACTTGTGATCTCCTATTCAAGTATTTTATGCCTGTATGAAAAGTCACTACTCACAAAAACGGTTGGCACTGTAGCGTTCATCATATCACTGGCTGTGGTTCCGACGGACATCTCAAATAAAATGCGCCAAAGTGAAAATTTTTGCCGGTAAGAGTGGCCTAATCGAAGCGAAATCTTCGCTGCTGGAGGGCCACGGCCAGGTGCAGTATTTGAAAACAGCTCGCAATTCAGATTTTTCACTCGATTTTTAGATGAAAACAAAGGTTCTCAAATTTGTGTTGTCCTCAATTTTTGATAAGTCAAGCATTATGGACAGAAATTCAATATTATTCTAACACGACCGAATTTCAGAATGGCAAATGTATTAATAATTTCACTTGCTTTTGAGTAATGACAATCGAAACGAACGATTTTCAAAATTTTAGATGCCTAGTAAGGTAAAATAAACAGTACGTCAATAGTCTCTGTAAATAGAGAGAGTATCGAATAAGAATTCGCTGTAATTCACCATCAGTCAAAGAGAACTTGATAATGATAGAGGAAGAGGTAGCGGATTTCAAAGAAAAACTTGAGCGGCTCAAAAATCTTCCAAATCCAAATCCAACTTTCAAACCAAGACCTCTGAATCAACCCAAGAAGAATGACCTTTCTGATGAGGAAGATGAAGATGTTCAGGAAAATGATCCGGTGAATGAAGGCCTCGAGAATTTTCAAAATCTTTATAACGTAAACCCAACTTCCGAGTCAAGTCCCCACAATCACATCAAGGAAAGTCACTGCGCCGAGGAGAGTGATGAGCCAGAAAGGCCGCCGACGAAACCAGCAAGACATGATGAACTTTTTGGGAAAGCATTTTCTTTTAGCAAGTAAAAATATAAATCATCCGTTGAATATTTGAAAAAAATCCCAAAGATGCTTGTCTCTCCTGCCAAAGGACAAACAATGGATGATGTTCAAGAAAATGAGCCAGTAAAACCAGCAAAGCATGATACACCACTTGTTCCGACGCATAAACCCGCACCTCCAGAGCCGCCTGTTCCGCTACCACGTCATTCAAAACCAAGAATAACAGATGCTGAGCTGCAGCAATCAAAATCTTCTATGATTCGACATGTCACAAATGATTCGGAACAGAAAGATCGAGAAATAAGAAAACTGAAGCGGGATAACTTTGAGAAAGATCAAATCATTAGCATGATGGAGACTGAAATCGGAATCTTATACGAGCAAATCAAATGGTGAGGGAGAGAGGCTTTTCCTATCTAAATCTTTTTAAGAAAAACGAAAACAAGCAAGCAAGAAAAAATAATCTTCATGAACTGATCAAGAATGCAATCAAGAACGAATTTCAATCACAGGTACTCAAAATCATAAAAGAAAACCACTCGATCATATCGCTTAGGACTCAAGAACAAATCAACTTGAAGCGGAAAAAGATGATCTTGAGCTCCTTGTCTCATGTAAAATTTGCCTCACGAATAACATCAACGCTACCCTCGGTTGTGGGCACGCATTTTGCTTTCAATGCTTGAAGAAACTCCCCAAGACGCTTGTGTTTCCCGCCAAACGATTGACCACTTGCCCAGTTTGCTCAAAACTCTCACTTATTTTCAGACTGTACTTATAATTTTACTTCCCCAATTTTTTGCTGACAGAAGTGGAATAAAAAAAGAAATATTTTTCTTATAAAAGTGGGTATCTATGAAATTTATCACATTTTTCATTCCTTCCTATATTATCCTTATTAAGGTATTTTCTTTGTTCCTGTGCCTCTGGCGGCCCCTGGCTGACCAGGATAAACTCCAAAACGCGCGGCAAATAAACTAAAACAGAACAGACCCAAACAGATACAATAACAAAGAATAGCCAAAGCAGCCAGAGCCGAATTCTACATTTTTGCCTTCTCTTCATTCGTAAGTACTTTTGGTTACGGTATTGCTTTTATCACCGTCATTTATTATCGAATGATCAATTGGTGTTATGATAATAAAAATGTTTCCTTTCTTTGCTTAAAAAAGAATCGCCTATTTTAAGCTATCCTGGATTCTGGATAAGACTATCAGTCAATTAGCACCTGAAAATGATTGACAAACGCCTACCGAGTTTTAAAGAACGTCTCGAGAAATTTCAAAATCCACTAAATTTGCAGCCAACGGAAGAGGATGATGTTGAGGATAGTGGACCCGTTGAAAGAAGAAGGAACTCTGATTCAGAAGTTCGGCCACCGCTGCCTCCAAAGCCAACAGAAACGATTACCGAGCGACGGCAATCAACATCGTCGACGATCACAAACACGTCGGAAAATAAAGACAGAGAAATAAGAAAGCTGAAGCGGTTTTACTTTGAACAAGATAAAATTATAAGCATGATAGAGACAGAAATCGGAATTTTAAATGGACAAATCGAATATCAGGTACTAAAATAAAAAAAACACTCAGTAATGTTGCGCAGGAAAGAAGGATGAATCATCTGGAAGCAGAAAAAGACGATCTTGAAGAATTGGTCACGTGTAAAATTTGCTATACGAAGAAAGTGAACGCTACTCTCCTTTGTGGCCATCCATTTTGTCATAGATGTCTGAAGAAATTACCGAAGACGGTAGGACGTACTGGCGAACAATTAACAACTTGTCCATTATGCTCAAAACGTTCACCTTTTTTCAGGCTGTATTTGTAACTTTGCTTTGCATGTATGTCATCAATATGATAAATGCACTGAATTTAGTTGGCAATAAACTATTCCTTCGGCAAATAAATGCTCAAAGTCTGGATCTCAAGAGTAGAGCAAATATCGTCAAAAACGAAAAATGACTATTCTTTTATCGTTGAGTAAAAGGGAAAATGACATTTCTCGGGCAAATTCCAACGCGTGAGTCTTAGTCGTTTTTACGGAGAGCGGGCTTTCATTGGACCGGCGAAGGGAAAATTTTTCCCTTAGTAGTTTAACTACTAACTTTCCCGAACGCCCTTTCGTCAAAGCTGCCAGAGTCGAGTTCTGTATTTTTACTTTCTTTATTCGTAAGAAAGGAAAAATACAGGCGACTTGGGCAAACGGAGACCACTCGTCAACAAGCATTTGAAAATGATAGACCAACGCCTGCCAAGTTTCAGAGAACGCCAACAGATGTTTCAAAATCCTCGAAATTTTCGCGCAACTGCAGCTGATGCTGTCCAGAGAAATGAACCCGATGAAACAGCAAGGAATGATAACCATCTCCAAAGCGTAAACCAAAACCCCCATCGCGTACATTTTCAAAAAGGAAAAAGGGTACTCACACCGAGGAACAAACGAACGAGGGGGCGATAAGACCACCACTCCCTCCAAAACCAAGAAAAACGACAGTTGAGCTACAGCAAGCCCCATCATCGATGACCATTTCATCTTCCAGTTCGTTCGAAGAAAAAGACCAAGAAGTAAGAACACTGAAGCGAGAAGTTTTTGAGAAAGATAAAATTATTTGCACGATGGATAGCATGATGAATCAACTGGAAGCGCAAATCGGAACCCAAAACGATAAAATCAGAAATAAGGTAATGAACTTGAAGAACAAAACAGTCAATAACTTTGCTCAGGAAGCAAGGGTCAATCATCTGGAAGCAGAAAAATACAATCTTGAAGAACTGCTTACGTGTAAAATTTGCTATACGAACCGACTCGACGCTACTCTCTGCTGTGGCCATGCATTTTGTCATACATGTTTGACAAGATTTCCGACGACGGCGGATGATGCTTTTCGCGAACAATTAACAACTTGCGCATTATGCTCAAAACGTTCTCGTTTCTTCAGGCTGTATTTGTGATTTTACTTTACTGTTTGTCACTAACGAAAATAGTCCCTTAAATTGGTGCAGCTAAGCAAACAAACGGTGCCGCAGATTTTAGGCATTTTGAGACAAAAAGTCCCTTATCCGAGACTCCTGCTGTAATGGCTAATGCCCTATTCTGTTATGTCTGTTAGATCAGATCTACTTAGATCTATCTTGATAGTAAGATTCTTCTCAACTTGACTCTATGAATCATAGTCTATGATATTTACTCTGTCCCTCAGTCGCGTGTATGACCGATACCGTATCGGCGATACGTTTTCTTCAATAATTTATACTGCATGACAATCACGGAAATAAAATCCCTCAACTTTTGTAGATAAATTATTACCATTAAAAATATCAAACAGGAAGACGCCTTAAAAGCTGACAGACGTCTCAAAGTCATCTAAACCTTTTCTCATATGTTTGTATATTTGAGTAGTCTTACTGTAATCTGGGCGGGCCATTTGTGGCTCAGTGGATTAAAAAGTGACAAAAACCGCGGATCAGAGGAGACATTGATTTCGTGGCTCTGATCAAATGGAAGGGACAGGAATCCGACGAAGCCCTGATTGATGTCAGTTCCACCAACACAAACACACATTCATATACGTGATAAGCTTATTAATATCGCGGATTATCGCCACATGGTGGCGGAAACGTACCGCCATTAAGGTCACACTAATGGTGCGTTACTGTAGCGCGCCAGTTGACAGTAAGCTTCACCAGCAAGAGGACTGAAAATAAAGGCTCAAAACCAAAACGATTTCTCAAGTTTACTAAATCAAGTTAAGAAACTTATGTCTAGAAAATAATTCTTCAAAATGCACTTGATGCGAGGGGAGAGTCAATCAATCATGATGCGCGCGTTTTGGAAAGTTGGAAGGTGTCATTTGAAGGATCAGGTGCGCGAAAACAGGAAACGATCTGACAGAGCCGATAGCATCAGAAACATCCAAACTCGTGTCAAAGTAATAACCAAGTCTTCAATTATCCAAAAGGATTTATTTTACGAAAAGAGCTTCTTGATGAGTTTCTGACCAGATTCTTGACTCCAGAAATCAGACAAAGACTAAAGATCAATTCATAGTCAATACGTTTCCATTATCCTTCAATTTGGTCGTCGGTGGCTTCCAATACAAAAGCTAACCCTAACCCTGTCAGTTTCAAAAATGACCAGAAGAGTCTTCCGAGAAGAAAAACTTCTGTATCTTAAAGGCACCGAGTTAACCTTCGATCCTAAAAGCGCTACAAAGAATGTTTCTTGCTCTCCGCCAAGAACATAATTCCATCTCTCGGCGGGAGATCATTATTCGAATCAAATCCAAAGAGAAAATTATAAGCTTGGCACACTGTCGGAAACACGGATTAATGCAAATCCCCAAATCGATTCTTGAAAGAACTGAAAGAATTGGAAAGATTTTCGCGGAGATATGTCACGCGGCGCCGTTCGATGGCGCTGTTTTTGCTCGTCTCATCTATCACTGAGCCAATCTGATAGAGTCTCACTTTCAGAACACCTTCGACGAGCCAAATAAGGTCCTAGAAATTTTTTAAGTATGGAGCAGCTCAAAGATTTGCCACAACAACCTGTGATTCCTATTTCGCCGATTTCAGAGAGCTCTGGGTAAAGCTATCGTTAAAAGAGATCAACAACGCTTGAAATTTTTAATTTAGGTCGAGTTCGAATATCGCCTTGAACAACTTATTAATACAGAGACAAAACCTCGAGCGGATTCGAAATCTTGGTTCACTTATTGCAGCTTCAAGGGGAATTCAAATCCCTTTAGTTACTTTTCCTGCTCAGCCAAATGTAAGTTTCATAGATTCCACAAGTTATGAACAGTTCTTCTCAGTTTGCCGTCCAGCACGTGATCAACATCTGTTCGACATTAGAAGATTGCGGGGACATTGACCGACTCGGACAGTATCTTTGGAGTTTACCGGCTTTGCCGGCCGTACTGGACGCTCTTTCAAAGAATGAATTCCTAATCCGCGCTCGAGCTGTGGTCGCCTTCAAGCAGGTCAATAATACCTCTAAGATACCTCTAAATATTCCATTAGAGCTTTGCTTCTGGCATCAGATCTGTGTATACTTTTTTGATTTTTCTTCTCTAGGGAAACTATCGGGAGCTCTACGCGCTTATAGAATCAAGAAGATTTTCAAACATTCATCATGCCAAGTTGCAAGCTCTTTGGCTTGAGGCACATTACGGGGAAGCTGAGGCAGCGAGAGGAAGACCTCTTGGTCCAGGTAAAAATAGCTTTGTTCTGAAAAATGAAAACCTCGAATCTTCCAAAAAAATTTTTTTTGCAGAAATTCTCATCCTTGATTTCAGTCGACAAATACCGCGTGCGCAAGAAACACCCGTTTCCATCAACAATCTGGGATGGTGAACAAAAATCTCATTGCTTCAAAGAGCGAACTCGAACAATCTTGCGAGAGTCCTACCTCAAGGATCCATACCCAAATCCTTCGAGAAAACGAGAGCTCGCGGAAGCCACCGCGTTGACTCCAACTCAGGTGGGTAACTGGTTCAAAAATAGAAGACAACGGGATAGAGCTGCTGCTGCAAAGCACAGGTATTTTTTTCCATCCAAAGTAAAGGTTGATAATTTTCATAGAGCACAGTCAATTGGGGCAAGACAAGATCTTAATGAAGATCGAAAACCGGCCGTCGAAGAAGAAGACGACCTCGAAATATCGGTTTTTGAAGAAGACGATCTTTGAATAATGCCGCACGTTTTGTAAATTTTTGAATAAAATTATTTTTTACTGTTGTTCTTGAGCTAGGAGTTAGGTTTTCAAAAGACATATTTTACAGTTTTCACAATTGACTAATTATATTTATTCATAAATAGACTATAAGCAGTTTTTCTTGCGGCTTTTGTCCGGCTTTTGCGTATATATCTGGGCTTGCGATCTAAACCCCCGTCCAGTGAGGATATTCTTGAAGGTTTTCTTGAACGTCTAAAAATCATTTTTTATCTAAGATTCTATCAATTCTGCCTTTCACCTTGTTACAAGCAGCATAACAGGCTGGATTCAATGTTGAATTCAAATAGCAGAGCCAGTATCCTAAAGCCCAGGCCCAGTTCGGAATCGATTCAAAACCATATTTAGAGGCATACAATGCCATTATATTATACGGCGACCACAGCAATATGAAGACTGTAATGATCGCAAATAACAATCTCGCCGCCCTTATACAGAGTTAATTTGGTATTCTGTCGTTCGGGTTTTAGGTCAGCTGCTGATTGGTTTTATAGGCCGAAATGGAATAATTAGTTGTTTTAGACCGTAACTTTGTTCTTTGTTCAGACTGAGATGGAGCTTCTTCGCTTTCGGAATTGATTTTGCTTTCGGGGAGAATTGAGCAGAGCACTGGGAGTATCTTATTCTGAAGTCCCTTTCTGAATATCGGTTCTAATGGAGTAATTACCCATTGTGAGCACTTTGCGCAAGTAGATGGCCGTTCGATTCCGGTTGCCTTTCCATTAGCTCTTCAGAAATGTCAGACCCGTTGAAAGACTGAATGGTCAAATGCCTTCGAATCTGCTCGGGAGTCGGAGTATTCGATCCCGAAAAGTCTTCAGTCTGCGTCAAATTAGCGTTGTTTCTAAAAATTTCACGATTCCACTTCCTGAAAAAGAAAAAAAAAATATGACATACGCTGATTCCAATCCCTCATGTGAGATACTCGCAACAACAACTTGCGAGCCATCGCGCTCCCCATTCACAATTTTCCTCATCGTCCTAATGACAGCTTCTACGCTTCTTCTGGCGATTGTAAACTTTGTCTCGTCATCCGTTACGTTTCCAAGCATTCTATCAATGAAAATTTTATGGATAAAAATGTTGAGACTTACTTTGCTCTCTTTTGCAAGCCAACGTAAACTTTGTAATAAAGTATTACCATGATAAAAGCAGGGAGATAGAATGCGGCGAGTGTTGTGATAACGCTCATGAATTGTCTTTATATGGCTTTATATTGTAAGTTGCTGCAAAGACACTTTGTAGGGGAACTACGCTTGTACCAAGAATTGATTAACCTTAGTCTTAAAAACAGAGGATTATGCAGTTTTAATTTGGGTAGGCTTAGGTGAAATTAAGACATGTGTAAGCCATGGCCATCTTGTATGAATTGTATATAGCAGTCATTCGGGGGCACTGTTCGTTTCTTCCCGGGGATCAACAGAAAAAAAAAGTTGGGTTATCAATACAGTCGCAATTTACGAAATAAACTCATCCGATAATTTTGATGATCCCTCGCCTTTACAATGTATTGCCAGCCAATAATCCATGGTGCCCAGAGTATGAAGCTGACCACCCACGCGAAGAGCATCGCCAGTTTAGCATGGAGGACCTTTCTTTTATTGCGGTATTTAACTGGAAACGTGACCGACAGGTAGCGGTCGATGCAGATGATCAGCAAATTCATCACTTGGCGCAAAGTTCAATTTATATTTTCCTTTCTCAATAGAGAAAATCAAAGTCGGAACAGTTCCTGAAGTATTGGAAGCAACATAATCAAGCGTTAACCAAGCATCACAAACGTGAGGCCCAAATGACCAACCTTGCATTACTAAAAAAAAAATTAAACATAAAATTGGAAAAGAACAAATTTACCGATGTAGGCAGTATAGAAGTTCATGGAAACAAGACCGACAATAAAATCAGCGACTGCCAAGTTGATAATTAAGTAGTTGTTGATCGTCCTCAACTGTTTGTTTGTAATAAAGGCAATGATGACGAGTGTATTCGCACCGACAGTTAATAAGCTAAACAGCATGTCTCAGTTATGAAAAAGAGAAATATGAAACCTGGTCAAAGTGGAAGCAGAAACGATGCCGACGATTTCCCAAACGCTGTAAATAGGAATCTGTTGGTTTTGACATTCTGGGCTGGAGTTTGTGGAAGAATTCGTTTGATAACTTCGCGGCGAGGAATTCTAAGAGCCAGTTGAGTTTATCAGTCGAAAAAAGATCGATCCAGAAGTTAGAATAAACTCGAATGACAATCAAGGTTGCCTCAAGACTCTGACCTTCTAAGAGTTCTATTTTCTTGCATTTTCTATTTAACCTACAGTATAAGCGCGCTAATTAACATACCTCGGTTCCATTCATTCTAAACTCTGTTCTCTTCTTTTCCTGCGACGTTCATCTGCCTTTATCCATCTCCTCTCAACTAAGCAATTGTTTAGTCTAATTGCGTTTCTCGTTCTCTCTTCGTTTCCAAAAAATTGAATTGGTTCAGTAAATTTTTCTAGGCTGTCGAAGCCTTGAATTAATAAATTTTCGAGTTTGCTCTCGTGCTCTCTGATGCGAATATTAAGGCAAGGATAAGGGTTTATGTATTTATACTATTTGTGTATGTCTGTTTGCGCGATGAAGGTAGGAGTAAAAGGAATAAGTGTCGACTTAATATTAGAAAAGAAGCTTTATTGCTTTTTTCGCTCGCGAGCGTGTGGCTGGCAGCGCAGAGTTTAATTCGATTGAGTACAGAAAATATGCGATTATCACACGCAAAATGTCATTTTTCTCAATAATTAATCAATGATATCTCAGAATACATATTGTAAACGACAGGTACATCCGTTTAATCATCTAGCAGACGAAAAAAAAGAGCAGATTCTCTGCGGGCGTCTACTGTTAAGGTACTACTGCTTCGGTTATGAATTGAATATCTACTGTATATAAAAGAGCTTAACTGACATCTGTTTAGAATGTTCATTCTATTGATGAACTTATAATCGAATGTGGCTGTGTCACAACAATTCGATAAACAGCTTAAAACCTTTTAATCCCCTCTGTGACAGTAACCGTAGTACGCTTACCATTACCGAAATTCGTTCGAATTCTCTATTGAATAGAGTCTATTCCCTCCTCTGCATAAAAGTGCTCTGAAGAATCGACCAGTGCGCCAGTTTTTCCCCGCGGTTCAATTATCTTCTAAAAATCGGTACGGGCACAGTAACGACACAGTAATTGAAAAGAAGGTTGACACAAATAGTCAGCACAGAAGACATTGAGTTTATTTCTATTCGAGTCAATCTCTATCGATGAAAAATCGACATTTTTTTTTTGAAAAAGATCCTCAACAAGCATTCTACATTCAGTATTTATTACAGACATCACGCGGTTCAATTTCCATCGCATTATGGAGCATCATAAAAGGATGCATATGCATCTAAAATTGGCTGTGGATCGACATGGAATTCTCTTCAGGGTCGGTTTTCAAAGAAATGATAGGTTCTAAGTAGGATAGCTTAGTAATAGATTTAAAAAATTGGATCAACAAAGTCGCCTGGTCAACAAGTTTCAGCAAGACGGTTTGGCTGAAACTATAATCCAATCACTTTGAGGGCTATTTGCGGGATGTCTTTGGAAAAAAAGATAGAGATAAGAAGATATTATATCATAAGATCTTTATTTTCGAATGAACAAGATTGTAAGCTAAAGAAGAAACGGTATAAGAAGAATCTAGATTTATAATTAACTAAGAAACCACCATGACTGTTAGGCCCTTTTTAGGGGCTCCCGCAGACGTGGCTTTTTGCAGTGACATTTTGAATTCGAATGAACACTCTCAAGAGTATGATAATTCAATTAGGCTTCACGTTGCAAATCGACCGCATCTTCTCAGCCCTTTCAAGTTGTTCGCTAATTTGATAGTTTTGAGTGAACTGAACTTTGTTATATTCTGAAAATAAGCATTATTGGCAAAATTTTTTTGATGAAATAAAGCTGCAGAATGAAGCTGCTTGGTAACTTTTGTCAAGTCAACAACTCACAAGCATTAAAACTAATTGAACTTTAGCAAAATAAATAATTTGATAAAGTCAAGTGCACAGGTTAGCTGCTATGTTTTAAAGATACTTCTCTGTAGAAAAAAGTGCATAGAGCACAAGGCGAAATCCATTTGTTCAAATGAATAATTTCCAACATCCGCACGTATACAGTGTTTTCTCCTAGCTCAGATTCTAGTAGAACACCGTCGGTTTAATCAGTTTTAAAGCTTTATAGAGCCTCTTTTAGGCTAATTGAGTGCATTCAGACAAAAAGACTCGCTGAGAATTCATGCATGGTAAATTGATTAAAATACATTCGTAAGCCCATTTTTGAAGCTTCGGCTTTAAATTTAAATGGATTCTTCTTTTATTAACTTATTCCAAACTCATTAGCTTTTAACTCTTACACAAACTCAATTTTAAAAATAAGGCCAAAGAATTGGAGTCCCATCGGGAATCGCACAGCTTTGGTAAAAGATAAGTTCCAAAGTTCATTGGAAAACACCAGAATCCTTAGCTTAGTCATTTCATCTCGCTCAACGTGATGTCCTGTCGCCGCAACCTTCTCGAGAAAATTGGTGGAACACCACAACGAGCGCCACCAACCGCCACCACTCAGCACTATTCCCTGGTGCTATAAAACTGGTACCTGAGATTCATTTCCTTATCGAATATCGATAACCGATAAAATAAAACAATCAACTTTTTAAAGTGAACTGAAAGGAATTCAAATAATGAAACTTTTTGCTTCCACAATCTTTGCAGTCGCCCTTGGTCAGTACGACTACTCTGAAGGATACGACTACTATGACGAGTCAAATTCCATCGACTTTGCCGACTACGGATTAGATGAAAACGACATCTTTTCCACCGAAGATCTCGATCTTCTCAATGACTACTCTGCCACTGACGGAGCTGATCTCATCGGTGGCCGATCGCTCGGCGGTGTCGGTGCCGAAGGTAGACTGAAGAAACTTCCTCCAGGAATCAAGGTCTCCGATTACTTTGTCAACGGGGTTTTCCAAACTGCTGCTTTCCGACAGGCCCTTCGAGCAGCCATTGCCGCTCAAAATGCCGCCAAGACAACAACTACTTCCACAACTTCCACCACAACGACCACGACAACAACCACAACAACAACTACAACAACAACTACCGAACCACCAACTACAACAGAGATGCCTACAGAGCCACCAATGGACGATCTCTTCTTTGGTCCCTCTGAAGACGAATCTCGACGACCACTTCAAAACCTCGCCGTCGCTGCTGCATCTGCTGCCAATGATCAAACCAGAGGGTTTCTCTCCGGAGGAAACGACTACAACAAATGCAAAGTATGCGATGGCGTTGATTACGCAACTTGCAGATCCTCCACAACAATTGCCACTTGTGATGATACTTCTAACAGCGGCATTGACGATCTCATGGTCTGCCAAATGCGATGGGAGAAAGGTAAAATACAAAAATATTCAACAGAAATGATAACTGATTCAGAAATCGGCGGCAGCTTGAAATTCTGGTCAGGCTGCGCTTTAAAATCTGCCTGCCAAGCTCAAGAAAAGCAGAACTTCGTCGGATCAGTCAAGCTCCGACATCAATGTGCTTCAACAACAACTCTTGAAAGCGCTGTACGAGGAAGATTCAGTAGATCAATCAAATGCAGCTTCTGCCACAAGATGGGATATGACAACTCCGCTACCATCTACGGTCAAGAAACGACAACAAAAGCCGAATCGCTCTTCACCGGACAGGAATCTTCCAGTGACAACATGGAAACCCGGCTCGCAGCTTGGGCAGCCGAGCAAGCCAATGCTCCCTGGTACACAACTGAAGTTGCCAGCATCTTCTAATTTGATGAAAATCTTAAATATTTTATTCCTTTATTTGCTGTAATCTCGACTTGACGCCATTATCTTTGGCGATTCAAAAATTTTATCTTGACTTTCTGCTGTATTTTGTGTGTAATAAAATTCTAAATTAAATTTTTGATCAAAGCCTAAATTTTTCTGCACCTACGAGATAATTGGCTGAAGAAAAAGAGACGCATTCGTTGATTCTAATATTGATTGAGGTTGTTTTTTTATTTACGATATAAAAAATATTAAAAATGTACAGTGAAAGTGACAGTGAATGGCAGTGAACTGGAAGGAACTTTTTCAGAACTGCTCTCAGGGTCGGAGATTTTCCCTAAAATCTTCGATTAGTACCGTAGTTCTTTTTCAATTTTTACCTCATTCGCTGTCGATTTTGTTGCTCCTCCTGCTCAAGTCCTTCGCGGCACTTACGTACCATTTGCTTGGCATACTTGATCTTCTCCTTCATGCCGTCCGTGATTCCCAGTTTGTTGAGCTTGCGTGCCAGGAACGTCTGCGTTGAGCCGTCCTGGTTGAGCAAGGTGATCGCTTTCATCTTTGGGCAGAAAACGACCTTCTCGTGTGACTCGAACCAGTTCACCTGCATGGAGCCGTTAGACAGCCACAGGCAAATGGCGGTTCGAGTTCGGAACCACGTTCGGAGATAAGGAAGACGAGAGAGCTCGTCGCCTTCCTTAGGTGCAGCCGCTGCTCCCGCCTTGAATTCAGTTAGAAGCAATTCAACTATTACAATGATTACCTTAAGCAAATGCTCGTTCATGTATTTGCGGAAGTAGTCGATGAGCGAGACCTTCTTCTTGACTGCTTGAGGGAAGTCATTCTTGGTGAAGAAGCTCTCCTGGAACTCTTTGTCCAGGTACTGCATGTTGTTGGCATTGGCATGCAGCATCGCTCTTGTGGCGTCGTTGAACAAAACTCCGACAGAGTTATCGCACAACATAAACCCTAAAACGAAAATCAAAAAGAGAAAAAATTTTGTAAGTGTTACCAATGCCGTATTTGTCAGAGTAATCAACCCATTTGGATATCCAGTAGACAGGAGACGACGCTGGGTGCTCAGCATCCTCAGGCATTTCTGGAAGGATGCGAACCGCGTTCAGAATGGTCTCCTGCAACATGTTGTAGAGCCCATCGATATCTTCGCGCTTTCTTTGGAGGCGCTTGGTGTTCGGGTCCACCTTGATGACAGGCATGTCGCTCTTGTAAGAGAATAATCATTAGAAGAAATACTAAGAGTAAGCTTACCGGCATGAGTGATTTTCGAATGGTTGGCCGGGCGTAACCTTGCTCCTCATCCTCTTCGGGCATGTTGTCGACGGCGATCAGTGGCTTCTTCGTCGTGTTGAAGGTCATCTGGCGCTCGGTGAAATGCGGGCGCACAGTGAGTGAAGACGTAGGAAGCCTTTTGGGAAGGTATCCTTCGGTCAGGAACTCATGGTCGAGCATTTCTTTCGCCATGATACGCGTCTTTGGGTTGTTTTTCAGCATCGATGTGATGAGATTTGACGCAGCAGGGCCGACGGTGTCCTCGGGAATGACGTACTCGGTTCGCTTGATGCGACTGTACGTCTCCTAAAAGATTTTTATGTTTGAAGACAACGAGGACTCATCAACGGGATGTATAAATAAAAATTCAACGAACCTTGAGCGAGGAAGTCTCGAAAGGTGGCTTTCCGACAAGAAGCGTGTACATGATGCAACCGGAAGACCACATGTCGACGGCAAAGGAGTGGCCGCTCTTGGTCAGAATTTCTGGCGCAATGTAGTTTGGCGTTCCACACAACGTCTTTTTCGCTCATCTGGCGAGGTGATTCTTGTGGCGAGCCCGAAATCGCCCAGTTTCAGGATCATCTCACTGTTAATGAAGATATTTCCCAGCTGGAATTACAATACATTTAATCGGCAAGTTCAGGGCTAAAGAGAGCTTACCTTCAGATCCCGATGAATCATTTTCATCGTGTTGTGTAAGTAGTCCATTCCTTCGCCGATCTGCTTCATATAATATCTTATTATTGGTCGTTAAAAACTTTCAACATATAGTAAAATTACCTGACTTCAGGCTCAGTTAGTGGACCTCGTCGCTTGTGAAGCTCCATCATTGACTGTTTCTTGCAGATTTCCAAGGTAATGTAGACGAAGTTCGTATCTTGGAAGGAGCTCTTGAACATCACCACATTTCTATGCTTTAGCGTCTTGTGGAGCGCGATCTCCTGCATCATCTTCTCTTTTTGGTGCTGCTTCGTCAATAAAGTTTTTGGGACGACCTAGTAAAGTAAACATAATGAGTTACCAGAGCTTTAAAAAACCTTTCCGGCGACGATTTCGCCGGTAACAGCATTCTGGAACTCATAGCACTTGGCAAAACCGCCTTTTCCCAGGTAGTGAAGTCTATAAAACACGATTAAAATCGACTTTTCTGCGGGAAATTTACCGTTTATATGTAACACCATTTTGAGTGTCGGGAATGTTTGTTGGAATGGGGATGACGTCTCTATTATGTCGGCTCATGATGCGTCAAAGTTGCGTTGAAATAATTACTCGACGAAAAAGTCAGAAGAAAACTGTTCGGTTTTCCCTCGTTTGAAGAAAAAATCGAATGATGCGATTTTCCGCGCGCTTTCTCTATTTATACCGACCGCGATGGTTCTTCTGATTGGGTCTCTCTTTTCCAACTGAAAAAAATTATCTCATAGAATGAACCAAAACCAATGAACCTAAAAACCTTTTGCTGCCGATTCCCCAAGTTCACGTCCAAATAAGGAGATTCGAATTTTCTCCAACGTAAAAATCTCTTATTTTTGACTTTTACGCGCGCTTGGTCTCCTCGAGGCGCTGAAAATAAATCTCAATCTCAAAAATAAAATTTGGAAAAGTCTAGAAACTCACAACGGTAACTGAAGCCAATTGTTTCAAGAAACGCGGAAAATTTGCGTGCATCCAACCTTTGAAAACCTTCAAGTAATCAGAACAAGTGCGATCGACGATCGACTAAGTTGAAATCAAAACTATGTTATGCAAATAAGATCATAATTCTGACTCAAATGTAATAATAATGAATCATTTACTCATAGCCTTCAAAATCAATTTTCAAATCTTTCCTTGTATTTTTTTATTAAAAAATGTATTTTATATTATATTTCGGCCGTTTTACCAAAAATTTTTGACTATTATAATAGAAAAATCAGTTTTTTTATTCGTCTTCAAAATGTTTTCAGTCAAACTGATATTCTTCCAGCACGAAGGGCGCATGAGAAGGTCCTCCGCGGCGCGTGCTATCCTCCGCGTCCCCAGTCATTTTCTATTCAGCCAATGAGGGCGCGCCGCTGCGCATCTCGGCAAATTTCTCCCACGTGCGCGGAGTAGCTGCGCCGCGAATTACGGACAGACTTTTATTTTCAGCGTTTTCCGCCGATTTTCTTCAAAATAATGCTTTTTCAAGAGATTTTTTGTATCAAGAGAACACCTTTCCTTCTGTCTGGAGCCACGGATAGATAAATTGAATGCTAAATCGTTTGTTTTTAGACAAGCGTCTGACTCACCTCTTTTGCAGCGGCATAAAGTCGGTCAGGAGAGACGGAAAAAATGTCGTACGAACCTAAGAAGGAGGACATCCAACAGGAGGAGGATCCTAATCACAGAATCCGAATCACCATTTCCTCCAAGAACTGCAAGGCGATCGAGCGCATCTCCAACGAGATCGTCCGATCCGGCAAGGACAAGGGCCTCAAGGTCAAGGTAAGTCTTCTATATTTCCCACGACCGGAAAGATGATCGAATAATTTTAGGGACCCATCCGACAGCCCACCAAGACTCTTCGAATCACCACTCGAAAGACTCCCAATGGTGAAGGTTCCAAGACCTGGGATCGATACCAGATGCGAATCCACAAGCGTGTGATCGACTTGGTCTCCTCCACCGAGAAGGTCCGACAGATCACCCAGATGTCCATCGACCCCGGCATCGACGTCGAAGTCACCATCTGCGACTAAATCCCTTTTTTTCGTCTTGCTCTGCTTGTGTTACAGCACGAACGGACCTTGTGCAAGTTTATTTTTCCTGAGTTTTGGCAAAACTTTTGCTCTTTCTGAAATTTAACTTGTCTCAAGCGGATTTTTAGCCTAACTTCCTTCCTTTTCAGATAATTAATCGGCTTAACCAAAAATGAAGCTTAACACAGCCGTCTCCGGATCCCGAAGAAAGCAGCGATGCCGACACTTCAACGCTCCTTCCCATCTCCGACGCAAGGGAAGTTAGAAAATCCCACCAGCTCGAATCATTCTTGCTCGGTGCTAGGGTCTTGCATTCATTTTTGATTGCGGGGCGATTTCTAACTCTCTCGATTCTCTAACTTGCCGGTAGATCATGTCCGCTCCTCTTTCCAAGGAACTCCGATCCAAGTACAACGTCCGATCTCTCCCAATCCGAAAGGATGACGAGGTAAGATATTTTTCCGCTTTTCAGAAACTAAAGACTTCTTCAGGTCATGGTTGTCCGAGGCCACTACAAGGGACAGTCGACCGGCCGAGTCACCTCTGTCTACCGAAAGAAGTTCGTCGTCCACATCGAGCGAACCCAGCGAGAGAAGATCAACGGCACCACCGTCAACGTTGGCATCCACCCATCCAACTGTGTCATCACCAAGCTGAAGCTCGACAAGGACCGAAAGGCCATGCTCGAGTCCCGCGCCGCCAGCCGAGCCGCTCGACAGGCTGCTGACAAGCACACCGAAGAGTCTGTCAAGATGCAGCAGTAATTTTACCGTTCCTGCCTGTTCATTTTGATAAACCCGTGATAAAAAAGTCACATTAGAATCTAACGAAATTATCTTTTTAGACCGAACGGACAGTAAAAAATGACCGAAGCCAAGAAGGACAAGAATGCCAACCCCATGCGGGATATGGTCATCGACAAGCTCTGCTTGAACATCTGTGTCGGTGAGTCTGGTGATAGACTTACTCGAGCTGCCAAGGTCTTGGAACAGCTTACTGGCCAGACCCCTGTCTTCTCCAAGGTGATCTTTTCATAATCATTCCAATTTTAATGTCCTTCTTAGGCCCGATACACCGTCCGAACCTTCGGTATCCGACGTAACGAAAAGATCTCGTGCCACTGCACCGTCCGAGGCTCCAAGGCCGAAGAGATCCTTGACAAGGGACTCAAGGTCAAGGAATACGAACTCAAGATGGGCAACTTCTCCACCACTGGTGCCTTCGGCTTCGGTGTCCAGGAACACATCGATCTTGGAATCAAATACGATCCCGGCATCGGTGAGTTGGTTGAGGGCCTCCCCGTTATTTTGAAATCGCTCCGTGATTGAAAGATAATTTATTTACCTCTTTTCTTCATTGAATCTTGAGGCTGGGGAGGCCAAAGTCGGTCCTAAACAACCCCTTTTCCTTCGTTTAGGTATCTACGGTATGGACTTCTACGTCGTCATGAAGCGAGCCGGCTACGGTATCTCCAAGCGACGACGATGCAAGGCCAAGATCGGCAAGCAGCACCGACTCACCGCCAAGGACTCCATGGTCTGGTTCCAGAAGAAGTACGACGGTATCATCCTCCCCGGCAAGAAATAAACGTCTTCTGTCCTGAATCTGACCCTGTGCGATCAATTGAGAGCTCCGGTTACAACTGTTTTGCTAACTTTCGACACTTTTAGAAGCCGGATTTAAAACTACTTCGCCATGGGCCGAATGCACGCACCAGGAAAGGGTATCTCCGGATCCGCCCTCCCTTACCGACGATCTGTCCCATCCTGGCAGAAGACCTCCGCCGAGGAAGTCAAGGACATCATTGCCAAGCTCGCCAAGAAGGGTAAATTTCGATTCCAAAATTTTCATGCTTACAAAGTTACTTCAAGGTTACAAGCCTTCTCTCATCGGTGTCCACCTCCGAGACACCCACGGTGTTGGCAAGTCCCACTACCTCACCGGATCCAAGATCCTCCGAGTCCTCAAGTCCATGGGCGCTGCTCCTGAACTCCCAGAGGATCTCTACTTCATGATCCGAAAGGCCGTCGGTATGCGAAAGCATCTCGAGCGAAACCGAAAGGTAAACTTCCCCTTTTTCCTATATGGGTCACTAACTTATCTTCTAGGACAAGGACGGTAAATTCCGATTGATTCTTATCGAGTCTCGAATCCACCGACTTGCTCGATACTACCGAGAGAAGGGTGTTGTCCCACCAAACTTCAAGTACGAGTCTGCCACCGCCTCCGCACTTGTCGCATAAACTGCACAAAGAATAAATCCTTTCTGTGCAAGGGAAATAATCCGTGCTTTGATGTTGCACATCAAAAAATTGACGGTTATTCACCCTAATCATGAAGGCATCTTCGTGAACTAGTGGCTAATCGTCTTTCATTATAGAACTCGGATCTTAAAATATAACCATGGAAGGCGAAGCTGATTGGGGACAGGAAGACGTCCGCGACCCCGAAGTCGCTCCCATCAAGCTCTTCGGACGATGGGCCACCGACGACATCTCGGTATGTCTTGTGGGGGCCACGACGCATAGTCGGGCCGGAACCCAATTAATCCAACCATCCCCCAGCTCGGCGAAGTGATTCACCGGCGGGGCGAACGCGATGTTTTCTGACACTGTGGCTCTAGGTCAACGACATCTCCCTCCAAGATTACTTGGCCTGCACCGACCGATACGCCAAGTACCTTCCACACACTGGCGGCCGATACCAGGTCAAACGATTCCGAAAGGCCCAGTGCCCAATTGTTGAGCGATTGGTCAACTCCCTCATGATGCACGGCCGAAACAACGGCAAGAAGATCATGACCGTCCGAATCGTCAAGCACGCCTTCGAGATCATCCACTTGACCTCCGGCGAAAACCCAATCCAGATCCTTCTCCACGCCATCATCAACTCTGGCCCACGAGAAGATTCTACTCGAATCGGTCGAGCTGGTACTGTCCGACGACAGGCCGTCGATGTCTCCCTCTCCGACGAGTCAACCAGGTACACTATCAACACTTGAAATCCGAATCACTAAACTCAAACGTAGGCTATCTGGCTCCTCTGCACCGGCGCTCGAGAAGCTGCCTTCCGAAACATCAAGACAATCGCCGAGTGCCTCGCTGATGAGCTCATGAACGCCGCCAAGGGAAGCTCCAACTCCTACGCCATCAAGAAGAAGGACGAGCTCGAACGAGTTGCCAAGTCCAACCGTTAAATCGCTCTGTGTCGCTGTTTTTGCTTCAAAACACCACGATCCTTCAGGGACTTTGTTTCTAATCACCTTCTTTGTTCAGATCGGATAGGACGTTATGCCTCACGCACGATCCCTTGTGCAGAGCAAGACTTTTGTCACCCCCTCTCGATGTTACGAGAAGGCCCGACTCGACCAGGAGTTGAAACTCGTCGGTGAGTTCGGTCTCCGAAACAAGCGAGAAGTCTGGCGAGTCAAGTTGGCCGTCGCCAAGGTCCGAAAGGTCGCCCGTACCCTCCTCACCCTCGACGAGAAGGACCCCAAGCGACTTTTCGAAGGTAACGCACTTCTTCGACGACTTGTCCGAATTGGTGTCCTCACTGAAGACAAGATGAAGGTAATTCATCGTTTCTCATTCTCCTCAATCTAACTCAAACTGTAGCTTGATTTCGTCCTTGCCCTCAAGATCGAGGATTTCCTTGAGCGACGACTCCAGACCCAGGTCTTCAAGCTCGGACTCGCCAAGTCCATCCACCACGCCCGAGTCCTCATCCGACAGCGACACATCCGTGTCCGAAAGCAGGTTGGTTAGGAGTGAATTCAGTCTCTGAATTTCACGCAAACCTTTGTCCTAACCCGGAGGATAACCAATGACCTCCGAAACAGCGACGGTAACCCCTCAATTAGGATTTAGCTGGGAAGACCGTGGGGTTAAACGATTTTTAGGTCGTCAACGTTCCTTCCTACGTTGTCCGATTGGACTCCCAGAAGCACATTGACTTCTCCCTTCGATCTCCTCTCGGAGGCGGACGACCCGGCCGAGTCAAGAGAAAGAACGCCCAGAAGGGTGGCAACGCCGGCGGTGACGACGACGAATAAATGTTGGAACCCCAGAAAAGAGCCTGACTGTGTTTTCTCTGTAATTTCACTGATTCAATACATTCTTGGGCTTGAATTTAACGACCATACTGCCGAAGACGCGCGTCTATCGCAGTAAAATGCTTCCTTTTATTTGCAAGTCTTTCGCAATTCATTTCATGATTTTATTACAGGATTGTAACTTTCCCCATTAGTTTAGTGACAGTCCCAGAGTTTATCGCTGGCCGCTTTTTTTCCTAACGCCCTACGGTAGAAGTTATATTAAATGAACGAGTCGACTAGTTCGATCCTGCATCGGATGTCGCTCCCCGCTGTGAGAAGTCCAGTGAAGCGCCCTCTTTTACAAAATGAAACAAAAACTTCATCGTGGTTTATTATCGCCATGCCTCCAAATTTTCTTGGGTTTTTAAACTGAATCATGAAGAAAGCGAAAGCCTTTAATTACTAGAAAAAATAAACCTTTATCCTCTTTACTCTCCTTTCATTGAATACAATTTATTTTGGCAGTGCAATATACAAATGAATCGTAAATAAATATAGTATCATAGTAAAGTCAGCTATGTTTCACACTTGTGAGCATTTGAGTTCGAGTGATAATACTGACGCAGCCAACACACGAAATACTGCTGGGTGTTCTTTTGCCAAAGAAGCCGCTCATCTGTCTTCTTTTCAAGCTCGGAAAAGAAGTTTCTCAGGATCGGGGAGATCCTCTTTTCGCCTATCTTCTCGCTGATCCAGTCGGATACCTAAGATTAACTTCAATCAAGAGGGATATTAAAACTCCTTACCGATGATCTGTGATCAAGATTGTACTCGCCCAAGTTCAGCAAAATCTTTCTGAAACTATCGCTCATAATTGGGCATCGTCGAACGAAATCGTCCCAAAATGCATCAAGATAGTCTTCAGCGATGGAATGACCATATCGGTGAGCACTAAGCTGCTCGAGGAATGAGCAGACATGAGGCCCGATGAGTTGGCCATCCTTGAGAGACCGAGAAAGGATTTCTTCCATTTTGTGAAGGTCTTGCACGCTTTATGAGGGTCGAAATCAGCACAATTTTTTGCGGTATTAAAAATTATACATGTGGTAGATAGACCCGTTCCAGAAAAGACTGTTCAGTAATAGTTCGGATTTCAAGGGATCAGCTGTAGAGTTGAAATGATTGAAAACTTCCTGGTAAAGATCAGAATCGAGGAATAATACGTTGCAAAGGAGCTTGAGATCAGCCCCATCTTCGAAAAGCTCATCTACTGTGTCAATATTCGCCGTAAGACTCGTTTCTGCGCCATAATAGTATAGCCATCGTTGGATGTAAAGCTAGAACGAAAGTAAAACGTGATAAAGAACCAGAGAGTAACTTTGAAATCCTCAGTCTCGCCTATTTGAAGCGCATGTCTCAGTTTTTCCACCATGAATTTGGAAAACCAGAACTGTTCTCTAACATCGAACGAAGATGAAATTTGAATGTCGATCCAGCGCATGCATTCGAGTGCAGTTCTCCAGACTATTTCTGAGCGCTCACTATGCAAAGTTGACATGAGACGAATGAGTTTTTGTAGTTTAGCTGGCCTTTATGAGAATTAAAATAAATCATCATCAGATTATGCAGTTTTCAGATTATATAATCCATTCCTATTTTTGCAAAATAAAAGGCGTCCTGGAAAAACATCGCTCGTTCGATCTCGGTCAAAATGGTATTCTTGTCTTCTGCTGTTTCCAAAGATTTCTCGATGATATCAAAGACCTGCGTGGAATATTGAATCCGGTAACCCAGCTGAAGAGTTCCTTTGCTAGCAACAAAAGATGGTAGAATTCCCGTATCGAATGCTTGCGATTTTTCCTTGATCAGAGCTTCATGGCAGCAAGTCTCGTCTACTTGATATCTGACAGGTAGTAGTAACGAGTTATCTTAATAGCTATTATTGATAAGAAGTTATGTAAATAAGTACCAGATTTTGTAAATTCGATTTTTCCGCCAATAGTATCAATTCCCAAAACCGGAATATCCTTCAAGTTCCACTCAGTCGCCATTGAAATCAAATCAATGCCAAGAGAAGATTTCACTTTCTTAATCAACCCTTCATTTTCGAAAACTGTATTTTCAAAAGTATCGTCAGCAACTGTTGTCTGCAAGAGATCACTTCCAAACTTCATTTGAAAAAAGTCCGAGAATAGATTTAACACGAGGCCCCATCGGTAAGAGGAAAACGTTGAAAATGCATCAGACATTAGCGCTAGAATTTAATATTATTTGACAAATCATGGCTTCTTTTTACCTTCAGAATCGATCGTCAGATTCGCGAGAGTAAAGAATGATTGATGCGAAAACACTTCATGGCGTTTTTCCGAAAGGATGATATTTTTATCGAAGTCATTCAGAAGGCTCGATGCAATCGACTGGAAAATTCCTGCATCTTGCCAAAGATGATCCCACCATTTGATTGTACCAGAGTGAAACATCAACTGAGTAAGTTCTAAAATTATGTTTACAGTTATGTCAGGTTACTATTACTCAAACCTAAAGCAATTTGATAGTCGATTTCATAATTGGCCTTTGTAAATGTAGACAGCGGAAGAAGAGCGAGTCCTTTAGGTTGAAAAATACTATTCTTGACATAATTCGGGAGAAGAACAAATCTCATCTGAGACGTGAATTCTTTGCCAGACCAGACTTGAAGCCGTTCAGCAAGTTTCGCCACTCGTTGTGAAAATGCTAGTGCGTGATTTGAAGAGATTCCGCTGACAGTAGACATCAAAAAATTACCATCGCTGATAGTGGTTGTTTCAAATTTACCAATAACGAAGCCAAGGGAATACAAAGGAACAGGCTCGGTTGTTTCGAAAGTATCGACTTCATGTGATTGCACAGCTTGAGACAGGCCAAATTTGCCAGTTTGTCCAGAGTTTTTGGCGTATGGATATTTTCTTGAGAAGCCAGAGTTGAAAAAGACCTTTTCGTCCTTTCTTCTCACGACTTCGAGTGTGAATTTCGCTTGGTACTCGGGCTCGTCAAAGCAAGGGAAAACATTGCGAGCTTTGTTGGGCATAAAATCGCTCGCAAGATATTGCTCGAATTGAGAAGGTCCGGTTTGGTATTTTTGAAGAATCAGTCCAGGAACAGGAAGAGTTGAAGAGTAACGAATGTTGATGTTGTATTTTCTTCCTGGCAAAAGATCTTTCCTCATTTTTATAACAAGCATTCCTAGTTCTTCGCAGCTGACGAAAAAATCTTCGACATCTTCTTGACTTCTTCGAGAGTCATTATCACCGTAGCAGTCAACATCGTACTCGTTGCATTCGAAGATGGATAAGTATCTGATGTTCAGATTGCGAGCGTGAAGGGCGATGTACTTTCCTTTTGCACTTTGCTCAAAGATGATGTCGACACTTCCAGAGAACGTGTTGGTTTCCGGATCCGGATAGAAGAAAAGATAATACGCACTTGGAATACTCTCGCCTGGAAGACGGTATTTCTGCCAAGGAAAAGGATCTCCAGTTGATGATTTACACTCGGTCTCATTTTTGAGAGCATCATGAATAGCCTTCTGATCTCTCAGTTGATCGATGCTTTGGCATTGTTTTCCGGCAAGGCCTATTTTCAAAATAATCAGGATCAAAAATCCGAAAGACAGAATCGATAGAACTGCGGCTTGGAATTTCTTTCTCGGAAGCTCAAATCGACCGAGAAAGTTTTCAAGTTGGCCGAGCCCAGATGATTTGTGAAACTTTGAATCTCGTCGACGATGGGGCAGGTAGACCTGTTCCTCGGTAAGACGAGGAAGATCCGAAAGATTTATTCCATTCTCGTCTTCTATATCTTCGTAATCCAGGTCATCGTCTATGGCGGAATAGTGAACCTTCGATCGGTTTCTACTCTTGGAAACCATCTTTCTCTTTCAATAAGTGTCAGATCTCTCCCTTGTTTACATCTGTTCTCGTTGAAATTTCTTTTACAGAAAAAGGAACGCAATGATTCTAGCGGGGTTACAAACTTCAACATGCCCCGCGGTCGGGGTTCAAAAATATTCCCGCTGACCGCTTAGGTTAAATTGATTTTCATAAGAATATCTCAACATAAACATTTTCAAGCAAATTTAAACGAGTGAAATTCTAGTAGAAAAAAATTTCAAGCTCAACAAGCGATAATGTTTCTAATATCAAGAAAGACAAAGTTGTTAAGAGATTTTGCATTTTTATTCAAATAAATTCCTAAAGAAAGGAACCTCGTCAGATAAAACAGAAAAATACAAAAGAACTAGCATGATCCGATCATCGCGACTGAACCATCCGCGCAGCATTCTTTTCTGTTTCCGTTGAACTGAACAAATGGCGATGTTGAACCTCCACAGCACTGAGGATCGGAGTACTGGTTGCCTTTTCTGAAGCATTGTTCAGCGGGTTCCCAGCCGTTTGGCGCCCAGAACATGTGGTATTGTTCGTCAAAGACGTCCTTGACAGATGCGTGCTCTAAAATTGATTTGAGTAGCTGTCGTATATGCTCAAATCTTACTTTGGGCAAACATCTTGTCGCACATGCACAAGTCTCGTCCACAAGAGCCCTTGTCATCTCGGCAGATGATTTCATCGGACTTTGCGATTCGGAACTTGTACTCGACAAACTCAGGAAGACACATTTCTCCGTGAGTCTTTTTGGCACACTTGATGCAATCCTTGTAGGCTTTGCAAACAGAGTCGAGCTCATCAACTGGTTGTCCTTTGCCGGGGTCAGACATGGGTCGGTCACCTTAAATTTATATTAGAAAATTGAATTGTCGTTGTTGATTTTTTACCGAGAACAAGACAGTTGCATCCGTAAGTCCAGTATTTTTTCTCGTCGAATTCGGGGTTGACGTGCTCCATCATGGTGGTAAGCTGAAAGTATCGACGAACCGAGTTGTCGACTCTTTCACTTTCAGTAGGATCGAATCCTCGTTGAGCTGAAGAAATCGGTAAATATCTTTTCAAATTTATCTTGTCTTGAATTCTCTTCGTTGTTGTTTTCATTTCTTACCTGAGACGAAAGCAGTCAAAGATGCAGCGGAAAATTTCATACTGGAAGTTTTACTTTTTTCTTTTTCTTGTATATTCAAGATTTGATGATTTCGATATCAAAGTGGCGAGATTATATACTAGCTAATTCGTCGTGCTGAATTACGCGCCCCTTGCTGGAACAAATGTCGTGGTTGCCGTGGTCTAATTCGCTGAACGTGTTGGACCAAACGATTTTTCGCTTTTAGATTCGAATTTTTTGTTAATTGATTCGTATCAAAGAATAAGCAAAAAATTAGAGTAAAGAAAAGACTGAGATTTATTGGCCTAAAACAGTATATAGAGCAGGAAGAAGAAGAAACATGTTGACGCTTGTCATCTTGAAGCTGGAAAACATGCTAAAAAGCAAATCCTGGAAAGTAGCATATCATAAAAAGCTTACTGAAGATCAGGTTCAGGAAGAGGATCGTCTGGTGCGTCTTTTCGTTTTCGACAGACATAGTGCTTTTCATCCGAGCAGATCGCGTCATTCCAGTGCGGGTAATATTTTAGCTTAGAAAATTAGATTCGGCTGATAGAAGCTTTTCAAACCTTCGCATGCTCGGCCAGAGGAACCTCATAAAGCGGTCGTTCACCTCTAAGCTCGACGCAGAACTCGCCGTTTCTATATTTTCACGATTAAATTGCAAGGAAATGTTTGACTTACGCATAGAGATTATCAGGTAAATCACGAAGAAAGTTATGCCACTTGATTTTTGTTCCGTTTGTGTAGAGCCACCCATTTCCATACTTGATATCCCAGCCAACGCCGATCCATAAGCCTTTAGAAATAGAAAAATTATGGTCTAATAAGTTCACAAACCTGGGGCTTTTGTAGCTCCCCAACGATCTATGTAATTGTGAGCTTGGACATCGCGGATCAGATGATCGTAAGTAAATGAATCTTTTGATGAGTTTCACTGCCTGATATTCTATCAAATAGAATCTTTTCTTTTATTCTGAATATGATGGACTCGTTCCTGCATGAGCAAGTTCCCCTCCTCGAGAGGCACAATCTTTCACTGCGTCCTTCCAATTCTTTCTGTCTGGAGACATTCTGTAACACCAACCTTCGTGGTCGAGTTCCCACCCGTCGGGACAGTCAGGGTGTTCGTTCGTGCAGTCCACACATTCTTAGTTCAGGGTTATGAGTCTCCTTGTTTGGGAGTACCGACGAGCCAGAATTATCTTGGCTAGTCAATTGGCCTCAGACATATGCTTGTCAATTGTATCCGCATGAAATACTCGGTTGACGAAAAATAATTGAACATCAGCGGCGCAATCGGACAGGGGATCAAGAATGACCGAGCGTTAGAATTTCTAACGCAATTATGGTCCCTTGATTGCCCAAGACAAATAATGTAAAATTATTACCTCTGCCACAAAGAGCGTAAACGTCTTTCTGAAAACAGTCTGTAGCACCCCAGACAGGAGCATATCGGGTTCCACCTCGCATGATCATTTTATTCCGGTACGCCGCATTGTAAACTTCTATTTACAAGGTTTTAAAACTTCAAAAGAGTGAATAGCAGAAGAAACTTTCAAGAGTCTTGAGTTTCTCTTGTGTTCAAAAATTTTGAAACCTTGACTAAACAATCATTCAAAGACAACCCGTCGAAAGGCTCGCTAAGAAGGAACTCCGTCAAATTTCCCGGTAAAAGATGACCGTGCTCCATATGCGTGTACCAGAAAAAGTTGGTTTCGAACTTTCCGTACTGGATATAATCTGTTATGTTTCCTCGCGCAACATTCGTCTTTTTAAAGGCTGCCCAATATCGGCGATCACCCCGCATTGCCACTGTTTGTTGTTTCCAAAGTTGTTAAAATTTTTTCTATATTTTTATCAAACAATCCTTCATTCCAGTGCATGTCCTTTGGATCTAACAAAGTCCCGCCCATATCCATGCAAGCGGCATATGCATTTTTCGCCGCAATAGGTTCATAAGAAGATCTCCAGCAAGTATTCTTGCGATCAAATGTCCATTCTGGCGGGCAGTTGTTATATCTCGCTAAAATTCCTGTAGCCAAAAACGAGAAAACTTTCATTTTATCTATCTCTATGCTACCAGAACTAATGAGTGCGCTTTACGAGACGTTTTTCGAAATGTCAACGGGATTAGGGAAAAGTTGTGGGGAGAGTACACGTTTTCAACTGTCAACCGATCTGCGAATGCACTGGATAGATGCCTGCCAAGGAGAAACACGGCTATTTATCGCGGCTAGCAGATAAAAAGACGTTTTTGATTTGAATATTTTTGATCATTTATTGTCAATAATATTGCACTAGTCTAAATCTAGACAGATTGCCTATGATAACGGCGTCAGGAAGGGGACACTTCCTTACAGTAGTAAAGTACAAATTGAATCTAATGTAATGCACACAGGTTTGATGTTTGAGCATAATCTCGCGTTGGAAGAGAAGTGTTGAAATTGATTAAATTCGATAAATTTTGATTTTTCCGATTCCGTAAATGAAGACACTAATTTGGCACACAAGGTCTGTATTTTTGTTTATTGCATCGACCAGGTGGTCTGGGTTTCGTGAACTAAAAGAATAAAGGACCCGGAAAGAAGGAGAATTTTTACAGGAACTTATGCAGGACAGTAGGGCATGTTTAGTTGTGTCGCTTTATGTACTTTGAATAACTGGATAAGATGAAGAATTTCCAGTTGATCCGGCTGGGAGAGTTGAAGACCAGATTTACTTCGGCTTTCCAGCGAGAGTTGAAAGCACTCGGTTGCCGAGAATGAACGTTGCCGAACCGAGGAGAGCGAGATATTTGAGAGTTGTAAACATATCCAGCTAGGGATCAGGTTATTATGAGTTACTATCATTTACGTTTACCCTCAGCCAGTAAAGGAAGTAAAGACCGAAGATCGAAGCAATGGCAATGTGGAAGGGCAAGAAGGCGCTTTCCATTCTTCTCAGATTGACACCAAGTCGAGACCAGACAACAACAAGTCCGACAAGAGGAAGAGCGCAGAGGCCAGTGAAGACGAATGAGATCATAACTGGCGGTCGAGCTTCAGGCTCTCGGAAAGTATGGTGGATCTCAGCTGGCGGGTCGTACTAAAATGCGTTAGAAAAGGGAAATGACGACTTATTACCTTGTCAAGATATCGGTCGTTGAAATTACCAGCATCTGGCTCAGGGATGCCATTAACCAAAAGGGTTCCGAAATCGTGGGTCTTGATTGCTGGGTGGAAAAGAGCATCACCAACAATAAGTTTCACTTGATTCTTGCCACCGAATTCAAGGTTGCCGGAGACGTCAACTACAAAAATGTTAAATCTTGAGATTCACAACGTCAGTTACCGCTTGCGACGTATTTCGATTTCTTTTTCTCGGCGATAAAGGTTGTTTCTACATCATTGTGCGTATTGTAGAAAACGACAAAAGCCTGGTGGGCAGTGAGGCTTTCGGAGGTTTGTTCATTGACGACTTCGAATTCGACTGTAATTTTACCGTCGCTTCCGATGGCACCGTCGTTGGGGATAGCTAAAAACGTAAGATCAAGAAGAAATTGTCCCTAGATTACTTGTATGCCATTTCTTCTCGACAGAGCTCTTGGAAGCGTATGCAATGCGGGCGTTTTTGAGCGCAATGCTGTGTGGGACCTTGATTCGTTGGCGAATAGAGTTGTTTCCGGTAATGTAGTTGCCTCCTGTAACCTCAAGTTCGACATCGTAGTATCCAGGGATCAAGTTAGTGGGCAACTGGTGCTCAAAGACGACAGGGAACATGGTATTATCGCTAATGAGTAGATTAATGTCTAATTACAGAAGAGATTTCAAACCTAAAGTCCTTTTCCATCCAACCCTCTTCATTAGGCGCGTGAAGTGAGAATTTAGAATTGCTGAGGTAGACTTCGTTGCTTTCAACATGCGTCATCGATTTGACCGAGACCTGCACTTCGGCTGCTTCTCCGTTGATCGTCATAATTTGAGCGACAAGTGGCATGTTAGCGGAGACAAACGGCTTTCGAGAAATCCATGCGACGTGGCAAGGAGTTTTGTACTTGTTTTTGATCAGAAAGGAGAAAGCTTCAAAGGCGTAGAATCGAGCGGTGTTGTCTTCGGGGAAGTTGTTGACGAAGAAATTGGAGAAACCAAGGAGTTGGTCATCACTGAGCTCGAATCTGCCTGTGTACTCGGCCCAGCTGAACGCGGCGGAGAGGAAGTTGGAAGTAGCTGCAAATTCGTTGTTGAAGGAGAGCTCGTTATCGAAAGCATCGGCCTAAAAGGAAAAATTGGTGTAAAGGAGGCATTTTATGGGTTCCTACCTGAGCGACAAGATCCGCAATATCGACATGCTTGGCTACTGAATCCAAGTTCAATTGATTGTTCTGAGACCAGAGTTGAATGACAGCTCGCATGACAAGAGTAACAGCAAGGACGGAATCATCTTTTTCCAACAATTTTCCGAAAGTGTCGACAACAACTTGACCATCGAAACCGTTTTGGAGGAGAATTTCAAGGTTGATAGCGTTGAAGAAATCCTTGACATTTGCTGGATTCTCCATGTTGGCAGAAATCAAGTCTTCGTCCTTGGATGTAACGGAGTACTTGCACTCTTTCTTGCCGGCGAGATCTTTCATCATTTTCGTGATGAACATCGTGTGGTACAATTGCTCGATGGTGCGGTCTGCTTCGGCAGTGATCATGGGACATGTTCGGGCTGTATCGATTCCTTCGTGCTCAGCTAGACATGTTATTAATATCTCTTAATAGAAGAAACAACTTACGGTTCATAAGTGAAATGTAGTAAAGGTCCTTAATGCTTTTGGCATTCTGCTCGCTTTGGAAATACAGGGTCTTCAAGATATCTTTCGTTACAACGCCAGCCAGCGACGCAGTGGCCGAGGCTAAGAAGACCCAGCCCAGCAATTTCATTCTAAATCGATTTCTACCAATAAGTCAAAGAGTTCTTCCACAATATTTTTCCTCTCTTTGTTTAAATAAAGATGTTTAGGCTATTCTAGCGTCAGAACCGCGTCCAGCGCAGCAATTGTTCCGGCCAACCAGAATCTCTGGTCGTCGGCGGTCACAAAAAGGGATGAGAATGGCAGTGAATAAATAGATTTAAATAAGGTATCAAATGAGAGCTAACAGAAAGGAGAATTTCTCGATCGTAAAGAAATAGACAATTTCGCGTAATTATGAGTGTTATTTTGTCGGAGAAAGACGCGTCACGGAGCATGACACAGCAAAAGTGATAGGGAGGCGATTGGGCCCAGACGCGATGTCCTGCTTTTTGAATGGTGCTCGGGGGTTGAGTGGCGCCACCGCAAGCAATTCCAAATGGAACGTACGACAAAATGTCAAAGTAAAAATTATATGAAAAGTGGATGTATGAAACTTTAAATGAATAGTATTTAATTCCAAGAAGTTAAGAGTGGGTCGATGCCGACACATATGAAGACAAAATTTATGAAAAACAGTAAATCAAAGCTCGTCATGTTGTTTATTACGAATCATAGCATCTAGTTTTGCAGTCATCTCCTTCTCGATTTCTTCGGCGTCTTTATATTCTTTCCCAACAACTTCATGGAGAGATTTTGGCAGGTCGTAGTGTTTTACGCTGCAATTTCAATTGAGCAAATGCGTTTTTTGCAAGATTCACCAGAACTAATACTACTGGAATTCGCAGAAGTAAAAGAAGACAAACACCAGTAGTAATAATGATTTGAACCTGAAGAAGTCCATCGGAAGGTTAATTTCATCTCCCGATAGTGAGTTCTTCATTGCGTCGGGCTTGAGTTGCGCTAGAATGGACATTGAAGCAAGGGTGCTGAAGATTTTCGACTTCAGATCTTTATTTGTTTCTTTTTCATCTTCGATTTCGCTGTTTAGAAGGGAAAACTTTGTCATCAGATTTCGTCCGAATTCTCTAAAAAACAGATCATGATAGATTACGATCAGAATGAGTGTATGTTACTTGAGAAGTTCTTGGTCAAAAAGATTTTCTCCCGTCCTCTTCTTTATTATTTGCACTCCTTCTAATGCTAACAAGGTCGTGTGAACATCTTTGTAAAACGCCTCCCCTCTTCGCCTCGTCAAAGTTTTCATAAGAGTTGCAAAAGCCGGCTCGCCGAAGATTCGTGTGTATTTAAACATATCAGCATCTCGGTGGCGGAAGAAGGCCTGCAAAATGTGCAGATTGGCTTTGACATCGTCTTCTAGAGTAGGGCCTGTTGGGAAATTGAGAGTTTTGTCTTCCCAAAGATCAAGGAGGGACATAATTCTGGCAAGGTTTTCAGGTGAGTTCTTTTGACGAATGGCGAATTTGACAGACAATTTCTGTTCTTCCGAAGCGATGAATGCGCATTTCCCCAAAACCAGAAATGATCTAAATAAATTAAGCATGGAATATTGTCTCGATCCCTTACGTTGGTAAAAACGTAGTGGCCATAGATGCAAAGTAAATGTCTTCCACTTTTCTTGACTCCATTTCCCTCAGAATTTTACAAGTTTCATATTTTTCCAAAGTGCTCCAAAAGGAAATCCCAGAAAGATGTTTTATTCGAGTTTTCTCGTAGACTTCTTCAAGGGTAGAAACTGGAAGAGAATTGTCGAGGTCATCATGTGATGTTACAGCGGGGATGGAAGAAAAAACCGGCAGATTTGAGTAGTAAGTGCTTGTTAGTTCGTAAAACTTCTGATTGAAGATGCCCATTCGCACTTGATCTACGACTTTTTGGGGTATTTTCTCATCAGAGCCAGCAGATACTCCTTGAAAAAGGAGACCAATAAGCATTCTTAATTCATCAGAATGTGAGAAAGTAATTCATTTTGCACGGCAGTGGACGTTCAATCCATAAACAGATACAGTAAATAACCTAGATATGAAGGAACCTTATTGGAAAAAAGGAGATAAAAGCAGAAAGTTTTATAGTCCCATTCTTGGGGTTCGTGGCCGGCCAAGAGGCGTTCGTGCCTCCTTCTTCCGGCGGAATTCTTCTATTCTTGACATGGGCGAGGCTGGACGCTTCACGGGCTCAGTGAGCGCGCGCTCTCTCTTTGGAGTCGGCGCACCTGGCATCGCGATCCGCACTGATGTCAACGAAGGCTAAACCGATTATAAACAATTTAGAACTGATTTGTTTATTGACCTTTTTGAATGCTTCTTCAGCGGCTTTTCGTTTGTCCATTAGTTCCTTGTCTTTGTGGAACTGAGCATCCATAGCTTCGAGGTTGGACATTGTCTTTGATGCAGCTTCACGGCGACTCTTGAATACGATATAAAGTCTTCAAAATTAAATAAGTTTTTCTTACCTTCGAGCTCTTCTTGATTGAGTAAAACATAGGGCCAAGTTCAGCAAGCCATTCTCCCTCAACAGCCGTAGCGACATGCATGAATTCCTTTGATGTCATAATCAGCTCGTGGTAGACGACATAGTCGGAAGCATATCCCATTCCATAGAGAGCGGAAGTGGGATGAAGATGACACGGCATACCAGTCCGAATGTTCACATATTCAGAGAGACCTAAATAGCGCGTTGTAAAATGCAAAAATACCGCGAATACCTTTCAGCTTCGCCGCGGCGTGAAAATAGGCTGCACAGATGCACTTCCGGACGATATCCCACGCCGCGCCGCAGGAGGTAAGCGTGAGTTTTTGCGAGTCCATGATTTCCTTGAGCTGGCTTCGAACCTCACGGACTTTGCGCATCGCCTTCGCGTGAATAAAATGCTTCGTACACCATGTATCTTTGTACCCATGCTTCTTCCATTGTGAGTAGACATTCAAGTATGTCATGTGGTCGGATTCAGGGACGTTGAACTTCTCCCGCATCGTGTCTATTCGAAAAAATAATCACGAGAATACACCAACTCTAAATTACCTGCATCCTCTTCTCGACCTCTTGGTCTGAAGAAAATCGTTGGCACAGAAAGCATGGAGACAATTGTCAGCATTTCTTCAGAACAGCCCATGTCACAAGAAGTAATCAACATTTTCGACATGGCTGGATCCATGGGGAACTCGACCATCAGTCGTCCTTTATCCGTGAGTTTGCCAGTGTTATCAAGAGCGTTAAGGATCCATAACGAGTACATTGAGTTCAACATGTTATCCTTAAAAATAATGGTAATCAGTAAGAATTGAAATTCTCAAAACCTGTGGAGGAGGATCCATGAAGTGAAATTTGAGGAGATCATCAACATTCAAAGATTTTAGAAGCAAAACAACGTTCGACAAGTTGGTTCGCTGAATTTCAGGGACAGTTGTGAGCAACATTTCGGACTTGTACTGGGAGAGCGTGTATAATCTAAAGGCAGTGCCGGCGCCAGTTCGACCTGCTCGACCTGACCTCTGATTGGCATTAGCCTGCGAGATCGGGTAGACTTGCAACGAGTCCATACCAATTTTTGGGTTGAACACTTTGAGTTTGCAATATCCAGCGTCGATCACATATTTGATACCGTCAAGAGTAAGGGATGTTTCAGCAATATTAGTGGCGACGACACATTTTCGGCAACCCTCAGGGGCTTTTTCGAAGATCTTGGACTGAAGATCCGACGGCAATTGAGAGTAAATCGGCAAGATGGCGAGCGCAGGTGACTCGTCTACCTCATCCAGTCGCGTGCGGATTTCGTCACAGGTCACTTCGATAGCCTCTTGACCCGGCATGAAGATCAAGATATCGCCTTCGTCCATGGACAGGTGCACCTGAAGTGCCTGTTTCACAGTGGATTCGACGTAATCCTCCACTGTCGATTTCGCCCAGAGTACATCTACGGGGAAAGTTCTTCCAGGAATTTTGTAGATTGGAACACCGCCGAAGAAGTCGGAGAATTTTCCGGCGTCCATGGTAGCGGATGTAACAATCAGTTTCAAGTCATTTCTTCTAGCGACAACATCTCGTAAAATACCAAAGAGGACGTCTGTGTTCAGGGATCTCTCGTGAGCCTCGTCCATGACGATGCAGGAGTAGTGATCAATGTCAGACTCGCGCAAAGTCTCTCGAAGGAGGATACCATCAGTCATGTACTTGATCACGGTCTTTTTGGAGGTACAATCTTCGAAACGGATGGCGTAACCGACTTCTTGGCCAAGCTCCACACCGATTTCATCTGAAACTCGCTTCGCAACGGACATGGCAGCGACTCGACGAGGCTGAGTACACCCAATCATTCCCCTTTCTTGAAAAAAGGATGATTACTTTAATAAAGATGGGCTAAATATACCTCCGTATCCCTCTTCCATCAAATATTGCACGAGTTGAGTGGTTTTTCCCGATCCCGTCTCTCCAACAATGACGACAACCGAGTTCTCTCGGATCAACTTTGTTTAGGATATTTTTGACAGCTTCTGTGATAAATAAAATCCGGGCATGCTCGAGTGCGTGCACCGAGGGAATTACTAATAACGCAGAACAAATCAATCCTGTCCTTCATCAGCTCAGCGCGTGAGGCGTAAATGGGTAAGAACTCTCGTTGTTCACGAATGGTCTTGGTCCTTGAGAAGTTACTCGCTCCTTCGCTCTGATTCTGCTTGTCCAAGTGAGCTTTGAATTGCGAGTTTGCCTAACGAATAATATTCAAAAGATTTATCACAATGTCTCGGTTACCTTGAAGTTAGTATCGTCATCTTCCCGTTCCTCTTCATCTTCAGCGTTCTTTACACCGAGCACTTGACCCATCTTTGATCCGGCGAGTTCCCAGTCTTTGTGCATCGCCTTTTTGCGCTCTTTTTGTTCCCTGTGCTTTTTGATCAAGTGAGAACCCTCTCGCGCAACGACCGCCATATCCGACGTTGCATCTTTTCAAGGTTAAAGTTTGCCTCATTGAACTCGTCTTTCTCAAGCTCTCGCCGAAGCATGAATAATTTGTCGCTCAATTTTGATTCTAGCGTAACTAGTTTGGGAAATGTGTACGGCCACCGCAAATGTCGCAAGATTGACCTTTTCAACGATGCCGCCACCGGGCGAATTCAAAATCAAAAAGATCCGTGCCGCTGTTCTGACGATTATGTGCTGAGCGATTGATAAGGGTTACGGATGGGTGCAGGAATTCACACGCCAGAGTTTCAAAAACTAGGCCGTAACGAATCTGATTTGGGATAATGGAGGTAAATCCTAGTCGATCAAATTTAGCTTACGCCTTCTGGACAGGAGGTTTCGGAATCTCTAAAACTCGATGAGAAGATTATCCGTGCACTGGAATCAATATCATTGAGCATTGGCTATTTTACGAGACGTTGATGATCAAAGATTCTACCACCAAAGAAAAAACTGAAGGGATAATCCTTCCCACTCCTTAGTCAAACACTCACCTTCCAAAAGGGGATGAAAAAAGTCTTTTAACGACTTGCTCTGATCCTTAAATCACTTTTGTCAGGTCGAAAAAACGACACGCACTTAGTAAATCTCACTATTGTCAAGCAACTTAATTTTTGAAAAGGGATTACAAAATCCCCTCAATTCACTTTCGTCTAAACAACTCTTTGTTGGACAACAAGACTACATTCCTTGCAGTCAGAGCCGGAAATCACAATCCCCGTTGTCATTTGGCGTTACTATAAACAAGACTCTTGTTAGGATGAGTACGTGGTTATCGGAAGTCGCTATCGGCAGGTCCTAATTGGATTCACCTGCCGGATTCGGCTCCGGGCAGGTGGCTCAGTTGAGCGCGGCGGAAAATCGGAACACACGCGGCCTTGCGACTAGCGCTCAGCTGGTGGCGCCGTTGTCGCAATGTTTCGGCGGCATAAATAGGAACCCGAAGCAGATTAACTCAGACAAACATCGACTTCCAATAAGAAAATCAAATCTAAAAACTCAAAACTAAAAACTGAGAGATGAACACTTCTTCCGAATATTCCGACTCTTTTTCCGATGGCTCTTGCGGCAACGGATTCTCTGGCTTCATGTCATCGACTCCAAAGAGATCTAGCAGCAGAATCAACATGCCAGTCATGCCTAAGAAGCTTCACCGAACAAAGTCCACTGCAAGATCTCTCAAGAACATTTACAGCTCTGGCAATGAAACTGACTCTGTGACAGCCGCCGTTGCTCAGCCAGTCAAGAGACGACACCGACAGAAGACTCAGAAAATCCGATCCTTCGCTAGCCAGAGAATGACGATTGCAATTGGAGTGCTCAGATCGACTGATCCAGTCCCAAATGAAATTACAAACGTCCCATCTTTCGAGGATGAGTGCAAGTCCGACGAGCCCATCTACAACTGCAAAATCTGCTCGAAGAAATTCTTCCACGAGTCCGCCAAGGTTGCTCATGAACTCCTCCACACTTCGACCTTACCCCGAAAGAAAATGCTCCCCAGACCACGCGAAAATCTCAAGCGACGGTGCCTCAACAAGCAATTTGCCCAGATGAACCTTGAGGAGGCCCTTCCAAAAGCGCCAGAGAAGCCGATCATCCTCAAGAGTCCCTTCAGAAAAGTCAACTTGGAGCTCTCCTTTCAGGCAATTGAGAAGCAACACACCTGCTCCGTTTGCAACAAGAAATTCGCCCGAAAAGCATCGATGAGAATCCACCAAGCAAAACGACACTTCCATACTCGTGAATTTCTCCTCGTTCTGTAAAAAGCCAAACCAAACTCGTCTGTACAAAATTATGTGTCTTTTGTAAATACCCGAATATACAGAAAATAAATCCAAAAGAAGCTCAAGCGCGAAACTTTGAACCTTTTCCTTTGACAGGCACGACCGGCTCCGGTTGTTTAGTGAAGATCGTTCGACCGTCGAGAAACGGTGGCATGATATTGTGCACCAAAATATGCACTCTAAATTGGAATCGCTGCGTCACAAAGTAGCGTAAATAAGTGACCATACCTTGAACCAGTTGTTTCGTCAAAATCTTCATCGTAATTGGTTTGAGTAACAACACCGGATCTTAGAAGAAGTTCGGCCTCCCATTTTTCGTTGTCGATGTTGTACTGTTGATGCTTTGCCGACATTCTCAACGGCTCTCGTTTTTTCTTCAGTTGATCTTCCTTCTTGTCAACATATTCCTGGTCAGGGTCCATTCTGTGCGGATCGTTTCCTTCATCCATTGTGTACCAATCTCGATCTGCTTGTTTCTGGTCTTCTTCGTATTCACGGAGCTCGGAAGCTGACCATTCAGTTGTCCTGGTAGATTCGCTGCCTCGATCGTTTAATTTCTTATCCCCCATCCAGTCATTGTATTTATACGATGGTGTTGGAAGTGGGGTTCCTTTTTCGCCCCGCTCAGAGCGCCTGTCCGACCTAAATATCTGAGTGAGCATAACAATCAAACCTTCCAGTTTATTCGTAATAAGTACCGTATATAAGGTGATGGGGATTCCCTTGGTGTTCGGCCTGGCGTCGGAGTTTCCCACGATCGATTTCCGCGTTCTGATCTATCAGATCGGCCTCCCCGTCGGTCTCGATCCCTGTTTCGGTCTCGATCTCGTCTGTCGTCATCTTCCCAGTCTTCGTATCGAGATCCTTTATTTCTACTTGACTGGTAGTCTTTTCTATCCTTGTCTCTTCGTTCTCGATCGCGTCTTCGCTCGTAGTACTTGTCACTGACACCGCCAGTATTTGAAGGAGTTTCAATTCGCTTTCGTCGGTAATTTCTGTCTCCATCGCGGTCTTTTTCTCGCTCTTCGCGCTCCCTCTCTTTCCGTTTCTTCTCTGCTAGAGCTTCAAGGCCAAAGGCAGAAGGTTTTTTGAATGTTCCATTTTCCTCTTTCTTCTTTTTAACCACGAGACCTCCCTTACTCGGCTCAGGGGCCTTGAGAATCTCGGCCGAATCCTCGTCAAAGCCCATGCTGCAAAAAAGAACAATTTTAAAAATTATTTGGAATGAAAGGAAATATTTTATTTAAGAATTGACTTTGAACAGGTGTTAGTGCTCGATTGAAGAAAATAGTTGGAAGCAGAAGTTAAAAGTCGTGAACATGATTTCGCATTGAATTGGCGCGCATTTTTAAATACTGGACGACGAAAGAAGGTCCGCGCAGACGGTACTCGTCCGGGATTTCTGAGAGTGGGCATTTGTCGATAGAGAGGATCTGAAGGGAGCGACAGTCCGCGAGGTTTTCGGGGAGATTGTGAAGATTCAGATTTGAATTTATGAACAGCTTTGAAAAACGTTATTTTGGAAAGAAAAAGATAAAATCTACCTCTTGAAGAGACTCGAGCATTCCAATATGCGGCGGTATCAGAATAAGATCATTTTCACCAAGCAGCAGCTTTCGTAATCTCTTTAACGAGCCGATATCAGTTGGAAGCTGCTGAATTTTGTTTGACGTGAGGACAAGTGTCTCCAGATTCGTGCAGTAGCCGATGTCGGATGGAATGTATTCGATCTTGTTTTCATCTAGCTCGAGAATTCGCAATGACTTCATGTTGCCAATTGTGTCGGGGAGGAACTCGAGACGATTGTTCGACACTTTCAGGTCTTTGAGAGAATACTTGTGAAGTTGTCTTTTGTTACATGAGTTACCTTGTAGTTGATCGAGATTTCCGATTCCGACAGAAACAGTTTCCAATAAATTGCTGGATAAATCGAGCTCCGTGACAGTCTTCCAAGTCGCAATTTCAGCAGGAATGTTTTTGATAAGATTATTGTGAAGCAACACTTTCAGGATCTTTGGCAGCGTGAATACTTTGGGTCGGAGTGAACTGATTTTGTTGTACGAGCCGTCGAAGGAAGTGAGATTTTCGAGTTTTGATAGGTTGGGTATGTCGGTGAAGGTGTTTCGTGCGATTGTGAGGACTTGAAGCTGCAAAATTATGATAAGAAAAGGAAATCTTATGGGTTATTTTTACCTTTGTGCAGTTTGCGAGGAAGGAGGGAGGAAAAGAAGATATCTGATTGCTTTCGATATTAAAATGGACGAGATTCTTACACTGTTCTATCGACTCTGGTATCACTTGCAGTCTGTTGTATTTTAGAGAAAGACTCGTCAGACTCGTGCAGTTACCAATCTTTTCTGGTAGCGCTTCAAGCTGGTTATGACTAGAAAAAGTCATTGAAACGACGATTTTTTTCAAGTGAAATTACCTCAAATCTAAAATAGACAACGATACACACTCAGAAATCGTCTCAGGAATACTCTGCAGGTGATTACTCTTGAGCATCAGTTTTTGCAAGGATTTCAGTTCGCCCAATTCGCTTGGAAGTTCTGTGAGTTTATTCTGACTAAAGTCGAGATGCACAAGATTCCGCAAGTTGCCAAGCCCGGATTTTAATCTCGTCAGCTTGTTGTGCGTCAAATACAGCTCCATCAGAGACGATAGCTGATAAATAACCAGTGGAACATCTCCCTCGAATTTGTTGTGTCTCAGATCAAGCCGCTTTAAGCTCTAGGAAACGGCTTTGATAACAAATCTTGGTAAAGAAAGAGTTACCGTTAGATTCGCAAGTGAATCTGGCAGCGAGGAGATCTGGTTTTCGCTGGCTGCAAAGATTTGCATCTCTCGCAAGCAACCGATTTCGCGCGGAAGCGTGTGGATTTTGTTTTTCTGCACGTACAAATTCTGCAGCGTCTTTGACAGCTCAGATATCGTCGCACTCATTGAATGATTATTCTGATCAGATAGATCTAAAACGAGCGGTAAGCCAAATTTCAAACAAGAAAAGAATAAACGTACCAAGTGTTGTTGCACCTTTCGACTCTCGAATAAGCTTCTTGATTTTCTCCTGGTCGGACCTGTCAAGCTTTCTGTAGTCTTTTGACGAGGCTCCTCTCTTTTTCGGAAAGTCTTTCAATGAAACCGACCTCGAACTCTTACTCGCCATTTTTTTCTGGAAGAATAAAAGAAAATGAAAACGGATTTGTGGCGAATATTGTGAATTGTGGCGCAACGGGACACTGGGTTTTATTTCGTGCTGTCGATCAGAAATCGAAAAAAGCGATTAGCCAGTGGCTATTTTCGAAAGTAACGGATGATGTTTTCAAAAGTAGGAATACAAAGAAGTGGGTTAAAGAGTTAGCAAATCCTGGGAATCATTATTAAGAGCTTCGCAAAATAAGGCTTCGTAATTTGACGGCTTTCGCGTCCAGAATGTAACACTTCCATTCCAGCTAAAACAAAAATTGTCGAGAAAGAAAAGTAGAAAAAAGTACCTAGAAGCCGCTAAAACGGGAAGATGTGGATGCCAATCGACGTCTCTCACCAAGTTGCATTTATTGTGACAGTTGAAATAATCAGATGTGAATTTTTGGACATTGAGTTCTTTTGAATGCAGATCCCACAGATTATATCCGCCTCTGTAATCGCCAGAGTAGATGTATCTAAAGATTTCTTGTGAGCGAAGTCTCTCAAAGCTCCAAAATACCTGTTGTTCGTGTATTGAGGTGAAAACTTCGCTCGGATCAAAGTCTGCAGCAAAATATGCCCTTTCAAAGTGAGCACACTAGTATCTTCTTCATCCACTTCAACAACTGTATTCTGATGCCTCGTGGGAACATAATCGTGTCGGTAGTCCCAGTAGTCGTCTGCGATTTGAGAGGTGAATTTCTCCGTCGCCTCTGGTCTAAAAATACGCGTTTACTCCTTGAGAAAACCCTAGAGAAATTTTACCTCGTAAACATTCGAATATCCCAGAGTTTGATTGCTTGATCTTTTGCTGATGTGAGTAAAGTTCTTCCATCATGCGCCGTATCGATGTACGCGATTCCATTAGCATGCCCAGCAAAGTATCCAACAACGCCCTTCTCTCGTTTATTTCCAAACAAACGCATGTCCCAGCAGGAAACGATTCCACTATCACCTCCAGCGAATGCCAAATTATCGCTGAACTTTTCAAAGCACACGGCATTCATATCATAGTCGTTCTTCTGATCCATGTCGCTCGTTACTTTTTGCGTTCCAATATCAACCAGCAGCAGTCTTCCGTTGTTGGAACCTCCGAACATTTTTGAGCTGTTAAAATTGTAGCGCAAGCTGAAAACGGCCGATCTGTGGCCGGAATAGAAGCTGTGGTTGTTGACGGGCAGGGGAATGTTGTGCACGCTTCTGTCTGTTCTATCGTTGTCGATGCGAAAGACGGAGATATTGTTACACCAACTTGTGACGGCGCCGTATTTCGAATCAGAGGAAATTGCTAGATCGATAATCGCCCAGCCGACGTCTTCTATGTTGATCTTTTTGATAATAGCGGCTTTAGGATCGGCGTCCTCGTCGGACTCCTCGTTTGTCAGGCGATTCGCATCGTAAATGTCCACTTGGTTTTGTTCTTTCTGACTGGCGGTGACGAAAAATTTGCCACTTGGCGTCCAAGACCCGGAGAAGACTCGGTATCTGTGTTGAACTGGCTCTGTTTTGCAGAAATTTGGAATGATGGATGCACAATGGCTTGCTCGAAGCTTCTTCGAATTATAATTTCGAGAGTCGAGGTGAGAACGGATCCAAGAGCGGTTGTGGGCTTTCGGAGCTCTGGATTTAAATCGATTTCGGAGAATCATTGCTTTAGCTGTTGATATTGTTGGATTAACGATGTCTTCCATTTCGCCTTCTCGCGGCAATCCTTCGTTGAAAATATGTTGCCGTCTGTAAAGAATCCGTGCGAGTTGTAGAGCGGAAAGCTGGGATTCCTAAAAGCGGAATTTATTGGCTTCGGGGCGGTTGAATGGACGGGGATCTTGTTTATTCCGAAATCTTATTCGTCGGTAGTTTAACGATAGCCGTTTTTAAGCTTCACTGATTTGATTTTTTTACTTTGAAGAAAATCAATAATCTGACAACGTGTACCAATTTATTCTCAAAATCATTACCTCCTGAGCACTGGCGCTACTGGCTCCAGAATTACTGGACTCCGAGCGAGCGAGTCTTCTATTCTCTCTTTCATATCTTTCCCTGACTTCTTCGTCTTCTCCTGCCTCAATCACACCGTCTTCGTTGCTAGAATCTGATTCAGTCGTCCATTCGCTGTCAGTTTGATAATCATCTTCCATTCGATCATCTTCTCTATCATCAGATCCACTATCCATATTTTTAACGCGCCCAAACGATAACTACCTTCTTCTGAAAAAAATCCTGCCACTTTCTCAGAATAATTTTATGCGCTCGCTGACTGCGTTACGTAACAGCCACAAGATTAGTCAAAACTCTGGCGCGATATTCGCGAACGTTCGGAGCCAATGGCCCCGGGGAGATGTTTGGCTACTGTCATTTTGTGCCCAAATCTCTATTTCTACTAGAAATTTTCTAGTTTAAACTGAATGTCAAGGTCAACATAATAATCGGTATTTCATGATAGATAAGCCAGATGATTACAACTAAGGTTTAATAGAGGGATATCGATAAATGGATATTGACTTTTGTCAATCAATGTAGTCCTTCTTGCAAGTCTGAATTTTACTGGCAAGGGAATCTCCTAATCATGCTAGACGAAGCAAGTTCTGAACAGGAAAGACCACTCTACTTTTTAATTTAATCTGAAGTGTCCTTTTTACTTGATCCGGGTTCAAGTAGAACGAGGCAATCAAATTATCGAAAAATGGTCCATCACTTAGGCGGATCCTCGATTATTAGTACACACTCGTTGGCAGACGAAAATGAGCATGGAAGTGGAGAGAGCTTTGTTGAAATAAAGAGCATGGAAGAGAGACCGTTTGTGGAGCAAATTGTCATTGGGAATTTGCGAGTATGGCATGTAGCGGGAATGATCATGGGAGCTGTGCTCGTGGTTATCATCTCTCTATGCTGTCTTTTCAAATGCAGGATACCAAGGTATTCATAGATGGAATGAGTGATTAATTATTCTCGAAAAGGACGAGGAAGGAAATCGAAGCAAATGCAGCCCGAAGAAGAGGAAAACGCGCGCACGGTAAGTATCGGTGATGGGTTTACATTTCCTCTCGATTGCGAGCTTTAGACGAATCTCCTTAGACGAGGATGAAGAGACTGGCCTCCTCACTGGCGAAAGGCAAGTTCAAAATCTACTCAAGGTCTGATCTTGTCGTAATTTTCGCATACTATTGAACTTGGGCAAAGAAATGTGATAAGACGGACGAACGTTGCTAACTTGTGATCGGTGTTTCTGTAAAATAAAATACACAAGCTTTTGATTTTCAATTTTTTTATTTGAACTGAGGAGGAAGGAAGAATTTGAACATGAAGATATTAGATGCTGTCATCGTCGAGAATAGTTTTACATTCGCAAAAGCAGGCTTGGTTTGGACATCGTTCGCGCTGATCGAACCACTGTTCTTGACAGGCAATGTGACTGTTGTGATTGCATTTGACGCAGCACCAACTTAGCCCAAGAATATCTTGCCTAGAAATCATATTAGCCCTGAGAACACTATCTTTACACTACCTGCAAATTGTGCATTTGATATTTGCGAGTAAATTACACTTGTTGCATCTTTCGCATTGGCAGTGTGAGTCTTCTATGTTTTCGATCGGTGGATTCATACCAAGCAGCCTGAAAAATGATGCTAGAGAGGGCACGAACAGTGGAGATAGCATTAGTCTAGCGACAGGTAAAGTCATATACAGAGGAATACCAGGTATATGACTGGAAAACGGCTGTTATGGGATGGAGCATGCTGTTTTTAGTTCGAATACCGTCTATTTACTCAAGACCGAATAACCTGCTTCGACGTCTTTTTCCCAAGTCTGGGCTGCCCGAAGAAATAAGCCGGGTAAGCTTTGACACCAATGGTGAACTATTGAAGTTGTTTCTTGTTTTGGATTATTTACAACACAGACAATACTGAATCGAAATATATCTTACTTGGTGATCTTTTTATTTTGTCGTTCTCGGTCGTGGAAGCTTCGGGAAGACTTCATTTCTTTAGATGCGGGAGACAAACGTGACTAAATTCATTTTAATTATCAGAAAGTCATTGGGATTTCAATTTACTTTGTCGGTTAAATGGCTTTGGATCATGGTTTCTGCAAACATAGACTTAACAAGCTTTGTTCTTTCGAAAAACATCTTCCAGCTGTCGAGAATTCTTGAGTACTGCTGGACATGCGTGTGCAATATTTGCACAGTTGGTGGAGAGAGCTTCAATAGCGAAATGAGCGACTTTTGATTTATTTCTTGAGTCCAGTTATCTTCGAAATACGGGACGGAAGATAAATAAGAAGCAAGGATTGCCAAGGTTTGTGTTTCAATTTTCTTGTCGCCGGTTAGAATTATTTTTTCAATAATCATTCTCGCATTTGGCAGCCAGTGAAATTTGAAGTTGAACAAGTTTTCTTCCTGCAAAGCAGCTGATTTCTCAATGAAATTCTGCCAATACTGGAGAATGGTGCGCAGTGTCGACCAGACAATAACGCTGTAGCCAAAAGACTCATCGCTGATGCTCTTGATATGGGCCTTAGCCACGGCTAAATTGCGCTTGACCAATTCTATTCGAAACACATCATCTAGTCTGTAGATTTCAGACGGCTGAATAATCGCCATGTTCTCAGAAATTGTTGGAATCGAGTATCTCTCCGCAAGAACACGGGACAGATTCGTGAGAGGGGCAATTGAGTGGAGCTCAACTCGAAGAGGAGGATATTTTTGAAGATTCTGAACTTGTCTTCCGTCGATTGATCCTTGTCGTGTGAGACCGATGTTTCTCAAATACGGCACTCTTGATCTCGGGGAATGATCAGTAGATTCTCCAAGCTTCGGTTGGGCGAGATTGAAGAAGTACTGATACGTAAATCCCTGCATTTGCGCGGCTCTGCCGTGTTCAGCTGTGACTGAATGCCTTTTTATGTTGAAACTCTGGCTTGGAATGATCGGTAATTCGGACGGAAAAGAAACTTTCTTATTCGCCCAGACTACGAGTTTATCTGAACACCAGCATGTCCCACACCGAGCAGGGAAAGGAGCATTCTTCATTTCATGCTTTGAAAAAGTCGGGCCTGGACCAGGTCGAACAGGCACAGACGCTGTTGGTACTTTCAGAGCTTCGCTTCTGACAGAGACAACAGATTCCGAGTTTGAGTTCCTCAGCGATCGGACCACTTCCGATAGTTTTATATAAATCGATTCCAAAACAAATTTCCCAGTTTTCATCCTGATCGTCTGCTCGAGATCCTTTTTGAATTCAATTTGCTCATCAGCGGTGTAAGCGGGGACCGCTGCAGAAAGTAAAGAAGGCATCGCACTTTTTGGATAACCTTCTGGCACAAGAAGGGAAACTTTGACGTGCGTGTTCGTTGTGAATTTAACAACAACAGCACCCTCTCCAATTTCTTTGGAGATTTGAATTCCATACTGATTGTTTTTCCTTATCAATGTCACTTCTCCTTCCAGATCTCTCAGCAACGCGTCAAGAACTGTAGATTTGTCAGGATTCTCAGAGTTTTCGTGAAGCGTTTCATTGCCAAGATCAGAAGTGGCTTGAAAATCTTTGAACATATCTTCGTCGTCGTCATCTGTCAGTTTGTATTTCCACCGATGGAAGTTTATTTGGTGGACTCTATCAACAGCATCGAGTTCTTTGGTGAATCCGATAATGCGAGAATCTCCATCATCACCTCCATTCACAATCTGTTGCCAATTGATGATCATACTTTGCGAGGAGATGGAAGAAATCGGTTGTTTCGGAATATTATGATTTGCTGATTGCTGCGGGCCATCGATGCTGAATATTTTTATCGAGCTGCTTCTGTATTGACTGTTTGCCGATGATCGACCCATTGGCACGTGAGCAAAGGTCGTTTCGGAATCTCGACCATCGTCGACCAAAACCAACACATGTTTTCCATCGGCAGAGAATCTTGCCTCCCGCGCGCCAGGAACAGTAGTCGAGAAAAGCTTCATCTTTTTCGTTCGCTTACTCGTGTCACCTTCCAACGGGCGTCTACGATCATGGACACAGAGAACGGGCTTGTTCGCCGCGCCTCCTTGGGTCATCAAAGATAGAACATAGTTTTCGTTAATATCGATGGATTTGGCGATGTTGTTGGCTCGCTGATCATCCATGTAAAACCACTCGCATGCTTGGCGCAGTTGTCGAAGATCCCAAAATTTAAGCTGACGATCGATTGTTGTCGCGAGTCTGTTGTTTTCCTAGAGACAGAATTTTAAATATCTTTCTTTCATAAGTACCTACTTTTGTATCCCATCTAACAAAAGAAGCTTGACTGACAGTATTGAATCGATTCACTAGCTTGATCGAGTCTTCAGTAACGCTCCAGACTTTTAAATTTGAATCCTTGCAAACTGAAGCCAACTTATTCCCCTTATTGGACCAAGCGATGTCATTAACATATCTCGAGTGGGAAATCGGCCGATTATTTTCTGCCAGAAGCCTTCTAACAGAATAACTTTGAGTCAGAGTTTCCTCGTTCAATGTCGGCACTAGTTGATTGACTTCAATCATTTCAGTTTTGCACAGCGTGGCAAAAAGACCAGAGTATTTTTCATTACTGAATTTGACAACGGAAGGGTCGAACTTGTGCTCGAAATTCGTCGTTCTTTCGCGACGGCAAACATCACTGAAGCAACACTTAGATTGCTTAGAAATAAGGCCCCAAGTCGGAGTCAAAGGAAGGTAAAAATTAGTGGTACCTATCAGAAAACTTGTAGGCTTCGTTTCCTCCAACACTCTTCGCAAGGTTCAACACATGATAGTGATATTTGGAGCATAAGAGTGCGCATTTCAGCTGCGGATTGTACCCAATTACTGAAATTCTAGCGGGCGACAAGAGAGGCGTGATATTGCTACAAATTTCTTCATGATTATAATTCTTTACGACTGAATGTATACTGAAATCTTCCATTTACAAACTATCATCTGAAAAATATCGATATCAATTGATGTTTTATTAAATACTTTTCAATTATCAAAATGTGAAGTTTGTTATCAGTAATGTGGCAGGAAAAAATCGGTTTAGCAACCATGAAAAATTATTCAAAATCCGATGGCAGATCTTCATCGAAAGTATCATCTTTCGGTTCGGTTATCTCAAACTCGTTATCGGAATTTTCTTCAACTCGACACTGGCTCAGGGACTCTGTAACTTCTTGGTCTGCGGTTGAACTATTTTGACAAGTGTCTGAACTTGGAATGGCTTCGTTTTGTCTTAGCTTTTTCTTTGCATCGGGAATGTTCGAAGAGTCACTTTTTCGCTTTTAGAGGATTCAAAACTGATCAGATGCGCTATATTCTCGCAATAAAGCAAATTTGAAATCATTCCTTGTTCGATGGAGCCGGCGCTGGAACAGAGCTAGCTTCATTATCAAGCTCTGCGACAATATCATCGAATTCATCGTCATCATCAAATCCGTCATTTTCTTCATCATTTTCGTCCTCCTGCTTGAGGTTCTCATGCTTCTCCTCCACCGCTGAGTTTCCTAAGCCGGCTCCTTTGAGCGTTTCTAACTTCTTTTGGATCAAACTTTCAAGGGTGTTCATTTCCAATTTTTTAAAGAAAAAAAGTCACTTTTTATTAAAAATAAAATAAATAGTTTATTAATGAGTATTCACACAAAGATCAATGCAACAATGACAGACGCGATACCAATACCAGAGCAAGAGAATTGATTGTAGAAGTAGTCCGTCCAGAATTCGGATTTTTCGATCCAAGTCGCGTTCCGACGCTTGTCATAAGCGCGTTTCCATTGAGATAGAAGGCAAACGATGCAGACGGCGACTGTAGCTGTAAGAACGGCTGAAGATGGGCGAGAGTTAGGGAGGTTAAATGATGAAGATTAGCTTACCGAGAGCTACTCTTCGAATAATCATTCGTGTTTTCTCTGTCAAAATCGGTCGCTTTACACAAGGCTCGTTTTCGTCAAATTCTTGATAGTCAATATTTCCTGATGGATAAGGACGACGCTTGTCGGAGTAACTCAGCCTTCTCCGCGCTTTTGGCGTTGGTCTATCCGATCCATAACCGCTCCTGAATGGTGATAGATACAATTTTTTCTTGTGCTCCTACCTTCTTCGGTTTCGATGGGCGCTTGAAGGGGTTCTTTGTAATGACTGGCGTGAGCTTGATCTGCGAACTTCTCTGGATGACTCGTAAGTAGTGTATTCTGTGTCATATTCTGTTGAACTGTACTCTGTCTCATCTGTGGACGCTTCGGTGTAATATGTTTTTGATTCACGTCGATTTCGCGAGTGATTGTCGCGGCCTAAACAATTGCTAGAATTTTGAGAAGGAAGTCGGTTAATCTTACCTGAAGTCCGGCGCGACCTGCGGTTCCTTCGTTCTCGCATGACGGAAGTCTACTACTGAACAACTGAACTGACGACAGCAAACATTTGGCCCTATTCTAGAGATATTCTAGAGAATTCTCAAAAAACAAAATGAACACCCATTCCTCCAGATCCACTCGTCGGCCGTGTTCTTGGCAATCAAATATTCGATATTGACATCTGACTCGCGCCCGATTCTGTGCGCTCGATCCTCTGCCTGGACCATCACACCAGGTGTGTAATGAAGCTCGGCGAAGACCACTGTCGAGGCTTTTGTGAGAGTCACGCCTGCAAGAAAATTTTTACCAAATCGACTTCATCTTGAAGATTTACCCATATTTACAGCGGTGATTGACAGGAGGGCACATTTTACATTTTCATCGTTTTGGAATTTTTCAACAAACATCGTTCTATCGTCAGATCTAGTCGAGCCAGTGATTTTGATGAGATTTCCTTTTATCTTTGGGGAGAGATTCTGCTCTAAACTGTCGATTACAGAGCGATGATGAGCAAAGACGAGGATTTTTTCGTTTTCATTTTCGAGCTTTTCAATCAGATATTCTACGAAACTTGTTTTATCGAGAAATAAAAGGAAGAACTTACCGCTGATTGACTTGATCTTCGCGTCTCCAGTGGCAGAATACCATTTATTCCAAATCGTCAGTGGAGAATCATCAGCTTCTTTGAACTTGTCGGACAATTTTTCGAACTCGCCAGGTTTGAAATCTGCCTTGGTGATGCCCGAGGGAATCTTTTGAATTCCTTCGAAGATTTTGTAACACTTTTGCATCTCCCGCGACTCTGGAACTTTCATGTAAATGACCTTTCTCAATTTCGGCGGGAGATCTTTGAGCACTTGGCTTTTCAATCGACGGATCATGATCGTCTTTGAAAGAATCAACGAGAGCTCCGGGAGATTGTCGGAGCCAGAATAGTTCCATCCATATCTAGTTTTGATAGCAGCGCAGTATCGCACGCCAAATGAGTGACGATTGGGAAAGAGGTCTTTTTTGACAACTTCGATTTGGGAATGAAGCTCGATCGGTTTCGCAAGCGCTGGGGTTCCAGAAAGGCACAGAACTCGAGCTGCTCCGTTGCAAAGTACTGGAAAAGATTAAAAAACCACTTTTATTTACTGAACTCTTACATTTAGTGGATTGAGCTCGTTTGGCCGTTGCCGATTTGATGTAGTGACTTTCGTCCAAAATGACCATCCCGAACCGGGGTCTTCTAACTTGATCTTCTGAAAAGATTGAAACGTCGGTCATGTGTTTGTTTTTATCGACGATCTTAGTTGTCATTTCGTAACTCGTAATAACTACTTTCAAGTTGTTGCGAATCTTCTCTACATCTTTGCCTGTGTAAAGAACCTGAATGTTGTCCTTGTTGACGATTTCGCCAATCCAGTGGTTCATTTCGACGAGCCAGTTGAACTTAACTGAGCTTGGGGAAACGATCAACAGTGGCCAGTCTTTTCGATAATGAGCCGCTGCTGCCAGAGCTTGAATTGTCTTTCCAAGGCCCATTTCATCAGCAAGAATGGCTTTTCCCTTTCTTCGAATTATTTCTTCGAGTCCTTCTCGCTGGAATGGGTAAAGTGCTTTCAGTAGCATTTCTGGAACATTTGGAGTAATAGGGGCTTCTTCTGTCGTTTTCGGACGGAGGTATCGAGTGACTTGGGGAGGAAAAGGATTCACAGTCAATTTCGCGATGTTCGCTGATTTGTAAGTATTCATGAAATCGTGGTAAACCTCTAACGGAAAGGTCCAGAATCTCCATCTTTCTGAATATGAGCCGGCTGGCTGCCCGTTCGGGAGTCGAACTTTATTGAAAATTTCGTTGATCAACAATTTGTACGCATCTCTATCGAGCCACTTTTCCGAGGTAACAGCGAATCTCCCTTCTTCTCCCTTCACAAAGATGATTTGAACGACAATTTGGTCAGGATTTTCTTTGTCACCGGCAGCTTTGGATGTTCCAGCAGTGTTGGTCTTGTCGGTCAGGACCTTTTCGTTTTGATCGAATTCAAATCTATGATTGTTCTGCCGAAGCCAGTTGACAAGTCGGCCACACATAACTTTGCTTATCATCCAGACTTTGTGAGTTCCGTCCCATTTTGCTCCGAATTTCTTGATTTCTGAGATGATTTGTGGGCTGTACTTGAAGATTACAGCGTAGTTTTTCTGTTTATCCGTTTATCAAAGAATGTAAATAAATTTTTTAGTACTCATATCAATAAATATAAATGACAAACGCATTCCTCACATGGCTGGAACTTGACGAAAATCCCCATTTTCCTTTCTCCTATTTCTTCAAGGGGAGCATCGAGGCTGGTTTCTCTTGTTCTTCAAAGATTGAAAGAAATCCTCCCTCGCTCCGCCAATAAGCGACGATGCGAAATTTATTGACCAGCAGCGACAAATCGAGCTTTCAAATTTGCCCCTCTCAAAAATTTGTGAAAACATAACTTTTGATAAAACCGGGAATATATCTGGCGGGTTTAGTGAGAGAAACATGAAATACAAAATAGGGAAGAAAAATTAATTACCCTACAGATTTTAGTGACTAAAATTATTTTAGTCAATGACATCTTAGCCAACTGTACCTGAATGTAAGAAACTCTTATTTTAGGTGATAACCGTTTTGAAATAATTTTTCTTTTTAGAGCAAAAATAATGTGAACGCCTGCGGCAAGTTCCCATGAGGGGCGATTGGACGTCAATCTAATCCACTGGCAAGGAATGACATGCCTTTGGGGAAGAGAGAGAGAGAAAGAGGGTCGCCTCCGCGAGCGCCCTCCAACGGAAAATTGTTCTCCTGCCGGCCTGTTTTACAAAACCTACTGTCCGTTTTCTTCCTTGGAACAGAAGAGATAAGCAGGACCTTGTTGAAGAAAGAAAGCATGGCGGAAAGTCAAATTGATTTGATGAGAATGCTAGAACTGGCTCAGAGACTTCCGATGGCTTTTTGGGTAAGTTTTTTATTTATAATTTTATTTCATGAGAAATTATGTGTTAGAATAAATGAGTTAATCAAACACTGATAGAATTTCAATCGAAATGATGAATTTTCGAGTTTTAACTTGAGCTGTAATAACGCCGATGTTCAGTCTCATTTTGATAAAATCGATACGGAGCAAAGCCAGCCACCTAAATGGAATTTCCTCATTAATAAAGCAGGCGTGCAATGCAGCATCTTTTGGGAAGAAAGTACCAACAAAGAAACTGAAGAACCAACTCTTGGTATTGAAGAAGAAGGGGCTTGCCAGCAGCTTGCTAGCAATGTCGGGGATAATGTTAATCTGAGTGCGGCTTTGTTGGAAGTGCTACTTGCGAAAATCGATGATGAGAATTGCTCCGATACGGCAAGCCAAAAACTCGAGTTCCTCGTAGGATTGACGGCGAATTTAGATGCTGAGGAGAAAAGTGCACAAGTAAGATCTATGATGATGAAGGATAGATAAAAACCTGTATTTAGAAAAGATCTGACTCCCCTTCTGCCAATTCCAAGCGAGCAGGGAGCAAGCGCAGAAAACCGCCGCTAAATAAACCGGTCGATTCAAGCTTGAAACCCGAAACAGAAACGAAAAGAAAAATCATGTGCTACCTGCCGTCGAACATCTCCGAAAATATGCTCAAAAACGGCAGCTTCCCCGTCAAGTTGCAAAGTTCTAGCTCTTCAATCAAACCTTCTTCTGACTGTTCCAAATCAAATGATCCCGTTTCAAATATTGCTTTGAAAATGAATAAAGATGAAACTAATTGAATATTAATAATAAAATCGTCTTCAATATAAAAAGTCTATCACTTCCAAAATAAAGAATCTGTAGGCGTTTATTTCAATAATTTTGATAATTATATACTTCCGATAGATTCAGTGATTCGGAATGAAGTTAGTTTCTGAGAGCGTGAAAAGCTTCGCAATGGCAAAGACATTCACAGAGAACGCAGCGAAGGTATGAGCAGTTGAGATTGAAGAGGATGCTCGTGGGATATTCCGTCAATGAGAACGATTTAGATTAACTCGCTGACGTTCTCGCAAGATGGAGATTGCTGTCTCGCTGCCTCAGATGACGATTCAATCACAATCTACAAGGTGCGCGAAGGAACAGTCGACAGAAAAGTCTACTCGAAGAAATATGGCGTCGAAAATGTCAAATTTACTAAAAGAAGACATCAGTGCATCTATAGGTTTTAGATCGACCCGATCTTTGGTTTATTTAATGTTGATTCTAGTTCGAACAAAGTCAACGATGATATTCGGCATCAAGAATTAGAGCAAATTAAATACATTAAATATTTTTCGGGGCATAAAGACCGCGTTGTTTGCTTGGAAATGTGCCCTGGCCAAGAAGGTACTTTTTCGCTAGTAATTTTTATCATTAAAAATTATTCTATTCAGAAATGTTTTTATCTGGAAGTCGCGATAGAACAATACGCCTGTGGGATCTGCGTTCTCCCCTCTGTCAAGGACTTATGAAAACAAATGGCACTCCCATCGGAGCATTCGACCCGGCCGGCCTCATTTTCGGTAAGAGACACCCTTAAAAAGCCTGTTATACCCTGTAACTAAAGCGGCTGGCATCGATAACTCGACAATCAAATTGTTCGACATTCGTACCTTCGATAAAGGCCCCTTCTGTTCTTGGCACATTCCAAAATCATCAGACGCTGTTTGGACGAATTTGGAATTTTCTGCTGACGGCACTCAAGTATTGTTTCCCCCCTTCTTCATTGTTTTCAGCTGTGTTTTTTTTAGATTCTCATAACAACTAGTGGAGAGACGCTGAAAATTGTGGATGCATATAAAGGAGACTTGATCGGAGAAGCGAGGTGTCCGAATGGAACGATGACGAGAGCGTGCTACACTCCTGATGGCTCCATGATCGTCGCGGGGGATGATATGGGCACTGTGACCCTTTTCGACAATAAGGGACATACAGTATGCTTTTTAATTTTCTCCCTCCTCTTTCTCATGATTTTTAGCTTTCGAAAATGGACGGTCGTCATCCTCAAGCAATCACTGCCATCGCATTCAACCCCCGTTACATGATGCTCTCCACCGCATGTCACCAAAACTGTTTCTGGCTGCCGACGTTGGAAGAGTAGCCCATCAAGCTTCAGAAGTATTCTCGACTGCCCTCCAAACCCATTTCCAAGGACACTTGCGCATTATTTCAATTTATTCAACTTTATTCGACTATCCCCCTTATTTTAGTAAAATCAAAATGTTCAGAATATGAAAAGGCGACAGTCAGTTTTCGAACAAGTAAGAGGTCGAAAAGTAAGACCGAAGAAAATTGTCACAGATGGATTGTATCGGCTCGACCATCAGTCTTTCCAAGACTTTCCCCAAAGATCTGGCCGACCAACTTGCTCAAGTTTGGATATGGAGGAAAAGCTGATGCTCTTTGGTGAGTTTTCTTGCTTTAGTTCTAACTTATTAAAAATGTCTTCTAGGTTCTGATGAAGGAGAGATCGACATAGTTGACACGAATCTTCTGAGTTATCAGGGAGCGAAACCGATTGCTTCGAAGAGAATAAAAAACATGCCATGCATTAACGAAATAGAATGGTTTCCTGAAGACCAGTCGCTCTTTTTGACCCTGACTAATGATAAATTGCGAGTGTGGGATACTGCAAATTTAGTCGTTGGAGCAAGCAAAGAAAGAAGATACCTTGCTAGCGCTTTCAGACCCGATGGAAAATTAATTGCGCTGGTGACGAAAAAGGGAAAAGTCCGTCTTTACGATTTGAGAATCGGAAGCGATCGGAAAGAAATCGCTGATCCTGCAATGAAGAACGCAAAATGCCTTGCCTGGGCTACAAAGAGGCAAATCGCAGTCGGCTGCGAGGGAGAGTATTCTGATTCAGTTTCTGTTCACACGTACGATACTCGATTTGACCAACGACCTCTTGTCACGTGGAATAGTCAGAAATCGGGAGAAGGGGGGATTTCGAAGCTTCAGTGGGGGCCTCAAAGATCTTGCTTGTTCGCTGGAATCACCAAGTATATCGACAAGGAGGGGATGAGGGAGAAAGTGCCAGTTCCATCCGTTTATGTTTTATCACAAAACGAGCTCGTTCCCATCACTGAATACTATCATGAGAATACAATCGTTAGCGGTATGGAATTAATTATTGTTGCTGTTTCATATTTTCTCCTAGCAAACTCCTCAGGATTAACAAATGGGGAGAATCATTATGTCAACTTCAAATTCGTCGATTTTCAAAATCTTCTGATTGCGGATCACCATGACATTTACGTCTACGACACGACCACAAACTTGATCAAACAGGGGCTATCGTTTCACTGCGAATGGATAAACGGCTTCGAAGTAAAGAAAGCTGACCGGTCTTTGATTTCTTACGACAATTCGAAAGTGATACGAAGATGGTGCTCGAATATAGAATCTGATTTTATTCGAAGTCAAGAAGGCTTGAAAGCAGAAATTGCAAATGATGATGACTGGGAAAGTGAAGATTCTGAAGAAGTCTGACAGTTCCAAACATGAATTTTATTTTGCACTTAACAGTCAATAAAACAGACATTATCATTACTTTATTACGGTATAGTTTCAAGGTAAAATTCTAGAATGTTGTTGAGGAAATGAATTTGCGGCTTCTTGCATCCATTTGCGCCCTTCAGTTGGTTGCTGCCTATCTTTTCTTGTCTGGGTTCTTGCTTCGTCGAGTCGAGCTCTCCAACCGTTCAGAGGTACGCCAACGAGCTAAAGTTTGTTAATGATTTTCTTATCACAATTTCAGTGTCTGCCCAATTCCCCCGATGTCTGTACTCTCCCCCGCTCTTATTCCCGCATTCTGGTGCTGCTAGTCGACGCCTTCCGCTATGACTTTGCTGTGTTCGACGAGGATGTCGATGAAACATCCCTTCCGCCATTCAAAAACCGAATGCCCAAACTTCATTCTCTGCTCCAACATTCCGACAATTCCCGCCTATTTAAAATTTATGCCGATCCACCCACTACCACAATGCAGCGCATAAAGGCAATCACCACTGGCTCGTTTCCTACCTTTGTTGAAGGCAAGGCTTCAAAAGTTTTGAATCAAAACAGTATATTGTAAATTAGAAAACTCACTTTTTGAAGTTATAAATAGCATGGTCAAACTTTGGCGCCGATGAAATCATGGAAGACAATCTTATATCGAGCTTGAAAACGGCGAAAAGAGAGACAGTTTTTGTTGGCGATGATACCTGGAAAATGCTCTATCCAGAGAAATTTCTCAGAAGCTATTTTTATCCCTCCCTGGACGTTTCTGATTTGGATACAGTCGATTTCGGAGTCTACGAAAAAGTCCCAGAGGAACTCAAAAAGAACGACTGGGATTTGTTGATCGGCCATCTTCTTGGTGTCGATCATTGCGGGCATACTTTCGGTCCATATACTGATCATATTAAACATAAACTCACGGAAATCGACGAGTTTATTTACAATATGACAGAAAAAATCGACGAAGAGACGTTGTTACTAGCCTTTGGTGATCATGGAATGACTGTCACTGGCGATCATGGAGGAGAATCCTCAGATGAAACTGATGCAGCTCTCTTTGCTTTTTCCAAGCGTGGATTCCTTCCGTCCAGAACCGAGCCACGAATAAACCAAATCGATCTCACATCGACGATCACTCTCCTTCTTGATGCACCCATCCCCTTTGGATCTCTTGGAACGCCAATCACCGAGCTATTCAACGCTGGCTCAGAATTCCAAGAATACCTAATCCTCCAGAAAGCCTACCACCAAACCCTTCAGTATCTCAATGAGTACTCGAACATTCAGTCGAATTTTCTCTCCCTCTTTGGAATCACTGAAGACGATTTTAAGTCCTCCGAAAGTCTACGAGCTTACTTAGATCGAATGAGAAGGGTGTTACGCGAGCAATGGACGAAGTTCAACCTATTTTTCATGTCGACGGGCTTGCTCTTTTCTTGTTTATTATGTACAGTTATCTTCTTTACCAGTTTCTATGGATCGAATTTATCAGTTCATCAGTTCCTCCTCGCATCTCTATTAGGTAAAGGAAATGCCCATCTTTTTATCAATCAAGAGTTTATTCAGCCGCCTTATCGACATCGAACTCATTCATTATCATGGAAGACCAAATTTGTCTATTCTTTGTTCAATTAGTCACCATTCTTCAATGCGCTAGAAGTTTCCAGACACTTGAGGGGAGAGACAAATTTCTTTACGCCGTTCAAATTATTCTGGCTAGATTAGCCTTTGAATTTCGGCGGTGTAGACCCGAACAGTTCTGGTGCTACGAAGAAGGAAGAAAAGTAACGTCAGTCTCTGTCGTTAGCACCTCGATTTTGATCGCTGCATTGCCGATTGCCTTTTTGATCATCAAGGTAATGAAGAATATTTCTACCTGAGATTACAACTATTCTTAGTATTGGTCTAAAATTGGGCATTCGTATATCGAGCGTTATTTCAAATCAGCGCTTATTCCTATCTTTCTCACTTTGTGGATCAGCTGGCTGCTACCTGCCCTTCCATCAGATTATCTAGCCAAATTTGATGGAGTCAAGAAAGCCGATCTAGACTGGCTACAAGTCTCCTGTTCCAGATTCGCTCTCTTCGCCAGTCTTCTTGGGCTCGTCTGGTCTCTCTTCGACGTACCGGTCATAATCCGAAAGACCGGAACCAGAATGTCTTCAAATCAAAGTGGAATCACTATGAGAGTGGATGCTGGTAGATTTGAGATTCATGGACTCTTGGATGCGCAAGAGCGCCAACGTTATATTCTGATGCTATCTTTATTCGTTTTGTGGACCGTACTTCTAGGTAACACCTCGACTTATCCCAAATACAAACCACTTTTTCAGGCCCTGGACTGAGCATCGCCGGGACCTTCTTTTTCACTGACCTAATAATTTCCGAACATCGCCACAAATCTCTTCAAACTCCTCACTCTTCACTCGAAACGACGCGCCTTTGGCTCCTTGCAAACTTCTACTTTTTTGCCACTGGCAACACTACGACTTTCAGTGGAGTCCCGTTCAATGTGGCCGGCATCGGGCTCATCAGCTGGCCGACTTTGGTCATTCCCGGCTTTTTAGTTTTATTTAATTATATTGGATCCTATCTCTTCATCCTTGCCTACCTCACTAGGTATCTTTCTGTAATTATATTTCTCGTTTCTCATAATTAGATTGCCTGAATCCGAAGAAACGAAAAGCTTCGGAAACATCCTTTCAATCCACTGCATACGTCTTTTTGGCTGTTTCATTTCCGGCTTTCTCCATCGGCGACATTTGATGGTCTGGGGAGTCTTCGCCCCTAGAATCGCATTTGAAGCACAACTCTTTCTTCTTGTCGCCCTTTGTACATTTTTATTTATTGCACATAAGGTAATCCATTCAAATGTTTCTTGTCCAAGTTATCTCTTCAGAAATGGACCTCAAAACGAGTGGAAACAATCCGAAAAAGCCTCTAGTCTACTTTTGCCATATTCTAGTATAACAACATGTCTGTAATCGTGAGCGCCTACAATTCTTACTATTTAGAATGTCCGGACTAGTCCCCTGTGGAATTTGTGGCCGGAAATTCGCCGAGGAACGACTCGCAAAGCACTCGAACATTTGCGAGAAGAACGCAAAGAAAGCGCCACGAAAAGCTTTCAATGTTCAGAAGCAGCGTGTCGAAGGCACGGACATCAACTACAACGAGCTCAAAGTAAACATTTATACACACCAGCCCTTTTTACTAAAAACACTCTTTAGCGGAATGAGAAAAAGGCGCCAACAGTGAAGGAGATTCGTGCTACGAATAGGAAAAATAACTGGAGAGAAAAGCACAACGAGCTTGTTTCAAACATCCGAGCAGCGCGAGGAGAGGATCCTCTTCCAGCGGATCCTTACGGCGGCGGTTCGTATGGTGGAAATTCTTATGCAGCGCCACAGCAAGACCGATATCAGCCCGCTCCGAGGCAATCATCGCGATACCAACCTCCGCCGCGAAATTCCCGAACACAACCAGCTGCACGGCAGTCAACCAAGTCCAGATACCAGCCAGACCAATACGATTACGACGACAACGCTTACGGAAACAGCTACGCAACTCATCAACCGACTGGAGCTCCTGGAAGGCCACCACCAAAGGCAGGCCAAATTCAGGTAGAAAAATTGCCCCAAAGTCATCCTTCATGAGAATTTCAAGTGCCCTACATGCCAGAGAAACTTCTCCGAAGAGTCTGGAGAACGCCACATTCCATTCTGCGCTGAACAAGCGAAGAAGAAAGCGTTCAAAGACAAGAACAAAAATCTCGGTATGAGTTGTAAAATCGAAGCGAAATAGTAAATTTGAATGCAAATTTTCAGCGGCTCAAAAACAACTCGCCCGAACAAGTTACAAGCCACCAAAGCCCAAGTCCACTTCTGCATCCTCTCCCAATATCAAGATGGCTCGATCAAGTGGGTACGGTCCATCTGGTGGATACTCTGTCACCCAGAAGACGTCGATGCCTGAATCAAATCGATACGGCTACGGCCAGACCAAATATGATCAATTTCTTGAAGATTCTGTCGCAGCAAATCCACGAGTGCCTTCTGCCGGACGCAGATCTGTCCCTTCTAAAGCGAGCATTCTTGCCGCCTCCAACAAAAAGTAATCTTCAATAGGAAATCACCCCGCATACGAACTTTCAGAGCTTCGTCAAGCCAGAAAAGCCGTCTTGCGAAGGTCCTTCCGACCAGTTGCCGAAACTGTTCTACTGGCTATCCCGTCGAATGGGCAAAAGTAAGCGCACCACAAAATTGATTCAAATCACGAGTACACCTGGATTTTTCATCAGATGAAAATTATCATGGCGGAAAAACGGAATTGAGGATGCATAAAGATCTCGATCCTCTTAGGGTATAAAAGAGGAGAAAATTCATTTTGCATATGTAAACCGTTTTTGGGTTAGCAATTTTATAAACTGTAGCATTATCATATTCCAGCCGATCTAAATAATTGTACCCACTTCAATTACAATTTGTCAATAAAAAATTATTTAAAACCGACTTGAAATACTTTTTTTGTTGTTCTCATTTGTTTACTCTTCTTTCTAGTTCTGTTGCGAATGTGGCGCCCGACGCGTCTGATGATTTCAACGAACAAAAACTATTTTTCTACAGCTCGAATCGCCTGATATGCAAATCCCATCACATATTTCCATTTTTGTAATACATGAGTATTTTTTCATAAATCCACTCTTTTCAACAGTTTAAAAATGCTGTTGAAAAGTGATTCTTTTTGTTGTTTGGCAGGGCAATTGAATCTATTATTTCTCGACACGCAGGATGACCAAAAAAGTTCTTTTCAGTTAATTTTTCTGTTATTGATTCTCTGTAGCCTTTCTTCGCGCTCTTGCTCGAATTTTCGTTGATCCGCGCGGTTGAGAAACGCGTTCTTTTCCACCAAGCTTCCTTTCGACCTTGAGAACTTTTCGATTTCGCCTTCCAGATTATTTTCTTTCTTGTGTCGCTCCCAATCGATCTTTGTCTTTTCTATCGTCGTGATTTTCTTCTTTTTCAAAAGAATTTCGTCCAGTCGTGACTTCTTCCTCTTCGGGCCTGATCTGAATTTATGAAAATAAGTCGAAAACATCTTGTCGATTCTCACTTTTTCGGTGGTGGAGGTGCAGCTTTAGTTTCTACAGCGATGGTTTCTCCAGCGAATTCGACGATAGTTTTCGTCACAGGAACATCTTCAGTTTTGGTATTTGAAGATGATTCTGGTGTCGAAGATTCTTGTTTCTTTGGAGAGCCGAGGAATCGACGAGGAATGGGCTTGTTTTCTTTGAAACTTCTGAATGATTCGATAAGTTTGACGGGCAATTCTTTTTCAAAATATTAATTAAAATACTCTTTAGAACGATTCTATTCACGGATTTATACAGGATTCTCCCCAAGTGTCAAACCTCAAAATTTCATCAGCTTCTTCGGACTGTTTCTTCGTCATTTTATCGCTAGTTTCTTCCTCTTCCTTTTGTTTTATGGTCTCTCGTTCAAATTCCTTTTCTTCTGCCTGCGTCGGATTATAATCGTCGTCTGAACTTTCATCCTCTGACATTTTCGATCTCGCTCTTTTCTAAAAGCAATTTTCTTGAGAAGGAGAGTTGAAAAGCCTCTGCGCGGTGATTGGCCGCCTCTTGCTCTTTCGCCACTTTACTGAATTGCGAAGAGAAATCGCTACAGTGCCCGAAAATGAGCTGTAGAGAATCAACGAGGAGTTGAGAAGAAGTTTTCTGTTGCCAACAGGGAGAAATTTAAAAATCGAAAAATATGGCAAAGGTAAATTTCAATATAGAATTCTAGATCCTTTATAAATGCAAGGAAGTCTATTTTATTCCGTTTTGAGCATAAAATTGAAAGTTTTTAATCGTTGAAGAATGTCTAACCGTGATAGTCCAAGGCTGGGCTCGGGAATCTGTGAAGTAAACCTGAGTCAGGTTTTTGAAAAGCTGCGTAGCGGCTTCTTTAGAACGAAGCCGCGAAGCGGCTTCCCAATATTTGCAGTGAAGCTCTTCAAAACCTGACTCAGATTTTCTACACAGTTTGCCTAGCCCAGGTCAAAGAACTCCAAGGAGCAATTTCGGAGTTTTTGAAGAGAAGTTATCGTTAATTTTAGATACTGTATGTTAAAAATTATTACGAATAAAAAAATAGATGATTCGATAATTACTTTTAAGAAAATTATTTTATTACTTGAGAATTAACAGTTGATAAATATTACTTTCTAGCGCCAGAAAATCGAGACCGAGATCGAGAAAAACCGAAATAATGGAAATTGGGATCTGGTGAAAGAAAATGCGAGGGTGCTTGCCCAGCGAGTGGGGAAAGAAGACGGAGCAGTTGTGCTTCTACAGTGCCAGCTGGACTTTGAACTGACGATCCTTCGCGAGAACAAGAAAGTCAAATACGATTTCGAGGCGACGTTGAAATCGGCGAATTTCGCGAATGACTCCAAGTTTGAGATTCAGCTCGAATCGAAGCTCGTTCTCGCCTGGTACTATTTCCACCAGGAGAAATTGGAAGAAGCAGCGGAAGTTCTTCAAAGACTGAATATTACGCCATCGATTCCGACGCAGCCGTACTTGGCCAGATTGACCGCGGTTGCGCTAGCAATCAAAGCGGTTTTAACCGAAGACGTAAGTCTAAGAGAAAATCAATGCGCAGTTGTTACTTTCTTGTTTTTCAGGGGAAATCGGACTCGTTTTCGAAACTGCCGAGCGCGAAGCAAAGCACGAGTCTGAGGCAAATGTACGAAGCTGCCGCCGACCAGGCGGTGAATTTCCTTCGTCTTTGCGAAGACAACGCTGCCAGGGGCGCATCGCCGAACTCGACGATAAGCCGATCAAACAACCAGTTCTTTCAAGATGTCAATTTCATTCCTCATCCAATTCAAATTGTCTTTGAGAAGTTGCCGGCTTTATACGAAAATGAGTCGACTCAGAGTGCCGTCGACTGTTTTAGGTAAATAAGGATGCTTTTAATAACTTTTAACAAAGTTACGTTCAGAAAATATCTAAAGGCAGTCAACTCCCGATTAGCTCCTCAAATCAAGTCCAAACTAACGCTAAATTGTGCCACACTGCTCCTTTCCAAATCCAGCCTCATCCAGTATGCCAAAGCGCCTCCAGACAAATCTCAAATGATCCTCGTCCCAGAGACGATCGAGCAAGAAGCTCTTCTACTCTTGACGATCGCGGATAATCTCAAGTCGCAGACGGAATATGTCATCGACAGATCTTCAGGTTTATTGTTACCACTTTCTTTCTATCCATCAAGATTTTCATTAAGAATTCGATGATGTGAGAGAAGAGAGCTTGAAATCCGCAAAAGTGATTTTCGATCTGGTCACTGTGACTTTGGCGAGAATTCGACAGTATGTTCTGCTCTCTCAGAAGTCGGAGCTAACGATGAAACTTGCTTTCCGGGTACCTTATTTCTTCTCGCTTATTTCTTAAATAACTTCTAGGATTTCTACACTTCTTTTCAACTCGCATTGTCACTTATCAACGCGAAGAGATACAGAGAAGCAATTACGATTCTCGATGAATGTATCGATATCAGAGACGATCCAGTGGCACTTATTCTTGCGGCAGATGTCTCGATCCGACACTTGCACCAGCCCAAGCGAGCACTTGAATACTTGGCCAATCCTGCTTCAAAAGAGGTTTTTCGTTATTTCGATTTCTCGGTTTGAATTTAGACTTTGATTTTAAGCATAAAAGATGGAATATTCTGTCTGGAATGGCGATTTCTTCGATTCTCCTGAACAGCACGTCCTTAGCGTCGAGATCAGACCTAATCGAGCTGGCGATTTCGCATTTCGTTGAAGAAACGCGCCTCAATCCCAGCTACTCTCGTTCGTTCTACCAACTCGCTCTTGCCCGAGCGAAAAATAATCAGATCTCGACGGGGATGAACGACGTGCTGACAGCGTTGCGATTAGACCCAGAAAATGGAGAGGCGTTTCTGCTTCTACAGTTGTTGCATTCGATCGGAGGGAGAAAACGACTCGTTATAGACGGTTGTAAAATTGGTAAGTGTCGTGACATTTTAAAGTCATTTAACTTCATTCTTAACTTTTAGGAATTTCAAAATGGCCGCACATTATGGGATTCTACACTCTTGGTGCCAAAATGTTAATACAATGCGGCCGACAGCCACAAGCCCTTGAATTCTGTCGGGCGCTACTAGAATATGCAATGAACCAAGACCCCTTTAAAGAAATCGATGAAGATTCTGACGGACTATCGATACACACGTCTGTTACTGCCCTAACCCAGGTTCTTTCTCATTAATTTCTCATTTCTAAAAATGTAAAAGACAACCAAGCCAGATGAGGGATTGTCGATCGCCGGTAAGAGCGCAATGGCGACGGAAAGTGTTCTCAATGATATTGAATCGACGCTCTCGGGCAGCATTTTCAAACCTTCCGATCCAGGACATGCTCATTACCCGCTATCGATGGCGCTTTATCAAACCGCGGAATTGTTTGTGGAAATGAATGTTATTGACGGCGCGATCGAATGCGTAGAAGAAGCGCAAAAACTTATGAGAGGGTAAATTCTTTGCCCAAGAAGGAAGGGTTCATTATGAAATATTTAGAAACCGAAAGCAAGTTCTTTTCATAAAAGGCCTTGTTGCGGAGAAAACCGACGATACGGACGAAGCGATTGCACTACTCCAAGACGCGATTTGCATCGATCCTTCCTACTTTGACGCTCTCCTCAGACTCGGCCTACTCAACCTGGAGCTAAGGCGCTTTGTCCCCGCTGAAAAATGCTTCCGAGACTGTATCGGCCTGAAACCCCTGTCTGCTATTGCTTGGAGAAACCTCGGATTGCTGCTCGAGGCGAAGGAAGAAGACGCTTTCTTATGCTTTGCCAAGGCAGCCGAGTTAGAACAATTTGAGCCCCTGCTAGACTTTTCAAATTGCCCTATCCTACTTTGACCTATCCCAGAGTTTGAAATGCTCGCAAATGCTCGCGAGCGAAAAGAGCGAGAGCGAAAATTTATCATTGCTCTGAGAGCAGGGGAGCGGGAGCATGAAAATGAAGTTGGCTCGAGAGCCAAAAGAGCACGAGCCCAAATTTGAACCCGCTCGCGAGCGCAAAGAGCACGAGCGCATATGTCGGCAATGCTCGGGAGCTAGACGAGCGGGAGCGGCTGCTCTCGTGCTCGCCATTGAATTGACTCACGAGCGGCTCGCGAGCAAAATTAAAAGATTAATTTTTTCGCATAATTATTCTCTTTCAATAATAAATTTCTTTGAGGATCAATTATTGGTATTTCGGTTTTGTGTAAGCTTCATTAGGCCCGTCATCTCGGCAGCAGAATGCGAAAAGCCGTGAGTAAACAGATAAAACATGCCCACCGCGGGGTGCTAACTCCTGTAACAGGGACTCGTATGGAATTAGTCACGGGGCCACGGAATCATTTTAGGCCTTTGAAAGCTGCTCGCGAGTCAGATTTTTCAGCTCGGGAGCCAATCGAGCGAGAGCAAAATTTGACCAGTGCTCGGGAGCCAAGAGAGCGAGAGCGCGAAATGAAATGCGCTCGCGAGCGCAAAGAGCGCGAACGCTGAAATAAATGTGCTCGGGAGCACAAAGAGCATCATGCTCGTGCTCGCTCGCTCTCAAGTGAGCCGCTCGCGAGTCACGATAATTTCAAACTCTGACCTATCCTCTTATTACAAAAAAACTATTACAGATTCCTTTTTCGTTCTTATTTTTATTTACCTTCAAGTTCATGATCAACTTATTGGTTATTATTCGTGTTAGCAATATTTTAATAACCTTGTCAAAAGTGATTCTTCAAATAAATAAGCTCTTATTCTGAAAGAAAAACACTTCACTAGCATTTGCTTTATCAAATGACATGCTAAAGATTCTCGTTGTTGATTGCAGGGCAGTCAAAATAGCCGTCTTTCAGTCCTTTTTGCCATACATAATTTCTGCAGCAGGAAGAAGACTATTTTATGCAATTATCTCTTTTAAAAATAAAGGATGACCTTCAAGCCCCGATTCGACACTGATAGAATCTTCTAAGAATTTTCCTTCTCATATTGACTTTTGCGGTGTTGAGGGGGTATTTAGATTCTCGTCGCATTTTGAAGTGCGCCATAGTAGTCCGGGATTGCATTTTTTTGGTGGTGGCGCAGGGCCAATCGGCTGCAGCAGAGTCAGCGCCACCGCCGACGCGCAGCCAGAGCGTTATTAGCCCCACAGCCACAGTGTCCCAAATACGACACCGACCGTTACATTTTTTTTACTTTTACAATTTCACAAGATCGATTTTATTCTAAGAGATTTGAAGTTATAAGAAGACGTTGAAGAAATCCTTCTTAATTAAGAAATTCTAGGTTCGTATCATTAAAATATCAGTTGCGAAATCGGCCAAATTATGTTCTACTCAGATCAAAAAAATTTGCTTGGCCTAAAAGACATTCCGTCTGTACAGAATAAAGCATATCATGCAAATTGCATACATTATAATGCATATGTATTTGCTTTGAAAGTCTTTAGTCTATTAAACGCATCCTCAGAAGTTCTGAGTCAGAACATAAACCAGTAGATCCCCCGATCCGACTGATAACTGCCAACGCAGCCAAAATCAAACTAATCCGCTTACTTAGAGCGCGCTAGAAACAGAAAAGCATGAGGCTGGGGAGTTTCTTCTTATGGGAAAGGTTTTTGAAAGGAGATGGAGTTTTATTGCATTTCGGACTGACCTGATAACTATCATTAAAGCGATCGCCGAGGTGCGATTTCTTATTAATTACCACCGTAAAAATCCAATTTATGATCCATTCAAAAACCCACAAGACACTCTACAGCGGCAGTGATGCTTTTGGATCAAGACGACCAGTTACTGGAGGAGCGAGGTAATTACTTATTTTAATAAACAGGCTATTTAAAGCCTAAGAACGACATCTTTATTTACCCTAAACAATTAATGGAACAACTTGATTTATACCAATACAATGAAACGACATTACCATAATTTCAAGCGCACTTGCTCAAGTTGCCGATTCTCCCAAATCTGGGAAAAAGAAGAGCCAAGGGTAAACCTTTTTTAAAATTTCTCTTCGAAATTTTTGTTGTTTTTTAGAAAATAACTTTTTCGATTGTTTATTGAAATATTTAAGCATGACAAAATAACATTATATCTCTAGCTTGTCCGGAAAGAGCTCTTCATCCGGAAATTCACAGTAAGAACTTGAGAATAAAAAATCGACCGACATTAATTGACCACATTAATGAACGAGCGGTTATCATTTTGTAAATGATTTCAAATTGAGTGCAAAATGTTCAAGTCATTAGTCCGCTTTTTAGGTCTACTACGTCAATGTCGGAATTTGAAAATTCAAAAGGCCTGAAGCCTCGGCATTGGTACTCGCTCGAACTCGACATGCCATGCTCGTTCGTCAAGCTAGTCGAAGATCCGCAATTTTCTTCGAAAACTATTCCAGTTTACGATTTGGTCTATCTCACGAAATCTCAGCCACAAGTCCGGCGAATTCAAGACATTGCGTTGAAATTGGCGAATCCAGAAGAAATGCAGCAGTCCACTAGAATTGTCGCGGAATCTATTGCAGTGCCGAATGAGTATGTTTCCAATGCCATGTTGCGGTTAATTATCTGATCCATTCTAGCGTTGGGGTTATGCCACAAGGCTCGATAGGTGGAATGACGCCAAATGTTTGGTGGATAGCGACGGGTCAAACGATGAGCTCGATATCAACAAACTCCTTTTCCTCAAGGGAAGCTCAAACTGGCGCTGTGTATTTCCTTGACATGACCAAACAAAGCTACAGTAAGTTCTTATCCCTTCGCTAGTTTATTTTGAAACGTGTGCAAGAAATTTTGAAAATAAGCTGTCGTGAACCTTAGGTTTCTAGTAGGAAAACTTCCTTCAACGGTATTCTTTAGATCCAACTGCCATCGTAACCTCCCCGGGTTATGGCTACACTCATGTAGAATGGGTTGATATGGACTTGGATGGCAATGCTGATGCTATCGCTATCCGGTAAATATATCTTCCATTTCTTCTCTTTTAATCTTATCTTTAGAACAAATCCTACAGGACAGCAAGAGCTGGTTTGGATGCAACAGCCACCAGGAAACTCGAAATGGATGGTGTCTGTTATTGATAAGAATGTCGGAGGAACTCAATTTAAAACAATGTGGATAAAGGATGGTGACGTGAAGCGTTTGCTGATCATTTGCGCAGGATCGTCCGAGCCACAGCTCGTGTTCTATTGGGTTGATGATCCAGATAACGATTGGACAAGAATCAGCAGGTATCAGAACCGACAAACGATCATTTTCTTACTTGTACTCATAGAATCCAAAAGACAGTCATTGGTGAAGAAGGATCTTATGTTAACATTGAAATTATCGATGTCAATGCTGACGGTCGACTTGATATTCTCACGTCCGTCACTGGTATCAGAGGACAACCTGGAAAAGTCATCTGTTACGAAGTCCCAGAACAAAGCTCATTCCAAAAGGGAATCTGGCGAAAACACATCCTCTCGCAAGCATTTGAGCCTAGCGTCAATTATAGAGCACTTACGCCAGGTAATTCAGACGTCGGTCTTCCTTGATTTCAAGCGCTTATATAAGGTGGAGTCTATGCATTTTACCCTGGAAAATCACCTACAGAAAAGCCTTCAATCCTCGTCTCTGGTGCATCAAACGGAAAAGTGTACATTTTGAGGCCAAAGTCGTGGTCAGCGTACATCTGGCACTACACAACAGAAGTTATTCTTGAAAGAAAAAATACCATCGGAGTTCCTGCAGTCCGGGATGTGGATGGAGACGGAAATGTCGATATTTTCATTCCCGAAGCGAATTACATCCATGTTCTCACATTCAAAGGTAAGGTCAAAAAGTTGGATCAAAGCCTAACAAACTTGATTTCAGGAGTTGAGCAACAAAGAAATATGCCCGATAGTTCCATAACGCCGCATGTTTCAACCCTCATGGCAGTTCTCTTCGGTGTTTGCCTAATCTTGTAAAGAAAGACCCTTTTCATCAGTATTTTTTAAATCTTCAACTGTACATTGTCAACTTCTCCAATTCGTAAGCTGAGCTAATTAAAATATGCAGTATTCGCCTTTCTATTGCCACCAATAAATAAATTGTTACAGATATCATATTGGCTTGAACAGAATCTTCCTTCAAAAATAATTATAGCGTTTTATTTTTCCAGTTTTTGCTAATGAATGCTTTAGCAGCTTTCGTGCCAGTGTGGATATTTTCCGGATCCCCAGAGAGCTTGAAATGATACGTCAGTGTTGTAAAATGTGGTAAATTACCATAGAGAGGATCTCCTGGACAAAGGGTATTTCCATGGTCTCGATGGCCTGCAAATTCGTAACAGCTTCTGTTTAGGTAGTTTCTTCGCTCTAACCAAGCAATAAGCTCATCAACAGCATCAAGAGCATTTTGATTTGGGAGACGGTTACTGTAGTCTCCCATAATAGAGAATCCAAGAGTGTTCGAGTTCCAGTTGCTACAGTGCGCTCCTTGACGCCATTGACCGCGTCCCTATCAAATTGTTTATCTAAGCAAGGGATGAGCGAGCGATAATTGAGGATGGGTGGGTGGTGTTTAACTCTAACCTCGTAAATTCGGCCGTCTTCTCCGACCAAAAAGTTGTATCCAATATCAGACCAACCTCGAGAATCCATATGATAGTTTTGAATGCCCTTCATAACCCGAATACATGATTCTTTGTCAGTACAGTGAGATCCAGCAGTATGATGGCCGATCAGACCATGGCTTGCAGGGAGGTTAAAGTTCGAAACGCCGACTGGGCTTCTCGCTTCCCACTCGACTCTTGGGACAAATCTGGCTGACCATTTCTCGCCCTTTTCGTACGTGTAGTGGCCACTAGCAGAGCTAAAGGAGTAACTCGTTGACAAATAATAATGTCCCGCGTAATCGTTCACAACACCAGAGCAGCCCGATCCAAGTGCAGTGCATCTTGCCTTTGCATCGCCCAATGAAGAGAAATTCTCGCCTGAGATTTTTCCGCCGAGTTTGTATCCAAAGTAAATGTTAAAATAGTCTTCTCCGACATCTACGGGCGGCTCCGGATCTGCCTTAGCAGTACAGCATTTTCGAGATGCACCACCTCCACAGAGGCCAGATTGATACTGGCCGCTGCAGTAGTTTGTGTCATGCTTGCATTCTCCACCTGCGCTTGTGCATCTAATCGAAGTTGAAAATCAAATTGCAACAAATAAACTTACTTTGAGTCATTTTGAGAGTCAAGCTGTTCTTTCTCCTCGCAAGTTGGTGAGCAGAATAGACAGCACTGGCGATTACTATCGCCGTTGCAAATGTATCTCTCATAACCTGCATGGCAAGTTGTATATCGGAAGTCCGTACATGTTCCTCCCTTTGCTTCACATTGGGTATCGGCAAAAACGCCCGCGATAAAGGCAACTGAGAACTTCATTTTCAGAATACTGAGCTATCACATGTTCTGAAGCTGAAAAAAGAAACAGATGGTTGTTTCTCGCGGAGAACTTCTCGAAAAAAATGAGTCAGTAGCTTTATTTTACAGAAAATAAATTAATTTTATTTACAAGGAATATTCAAGGTTTGTTTCTATTGCACGATTAGATTGAACTGGATGTGTTGTGCTTCGCGCGGCGTCGGTTTGTGTATAACTGCTGTGTGAACTGGAACAAAATCGTCTTCTACGTTTTCAGTTATCTTTTCAAACAATGGAATCAAGGAAGACTTACCTGCAGAATACATCTCTGATTTATCGAAAAAGCCGACTTTATAGCAGTATGTAAAGACAAGTGCCATCAACGTCACTCCGAGGGCGCTAGCAGCAATCACGATCCAAAGTGGGATACGGACAGTTTGATGAACGTTGATTTTGGTTAGGTACTAATCGAGCTCGTTATTTATGACAATTTTCATCTGAACTTACAGATTCCTCGATTTTGATCTCATCTTTTGCGAGGATTTTCCCTTCATATCCGTCTTTTGGGATTTGCAACAACAACTTCGATGTTATTTTTGTATCGTTTTTGTGAGCATTGAACCAGGCGGAAGAGAAATTTCCACTGATTGAGATATCTATTGAGTCACGATGTCGGAGATCTTTGATTTCGCATTTGATTGTGATGCAGGTAGCTGCTCCTCTTGGCTCGCAACTCTATTGAAATAATTAATTAGTTTGGCCGTTTGAAACCAATTTCTTACATAATCAATAGCTCCGGATTTATCTAAATGCTCGTAAAAGACCGACGAGTTCCTTGGTTTGAATTGGCGCTGGTCCCAGAGAACGCATTCTACGCTTTCTTCGGGGTAGATCGAGGGGCTCTCGTAAGAGAGGATTTTGCTCTCGGAGGATGAGTACATCGGCCAGTAAATTAAAATGTTTCCATGTTTGACGTCAATACGACCTTCGTTGATTATCGAGTAAGAATGGGTTATTTGAAGATCGTTTGCACAATTGTCAAGAAATTGGCGCTGTGAGCAGAGGATGTTGGTTTGCCCCTCAAGAACCCTGAAAATTGTTAAATTAATAGGAGATGTGTTTTACCTAATGTCAGGTTTTATCTCATAGAATATGACCTCTTCTCCAGAGATCATACTTGAAGCACCATCGTTGACATTTGTTACGTTCCAATAAATTGTTTCCTCACTCACTCTTCCTGTTGGCTCGACGAAGAATGAAATTTCCGTGTAAATCCAGCCTTTCTCAACTTTGGGTCCAAAAGAAAACTTTGCCACTCGATTTTCATTGTCATTGACGTAATGATGGAGACGTTTTTGACTATTTTTGAAACGCCGTTTTCCATAGCGAACACGAAAGCCTAAATTTTGAAGATTTCAAGCATTCTTGACAAATCACCTTTTGGATAAGAAACCGAAAGAATTGTGTTGTAGCTTGGATCTTCTTCAACTCCGAAGTTAATTTTCAGCTGAACTTCTTTTTCCGAGCTTCTTGATCTGTACTCGAGCTTCTTTGGCTCAAGCTTTGAAGGCGAGTTGGAAATCGTAAGAACGCTGTTGCATAAATTATCATGCCCACATTCTCTTCGGACTGGAACTGAGGTATTTACAGATTGTGAGAAGGGGTTGACGACGAATTTTTCGGCCATGCTCGACAGAGTGATGTTTGTCTTCAGTTCAGCGCTCTTTAAAATTTCCGATTGAATGATGGTGTAATTGAGTGGAACACTGTCTGAGCATCGCGCTTCATTTTGTGACACTTTCGTCAAATGCTCGACGATTATATTTTCATCTACTCCGCATAGCCAGTTGTCAGTGCAAGACAATCGTTTGTCCAAAACTGTGATGATCTCGAAATCAAGTTGCATATTTTCCAGTTCGGTGAAATTCGAGTTCCAGGACATGCAAACTTGCCAGCAGTTATTTTGTCCTTTGCAATTGAAACCGTTTTCGTCGACGGTAGCAGTATTCATTCTGGGCAGCGAAAGGGCGATGTTGACCGTGGGAAGCGTTTCGAAGACAAAGACAGAGGAGGCGGCTGCATCGCCGATAGCGAGTAAGCCGGTAGATGGAGGAGGCGAGGAAGCAGCGGCAAGCTTTGATCCAAAAGCGAATGAACTGCCGAATCGGAGACGGCCGGAGTCGGGCGAGATCTTTTGGAAAAAATGCTCTTGTAGACCGGCTGGGGATCCGGAGAAGATATAAATGCTGCCTGCTTGATCGCTCATTTCAGAAGATTCATGCGGCGCTGGAATTATTTAAGAATAGATAAATGATAAGAGTCTTATCATAAGACAATTACCTGAAACTATCAAGTCATCAAATCCATCCCTGTTCAAATCATGGGTCGTCAAGGAAGATCCAAACTGAGCATTTGCAGAACCTCCTTCGAAGCTATTCGCTTCACGAACCCAACCAACGTGAATTTCGATCGTTACTCGTTCAAAGATGTAGACGCGTCCACAATTCGCTTCCATAGATTTATCATTTTTCAAATTTCTCGACCAGGTTGGCGCGCCAATAGCGATGTCTTCTTTTCCATCCCCATTGAAATCACCAACAACAAGTGAGGCGCCGAATTGCTCGCCCATTTGTGCCCCAGATGTGAAATTTTCGGAGTTCAACGAGAATCGAATTCTTTTAATAATTCTTGAAAAGCGAAACTAATAAAATTCGTACTTATCAGGTTGATTTTCCAAATTGTAGAATAGCATCTCCCCGACAAGATTGTATCTGAATCGGTGATTAGCTCCAACAGCAATCAACCCTCTTTTAAATATTGCGATTGAACTTCCCATGTGCTGTCCATCATAATACTCTTCGATGTATTCTTGGTACTGTTTCGTTACAATACGATTTTTCTTAAAAAAATGTTTTTATGAGTATTTGAATTTTTATTCCTAGGAATCATACTTCGGTGCAATCAAGAATAAGAGTGGTGGTAATCATCGAAATTCACGATTCGTGAAAATATGAAAATAAAAGAATGATTGATCTTTGAATCATGCAAAAACCTGAAATTCGATGCAAATAGTGAAGTTTTGACTATTTTGATCAAGCTCGCTACAGTTAGCGAATAAATCTGCAGCTATTTCTTTCTATTGGCGAGTTAGAGCTTCATTTTAACACGAAAAACTTACAGCTAGCATTGTGGGTATAGTTGGATCTTTGTAGATCCGCTGCTTTAGCAGGTGAAATTTAAGCTTGTCTTCGAAGAAATCTTTGTTGAGAACATCGACCGTCCATTTCGTCATTGAATTGCTCGGATCCGTGTGATAGAATCTTCTGATTTCTCCTTGCCCGTAATTTGCGCCAGGATTGCCGCTCACGAAGCCAGTATAGTTTCCTCTAGCTCTGTAAGAAGTAACTCCGCCAAGACCGACTTGGCAGAAAGCCTCGCCTTTGCCTTTCAGTCCTTCTTCTTTTGGGTTGCAAGGGATGATTTCCTGAGCGGGTTCATTTGAATCAACATTGTGAAAGACGCATCGACCGGTGATTGCATATTTTTCTCCGATTTTTGAGCGAAATTTCGATCGTGGCGCACATACGGCTAGAATCCCGTCATCGCTGATTGTCATTGAAAAGCCAAAATTTTCATTGTCCAAGTTTCTGATAAAGTTGTTCGAATAATCGCCAGGTGCGTTTATTTGCATGTTGTCAAAGTAAAGATCTGTGCAGTTGTGCTCGTAGGAGGATAATTCGCAAGAAAACAGGTTTCCTTGGTTGTTATGTTTTGGAGCGCCAACAAGGAGCCTCGAACTTTTTGTGAAAGCAACACTTCTGCCAAAATCATTTTTTGTTGTTGAATGAAGGATATTTGTTGGGTTGTCTTTTAGGCAGGATTTGTCGAAGTTCCATATTCAAAATTTTAATATTATAATTTCACTAATGCTTGAGCAAGTCCTTTCCTAACAAATTGAAGCCAAAACCACTTGAGGCTAGAAAGAAAATGTTCTTCTTTTTCACCTTCATCATCAAATGTCAATTTTTTCTCTTTTTTTTTGTGTTCTGTGTCTCCACCGAGAAGCCTAAACAAGGGTTTAATCTGGCCCTGTAGTAAATCCCCAGGTGGCGATTTGCTTCTGCGTATTAAACGTGGCTTTCGCAAATTTGATTAAAACTGTTCATAAATCAGCGGCTCAAGTTGCGGCTACAAAATCAATTCTCGACGTTTTTGATTATTTTTCAACCCCGGACGCTTTATTGTATAAAAGGCGCTTTGTTTCGAAGAAAAGAAAAAGACCGGAAAATTTTCGATGTTTTGAGATTGGGCTTATTCTTTGATTATCCTCTCTTTTTACAAAAAGTTTCCATTCAGCTCAATTAAGTGTCAAAAATACGATTTTATTATAAAATCATGAATGATCATTTAGGTCAGCTAACCTGGACGTTTTCATAAAGTCATCATTTCGAATGTTTTCTGATATCTCTTTACTGTTTTTCTTTCTCACGCGTTTTGTTTCCTGTCCTACGTGTTTCGCTGGATTTATATCTCTTTAACTCATAAGGTGTCTTTTCCTCCCCACGAAGGCGATAAGCTTGCTCTATAAATATCGCTAAGAGAAGCGCAAAAAATATTAAATAAAAAATCACAGACGATTAAAAGTAGGAGATTTCTCCGCGTTCGAGAAGCGCGCTCAAGAGCGCCGAGGTTGAGAAGCTCATTTTTGCCTCAGCTGTTTCTTGCTTCATTCAAATGCGTGAATTCTCTTATCATAGAAATCTTATCTGTTCAATAAATGCATATGAAACCAGCCCACCAAGGTCGAAGAATTCAGAAAATGGCGAAAAGTGCTTAGCAAAGAGTTTTTGTCGAAAGTGCGATCTTCGTCAAACTATTTTAATAAATAAAGCTTTAATAAAATTCTTGAGCATATAGTCTATATGATATAGAGGCCGGTCAATCACTTAATGTAAGTCGAAGTATGAGGATTTTCTTTATTTTTTAGATCGTGAGAACGCTATAAAAAAAGTACTCCTCGCTAAAAAATCAATTTGACGATTTTCAGCCTCCTAATAACGCTCACTCGCAACCTTGGATGGATTTATTGCTCATAAAATTCGCCCATCTAACGGCTCATCCCTCTGACATTTCGCTCCCGCTGAGTCGGGTGCGCGTCAATAGCTACGGTTTGGGGGGTTTGCGTCAGTAGCTACGGTTGCGTCAATAGCTACGGTGCGTCAATAGTTACGGTTAAAAATGAGTCACAGGGACCGTAGCTATTGACGCACCGTAGCTATTGACGCAACCGTAACTAGTAACGCAAAAAAAAGTTCAGATCAAGTTCAGTTGAAAAAAATTTATTCTCAGTAAAAAAGTTCATAATCAGAGTTCAATCGAGGACGAAAAATTTGAAGAAGAAGAACTTTCATGAATTTTTCTTTTTCTTGCGTTCATTTTCTCCGTACGAAACTAGAATTTTTTTATATGAATTTGGATGACTTAATTTACCTTCTCAGTATAAAAATTTCGAATATTTTTGATATCCAAACTTTCTGGATCTTCTCCAGAGCATAATTTCTCAACAATTCCTAGGACAACCAGATGAGAGTCACCTCTTTCGAACCGCTAAATTTTTTATAATTTATGGTGTAAAATTTAATGTTAACCTTTTCCACTGGGCACTGAATAATATCAATCCGACAAAGAGCTTCCGTCGCAATTTGCTCCTGGGATACTTGATGAAGAAAATGAGCGCCAAATTTCCCATTCAAGAAATTTTTCAAAGCAAGCACAAAACTCATAAACTCATGACCAACAGTAAGAATATTGAAACCAAACAGGTTCTTCGAGCCAACAAGAAAATCATAAATTCTATCAACCGTAGTCAATTTTTGTTTAACAAGACATATTTTACCTCGATTTCCGATTTTTCAAATCGATTTCAATGACGTAGAATTCATTCTCCTTTTCCTTATGGCAGGGAAAAATAAGGGTATCACAACGTAAAAACCAATTCTGATCAAGAAGTGTGAAAATCAAATTGGCTGGTCGCAAACATCGCATCATCATTTTTTTTGTAGTACTAAGCGGAATAACCACTCTCTCGACTCCATGAGCAAGTTCGCTGAGAAAATAATCCATAGAAATCAATGACGGAAATTTATCTTTCCTGCCAATTTTCTGGATAATAACTGGCTCGTGACTAATTTCCGAAGGCGACTTCAATTCAAATGGAGTTCGGAGTTGAGCGTAAATACACTCATCTTCACTTTCTGATGAGTTATCAAGTCCATTTTGAGCGAAATTGTTCTGTGGAGTCATTCCAGCATTATCAATCTTTTCAGATGGTAAGCCCGAGTCTCCGGAAGTTGTAGAGTCAAAATGTCCCCCGATTTCAAAATGATTACAGCTGCTTGCCAAAGTAGGCGTATCTGGAGAGAATGGCTCATCAATGTCTTCCAATAATCTCAGAAATGACCCAGAGGGCCCTGGCTCTAGATAAGACTGGATTCTCGGAATATAATCTGTATGATTCACAACAACAGGCGTAACAGCTCCTTGCTGATAAACTGGTATTGGAGGTTGGTATTGAACTGGATAGGTCGTTATCCCTTGAACAGGTGGATTTTCTGGTACTGATTTTGGGAGAGAAGGTTGACTTGGAGTGAAATTGTTCGGCGGGTTTATTTGTTGTGGTTGTTTTGGATGTTGATTTTTTGACTTTTCTCCAATTTTTGCAAGAAGCCAATTAAAAACTTCATTTTTCTCGGCATCTTGAACAAACTCAGCATACTTCTGAGGATTCGTCAGCAAAGTTTCCGCTCGATTTCCGGCGCCGTACAGTCGATAAGCAAGAATTTTCATTTCTTCTTTCAATGACGATTTTTCAACATAATCAGTTATAGCTCGACGTCCAGTATTGTTATAGAATCTGGTGAGAGCATCATAAAAAATCAAATTCTTGAGGCAATAGACTTTTTTCTGTCGTTTCTCCACCAAAATTAGATGATCAAATCGGGGTTCCGCCATAAAATTCTGCAAATTTATCTTCTCAGTTTGAATATCGTGTACTATTTGTAAAATGTCGTTGATCGATTTCTGCTTCGATAGTCCGCGTTTTCGAAGCAAGGAATTTAAAGATTCTTTTAAAGATTTAAGAAATTGTCGATACTTTTTGCTTATGTCCGGTCAGAAAATCGACTGGAAAAGAACGTCTTCGAATCACATTCCGAAGGTGTTTGAGATTCTGGGAATCGAAGCGGCTGAAAGCACGATTATAAACGAGATGGAAAATACGATGAGGCACTTTGCGGCTTCAATTGTTTAAAAAGCGCATGACGGCCTTCTACTTTTGTTACGAGTTTGTTCTAGTCTGATAAATGGCGAGAAAAGAAAATCTTTCGATAAAAACGCATTTATCATTTGCCAAAAAAGGCAAAAGTCAATTTATACTGTAAGATCGATCACGGGCACTGAATAATTAATAAATCCTTCACCTAAATGATTGTTTGTAGAATCAAAATCACCACTAATTGCCCTCGTCGCCCAAATTTCCGACCAACTTTGTGGCGAATACTGAGCGTCAGGTCGAGTATAAGTTTTGAAAATATAATTTGCCCATTCATCCCATTTTGGGCCATCGACATCATTTTTTATTTCGGAAATTTCTTCTTTTAGGCATTCCTCAAAAGATTCCGCAATCAGACAATCAGAAAAATGAAGGACAGTTTGAAGCTTAAAGACCCCTTCGTTTCTGGCCCTCAGTACCGTGAGACAGTGGCTCTGATACATAAACTAGAATTTTGCTGCTTTGTATAATTTGAACTAGGATTCGGTGTGATAGAAACTATCCTCAACCTCTCCGGCCAAAGTAAATCAAATTTATTATGATGGGTAAGGTTATAACGATCATCTGATCACTGTTAATTATAATAGCAGTAACAAAAATCAAGAAACTACGAGTACATAGAGAAACTCGAATCCCTCAGCCGGGAGTTGCCAACTGAAGGCTAAATGTAAAGGTTGTTATTTGATTCCTGATTAACATCGCCACAGTTTTCGTAAAACTTTTTAATAAAAGAAAAACAAGTCACATAAATAAGTGGAGAGTTTTTGCGAATTGGTGAATTGAGGCGGATACCCTTAAGTTAGATCAACATGTTCCGAATTTAAGACTTTACGAAATCTACACCCGAAAGAAGATTTTGAAAATCTAAGGTTGGCTGACCTTGAGCGCCCGTTTTTCGAAAAACCTAGTTCTACCACTTAAATATGCCTAGAACTTCTTGACGAAGGGGTCCTTAAGTAAAGCTTTGACCTTCCAAGATTTCTTGTCACGGTAAGAAACAGCTAGTCTGAGCTTGGTTTCGGCGTATCTTTTAGCACTTTGCTGATAATGGAACTGTATGTGGCTCTATTAAATCAAAAGTTTCAAATTTTAATAACATGCATCGACAAAATAAGGCAAAACAAATTAAAGAAACAATACCTAAGATTCAAAATTTATTTTCCTTTTATTATCAGAAAATCCGGAAAAAAAACTTTTGCTGAACTCTGAGCTGTGTTCTGAGTCGACTTTTATGGCGCACTTAAATCACTTTTTCTGTCTGAAATATTATATCACATTTACTTTTTTTATCAACTGGGGCATGAAATATTAATTCAAGAACATGGAATTCAATTTTTTTCTTAGGATCTCGGAGTATCGTAGCTTTACTTTCTGAAAACATAAACGAGAACATCGAAACTAACTGTACAAAATTTAAAAGTAATACTCTCGCTCATGATTATTTTCTTTAAACTATTCTTATGTATTTTACAAAAAAAAACGACTCGCTCACAACTTATTAATATTTATAAAAATCGAAAAATTGGTTCAATGAAAATGGGCTCAATTCGAATTGGTGATCGATCGAACGTGCGGAAAACATTTTCCCTGTGGTGTAAATAGTCATCCTCCCGAGCGAACACTCGTGTAGCTCTCGGTTAAGTCCATCCCTTACTTCCCCACCTTATGAAGCAGAAGAGAGTGATGTCAAACCTGATTTCACCCTTCATTAAAAACAGCGTTTAAAAATTGCTTTTTTCAATTTCAAGCCATGAGCAAAGCTAAAGCCAGATTTTCCTCGCCGTAAGCGGAACATTCTAGGTTCGTCTCGTCTGCCAGCAATTTCAGAATCTGCGCTCGGAACGGCGTGATCCATTAAGTGGCTAGCCCTCGAAAGTCGGCCAACATTTCAAAAAGGATATACCGCCTGGTCTGCAGATTTTGGCTGCTGGAATATTTTGCTGGCGTTCAAGGAAATCGCGTGAATGATTATCCTAAATGTACCAAAACACCGAAAATTCGGGCACACTCGTGTCTTATGCTTTTAAAAGGATTCAATTTCGACAGATGTCCTCTCAACATAGAAAACGACGACATTTTCCATACAATTCTAGTTTGGGCGCTTGTCAACTCAAAGGCTGAAGTTGCTGCTCATTGTTATCCCCGTCTGCGGCGGAATTTACTTCCTAACGCAGCTGTAGCCGCTCACGTGCTAAAATGTCCTGTTGCGATGGCGATTTTAACGGATTGCTTTGGCAAGCTATCTATCAGCGAACACGAGCAACTGATGAATTTAAAATGCTCTCAATGGGGCGATGTGCGACTGAAGAAGCTGCTTTCGCCGCTTCAAAAATTGGATATAAACTCAGTTAGTTAGATACTATGAGTCGGTGGAACTCAACAGTCGGATATAAATACTAAAAATTCAAGTGCGCCAATTCGTATATCCCACTAAAAGTGAAAAATCCTAGGTTCTTCGAGGGTCACATTAAATCCGTTCTAAAATTTTCGGGAGGTAGTTTCTGTTGTGGTGTTTCATAAACATCCATTTGTGGCAATGAAACTCGCTCTGGCTGATCATCTTTTTTGTCTGATCAAATTTTGTAACTTGAGGTTATCCAAGAAAAATCGATGTTTAAAACTTTAAGGAGTGGACGTGCGTCCCTGTTCTTCTGGTCCCCCAGACAAAATATCGGGCTATACTATAGGACCAAAATTTTTCGAAAATCTTAAGGGGATCTCTCCGTAATCAGTAATTGAGAATTTTGCCTTATTTTGCCTGCATGTTAATTTTCATTAAAAAAAATGATAATGGAGCCCACTCGAACATGCCCCAAGATCAATATAACGCGCAAAACGCTCAGAAAAAAATTCCCTTGTTGCTTTCCTCGACGCATCCTCAAAATCACCTGTGATAAACATAACATTTGGTATTCGTTTTCGTGTCACTTCATAAATTGTATCAAAAACAGCTCGATAATCTTCAGTAGACTGTCCCTCCAAAAAACACCAAACGCGAGGTTGAAAATTTTCGCCATCAACACTACTCGAGATAATCCAAAGCTGCTTAATCTTTCCATCCACACATTTGAAATTTCCGTCATACGCCCAGATAAATGACTCCATAAGAATATCCAGATTTTCTTGAAGTGCAAGTATAATATGACTATCAAGATAAGGAATTTTTTCCTCCAGCGGCGGTGAAATGGTGTCATTAGTAAGCCTAAAAGGTTTACATTCTACATTGGTTTTAGATCTTTAATTATTGTGTTGCAGAGATTTTCGGCATTTTGACAAAAATCATATTTTAATAACTATTAATTATTAAAACCATTCCAAGGAAAAAGAATTTTTCTTCAATTTTGGATAGCACAGTATCCTGAACATCCACCACTCGCTGCAATTTTACTTTTTTAGCTCTTTTACTAGCCAAATTTCGCAAATTTCGATCATGGTTGCCAGAGAAATACGCTTTTTCTGTTGAATCAAGTTCAAGTCGCTCACTGAAGAAATCCCGCATTTGTTTTGGACTCCGAGGATTTTTCGAGAGGCAGTTCAAATAATGCATATTCTTCATCCAGTCAGAGACTATTTCTCTCCAGATAGATTTGACCGTGCATTTTTGAGAATGTGAAATTTTGAATTTTTCATAGTCTTCAAGGATTCTTTATCTTTATGACTAAACCAAAAAATAGAACTCAATTCTCATAGAAGGGTTATGATTTGCCGGTAGGCCAAATACAGCAATCTTATTAATATTCAAAGAATAAAAAATTTAAGAATTTCCTTCAAATCCATCAATTTTGAAATTTTCAAACTGCCAAAAGCATCGCAATTTCAAATTTGTTGTCCTTGCGTAGATATAAGTCGTGAGACAAGAAGCACCATGCATAGCACCAGGACACCATAACAAAATCTTACTCCATCCGTCAGACGCTTTTGTCCATTTGTAATCATTTCTTGGAGCCATCCAAAAATAAATTGAGTCCAATTTCAAACCAACGCGAAAATTACAACCATACTTCGTCAGACTCAAGCCACAAATAGTAGGCTTTAAAGGAGTTCCCATTTCTAATTCTTATTTGTGATGGAAGAATCTGATTTGCGTTTATAATGTTTTAGATAATTTGAATTGTTAAAAATTGATGAGAGAAATTGTTATTTTCAAAATTTTCCACCATATCATAGAAAGGCATAAGTTTTAACGGCGCTTCTATTTCTATGTGCTCATTCTCTTCCATAAATTCCATCGCAGAAAAATTTAATTTTGAAATTGAATTATGAAATTATGAAATCCCTTTATTAACAAACAGAATTGAATACAGATCATTAGGTTTTAACTTCGACAGTCTCATAGACAGACGACTCAGTGTAAAATGCCGGCTTTTCTTGAATTCTGGAAATTTTGCGTGAACTTTTGCCATTTTGCGTCACTAGTTACGGTTGCGTCAATAGCTACGGTGCGTCAATAGTTACGGTTAAAAATGAGTCACAGGGACCGTAGCTATTGACGCACCGTAGCTATTGACGCAACCGTAACTAGTGACGCAAACCCCCCAAACCGTAGCTAATGACGCGCACCCCGCTGAGTCTCACGCGTGCCCATTTCTTTGATTTTAGGAGCGTAATAAAAGTGACCTCGATCAGTAGAGTCTCGATTTAACTTTTTATTAAAAGCCTTTATTCAGAAGATGGAATGAGTTTCTTCTCATTGTTTTGCTCTGCCCAGGGTTGAATAGAAGCTAAAAAAGTCAACATTAGTTTTGGTCATATTTTTACCTGATCCTAAGAAGCAAAAAGCAACAGCCCCGAGAAAAAGAACAACAGCTTCAAGTTGAAAAATCGTTCTCCATTTGCTCTCAATATCTCCTTCTCCGTCCAAAATTCCCCCAGCGATGACTGGTGAGATGAATCCTGGGGTACAAGCCATGCAGTTTTGAA